>NC_082349.1:27573562-28773562 GCF_027477595.1 Haemorhous mexicanus
CTCCCTTCACACGCCAGGGAGGGCACTGTCCAGAGCCACCCAGCTTGTCACAGTCATGAGTGCAGCACTGGACACAAATGGCTGCTGCTGTCTCTCTCATGGGCTCAGCTTGCCCTTGCTCATCATGCCTGCCAAGTGCACAGACCTGCTGGGAAGCCAGTGGAATTGTCAAAGAAATTAGCATCTTCCTTTGGAGCATCTCGGGTCAGTAGAACTTGACCTGTCTGCTCTCTTCTCCATCAACAGAGCTTTTTTTTGCCAGCAGTGGAGCAAATGTTAGAGCCCTCTGGATCTCTACAAAAGGGTTTGATGCATGCTGGTGTGTGCTCTGTTTGCTCAGATGTGGAGATGCTGTGAGGGAAATGCCACAAAATTGTGGGGAAGAGCCATTGGAAGCTGAAGGAGCCTGAAGCATTGTGTGGTGAGGTGGGGATCTCCCAGAACACAAGCAGGCTGTGCTTGAAATGCTGTTGGGGAGGATGTATTTGACTCCTGCCAAATCCCTGCACACGCTCTCATTTCTGCCAGGCTGACCTTGTTCCTGGAGAGCTGGCGTGGGGGCTGGCTTATGGGGCAGGCTGGTAGCCAAAGCCATGTGCTCTGACCCACACACAAGCTCAGCATCCTCCATTGCTCCTGCGCTACGGGGTGCAGCAGCTGTAGCTGGTGGTGCCTCTTCTGGGAGCTTGTTTCTACATCTGCCTCCCCCTTCTTTGCCTTCTGTCCCTGGAGTGAGTGGAACTCTTTTCATGAACACTTTTTGACCAGGCACTTGGAATGCTTATGGGACACTTCGTCCTGGAAATCCAGGAGACCTCTCCAGAGGAGGAAGCAGCATCTCCTGTTTGTCTTGAGCTACCCTGTCACAACAATGGCTTCAGAATCTGCCTAATTTAAAAAGCTAGTTTTAATCTGATGGGAAGATGTTTGTGTATTTAAAATAGTTATTCCTTGCTGGAGCCACTCCCTTCTTTTGTCCTTCGCTGCTAGACTTTTCAGCTTCACTCAGCTAATGTGCAGTGCTTGTTTACGGCCCAGATACTGGAGCATGAAGAAGGAAGTCAGTCAGTTTAACACTGATTCAGTCCCAGGCTTCCTGTGCGTGTGCATGCACGCGTGTGTGCTCAGCCCTGCTGCTCCAGTCTCTGGGCAGCCTCTGCAGGGAAAGCCACGGCGCTGTCAGACACAAGATGCAGGTGTCTTTTTTTTACTTCTTCCACCTGGTTTGGGCCTGAGCAGGTTTAGGCAACACGGGTAAAAATTCCAGTATGGCAAGCCTGATGAGGAAGATGCTGATGCAGGCAAAGACATGGAGCGGTGAGTACGGGAAACATCTTGTCTGATGGGAAAGATAACTGCTCAGAGGGATTTGGGTGCCTGGGAGGAGAAATGTGGCAGGAGCTGTTGGGTATTGCTGTTGTTTTCATCTCTCATCTCCAGTGTGAGATGGCAACAAAATGCCAAAGCATTGTCCGTGGAAAAGATGGTTATCCAGGTGAATGTGTGTTTAAAGTCTGTTTCCATTTGAAATCTGTTCCCTGCCCTGAGATTTCTGCCTTAGCTTGGCTCTCTAACAGCAGCACTCTGTCTAATTTGGAAGTTTTGGAGGCAGTGAGGAGTTTGCAGGAGACAGGCATCTCAGGAGCATTTAAACTGTTGTGTCAGTTGTGACTGCAGCAAAAGATGAGGTTGAGAAGAAAACAACACTGATGAGCTATAGAAGAAACTATTTTATTGCCTTGTCCCTATTCTTTTGATTTGGTGGCAAGTATCTCTCTGGATTTCAGTAAGGTGCTCTTGTGTTGCGTGGTTACAGAAATTGTCATCAGCAGTGTTGGATAGTTTGGATTTTAAAATATTCCAGTAGCAACACCAGCCTGTGCCTGGGGTTTTTAATTTAAATTTATGGTGTTTATCAAGCTCTTAATTGTGCAAATTAGTGTAATTATGGAGTGTGATTATATGCATACCTGGTGACTGGTTTTAAGATGCTGTCTCAAATGTCAAGAACTGATTTTATTAGCCTTGTGGCTCTCTGGTGCAAGCACCTTTCTTCATGCTGCTGCTCTGCTAAGCAGACATTCCAAAGTGCCTCAGCAGGAAACAATTTCTGCAGTGCCATATCTGTGGGAATGACTCTTTAGTAGGGCAGAAGGCTCTTCAATGACTCTGACTGATTAGGACTGATTAGGTGAATTATCAAAGACTGAAACAGCCCTCCTGAAGCAGGACAACTTCTTTGCTCTGGGCTGGGATAAGGATAGGAGGACACAGCCTGAGCCACATGTGGTAAAGTTTATCCAAGTGCCAACTTTATCAGTGTGTGAATTTTAATGAAAAGTTGCTCTTTGAAATTAGGACTTTTTGTGTGAGTTATTGGCTGCTGCCCATCCCTCCCAGGGCTGCAGCTGAGAGTGTGGAGGGGGCAGTGTAGGCATAAGCACTTCTGTGCAGAAGTTACAGACTGGATGTGCCAAGTATTGTGTTGCCTTTTGCTGGGAAGGAGGTCTTGTTGGCAAATGCTAGATTCCCTTCTAGCCCAAACTTGCTGATCTCTCCCTACTCACTCAGGACTTCTCAGAATTCGTGGCTTTCTGCCTTGAAATATGACTTGAAACAGAGTAATCTTGATTGCATTGTGACCGATGCTGTGTGACAAATACAGGAAGCTGTAGAGGAGCTCTCCTTGATCTCTCTATAAATAGCTTGAGGCTTTGGGTAAATTAACCAGTCTTTACAAAAAGAAGCTGAGTGAAAATAAATGTCATAGAACCATGGAATGATGTGCTTGGAAGGGACATTAAAGATCATCTCATTCCAACCTCCCTGCCATGGGCAGGAACAGCTCTAGACCATGGGTCTAGACCAGATTGCTCCAAGCCCCCTTCAATCTGACCTTGAACACTTCTGGGGATGGGGCAGCCAAAGCTTCTCTGGGAAACTGGTGCCAGTGCCTCACCACTCTCACAGGGCACAATTTCTTCCCAATATCTGATCTGACCCTGTCCTCTGTCAGTGTGAACCCATTCCCCCTTGTCCTGTCACTACAAGCTCTCGTTAAAAATCCCTCTCCAAGTTTCTTCTAGGCCCCTTTTACTTGCTTCAGGGTTAAGGAGAATGGAATTATTCTACTTGAAATTTCACTTAAAGTCAGTCTGAGAATTAATATAGAGAGGTTTTTTTAATAGGCAAGTTTAGCAAGTATTAAGTGACTAGAGCACACATTTACTTTGTGTACATACCTTGTGTACATTTCTTCAGAGAAGTTTTAGTCAATCAGTGTTTGAAGGCACAATTTCTTGTTGAGGGAAACACAGCCAATAGGGCAACATGTAAATAGCCTTGGCTTTGATAACTTTCAGCATTATTTCAGAACCCCCGGTAAGCTGTGCTGCTTTGGTTTTGGTTTTTCCCTTAAATCTCACTGTTTTCACTGTGGGGAGGTGTGTTAAATGGGTTTTTAAATGCCTGCAGGATGTTAGGAAGTTGAGGATGCTGGGAGAATGAGGTGAGGGGAATGTGATCCTGGAGCAAGTGTACCCCTTGAAAAAGCACTTGGAGAGGGTGTGTAAATCCAGGCACTCCTTCTGCCCCAGGGAAGGCTCGTGCTTGAAGCCCGTCTGGTTGCTGCATTTGCAGGGGGCTGAGTGCTGGGACCTCAGTTCTGGTTTGTAATCCCAGCCTGATGCCCAGGAATCCATTCCAGCCCATGGATAAAAGGACCGCTGCAATTAGCAGTCAGATGGAAAAAGAAATGGCACAGGAAGGAAATATTACAAAGAAGCACAAATTACACTTAGAGTATTTATTTTCCAGTGTTTATGGTATGGGAAGCAGCAAAAGTACAGATCTATACCTTATTCTGTGTTGCCTCATTTAATTTTGGCAGAAAAAATCTGCTGCAAAAGATGCTGATTTTATTTTTACTAAGTCTTTGATGACCATTCTTCTTTATTTAGTGCTTCTCATGTAATTAAAAAATAATATTTTCTTTCATTTTTAGTTGTTAGGGAGAGATTTACTTGAAGGAGATCTGAAAGTGATCATGGGTTTGTGTGGTCCCAATTTATGCATTTGATTAGCCACTAACAACTTACAGCAGCTTTCAGAGATTTCAGGATTAATGAAGTACATGAAATATCAGACTTTAAAAGGGACTTTTAAGTGGTGACTTTTGTATAAGAACAGATGTGGTCAGATACTATTTCAGCAGGATTTATATTCCACATACCTTGAGACAGTAGGTTTTTTTAATGACCCCTTTAGAATGCAGCATTTAATTATAATGAATTATTTTTAATGACTCCTATTAATGTATAAATATGTTTAAGGTTGGTTAAGGTAGAGAACTTGAGAGCACTTTGTGAATTGGTGGTGAAACTGAACATTCTAAGGTTTTGATCTTTATTTAAAACAAAAAGGTTATAAAATGTCATGGTCAAAATCAGCAAATGGCATTTTGCCAGCCTAACAAATGTTGCTGGATTTATCTCTCCTCTCTTGAGATCCCTGCTACTTTTAAATACCCTTTAATTTGCCTGTCTGCTGGTGTACAGCTGCAGAGAAGATGCAGACTGTTGTTTGGATTTCGGGTAAACTGAAATAAGATTGAGCTGTGCCCTCACTGAAGAGACTTTTAAGTCAACTGAAATAGGTTTTCTTGAACATAATTGTTTTTCGTATATAAAAATACAAACTGAATGGAAAACTCAATACATTAAAGAACAGCAAAGCAGCAAAAACTTATTGAGAAGGACTTAGCTAAGCAGGATCCTTTGTTTTCTAACTGTGACAGCTGCATCACCACAGCTGATGCTGCCACATCACCTGCAGGCTCTGCAGGATGACAGTGGATGCAAGGAGCTGTTAAATGAACTTTCAAGTTGTCACATCAAAGCTCTCAAACAGCAGAAAAGTAACAGCTTTAATGGTTGCACCATCTTTACATTTCTGTCTGTTGGCAGGTAAATAATGGTGGTAACAGGGATCTTGGGTAATTTTATTCAAGCATCAGGAGTATTTTCTGTCTGAGAGTGCTGAGGATGATAAATCAGGGATCTTCACCTTTATATGGAGCAGTATGGATTTAAGGGTGGTAGCCCCTGAGCTGTCATATCAGGACCCATGGCTAAGGGAGTTTCAGTGTGGATTTAATCACCTGAGCGCAGTGACATTTATGCTGCCCCTTCAAGTGAACATGTTATAGAGCATATTTACCCAGAAAAGCATCTCCTTTAATGACAGTCTTGCAGCACAGGTGTCAGAAATATTCAGAATTTGTTCTGCATTTAGCAGTGCTGCATTCCTCTGTCATGGAGCCATCAGAATCCTGTCTGCAGAAAGGCTTTTAATATTTTTAAAAAACAAACAACAAAAAAAAACCAAGCAAGAATCTGTTTAAAGATAACCTTGTATATTCATTGTCCTTATGAACCTCCTCTCCAGGCACAGAATGTTGTGTGCTATTTCTTCTGCAGACAGATAATTGCAGGAGGGAGAGGAAATTGAGCCATGTAAAGTAAAAAAATCTTAGCAAGTTCCTATTTCTGTTTGCTGGGAACTTACTATATATTTTTCTTTTAATATTTTTTTAAAATAATGAAAACATTTTATGGATTAGTAATAAATCACTTTGGCAATAAAGTGTATTGTCTCTGAAGGTACCTTGTATGAAAAGTAACCTTTTTCCTCTTCTTGTATCTCTGTATCTTCTCTTCAGTAGGGGACTGCTACTTGTATTGTTCCAGTCACTTTCCTTGTGGAGGTAAATTTGCAGTCACTTCCTGACATGACAAAACACTAATTATTGCTGCTGGTGTAAACACTGGAAGTATTTGGGTTCACCTGTCAGTGTATTCAGTTATTATTGTGATTAAATTTGTAATCCTGAGGGTTGTTATCAGGTAACAGTAAGAGAATTAATTTTGAAAATGAGGTTTCCAGTCTGAGAGGAGAGAAAAAATTAGATGATAGCTTAGGTAGTAGGAAGAGTGAATTTAAACTGAGTTTTGTGGATACTGAAAGTAACTCTGGGGCTGAAAGATATAATAAGTCTAGTCAGAAAAAATACAAACAATTATTTTCTGATTGTGTCTGTAGATTTTGAAGTCTTGAAAGTCCCTGTATGAAATTTTTGCCATGGCCAGGTATTTTCTGGGGCAGTCACAGGCAGTGGCCTCTTCTTTGAGCTAAATCCAGCTTTTTCCTGAGTAAGTGCTTTAAATAACTATTCTTGCTAAATTGCAGCTTTCTACCTGTCAGATTTCAAGAGCTCCACATCAATCCTCAGATGTGTATGGCGAGCTAATGGCAGTGTTAGACCTGTCTGTGTCACAAGCTGCTGCACTGGAATCTTTTTGCTGCTTCTTCACTCCTCCTGGAATCTCTGGAGTCAAGCTCTTGAGATAATGAGCACGTTTCTTCCTTCTCTTCCCTTGCCCTTCCTCTCTCTGTCTTGTTTTTCCTCTTATTTCTGGCTCTAAGTTTCTGAGCTTTAAATACGCATTTATTCATCCTTTAGTGAGACATTGTGTTCTGTGTCACTGTTTTCTTCTGTATTGCTGCACAAATTCTGCCTAATTTTCCCTGTAGTGTAGTTTGTGGTGATTGGCTTCAGTTATTTTACAAGGAACACTTGCATTTAATTGTATTGCATTTAATAATAGGAAAAGAATGTGAGAGCAGTGATTTCCCTTCCCCCTGCCTTTTCCTGGCTTTGGTGGGATTACCCAGCAATTGCCACCTTCTGGTTCATTCAGAAGTTCCCTTGAAATCTCTCTAGTACAAAATTTAGATGTCTTAATGATAGAAGAGCTGCAGCTTCTATTTTAATATTCTTTCATTGCCAGCTTTAAAAAGAGAAAATGTAAGTTGGTGTTGGAATAGAAATTTTTTGCAGTATTGAATCTATTGAACTGTGATTCATTTGATAGTCTAGAGTTGTGATTATAAGAAGGACTTGCAAAAATAGGCTGAAAGCAGAGAGATGCAGGTGCATGAACCTTCCTGTTCAATTCAGTGATCAGTCCCTGTAAATGGGGATTGGATGGATGTGGACTATTCAGCTGTGAAAAGTACAGTGACTGCAGCAGGAAAGCTTGTGGGATTTAATCCATTTATTGGCTGTGTTTGATAGTGTGTTGCCTGGGAAGAGCAGAGGAGAGTAAGTGGGAAAAGTAACTGAAAGAACCCAGTAGGGGAGAAGAATGAAGGACAGAAATAAACCCAACTTTATTCCCAGTGAATGTGACAAAGATTCTGAATAAGAAATTGATGTGCAATCATCTCTGCATAAATCATGCACTATTTCTGGAAAACTTCTTGCAGACTTCAAATTCCACTGCAGACTGATTAGTTAACAAAGCCAGTTTGAGAGGTATTTGTGGCCTCCCACCTTTGCTTACAGGTTCCTTTGATGACCGGCTTGAAACTGTGGAATTGTAAAACCACAAGCACCAAAGTGAAAGGTTTTAAACAGCTCAGAACAACAAGGTGCTCCTACAAGGCCAGCCCACAGCCAGAGCTCCTGCAGGGTGCAGGAGCCCAGGGGAAGCTGTGAATTTTGGATTTGCTGGCCTTTGCCTGTTCGTCTGAGATCCAGTAACTGTTGAGTTGTTGATTCTCTCTGGACTTCACAGGCTTAGTTATCCTTCTTTTGTCAAGACGACCATTGCAGCTTTTCAAAGTCATTCCCTGCATACCTGAATTTCCACCTAAACCACTAAGAAATGCTAAACTGAGTGTACATTCTGCCATTTAAATGTGGTTTAGTGGCTTGGCAGGAAATGTGAATTTTTATTCACTTGATAACAGAAGCTGTTTAATTTAGGCACAGTAGAAGTTAGCAAAGAGGTTGGGATTTGGGGGGAAAGTGCTGGGAGATCTTGTACCCTGACTTGTGAGTACACAGTGACTCATGGTGTTGGCTCTGGGAACGGAGCATTCCA
The DNA here is from genome assembly GCF_027477595.1 of Haemorhous mexicanus. NCBI lineage: Eukaryota > Metazoa > Chordata > Aves > Passeriformes > Fringillidae > Haemorhous > Haemorhous mexicanus. The sequence continues at coordinate 27,581,509 of NC_082349.1, forward strand.
CTTCTCAGCTGCTTGGGGAAGATCATCTGTGGATGATGGGGAACAAAATAAATAAGAAGATAGAGGAGCCCATGCCCTCTGTGCATCAGAAATATGGCCAGCATCTGATCTTTAGGGATCCAGAAGGGAAAGATTTGAAATGCAGACTTAAAAGAGAGCTTGTTAATATAACTCTTTATAGACTGAATCAGAGTTATTTTAGATATCAACAATTAAATTTTTCTAAGTGTAAAAGCAACTGTGTATTTGCTGTAGGACAGCAAATATCTGTAATATTATGAACTCTTTTGAAGCACCTTGGTATCAGAAATTTCTTGCTCATCTGTGAGAGTTAAAATAATCCAAAAGTTAGGTGGCAGATGTGCAGTTTCCCATGGTGTCGGTGCTGCATCTGGTAGATGGATTTATCATAGAATCCCAAAAGGTTTGGGTTGGAAGGACCTTGAAGCTTATCTTGTTCCACCCCCCTGCCATGTGCAGGACACCTTCCACTATCCCAGGTTCCTCCAATCTAGTCCAGCCTGGCCTTGGACACTTCCAGAGAGGGGGCAGCCACAGCTTCTCTGGGCAACCTGTGCCAGGGCCTTACCACCCTCACAAGGAAGGATTTCTTCCCAATGTCTAATCTAAACAACTCTCTTTGTGCATCTAAGTTCAGTGAAATTTTCTATGATACAAGCTGAAACCTGAGACTTCTTTCTAGTTAATTATTTAATATTCAAACCCTCTTTATTGAAACAATTCTCTCAGCTGTCCCAGACTGTCTTGCCCACTTTCTCCTCTGGCTGCTGTGTTCATCTGGTGTAAGAACTTCAGAATATGTTTGACAGGCCAAGTAAATGCATTAAAGATGCACTGAAAAATCCCCCAAATCCAACCACAATTTATTAAACTCTCAAGGTGATTTGTTAAGGCTTATCTTGAGGATTGGCTTTTTGTATTTAATTGCAGTAAATTATATTCCTTGAGGGGTTTATATTTTAGAGAAGATAAACTCAGATTTGCCCCCCTTTTTTTTTTCTTGTCTTCTACTACAGTTTATTCCAGAGTAATAATCAGTTTTCTTATGTCAGTTTTCTAGACAGTCAGGAAGGTAAAAGAAGGACTTGATATGCTTGACAGCTTTTCAGACAGGAAGAGCTTGATTTTGTTTTGGTTTCAGTTGTCCCTAAACGTGTGTTTGTACAGGGAGGTGAGTTTTGGCCCCTTATGCTGGACATCATGCCAGTTGCATGATGGTGAAACCACAGCAGCTTCTCATGGGTCACAAAATTGTGTCAATCCTGAGCCCCAGCACCTTTTAGTCTAAAGCAGTTTGTGCCTGGCACTCTGCTTGAGTTGCAGGAGGGCACGGCTGCTCCAAAGCTGTACCTTAGGCACAGGTTGGAAAGGAGGCTTTTATTTGTGTTCCATCACCTTTCCTACTTTTCCATGCCTGGTATGAGCAGGAGAAGCACTAACTGGGCTCCTGTGTCCCCTCCTTTCCCCTGCAGCAGTGGGGAAAGGGTTGTTCTGAGCTTTGGGATCTTTTCCTTTCCTCTTTCCTTCCTGTTTAACCATCTCTACCCCCAAATTCTTCTGGCTGCTGATGGTCAGAGAAGACACTTGTTTTACAGGAAACTAGGCCAGCTAATCTTTGTTCCAGAGATGAGAAGTGTAGGAGGAGCTTTAGTGACTTTTAAGACCTGACCTGTGTTTTCATAGTTAAAAAAACCTGGATGCATTACTTTGGAATAGAAATAAATAGAATAACCCAAATTTGGCACAGGGTTGGCTTGCGAGCTTCTTCTCTGTTTGTAGAAGAGTTGTTTGATGCCAACTCCTGACGTTGGCATTGTCCTGTTCTGTCCTCACTTGCTGTGAAATGAGGAGGGAACAGGAAGTGGGGACCTTGTGTTCATCTAAAGAGGTGGTGTTGGGAATGCCAAATTCTGAGGATTTCCTGGCCTTTCTTGTTTTTCTGGAAAGAATAAAACAAAAAATAAAATCCTTGTCTGTCTGCCTCTTCCCTTGCCACTCGCTGCCACTTCTGCCTTGTGCACTGCCAGCCTGGGGTGGGATGTTTCTAGGCTCCTTTTTGAAGATATTTATAAATAAGTTGAGGTCCATATGTTTGTTTTTCCCCAATGATTTCTTTACTGTAAGTCATTGTATTTCTGTGTAATTGATCTATGTGTGGCAACTTGCATCTAGGGAGGGAAGTCACAAATGGGTTGGGCCTGTGCTGTGCAAACGTGGAGAAAGGAAATAAAAAAAATAGGTTGGCAGTAACCCTAATAATGACAGCTGGGGACCGAAACTTGTTAGAAAAATACAAGTTAGTTTTAACTTGCTTTGGAAGAATAAGAATAAATGGGATGCATAACTGTTACAGACTAAAATAGAGCAGGGAATAGAGGGCAGAGATTTCTCTCCTCTAGCCTCAGCCTGCCCAACAAAATTTGGCTTATAAATATCCATAAATCAAGAAGGGCAAAGACACTTTAAGATGTGAGTATTTTTAGCAAGAAGGAAAAGCATTTCAGTGGTGTTCCTTCCCATACATTATGGTTATAAATCCCATTATCTTGGTGTACTTCACAACAAATCAGGATTTCACCTTTGGTGTCCTCAGTATGTAGATTTTTGTTTCCAAACACAAAAGGGGGGAATTCTCCTTGTTTTTTACATGCTTGGGGGAAGAGAGGAAATACATGGCTGGATGTGTGCTGCAGGCAGGAATATCTGGTGGAAAGATAGGAGCCACAGCAGGGCAGGGGGAGCAAATACCCTGCCAGGTCCCATGTAAGGAGATTAGGTTTAGACTGCAGCCTGGACTGAGCAAAAATTAGAAAGGATAATGCTGCATTAATTCACCCAGGTTCTAGCTTCTGTAGCACAGTGACAAAACAAAATTAGTAATAGTCTAAAAAAACAACCCTGAATAGAACTTTCTCCTCCTCCTTTTGCCCTGTGCTCCCTCCTCCCCTCGTTTCCTGCTTGGGCACCCAAAGTTGGAAACTCAAGAGTGGGTTTTGAATGGGATTTTTCTTCCTCCTCCCATTTGGGAAAAAAAAAAAAATTAAAAAAAAATTTTAAAAGCCTGTTTCTGTAGCAGTGACTCAGTCCTGCAGTGCCTATCTGCCTTGTGTCAGGCATGGGGCTGTCTGGGGGAAGCAGTGTGTGCACATACCCAAACTGTGAGACAAGCTTTGAAATTGCACCAAGTGCACTCGCAGCATCGAATGTGCCGGAGCACGCTGCGATTCCAGTAACAGCCAGAGCTCCCCTGGCTCCCACTGGGAAGGGGCTCACGCTGATCCAACAGGGGAGAGAGGCCAAACTGCACATTCATTTGGATAATTAGGTAAACAATAAATAAGAGAAGACTTCTTCTGCCCAAACTCCATTGTTTTTTCCTGAAAGTCTATATTTAGATTTGGCAACTAGATTTATCACAGTGATTGGTGCATTGTTTGAACAAGGTCAGCGATGTGTGTGCGTGTTTATCTCTGCTTAACTGGATTGCTTATTTGAAGTAGAAATACCTCCAAAAATATTATGCAGAGCTCTTGAAAACTTGTGTACTCATGCCCCAGAGCACATGGTCTTTATTAGAAAATAGATGCAATTATTCACGTTTGGTTTTGCAGCTTAAAATCCCGAGGGATTTGTACATAAAACTGTGGAGATTTGATTACATCCCGATTTTATGTCTCACTGGTATATGAGTGTTTCATATGTGTAAAAACCTTTTTATAAGGCAGAGATTATAACAAGTTCCTAAGTGAAGCCAGACGGGTGCTGTCCTGTCTGTTGGAATTGGAATACACATGCTCATTAATTTAGTCTAACTCTGGTGGTTGCTTGTGTCTTTATACAACCCAGAGTGCCTTTGTGTTTTATATTTAGAGCAAATGTTCTGGACTTGTTGGCAGGTTGGTTTGAGACTTCAAGGTGCAATTTCAAAGTCAGGCTTTATTGTTCACAGCAGTTTCATGCTGCTTGGTGAGGATGGAGCATGGTTTACTAACAGTGCTAGTGTGGTTAAGGTAAAAATAGCAGATATCAGCTCATTTTCCCTTTTACCCATGAAGTGAGAAAACAAAAATAAAAGACACTTCAGAAATGTCAACTGGAGAGGATTTTGCTCTAAGCAAGAGCATGCAGTTCTGGGAGGCTTGTTTCCTTTGTTTTTTTTCATGATTCTGTTAAACCTTTTGGTTAAAATTTCATTTTTTTGCAATGAAGATAATTGAGAATGCTAAACTGTGGCTGCCTACTGAAAGTCCTGCTCATACAGACTTACAAATGGGACTGTGCTCAATTTGGGAAGGATTGACCTCAGAGAGAGGCAGTTCCAGTCATCTGGTGCTCAAACCTAATGAAACAAAACCAGTTATTTTGGAGCTTGAAACAGAAGTGATCTCTGGTACCATAATGATGAATGAAAAGACACAAAAGAGATGAAGTGCTTGTGCATGGCTTGCTGAAGGATGGGCTTTTTTTTGACATAGTGGGGCTTAACCACACAATCTCAAAAAAACCTCATTTCCTCTCAAACCACGACAGGCTCCATGTGCAGCTGACACCCACAGCAGTGCTGGGGGTGGCCCTGGTGGCCTGGGACCCTGCCTGGGATGCAATGACTCATGCTTCATGCAAATTCTTTTCCACAATATCCACTTTGTTTTGTCCTGTGGTGAGGAAGCGTGTGCACGTGTCAAAAATTAGTTCCTCAAATAGTCTGTGAAAGAGAAATGATCTTCTTTCTCTTCCTCCCTCTTTCCTGTCCCTTCAAAGGTTGCAATTCTCCTGTATCTCTCCCTTTTGGGGAGAGAATCTTTTTGTACACTGAAATTCCCAAGCCAGTGCGAGGACACACAGGTTCATCTCAGAAATCACACCATGTGTCACAAGCCATGTCCTGCATGGGACATCTTTAATCATTCTTTAAATTGCAAGCACAGAGCTTCAGCCAAATAGGGTGTGCTCCTTTCTCTCTCTCCGTGCTGTTTTGGTGCCTGCAGGTCACCTTCCTTCATCCCTTGGCTCTGTTGGCAGGGCTGGAATCTCCTCCAGGCCTGGCAGCAGGTACATCTTCATCACTGTCCCTGACATGTGGCTTCTGCACTGAGTCGAGGCTGTTCCTGGCAGACAACCTGTGGAGAGAAATCTCTGCTGCTTAGAAGGTCATTTACATTTAAGAAATGCTCTTTTTTATTCCCTGCCCCTCATCTCTTTTTTTTTTAATTTCTTTTTGGGTTTGTTTCTTTTACTACTTTCTAAATGCAGTGCACCTGGAATTTTACACAGACCCTTTTCCCATGCTGCTACTAAGTGTTTTCATTTCAGATTTTTGGCATTTTGAGACACCAGGATGTTTAATCTTTCCTCTCTGGCATTTATTTCTCCATTTAGATGAAGGTTTGATCCTAAATTCCAGCTGTCACTGATTTGTTGTCAGTTGTTGCACTTTAATTTGCTGATATTAACACAACGTTCCACTGGGGCTGCAAGGAGGGTGTTAGGATATTTCTCATCCAACTCAAGGAATTTTCCTACCTAAATTCAGAGCCTAAAATAATTCTGGATTTATAAATTCTTCCTTGTGTTTTGCTGTCTAGGGACATGGCTTAGTGGTGCTCTTGACAGTTTTGGACTCATGGTTGGATTCGGTCTGAAAGGTCATCACAGCAGACAGAGTATTTCTATTACTGGTGGTGTTTACATGATAAATGCAAGAATTTAATTATGCATGTTGCTAAAGTTTTTTGTTTATATGCACTGTAAGAGTACACTCTCCAGTGATTTTGAAGTGTTGTCAATTAGCTGGTGGTTATCTTTTGCTGCCAGTTGGCTCTTAGAGTGGGAATTCCAGGGTTTGAGAAGCTTTTAAAATATATTTACATTTTAAAAATTATTTACAAAACTAGTATTGTGTGAAGGAGTTGTTGATAAAAAGATAGTTTATCTAAAAAAGGATAAAATAAGATAATATATAAATTATAAATAAAATAACAGAGTACAGCAACTGATTTAAAAATATCCAGAATGAAATTATAAACCCAGCTCCTAACATCCTTGGTGGAGAGTTGATAGGTCTTATTTTTGCAGCAGTCTGCAGTGAGGAAATATTCCTTTCTAGTTACATGAAAATAAAGGCTGGAAAGTTCAAATAAATGCACCTGGTACTTGGGCAAGGTTACCAAGACCATTTTTGGGGTGTTTATCCATTATGTTGCCTCTATATTATAACTGTATTTCCTCCCCTAGTAGCTTAGGCTGTGATTGGTTTGATGAACACAGGAAACACATCTAGCAATAAAACTGTGTTTGGCTGGTAAAACCCTTGCTTTAAGATTGCAGCAGTAATGATTTATTTTTCCCCATTCTCTCCACAAAATTCCCAGACACTTCAGTTGGGAATGAAGAGGGGTGATGGGAAGTTAATTTTGCCTGCTGAAAACCAAGGCCATTACAAACTGAAATGAGCAGCTTGTGGATGATATTTCTGATGGTACTAAGCCCAACCTGTAATCATTCAGAAATGGATGTCAGGCTGGGCATGAGCTTTTTTCTTTATGCAGTCCATATTTATATATTTATATAAACATACTGATTTATTTGTCGAGTTGCAGAAGTTGACAGAGAGGGGTAGGTCAGTGCAGCTGTGTTTCTCCAGGGGCTCTGCTTGGTGATCTGTGACTCCAGAGGGTTTCCCCCCAGCCTGAGCTCCCTCTGTGTGCCCCAGGCCAGGGCTGAGGGCTCCTCTTCCTTACAGAAATCCCTAAATCTCCCCAAATTTCTGAGGGGAGTGCCTCCACTCCCTCCACACAGGTCATTCTGCTGTTACAGAGTAGTTGCCAGTGTGTTTACCTCCAGGTCATGCATTTATTTTATTTATTTATTTATTTATTTATTTGCTAAAATCCTTGGCTGGCTGGGGTGGCTCGCAGCTGGGTGTGGGCTCAGCCACTGCCTGTGTCTGGCTGGCTCTTAAATGTACATTTTTATGGCCCTTGAAACTTGGCACGAGCTGTGTTTGGTCGTCAACAACAACAACAAAAGATTGCTAGTGAAATCAAAACCTGGCATCGCCGCTCTCCAGGTTTATTCGCGATGTATTGAAATGGGATTTTCTTGCTAAGGTTTTCTGGCATCCATCCAAAGCCCAGCATCTCATAAATTTATATTATCTCTGCTCTGCTCAGTTGACAAGGTTGTAGCAGCTTCTCGTGCAAATCACAGGAACAGCAAGGAAAAATGAAACCAGGAGACTTTCATGTGGGGAGTTTGTATCAGCAGAGAAATTGTAGGGGGTTTGCCAAGGAATTAGAGGGCAGAAATCACAGAATCACTGAATGAGTCAGGTTGGAAGGGAGCACAGGGTGTCATCTGATCCTACCTTCTTGCTCAAGCAAGGTCATCCCAGAGCACAGAACTGCATCCAGACAGGTCTGGGATATGTTCAATGAGGGAGACTCCACAACCTCTCTGGACAATCTCTCCCAGTGTGTGGTCACTGCACAGGGAAGAAGTTCTTCCTCATCTTCAGGTGGAAGTTCCTGTGTGTCTTGAGGAGTTTTCAGTACTTGCCCTCAGACACTAGACCATGGCAAAAGCAGAGCTGGGTCAGGCTGGTTTAGTGCAGCTGTAGTGGCAGGTTGTGCTCAAGAGTCATGGGGCAGGGACAGCAGTTACAGCCTGCTTGACACCACAACTTAGCTGAGGTGCTCTGAGGCATTTAAATGCTCTTCTGTCACCATTTAGCTTGCTCAGAGGCACTTCAGTCTCAGCACAGTGATAGTGGAAACAGCATATCTTGATTGATATGGGACAGGTGTGCTTGCAGTGTGATCACTGAAGGCTTGGCCAGCTCCAGGCTTGTGAGAGGCACGTGGGACAGCTTTGCTCTCAGGAGCTCTGCTTTGGGCTCAGTAGGGGATCTCTGACTTCCAGCCATGCTAATTCCAAGCCTCACTCTCCCAGTCACTCTAACCCCAGATGGAACAATTTCTAAGGTGCTGTTTCATTTGTCCTCTGTGTAACTTCTGAGCATTAATTAGCCTTAAATATTAAGAGGTCAAGTAAGTCAGGTGCACTGGTCTGCCCTGAGCTGAGGAAAAGACATCCACCTGCAGGAAATGTTGCAGGGGGGGAAACAGATGCATCTTGGTGATAGGAGATGGGAAGGGGATGTTAGGTCATTAATTACTTAGCCTTGCATAAACAAAACTTAATATTTTGAAAAGTCTCTAATTTAAAGGGAAGGAAAAATCTTTCAACTTCTGTGCTATTTAACTACATGTCAAGTTAGGTCAATTAGGAAACTTTTGTGTTCATTCCTGCTTTATATATTGATTACTCCTCCATGAACTGTTCCAATGCACTGAGCTAGTTTTAAATGAGTGAAGAGCTAAGGCGAGCTAGACTGCTAAATCCAGGATCCCTGACCCTCTGTATTCCTTCTGGATTCTCTAGAGAGGATACAGGGTGCAATTTGTTTTACTTTTCAACAGGTTAAAGCTTATTTGATGGCTGGTTGTTGGGGACTTAAGCTGGGATCTTTTCAGAAGTGGTATTTGCTTAGCCTGCTGATTTTTTTTCTCAATTAAAACAGAGGATTTGTTTGAAACCAAGAGTGGTGAATAAATATTCAGGGTTTACAAGGGATCTTGATGGTTGTGTGGCGTTTTGGTTTTGTTTTCTTTCCTCTTTTAACTCTTCTTTCCCCTTTTTCCCTCTGTCTTGGTAAAAAATGAGAAGCTGGTAAGTTTTTTTGGTCCGAAACTAATTTAGAATGGTGCAGTTCGCTCACGGGAGATTGCAGCTCTTCCTTTTTTTACACTATAAGCTATGAACTCAAATTTTACACTTTGTAGTGTCTTTACTCAAGCACTAGACAGCTTCAAGAGAGCAAGCAAGCATTAAACATTAATTTGTAACATCAGAGCCAGGTTCTCCTTCTTCCAGCTGCTTGGCAATGGTGCACTTGGGGTTTTCTGTGGTATTGCTATTTTAGTTTTTTAATTGGCTGGTAGTATTTATTAAACAATATTAAACAACATACTCTGAGAAATTGCTGAAGCTCCTTGCAGTCGATCTGGGTAGTTTTTTTTTTTTTTGGAGAGCTGAATGGTGGAGAGTAGAATTCCCACACAGGAGGCCCTTGGCAAAGATTTATCTTCATATGCTCGGTGCAAATGTAAGGCTGCTTGTGTATATTTTCTGTCAAATGTTATAAAGTTAAGAAAGATTGTTTTCCCAATACAATCTTAAAGCTGAAATACAGTTACATTCCAACATAGCAAATCTGCATTTTGTGCATAAATTACTTAAATATCTAGGAGTAGTGAAATGTAATGCTGTTAAACATGTCAAATGTGATGATTAAGTGACTGGATTGTTAGGAAGAAAATAGTAATTTTCTCAAAAGCTAAATGAATGATTTGGCACAATGAACTGCAAACACTACCAAAAAAAAAAAAAGAAAACTGAGAAAAATTTGCTGGTGGAGGATCACGTTTGTAGGCAGTTGGTATTAAAAACAAGAGCAAAAATATTTCAGATTTTCTCAACTTAATTGACAAACTCATTTCTTCCCCTGACATTATTTTACCTGCTGACAGCTGCGTGGGAGGCTCAGTATGGCTGGGATCTCACATCACTAATACAGTGGCAGTCACTGCTGTAAGCTGATTTCTTTGTGATGCTGAGACAGGAAATGCTTCCCAGGATAAGCTGCTGCTCTGGAAGGGCTGGGCTGGAGTCTGAGTGACTGGCCTGGGGATCAAGGAGAAAGTTCTGCCTTCTGGATTACTTGCTGCATGTTCTGTGAACACAAAAAATGCTGGAGCCACTTGAGACAAATTTTAACTCAGTGGCACTGAATTGTGTAGACAAAGGGGTTTTTTGAACATCATCATTGCTGCTGCTGATGTGTGTAAGGAAGGGAGAGATCAGTTTGACTTGAAGCCCAGGCTAAAATTTTTGAGTTAGCTGTTTTAAAGAATTGTTGTTATTGGTAGACTAAGCAACTTGTCTATCAGTGTTTTTATGTTAATAAACATGTAAACCTTGTCTGCCTTTTTAGAAGCACTTTGAGAAAGACCCTTTAACCCACTCTAGAATACACTGTGAAACCTCAGCTAGGCCAAGGATAACGTTCCTTTGATCACAAAAAGTGTTCTTCTGAGCAGTGGTAACATGAAATAAAAAGTGAAACCAGAAGTAAAAAAAAGTAAAAAGCCTTCTCAATATTATTCAAACTTAAACTAAAATGTGACTTTGATGTTCTTGGGCTCCATGTAGAGTGCTTATTGAAGCCTTTCTCTGTATTGTTAGGTCTGTACAGAGCTGTGGTCCAACCCCTGGCCACACCAATAAAAATAGTTTTGAGTAGCAGTTAACCCATAACTGGTTTTGCACGTTGCTTTGTGCTGTAACTTGAGACGTGGTTAATCTTTCTGTGTGTTCCCTTGCTGAAATGGGTGGTCTTTGTGAGTCAGTGATCAATGCAATGCCAGCTGTATTTGGAAGGGGGTAGAGGGATCTTTCTGTACAGTCAGGGGTCCACAGGATGGTGGTGGAAAAGGAGGGGAGAATCCTGGTGGTCGTCTCTGTCCTCATGCAGAGACTGGTGTCTTGCCTGAAGCTCTGCCCTGTCCAGAATGCTCTTGTGCTAAATCCCTGCCCTGCTGCTGCTGGGTTCATGTTACCTGAGCTGAGTCATTCCTCAGGGGTACCAAGTGTTCCAATAGGGCAGGTAAGGGCTCTCTAAGGGCTGTTTCAAGAGTCTGTGTGGGTGCCCAGCCTGGCAGAGATTACAAAGCACACTAGAAATCCACTGCAAGCACCCCCAGGAGGGTTTCAGCTCCTGCACCGTCTGTCTGCGTTTTCTGTCCTCTCCTGCCCTTCTGTGCTCCCAGCCCAGAAGGAGATGTCAATGTGTTAGTGGAAACTTGTGCAAACCCAGCTTGCAGAGCTGACCAGAAACCTGCCTCACATTCTCAGCTTTCCCTGCTGATTATGGCTTGTGCCATTGGAGCCAGCCCCATCATCATCTGTCGGATTTATTTGTACTCCTGACGTTCCACAAAGCCTGCTTTACCAGCCTGCCTCATTCAAAGCATTTGGCCAAAGCACGGCTGCCACATGAGCAGCAAAAGGCTCAACAAGGAGAAGGAGGACCTGTTGCTTGAAGGGGTAGGGGACCCAGTAACAGTAGACCCAAAAAAACCCTGGGGTTCTTTGTGCTTCTGGTTTTGCCTCAGTCTTGAAAACATGGACACCTGTGGCCTCTGCACTTGGTGAAAGGGATCAAGGAGGGGAACAGCCACCAGCAATAGATGAGGGTCAAGTCAGGAGTTACTTTGAAGAACCTGTGAGTCCATGGGGACAGATGGGCTGCAACCAAAGGTGATCAGCAACCCTTGGGGTCAAAAAGCAGAAGACAAAAGCCAGCTAACTATTTTCTGGTCAAGTCTGTGTCTCATTTTCACGGGAGTATCTCTGTGTTCACTGCTTGTGCCTCTTTGAAACTTCATCGTTCCGGATGGAAATTGTAGCAGAGGTGTGGTATAGGTACATTTTGTCATTCCAGAGTAATGCTCTGAGCAATGTGATGTTGACAAAGCACAAGAGGCAGCATCATTATTTGATGCAGAAACTGCATTGCAGTGTCCAAGCTGTTTCTGTTTTTGGGGTTATTTTTTGTGACTTCTTAAGCATGGTCATTTTTAGATGCTTCTGTTGTTTAGAATTGAAAAATCTAACTTGCTACTCAGTAGAGGAATTATTTTTTGATTTGAAGGAGGTTTTAGGGTAACTCCCTCTGTGTTCTAGGGAGCAGTGGTACCCTTTCCCACATATACATGTAAGTAAGGAAGTTTTTGCATCTGCAGCTGTCAGGAATGTACTTTGGCTGGTGACTGCAGCCTAGCTTTAAGGAGGGATCCCATAGTGGGTCAGTTAAGCTTTATTGGTCTGCCAGACCAGATTATCATTTTATTTAACCAGAGGAGTAGTTTTCATTGTTACTTTATTGCCAAGGGTGTGTCAGCATTTCCATTATAAACCCCCTATTTTAAGGGATTTGTGTAGACTTGAGATTTAAGTGTTCTGGTCTAAAACTTGGCAAGCATGCTCTTCGTTCACCAGCGGATATTTTCTTTATGAGATTTTAGAACGGTCAGCTGTTTCTTAAATTGTAGTGAAGGCAAGAGGTTTTTTCCTCTTGGTTAAGCAGATAGGACTATTTTTTCCATCTCATTTATTGCAACTAGATTTATGAAAAATAATCCCCTATTCTGCTGTTTAAAAAGGGAAGAAAAAAGGGGGAGGAGAAAAAGGAGTATCTTCCTGCTGCCCTGTTCTGTTTGCTATGCCTCAAACCCTTCCCTTTGGTCTGTGTTTGGTGAAGTCCCACCCACCCTTCTCTCCTCCTCTTTACTTTTTTCCCTTCAGTGTATTTACACTCTCACTGCATTGAATTGCAGGGTTTGTTCTCCTTCCTCCATTCCTCCTCTCTGCTTTCCTGTCTCGTGCTTCCAGCACTTGATTCTGATAAATCTGTCTGTATTACCTTTCTCCAAAAGGCAGCTCTGAGGTACTCTTAAGTGATACAACATACCTGTGGTAAAGAGAAACTTTATACTTCACTATATATATTAATATACTTTGCTCCTTAACTGAAGAACATGTGCATGACTCTTAGTTGAGTACTGCAATTTTTCAACGCTTTTCTGAGACGTTGCTGCGTCTCTAGAGCAAAGTACTTTTGCATTCCTTTTTTTTTTATATTTAACCAAATCTTTAATGTAGACTGAAAAAAGTGAAGTGTGATTGGTACAGAGCAGCACTGTGGGTTTTCATTGCTGGGCTCTTTTAGTCATTTCCTGAGAGCTTGGTGCAGAAATGTGACAGGCCAGGAAGCGATAGCAAGCTCAGCAAGGCTTTGTGTGCTGTTAGAAGTTGGTGTGCTACAGGTGAGGGCACAACCTTCTTGTGGGGATGTAGGAATACCCGGTTCTGGGATTGGTGCTCAGCGTCTTCAGGAAGAGCCTCTGCTGTTTTGCAGTTCACAGCCATGAACAAAGTAACTGGGGATGTAAAATGGTGAGTGAGGAACTACAGCTACGTGACTACTAAGCAACAAGGAATGTAAGTGAAGCGTCAGAATCCAAAGGGTGGAAAATGAGTGCTTTCAAAAAGCATCATAGTCTTTCTCCCAGGACCTTCAGAAGATCTTTGTCAGAACAAGATGCTGGCGCAGCTGCCTTGAAGGACTATCATTTTTACCACCGAGTGAAAAGCAAGAAGTTGAATAAACAGATGAGTTTTGACTCAGAGAAACCTCTTGGAGCATACAGGTGGCAAACGCATCCTTGGCCTCCCTGGAGGGTGAGCAGAAGAGCAGACTCCTCCAGTTTGAAAGGGGAATGCAGTGACCCAAGTCTTGGTAAAAGTTCTGTAAGCATAGATGCTACCAGTGCTGACAGTCTCCTGGAGGACCCACCTGAGCCCCTCTTCCCGACAAAGAGCAGGCTGGGGCGGGTTCCCTTCAGCCGCTCGCTGTCCGAGCCCCACGGGAGCGGGACTGCGCGGCCATCCCTGCCTGCCGAGCCCCAGGGCTACTTCATCCAGGGCATCCTCTCCTCTCTCTCAAGTGGCTTTGCAAAGATCATGAGTCGCAAAGGGGAGCCTGTCAGTGAGTGCATAACTGCAGGGAAGACAGAGGACAATCCAATTGTTTTGAGTACAGGTAATGAGCTCACTTTTGTTTGGTTCTGTTTGTGTAACAGATGAGTGTAGTGAGACACACCATAGTTGTTTAAACTGTTTTGTTACTTGTCTTTATTAACATGACAGTGATGCTCTGATGTTCTATCTTAACTTTTAAAAAGCAACTGAAACACGGTCCTTTCCTGATAAGGAAGTGGTATGAGATGTTTCAGTGTGTGCTTTAAAACTCGGAGGTCCCTTTAAAACAAGCATCTCCTGGTGGTAGCGGTAGCATTTCCTTCTCAAGTGTGTGGTACATGCAGTCCTGCAGGCACAGTATCTACCCTCTGTGGTGTTGTGCTGCCCTGATTGAGATATCAAGCCTGCTCCTGTCAATGAAGTAGCAGGGAGAGAGAGAAATTAAGCTGTCTTTTAAACAGAGTTCCAGACAGTGGAATGGATCTAGTTCCTCATACCAGATTCTCCATTTCATAATCAAGCAGCTGGATTGGTGTCTGCTCTCTGGTAGATGCCAAGGACAGGCGTGTTGCAAGGATTTAGCCAGCTGGGATTGAGGTCAGCAAGATGCCAGTCTGAGATTTCATTTAAATCTACCCTGTTGATAACTCTCTTAAGGCAGGGTGGGGGAAAAAGGGGATAAGCTTGCCTTTTTTGCTCAGGCTTTTCTGAAACTTTCTAGTGGGCTACCCAGCTTGAATCCAGTAACTGATGATGATGCCTGGAAAAAAAATCCACAAACTTTATTTTGGGTTTTATTACAAATTTAAACGTTCCTTCTCCCCAAAACCTCAGCACTTTGCAGAGTCCTCCATACTATCATGTTAAAAACCTGATAACATCTGGATATGGTTGAGGCTGCTGGACAAGTCATCAGTAGTCCAAAAAATTCAGTAATAGTAGTGAAAGAAGAATATACTATGTCTGCAGAGGTGTTCAGTCTTTCAGTCACAGTGAAATGTCCCTGACAGGCTTGTGTTTGCTATTTGGAAGCTGTCACCTTGCTTTAAAACAAAAACAAATGACCAAAACCAAGAAATAACTAAGAAGGACTGTATCTATTCAAGCCTATTTATTTACAGTCACTGGTTCATTTCTCCAAGACCTTTTTCAATAGAAATTTGGGTTGATGATGCTTAATGAATTGTGTGGGACACATGAGGGGGCAAAAGCAAGTAACAGAACTACTTTTCTTCTTTTTCTTTTCTGTTGATAAGGAGTTAGTTGGGTTTTTTCTCTCATCTGAATTTATTCAAATTAGGAACAAAGATTTCTACTACAGGCTCTCACTGTTGTTGAGACCTTCTGGGAAGGTATTCTATGTGATATGAGCATTTGGATCAAAATGCCACAGTGTATGAAGGGCTGAGCAGTCTTCTTTCCTCTGTTCTGGTGCTCTTTGATACCAAATGGTTCTCTCATAATTCACAGGTATTGCCAGTCTCTATTGTGTTATTGGGGTGCTTTGCTTTTTACTAGCATGTAAAGTAAACAAAGTAAAAGGATTATTTGTGAGAAAGCACCAGTTGGTAAATGCTTTGTGTCACTTATGGGACAGTGACAGAGCCTTTTGGCTCTTTTTTGGGTAGGCCAAACCTCTGTCTGAGCCTGCCAAAACTGGTTTTGCAAAGGGAGTCACAGTTCAGGAACAGAGAGGAAAAACAATGGGTCTCTAGATTAAAAGTCAAACTCTCTCGAGGGAGGAAATTGTAGCTGAGAAGGTGTTTGGGGAAATAAGTTTGATGAAGTCACCCACAAAATCACTTGCAAAAGCCAGGTCCTGCTTGGGCCACTTCATAGGAAAACAGAGCTTTTGGTGGGATGGGCAGTCTCTATGGGGTTTCTTTTCACCCTTTGCCATCACAAACATTCTATCTCTGATCCCTCAGGTGGATGACAGCTTGTGTTTAACAGAACTAGTTCACCCTGTAAGAGGTGCAGCTGTGTGGGATATACAATCAAAGGACAACCAGTTACCCTCCACTGGTTTTATTTTTCCTTAAAGAAGTGCTGCCTGTGCCATAATTAGCTGGAGCTGCTGGGCAGAGGCTCCTGCCCTGTGCAAGACTGCAGGCTGAGACCTGCTAAAACAGTGGTAAAACTTGTGAGCTCCTGGGGTTTAGAGCTGAGGTCTGTGGGAGGTGACTTGAAGATAAAAGGGGTGAGAGAAATGTCTGTCTGTCATGTTCTTCAGCCACAGTCTGGATGCTCAGAAGAGATCAAATCTTGTGTTCTTCCAAAAACCACCCTAGTTTAATTCAGTGGGGGTCACTGAATTGTCCACTGACTGTTTTGGTGCTTGGGTGGGCAGAGGGTGTCTTTCCATGCCTATAGTCCTGTTTGCTGTTCAAGGAAAAATCCAAGAAAAGGGATGTTTTCCTCTCCTCAAGAAGCAGAACTTGGTAATCCTCAGGCAGCTGAGATCTGTGGTGAGAGTGCTCAGGCACTCAAACTAACCACAGGATGGTGTGAGACATGGGGTTTCTCCAAAGTATGCAAACAGCTTTACACTGAAAAGCTTGATCAAAAGTGCCCCAGGAAATGTCTGTTTGGACAGAAATTCTTGTCACAATGACTGAAGCCCAAGAGACCTTTTCTGTGTTGTGAAATACACAGTGGGAGAGGCACACGTTGGACTTGGACCAGGAGAACCCAGGGGGGCACGTTCCATCCCTCTTCTGTCCACAAAGCCAAGCCCTCTACTTCCACAGCCTCACTCAATTAAAAGTATTTCCACTTTCCTCTGAAATACTTTTTTTTAAAAAAAAAGTTTGTCTTCCTTCTAATGCTTGCTTGGCCCCTTATGTTTTGCTTCATCTCTGTGCCAGAATGGCAGAATGGTTCCCTTCTTCAGGAAATGCTTAACTCCCAAAAGAGGACCAATTGCTTTAATGGCAGCTTGAAGAGGGAAGTGAGATTTAAAAAGAAAAGAAAAAACAAGATCTGGGTAAATATTTTCCAGTTGTCTCACAGTCTAGGAAGCATGTTCAGACGCTGTTTCATCAGTTCTTGGCTGTGCAAATCCCTCCTGGATGGACTCACTCATCCTCTTAGGCGATGAAAGGATGCTGAACCCCAGGAGAGCTGCGTCCTTTGGCTCTGCCCAGAGCCTTGGCTGGCTGCAGAGCCTCCCCAAAGTGCATGGCAGGCATTCTGCACCCCACTGCAGCCTGGCTTTGGGGAGAAGGGCACAGATGGAGCGGGCACTCAGCAGGAATAGCAGAGCTCTTTCCTGGTGTGCTGCGTGGGCTCTCCCAGGAGCAGCCTGGGCCGGGTTTGGGTGTGAATGAAGTGCTTTTGGTGCATATCTGCTGATTTCTAACCACTCCTTGAGCCAGGCATTTGGAACCAGCATTTCCCCTGGCATGTGCAAAGCCTGAAGGTAAAAGGTTTTATACTCACTGCTATTATTATTACTGTTATTTACTATTATTATTTAACACTTTTAGTCTATTGTAATTAGGAAATAGTTGGCTTCTGATGGTAATAGCATGGATTATAACATCAGTATTGTCTCACTCTTCTCATGAGACTGAAAATAGAATAAAAATTTTTAAAGCACCTCTCAGTTGCCCCATCTCTGGGTCAGGAAAAGACTTAATCTGGCAATTTACTGCTTAAGAAATCTAAGATCATGTTAATTTCTAGTATATATGTTCGCTTGAGGAAGGAGAAGTGTCATTCTGATAAACTTGTTGATTGAGAGCATACCATGATATGTGTAGAAAGAAGAAGATAAGGAAGGAGCTATGCAGACAAAGCCTTGGATCCAGGGTTGTGGGTGAGCAGCTGCACCTGTTCTTATTATTTCTGAGTATTACCAGTGACCCTTTCACACTCTTGAGAATGGGTTTGTGAGAGAGTTCTCAGATAACATTTATTCACTGTTGCTTATCTGGATCTCAGGGTGGTGTGTGTTTAATTGTAGACTGATGACAAAATAATCCTCCAGTAGAATATCTTACCTGTATCTTCCCTGGGTATCTCTGGTTTGGTTTGAGGGGGTGAGGATAAACACTGGTTTCTTTTACTTAGTGTGTGTTTGGTTTTCACAATCACTCTCTTGTTAATGTTTTTATAAAGACAGTTCTTCAGAATTCCTTCCTTCTCTTTTGTCACCTAGATAAAGATATGTTTCTTTGGTCTTTTAATTTTGATTTCAAGCTTTCATTCATTTTGTAGAGGATTTTTTGTGCCTTGAGTGAGAGAGTATCTTATATCCTTGCTTTTCCAGAAGTGCTTGGGTTTTTTTATTATTCACTAAAGTAATTTGAACTCTATACCCCTTTTAAGATCTTTACGTTGTAGGTTTATTAAATTACATTTCATACATATTTCCATATAAACTTATCTAGAGATTTGTATTTTCCCATTTATAACTCAAAACCAAGGCAGTTCCCTGTTTTGTTTCTTTCAGCAATTCCCAAAATACAAAGCTGTTTCTTCCTGAGTAGGAATTTAGTATTTATTACTCATTGGAGCAGTTTTTCTGTATTCATGTTTTTAAAACCACTTGCTCATTTTAGAAGCCCTTCTACTGACTCATGTTCCTCCACTCCCAAATATCTCCTGCTCTTAAGTAGTTTATTTTTGGTGGGGTTTTTATTAGGGAAGTTTTACACAATTGAACTTATTCAAGTGTTCCTTTAAATGCTATGCAAGTGCCTTGTGCTGTGAAATCTGATGTTGTTGTGGAAAGGTGTAGTCTTAATGTTCAAACTCCTGCACTTTTAATTATCAGAGCAGATTTGAGATAGCTTCTTGTACAAAATCCCTCATTGTATTAAACTGTAGTTTTGTGTAGTTATAAATATAAAAATAATTGTGTAGTTATAAATATAAAAATAACACATTGCTGCCTGATTTCTCTCTCTTTTTTTGAACTGTAGTGTGGTCTCATGGTAGTAAATGTTGTGTTAACATGGTATATTTGAAATTACAGTGATCTGAGGATGCACAGGGAACATTTCTGGCATTTGACAGCTTTAAGTATCACTTAAATATTCCTGCCACTACTTCCTTCTGCCTGGTTCATCCCAGGCATTGTAATGTTTAATGTGGGCTATAGGCTAATGCTGCACAGCTGAATATTTATGAACACAGAACAAGATAATTAGCTGTAGTATCTGAAGCCAATAAAATTATGCTTATCTGATTTTGATTCCACTTAACGGACAGTGTCTCTGTGCAAGCAGTTGCAGTCATTTCAGTGTTGATTGGTGATTTTCATGTATTTAATCCCCAGACCACTTTGTCGGAATCCAGAAATTCACATTCAGTGGGATGAATGAGGATATTTATATTTGTAAGAGTTCTTTTCTGACTCATGAAATCATGGCAAGTGACTGGCAGGGTGTTATGTTCCTTTTTGCCATTTTTGTGGCCTGTATCTGTAGGACTGTTGGGATGTTGTACTTCGTGCTGCTTGTGCAGAGTAGTATGACAGCTGGTGCATGCAGGAATATTATCTGTGATTACCTTGATCATGAGAAATTATTGCATGGGAATTATCTGAGGAGAGGGTAATCGTGTCCTGGAGACGTCTTGTCTCATGTGTTTTCTTAGCAGGGAGAGCGGGCTTTGAAGAGATGCAGCTTTCTTAGAGGCAGCCAAAGAGTGGAAGTGTGGAGATTAGGAGAAAGGGCTCCCGGTGAGGTAAAGCTCTGGGGTTTTGGTGAGAGAAGCTTTTCCTTTGATAACAGGCCAGACAGGGTCAAAAAGAGGTGGCTGGAGGAGGAAAAACAGTCTTTGCTTTCCAAAGGAGAAGCTGTGTCTGGAGGATTTGGAGTCTCTGACAAAGCTCTGTGTTCCAGCTGTGGAGTCTCCAGAAAGAGAAGCTTGGGCTGTGAGACCCAGCAGGGAAGGATGTCCTGGATGGCAGCAGGAGATGCTCATGGCCCAGGGCTGTCTGTGGGATGTCAGCATCTGCCCCACAGCCCAGGAAGGGCCCAGACTGGTCCTTGCCAATCCCCTTGAGGGGTCAGCAAGCCCAGGCTTGAGAAGTGTGAAAGAAACTGCATAACACTCTTCTCAAAATTCTGTGTTCTTCTTCAAGACATCCCTAAATCGCAGCTGCGAGACGGTACTGAAAAGGGAAGTGTACCCAGCGGTTCAGTTCCAGCTAAGCTTATTTGACACTGGAAATGGGAGCCTTAACTCTTCCTGACACACATACATTTGGGGCCTGCAGTGAGAGGGTAACTTCTGCCGTGGTAAGATTTTCTTCAGGCAAAGCTCCCTGGTTTGCATTTGCACAGACGCTGCCCGTGATGGAGCTTGGCGCGAGATGAGAATTGCCTGCGTGCTTACAGAGAGAGCACTTCTGAGGCACATTGACCCTTTTTTCCTTAAAATAACAAACCCAGAGGAAAGTATTTGGGTTTTAGGCCTTTGGTTTTTTTTCCAAATAACGAATGGTGCAGATTTGCAGTGCTAACAGTATGTGATTTGGGACTCAAAGCAATGGCATTTTAGAAGTAAACATGTGCAAGATTATCTCTGTGCACTTATTTATCCCATTACTTTGCTATAGAGTTACTTGATTGCCTGCTTTAACTAATTAACTTGTGTTATCATTGAGCTTTATGCTTTCTGTGGTGATACTTTCTCTGTGGTAGTTACTCAAGAGACTCTTTATAGACTCTTCTGAAATAAATACTTCATAATCCTGTAAAACATCACTTGTTTAAAGGAAACTGTTTATGTAAACAATAGGCTAATGCATGAAACTCTTGACATGTTAGCATCGAAACCAACTGACTCTCCTTTCCTCTTTCTCTGAGGAAAGCTGAAGCTCGACATCTGCTCTTCTGTGGGCGAGAGAGCTTTTTACAACTTACGGGACCACTTGTTCAAATGAAGTTAAAAAATATTTCCTACAGAGAAGGTGATAGAAAAAAAACTACCAAAATAGCTTCTTAAAGAAGCTCATGTTTTAGAGAGTAGGCATTCCCTGTCTTTGTGCCTTGTGGGGAATAAGCTGGTCATTTTAATCTGTGCATTTGGTATAGAAGATCTTTCTCAAAATATGGGAATTTAGTAAGGACATGTAGTGATAGGATATGAGGTTAAGGTTTTTAACTGAAAGAGGGTGGGTTTAGTTTCCATATTCAGAAGAGATTCTTCCCTGTGAGAGTGATGAGGCTGTGGCACAGGGTGCCCAGAGAAGCTGTGGCTGCCCCATCCCTGGGAGCATCCATGGCCAGATCAGGGCTTGGAGCAACCTGGTCTAGTCAAAGCTGTCCCTGCCCATGGCAGGGAGTGGAACAAAATGATCTTTAGGTCCATTTCAATCCAAACCATTCTGGGGTTCTATGCTTCTGAGAAAAACCACTTGTCTGGAAACTGCTGCAGAGAGGAGTGACAGTGATGTGTGAGACCAGGAGTGAGCAAACCCACTGCTGCAGTCAAATGCATTTATTTGTGTCAGCTGTCACCACACGTTGCTATTGATGCTGTCTATAGGTTTGAGACTTGAAGGATCAGAATTATGTGGGTTTTTGAGGTTTGAATTCTAGTTCCTGAAATTTGTTAATTGTGCAAAGATCTCTGATTCTTTTAGCCCTTCCTTGCCAAAGACAAATCCCTCTTTCTAAAAGGTGCAAGAAAGTACTCTGTCAAGTCCAATGGCAAGTTGTAAGCAGACTTGCTTACTCATTTTAATTGTGACTTCAGCTGCTTTTGCATGTTTTATAGGTATTGAAGAGCTTTCCTGTATCCCATATTCTGACTGATCCCAGGTAAAATCTTCTGACACTATCAGATATTTCTGTGACGATAGTATGGTCAGAGTTTTAGCTGCACCTCACTCATCCTAAGATGAGTTGCTGTTGATTTTCTTCTACTTACACCTATGAATTTACAACCCATTTTCACAGAGAAAAAACAGTAGCCCTTTTGCTGTAGATACTCTTAAAAGCAGTTTTCCTCTAACAGTCATTTAGTGACACAGATGCTTTGGCAGGCAGGTTTGGCAGATTTTGACACAGTGCTACAAAAAAATCTGCCAAACTTCAAACTCTGGCAGTGTGTCTACATCTACCTTCTCTCTCCTATTAGTTCTGGCTGCACTTGCACACAAGAAAAGGCTTTGTTGGCAGCACAGTGCCCCTGAGAGAACTGCCTGTGAAGGGAAGAAGGTGAACACATAGATCTGAACAGCTCCCAGTTGCCTTCAGTTATCTCCACTCACGCAGTGCTTTTTTTAACATTACTGCTGGGTTATTTTGGCTGTGTCCTGTATAAATAGCCTCTCTCAGTAACCATTTCCTCTGCCAGCTTTGTGAAGCAGTGAATCTTTGCATGCCTGATGTACTTTGGTGCTGCTTTTGCAGGCTGGGCTGGCTGAGCGTGTGGTGCTCAGCAAGGGGAGGATTCTGGCTGCACTGTGGTTTATTTGTAGGTTTCCTGTCAGCCCTCCTGTAGCTGATAAAATGTGTGGTTCTAGCCACTGATGTCTTGAATGATAGCCTGTTCCTTTATTGACGTAGTACTTAAATGATACTGAGACTTACTCTTACAGAAATTGGGATGAAGTTTTGAAAAGCAGTGGGGAAGAAAGGGATAAGTGTTCAGTCTTTTGTGGCAGAGACAAATCATTGTCTTGATGTTGATTTTCGTTATTTCCAACTGTGACTTCCACCCCCACTTGCATATGCAACTGTCATGTGATAATTTGGCTCTTTGCAGTAAAACAGTGTTAGGGCTGACCCGTGTTGGTAAAATCCTTTCAGTCCAGAAGAGTTGGTTGACAGCACAGGGCATCTAGGAGAGTGTTGAGTACCCTGGCAGGTGAGACCCTTGTGCCTTTGTGGGGTTGGGCATCAAGAGGTTTGTATATCTTTTCTGTGTCTTTTTTTGTAATTTTACTGTTTCTACATAATCTCAAGAAAATGTCTGGGGCGGTCTCCCTGGTACTTCAGCACAATCAGTCTCTGTGATGAATACTAAGGAAAGAGCAAACCAACACATGTCAGGAAAAGGTGGTGCAAAGTTTTCTGCATCTTGGCAGTGCAGAGACAAATCCTGAAAAATCCAGCATCAGGCTGGTGCCCTCCTACACACTCAAGTGCTGCTGAGCAGAGGCCAGGGCTGGGGTTCTGGGGATGCTGTGGGGTCTGCTAATGCTGTTGTCCCCCTCCTCACACAGACACTGCTGTGGCTGCTGTGTTCACTGCTTTAGCTGTGCTAACAAGGTATTTTCAGCTGCTGGACCCACAGCAGCAGGGAGCAGGCTGCCACCAAACCTACCCGAGGAGCTCATTATAATGGCAGTTCCTCAGCTTCTGCTTGGATATACTCTAAAAGGGGAAGACTTCTTTCCAGGAAATCTGATTTCCCTTCTTCACTGTGGAGTTTCTTTTGAGCTTTCTGTGACTGCTTCATGCCTATAAAGAGAAATGAAGGCCCTTAAATATAATTGTAAAATGCATTGTTATTATTTTTCTGTGGGAATTATATGTGTGGAACAGGAGTTTTGAGTTACTTTGATAAAAGACATGAATGGCTCAAACATACTAATTGAAAAATTTCTGTTTGCACAGGAACCAAAGCAATTTATTGGGTGCATATGTAGCATCTTGTAGAGCCAGCAGCCACCAAATGCAGGAGTCTGGCTGTGCTGTGCAGCATATGTACCCAGACTTCTGACACCTTCCCACTGTTACTGTGGAAACTATCATTTCCAACACCGCCCTGAAACAGGGGGTTTTTATCTGCAAAAGGGAGCAGGGTCTGCAGATGAGAAAGAAATACTCCTGTGCAGTGTGAAGCCAGCTGGGGCACTAACTGTGCTGGATTTGCATGGCTGTGCTTGATGTGGAATTGCATGATCAAATGGATGCTGATGTGCTCATCGTAATTTTAATGGTAGAAATCCTGGTAAATGGTGTTGTAAATGCAATGAGACATATGGACCTAAGGAGACCTTCCTGAGAAGTGGAAACTAGGGAATGCAAGGGAAAGAAAAAACATAGAGTCAGACATTTCTGAATTATCAGGTATGCAGGAGGAGAAAAGTGACAACAGAGAGGCTCATCAGACTCCCTCCCTGCCCCCAACAGGCCCAGCCTGAATTAAAAACACATACAGCAATCTCCACTCTGAATAATTTCTGCGTGGCTTTATAATTTCAAAGAGAAATGCTTTCAGGGTGATGATAGGTTTTGTCTACATCTGTAATGTCTCATTTGTCTGTGGATACCCAACAGTCTTCGCTTTGTTTATTCAGAGCTAAGCAAACATGAAGCTGAATGTACTTCCCAATGATCAATGTAAATCAACGTGAAAAATGGAAATCATTATTAAACATACACAGACATATATATTTAGTAAGGTTTGCTAGATTGATTGCTCCTAAACCTAGAGCTTGGCTGCTCTTACGTGCAGAGAATTCACAAAGAGACAGCCATAGCCCAGGGACAGTGAAGTGTGGTCACTGATGGATAAAATAAAATTCATGTCTGTTTGCATTTTAATGGATTTTAATCACATGAGAGTTTGGGGGAAAATATAGACTTTTTTTTTTTCTTTTCATCATTGTGTCTGATTGCTTCAGGGCTAACAAAAGTGGTCCCAGGTACTGAGGTACCATTTTCAGTTCTTGTGCTCTTGTTAAAAAAGGCTTTTGCAAAGACAAGGGATGTGCACAATCATCATTAGTCACTGAGAGCAGGACAAATAGTGCTGGACTGTAGATGTGGCAAGGAAAGCAGAGCTTGAAGTTTTTGGCCAAGTAGTGAGGAGGAAATGAGCAAGATGCCATGGATAGTTTTTATCACCAGAGATTTACAAAAATAAGCTTGACATCCATCAGGGGTTGGGGGGTAGGGTACCATCCAGCTCTAACCATGTGGAAGCAGCACCATCTGTCTCTGGCAAACTAAAAGTCTTGAAGAAAGGGAGTTGTTCCTTAGTCTTTCACTCTTTGGGGCTGCCTCTCATCTGTTTGCCATTCCTGCTCTCTGTGACATGATCTTCGTACGTATTTTCAACATTCTTGCTTTGTGCAGCTGGCAGGGACCAGCTCTGCCCAGTTCACCACTCCTTCCTGCTGGCCCTGCTGCTGCTGCCTCATTCCTGTTTTGTCAGCTGCTTGTTTCCTCTGGAACTCCATCCCTCCAATTCCATATTGGGTGAGATTTATCCCTCAATCCCCAGAAATATTTTTTTTTGTTCAGGAGCACCATTGCTTAGGCAGCTAAGCCAGGTATTTTGTGCTAATACTGTCACTAAAAAAAAAAAAAAAAAAAAAAAAAAAAAAAAAAAAAAAGAGGCAAAAAAGGGAAGAAAAAAGAGGAGCAGAGTTTGTCTAAAATGCCAGGCTGTTTTATGAAGGACACAAAATAGAGAAGCTCAAGCTTTTTGCCCCAGATTTTCTTTTGTTATGTCACTAAGTGGGATGTTTGTGTCTGTTTATACTCTGATTTCTTGTGTGTTTTGAAATCTCATTGTACTCAGTGATGGAAAGTTGGCTGCTTAAGTAAAGGCATGTTAAGGACAGCTCTCTACAGTAGCTGGAAGGAAATGCTTCTCAAATGTATTGTCCAAGTTGGTTCTAGTTACTAGTCTCCTGGGTATGTGAACTTTCCTTGGCTCCTCCACCCATCTTCTGGCAGCAAACAGAATTCTTAGCATTTCAATTTAAAAATAAAATAATTAATAAAAATCTGTGCTGCCCTTCTAAATTGTTTCCCAATAGGAGTGAAGTGTAATTCAGTAATAACTCATTAATTCACTTGTGTGGGTTGATTATTCCTACTGGGCAGGGGATCCCCACAAAACAGCAACATAAAGCAAATCTCTTCAAAAATATTGTAATTATTGTGTTTCTATAAAAATTGCCCTCTCCTTTTCCCCCAGTCTGATTGGGTTTACTGTTATGAGATGCAATTGCTCAGCAGGACTGCTAATTAGATGTTACCAGGCCTGCTTCTGCAAGGTTGTGACCTATAAATTACTCTTTACATTGCTGTAGGACAGACATTTTCTCTCCAATGGTTATTATTTATCCTTGCTGAGTTCATGTGCTCTCCTTCTAGGATTTTGGAGAGGAGTCCCTTTCAGATAGAAGGGGGGTTTGGATTTGCCCTGGGAGCTTTGTGCTGTCAGTTTGCAAAGCATACAGAAGGGAGGACATTTGGGGACAAGTGCATGTTTGTGCTTAGACATTACATGTAAATATAAATTAAAATATAATTTTAAATATATATTTTTTTGGTATAAAAATCCATCTTGAGAATACAAATCAGCTAAAAAACAGTGTAATGAAGAACAAAAGATTTGTCCTTCGTGAGCTTTATATTTTACAAGTTTTGAGGAACAGAGCAGGAGTAAGGAAGAAGAAAGTCAGAAGGTGAGGGCTCTGAGTAGTGAGTGTTTGGGACAAGGATGTGGCCTTTATTTGTCACAGCCTAAGCTACTGCAAGGAGAAGGAAACATTGAGTTGAGGGAAAACCCAGCTGAAGAGTACCTGAAATACTGCACCCTACCTCCAGATCCTTTTAATTAGCCAGCCCATCCTCAAAGGATACGTTAATCATGCTGCTTGGGGTTTGCCAAAAGCGTGGGGAGCCTGCTCCACCTGTTCAGGTGGCAGCTCGGGAGCTCAGCATGGCGAAAATGTCCAGACCAGGCTGGCCTGCAGGAAACATCCTTCCCCTGGCACAGGGTTAGCTCAGCACTTGCAGTTCTCTGCCTGGCACTGTTACTTCTTCCTGTGTTGCCTCTTTCTTTCACAGCTGGTTTCCCACAGCACAGAATCCCTAAGGAGTTGGGGTTGGATGGGATCTTGAAGATCCTCCACTTGCAGCCCTCTGCCGTGGGCAAGGACATCTTCCTCTAGACTGGATTGCTTCCAGGCCAGCCCAGCCTGGTTTTTGAAACTTCCACCCAGCTTCTCTGGGCAAGATCAAGCAGAGTAAGCAAGAAGAAAGAAATCACCCACTGTATTCTGAAATTTTGGAACAAAATGAAGCTTGGTTTGCCAATGCCGACGCTGTGTGGTAATGAGGAGAGTTCTGAGTCAGGAGGTTCCTGAGCCCTGATGCCAGCCTGCAGCTCAGTGTCCTGCTTTGACCATCTTGGTGATGGCCGCCTTATGCTGAACCAAAGGGGATTTTTCTCCCCAAGCTGGCTTCCCTCCCTAAACCAGCTGCAGTAGCTGGGTTAAATTACATAGGGAAACCAACCTCACATAACCTTTAACTGAAAGTTAAAGGGTAGAGCTGATGAAAGAGGTACTACAGGTCATTGCCATACTGCATTAAATGTGGGATTCAGGTTATTTGCCACAAGACATCTCTTTGCATAAATGTAAATATGGCTCAGGATCCCCATTGCACTTTTATAAGATCCAGTCTCGTTCCTTTTAAGTTTTGTGTCATAATCATAAAATGATGAAAAAAGTCCCGTCTTTTGAATATTAGTGTTGATTTACTGAGCTACAGAAAGGCTTTTCAGATGTTAAGGAGGAAAATGGAATGAGGAGCGCTCTGGTGCTTTTGCTTTTAAGTAGGTCAAATCCACAAATTCATGTGTAATAACCTGGTGGTTGCAGGTTCTTCTGAAAACATTTTGAAGATGCCAGAAGGAAGCAGAGTGGGTCTGTCTAAATAGCAGAGGGAGGACTGCAGGGCTTCTTGTACATGATATTTGAATCCCTTGAGGGCGTGCCTTACTCAGTCATTTGTTTCAAGTGGTTAAAATACAAAAGCTAACTTTAGCCTATATGCCTGAACGACCTGCAAAATATGCAAAACCATGCACATTATTGCAGAAGATTTTAGTGTCCTGTGAACTCTCCCTTTGACAAGGGAAATAAGCTTCCCTCTATGAGACAGCAGCAATGCTCTCAAGTCCTCTTTTTCCCTTTTCCCCGTAGTCTGTTGTGGCAAGAAAAAGCCCAACCCAAAAGAGACACCTAATAGCTTGTGTGTCTACCCAGAAACAGTTAAGAAACATTCAGACTGAAAACAGCTAAAACTGTACATCAGCAGCTGGCTGTGCAGTGGTGGCAGCGTGAGCAAGTGTTTAAAGCATCATGTGAGATCTTTGTGGGGGATTTTTTTACATATTATTCTTCATTTTTCCCTTATTCTTTCTTGTCATGAGCACCACCACACACAGGGAGGGGTGGTTTGAGGTAATATAGGGTGTGTTTCTCTTTCAGAGCTGGGGAGTTCAGCATTCCTGCCACTGCTCTGAGAAATGAAGTTTATAGGGTGACATCAGTGACCATGAAAATACCTGCTTTCTGGAAATAAAGCCAAAGGTGAAAGCTTCTAAAAGAGACAGCCTGCATGGTGTAGTTCAGGCTGCAAGGAAAGACAGCCTGTTTGGTTTTCAGTTGTTCATCTGGAGCTTGTTGTGGGCACTGTCTCATCACTGCTCCCTTCCTGTGGCTCCTTCTTGTCTCTGCAGAAATGCTTCCCTACCTTTGTCCTTCCCATACCTTCCTCCTTGACAGAAAAAGCAGAAGGGTCCTGCTCTTTTGAAAGTGGCCTGTGACAGAAGAATGTCATCTGGCTGATGCCTTCTTGGCAAGGGTGGGAGTAAAGCAGTCTGTGAACTTTGGTACTGGTGCTTTTGCCAAGCTCTGGGCACTGCTTGTGCCACACATCTTTAATTTTGACCCCAAGTACACTGGTACATTTTTCTGTGTGTGCACCAAAAATGTGTGCAGGAACTGAGCAGCTTTTGCTTTTAAATTGTTTTGTTTTGTTGGGTTTTTTTTTTTGCTCAGCTGCCTTGGACCAAGGTCCTTTTAAAGTTCAGGAGGATTTTTCTTTTGTCCTCTTCCTGCACTGCTGCACAAACTAAAGAATGAAGAGGGAACAGCCCACTCTGGATGCCTGGTGCTGAAGAGGCTGTGAGATGGAGATTAGGGGTTGGTGAGAGCAAGCACTGCAGAGGACAGAGCAAGGTGAAGGGCATAGAACTGGATAAGAAAAGGACCATGCATAAATTAGGAGGAAAAACTGCAGACTTTTTTTTCCTAACAAGAATAATTAACTTTTGTGCTATTCTCCATTTTCTGCTTTCTAAACCTCTCACGAAAAGCCTCTCCTTGCTTTGGGGAGAAGTGTCACTTGAGAACCTTCTCAGAACTTGGCAGCTATGTAATAGAGGCATGTAATCTTTTATAATCCTCTCTACAGGTTTGTAATAACCATTTCTGTTTTGAGATTCCAAAGTGTTTTGTAGGTCAAGTGGGAATTTAACTGTGAGAGAAAAATGTACTTAATATTCAGGAGCAAAGATGAGTGGTCCTGGGCAGGGAATGAGACCTGAATAAGAAAGAAAAGAAACCTGCTTGAGTATTGAAGGAAGGGTCACAGCCATGGCTTCAAGCGACTGCGGGTTATTTGAAATCTTAGTTATCCTGGGAACCAAATTGGTTTTTTACAGGGACAGCAGCTTGTGTTGCGGTGATGTCATGAGATTTACGAGGCTGCACAAAGAGCCCCTTGTTCGTGGGCGTGCGGGGAGGCCGGGCCGAGCGCGGGGCGCACCTGCATGTTTTGTAAAGTCCCCACCTTGGCTGGGCTGTGATTTCTGGTTCCACTTGTTGAGCCACCAAGTGCACGGTGATTGCCTGATTGGAAGCTGCTGGCACTGATCCATCTGAGAAAGTGCTGATGTCTCCTGACAGGCACGTCTTGCATGCTGTGTCCCCTGAACCGGGCTGGACAGAGCCCAGGAGGATGGGGACAGAGAGCAAGGCGAGGATCAGTTACCCTCTGGAAGTTTAACATTTAGCAATCAGCTATGCAGCAAGTAAGAAGCTTAGAGGAGCTCAGTAGTGTTCAAGCTAATTGGTAGCTTTAAACTGCTATTAAGAGCTTTCCACACCTTTTGCTCAAAGAAGCTGCTTGATGACAGCAAGCTGCTTGGTGCAACTTTCTGCTTTCTAGTCAGAATTACCCTGTGAGCTTTATGCCTAATTTTTGCCTCTGCTATTAGCTCCTTAGCTCTCATTTTTTAGGACTTTGCAAGAAAGTTTGGGACTGTTGGCACACTCAGCATCTGCTCACTAAACTAGTCGTAAGATTTTAAGACATGTGGTTTCTTTTTTGGAACAGCTCCATAATTTTTCCTTTTGAAAATAAAATCTCGGTGAAACTGCTCGCATGGTTGTGGCCTAACTGAATTTGTGCTCTCAAGCTTCTGCAGAGCCCTTGGGTACCGGGGAACACTGAGGCCTTTGAGGAAATGTCAGGGGCTGAGGGTGGCAAATGTGTGAGCACAGGCCTTGGGAAAGGTTTGGGTTTGGAATTGCGTGTGTTACGGGGAGGTGAGAAGGGAAATCTTGGCTGATCTCTGCTGTAGTCTCAGCCCTGGTGTGAAATCTGCCGAGCTGTAGATAGGCACAGTGGTGACGTTGCAAGAACAGGGCAGATGTATGGACTTGGGCCCAGGGGAAGTTGGCAGAGCTGTCTGGGAGCTCAGCTGCAGGAGGGAGGCTGCTGTACCTTGCTCGCCGCCGGCTGACTCTTGCACAAACAAGTCAGATCTCTCCTAGGGAAGGAATTGAAGGGGTGGCAATGATGTCAGCCAGAGATCCCATCCTGCTGGGAGATGCCAGGCTTGTTGAACAGTAGCATTCTGTATTTTGTCTCCTGCTGGTTGCAGAGGAGACAGCCCTTGGCTGCTAAGGCATTCGCTCATCTGATGGTTTATTCCTCCCCACTTAAAAATTGCTTCTGACGTGTTTTCTTGGTGCAGAAAATCCTTAGGAAATTTAAGAATCTGGCTGGCAGCTCTGGTAGTAGACAAAATGTTGATTCTCACTTTTGAGTTTTAAAGGTTAATTTTTTGTCCTTGGTGTCGAGGTGAGACTGCTGCATGTGAGAAATTCTGAGCAGCAAGGTGACTCTTCTCCCAGCCCATCACAGATCTCAGCAAAGCTTTCCAGCAGCTGCTAGGGAAAAGCTATGCCTTTTCCTGAGGGCAGAAGAGACACACAGTCCTCATTCAGAGGAAGGGAAAATCCTTCAAACCTCACCTGTAAGCACTGAACAGCAGACACCTTCAGATTTCCCATCTCTCAATTTTAAGAGATTCCTTCTCCCAGAGCTGACATACTGTGGGAACTCAGCACATCACTCCTGATGTCCAGAGCTACCGAGAGAACCCTTAGAGAGGGCTCGGGAGTCTTGGAATGTTGCCAAAAGCACTTGGTGTCTTGATTTTGATCCATCTAGGGATGTGCCACCGATGTATGAGGAAATGGAACCTGCGAGAATCACTCGGGTGTGAGTGGTGAAGGGAAGACATAATTATAGGGTAAATCACAGATTTTGGGGTTTTGGTACAGGGGGGTTATAGAGACAAGATGGAGGAATCAGGGCGTGTCACAAGGCTCTTCTTTCTTCTTCCTGTCGTCCATCTTCTGGAGTGGTGTTGGCACTTGTGGATTGGTCTGGGGTGAGGGTGCACTTGGTGACGAGGGTGATAGGTATTGGGGATAAAAGGTAAATATGATATACATAGTTTTTGTTATAAAAGATGCGACCGCCTTGGGGGTGGTCAGAGTGCCTTTGGCTGCCGTGCTGGTCAGATCCAGATCGGGCAGAGAAGGGGCATTGTAGATAAGAAACAATAAACAATTCTGAAGACCGAAAAAACCTAGAGTCCAGACTCATCTTTTGAGGCCCAGCATGCAAAGAACCATCCTAAGTGTGTGTGGGAGCAGAGACAGACAGCTGAACCCCATAACATACTGATGGTAGGGAAATGGAAGCATACACAACAAGCACGAAGATTGCCAGAGTCACGTTTCTTTGAGGATATGGGACATGAAAACTGCACCTGACTGAACAGTTTTTACTTTAATCTCCCTGTGGTTCATGAGATTCTTCACTGGGAGAGTGGAAAACCAGTCTTGAAACTGTGTCTGATCACTGCCACTCAATAAAAGAGCAGTGGAAAGTTAATAGGTTAGATTGGCAAGATTGGCCTATACTAGAAAAATTAAAGATCTTGTGAAGAACGTGTGCTACAGTGCCAAATACATTGGAATCTGAGAAAGTCATGGCACTGGTCATGGCTTCTGCCAGCTTCTAAAATACTGTTTTCACCTACTTAAAGCTTTTATGACTTTATTCTGTGCAGAATGGATTTTCCAGGTAGTGTTTTGGCTGTAAGCGGTTGGTGTGAGAGCTTCTGAGATCTCTGAAACCTGATGGTTTGACTAAGCCTTCTCTACCTCCTACCCAGGATATTAGATTTCCATCTAAGAATTTGGTGATCATTGCCTGCAGCTGCTGGAGGAGAGCAACTGGATTCAGCTGAATTGAGGGCTGCTAGTTGCATGTGGACTGAACTTTGAGTGTGTCTGTGATATGTAACGGGAAGAATTCACACCAGATACTTACCTCTGTAATAACATCCTACATGAATGGCATGCCTCTCATCCCAAAGGATCTGCTCACACTTTCTGCACTTAAAATGCCACCTGCTACACCAGGGATCTGTTGCTGACCATGAAAATGTAGGCACCTCTTAGCTGAAATGGAGCTGTGCCACAGAGTGATTTAGAGGGGCAAGTGAGCACTGCTGGATCTCACAGTAGCTATGGGAAGTTTCCTAGAAAGGAAGCCCACATTGTGCTTTGAAACAAAATGGCAAAATGAGTGGTGGTATTTCTAATGTATGCTGGTCATATTTCTAAGTTTGTTGTGATTCAGAGAAAATTAATCAACCCTGAGAGCATCGTGTTTTCTCTGTTGCATGGCAGTCTCTGCATTGCCACACAGTATGTGCTGAATTTTCCTAATATTATACCCTGAGTATTGTGTTTTCTGTGTTGGGCAGTGTGGTGATTGTCTGTACAAACTTGGAGGAGGAGAGTCCTCTTCCAAGTCAATTTGGGCATTGTGATAGGTTTCTCTTTGAGTTGTTTTTGATAGTGTCTGTCTGCACTGTTCTGGTCTTGGCTGGATCAGAAACCATTGCACATGGCTGGGAGTTGGTTTGAGAAATAAGAAATGCATACAAGAGCTCTGTATAGCAGCATGAGAGAAAATAGAAGTTGCCTTGGTTGTGCTTTCCCTAGCAGCCCCTCAGTGGCTGACCTCTTTCATCCTCTGCCCTGTGCAGATGTTGAGAGGTTGCCCCTCTGGCAGCTGGGCCAGGATTGCTCCAATGCCTGTGCAGATCTTCACCTTCAACAGTGTCACAGAGCCACTATTGCTGCTTATTTTCACTCCTTGTTCCAAGATTTGAGGGAATGGAGCATGTTGAGACATTGTGTATTTCCTTTTCTGCCACATCTTTCCCTTGAATCCCTTCATGATCTTTGAGATGGTGGAAGTTCAGTGGAAGGACTTGTAGTTCTTACTTCCCTTTGAAGCTTCCTGTCAGTAGTAAGGCTTGTTTCAACCTGCTTTATCAAGGTTGGAACTGAGGGTTATTCAAACTGGACTGTGTGGTCATGCACAGCTGGATAGGTTGGGGTTCTGACAAGCTCTCAGTTGACAGCACTTAACTAAAATGCTCTTCTCTCATCCTGTCTCTATGGTAAGTACATAAAACACTGTGGAAACATTGACATTGGGCAAGCAGACCTGTTGTCAAAAGGTGTTAGGGCTCCTACTAATCTCTCTTCAGGGGAAAAAAAATTCCTCCCAGCATACAAACTTGGCCACCACATTAGTTACTCAGCTGCTTGGCAGCTCCTTGCTGGAAATACTAGGAACAGAATACGGACCCTAATAAAGTGGAGGAAAATTTGGCAAGTACTTCAGTTAGCCCTTGATTTCACCACAGGAATAGTGCAGTTCAGAAAAAGGAGCTCTGAGGCGTGCCAGGGGTGCTCTTGTCATCACTGGGACGGAGGGTTATTTCTGTGTTTTTATTGATGGTGAGTAGAGAGTGCTTTTTGGCAGAGACTGAAGGCATGAATTTGCCTTTAATGTAGTTTTGTTGGCTTGGTTTCTGATAATTCTGTCTTTTTCACTAGCTCTGAGGAGAGAAGATGCTGCTTTTCTGGTTGTAGGAGAGCTGTTGGGGACTAAATGACACTGAATCACCCATTATCCCTTGGAAATAATTTTCTGCTTCTGCCCATTGCCTGCTTTTTGGAAAATATTCTCCATCCAGAACAGATTTGGAATTTTAAGGAAAATAATTGTTGCATGTTTGCAATGGAAGCTTTCAGAAATGTTCCTATTTGATAGGACTGCTCTGCTCCATAAATAATACTAAACTGCCATCAGTTTTCCTGAGATCTTTCCCTGTCTGTGGGGATTAGCTTGGCACTGGCTGCTGCTGCTTTCCATGTTTCCTCACCCTGCACCACTCAACACTTCTGTTGTTATGCGATTATGGAATCACTGCCCCTCTATTTTCCCCCTTCTTTAAAAATAAGCCCTGTACTTCAAGAATAATAAGGTACAAGTTGTCATCTGACTGAAAGAAAGGGAGCTTTGTGGATATTTATATCATGGCTAGTGGCATTTCAGAGCCCTGAGGAAAAACAACTCAGTTTCCAGTCTTCAGCGATGTCGGATGTGGCAGGAGGCAGCAGCGGCAGGGATGTACCAAGAAGGGGATTTTTCCAAGCTGTTACTTAACTGATATTAGCATTTGAAGGCACATAAGGCCTGACCTTTAATCCTATGTGTAGACTTGCTGATCTGCTTACTTGAATGCCTCATTGTAGTGCTGCAGAATGAAGCGGATTGCATCAGATCCGAGAGGAATCTTCTGTCACCAGAACTTGCCTATTTAGGTGTGTGGCTGCATGAGCCCATCCCACATGTAACATCTGCAAACTCAGAGCTTTCAGATGCACCTCCCTGATCTCTTCTCTGGCTCCTGTCTGAAGGAGTGATCATTGCATTCATCAGTGAGTGATCATTCATCTCCAAAGCTCAAGCCTTGCTGTGTGAGCCGACAGAGTTAAAAAAGACAATCCTGACCTGCAGTCTTTCCCAAAAGTTTTGGAGTTCTTGCAATTCACTTCTGTAGCAATTCAAAGCATGGTGCTTAATTAGTTTTATGGGGCTTTAGTGGAAGAGGTTGGTGGGTTTTATTACATTCACATGGAAAGCTGGAGCCAAGAATGTAAAATGAAAACCGAAGATGAAGAGCACCGGAAAGCAGAACAGGGTTTGTGAGGCGACCAAGCGTGCATGTGATACTGTGCAAAGTCCCAAAGAGTCTTCTGTCTAAACTGGTAACATACTTCAGAATAAATTTTGAAGTCACAGCTGTTGTGAGAGGCTCCAAAGATGTCAGCCATGCAAGAGGGCAAACTGAGGAATAATTTAAATAGGTGGGACTGAGGCACCAAAGCTACACTGGGGTCCTCGTTGCCATGAGTTTTCTGGGAAGGCGTGTTCCACATCCATGGAGTTTGCAGTGTGCTCACAGCACCACGCTGGAGTTATGGTGTCCCATGCTCTGGAAAACCAGCTTGCTGAAGAGAGGCTTGCAGGGGTGCTGGGCTGTGCCCCGACTTGTGTTCAGAAGGACCCCAATGCACACACAAAATGGTACCACTGTGGTGTTCTCTAGGGGTGACTGACAGCTCCAGACATGGCACGGCATGTCACTCTGCCAGCAGCCTGTGGAAAGCTGTTCTGACATAGCCAACCCACTTGGCAACAGAGCCATGGCTGGCTCACAGTGCCTGATGACTCAGTTAAGTCCTGGAGTTGTTATTGCAGTGGAAGGAGTCGTTCTGTTCTTTAATTCCTTTGTGCAGCCCATGGATCAGTTGGATGGTATCCTGCCAAGGCCTGTAGTTAGAAGAAATTATAACACAAAGATCTTTTGGGGCTGGGCAAGTCGTGACTGCAAATTCTGTGTTGGAGCTGACGGCCCGGGAGGGTTTTCTTTTGCCATCAGAACGTTTACCAGCAGTTCCAAATGCAGCTTCCTTGGTTAGTGCTCAGTGCAGCAGCTGGAGGCACTCTCACTGCCAGCCCACCCACATCAGCAGGACAGGGCACACACGCCTTCATCCTTTTCTCCCCTGCTGATTTATCACATGCTTTCCTTACCCAGGAGACCAGATCCCCAAAGCTCTCATCTTCCCATTTCTGTTGCAGACTCATACCAGGAGCTCATGGCTTCATCCTTCTCCTCTGCTCATGGCTCCTCTGCTCTCTGCCAGATTTGTCATGCGTAGGCAGGGGCAGGGCTCATGTGCTGCTTGGGAAGCCAAGGTCAAAGCAGGAGCAGCAGTGGTTTTATTTTACATCTGGTTTGCTTTTTGGTTGGACACCATGATAAATGTGAATTGCTGTTATGCCAGAAATCTACCTGGAGGGTTCATGTCTCTAAAATGGGCTAATACATAACTTGTGGGAGAGACTGTTGTGCTCCAGGAGTTTGCACAAATGCACTTTTGCTTCACAGAGCTTATGGTGGTTTCCCTTCATTATCTTTATGCTTAAATAGAGTTTGGGCAATTTTGAGACACACAGCATTTGTTGTCACTCTCACAAACTGAGTTGTATCAGAAGTACCAGTGTGTCATCAGATTCTGCATCTCAGCTTCTTCCCTCAATTATTTTACCTGACATTAAGGGCACAAAGGCGCCCTTCTTTGTTACTCAGAGCAGCAGGAGCCATGCAGCCGTCTCCTTTTTCTTGCTTCAAGGTTGCCTGTTCCAATCACTTTGCATCAGGATTTTTGTGATCATTCAGGATTGTGAGGTTGAACAAGGCACTGAAAAGCATCTTCCAAGTCTGACACACCCCTCGCAGTGCAGAGGCAAATCTACAGGAAGAGAGCATGAAGATGCTGCAGCGTTTTTGATAAAGAGGGGGCAGGAGAAGGGTCTGCAAGGAGGGAAGCGAGTTGGAGGGGTTCCTTAGGCCAGGTTTATCGCTGGCCTTTGGGCTGGCTCTCCCTGGAAGGTGCT
Organism: Haemorhous mexicanus; assembly: GCF_027477595.1. Taxonomy (NCBI): domain Eukaryota; kingdom Metazoa; phylum Chordata; class Aves; order Passeriformes; family Fringillidae; genus Haemorhous; species Haemorhous mexicanus. The sequence goes on from NC_082349.1 coordinate 27,618,105, forward strand.
GGGTGCTTGAGGATTCGCTGGCCTCTAGTGGTGACGCTGGGGAGAAGCTACGAGGAGCAGCTGTGTTCTCTCTGTGCGTGCTGCTGGGTGTGCTAAAAGGCAGGTAGTGCTGCAAAACATTTCGGGTTTGAACACCCACCTTGCTCCTGAAACAGTTAAAGGAGGTCCTGGACTCCTGTGCAGGAAGTCCCTTGATTTTTGCAGTGTCTGTTTTAGACCCTTGGGACTTGAGGGATCTACGGTGTCTAGAGAATGAATGAATGATTTTTAGATCATTGCAAGTAAATTGTGTAGAACTAGAATGTGAGATAAAAATGAAACTTAATCTTATAAAGCAATCAGAACTTAATATCAAAACTTTGTGAAGAGACGAATCATAGAATCCTATAAGGGTTTGGGTTGGAAGGGACCTTGTTAGTAGTGACAGGCACAGTGTCATACGCAGCTCAATCATGAGAAACTTACGGGAAATTGATTTTAAAATAAATTTTAATGGATCAGCACTGGGAACCAAACAAGTTGGGTTATGGTTTGGTTTGTTGTTTTTTGGGGGGTTGTTTGGGGTTTTTTTCAAGTATGAATTTAGTGTCTGTGGCTAAATGAAAATGCACAATTTCATCAAGAAGGTTCCCCACCAAAAGGTGCTAGTAAGCCCTTCTCGATTAAATGCTCATCCCTTTGAATTTTTCCTTCCCTTCTTCAGTCCTGCCTTCCTTGATCCCTGTCTTCCCTCGTATATCTCTCTATCCTTAGTCTCAAATAATCCACTTTATTAAGATTTAGAGTGCATTCGGGGCTGTACTCCTTTGAACCATGGTTTTGAGAAGGGCTGGAAGGCAGATTAAGTTTCCATAAGAGCTCCTGGTCTTTTCAATATATTTCAGCCTTTGACAAAGACATTCATATTCATCCCTGGTATTGCCATTTTTGTAAGTCATGTTATAAGTAAATAAATATTAGTAGCACATGGGTGCCTCCCACGATTCCCATTTCACCTTTTAAAATACTGAAACAGGCCCCACTCAGCACAGAGTGCAGTTTTGGTTCAGATCTCACTGCAGAGCTGTGAAAGCAAAGAAGGTGTTAATGCCACGTGCTAACAAGGTGGTGGTTTTCTGTTCCCAGATGTGAAAGGACCACCCACCCACCGACTGTCCTGTGGCCAGTCCCCCTACACCGAGATGACAACATGGGAGAGGAAATACTGCATCCTGACAGACAGCCAGCTGGTGCTGCTCAACAGAGAGAAGGAGGTGAGACAAGCTCATGTTGGTGCCTCAGTGTCTGCCCTTTGGGAACACGGGGGAAATGATGCCTCAGGTTTGAGCTTTTATGTTTTTCAGATTCTGTTCTGCTTTAGTGTGTGAGTCTGGGCTTCATATGAGGGGATGGTGAGCTCTCTGCACAGAGCAGGGAGACAAAACAATTCCTGCTCTAGCTGGGACCAAGGACAAATCTCAGGCCCAAGAGCACAAACAACGTGGGCTAGAGAGAGAAAAACAGGAGGGATGAGACTTCATGGGCCTAAGCTGTAATTGGAAAATTAGCTCCAATATGCAAATGGACCAGAACTTATAAAAGTTTTGTAAGTTTAAATGGACAACCTGTGACCAGTTGTCCATTTTGTGGCCAATTTGGGTTGTGCTGCCCAAGGTGGATCCACTGAGGCCTCTTAATAAATCCCTACTTTATTCTTTAGCTCAGTCTAGTCTCTGTTCTAGGTCAGCCTTCAGAAGGCATCAGCCTTTATTGGTAAAAGAAGAAGGCAGCTTTCTTCATCTCCCCTTTATTTCACTCACAAATCCTTTGAAATGTGTGTGAGGAGGAAAAGGGAATTTAAAAAGAAATTCTTTACTGCCAGAGGGATGAGACACTGGAACAGGTTGCCCAGGGAGGTTGTGGATGCCTCATCCTTGTAGGTGTTCAAGGCTAAGTTGGATAAGGCCTTGAGCAACCTGGTTTGGTGGGAGGTGTCCCTGCCTATGGCAGGGGGTTTGGGACTAGGTGATCTGTAAGGTCCCTTCCAATCCCTTCCCATTCTGTGAAAAGGGGAGATAAGCTATCCTGGGTGTGAATGGGGTGGTGCACAGAGTTATAATCCAGCTGGCCCAGATGCTGGTGGCACACAAGAGGTGACTTCTGGAGTTCTGCAGCCTGTGTTTGTCTGCCACTGTGTCTTCTGTGTTACTACTTCTTTTAATGGTGGTTAAAACCATCACAAGTATGTAAACCTGCCTCTTTATGGCAGTGCAGTCATAAAGGTAGGGAAAAGTGAAGGCTTTTTATCCATGAGTTTTAGTCTAATGCCATAGTTTCCTATATTTGGCGATGCCTCCAATTTTTGTGGTTTTTCTTGATTCTTTTGAAGCTTCTGTATTAAGGCTGTTACAGCCTGAGAGTGAGACCTGGTGTGGAACAAAATATTAGTCAGCTGTGCTCAGATTTATTTGCAATGAAATATTGCCTTGCATAGGGAGAGTGGGAGGAAATGGTTTAGAGAAGGACTTGAGTTATTAGAAGGGAACAGCATTAATGCTGATGTGTGGGAGAGGTGATCAAAAGCAGGCAAAATGGAAGGCCTATTTAATGGTATTTGTTTACTATGTAATTCCTTTTCTAGTCTGACAGGATTGACACCTGAGGAATTGAAGTATACACTGAAGAAACTTAAGGAGATGTGAGAATCATTTCTAAAACAGTGCTGTTCCAGCGTGGCTGGACCAAAAGGATGCATCTCATTAACAAATGTAATTGAAACAACACTGGCTCATATCACATATAGTTACCTGAAGATGGTAATCATGCGCTTAGGGGTTCTTATTTCCCCTACCACAGACAGCTGAAAGCATTTTGCTGGGAGTAAGATGAGTCTTTTGACTAGATCTGAGTAGTAAATGTGGGAAGTCCAGTGTATCACATCATTGTATTCTGTGTTTAAATACACTCATGTTTTTGTCAGAAGCTGAGGAAATTCAGTATCAGGCTATAGAAGGCCTAAGGGTAGCAGTAACCCCCCAAAAAAGCAAGCAGTAGTGTAAATTCTTGCAGTGCTCTTTCAAAGGAATCTTTCTGCACTACCACAATGAGAAATAGCTTATTTTGGGAAATGCTGCATGCAGATGGGCCAAGCAGACATGCCTTTGGTGCAGGTGTGACTCCACATGCTGATAATGGGATTTGTTTCAGAAGCCTGTAGCTGGAGTCAGATTTGCCATTCTGATTTTCTAGTAATTTGTGGCTACTGTGAAATGAGAGGAAAAAGGGAACTCCTTGCAGAACCATGAGTGTTCAGTAGGAAAATCAGAGGTTGGTGTAGTCTGGCTTCTGAGTCTGGACACACAGTCCCTTACAGAAACACAACATGTAGAGCTGCCATTCAGGAGAGAGACATAGTGCAAATCCAGAGTATCAGCCCCTTCTTGCAATTTTTCTGAACTAGGAGTATCCCTTTGCAGCCTTCCTGACAAAGGGGAGGGGAGGCAATGCAGTTAAATTTTTCTTGGCAAATCATTGAGAGTTGAAAGAGGCTCCATGAAATGTGACCTAGAAACAAGAGTGCACAAAGGCCTAAGACAGCAGTGGGGTGAGATGCTTGTTAAGAGCATGGTGGTGGAAAAGTGTGTACAAGGGGAATCCTAAAAGGATCCTGGGTGGGACCACTGGTGCAGGGAGCCTAAGCAAAGACCAGGTGAACAAAGAAAAGGGAGGTTACTTTAAGAAAAAAATTATTATGTTCAGAGTAAAATTATTGGAAAGGTGATGCTGGAGGAAGCGTTTTGTTGAAGCAAACCAGGCACTAGGGAACAGGAGCAGGAGAGATTCCTGCTCTGAACACAGTCCTTACTGATGGAGTGAGTAGGTCAGAATTCCTTTGGGCTGCTGAGGAGGATCTTAGAAACAGTGTTCAGGACAGAGGGACACTCACCAGTGAGGGAGAGGGTGCGGGGGAAGAAGGAAGAGAAGGGAAGGGCAGAGTGCCCTTGCAGCCCAGAGGGAGTGATGGATGCCTTGAGAGGCTGCCTGGAACAGAGGCTGGGCAGTGTTAAAGAAATAAAGTAGGGATTTATTAAAAGGCCTTCTAAGGATACACCATGGGCAGTACAAGAGCCTGGCTGAGGCTACACCTAAGATGGGTGATGAGTTTTCACACTTTTATAAGTTTTGGTTCATTTCCATATTGGGGTTCATTGTCCAGTTACAGCTCCAGGTTAGGCAGTCCCATCCTCTCAGTCTGCTCTCCTCAATTCCCTGTTCTTTAAATTTTTTGGGCCTGAAGCTGCACCAGTGTCCTTGGCTCTGGGGCTGGAAAAGGTTTGTTTTGTCAAACTAAACTGTGAAGAGAACTTGCTAAGACTTTTTATATGAAGTTCAGAGTTATATATTCATGCAGTACAGGATCTGGAAACATGAAAGCTGAAACTTAAAGCATCAGGAGCACTTGCGTTATCACAAGGCTGACATAACTGGAAAGGTGTAAGTCTGAAACCTCTCATTTTATTCTCTGTCCATCTGCTTTGTTACTTCATGGAATGAAATCCAAGAAGTTTGGCCTGTGTGAGTCTGGAAAGGAACAGAAATGTGTGTTTATACTGCTTTGTAAAATCCTTCTGCAGGTATGGTCCAAGTCAGAAAGTGAAAAATATATACAAAATGTAAGCAGGTAAATGGAAGAATTCTCCACTGTTTCAATTATAATGCTAAATTTGGGTTTTTTTCAGTTAGTCCTGCTAAAATACTGCAGATTTTCAAGACCAAGGAAACACTACAGAAATAAACATTGTAGTAGAGAAAACTCCTTTCTCATAGTGTCCCACCATTATGGATTTATTGTCAAGGCAGTTTGAATGAAGTGTATGCAAAAGAAATTCTGTGCTGTGCAAGAGTAGGTTGAAAATCTGAGGCCTTTTGAAGTGCAACTTGATCCAAAATTATCTGTAATTACTTAGACAAAAATAGTCTGGCAGTATCACCTTGTGTAGTGTAGAAAAACATTAATTACTTGACACCTTGTCAGCTTTATAAAATGAGAATAGGTGAGACTGAAGAATAAAAATTATTAATGAAAGGAAGAGTTCAATGCCTAAAAAGTAAGTAGAAAGAAAATTAATCCCTGTAGGAACATGGGAGACAACTTAGCAAATAAGGAGTCCTGAGTGACAGGAGGTGTGCAATTATTACACAGTGTGATAATATTTAACAGCATTTTCCAAGACAAGGAAAACAAGCCTAGATTGATGCCCATACAAATCAGGTATTTCTTCTACAAGGAAGAGTTTTCCCTGTCAGGAAGGTGTAGATGTTTTCATCTGCTCTGGGAAACCTGTTCCAGCAGGTGGGAGGGTCTGTGAGGGCACAGCAGACATGTCTGCAAAATCAGAGCCATTTGAAACAGGGAAAGGGAATGAGTGTTGATGAAGAGTGTTCCAGACACACAACCCTGTGCACAGCACTTCCACTTGGAGGCTGCAAGTGGCAAATGGCTGCACCTGGCTCTGGGCTGCTTTTCAGCTGGGCTTTGTCAGCAACTTGTCTGCAGTCCTGCAGAATGTTTTAGTCTTGTGTTCACTTGGAAATGAAGATGAACAACACTTTTCACTGTGTTAGACTCTTCTTTTTCTCCTCCCTGCACCCAAACCTCATCTTTCTTCTTGGATTTAGAGGTGGTTTTAATCAAGGGCAAAGGATAGCAAAGACCTGCATGCACTGTGACAAGATCTGCTGCTCACTGGTGCTGGTGACAGAGGCCAGCAGCACACGTGGCAGGTATTTTCCTACTCTTCCATCTCCTGTGACTGACACCAGTAGGGGTGTGACAGTGGTGATCCCAAAGGAGCAAACACTGCTGCATGGGGCCCTAGGGGAAGCTGTTCCCTGATCTCACTGCCCTCCTCAAAGGATTTGTCATGTTGGGGGTCTTACAGTAAACATGTTTCACCTGTAAATAAGAGTTTGTCAAAGCTGAACCCAGCCATAAGATAAGATTTGCCTTAATTTCCAAGCAAATTTAATTATTTAATTATCAAAAGCCCAGAGAAATGTTTGCTGTCAATATTTTTAAAGTGGATTTCCATGTCAAAATTTTAGCTAGCTTCTAACTTTCTAAAGGAAGGTAAAAGTTAAAATGCATTATTTAACTGGTTTTGACATGATTCCAAACTTCCTGACTGTTAGATCAGAAGAGTCTGCAAATTCTCAAGTTTGTCTTGAACCACTCTTTTCAATCTGGAAAAATCTTATCTGCAATGAAGACTTTTTTTTCATCTGCTTTTTTTTTTTAAAGAGACTGTCTTAGTTTGCCTTTAAGAGGCCTTAAATGCTTGGAAAGCTCTTACTCCTGTTTCTTCTGAAATTACCTCATCATCAAACTGCGGGACATCCCTAATACAGACTTTTTATACTTAAAAGGTATGTTCACTGGCAGGTGAGCTGGGATGCTGTTCAAGGATTTAGAGTCTGAGCTCTGAACCCATCCTCATTAAATTGTGAAATTTGCCATGAAAACGTGACCTGTGATGAAAATTGTTGAGATTGCTAAAATGATCAGCATCTGGACACTGCCCCTGTGTACCTTTTTATCACAGTTAACACTGCTCAGACTCCAGTCCTGAACCAGCAGCTTCAGCATGTCAGCTCAGGGTCAGAGAATTCCCAGGTTGGTGAATTCTCAGCAGGGAAAGAAGAGAATAAAGCTGGATGGGGGAAAAAGAAAAAAAAAAAAGAGCTGAAAGACTGAATCACCATCAGAGTCCTGACTTTGCAAGGCTGCGCCATTCCCTTCAATCCTTTGCTGGACTGCCTGCTGGGCTGGGGGGGCTACAGGAGTGTTGGGAAGGTTGCAGATGTCTGCCTTGCTCTTCACATGGTATTTATTTGTGCACTTCCTTGTGTTTTGGTGCCCCCCCATCCATGAATCCATTGTTTGACCACAGAGCACTTTATAGAACTGTTTAAAATGTGTCCAGTCCCAAGGGATGCAGGGCTGCTGTCCAAGCTCATTTTACATGTACCCAAATCTGTTGGTTTTTTTTAGAGCAGGCTGGTCTCATGCTAAGCAATGAATACTGGTCCTGCAGTCTTGGAGTTAGTTCTTTTTGTCAGGATAAATTGAGACTAAGGTTTTGGAGAAGTTTTACTGTAAATAACAAAGCTTTTTCAAGTCAGACTTAAGGGGATCTTTTTGAGTTACTTTGGTGGGGAAATCGGTGCTGCAGTAGCTGGATTGGTCTAGAGCAAGCAGGTGGGTGTGGTGCAGTGAGTTCACTGTGACTGGAGTGTGGCAGGCGTTTAAGGAGTGCTGAAGCAGGTGGGGGGTGTGACTGGTAATAGCTGATCTGGAAATATGGCTCACAGCATCCCACCAAAAGATTCTCTGAAGGAAATCAGGAAAATCAGGAGAGGCAGAGGATCAGGAGTGTGTTTTAAAGGGAATAAGACTAAATGGAGCCTCCAGATGAGAACCAAAAATTTAATATGTGAATTTGATTGAACAAATGTGGCATAAACTAACAAAATTAGTCTCTGTTTAACTTACCAGTGTGCTTTTGCACAAGAGCTTATACAGCTGTAAAAATCACCAGAGAAGACAATAGTCTGATCAGAATAAGCGCCAGGGGTTTGGGAAACTTGTCTTGAAAAATGGGCACTGTTTGAAGGAGACAAATAAATCAGGATAGTAATAAATAGCATTTAAAATGACCTTAAAAGAACGTTAAGTGCTTAGAAATCAGGAAATGCCAGAACTAGTTTTGAGAGCCATTGTAGTGTGCAGCCTGTTTCTAAAAAAATGCAGTATCTCTGAGATCTTTTACAACCTTCAGTGCAAATGAATGATAGCTTTTTGTTTGCTATTAATACTCATTTTTCAGAGTTGATGGAAGATACAAAAAGAGAAGCAGCACAGGAAATAGGAGAGGGGCTTCTATTTCTTTTCTATTTCTTTAGCTGTGTGTTATGTAGCCACATGAAAAGAAACTGCCATGCTACCTGTACTGCAGTTATACTGCTGGAACCAAAGCCCTCATCAAAAGTTCACTGAGACATTTTGTGCCTCCTTCCAGCTCCTGGGTGCTGAATCTCCCTCATCCCTGAGCTTCCTTCCAGCTGTGGAAGATTCAGGGGGGCCCTGCCCAGGCACAGGTTCCAGACATGGTAACAGGCACCAAAAGCTGTGGTGGCCACCAACAGAAGGTGTGGTGGCCAGCACCGAGCGGTGCTGTTGCCTGCACGCTGCAGGTCTCTCTGGGTTGGGAGCAACCACAAATTCACCAATGGTGGTGAAGCACAAATTCACCAGTTGGTGAACCAGTGGTTCACCAACACTGAGCTCAGTTACCACCTGAGCATGGCAGGACCTGCTGGGCCGTAGCCATGAGCTTGCTGCTCGGGGTGAGGCTCTCTGCAGCCCGGGAGTGCCTGTGCAGCGCCGGTGTGCACCAGGTAGCTGTCACAAGTTTTGCTTTCTCCAAGTTTTGCCTGGAGCCATCTGAGCAGCAGTCTCTGCCTGACTTTGCCAACGTGGAAGCAGCCATGGTCTGGCACTGGGGAAGCAGTTTGGAAAGGCAGGAGTGCTTTTGGTAGTCAGGGGGTCAGAGGATGCTGACACCTGCTTGTGGCCATCGCTGGGCTGAGTGTGCTCTTCACTGCTGCCATGCTTTCCCAGGGAGCCCCTGGAATTTTGTGTTAAGGCCACAAATGCCAAAATTCCCAGGGAGCCCCTGGAATTTTGTGCCAAGGCCACTGTGCCCGAGAGCTATTAGCAGATGAGGAGAAAATGAAGTCCCCTGTGGTATTTTCGGGGTTCCCAAGATGAAGGAGGAATTGAGAATTTGACTCTATGTTCTTACAAGGCTAATTTATTATTTTATGTACTTATATTATATTAAAGAATACTATACTAAAACTATACTAAAGAAGGGATACAAACAGAAGGTTATAAAAGAATGATAATGAAAACTTGTGACTGCTTCCAGAGTCCCGACACAGCTGGCTGTGATTGGTCATTAAGTTGAAACAATTCCCATGAAACCAATCAAACAACCAATGAACAATCTCCAGACCACATTCCAAAGCAGCAGAACCCGGGAGAAGCAATCAAATAATTGTTTTCATTTTTCTCTGAGGCTTCTCAGCTTCCCAGAAGAAGAAATCCCGGGCAAAGAGGATTTTTCCTGAAAATATGGCAGTGACAGTCCCCTCCATATCAAGATGGCAAATTAACAGGTGGCCTGGTGCCGAGCTAACAGCTGTGGCATGGTTTTTCCGCAGGTGCCTACAGAAGGGATCCAGGAGCCGCAGGATGCCTCCCGCGGGCGCTGCCTGCGCCGCACGGTCAGCGTCCCCTCCGAGGGCCAGTTCCCCGAGTACCCGGCAGAGGGGGCCGCCCAACTAGGTAAGAGAACCACGAGAAAGAAAGAAATAAATGTGTCAGGGGAGCTGAGAGCAGCGCCCTGCCAGAGCAGCCTGACTAGGTGGGTACCACCGCGGGATGTGGAGGTCGCACAGCCCGGGCGTTGTGGGTAAATGCCTCCAGCAAAGCGACTGCCAAGCACCAGGATTTATCCAGATATCAGGGAGGTGGTTAGGGGATGCTGTGTTTTTAAACTCACTATGCAGCCCTGGCATTTAGATGTGAGAGCTGTTGGATGTGGGTCAGCGGGAATGCAGCTCTTGTGGATGGCTCCAAGTGGTTCCTGCTGGTTTAGAACTGGTAGCTGGTTATGTTTTACCTCACCTCTGGAATTTCCTTGGCTTCATATTTTCAAAACAAGCACCCAGTAACAGTAGCTTACCTCATGCCTGTTCAGGATGCTGTTCCTAAAAGAAGCAGCCATCTACCTGCTGGTTGCTGTAATTATACATGTTGAAATTTAGGCAAAGCAGAAGAAAAGATAGGTTTTAAAAATGACAAAGTTGCAGTGGTTCCCCAAGTCCAAGTTTGGCCCAGTTCCCCCTGTTTTCCACCCCACCTGTGGCTGCATAAAGAGCACCATTCCAGCTCTTCTCAGAAAAGAAGGAAGAGGCAGCAACCCCACACTTGAAATGAGCTCTTCTTTCTCTTCCCAGCCTATGCAAGAAGCTTTCTTTTGCATAGGCTGGTGAGACTTAGGAGTAGTTCTTCCTGGTTCAGCTGTGAAAAATGTCACTCCTGGGGGAATGAGCTATGAGGAATAAACATGGATCTGTAAATAGTAAAGCAGCCTTGATAGCTGTTATCCAAGGTAAACAGCAGATAAGGTATTTTTCATTTCACAGCCTCAGCTGGTTATTTTTTTTACTAAGTATTATATTTTGTGAGTATATTGCACACAAGTAAGGAAAATCCCACCCTTGTAGATAATTAATTAACGCATTGTACTATATTGCTTATTTATTTGTACTTGTCAATAGCACTGTTTAACTCTTCCTTATTTGAGGAAGGCAGATAAGGTTCTTTTTTTTATTTCTTAGATTACCAAGTCTGAAAATAAACAGGGCAAAGTTGGGGATTTAGGAGGAAAAACTGCAAAATACTTTGAGATGAGTGACATGAAAAGAGCCCTGATTGGATTTTTTTGTAGAGTTTCAAATGCACCTCTAAATGATCACTTTGTTTTGCCATATGAATAAATGTTCATTCTTGTTTGGAACTAAACCTGGTATTAATCATCTTTACATAGTGTTGTAGGCAAAATACTTATTCCAGGTATATGGCTAGTGAGAGGAATAAAGAATTGTATTGCAGCCAGTCTGCACTAGGCTCTGAATATTGTTTATAGCTTCATAAGCTAGAAAGACCTTTAAAAATTTAAGATTTAAATACCTTCTTCTCCTATACCCTGTACAAAAATGAGGGGATTTTCTAGACTCTTCTGAGCATCTGAGTAGCTGGAAATCCCAGTGTTATGTTTTTATATGAAACCTTGTAACATTCTTAATTTTCCTTGAAGGCCACAGAGAATGGGTGACTCTGCTATTTGGTATCTACCTTGCTGTGTATCTTGCTTCAGGTTTAGATGTAAGTGGCATCTTGTAGGGTGTTATTTGATATATGCCTGACAAGAATATATTAAAAGTACAAGATACATGTGAGAGCTACAGCTGTAGTGAATACAGATGTCACAGAGTGTGTGGGTAAAGGAACTGGGCATGCAATGAGAAGGGAAAAATTGAGCAATGACCTTTCTGTGAGTATGAATGAGAGTGGGGAGAAGGTCATACATAATCTCAGATGGCAGTGCCCTAGGTAGTTCCCCTGTTCTCACATCCAGGTTAAAAATGTCTCTTGTCATGATTACAGAATTCCTGCTAATGAAAAAAGTGGGTTGATAGCAAGCAGTGGGAATAGCTTTATGTCAAGATGCTGAGCCAGAGGACACATTAGTGAAGGGAACCATTGCACATCTTTATACAGAGAAAGAAGCAGATGGTGGCAGCCAGGACATATCACAAGCAGTACAGATAACAACTGCACTAAAATAGCTTTGGAATGGACACCAAAAGCTGAAAGGCACAGCCGAGGCAGCTACAGTATCTGGTAGAGAAATTGCTATGCATAGCTGTTAAGAATATCAAGCTTGTCCCAGGGAAGCATGGGGATAACATGGTAACTGCAGGCCATGCATCTGACAGTGATATCTGAAATTGCTCCCTGCAGAAGAGCTCCTTAGAATTGGCTCTAGTGCAGAGGTGAAGGCATTTGCTCTCTTGTGATTTACTAATTATTGATTTATTTATTTATTGAAAATCAAAAGAAGGGATAAGGTGATGGGGTTCTTTTTCATTGGTAGCAATAAAGTTATAACTTGTATGAGAATCTTTTTGTTAATGGAGCGAGTGGAACAGTGTGTGTTATTCAAGGGCTTTGCATCATCAGCTGTAGCACCCATTCTGCAGATTTCTGTGGCGTTCTTTACAGAATTATGCACTCATCCGTGTAGCACATTCCTAGGAAGTGTGTGGGAGACAAACTACCCACGTTGCATCTGAGAAATGGGAGCAAGAGATGTGTAACTCCCCAAAGTTCAGCACTAAGTCAAGTGTGCTTCACCCAAGGGCTGCTGAAGTCATTCTCTCAGTCTCTTTCATTTTCCCCCTTGCTGCAGGGTTGGCTCAGCTGTTTGGGAGGCAGCTGCTGCACCACTGTGGTTACAGTCCCTTGTACTAAGATAGACACCAATTTCCACATAGTTCTGTACGGCAAGCTGTAATTTGTGATGGTTCAGCAGCTGCCAGAGGAGCAGCTGAGCCATCCCTTCTGAGCAGGCAGAAACCACTGTGGTCACCCTCAAATGGGGGCTGGAGGGGCAGCACAGGAAAAAAAGCACAAGATAGAAAGTTACTTGTTTAAACACTGAAAACTAATAAGATCGTTTAAAAACTCTAACTCCAGAGCCACTCAGCATCTGCTGCTTGCTTAGCAGCTTGCCCCCTGCTTGGAGGCAGTGGAGAGGTTGTTGCTAATGCTGAGATTTTTAATTCCTGTCTGGAAGATCTACTGTACACTAAGTTGTGTCAGCAAGCCATTCGTTAAATATATGCCCTGAAATTTCCTTGGTGCATGATCCCTATCATTGTAGTAATACCTCTGTGGGTGAACAGGTACACTCTAAATATGTTATTTGCTTGCTAGGATTTCATCTTGGCAACCCTTACTCAGAGGAGCCTCCATTCAAGAAAGCTAAAAATGGAGCTGTAATTTCTTTGTAACTCCAGCTTGAACTCTAACCTTCTTTCAAGTGTTATTTGCAATGGGGTAGTTCTGTTACAAAGTGTGATGCAGGCCCTAAAGACCAGCACCTAAATGTCACAGGAAGAGGAACTCAAGCTGGCCCATCTCTGTTTTGCCTGATTTCTCTCTCAGATCCTGCTCTTTTTCTAACAGGTGTATTTTTTCCTGTTAGGGAGATTACATCCTTTTAGAGGATGGTTGTTTATAGCAGTGTGTTGGAATTAGCCCATTCATACAGTAAAAGCATGATTCAGAGTTCCACCATTCATGCTGTTTGACAGGCTAGTAGCAGTTACCACTTCCTTTCCCAAAATAATTGTCTTCTCTCTTGCTCTGCTTCCTTCTTGCCACCTGCTCACTCTAAATGAGAGCTGTTAAGGAGACTACACAGCAAAAGTTTGGATTCTGGCAGCTTTGTGGCATTAGTAAGAGATTTTTTCTTTTGCCTGCATGTGTGAAAATATCAAGAGGAATTGAAAGTGAGGAAAGGCTTTGGGGTCTGGTTTTGTTGCTGTTGTTTGTTTAAATTTTCAAGTATTAGGAAAGAGCATCATCAGTGAGAGTTTTTGAGATTCTCTGATGCTAATAGTGATGCAAATAAATCTTTTTATATTTGGAGGTGAAATCATCCAAGAAGAAAAAAAAGACTGTTTCACTTGTTGAAACAAGTTAACCCTGCTTTTTCTCAGTCTGAATATGCATCTCTTGAAAAAAGGTTGCTCAAAGGAGGTCAGAGGTGAAGATGCGCCATGCAAATTTTAGTTTTGTCCTCACCCTGAGTCACTAGCATTGAGAATGAAGCCCAGATCTGTTTTGATGCCAGGCCTAAATTGCATTACTACCAGGTGAGCAGTTAGCTGGGCAGAAATCCTGCCTCTGTGCTCTTCTGAAAATCCAGAGGTTTTGGAATTGGAGTGAGCATCAGAAGATGAGTTAAGCAGCATCTGGTTTCACTGCTGCATGCTGTGTGCCTCTTAGAACAGCTCCTGCAAGTCTCTGCTGAGCCCTCCTGCCTGGGGAGGATTGCTCCAATACCCAGCCCATACTCTTCCTTCAGGTAAAAACCTGGCAGGAGAGAGTAGACAAGAGCCAAAAAGATTCCTGGGGTGATTTTAATAACTTCTTTTTCTAAGACAAAGTTGTTTACAACTAAAACTATCAAAGCTGAGCTTTGCTTTCTGTATATTCCAGCTGGAATGAGTATTTGTGATGAAAGAAAAAATAGATTTACTCTGTTCTCACCACATTATTAAGATCCTTATGCAGTAACAGCTAAGATAAATGCCTGGAAAGGGTTACTAGTTTTAGAGGTGGGGAGAGTGAGACAGTTAGTTTGTTTTGGAACAAAAAGGATTGTTTGTGACCTGCTCAATGGAAGAGAATCTGCAATGCACCAGTTTTTACACTCAGTAAAGGTTTTTATGTTCAGTAAAGATTTATTTAGGAGATATCCAGGAGTTTGATATGATGGAAGCCCTGTAACTTCTAAGAAAACTGTGTGCCAACAAGAGGGCTGTCCTTCAGCCTCCACCACTCAGCTTGGCCTACAAAGAATATCTGTTAGAAAGCAGGGATGAAAAAAATGTACTTGCCAACTCCCGGTATCTCATCTGTAGGGATCTGTCTTGGTGCAGTCATTTTCCCAGTAGCCCTGTCTGCTTTTTCACCCTGCTGCCATGTGCCAAATACCCATGTACTGCCAACTGTTATGCATGGCAGGGATACAAAACAGGGCTTGGGTTTAGCCCTCAGACTGAGGGGTGTGTTTGGCAGTGTCTCTGGCAGGAAGATGGATTCAGATGTGCTGACTTGACATGTTTGCAGCTTTCTGGGTTTGCCCAAGCTGGGCTTGCACGAGCCTGTTTGTGTGTACCTGCGAGAGACTCCCATCCTCCTCTCTGCAGACCCAGGAGAATCAGATGCCTTGCTGCCAGTTCCCTTTATCATGTAATTTAGCAAGCCTCAGTGAGTGGTTGGGGATCTTCTTTATCTTTTTGACCTGTGCTTTGTACCACAAAGCTCAATTGCAGTGCCCCCAGCAGCGGCGAGGTGATGCTGGACTGAGGTGGGACAGGGAGCAGGGTTCTGCACCCTGGGATGTGACACCACTCTGTGTTTCCACAGGCTGCAGGTGCTCCCATGCATTTTCTGCTTCCATTCTCTGATTCCCTTCAGCCCAGACCTGCCAGAGTTGCCAGAACCCATGTGTGGGAGCCTTTAGCAAGCTGGGATCTGAAGCCTTTGGCTCATGTAATTACACAAACAAGGCTTTGCTGACAACCACAACCTTTGCCTGTTTCACTGTCTGCTGCCTTGGGTCATGATCTCTTAGTGCTGTGACTTGGGTATGAGGAGTAGGGAGTGTAATTATGCCAAGATCAATTGAAATTCTAAAACTTTCAAGTCTTTGGATGGTATTGTTTACCCATCATGGTCTATCCCAAAATGCAAATGCATACAAACCATGAGTTGCCTTTTAAAAAACCTCCTGTGAAATCCAGGACATCTTGAACATCTTTGCAGGCTACAGAGGGAAACATCCTACTGTGTGAAAAGTGCCCTGCTATCTTTTGCATCCACAAAAGAGGTTAGGAAATTTTGGGAAAAGCCCTCAAGTGATCTGAAATTTGGACAGTGTACAGTGCAATTTGCCTGCCTTGGAAGGCTGGAGAATTTAGGCAACTCTGCTTGAAATTAAAGCTGACTCCAGGGAGGCTGGATGTAACAAACAGGATGCCTGGATCTCAGTGACATTCCCCTGGGCAATTGGAGCTATTTGTATACAGAAAATTGCCAAGCTGCTATCTTTCTTCTTCTATAACACAAGCGAAGCCAAAGGATTTTGGTTTGTTCTGAATGCTGCTGAAACTTTATTCCCCTGCACATAGATCATCTGTGCTGAAAGCTGAGTTTCATCATAAAGCAAATTTTATCTGTTTAGATCTTAAACCTTTTTAGGGCAGAGATAAAGGGTAAGAACGCATAATCTCAGCTTTCTAATATTGACACATAATCCATTAGGGCATTTATTTTTTTTTTCCCTTGGAAATGTATATTACATCCCTGCCCACTGCTTCCAGAGCATACACAAAAAAATCACTTTAGTGATTTTTTAATTTTATGTTGAGAGTATAAAGAACACTGTGTAAGGAGAGCATGTTGTACAATGTAGTAATTTCTAAGACCTGGTGGCTCTTGGGCCATCTGGGGCAGGTTTGTTCCCTGTGTTCTAACCAAACCTTGGTTTGTTATGAAGGACCCTGTGATTTTCCTTTCTTTTCTTGGGAACAGCAATAAAAAATATTTTTTACATTCTTTAGAGAAATCTGCCTTAAATCATACATGAACTCACTGTGGATTGTTCAGTTTTGTAGCTTCTCTTTTCTAGTTGTTTATCTTGTGGCAAAAAGTAATTACACTTCTCCCAACCATGTATACTTACCTTTTCTCCATCAGTAACAGCTAGCTTAACACTTAATAGAAAATTAGCCTTCCTTCCTACTGCCTGAATTCCTTGTCTTGTCTAGAGTTAGTTTGAACTGTTGAGCTAAACTTAAACATACTGATCTGGTTCAGAGTTGGGTATTAGTTTACAGAATTAGCTGTTGATCACTTTATTGCTTTAGTATAAATTGATGCTCAAAAGTGCAGGTATTGATGAGATTGGATTAGGTGCATCTAGTTTGAAATTCAGTGTACAAGGCTGTCTGTGCTGTGCAGGGGTGTGACATTCCTGTCTCCCTGCTCTCCCACCCTCCTTGGTGCTGCTGCTGTCACTTGCCAGGGGAATGGATTCAGCTGCATGAAGAGAAGTCGTGCTCACATCCTTGGTGTGGTGATGGGCTGGCTTTGAGTGTGACCTGGGAGATGTTCCAAATTACCCCCAGCAGCAGCCTGGAGTTAGAGGAGCTTGGGTGTAATACAGAGCTGCTCTCTGTGTTGGCTTTGATTTAGCCAGTGCTCTCACAGTAGGAGTGGAGCCATGGCCCAGGCGTGTACTGGGGATTTTATTAACCTGCCACCCTTTGCCAGTGATCCCTCTTTAAAGGCACAAGGGGAGGAAAGGATTAGAACTGTGATTTTTATCTGCAAAATGGACAAAAAAGCGTTTGAGCAGCTCAGCAAAGAGAGATAATTTACTTAAAGGAGAAATAATAAAGCCACAGAGGAAAATTGAACTCCTCCAAGAGGAAATTGGGCTATTGAACTCCACTGGAGTTCATCAGGAACTCTTCCAGCAGGCACCTCTGTGCTGCAAGCTGATCCTGGAGTCCCAAAAGCAGCCTTGGAGCTGGAGAGGACTGTACATTTTAGCAGTGATTAGTGCCCATTAAGATAGAATTGGTGTCCAGTCAAGTGCTTTTGGTTACAAACTAATAATTCTTGATTTTTGAGGCTGCTTGATCTCAAGCATCACCCAGTAAAGGATTTTTCTGCTTTATTTTTTTGTCTCAGTTGAAACTGCAAAAATTTCCTTGACCTTTCAGTGAGCTGGATGCAATTTAGCTGAGGATCTGACCATTGGAAACTCCAGTCATCTCACTTGTTCCTCCTCACCATTGGTCTTTTCCCACTGTTCTGTGCCATGGACAAGCTAAAGCAGTAGCATAAAAGTCCTATTATTTGAACAGAAGTAATGTAATATTATCAGGGGTTTCTGGTAATTTTTATTGTGTCACAGTCTGTTGGAAACAACTTTTATCCCTAGACTTTACAAATTGCATTTTGAGTTTCTGAATCTGGGTAGATTTCTAGAATAATTCCAAGTACTTGTAATAATCTGTCTTTCCCACCCCTAATTTATTTATTTATGAATTGCCCCATTCACTCTTTCTACCTAAGTATTCAGCAGATGCCTTGCTTGAGTCAGACAGATTCTTCAGCATTTCAGAAATCTTTTTTTGAGGTCCATACAGCAAGTTGTAGGATTGACAAAAATAGCTACCAGGATGGAACCTTCCTGCATCACTAAAAATGGCTTCTTTGGGAGAAATAGGCAGATTATGGCTGTATTTCAGAGATGAATCTGAAGATTTAACCCTTCTGTTAGAACCTCTGTTAAAACAGAGAATTCCTGAATGATGGAAAAAGAAAAAAAGCAAAACATGGGAACAAATTCAAATGATGAATAAATAAATAAAGATAATAAAAATTTAAAAGAAATATAATAATAATAATGATGAGTGATAATTGTGAAAATAATTGTCAGAATAATGGTAATAAAATGGTAATATTGATTATGATGATGATAATAATAATTTTAAAAAGCAAGAAGTCATGATTTATTATGTATATTATGTTACTCTGCTGTTAGTGACAGATTTTTGGGAGAGAATGCCCTTTTTTTTTTTTTTTTGAGCTTCTCTTCTGTTCCAGTGCTACTCTTGGTGCAGGATCCCTGGGTGTAATTTAGTGAATGGTTCTAGAGGGCAATAGAGCAGTAACAATTTTTTATTATTTATTTTGCTGTCAGTATTGTTTAAGCACACATTCAGTAAGTTTTTTTTTTTCTTTCCCAGGGAGTTAGGCTTGCTTTTTTTCACAGATTTTCCACCTGAGCCTTGGCAGAGGCAGGGTGACCAAAGCTGTTTCTTCTAAGGGAGACGCTGAGGGTGTGGGAAATTGTTACCTGAGACAATGTGCAGGAGCTGTTTTAAGTAACCCTGCAAGAAAAAAAGTAGTGGGAAAAAAAAAAGAAAAAAAGGAGTGAATCAGAGGTATTGCAATCAAATGGCAAAATTAGACAAAATTAGGAAAAAAATAAGAAAGTTAAAAATAAACAGAACACTTGCTCTTGACAACAACAAAAAGCAGCCCCTCAGTTCTTGGTGAGCAATTTTAGCTTGTTTAGCAACAGGCTGAGCAACTTCACATTCTTCTTGTGTGTGTGTGTGCTCTGGTGCCCCTGGCTGGCAGGTGGGACCTGCTGGAGAGCAGGCTTTAAAAACGCGCTTTTAAACATGACACTCTCTTTGTCGGGGTGTCACAACGTGGTGGCAGCAGCAACCAAACTGTGTAGGCTTTGGCTTCTGTGCCTTAAAGAGCTATAAATAAATAAAAATGCTATGCCTGGAAGTTCAGCTCGTGGAACTTCTAAAATAAATTTAAAAAAAAAGAACAGAGCTCAGGAAAAGGCAATTGGTATCAGACTTCACCATTTCACTCCCAAAGCCACAGATCTTTGAATTTATAGACAAAAATAAAAGGCAGTGCAGAAAACAAAGAGGGGGGAGGGAAGTTTATTGTTTGCTTAAGTGACTCTTGGGGCTTTTTTGGTGCTGTGTATTTCCTAAGCTGTAGAAGCATTTGAAGTGGGAAAACATCTTCAAAGGAAGTGCAGTTTTTCAAGCAGATTCAGATAGATTTCCTGGTCCAGCTCATGAGCTGTTTTCATGTAAACCGGCTTCTTGCACTCTGGGCAGCGTCTGCAGTGATATCACCCTCTAAAGTTTCCCTGTCGCTGATTTTAGCCTCGGAGCCAGCTGCTTGAAATCCCTGAGTTTTCTCAGCATCGGGCGGCTTTCCACAGGAGCGTCTCCCTCTGCCCACACCCCTTCCACCCCACCCCTCGTTCCTGCGCTGCCTCCCGGCTCCCTCGGCACGGGAGGAATGGATCGTGTGCCCCTGCCGGCCGAGTCGTGCTGCCGTTTTTGGGGAGCATCCGTGGTGCTGGCAGGGCAGGCGGCTCTCGGGGGGCGGCTCTGCTCCAGCCCGAGCCGGGCAGCTCCATAGGGAGCCTGGGCTGGACCGCTCCGGCTCCGGCTGCGCTGCGTTCCTGCCCGGCCGCGGAGAGCAAAGCGCGGAGGCTCCGCTGGCCCTGCTCGGCATCCTGGCGGGACCATGGTGGAGCTGGTAGGATCTCCACAGAATGCAGTGCACAGGTGAGACAGATCCCTCCGGACACGGCCGCGTTCCTGCCGTGATCCCAGCGGGGCGGGGTTGGCTGGCAGGCACAGAGGTGTTCTGCTGGAGGTTTCAAATGACTTGGCTCAAAGCGACTAAAAACTTGCCGGGGTTTTGTCCCTGTTGCATGTCTGTGCATTTTCTGTTCATTTATCCAGTTTCCCTTTATTCCTTGTTTCAGCTTGATGCAAAGGTCTTTAAAGAGATGCATTCCTTTAAAGAGATGTTTACATTGGTACTTTTCTGCTCACTGGTACTGAAATTAAGTGTTAGTATTAGAACAATGTGTAGGTGCAAAGATGAAGAACAGGTTTTTGTAAACAGCTTACAATCTGTTTTATTGCCATTAAAATCATGAGGTTTATTTTTCTCCTTCTCACTGAAAGCCCTTGCCTAAGCCCTTACCTAAGTTAGTACATTTTTAAATGACACTGGATTTCTGGCTAAGGCCAGACATCATCATTCAAGGGCACCCTGTGGGAACATTTGTCAGTGTTTACTTGTGGCTGGCAGTATGTGATGTTTCCAGCATAGGAAGGATGTTGCCAACCTTGTTTCCTGTCCCCCAGAAAGTGATGGTAAATCAAAGCAGTTCAGGGAATCCTACAGGTTGCACATAAAAAACCAAGAAGATTTGGTTTCCTTTCAATATAAAGGACACTGCCTTAGCAATGCCACTTGCTTTTCCAGCAGCTTTTGTCCTAAAATGTATTAAGTGATAGCAAGCTAGAAAGCATTTAAGTTTCCTGCCTTTTGATATGGTTGAACAGTTTCCAGTAGGTACAAAACCAATAAATGTTGTCTAAGGAGCCGAGGAATGGAATCTCCTGAGTCAAATGGTTTCTGCCTTGGAAACCTCCTTTAATAGGTGCTGATTACAACCTCCTCCTTAGTCGTTTTCCTCCTCATCCATAGACAGGGTGAATACTAATTTACTAACTTGGAGAGGCTGTTTTTGTTAGCCTGAGCCAATGGGCTTGTTCTGCAGCTGCTTTTGAATTACATGATCAGAAAATGAAAACCTTCTGCCTCAGCCTTTTTTTTTTTTCGGACAAAGACGGGTTTCTTTGAAAAACAAGCAAACTTTTGGCAAACTGCTCAGAAAAGTTCAAGGCACCACAATGCCTAGTCCTTCCAAATTTAATTTAGATTATTTTTGGGGTAGTTAGCATGAGGTTGCCTTTAGAATTTTCTGTCTCTTTTTGGGGCTCTTTCATATGATTAACATGTTAATAGGGTAGAGAATTAAGAGTACAATATGGGGGAGCTGTGGAAGGCAGATGTGAGCAGCAACTTACATTCCTGCAAATTCTTCATGTTGTTGCTCAGCTTTATCTGATACTCTGTGGGTATTCTTTCTCTCTTTAAAATCTCCAGGGAGGGGAAAAAAAAGTGTAATTGCAATGAATACTTGAGATGACTTGTGTCAGAAAGATCTGTCATGGCTCTTTAAAGCTCATGGGAACAAATCAGCTTCATTTGTGCATGAGCAGGAGGAAGGGACATTCTGCTACACTGAGCCTTAACCTTGCCATTTTCTGATATCTGGGAGTCAGTGTAATGTGTAATATTGGAAGTCAAATAATTTGGGGATGCAGCAAATTACAGGGTGTGGATGGCATTTGTAAATGGCTTGTTGGCATCAAGAGACACATTCATTCTCCAGCCTCGGGAGGTATGTACCTTGTCCAAGCTTTAATTCTCCACAAAGGGAGAGCTTCTTTTCATCTAGATTTCTTGGCTAGTTGGCATCAGACAACACAAATGGTTTTTAGGAGAGCTAATAATGGTGGGATTTGAAACTGGGCCAGTGGCAGAAGGGAGACCTAATGATCCCCTTCCATTTAATTTTCTTTAGCTATAAGTGACTGCTTCTGGTAAGGGAGAGGGAAATCTGCACAGGAAGTCAGCAAGCAAATGATGCAACTACAGGCAGAGCTTATGGTTTCAGCACTATCACCTCCACATGTGAAATTGTCTACAGGCTAGGAGTGTGTATGTAATGGGAAATTGATTTAATGGAGATGGTGGTGAAACTGTCATGGTACACATGACTGCAAAAATTGGGTTACAGAGGAATGGCTGCTCCTCTGAGCAGGTGGTGGCAGCTAAGAATGGCTGTGGTGACTCTATGTGGAACCAGAGAATCATTAAGGTCGGAAATGATCTCCGGGATCATCAGCTCCAACCGTTACCCTGGCACCTCTGAGGCCACCACTAAACAATGTCCCTAAAGGTCACATGCACATATTTTTTTAACACTTCCAGGTGACTCCACCACTTCCCTGGGCAGCCTGTTCCAGTGCTGGACCACTGTTGCAGTGAAGAAATTGTTCCTGATGCATTCTTGCCTAGCAGAACAGTGCTGATCCTTGAGCTGTGGGTCTGCTGTGGTAACATGTGATACTGCATTTTTCTTCTCCTGCACCTGCAGTGTGCTGAACAGGGACTTCAGGAGGGCAATGTTGTGGTGTGAACACCTGCTAGAGAAGTAAAACAGCTTTGCCAAAATGTTTCCTTTGAGTTGAGTCTGGGCAGCCTTCAAAAGTGGCACTAACCCACAAGCATTGAAAAATCAATGTTTGGCTATAAAAGAGAGGATTGAAACTAGTTTTTTCAATTTCTTAATCCATTTTCCTAATTGTTTTGATCCGTTTTGGAGTAGGCTTCAGTCAGATTTTCAAGCTCAGTCTCACTGAAATTGTTACAGACAGGTCCTTTCTCTAGAATAGGTGTTGTAGTTGTCTCCACATCTGTTTGGTTCTAGGGGTAATGGCTACAGAAGAATGCCAACTATACAAAAGAAAGCGTAATTTTAATGCCAGCTTTCACAGCATTCATGCCCTTAAAGCCCTGGCCTAGTATGTCCCAAGGTCACTCCAAAATGTCAGCTGTATTTTCTCCATACAGAGTGTCCAGGAGGAAGCTCTAAGATATTGCATCAGTCAGAAATTAAGGTCATGTCCACAAGATGGAGGACTTCGAATGTCCTTGTAAAAATTCCTTCAACTATGCAGTCTCTTCCCTTGCTGTGCTTCCTTGCTTCAGCACCAAATCTGGTCTCTAATTTGGGAACAGATTAAAAATCCCCTCCATATGCTGCCTTTCTTGCACCAATCTCCAGTGTTTGGCAGGGCCTTGGGCTTTGGCAGTTGCTGTATTTTGGTGCCCATGAAGAGATTACCATAGTCTTCCTATAAACACAGGTGAAACTGAGTGGTGAGAGGGAGGGAGACCATGATTCATGGGCAGGGGTAGGCAATCATGTTGCTGGTCACAGCCACTCATTCTCTGGAATGCTCCTGCTTTTCTGCTGCCTACCTGGTGCCTTTTTTTTACCTGGTAAGTGCCAGCCACGTGCTTTGGGGCCACTGCACACTGAGAGCTTTTTGGTGGTGGTTTTCTGTCTCCTTATGTGGTGTTAAAAATTCAGGAAACTTTTTTTTTCAGTCTATGTCAGTCATGGAGAGTTCAGCTCCCACCTGATGGTGTTGGCAAAACTGTGGTTTCTTGATGCATAAAGGGAGCAAGCAGTGACCTGAGGGTGGAGTAAAGCTCCCTGCTGGCACGGCACCCTCAACCCTGCTCTGCAGGAATTGCTGGTATTCAGGTTGTGCTGAAAGCAACAAGTTGGACTCGTTGTGAGAGTGCTAGGTAACGCTGTTACCTGGAGCCAAACATTGGAGGAAGAGGGTAAATAATGCTTCAGTTGATTGGGCAGTTCCTGTGTGATCTGGCCAGAAGCTTAAGTGTCATGGTCAGTAGATCATCACATTGGTCATGGTGAATGGCATCCCACAGCACTTGGAAGCATCTGTGTGGGTGTCAGGCATTCTGATGGAACCAGAATGGTGCAGACTGAATGATAAGGTACTTATTTCTCTCTCATATTTAGTTCTCTGCCATGTGAACTCTTTTTCTCAAAATTCTAGTTCTGTTATTCTGTGGAGTCATAAAGGACAAAAGACCCCAAACCAACCACCACCCAAACCCCAGCCCTCACTAACTTGTTCTTTCATTTGTTTGCTTGTTGGAGATGTCATCCAAATGAGTCTAAATATGAAAAATCATTCCTGGGTGTTTCCCAGCTCTGGTTGAGCCTCTATGCCCAAGGAAAAACAGTAGGTCAGGAAATAATAGTACAGATCAACAGGAATGGTGGAAGCATGCCAAGAAAACTGCCTTAATCAATTATTTTCACCAAATACAGCACTTGTGAAGACATGAATTGTGCAAACTATGTGGCCTGCAAGGTGAGCAAGAAAAACTCCTGGGAAAAATGTCATCTTGTGAATGCCAGCATCAGAAAAGAAGCACCCTTTACATTCTGCTCCTCAGATATATAGCTGGGTGTATTCATACTTCAATACAAGATTTCTGTTGACATGAGGCATATGGTTCACAGTCTGGAAAGGCACTCCAGAGTGGATGGCTCTGTAAATAATATCTTGGCCCTAATTGGGAATTAAATTAGCTTAATATTTTTGGAGTGGTCATTAATAGGTACTTAGAAACTTCCTGTCCTGCTAGAAGTGTAACTTAGCTGAATCCCTTGGCTATTCTGAGGATACCAAGGAAGTTGAATTGAGTACAAAAATGTAATTAAGTTGGTGTGGAAGTGGGAAAAAACACCCCATGGCTGTTCATCAGTGAAGTTCTGAAAATCCCACAGTTCTGCCCAGCTGAATTACCTTTATGATTATATACTACAGAAGTTCAAGGTTTGTTGTTTTTCTCACCTTCATTTTCTGAGCCTTTCTGTCCCTATTTATCTTTCCAGGCTGTCAGCAGGCACAGCTTTCACTGCCCCTGGATTTCTCTGTGCTCCAGAAATTGTTATTTAGGAAATTCTTTTTTTCTGCCCTCCCTCCTGAGTAACCACTGGTTAAGGTCTCTGATCTGAGCTGGGCTGGGAAGGCTGGTGGTGCTCACCCTGGAAGGGAGGAGAACAATTACCCAGCTAAGTGACAATATTACATCAGTGTGCAGAGGTTGTCATCTGCAGCTGGGCAAGAGCTGTTGAGAGTAAGTGTAGAGATCAGTGACTGTGCTAAAATCACTTCATTAAGCAATCTGAAAGGATAAAACACTAGGCTGTAATGTGTATGTGTGGGCTGGCACTTCATCAGCAGGGTTTCACTTTCCACAATAAATGAACTGGCTTGAAGAGAGACTTGAGTGTCCATCCATTTATATATTTTTTTCTGATTAAAAAGGGCTTTCTGTGTACTTTGCCATGCTCCAGTGGGGCTCCAGACATCTTCTCATGTCTGACATAAATCTGCTATTGATTTACACTGCAACAGAGTTATTCTGCTGGTAGCTTGTTCACAGGATCCTGCCATAGCACTACTCACTGCTTTGGCTTAGGTAGCTTAAGCCAAAAAAGTTACCTATGTTCCAAAATAGCTGTGAGTACTCCCATCATGATTTCCTAATGCAGACTGAGTTACTCAGCCTTGTCCCCTGGGATCCTCTTGAACTAGATCACAGCTTGGTTAGGAGGCTGTTATATTGTAATGCTGCTCCTCAAAGCAAAATTACTTTCATTATAGATAGGCACTTAAAATGATTTAATGAAGGAAACAGAGCCTTGTGCATATAGAATTGACATTTTTAGGTGTCTGGGAAAGTTATTTTCAAGGCAGCTGCTTGTTCCATGCTGTGGCATTGAAAATAGGATTGGAAAGTTAGTACTGCTTTGCATTTTTCTGGGGCAAAGTGCTCAGATAACTCCTGTTATTTCCTGATGGGCAGGTATGAAGGCGAGTAGTTTGCCTGACACATGACATTGTTCCAGGGGTTGGAGAAACAAACACTCATTGTTTCTTATTCCCTCCTAAATGATCTGTAAGACATTTTATTGAGAATGACTTGGGTGTACCATATCTAATGTATATTGCTGTGAGGACATCATCTCCTGCCTAAAGCAATATCCATCAGTCAGTCTGTCAGCACCTGTCCCTAGTGCATGTAAGACCCATTTTTCCTCCCCTTGAAAATGCCTCATGCAGGGAACATTAATACATTATGATTTATAATACCACACTGACTATGTGCTTACAAAGCATCTGCATCACAAGGCATCTTTGCTCCATTATTTGCATATATTATGAATTCTCATTTACTAAAAATTCCTGTAGAAAACTCTGAGACTCATGCTTCTGGGTAGTTTCACTGATCAAGAAAGCTGATTTTTAAATTCACAGGATGGCAAAGCTGCTTAGCTTCACAGGTTTCAGACTCATAACTTCAGGAGAGTGACATTTGTGACAACTGCAGAGTTCAGTCTGTGGCTGTAATGCAGGAATTACGAGGGAGGGATGTATACAAGTTTTAAATTATTGGTTTTTGTAAGATGCTCCAAAGCAGAAGGGCTTGGTTTAATTTCCAGGCTTGAGAATTCATCTGCTTTTAGAACTCAGGGGTGAGGGAGAAACCCAAACACTTTGACCAGATTTTCTCATGTCCTCACCTGCTGTTCTGTACAGCTACTGGTGCTAATTTTGGAAGGCAGTCTCTCAAGACAGATATTAACTGCTTCTTGTCTCTGCTTTTTAATTAGTTGTTTGGGTTTTTTTTAATTACTACTTTGCTGACCCTTCCCACCTCTCTATATTTTAATATTTTCCATACTTCTGCTCTGGTCAATAGAGCCATTTGTATCTGGATTTGCATTGGTTCAACAAACTCCCAGTGTAAGTAGGTCCCACAGCATGAAAATAAGTTAGTCATGTTTTGAATAGTCTTCTCATGCTGATTTGTATTTTATCTTACAATCTGTCTGTCCTGGAAATTTTGGACAAGACTTTTTTTATGGCTTTTGGAAAGCTTCAGAGCACAAGACCTCCTTTAAGACAAATTTAAGAAGCTATTCCCAATAAAACTTCTGCTGTGACCAGCACTACATCCCTCCTGCAGCTGTGGAGTTCTGTCTCTGGCTTTCTTGCACAGCAAAGATTTTAAAATCAAAATCAATGCTCCAGAGGAGTCTGAAGATATGTTTGAAGGGATTGTTTGAAACTAAATATTCAAAGGTGTAAGCAGAGAGGACATTTCTGATAGCAGTGTTTGATAATGGTCTGTCAAAGCACATAAACCTCAGCCAGAGCCCAGTGGTTGGGAGATGAGGCTTGATAAATTCAGTCTTGGAACTAAGGAGCAATTTGCTAAGCAGAGTGGAGTTAACCATTGGAACAGCTTACAGGGGATCAGACAGGCTCTCTGTGTCTTTGTGAGGGTGGTGACAACTGGGGGTCCCTTTTTCTGGAAGCCAGGTCTTTGTTCAGAGATAATTCAGCAAATGGATGAAGTCACTGGGGGGTGTTCTGAAGGTGTTTCAAGTCAGGTTAGATGGTTCTGGTGTCTCTTCTACATCTTTTCTATCACTTCAAATTCCCAGGATTTCTAGGGGAACTGTGTTCATGACTTACTTTCTTACAAGGACTTCTTAATTCTTGCTTTTGTTCTGATGTCTGTCTCCACCTCCTGACAGTCCCTTGCAGGCAGGTGACTGTTGTATTGCACTGCATGTTAGTGTGACCTGTTAAACCACACAAAATGAAGATAAATAATAGGGATGCATTTATGCAGGTTTTCCCCTCTGTGGGTTTCCCCAGGAATGGTAATTACCAGGAGAAATCTGCTTATCAAAAACTTCACTGTCCTTTCAGTTCCTAGTTCCATCCTCCTGGCTGAAGTCTTTGCCAGTTCTAGCTCCATTTTTAACAACGTTTTTTTTATCTTCCCATATTTTAGAATACTCCAATAAGCCAGTTTTGTATTTGATATGCAATATTGGAAAGGATTAATAAAGCTAAATTATTACACAAGATGAGGCAGCCAGGGAGGAAAGCAGGATCTGTATGTGATTTGTACTCCTAGAAAGGATACAAAATTGGTGTTCATGGGGAATCAATGCTCCTAACTCTGTTTTCTCTAGAACCTTTTATTTAAAGAGATGGTAGTTCATATTGCAAGTTTTTAATGGAAAGACACCCAGGTGATTGTGAGTACAGTATTTGATTAGGGAGCTAAAAGAAAGAAGTTGAAATTTTCATTTCATATTGACCAACCAGATAAACCAAAATAACTATTTCATCCTTTCTCTAAAAGTTCTTTAATTCTATTCTTATTGCAAGTAGATTTGCATCATCAGTTTGCACAGTCTTCAAGAAATGGTTCTACTTGTAGAAGGTGGACAAAATGTGATCCTCCCACACACAGAGGGAAATCTGTTGGAACAGTTCATTAAAAACAATAATCAGCTCTTTTTGCACAGGTGGGAAATCTATCTATCACAGGATTTTATATGATATAGGGAATGTTTCTGGATTTCCATCCCAGACATGGGATACAGATGCACTTGTTCAGTGGGAACAGGAGGACAGCTCTGCTCAGTCTGGCATGCTGCTGGGGTACCTGGCTCCTGAACTGCCTGTCCCATGTTCCCTCATTAACTGGGAGTTCTGTAGAGCATCTGCCCTGCTCGGCAGGTGTTTTATGAAAATATCTGTCCTGCACAAACCATACTTGTTACAGTTTGTCTTAGTAATTGAAATTTTCTTCCCTGCTGGGAATTGATAGCTTTTTTTTTTTTCCCATTCATTTGTTGGTTGGTATCTAATTTTTTGCTTTGCTGATCTAATGGGTTTTTGGTGTAGCTTGGGTTTTAGTCAGTGGTCAGCAAATATCCTTGTTTGTAATAGGGACTGGCAAGTGTATAAATTATTTAAAATAAAGACAGGTTCAGAAACTGGTGAGCAAAAGGCAGCTGTCTCTTTAAAGAGTGCAGTTTGATCAGAGCATTAGCCCCATCCCCTGAGGACAAAGGCAATTTTGATTTGTGGGGCCCGGGAGTCTCTCACTTACCAGGATTCGTCACTGCTTCTGCATGTGTAAACCTGCAAAACGCTCTTTTGTGTAGAATAAACCTTCCACTGTAAATCCTGCATGATTAAATATGACCCTTCATAAAGTCACAGCAAAGAGGCTTCATGCACAGCAAGCTCAGTGTCCAGGCAGGGCAGAGTTATTTCCCATGGAGCTTGTGTTTAGTTTTTTTAGATAAATAACCACCCATCAGTGCTGATGGCTTGGTTATAAGTTTTTTTAAATAAATAACCACCCATCAGTGCTGATGGCTTCTTTGAGCCCCCAGGTTTGCTGCTGTGCCCTTACCTCTGTCTGTGGCAGTGGAGCTGAATCCAGCAGGGCTGTGGTTGTGCTCGGTGCTGAGGAAGAGGAGGAATTCCCCCTGTCCTGCTGCTCGGTGCTGAGGAAGAGGAGCAGTTCCCTGTCTGTGCCGCTGTTGGCAGCCAGCAGCAGATTCCATTCTTGCCGATCAATGCCGCCGCCATGCAGGAGGAGGGGAGAGGGAGGGGTGGGAGCTTCCTATTCACGGATTGATCAACCTGCCATTGCATGAACGAATGCATTGCAAGGAGGGCTGGGATGCTGGAATAATAGCTGGAGCAGGAAGGGGCTTGTAAACAGGGGAATGCAGACTCGTTAGTAGTGGGGAGGGGATTTAAATTGCCTCTGAGCTTGCTGGGTTTTTTTTCCTAGCGTAAAGCACAATACCTGAGCCTTCAAACAAAGCCAACACTGTGAGGAATGGTAGGGCTACATTGCACTTAGCTGATGAGCTATTGTGCTGGCTTATTTGAGCTTCTTCAGCATTGATGTGTTTCTACTTTTTACTGAAGTTGATTCTATCATAACCTGCTACCTCTTCTGGATTTTGAGACCTCAGTGTCCCCTGCTTCCCTTTTTTGCCTTCTTTCTGTTCCTGCTTGGACTGAAACCTGACACAAAGGGACAAGTCCAAATCCCAGTTACTGCTCCCACCCATGCCTGCCGTGTCAGAGGTAGGGTTGAGAGAACAGGGCAGGATCACACTCCCATGTTTGCCAGTGTAGACAGGAACTGGAGTACTGGAATCCCAAGACCATCAGCTCCTCCCCATCCTTCCTACCCTGCTTCGTTCACTTTCTGTGTTCTGTATGGAAAAGTTTTCTGGCTGGAGAATAAGTCTGCTTTCTCCTGGGCATGTGGCTGAATGGCTGGATAGCAGCACAGAAGATGAGAAAAGCCTTCTCTCGTTCCTTGGTACGGTAGGGTACAAACTGTATTTTTGGGGTTTTAACACTCTACTGGGAAATCTTTACGACTTTGGTGCTTAATTTCTTCGGTTACCTGACCTTATTTCTTTTTAAAAACTTTTAAGTGGTGTGCAGGTTTAATTAAACTTGGTTACGGCCTGTTTGAAATAGTTACAAACACACTGGACAAGGGTTACCTTGTAAATGGGCAAGTGCCCTGCAGCCAATGAACTAAACTGGATTAAACAATGTTATTTACTGCTCTGGTTTTCTTCTCTGTTACTTTTGACAAGCTGATCACTGGGCTCAGTCCACTTCCTCTCATTTGTCAGCTTGCCTGACTCCTGAACTGTGTGATGGTAGCAATATAAATCAGAGGAGACTGCTCAAAGTTTTTCTTAAGAGAAATGCGAGGATGTTTTTAGAATAAAAATTCCTAAGTGGTGTCTTAACTCTGGGACCAGGTTTAGGGCTCACTGGCACCCCTTGGATGTCTGCAGTACATTGTGTCATTTCCTGTGTCCATAACAATAATTCCTTCTGCTCAGGGACAAAATCCTGCCAGAGAGCAAGAAGTGCTGATGCTGGGAGCAGCTTTCTGGGCCATGGAGAGGATCAGGCAGGAGCTGTTGAGCTTTGGTGTGTTCTAGAGCCAGTGAGGCTGTCCCAAAGGATTGCTTTTTAGAGAATGTCTCTATTCACAGCCCTTTTATAGACACTAAAAAGATTGGTTTGGAAAGCTGTGGCTCAAGGCTGTTGTTTAATAACGAGGACAATAAATATTGATATCATACTAATGTGTCTTTAAGTCGTAAGCCTCTAAACAAATTAGGCTGCAGGAAGAAGTTACCATGTGTCAGCTGATCAGCATTAATTGTCTGTGTGCAATCTCTGCAGCAAACACAAGGTAATTTGAATTAGCAGGGGCAGTCCAAGATCATTAGGAACTAACGAGGACATCAGCATCTCCAGGTCATGGCCAGCAGCTCCTTGTCTCTGCTTTTGTGTTGGCCCTGCTGTCCAGGCAATTTGTTTGGCCGTGTGTGGAGTCAGCCATTAAGGGAGGTTTTAGAGGCTGCTGCATGGGGAGGTCAAAAAGGAGCAACAATCCCCAATTTTGTACAGCCAGGCAGAGGATGTGTGGAGCAGTTCAGGGATGTGCATCTGCTTCATTTCTGACTTGGTATGCAGAGCTGCAGGATTTGTTCTTCTGCTTCAAAGTGAATGCATCAGTGTAAGAACAGGTGATGCTGTACTCACTCAATGCCATGTACAGTTTCCTCTGAGCTTTCAGGGAAAATAAATTGTGGGAGTTTATACTTGAAACCCCCAAAATGATCTCTCCTGCAATATCTGTGCCTTTTCTTCCAGCCTCCTCTAGTGTTCCTCTGCTTCACATGTTAGGTCTTGTCTTTCAGACTGTAAAGTCGTTTAGGAATCAATGACTTAAGAATCTTTTAAGTGACTTTTTGTGTCATTGAGGTTGTTTTCTATGCACCTTCCATACTGGACAATAATTCAATTACACCTTATTTTATATGCCAGCACAATGCAAGTGTCTAACACCCACAGAATTGCCTGTCTGTAAATTAAAAATCTTTTATAGTTACCTGGATCATCTTCCAAGACTTATCTGATCGACTCAATCCCTAGCAAAGCAGCACAGTAACTTCTTTTCAAACTCCTGCTAATGGACTGGGAGAGTTTTTGATCATAGTTTGTATCTAGCAGTTGTTTGATGCTGGAGTTCTACAGCCAGTGAGCTTTGCAGGGTTCCCTTTGTATTTCCCTTTCCAGCCTTGGCAGCTTTTGTGCACTTCAGTGTCCTGAAACTTGGTTGCATTCACTCTGATGTATCTTCTTGTGATTTATTTTCCCCGTCTGGTTGCCTTGATAAATGTGGAAAAACTATCTCTGCAAATTTCCATTTTTCCCTTTAAGTTATACCTTGCAGGATTTGCATAATGTATTTTAGTCAGAATACAAATTTGGACTTCAGGACTTAAAAGAGATTAGGGGGGTTTGCATTTTCTTTTACCTTAGGTTTCTTGTACAGGCATTTAATGAAATTTTTATGACAATCTGTGGATTGGGCCTAAGTCTGAATTCTCCCCAGGTGAGCAAAATGAGAGAATGCTTACTGCAAGATAAAACACTAACATTTTTATTTATTTTCATATGAAGCTTCCTATTTCACTAGGTAATCCCCATCAGAAAAATGCTGTTGAGACACTTCTTCCTCTTCGTGTTCTTCCTTCTCTATCTGTAAATAATTCCTACCTGGTGTGGCTGTCCCACAAAAATGGGAGGTTTGTTTAGTGTCTGCTTCTCCCACCTGGAGAAAAAGCTCTTCACAGTGAAAATACAAATTTCTACCACAGCAAGTGTTTCAAGTGGCCACAGCACCCAGCAATAGGAAATTTATGTGAGCCCCCAGAGCCCTGTGGTGACCAGAGGGCACTGAGGCCACACCACTGTGGCAGAGAGGGTTCCTTTCAAAGGAGGGCAGCCCTCACCACTGCTCATGTATTAAGTGGCACCTGGCTTACACAAACCTTCCTCCTGGCCTACAGAACAAGCTTTGGTGTTGCTGAGGGTAGAGAGTGGCTCAGCAGGATGGGAAAAGAGACCTACCTGCATTGTATCCTTGGGCAGTTCCCTCCTCAGAGGCATCTGCCACTGCAGAGTAATTGGCTCAGCTAATTAGGAACTGACTGTTGCTATGTAGTGTGTAAATAGTTATTTGGATACTTATTTACATAAGTATTACTGATATCACCAAGATCTCAGGTGATAAAAGTGACCCATTGGGATGTTTACAACTCATTTGTTTGATGGTACAGTGGAAAGTGTACCTGCCTGGATGATCTTTAAGGTCCATTCAATCCCAAACCATTGTAAGATTCTACAATTTTTTGTTGAAGGTTGAAATGGGGAGAAGCTGTCAGGTGGGTTTTCTTCCCTTTTGCCCTTTTTTTTTTTTTTTTCTTCCCAGAAACAGACGGGCTGAAAAGGCTTTGATGGAGAAACAATGTGATCTATCTGTAGCCTTGGCCCCTGAGAGTGAGCAATGCAGAAAGCACTTGTAATTTAATACTAAGCTGATGAGAGGTGCATTGATTTTTGCAGCAGGTGAAGATTATGCAAGAGTAGCCTCAAGCATTACTAGTGGAGCAGGGGAGGGAACTGTCTAATTTTTTGCCTGGTGTTGACAGTATAGATTTCTTTCTCAAGACTCAGCAAAAATACTGTTCTGCAGGCGTCATAGCAAGTTGCTTCAGCTTTTGATTTCCAGTTAATATATCCCGACAATTTTGCTGTATCTGGGTCTTCCTTTTCCTAGGGACTAAGTGTGTCTATTTGCTCTTGTTTTTTAGAAGGAGAAGAGAGGGAAAGGTAGATTTTATTTTTAGTTCACTGCAGGCACCTAGTGAATATTTCATTTTCCTTTCCCCATTTGGTACACTTCTGTGGTGGTGTGAGAAAAGAAGAAATTCATTTTACTGATGAAATGCCAACATTTTATTTACAGAAAAGTTGGATTGCTGCTGTGGGGATGGTGGGGAGGAGAGGGAAGGCAAGGAGAGCCAGGCACATTCCTTGTGGTAGCTTTCCAACTCCATTCAGTTTAAAGTTAAGCTCTTCCCCAAACTGCCCCTCCTGCAGAACGTGTTGTGGAAAATAGTGGGGAATTAATGCTGGTGTTTCCATTTATGACTCAGCAAAGTTAACAGAGTGTTTTAAATTACCGGGGCAGCTTTGATGTGATTTCCTGCTCGTGACTAGTGGAGGAAGCCAAAACCTATTACGTTACTCCTTCCTAGTCAGAGTGAGATCAAAGGTGCTCACTCTAGCCCTGATCCAGTGGAATACATCAATCCGGTTTGCCTTTGTTACATGGACATGGGAATGGCAGAGACAACTCTTTATATCCTTCCTACCTAACACAGCTCTGGGCAGAGCAGTACTTACAGGTGCTGCAGAAAATAAAGTTTCCCTTCATCTAGGCCAGGGAGGCAGCTGGTGATATGAAAGTGCACTGTCAGGCAAAACTGGCAGCACTGCCAAGGCTCCTGAGCTGCTGGGACTGATGGACTCAAAAACCTTGGGCTGGACTGGCCCTGCTCCAAGTGCTTTGTTCTCCAAGGGTGCCCTGATGGGGACTTACCCTGCAGCTCTGGAGCAGGTGATGCTGTAGCAGAGCCGGTGCTGCTCCGGAGGAGGAGGAGGGCTCTCCCTACAGGGCATCTCTCCCTTGCGGCTCCCGCTGGTTCTGGTGGGCCGGGATGGGCTCGGTGGGTACGGGCAGGGCTCGGGCATCGCCCCCACAGCCGGCTGTGCCTCGGTGGAACACCACACCTGTGTGTGCTGGGCTCTGCCCAGTCCCCAGGCTGCTCCCCCTCTTAGCAGTCCTTTCCTCAACACTGAGGAGCTCGATGGCAGCAGCGTGCTTTTGTTAAAAGATGAATATCTACCGAGTGAGACACTAACTCTGCAGGGTCCGGATTCCTTCGCCTCTCCTCTGTGCTCCATTTTGTCAGTCTCCAAGCATCCATGGGAGAGACGTATCATAACTCTGCTGAAATCAAAATCCGCCGTGCGAAGGTATCACAAGTAATGCTATCCCTGAAGAAGGCTTCTCTCCTTTTTTTCCCTCGGCTCTTTGGAGGAAAACGCCGCTCTCGTGGCACCAGCTGGCTGTCTCTCCCCATAAACCTTGCTTTTCGCTGCTGCGGATCAGGATGCTCAGGGAAAGATTCGGTAGTGGAGGGAAGCCGGCAGTTGGGCGTCTGTTAATAGCCTGAAAGTAACTAATGAGGATGTGCAGCCGGAGCGATTGATTGAGGAGCTGCAGTCAGTCCTGTGCGCTGCTGCTGCTCCGCTCGCTCCCCGCCAGGGACGGAGGGAGGGCGGTCGGAGGCGCCCGCGATCCCTCCGGTGCGAGTCACGCATCCCCAGGGCCGGCAATGGAAGTTGAAGCAGCATCTGGCTCTTGAAAGGAGAACGGCAGGAGTCAAAATGTCCCTGCCTGGATTCACGGCTAGCTCCTGTTCTTTAAGGTTCAGAAGATAACAATGGACTTTCTGCTAGGAAGTGTTTTTTTCCCTCCCCGTGTCGGGGGGTGTTTTGTGAAGCTGGATTCCTTAAAGTCTGGCAATTGAGCTGGAGATGGGCAGCACTTGTGATAAAGGTATCTGTGTGCATACATGTGCATATCTAGCTCTATATAAAAATGCATATATATGTGTTTGTGGAGAGATTTTTAATGCTGTGTGTACTTTGTTATGCTGTTATTCCAGTATTTGTACTAGTCAAAGACTGGTGCAGCTTTTATGAATATTCGTGCTCACCAGATCAGTCTGCATGGATTTAAGATGCCAAAGTCGTATCTTAGTAAGGTCATACAGCCAGAACAAGGAGAAGTTGGCCTATTTTTTTTTTAATCTGCAGAGATATATATGTCATATTACTCAGGCACTTATAAGTCTTCTGCTGGTTGCATGCTTTGAGCAAGTAGTTGGATCATATGGGACCAAACTTTGACCTTTGCTGAATTACATTCAGCTGGGACTAAAACTGAGCTTCCCTGGGTCTTGGTTGGAGTTTTCTCTTAATTACTGCACTGTTTACATAAAAAAATTCAATCTAAAAGAAAATAGATTTAAGTTCTCTGAATACTGTCTCTCAAACAGTAGCAGAATATTAAGTATATCCAGGTATTGATCTTTACCAGCACTTTTTATTTTAATCTTCCCCAGTCAAATCAGAGTCACAATCTTGAATCTGCCAGTGAAAATGCCATTGTAGGTTAGTAAGTGAATAAGATACAGGTAAATAGGAGTGGGTTAATTTAGCAGTTTAGTAATGCACTCAAAACTTTCCTGAGGCTTCTGTCCTAGAGAGCACAAAGCCTGACTATTCCCCACCCCCGGGCACCCATTCACCACCTTCTTCTTCTCTTCCTCAGAGGTCCCAGCAGAGAGATCTCCTCGCAGACGGAGCATCTCGGGGACCAGCACCTCTGAGAAAACCAACTCCATGGATGTCCCGAACACTTCTCCTTTCAGAGTACCAGTAAGTGTGCCTTCCCTGCACAGGGGCATTTGTCTCGTTGGATGGGAGGAGGAGATTCAAATGTCAAGTGTACAGCCAGGCTGGGGGAGCCTGGGGGCACAGGGATATTTGGTTAATATTTCCAGTTGACCAAGAGGTTTTGCTATCAAGTGTCATGTGTTATCAGTAAGATTCCTGATGTATCCCTAACTTTCTCCTTTTCATTGCCTTGGTGCAAAGTTGCAGATAGAGAAACATCAGTTTTAATGTAGGCAGCGACCTATATAAATACTTTTGAAGTCGCCTCCAGGGATTGCATTCCATATTCAATCCTGACAAGGAAACAAGTTCCTTTAGGTTGGTTATTTTTCCCTCTTGCCAGTGAAGTACATAGAAAATTGAAATGGTTTTATAGTTTATTCAGAAGCTGATGAAATTTCTGCAGGTGTGTTAATTCCTCTTTAGCTCTTTGGGGTTTGTCCTGAGTTTGGTTGGCTGTGGGTGTGCATGAGAGTTGTTCAGCTACAGCCTGGGTTTTGCTTGGGCAGTCTTTGGTCAGTGTGTCCAGGAGCACAAAGGCATTTCTATTATTAGACTGAGGACAAATCATCAAGTTAAAATGAGGTGCCCAGTAGTTTTCAACAATATTTGTTCATGTTCTAAAACATCTAAGTTGAATATTGTGAACGTTTTCATGCCCTCCTGTACTTTTGGCAAGCAATCTTTGTGCTTCAGAATAAATCTTGCATCGTGTAATTTTAAAACTAAAATTTAAAAAACAGCCAGAAGATGTAATGAGAGTTATTTAAATTATTCAAGTATTAAGGTTGGTCAGAGTGTATAGAATACATGGTGTTTAAAGCAGCCTGAGAATTCATGGTGTATTGGAGTGCAGAAAGGGACCAAGGAAGCAGTGAATACAGTGGGTATCCTTACTTGGGCCATTTTCAGAGTCATAGAATAATACAGATTGGAAGGGACTAGACAATCTCTGGAGGTGCTTTCCCACCTGAGCTGTTCTGTGAAGGATCCTCTGTCACTTCAGAGAGCTGTTTTCTGTATGGTTCTTGGGAAAAAAAGGACCTTGATCTAGTTGTATGTGAAGCTGATACAAGAATATTCTGTTATGTCAGGTTCTGAGATTTTGATACCGAGTCCATGATTCACAGAGTTCCAGGAAGATTTCTGAACTCTGAGAACCTTCAAAAGTCTTATCCATGTCTTCATTTATCAGAAATTCTGTTTTCTTTGCCTTCATCTATAAGTAATAGCCCAAGCCTTTAGATGTATATGTGCTTTGTAGTAGCCTTTGTCTAACAACTGCAAGCCATGTGTCAGAAGTGTTTGATGACTATCTGTACTGTTTATTTTATATGCCTCCTTTTTTCCCTCATTTCATACCATTCCTTTTAATGATGATCCTATCTCTTAAGTAATGTTTTAATGGCTCTCTAATAGTTCTCTGATATTTTTTAGCTCCCACTCCCTTTCAAAACAAGAACCCTGCAGAATGTTTCTCATTTCCCCTGGTGGTGTGTTGTGCTTTTAGGACTCTGGCAAACAAGCCCAGGAAGCAGTACCTGGCTGCTTTTCTTGGGCATAAACCAGCAGAGAGCTAGAAGCTATTTGTGCCATGTGGAGCTGGGTTCTGCTGTTCTGTCTGCCTGACCACCTGTACACCCAGGAGCATAATGCACCCTCCTGTCCTCCTCATGGGGACAAGGCTTCTGGCTTTGGAGGTTTTGTTCTGAGTAACCCATTTATACCCTGTTACTCCTAAGTGGGGGCTGAGATCATCCTGTTTTAAAGTTTTTGAGCTGTTTAAAAGAGCAAGCTGCAATTAGAAGTCAGCTTTCTTAACAATACAGATGAGCTCAAGCCAAAACTGCTGAAACCAAACACACTGTAAACTTGGTAGATTGGCACACACCTAATAGGTGGCTGAGAAGTTGGGGAGGAGTCATGTTCCTGCCTTTGACTGATAATAAGAATTTCCCAGCTCTCAGAAGAAGGAAAGGTGACTTGGGTGCCTTGTGAAAGTCTCAGTTTTGGATCACTGATCTGAGAAGAGCAGCAAGTGAAGGATGCCAAAGAGTGCTTCAGACTTGTGTCTGTGAGGTTGTCCCTAGTTGACAGGGATTTTTTCTGCATATAAGGGAGATTAGTAGTAGGAGAACTTGCTTTTTTGTTTTTCCAGGCTTTGTCACCTACAGCACAGGTTGGAGGGCTACAGGCAGCTGCAGCATAGTGCTGTCTCAGTGATTCTTCCCCTGGCCCTGACTCTGTGCCATACCTTGTCTACTCACTGCTTGGATTTCTAACACAAAGCAGCTTAAGGCAGGGGACAGCTTAACCTTCTTCCATCCTGATGGAAAATTATGCTGAGACTTTCATAATAAGTTGCTTTTACAGCTTTTTAAGTTTGTCAGAGCAAAGCTGACTTCTCAATAGGACAGTAGCTTCCAGCATGTTCTGTGCAGGTTTTTCTTTCAAGCACAGGCAGTGGTACTCACTCAGAGCAAGGCATCTGTTTTTTTAGTACTGCTAATTGGCATTGCTTTAGCATCTGGAATTTTGATTCATAACAGCATAATTGCCTTTAAGCAAACATTTCCTTGACAATGTATTTTTTAAGTAGTCTCCTCAGTGGTGGTGGTCAATGAGGGATTTATGTTTAAGGGCTGATGTGTAAAGTTTGGGAAATTTGCCTTTTTACCTCCTGCATGGGCGCTGGAGGGAAAGATGTATATTTAAATTTACTAGTGTGTGAAAACAGAATTTCAGTAGTTATGCTCTTTCCTAGGATGAACCACTACATGGACCAGCATGTCCTACATGTTTGTGAGGGTGGTGAGGCCCTGGCACAGGCTACCCAGGAAAGCTGTGGATGCCCCATCCCTGGCAGTGTTCAAGACCAGGTTGGACAGGACTCTGAGCAACCTGAGCTAGTGGAAGGTGTCCCTGCCCATGGCAGGGGGTTGGAATGAGATATCTTTGAGGTCCCTCCCAAGCCAAACCATTCTATGATGCCATGGTTTGTTCTGGTTATCTCCCACCGAGGGGAGTAAAGGGTATTCTGCAAATGCTGACACTGCCCAACACATACAGAGAGAAGAACTCTTGGTGCTTGTCCTTTCTTTTTCTTCCCCATTGCCTCAAATTGTCTTATCTCCACTTGAAACATTAGTCTCCATATAAGTTCAGCTGTGTACTTTGATGTTTGACAGTTTCCAGGTGTGTCAGGAAGAAATGCCGAGAGAGAAGGGAAGGGCACCAAAGGTAGCAAAGCAGAGATGAAGAAATGTGTCTACTCACATATAGGCAGATGTGTGCTGTTTATAAATACACATACAGACAAAGTCATAATTTTAATAATGGATATTATTTGACTGAACAAACAGGGAGGCAGAGGGAGCTGGCTCTCAGTAGGCTCTGTGACGCATGGGTGGGCGAGAGAGCAGCTTTTCCCTTCCCACACACACCATGTCCTGGCAGTGCCTCCTCCTCCCTGCATCCCCTTCCCTGCTGTGGCACTGTGCAGCCCCAGCAGCACTGCTGCAGCCTGGCACATTCCCTCATTGCTCTGCAGTTGGAATTGGGTAAATATGGGACTGTCCACATCCTCAGACCTCCTGCAGGATGGAGAGGCATCTCTAAACTCACCCTTCAGACTCGCACTGTGCTCTCCAGTTTTGGCTCAGAGTTGTTATTACAAATAATATGATTCATCCATGTCTGCTGGCTAATGGGGAAAGAAAGATGAGAAAGAGGCAAAGGAACAAGTGTGAATGAGACAGGAAAGCCAGAGCACAATCCTTGAAGTAAATACAATGATTTTTATAGGAACCCTGATGTAGGATACTTGCAGACTGCCTTCCTTGGTTTGTTTCTGGCTGAGGGTATAATTGGATCTATGGAAGTGCTGTCTGCCTCTTTGCTCTTTAAGAGTACTGCTAAATGGAACAGAAGACAATGCAGCCAGCCCAAGTGAAGGTCAAAGCTTGATGAGATCTCGTGGCTGCCCAGCCTCATCTTTTATGCAGTCAGCAAGATTGTTGCTTCTCCAGAGCACTGCTCTGCTCCTGCTGTGCTGCCAGGGTAGGACAAGGCTGAGCTGTGCTGCCTGTGTGACCCTGTGGCATACAAATACGTATTTTTAATTCTGCATCAGCACCAATGCAGAGATGGAATTGTTGATTTGCATCAGCGTGAGGCACCACAGCATCCCCCATGAAAAATGCTGTGCTCAAATCTGTCCCCTCAATAGAAATTTACATTTTTCCTTCCACTTTCTATTCTTTACTTCTCGTGACATGTTTGTTTGACTCTGCTCCAGTTTTTATCTCTTGCCTGTGCTGTGATGCCTTAGATGAGTTGGCTATTCCATGAATTCTGTGTCAGAAAGCATAAATGGGTGACTGACTATCTCCAGGGTGCTCCCCACA
This sequence comes from Haemorhous mexicanus, assembly GCF_027477595.1. Taxonomy (NCBI): domain Eukaryota; kingdom Metazoa; phylum Chordata; class Aves; order Passeriformes; family Fringillidae; genus Haemorhous; species Haemorhous mexicanus. The sequence continues at coordinate 27,658,316 of NC_082349.1, forward strand.
CTTTCATCCATATATTTATTCTGGGGTAGTGCTGTTCATAGGCTCTGTAACCTTCACAGTGTCTTGCTGCCACAGCAGATTTGTTCATTACATCAAACTTCAGTTTTGCATCAGATGATGGGGATATCCAGGCTCTGACACTGTCTGGTGGACCCCAACAGCACGAGCATTATTCTCATGTTTGGTGTAAACCTGACTTTATCCAATTCCTTTTATTCCTTAGTTAATGTAGTGGAGCTATGAATGTACACAGCTTTAAACACTGCTCACATTCCAGTTGTCCTTGGCTTAGTAGTATTTAAATATGCACCAACTCATTTTATTCTTCACCTCCAAATCATGACTTAGTCAAGTTATGCAAAGTTTAATTAATGCATCCTCTGCAAATGAATCCTTCTGGCCCTTTTATCACTTTTCTTGCTCTTGTGTTTTTAATTCCCTTCAATTGATTCTCCAAGTTCTGGTACTGAACTTCACAGGAATGTGTGTTACCAGTTCCTAATTGCTCCTAACCCTTTGTGTTATTTCTCTGTCCTCCCTGGCCCTCCCTTCGCCTCCTAATTTAATATAGCTCAGTGTAATTAATGTGCTGTTTAACTTTTCTTCTGGATGATTAACAAGGATGTTAAGCAGAAGCAGTCGGGCCACTATCCCCACCACATCCCACTGGACCCTTCCTTCTGCCTTGATACCTTATCACTTGTTGTAATTACTCTTTTTAGATATTCCTGCAGCCATTCCTCGGGTTCATGTTATGAGCTTCACCAAAGCTCATTTTCAATAACTTTTTTGTAATTAGCCTGTGTGCTGCATTATCAGAAGGTGTTCTGAAGTGTTGGGCTGCATGCCAGGGAAAGAGCCAGGGTCAGGAAATCATTGCCTGCCCTTCCTGACAGGCTCAGGTGACCTGTTTCTTATCATGTTACTTTTTTATCATTGTTTCATTGCTCTCCAGACAGACTTTTTACCTTTATTCCTTAATTCCTGGATAGGGGCTTTTTAGGATGCTTCTTCCATCTGCTGTCCCTGTTGTGGGCAGCTCCCACAAGGGCAGCCAGGTGCTGCTCCCAGTTGTGTCCATGCTAAACACTTTGCTGAACTGGGATCTGAAAAGCTGATGTGGCTCTCTTGGCTATCAGGTAGCTCTTGCTTCTTCATGCATTTTTCAGTATAATTCCCAGTGACTTTGGGATTGGATTCCTGCAGGACTTGTGGCTGCACATCGTGCAGAGTGCACGCAATCCTAGGATGCATTTTATTAACAGGTGTATTTTCAATGTACCCTTGTTACAGTATCCTCTGCATTTCCTTGGGTTTCTTATTACTGTTCCCAAACTTGTTCCTCCTATTCTGCATCCCTCCTGTGGCTTTAGACCATCTTTCATTGAAAAGCTGAAATTGTTATCTGGCCAAATCTGCAGTGCTGTCCCATCAGGGGAAAAATATCTTTTCTGATCCTTGCTGTTGATCAGCTTGTGTCCTGAAGCATGATTATTGCTCACTCTTGTTATTTTTAAACCTGACTAATGCCGCTACATATGTTATTCTTCCTTATATAAACACATAATCCTTTTTTAATCTTGCAGAAAAAAAATTTGTCTGCATAATATCTTGTGGTGGTGAATTGGATGGGCTCATTTATAGATAGCATTAGGAGAGGTCTCCTGACAATCTGAAACGTGCTGCTTCTCATGTTAAATTGCCCTTTGCTTTTCTTATGTAACAGGGTGCATGAGGAGCTTAGGTAATTTCCATTCTATTTGTTTTATACATCTATAATCCTGTCTTGCCTTTGTTCCCAAAATAAATAGTTGGTCTTTAAAATATATCATTTGTAAATCCCCCTCTTGTCTGCCTGTAATCAGTTTATACTTCTGCAGTTCTGTTTTGTTCTAGCTTTCTTGCTGAGATGAGAAAATCAGAAGAGTGATGCATTAGTGTGAAAGCTACAGCAGATTTACATAACACCACTCTGCTTTTATTGGGCTTTATCCTCTGTTTGGACATCCAAACATGCTTTTTTATTGTTCTGTGCCTGTGCACAAACCTCCTCTTCAATGATGTAGTGCCAGGTTTTTGGATGAGTAGATGGTGGAACGGGGCTGTTCTAAGTCCCTGTCTTGTTCTGTATATCCCCTCCAAAGTGTATCCAGGGTTGTTTTCACCTGCTTCTCTGCTGTGTGAGTGGTTCAGAGTCCTTTCAAAGGGAGTCACTGCTAATATTTTAATGCTGACTGTTATTGAGCTCATAAGCAAACTTCACCTCCTGGCTAGTGAAATTGGCCTTCTGCCAAGGAATAGCAAACTTCAGCATTTTGCTGCTCATTCCTGGAATATCCTTCTAGTTTGATCTTTCCATTTTACCACCTGGCCCTTTTCCCCTGCTTCTTTGCCTTCCCATAGCTGTACAACATTACTGGCACAGGACAGTGTTTTCACTTGGCTATGACACTGGTTTTTTCCTTGATAGCTGCTTGTGAACAGCTTAAGGAATAAAATGCTTCATGTCCTCCCCATGTTTGTGGGGAGGCAGTTCTGCTGTCATCCACAGCCACTTGAGGGTTATCTTTGTACCCATCCAGCCCTTCCCCTCAGAGAAGATGAGTCTCATGGCTCTGTAAATGAAGTTACCCACCTGGTGTTATTAATAATGCATTGGTGCTCCTCATCAAGAATTACAGATGTTCAAGAAGCGTTGCAAGGCTCAGATGCAGTGTGTTTGTCCCCAGAAAGAACTAGTGGAGGTAACAGCACTGTGTGTAAGATGGACCTTTTTTGCTGCCCATTTTACCCTACTTTTAGTGCTTTCAAACTTCCACGGATACCATTGCCTTTTCTCAATGGCTGATCTGTGTTATGGTTATACACAGTTGCATTTGTTCATGGCTGAATTCACCTTTCCCTTTCAAACAGCCAGGACAATCATTATTTATTATGCATGGGCTGCTCTCCCTGGAGTGGAGAATCATCATGTCCATAGGGAGCAGCAGTTCAGGAGTTGAGTAGCTCATAGTTGGGCTGTCTTTGAATTTGTCAGACAGTTCTGTGCTGCCCTGCTCAGGTTAAGGACAAACAGCCAGTTGGCATCTTTGTCTCAAAGTCATCTTTTCCTAAAGCCTAAGCTGCCCTCAACAGCCACCACCCCTGGGCTGGAAATACTTGGGGGTGAGGGTTTCTGTGCTTTCCCTGTGCAGCAATGAGGGGAAGTTTCCAACAGCCTGCTGAATTATCCCTTCTCCTGTGGAGATTGGTTCTTGGCAGAGGGGGAGAGTCAAGTGGCTTAACTTCCAAATGAGATGCAATAGAATTCTCAGTGGGATTGAATTATTTTTAGAGGTTGTTATCATTGGGTTTTCTTAGGCCAATGTTTGAGGCTTTTGGATGAGGTGACAAACCTGCCCTGCCCTGTTCCTGATTGTGTGTGTGGTTGTGCACCATAGCTCTCTCCCCATCTCTCTTTTCCATTCCTGTTCCCCTAAACCTGTGATTCTGGGGGCAGCTTGTACCAAGCTCCATCTCATCAAGTGTGAACCTCAAATCTGTCTCTTTTCAAATTTCATCCTAGCTAGTTTATCTTACCAAATATTTTGTACTTTTTTTGATTAAGAACATAGTCTCATCAATTTGGGCAGTTTGGGTAATAATTTACATCTTTTTGTCTGAGGGTGTTTGTTTAAACAGTAACATTCTCACTGTTTTTAAAGAAGCTCCATGATGATTCTTAAAGCTCATACACTCTGTTACATTTAGGTATAAGGACCAAACAAGAGTCAGTTTTGTGTTGAAATAAGTATTTAGGAGAAATACCTGCACAATAAGAAAAGCAGTAGAGGTGGGTTTGTCTTTTTAATGGTGCAGGCTGCTTTATAAACATTGGCAGGAATTTCTTATCTATAGCAGTAAAAGGAAATAAAACTTTCAGTTAGGTGGTCTTGTTGCAGATAGAAGTTTATTTTTCATCACTACATTTTTATTTCTATCTGCATTTGGTATTTAAAAGCATTTCCTTTGGCAAATGGAAGTCAAAAAACTCTGCTTAGTTCTGGCACGTGTGAATTTTTCATGCTGCTCCCAGGTTGTCCATCTGTAAGCACTGGCCCTGCATGAACTGCCAGCACAGAGCAAATATTGCAAATGTTTCCAGCTCTTTTGAGGATGACCAATAAGCACACCCTTTGTTTGAATAAATTTCTGTCTTTAAATGTTCTTACCCTGTTTGTTTTTTGGTTTTGTTTTATTTTGGTTTTTTTGTATAGTCAACTCTGGCTAGCCTTATTCAACTCCAGAGAGAACATTTGTTTCATTGGGGTATAGATTATGTTCAATTAAACCAAGAGCATGTTCCATGTGAAAGCAGTACCAATTTAAAACTGTACATGCACACAAAAATAAATATTCACCAGCCTTCTCTGAGTGGGATTTGGAATTATTCAATATAAATACTTCTGGACCCCTGCTGAAGTGGGTCAGCTTTGTCTTATTTGCCCTTAAGGGGAAAAAGCCTTGTTTTTTCATGTTTGCAGCTGGATTAGACTGGGAAGTACTGGACTGAATCCCTGTGGCTGGGTTTGTTACCTTTTATGCTGAGAGGTCAGAATATACAAAAGTGCCTTTGAAAGTGCTGTGCATCCTCTATTTGAATTCCAGCAACTGCCCCAAGAGAAGCCCAGGAGCATCTACTGATTACAGGGGTTTTTCAAAGGCACTTTTTCAATACCAGGACCAAGGGAGATGCAGCATCATGGGCAGAGTGAGCAGCACACACAGCTGAAAACACTTCTTCCCTTTTGACAGGACCGTTTCCCCCAGCACATTGGGTACATTGGTGGGGTTTGGTTTGTGTGGGTTTTTTTGTTTGGGCTGTTTTGTTTTAGTTTTTTTTTTTTTTTTTTTTTTTTGGGGGGGGGGTTTGTTGGTTTTTTGTTGGTTTTTTTTGTATTTAGATATCAGGCCTTTTCTTTTCCACTTTATCAGGAGAATGTAGCAGCTTTCACCCCTGAGGAGCCTCTGGCTCAGAAACTAAAACTGAAGGGCAGTCTTAAATGTAGCACTGCGTTCAGATGCAGAAAGCAGATTCCCCTTCCTTTGTTCCCTCTGTCTCCAGAGGTTTTCAGTACTTTGCTAGACCAAGTCAGAATTAGGCTGACCTAGTGTTGGCAGCACACTCCAATTGAGCAGGAGATGATCCCAGAGGCTCCCTCCAACTAACATGGCTTTGGGCTGTGATTGTTGGGTGAAAAATTGTAGTTTTAAGACAGAGTCTTTGAAGATTTATTTTATTTTTAGATCCTAAGCAGATTTTTGAATTGAGCTTTGCTTCTTACCAATATTATAACTGATATCTGGAGCCACTGGTGTGGGAAATGCTTTGAAATTTTCTATTCTGGCTAGCCAGAATATTGAAATCATGAATTATTTTAAGATTTAATGTGCTATATCTCAATTTAAAAAGCAAACCTAGCTGCAATTGTGGGCTCAATAGAAGTTCATAATATAAGACCTCTCTACTTTTAAGCTCGCCAATAATTAAAAACATAGCATGGAGAGGGAAAGTAGGAACAAATACTGATATTGAAGATTGCTCCTTTTTAAATGGTAATTGTGGGGTTTGGGTGTCTTGTATAATGGTTGGAATCCATTGAAGTGCCCCAGTAATGTGAGTAGTGCTAATTATTGCAGTTGAGGCTCTCCCCTCCTGGGACTGTCACTGCCAGCCCAGCCCTGCCTTTCTTCCTGCTCAGAGCAGTCCCAGTCCAGCTCGTCCTGTGACTGGCATCAAACCTCTGTGTTTGGGCTCAGTGACAGTGCCCTGAGTGATTCCTTACTGGCACCAATTTCCCTGTTTCACCTCTGCACCTTCTCATTGCAGGGCTTCTTCAGCAAGCGTCTGAAAGGATCCATCAAGAGGACAAAGAGCCAGTCCAAGCTGGACAGGAACATCAGTTTCCGTCTGCCCTCTCCCAACAGTTCTGAGGACAGGTAAGGTGCAGAGCTGACACCCAGCACGTGAGTGCACTCAGGGCTGGAGGGCCAGGAAGGGGATTTATTGTCCAGCTGGCATGAGACGGGTTTGTGGGGCTGCCTTTGTACTTTTAAGCTTAGTGTGCAGTGTGCTGCTGATACAGGATGGGAAGCTGCTGCTCTTCACAGCTTCAGGTTAAGCAGATGGACTCCAGTCCCTTGTCCTGCACCTGTTTCAAATAAGCTGCAGACTTCCAATTTGATGATACAAAACCAAGGGATTGATCAGATGGAGAGAAATTTGGCTTGCTGCATGCAGGGCTTGCCTGCAGGCCAGTGAGATGAGGAGTTGAGTTGGTGTGAGCAGGGTGATTCCACCAGTGCTGGCACAGCCCAGAGATGTGCAGTGTAATTCAGGCACTCTGAGGACCCTTGCAGTGTTGGTGTTTTGGTTATTGCAGTGTTACCACAAGGAACAGATGATCTGTTTTTCAGAAGACTGGAAAACTCAGTGATTTCTGACCATCTTAATGCTCCATTTGGTTTATCTTTGCTTGTGTAGCTTTTGGCTGGAGAACCAGGCTGTGGGAATGGATTGTATGTGAGGCAAGCAAAGGCTCGTACACACAGTGTTTCCTAACTGTTTGCAAAGTCCCTTGATTGTTTTTATTAAACATATTCTGTGTTACATTCCACAGTAGCCCAGCAGGAGAAGTAGATAGAGTGAAAAATAAGTTGGCCTGTACTCGAGGCCACGGCAGGCTTCTGTGATTTGACATTGTTCAATGCCTTTTCCCTTCTCCTTTAGCTGAGCTGAATTCATTAGTTGTATCTGTCATGCTGTGCTGCTTCAATCAATGGTGCTGCCTTCTCCATCTGAAAGGCAGACCATAAAATCACAGAGATAGCAAGGCTGTGGATGTTGGAGGTCTGTTAACATCAGGAGTTACAGAAAAGCCTGCTGCTTACCAGATGTGACTAACCATCTAGATGGCCTTGCTCCTGTAGTCCACCCAGGCTGCTTTGATGCAAGTTTGCCTATAAATCACTACTTTCAGGGTGTTGCAATGTGGCTATAATAGCAACTCAGTGAGCATAAGCATCTTGAATAATGCCACCAGGCAATCAAGTACCTGTTATTTTTACCATTGTTTGAAAGCAGCTTTGCTTAAATTTTTGTAATGTTAAGATTTTTTTGCCATAAATAATCTGGTTGTCTTTCCTGAGCTTGGTACTCCTGCTGGATACTTGCTTTTGTAGTGTCGGGGAAGCACTGTTGTTCTGGGAAAGCTAATAAATGTAGCTATAATTAATTCCTACATCTTTGGTTTAAGACATGATGTAACACACAGCAAAGCTGCCTTCTCATAAAAAGCAGACCCCCTTCTACTTCCTGCCAGTGTGGGCACAAATTTTCAACTAGACTGAAATGAAATGTGAATTTTCTTTGATGAAAATTCGAAAAATTTCATGAAATTCATGAAAGCACAAAAGCATAAAATCCAGGTACTTTATCACATGGTGGCATTATTGAACATAGAGCTGACTCTAAGTTCATAAGGAGGAATTGCCCCTCTCTCACCTTCTGTTCCCCCCCATTCTCTGTCAGCCTCTCAGTCTGTAGCAGTGAGAACTTTGCTGTCCTGCCCTGGTGAGTCAGCCCTTTCCCATTTCAAGCAGGTGGTTCTAGGTGATGTCATGGTGTTGCACAGGTTTTCAGGGCCAGGATAACTGATAGCATCTCCCTTTTCTTGCTCTGACAAACACAAGAGCCCTGCCTTCAAAGAAAGTATTATACAGCTTTAGAAATTAAAACTCTGCATGGATTAGAAGGAAATAGAGGCTGCTGTCACACTGCCTTTTCATGCTTTTGGGGTGTTGGGGACCTGTCAAGAAAGTGGAGATTTTACAGATAAATACCCCTAAAATTCTGGACTAAGGAAGATCAGTTATCCTGGTGCACATCAAGATTTGGGATACTGTAACATTGCATGCCATGCTAGATGATGACAGAGGAGGGATGCTGTCTGTTCAGAGTTGATTTAAAACAGAAGAGAGTCAGGAATGCTGTAGGGAGCAGGGATGGAGATGGATTGCAGATTTTTTTGTAATCAGATTTTCTGTTTCAGCAGAAAGCAATTGGCCAATGTACCTTTTCTGGTTTTTAACTTTATTTCAGTGTGTTTGGGTTAGTGGGTAGGGAGAGGAGAGAGTTCTGGTGCCCCTCTAGAAACATGGGTCAGCATTCCGGTGTCCTGTAGGAGTAAATCCATGACCTCTCAGTCTGTAATTCACATCCCTCCTCTTACTCAGGCTCAGGCTGTTTGCTGGTGGCTTTTTGTACTTGAATATGTTGTCTTTACAAGGCAGTACTTAGACTGTGCTCCTTTGTGAGCCAGGGCAGGTGGGAATGAGGCTCTTTAATGTGTGGCCAGTGCAGCATCTCACCAGGTTGCCAACAGCTCTCACCATGAGGGGACCTGGCACCGTGTCACTGTGGCATCTTTCACAGCTTTTCCAGCCTGTTTCCTCCTGCATCCTTTGAGCTTTTCAACTCACACATTTGTCTGTAATGTTTTCTCAATGTCCATACTATATAAAACATGTAAAAAAAGCATGAGAAAAGACTTAAGGAAAATTTTGTTTGAAAGGAGAGACCAAATGAATATTTCCAGTTTGTGGCCAGGAATTTGAGAGTATCTCCAAGAGAACCAGCAGTTTTGTTTACAGAGAGGGAGCAAAGATGATTGTGACTGGCTGCATATGGTCTCAGTGACTGCAGCAAAGCTCTGCAGACAGCTGAGAGGGCTTTGCCCTGTTGGGATTTACTGCCACGTGGGAATCCTCCTGCTTTGCTAGAAGTCATTTTATGGCATTATGAGCCAGTGGCAGCGGGGCTGGGAATGGGCTCCAGCGGGGCACAGAGAAGCAGGTAGCCATGGCTCTGGGCTTCATGGTCAAAAGGTACCACTCCTCCAGCCACAGCTTCTTCTACTTGGGTGAGTTCCTGTTCCTCCCTCCTTGCCTCTTTGCAGTGAAAAAATAGCAGGGCTGGTGTAAATCATAGAAGCAAAACCTGCCGTGTTTTTCAGGTTCGCTCTAATTTAACGCCGGTTTTTGGAAAAAAGGGTGGGGGATTTTCACCCTGATTTAGCTGTCAGGATGGAAGTCTGTGTTACACAATGCCTTATTAAGGCTTGACTCACTCCCAGCTTGCATTCATTCAGCATATCTGTAGCTATCAGCACACTGGAGTGTGGGGAAAGGGGAGGGAGGAGTGGTTTGTTTCTGGAGGGACGCCTCACTCCTGCTTTGGTGAACTTATTTCTTTCAGCAGTTGTTTGGTTTTTCACTGAAAACTTAACAAGACCTCAGCATTTGTCACAGACCTTCCTCTTAATGCTGGGCTACTCTCTCCCACCTGCAAGCTCACTTGACCCCTTTATAAATAGATATTTCCTAACTGCTGATGCTTCTCTGCAAAGCCCAGGCTCCTCCATGAAGCATTCACCTCGAGTTTAGCAGGGAAATGAAACTGCATCGATTAAGCATTTCTGGTCCATCAAAACAAACCAATTGGAAACGTTAATAGCAGAGACCAGAGGAGAGAGGAGAACTCTCCTGCTGTGAAATTCAGCAGCCGGCTTGGCTGAACCCTGAGAGGTGTCTGTTAGAAAAGCTGTGATCTGCAAGGAGAGCAGGCAGGGAAGGGCTTTGCAAAGCCAGGATTCAAACAATGAAGTTTGGGTAGGACCTTGCCAGGAAAGACCAGAATCTCAGTGGAAGATTAGTGCAATATACTCAGAAAAACCCAGCATTTAATCACACCTGAGTGTAACTTGCAGATAAATAAGTTACCCTAAGTTTCTGATTTAAAAAAAAAAAAACAAAAAAACTGGTTAGACTTGCAGAATTGTTGACCAAGTAATAGGATGTTCAGATAATTGGCAGTTGGAAAATGAAGAGGGGTGTGGTGCCTACAAAATGAGCATTTGGACAGGGAAAATCCTGGTGCTGCAGCGCGGGCAGAGCCGGGTGAATTGCAGGTGGTGCTGGAGAGGGTAGGGTCCCGTTCCACGGGGCTGGGAGCTGGGAGAACAGCAGAAAATTCTCTGCAAGACAGTCCAGGCTCTCTCCTGTGACTTTGCAGAGTGGCTGAGTATTGAATTTGACTTTGTGCTCTCTGGGAGTGTCTCCCAGCACATGGGGATTGCTGGAATTATTTGAAGCATGCAGACGAGCAGCTTGGTGTAAGGCAATTTGGAGACTTGGCTGTAGCTGGGTGCTTGGGCTGAGTTCTTTCCTTTCACACCAGTTTGGTAAAGCAAAGTTCATTTTTAAACTTTTTTTTTCCCCCAAATCTTTTGGATTATTGATGTCCACAGGCTTGTTTTACAAGTAATATAGAGCTCTCCCTGGTAAGCTCGGTAATTGGAAGTCTTTTGTGCCTTGTAGGTTGGCTTTTAAATAGATCAAAATCAGCAGGAGAGCTTCATAACCAGAGCAATTAGGATTTTAACCCTTTATTCTACGTGCCTTATAGACAGTAGAATAGAACAGAACTTTGCTAATAGGCTGCTGTGTGCCATGGGCAGCCACTGCAAGCCAGAGGTTTCCAGTTCCCAGCTTACAACCGAGATTTTCCTGTCATGGAAAATTACTGAATTATGGTGTGCAAGGAGAAAGGGTCAGCTTGGGGCTGGGCCAGCAAGATGGGGCGGTTGGAGAGCTCTTTTTCAGTGGCAGTTGCATGCTGCTGCCAGGTCAGTGGTTTAGGGCATTGTCTGGGCTCTGATTTACAAGGAAGTGATGCAGCTCTGAAGACCAGTACTCCAAAACATGTGAAAAGAGGTGAGAAGTTTAAAATGCTCCCTGACATGCTTCTCCTCTGCCTGTTTTTCCTATGGGAAAGAAATTATGGAGAATGTGTAAGAATTACTTGTGCTTTGCTAACTGTTTGAACTCCCATGTAGTTCCTTTGCAATCTCTGTTGTTTACAGACATAGACAGACAAAGCAACAGGATAAAAATTTGATCACTTGAGGTTAGTTGTAATTTAAAACAGGATTTGTGTTGCTCATGGAGCTGTTTAACAGAAACAGATTTGTACAAACAACCCCTCCCCCACTTTTTTGCATGTGTGATCTTCCTGTTTACAGTAATCTGCTTCCCTGGGATTACCTTTCTGCTGACAGAGTCTGAGCAATATTCATTTTCCCAGTAGCTTCCTACCTAATACAGGAAGGACCCTGTTAATCCAGCCCCTTTGCTGGGCACTGGGACATGAATTAGTGGCATCTATGGCAAAAGGAAGCCAGCAAGCAATTTTCTTTCCTTTTTACAGATTCAGCATATCAGATGAAGCTCTAAAGCAGCAGAGAAGTATTATTTCTGTATAATTATTGCCTGTATTGATTGGGATGCTGCTGATATAGGCACAAGTCGAAGATTTGCTTTGCAGATCTATCAATAGATGAAATCTATACTGTGGTGCTCACAAATGCATGTACTTGTGTTTGTAAATGCATGTGGTCGCATCTAACCAACAGCTTTAGGATGTTCTGATGTTTGTGGAAGATAAAGTGCCAGTTCTACGCCACTTCATCAGTTTATTGAGCTGTTTTAAATATGGTAACTTCAAAGGATTGCTGGAACAGACTGACATTTGTCTGCCATGGGACCCTGAGTCAACAAAACCACCAGTGCTCCAGCTGCACTGCAACAAACCCTGATGCTCACAGCCCTCTGGTCAGAAGAGCACTGGAGCAGCAGAGTTGCTCCTAAAAGGTGTGGCTTGCAAGATGGGATGTGCAGGCTTGGAGTACATCTGCTGTGTGTACCTGCCTTTGCCCCTGCCCTGTTCCCAGAGGCTGTTTGGAGGCTTTCTTGGAAGATTCCATGCTCTCTCAAATTGCCTTTAATGTCTGGATCTCATCAAAGCTGTAGGAAAGGACGAGGAGGAACTTCTCTGTCTGGGAAGGTCACCTTAGCCACGCCTGCAGAGCGGCCTCCCCTCGCCTGCTGCCTCTGCTGGCTGCCAGCCCCCCCTAATCTCCTTAGGGGATGCTGTGCCTTGGCAACCCAGGAGCAGGCAGGAGCCTCTCCTGGCACTGTGGGGTGGGAGCAGAGCTGACAAGGAGGGAGCTTTCCTCACCAAGGAGGGAGCTCTCCTCACTGTAACTGTGGCTGCATTCCTGGCCCCAGCCTATCTGCCTGGCACGGTGTTCCTCTGAAATCTGTAACCCGAGGCTTGAGGAAGAACTCCTGCTGGATTTGTTTGTGCCTTTCTTCCTCTCCAGGCAGGATTTGTTGCCTGAGATGTAGCAGGAAGTTTGGAGGGAAGGGCTGTGGCATGTGGCACCGCTATGATCTGGAGATGCTCTGCTAAGTGGCTCTACAGTTGTTTCGTGTAGGTCTGCTTGCCTTGTCTTGCTCCAAGTGCAGCCTCTGCTTAACTGGAAATTGCTACATATCTTGTTTTCTTTTTTTTCCCCCTCTTTTTTTTGGTAATTATTTCTCGTTCCCTCCTCTTCCCCCTCTTTCTGCTCACTCCTTGCTTTCCTCCACTGAGTGGGCACTGGCTGCAGGCTCCCAGCACTTTGTAAGGACAGGAATTGCTCAGAGTTTGAGGCAGGGACAGAAGCCAAGTGACCTCAGCAGTGCTTTCTTGAGAGGAGAAATTAGAGAGGATTTTGCAGAGATGACATTAGAGTGGTGTATTGTGGTGTGTTTATTTTAGGCTTGCCCTACCTTAACTGCAGCAAGTGCTCAATTATACATGGCTGAGGTTTGGGTTTGCCTTGGTTCAGCTGCTGCTGGAACCTGTTAGAACAAAGCACAGCACAGCCAAGGCTCCTACCAGGGCTGCTGCTTTGCATCTGAAATCTGTCTTTGGAATATTCCTCCCATCAAAGGGTTTTGCTGCCTGCACTTAGGTCATTCAGTATATTAAATGGTAACAAAGTTCTCCCTCTCTGTTTAATAAATCTTATCGTGTGTGAATCTGCTCCAATACCTTCAGTGTTTCATTCCATACAAAAGAGCAGCTGGGTGAGCTCTGCTTGTTGTATTGCCTGGATTCTTTGTGGTACCCAAGGTTTTGTTAAGCAGCCTTCATTCAGATGTCTTTTCCAAATGTTTGGGGTTTTTTGCCTCTGAGTTCCCCTATAGAATTGCTCACAGGTAGGAGGAGTTTGATTTTGCTAAGGATAAAGAATGTGAGGAGCTTTTTTTTGTGTGTGTTTGTGAGGGAAGTGTACAGAAACTAATTACTTTTCAAAATTAGGGAACTGTTAGAGGTAGTTGTGCTTTTCTTTCCTCTATAAATAACAGTTTTTTAAATTTTTCCATTTGATACTGGGGACTGAATCAAAGAGGAAATACTATGAAAACAAACACAGGAGCACTGTGTTTCTCTGAGTGATGTGTAGAGAGCTGATGCCTCTCTGCTTCCACATCTGTTCCTTGTGCCCAGTCACACTTGATGGATGGGCAGCCACATTTATGGACTTGCCTTCAGGGATCACTGAGCACAGGGACTTCAATATCTCAACAAAAGCTAGACCTACCAGGCCAACAGCTCCTTCTCTGCTATGCTGGGACTCTGTGCTCTTCCTCTTTGCTGGTCAGCTGTGAAGGATGTGACTGAATTTCTGACAGGAAAAATAAGATGTGTCTGCATGGGATCTTTACCTTGAGATGCACGCTGTGCCTTAGGTGTTATGTGACTCTTGCAGAAGCCTGGAGGGCAGGTGTCAGTTTGGAGGCAGAGGGAGAAGCCACATCGCCTCTAAACTGAGCACATTTTGCAGTGCTGTTTGACAGCAGAGCTCCCCACTATGCACAAATGTTGCATTAAATCCTATTGGGAGAGTACAGAAAGGGTTAAAACACATTTGATAATGTCACTGTTGATTGTCAAAAGCTGTGGAATAGTGCAGGGAGGGAAGTGTCTTTGAGAAGTGTTCAAGAACTGGTAAGGACAAAGAGAAAACTGCCTTGATAAAAAGGTGCTGTGAATGTGGGAGAGTTCAGCTCTGGTGGAGCTGGGGGATTTACAGGACAATCAGCTGGAAAGGAGAAGCAGTATGTGATAGTGAGAAGTTAAAAGAGAAAGAAAGTATCCAAAAAAATTGGAAATTCAAGTTGGAAGAAGCAGCTGAAAAGGAAAATGCAAAATGACTGATTTGAGCAATCGTGAAGTGGGATGGAATTTGTGTATTTGACTTTAGTGTAAAGGATTTGAATATTAAAAATCAAGTATACTGGAAAGGGTCATCTGCTCTAATGAATATTCCTCATTCTGCATTGGTTACAGATTTAGGGATCCATGTGCTCTTTGCTGCTAATGCACAACATCTGTCTACTAATCTAGCTACTAACAAGTATTTTCAGTATTATATCCAAAGCTACCTATATGGGCTTTTTAAAAATTTCAGCAGTTAAGTTCTGAATTTTTTGCTGCTGTTCTTTCACTGACAACTTGGCAGCTATAATTTCTAGGTCAGTGGGAATGGACTTCCTGGGCTGGATATTGCCTTGGGAGTCTGGGGTTGCTGGCCTAATGTTATTTTCATAAGGTTTGCAGACTAATTGTGAAAGTTGCTCTGAATAAGCACCGAGACAAGCTGCAGCTTTGTCTGGGATCTTGCCAGCTCTTTTTGGTAATTGTGAGAAAAACCAAGACATTTCCTTTCTCCTTGTCCTCCAGACCACGTGAGCTACCCAAGCTGAAGGAGTCCCGCTCCCATGAGTCTTTACTGAACCAAGCCAGCACCATAGAGACTCTGGACTTTGCAGCAGAAGAAGCAGTCTTTGTCAAACCACTTCACAACAGTATCCTTGGACGAGACTTCTGCTTTGAGGTAGGGACAGGCTCCAAAACAGGCAACTGCCATCCCCCTGAACCCTTGGAGAATGCTGCTCCAGGGCTGGCGGACTGGAAAACAGAGCAGCAGCCATGCCCTGCTGAGGTTTGGGTGGGGGCTGTTGAGCCACCATGTGACTTGAAGTCCTTGAGGCTAATGGCATCAGTCACTGAAACAGAGAGAAATCTTTTTCTAATTGAAAAATCTCTTCAGTTCGAGAAGCATTTGTAGTGTGCATGCAAATGTATGGTTGATACATACAGCACAATGGATATGCAATAGTATGTACATTAGCTGTGTGTTCACCCCTCCAAATTCACCTAAAATTGAATTTGGAAAATTGCCTGTAACCAATACATGAGTTTTCCAGTCAGAGCCCCATTCCATTAGCTCAGAGCTTTCAAGTTGGCAAAGGAGAAGCCTCAGTGGCTGTGGACGTGTCCATGGCACCGTGAAGCAGGATCCAAAGCTCCCTTTGCTGTTTCAGGAGAGGCTGCAGGCTGTGGCTCTGAGCTCTGCTCCAGAAACAGAAGAGACTCTGTGTGTGTGAGCTCAGTCCTGCCATCACAGCTCCAGCAGTGGAGCCCTGTGTGTTTGCATGCAGCTGAGGCCACATCACCTGTCGTGGCAGGGCCAGGTCACTCTGTCTTCAGCAGGATTAGTCAGATGTGTCTGAACTTCTGCAACAAAGATCTGTTTACAACCTGGAAAATTCTGGCAGTAAACCAGCATATCAGGCTTTTGTCCCTCATGATGCATCCAGGAACTGTTCCTGTTTGCTTCAGCCTCATTCTTCTGGTTGGAAACGCTTTGCAGCTTGCTTGGGCTTGGGGAGTTGGGTGGAAAACACTGGCAACAGCTTAGCTCCGAGGCTGCTGCCTCAAACTTCTTTGTAATTGTGAGCACAAATGAATGGAAAGAGTAAATGAGGCTTGTCAGGCCACATAAGAAGGGAAGGAATGAGGTGGTTCCCTGGTGTGGGAAAGCAGAGCTGTCAGGCTGGAGCAGACACAACTCCCTCCGTTTGTTTAGGCTGTTGCTGCCTATATGGACCCCTGGAAATATTTTGTATTTACTGAAGTCAATATGTCCACTGTGTTTTTCCTTATGCTAATGCATTGCCAGTTCTGTCTGTCTTTACACTGTTAGTAACCAAATCCTGTGCCCCTGGGCCTTCACAGGGAAATCAGCAAGCTTTAATAGCCACAGATCCATTAACAACTCCTTAAAAAAAGAAAGATTAACTAGCTGATTAAAGCTTGGTTTAAAAGTCTTTAAGAGGAGCCTCAGGTGCTCTTAATTTTATGTAAATGCTTTAGTTTCTCTATTTTTATAGAACCTCAAACTTCTTTTGCTCTCTGCATTTTGTGGGCCTTTTATCCTCTCTGCCTTCTAAGCCCCTGTATTTTTACCTCCCTGTATTTTTACCTCCCTTTTTCATATTTAGTTTGTTACTCAAGCATTGTTTATCTTCCTCCTTGCTTTTTCAAGCCTCTTCCATGTCTCCTAGGCTTGCCTGAACTCAGTCTGTCATTTATTCATTCCAGGTAACCTACTCCAAGGGCAGTAAATGCTTTAGTTGCTCCTCTGCAGCAGAGAGGGACTGGTGGATGGAAAACATACGCAGACTATCGCAGCCAATGAAGGTAATGGGAACTGCAGAAATGAGATTAGTGGGGGAATGGAGGTGGGATGATTGGATTTTAGTCCAGTGTACCAGGGCTTCCCACAGATGCATCCTCAATTAATTTAGTCTGGGGAGCCGTCCGCTCATCCGTGTGTCTAAAGCTGCCGTGTGCTATTCCAGGGAGGTCAGACCTTTAATGAGTAAACACACACCAGCCTGCTTCCTGATCCCTGCCCCAGTGCCAGCTTGGGATGCAGGCTGGATTCCTGAGGCCATGCACCTGGGAAAGCTGGGGCACGCCTGCATAAGGGTCATGTTTTAATCTAGGAGCCCAAAAAAACCAACATTAAAGCAATTGGAGCTGGAGTGAGATGGGGAGTCAAGTTATAGATCGGCTGGAAATGTCTGATAAGTCACTCCATAGCTGCAGTCCTACCTCCCAGGGACAGGCTAGCAGTGCTCTGGGATTCCCCACCAGTCTGGCAGCTTTGGACAGGCTCTTGTGCAGAGTGTTTGTTTTCTAAAGCATTTCAAATACAGCTTTTGAAGAAGAAAAATATTCTAATCCCCGACACTCTTGACATTCAAAAGACAGCCCTTTGCCTCTGCTTTAGAAAATGTCCAGTTTTCTAGAGATTCCAATTCTCTCTGGATCAGAGTATCTGATTCTGAATTCTGACTCTGTCCTTGCCTCAGACAGAAAAGGCAGCACCTTTGCTGCTGCTTCAGAAGATTAAATATTCAACTGTTAGGGGTTTGGAATCAGAACTGATCTCTTCTCCTGCACAGGACAATTGCCGTCGAGCTGAAAACGTGCTTCGCCTCTGGATCATAGAGGCCAAGGACCTGACCCCTAAGAAGAAATACTTCTGTGAGCTGTGCCTTGATGACACCCTCTTTGCCCGCACCACCAGCAAAGCAAAAGCCGATAACATTTTCTGGGGGGAGCACTTTGAGTTTTACAGCCTCCCACACATTCAGAGCATCACGGTTCACATCTACAAGGACGTGGAGAAGAAGAAGAAAAAGGACAAGAACAATT
Source organism: Haemorhous mexicanus (assembly GCF_027477595.1). Taxonomy (NCBI): domain Eukaryota; kingdom Metazoa; phylum Chordata; class Aves; order Passeriformes; family Fringillidae; genus Haemorhous; species Haemorhous mexicanus. The sequence goes on from NC_082349.1 coordinate 27,675,813, forward strand.
ATGTAGGGCTGGTCAACATTCCCACGGCCAGCGTGACCGGCCGGCAGTTTGTGGAGAAATGGTACCCAGTCAGCACCCCCACAGCCAACAAAGGCAAGGCAGGGGGGCCCTCCATTCGCATCAAATCCCGCTACCAGACCATCACCATCTTGCCCATGGAGCAGTACAAAGAATTTGGGGAGTATGTTACCAGCAATTACACCCTGCTGTGCTCCGTGCTGGAACCTGTGATCAGTGTCAAGAACAAGGAAGAGATGGCTTCTGCCTTGGTGCACATTCTTCAGAGCACTGGGAGAGCCAAGGTAAGCACAGGTGGCTCCTGCTGGAATGACTCTGGCTACTGATAAGGGATTCCTGGTGGAAACTGGGGGGCCCAAGCAGCAGCAGCCGATGTTTGTTACCACATTTCTCTTCACAGAGAAAAGCAAGGCACAATTCTTCCCAGGGATTTCGAAGATTCACATTCTCTGAACCTCAGAGAAAGGGAAAACACAATTCTTATCACTTGCTGTGCCTGTGTTGCGCTGAAGTAGAATGCAATATGGAGATTGTTTATCCAGGGTGTTGGTGTTTTGTTTCCTTGGCCTATCCCACACTGTGTGTGTCAGGACTGTCAGGTGACAGTCATGAGATTCTGGGCAGTGTGAGCAGTTGTGTGCAGAGTGAGTGCTTGGCAGATTCAGTTTAGATGAAATGTATATAGTATAGTATAATAAAGTAATTAATTAGCCTTCTGATATCCACAGAGTCCTCCTCATCATCCTCTCCCCTTCATCAGAGTCACCTTTGATTTACAATAGATGTTGTGTACAAAGCAGGACTCTGTAACTTCATGTTATTCTGAAAATCAGCACCTACCTCTGAGTGTTCCCTTGCATTTCTAAAATCAGGATGTAGGTTAAGAGACGAGTGAACAGGAGGTTGCTGAACTGGAGAAGTGCTTCTATAAATAAGCCTGTGAGCAGTGAGCAGCGGGTGCTGGCGCTGAGTCAGCGCTGAGTCAGCGGATCAATGCAGCATCGATTTGGTCAGCGTTTGAGCAGCCATTTGGGGGATCCATACCCAGTTAATGGTGATCCCACCTGCCCCAAGGATGCTCTTAGGACTTCTGGGTACACACTGGTTCCTTCAGATGGGTTGTGGATCCTGCAGGTCGTGGGAAGTTCTGGGAAGCATTAGCATGCATTGATCTCTCTGGCTGCTGCCAGCTGCTGTGTGAGTAGTGACACGCTGGAGGCACCACCATCTACAGCAAGTAAAGCACAAATCAGAGGGATAGAGAGGTGGAAGGATGGCTGTAAACAACACCCACGGGACAGCCTTACCCTAACTATTCCAGAAAAGGTCCTTTTCTGCTTGCCTCTTGCGAACTGGTGCTCTGTGACAGTGTGTGTGACAGGAAGATGTTCCTTAAGTGATCTGATGAGAGAAGCTGGTAGCTAAGATTATGTTGAGACCTTGCTAGAAAACAGGCTCCAGATTGCTGCAGTGCCTGCTGCAACAAGTAGATAAATTAGTGTTATAACTTTGCATTCCTGGTGTGTGAAGTTTTGAACCTCTATTTATGGGAGGCACCAGGTGGCTCAGGCTGCCATAAAGCTCCTAAGAGGGTATTTCCAGCTTGTACTTCTGCTGATGGGGATACAGCTGGATGTTCCCAGTTTGTGCCAGGTGAAAAGAATTCTTGTGGATTTTGTTGAAAAGAAAAAGCAATAATGGACTGAAATCCAAGAGTACTAGATGTTATTTACTCACATAAATTTACCACTTCAGGAAATAAGTATTACTGTAGAATTAGACCCTATATCAAGAGATTATTCTCTGTATCAAGGCTTGCTGACAGTTCCTGCCTGGACAATCTAATACAGTTCAAGTTAAGCCATGCAGATAACCAGCAAGTTGAATGTTAACTTCTTTTTTCCCAAATTCTAAAGCACTCTTGGTTTGTGAATTTAATTTGTTAAGCCATTCTTCTTATTTAAATATCATCAAGCTGTATTAACTTGTGTGTCACTTCCAATTTGGATTTTTAAATCCATGTTTCTATGGAATATTCCTTATAAAGATAAGGACAAATATAATAGCACAGTTTCTTTCAGCAGACAAAGCCTCTGATAAACAAGCTGCTGAGAGGTTCTGTTCTGGAGCTAAACTGAAACACAAGCTTGACTGTAAAGGTTTTTAGAGACTTTTGCTTCACCCTTTATAATTTGTGATCTATATCATCCTACAAATATAATAAAACTGAGAGGAGACCTGGCTATTTCCTCAGTCCTTACTTCATGTCGCAGCTGCACCCCTTGTCTCAGGCTGAGAAATTATTTATTATCCTGAAAAATCCTTTCTTCTTGGCTTCTGCAGTTAGCCTGGCACAACTGGGCTGGTTCAAATCACCTTTGCTATTTGACCTTTTTCTCTCAGGACTTCTTGACAGACTTGGTGATGGCTGAGGTAGATCGTTGTGCAGAACACGATGTTTTAATCTTCAGGGAGAACACACTTGCTACCAAAGCTATTGAGGAATACCTCAAGCTGGTAGGACAGAAGTACCTCCAGGATGCACTGGGTAAGAAACCCCCTGTCTGCCACCTGTTTGTACAGCAAGGGCTGACCCTGAGCTGTGTCTGCAGGGTGGCTGCGGCTGGGAATGTGGGATGGGAAGGAACAGCCTCAGCACTCAGCCTGAGTGTCTCATACACTGTCCTGCTCTCAATGCCCTTCCTCCATGTGGAGAAGGGTGCTCTTTGGTGCATGCAGGAATAGCACCCAAGGCAAGGCAAGATTTGATGTAGCTGAGTCCCTCTTTAAGTTTGTATTACCATGTTCTGTTTTTCTGGGTAACTTTCTTTTGCGTCTCTAGCATGATAAAGAGGTATAACACTGCAATTTCTTTGTGTGCAATGGTGCTTGTTTGATCTGGTATACAAACAGGCTTGAAAAGGGAGTTTTGACACATGGTCCTTTGAGAGACAAGGCCAGGGAGTGAGGCTGCAAGACTGCTGAGCATCCCAGGACAGGAGGTCAAGATGCATCCTGTCTGGGAAGCCTCTTGCCTGTGTTTATCCCAAATGCTCATTATTCACTGACTCATTGAAACTCTCTGGTCATCCGGGGATCTCCTACTCCATTCTCCCCACTGGGCTCTTCATGCCCGCTGTTACACGCCAGGGCGGACTCTGATCATTTTGTTATTGTCCCCCCTCCACCAAAAGGTTCTGCTCTAGTCATAACCCAGTGCCTGGGGAATTCCCGGCCACACAAAATCAGCAGCAAAGGGCACCAAACCCGGGCTCGCTGCCTTCCACAGCCTCACCACAGTCGGGTTTCAGCAGCTCCACACAACCTTCCTTCTCCACGGTTGCACAATGAGCCACCCACCCCCTGTTGTTTCTGGGATGAAGAAAGCTTTGGAAATTGATACAAGAGAAACAAGATCAGGCCAAAGCCAAGTCCCACACCACATCCTTTCGCAAAAAGAGAAAAAAAAGCCAAGCTGCTTGCTTTCCCAGCAGAATCGCTTGTCCTCAGCAATCCCAGATGCTGGCAAGGCATCAAGGAGATAGCTGGCTAAATGAGTGCTCCAAGGGTCAGTGTAGTCAGCTCTGGGATTACATCCAGTCTGGCCATTTCTGAAGTGTAATGAGCCTGTTCTGGTAGTCTTATTCTCCTGGGTGGGACCACTGAGTGTAAGTCACAGTTGTAGGCTCTCACCTGGTACAGAGAAACAAGCAGCCTGGTGCTTTGTGCTGTGCTTCCCAGCAGGCTGAACATCAGCTGTGGGACCACTCCATTACAGCTGACTGCAAGCTCCTTAATGTGCAGTAATTGCATAAAATATTCTAACATTAATGACTTCTAATACATCATTTAGCTCTGAGTGATAAGATGGTAAATCACAGGCAGGAGAGATGGAAAATGCCCCTAAGGCTGTCCAGCCTGTCTGCAGCTCAGGGCAACTTCACTCATGACAATATCCCCATCTAATTCTTTGTCAGGTTTTAAATGTCATTTTACTCAGCTGCCCTGTTCTTTGAAAGGATTAATGAAACTGTGGTTGGTGTTAGCAATGTAACATGTCTGGGAGGGAATCTTATATCTGAATCTTTGGACCACAAAGAGTAAGCTTCAAATATGTTTAAGGATAAAAAAATATTATCCAGTAAACAAGAGTTAAAACAGAATTGGCTCAACAAAAGTGATGCCAGCAGTTTTGCAAGTAAGCAGAAATTAAGAAAATGTGGTGCCTGCTTTGCTTGCAGCAACACCAAGCTGAGATTTGGGAAGGGGCTGAGAGGTGTTTAAGGGGTTTTAGGAAAGCAAAGGCTAAAAACAAACCCCTTTTCCACAAATAAGCCTTGTGTTAGCTCAGAGCCAGTGAGATCATCTGAGGAGATGAACTTGAAAGACATTGAATCATTAAACCAATGAATAAAGGGTTTTTCTTAGTGAACACCCAACAGCTTAAAAATCACTTGGAATGCCTGCATATAGAGGAGGGAAACCACTGTGTAGCTCATTCCAGTCTGTCAGACAAAGCCAGCTTCATGTGGTTTGTATGTGAGCAGTTTCTGTTGGGATGCTGAAAGGGAAGGGTGACAGAAATGGCAAGGAGCTTGAAAGATGCAGGCCATAAAAACACTGTAAGGTGTTGATATAAGAGGCTGAGAAAATTAGCAGCATCTAGCTAGGGCTTAGGTATTACTCTTATTCAAGAGCAAGATGACACTTTTTAAAAATAAAGAGGCGGATTTAGCAATAATATAAATAAATATCATTGCCAGAGCATTTTCTGGGGAAATTATGAAGACAAATAGCATACAGCTTCATTGCTAGGACTGTGGATAATTTCACAGTTGATAACACTGTTTGAATACCACATCAAATCCTCTCTAGGCCATAAGAGAAGTGCCTGCAGGGTTGTTAAGCAGAGCTATCCTGTTTTTGCACCTGTGCTTGGGGACAGCAAGGGCACAGGAGGCTGCAGCATCAGAGCCCAGGCTGTGCTTTGTTGGGGAAGGGCTGGGAGGAGTCGCGTCCCCAACAGCTGGTGTCTGGAGGCTGAGCTGCAGACACCCAGAGCAGGACAGGCAGTTGCCAGGCAAAGACATAAGCAGGATTTAAAGGTGTGTCAAGTAGGCTTTTCTTGTAACCACCCCGGTTCCTGTTCCTTCCTCTTCCCTTTTTCCAGGGGAGTTTATCAAGGCTGTGTATGAGTCAGATGAAAACTGTGAAGCAGATCCCAGCAGGTGCTCACAAAGTGAATTAGCAGATCATCAGTGCAACCTGAAAATGTGTTGTGAGCTGGTCTTCTGCAAGATTATCAATTCTTACTGGTAAGGCATCTTCCTTCCCTCCCTTTGTCCCTGTTAGCTCAGGGGTGCCTGTTCCTCCTCTGAGGGCGAGGGAGCAGCAGTGGGACAGGGAAGGAGCACAGCCCCTTCCATCTTCCCAGGCTGCCTTTGTCCCCTTTCTTCACTGCCTTCCTGCAGGAGGACTGCAGATTGCAGGTGGAACCTGTGCCCAGACTGAGGGGTCCCAACCCACAAACCACACCTCCCCAAATCCCCTGCCAAGGGAACACAGCCTGTCTGGAAATGGCTTCACTTAACACATATGAATAAGGGGTGCTTTAAAGGCTACTTAAGTGCCACCAGATTAAATGGGGATCTATGAATAGAGGCTTAATGATATTACCTAGCCTAGAGAGAAAGAGGGAGAAAAAGGGGAGGTAAAAAAAGAGCTGATGTTTTCGAGTGACTGATCACCAGTTCAACTTTTTGCATCTCGTTGCCAGTGCAATTTTATTTCCCTTTTTTTTTTTTTCCCTTTTGCTTTTCAGCGTGTTCCCTCGTGAGCTGAAGGAGGTGTTTGCATCCTGGAAGCAGCAGTGCCTGAACAGGGGCAAGCAGGACATCAGTGAGCGCCTGATCAGTGCCTCTCTGTTCCTGCGCTTCCTGTGCCCTGCCATCATGTCCCCCAGCCTCTTCAACCTGATGCAGGAGTACCCTGATGACCAGACCTCCCGCACGCTCACCCTCATCGCCAAAGTCATCCAGAACCTCGCCAACTTTGCCAAGTAGGTGCTGCCAGGGAAACTGAAACCTGCAGCGTGCCCCATTCCTGGTTGTGCTCACAGGCAGCTTGGTTCTGTGGCAAACTGAAGCCAGCTTTAGCACAGGGGGAATCTTCTCACTTGGATGTGGGCACTTGAGACACCTCAGATAAATTCTCCTTACGTGCAGACTGGAGTGTGCTGAATTCTCTGGAGGGGACACAGCATAAAACCAAGAAGAGTCATGCACTAGCATGTTAGTGTCTGTGCTGTTTCAAAAGGAAAGAAGATCCTTGCTGTTTCAAGGATCATGATTTTCATGTTCTCTCCCTCCAGAATTCTCAGCTGAATGATCCAAAGGGCATGGCACGTCTCCTACATGGGAGGAGAGAAAGAGTATCTGTGGGAGGGAGCAGGGAGAGATGTGATTTGTAATACAAACAGTGAGGTAGTAGTATTTAAGTAAGTACAACAAAGCCGTGAATCTCTTAAATTGTCCGCGTGGTTTTTTTCCATCCAAGACTTCAAAATCTGAAGATTTTGAATTTTTATTTTTGTTTAACTCTAAATCTTCAGAAAGGCAGGTCTGAAGTAAAATGTTAAAGTAATTGTCTGTAAGCACTTGTGCTCTGTATATTGTGTGGAGATTATTGACTGGATTTCCCCCCACCTCCCTTTCCTGCAGGTTTGGTATTAAGGAAGAGTACATGGCCTTCATGAATGAATTTTTGGAACATGAGTGGGGAGGAATGCAGCGTTTTCTGAGGGAGCTCTCTAACCCAGATACCATCTCCAACATGCCTGGATACGACGGCTACATTGACCTGGGCAAAGAGCTCTCGGTGCTGCATTCCCTCCTCTGGGAGGTTGTGTCCCAGCTTGATAAGGTAAAGCTGTTTGGAGGCCTGGGAGGGCAAATGCAGGGATGGTTCCATGGCAACAGTAAACACTGGGGAGCACCAGGGAAGGCAGGAGCTTTGGAGGGGAATGTGTGATGGTGCTGTTTCACAGCTGCTCCTTCCGTGATTTCGGATCAGGGCCTGCGGCAGGGTGTGTGAGGTGGTTGGGCTTCAGCAGTGCTGCAGACACTTTGCAGAGCCTTTAGGAAAGTCAGATGCTGAGGGCATTGCTTGGAAGTGGACCTGAAATCCCTGGGCAGCTGGTTCTGTCTCATAAGTGAGGCATTTGGACAGGAAAAGGCCTTGTTGCTGTGCCCTCTGGTGCTAAAGGAGGTGCTTTGCTGCACAGCCGGCCCAGCCCTGGTTCTGATGGAGGAATGAGTTGGCCCTGTGGAGCTGTTCTCATCAACAGCCTGATCCAAAGCATGCTGAGATGCTCTCATTTCCGTAGCATTTGATTTTGGCACACAAGGAATGCCATGTAAGAGGCTGGACCTGCTCCGAGTGCCATCCTGTAGCAGAACAAGATGCTTTCTGCTGTGCCCTCTGCTGAGCTCATGGGCAGTGTCCAGATTCTGTTCTTCTGATCCCAGCAGACACCACCAGCAATGAACACTGCTTCCTTTTAGCTATAAAAGCAGGAAAGGCAGAGCTTTGATCTTCCTTAGCTATGTGGGTTTGCAGGAACCAAAATCATTAAAATCTTGATAGCAAAGGTAGTTGATAAGGCCCAGAAAAGCTGAACTGTGAGTCTTTTTTTTTTTTTTTTTTAAGTGCTTGGAACTGTTCCATACTTCAATTTTTAGAGGTGCATTATTTTGTCCATGTTCCATATATATTATTCTTTCTTTTGAAACTGGAGAAGTAAGATGAATAGCAATGCACTCAATTTTTATTGCATTAGGGTTTGCCAAAGTAGTTACTGGTTGTGTATCTATTTTTTCACTGTACATTACTTAAAAGAAAAAACAAAACTCTGAGCTTGTTGCATCAGAGTAAATTGAAATGCCCTTGACTCAAAAAGACTGTCTGTATATTAATCTTAGTTTGATAATAAGTTATGATGTTCTTTTTCAATTTACCTCATCCATGTAGACAGTGTAGATTCCAAATGTATGGATCTGCATACCCTTTCTGTAGGTTAGATGTATGGATCTATCCTAGCAGGCCCTTGGGAGCTGGTACAGTGGTTTCCTAAAGAGAGAATTAAGGGGTAAAGTTACATGTATTATGGCTTTACTGTAGGGAATGGCTGGTAAATAATGAGAGGAGCCACCTTGGAGATTTTAATAGCCACAGTGCTGTATGAAAGTGTCTGTAAAGAGACCTTTCTCTGGAGCCAAACTGGCTGAACACCTGCTTATGGGAAAAACAAGGGTATCTTAGTGAAGAACATTGTTTTTGTAGCAGAATTTTAATTTTTTCATAAATCTGCAGCTCCTTCACCTTCTTCCTGCAGTCCCAGGAGCCTGGAGATGCCTTGTAGCTGATCTCCCAGCAGTGGCCCAAAGGGGTGAGAAGCCAGGGCCTGGAGGAGCAGCCTTCCTTGCTGAAGGCCAGCTGCTCTTACCCTCAGCCTGGCCAGCACTGAGCTAACCTGTAATTGGAGCCACACATTTCATCCCATGCTGATGGGGTGATATTGGGATGAGGATCACTGATGCTCTCATGCAGTTATTTTTCAAGTTTGAGTAGGGAAGAATGGCTTAATTAATTGTTGATAATGGTGCGGAAGGAGATGGCATCCATGTAGGATACCAAAACTGAAAGGCTTATGAAACGAAAACCTTCCCTTTCCCCATCACCCTCAACCCCGGCGATCCTCTCATGATCCCCCTCATCTGTTGGCATGCATTTCCTTTACCACATGACCCCCTTTGCCTGGAAAGTCCCCCCCACCAGCTGAATCTGTAGCCTTTGAATGCCCTTCAATGAGCAGATGCCGTAGTTTTCACTTTGATCTCACCCGCCCAGGACCCAGTGTGCTTTGCATGATAGTTTTGCATTGGAATGGCAGTAGTTTTGTTTTATTGAGCATGATTTTTATTTTTGGGGGTCAATCCTAATTTCTTTTCTATTTCCTTTTCTTTCCTCATTGTCTGCTGCACCCCGTTTCGTCTCCTCCATCCATCTCGTCGCCGTCGTTGCGCTGCTCCATAACACTGCATTCCGATCCTGGCACACCCGCACACAACCACCCACCCTCCTTCCTTCCACTCCATCCCTCCGCCTCTGTGCATCGGTACCAAAAAAAACACAAACCCGCCGGATGTCGTGGTGCTTGTATCCAATTAGGGTGAAAATTCCTTCCTACAGGCAACCGTGGCAAAACTGGGACCTCTCCCCCGTATTCTTGCGGATATCACAAAATCCATGACCAGCCCTACACCCATGCAGCAGCAGCTGAAGCGTTTCACGGAGCACAGCTCCAGCCCAAACGTCGCTGGAAGTCTCTCCTCAGGACTTCAGAAGATAACTGAGGACCCCAGCGATGGGTACGTCCCAGCCAGGGCTCGAGGGCAGCTGTGGGGTTGTTAAAGCTCTGAAGAGTTGGTATGAGATGATCTTCGAGGTCTCCTTCCAGCCAAACCGTTCTGTGGATCCGAGGGTTGGGGGCTTCATCGCCTGAGCTGTGGAATGGGGCCTCTCTCACAGGGAATAGACCATCCCAGTAAGAGGTGCACAAGGTGGCACTGGGCACCTGGAGCTTTGGACTTACCCAGGACTCAACCACATCTCTGGGAGTCAATGGCTTGAGCTGATAAAAAAACCAGTTCTGTGATTTACTGCCAGCCAGAATGCACGGTCAGCCATGGTGTTTCCTTCTGGCCATCAGGCTGCTAATGGAAAAACTGAGCTGTAGGTGGAACTTATTAGCTGTGGAACAGCAGAAATAGTCCTTCCTGTGATTTCTGCAGCATTTCTCACGCTGTAGTAGCTGTTAATCTGGAGCTGTGACATGGCAGAGCTGCCAAAGGGCTTGGCTGCTGCAGTACCTGTGCTGTCAGGTACAAGGGGCAGTTTGTCACGTGCCCCCTGAGCTTTCATCCAGCACTGAAGGAGCCTTCACACACCTCCTGCTGAATTTTAAGACCTCCACAATACACAGAGTCATAGAATCATTAAGGTTGGAAAAGCCCTCTAAGAGTATCAAGTCCAACCATTAGCCCTGCACTGCCAAGGCCACCACTAAATCATGTCCTCGTGTGCCACATCTAAACACCTTCCAAGGATGGTGACTCCACCACTGCCTGGGCAATCCTTTGGGTGAAGAAATGTTTCCTGGTATCCAATTTAAACCATCCCTAGCACAACTTGAGGCAATTTCATTTTGTCCCATCTCTTGTTATGTAATGGCAAAGGGTTAAATGGCATCTGAAGTGTTGCTAGAGACAGAAGTGACTAAGGGGGGGAGGATTTAGTGGGAATGGTTTAGATTTCACCTGTAAAAAAAAAATAAAGATGAAGGACTTCTTGAATCAAACACCATTCTCCAAGATAAGCGGTAATTAAGAAAGAGTGTGTTCTGACTTGCACACAAAGAGCTCATAAAAGGAAGTCTGGCTCCTTGAAGCTTTCAGTGGGGGGAGGTTAAGTGAGGTAGAAAGACTTCTCTGGGACAGATCTCTCGGGGTCTTGGCTGCTCAAAAATTAACCAAATTCATTTCCACTCCACAGTGACATAAACAAGATGAAGTCTCCAACCCAGGAAAATGTAGATGGACATTTTAGGGGCAAGACCTTACTGCTGGCTCAGCAGGCATCCACCCAGAGCATGACTTGCTCAGATAAGGATGAGAAGGTAAGTGTCTTGCCCAACGGCCGTAGCATCTCCCTCATGGACCTGCAGGACCCCCACGCAGCTCACAGTGATGCCGCTTCCATGATGCACGACGTGCCTTTGCGCCTGGTGGGCAGCCAGCTCTCCGTCACTCAGGTGGCCAACATCAAACAGCTGTGGGACACCCAGAGCACCCCCCAGAGCGCTCCCCAGGTCCGGAGGCCGCTGCACCCGGCGTGGAACCAACAGGGCAGCCTCCGGCCCCTCTCATTCCAAAACCCGGTTTACCAGCTCAACAACCCGAGCCCCCCCATGGCCAAGGCCTCTGTGGACTCCAGCCCGGAGAACCTGAGCACCGCCAGCTCCCGGAGCCGCAGCAACAGCGAGGACTTCAAGCCCAGCGGGCGCAGCAACAGCAGCCTGGAGGAGTCGGCCAAGCGCAGCTCGCAGAGCGAGGACTCGGCGCGGCGCCCCACGGGCCCCGACAAGCACGTGCCGGTGGTGCTGCCCCGGCAGAACAGCAGCAGCCAGGCGCAGATCCGCAAGATGGACCAGGCCGTGCTGGGCACCAGGGCCAAGACGCTGCACACGCTGACGCACAGCCCCTCCCTGCGCAGCACGGGCAGCGTCTCCGGGGCCTCGGGGGCCCTGGGCATGGAGCCCGTGCAGAACGGGAACCGCTCCCGGCACCAGTCCTCGTCCTCCAGGGAAAGCCCCGTCCCCAAGGTGCGGGCGATTCAGCGTCAGCAAACGCAGCAGGTAAGGAAGTCCTGCTTCCAAGCCTCTGCTTTGGTGTTCGGCCCTTGGCCTCCAAAGCTTTCTTGACCTCTAAGCTGAATCAAGAGTAGCGGCGCTTACGCCAGCGGCCAGTAGCAAGTGTAAGGAATAGTCCTGCTTGTCAACCTCACGAGCTCGGCAAGCCACCTTATCTGTGCCACTGGAATGCTTTTGTACTAAATCTGAAGAAAAAAACAACTGTTTTCCATTTACTAAGGTAGCAGCAAACCTGCTAAAAGAAACAGAACTGGAAAATTTCCCTGAATACAAAGGAAAAAAAACCAGGAGCAGCTTTGTAGTGGTAGTTCAGATCGCCACGTGAGACTGCATTTGCCCTGTGGTGCTAATTTAAAAGCAGAGCTGCCTCAAAACAGGGAAATGAACAAAGATAAAACATCACAGAATAACTGCTGCCAAAATAACAAATAAGCACAGTTGTCTAAAGTGTGGAGAAATCCATATTTCACCATGATGAAGCAATCACTTGCTGTTCCTCAGAAAAGTGCTGCTTTTTCATTAATCATCCCAAACTATGAATAATGCAAATTTTTTGTGGAAAGGAGTGCTTATATCTACCGACTCCTAATGCACATTATCAGTTGCTCATAGGCAACTATAAATCAAGGTTTTCCTGTCAAAAAGCCAACATTCTTATAAAATTTTTTTTAAAATAATCACAATCCTGTTGTGAATTGCTGTGTATGAAAATATTTTCCTAAATTAGTTTAATTTTACAGAAGAAGTGAGTATTTCAATGCTATGGTGAAGGTGGAAAACATGATCTGCAGGCCAGAGCTCTTGCTGGGGGAAGGCTTTGGGCTGTGAGGTGAAGCTGGCAGAACAACCTCTGCTGTGCCCAGGGTTTTCTTGGTGTTCCCTGACAGTGGAGGTTTTTTGGCAAACTCCTGAATGTTACAGGAAAACCTGGATGATGCCTGGGAACCCAGGAGCAATCAGGGCTTCAAAACTACTTTGATACCTCAAGTTCATTGAAGTATGAGATCAGAAACACTGAATCACAAGGCAAAGCTTAGTATGCCAAGTTAGTAATACCCAAAGAAGTCATTGTTTGTTATTTGAAGTGTGTGTGTGTGTTTGTGTCTCCCTGCAGTGTGTGTTTTACAGTGGGGCAAAGGGGCATGGCTAGGTGAAGGATTTTTTGTGGAATACAACCAGACCTTGTGTGGTTCTGGTTGCACATTTTAGGCCAGTAACAAGGATAAATGTGAAGGGGATGTGCATCCACTTGTTTTCCCACTGTACTTTCTGTACTAATTGTTTCCACTGGATTCATTAGAGTACTTGCTCCTGCTTTATTCAGAGAAATCAATTTGTTCTCTCCTTCCCCACACCCATGAACAACATCTCAAATGGTGCCAAATCAAGTGGCCAACATTTTTTTCAAGGCAAATTCCATTGCACCCTTTTAATTGCAAATCTTGTTGTGGAATTCTGTTCTTGTTTAAAAAAGAGAAAGAGAAAAGAGAAGTTGGGCATGTTCTTTCTGGGCATGTTCTTTCTAGGCATGTTTTGTGGGCGTTATAATTATTAGACTCTGTTCTCTACAAGTCCCATTTGTTTCTGAATATAGAGCTGGGCCCTTTGTTTGCTGGGAGAGGTCACTATTTGCCTTCCATTTCCATTTAGGAGGTAGGTGGGAACAGAAATGTTAGTGTGTTCCTTTGGAAGAGAGGCAAAGAGGGGAATTAATACATGATCCTAGCAGACTAATTCTTTTTTGCCCTTTATTAGAGAATAACTTGTAACCCATTAGCATGTGTGACTTGCCATCCACTTGGTCTTTGACAGCTCCACAATTTGGCTGCTGGAAATATTCTGTCCTACACTTGGAAGCTTGTTTGGCCAGGTTTGCTGCTGCTCAGCAGTCTGGTGCAGGGCTGGGGATGTACTTTATAGTCACCTTTCTGCTGTCTGAGAAATTGTCTGTCTGGAGCAGCCCCTGCAGCTCCAGAGGCTGGCGACAGTGTTCATCCGTCCTGCTCCTGATTTCTCCAGCCATTCACAGCCATGCATGGGCCATGGTCTCCCTTGCTCTGGCTGCCTGACAGCAAATGCCATCAAAAAAATCTGAATTACTGAGCTTTGCCAGGCTGCCACACCACACCTAAGGGGCTGTTAGCTTTCTTGTTGTGAAGGCTTCCTTCTATGCAAGAGGCCTTTGCCTAAATCCAAGAATTTTTGCCTAATTCCTATGCCTTTTCTTTGCCTTTACACTTCAGCTGAGGCTTCTTCCTGTGCTGGAGTATCTATGGCTGCTCAGGATAGCTGAGCTGTGGGAGCAGATCCAGCACCCTCCAGCCCTGTCTTCCTGAGCAGGAGAAACGCAGCAGGAGGGTGACATGATCCCTGGCTTCTAAAGCAGCTCTTCTTCCCCCATGGAGAGCTCCTGGCTGAGAGTGGGACTTGAGAAGCTCCAGCCAGGGAGCACAGTGCACTTGGGTGCACCACTGGGCCAGGCAGGGAGCTGAAGAGCTGCTTGGGCACAAAAAGAAGCTGCAGTTGGGGAAGTTGATCTTTTGCATTTCTCAAAAATATAAGACAATGTTGCTCTTTCAGGAGTAATTATGCTAATTCCTGTGCTTATAAACTTGTCTTTGTCCGTGAAAATTGCTTGGAATTTATAGCAAGCCATGTTTTCCCCAGCCAGGCAGAGAGTTTCTTGTCTCTTTTCTTGGCTCCCTTTTTAGATTCCCTTGAAGAGGGGAGAGAGAGCCTCCAAAGAGGTTGGACATTTCTCCCAGTCAGCACAGCTGGCCTCGGCAGGGCAGCTATGCTGCAATGGACCATCCAAACCTGGCAGGCACTGCTGGGATCATGTCACACCTCCCTGCCACATCAAGTCCTGCCACGCTGTGCAGCCCCATGCTCCACTGCAGTCTGTTCCACCCTGGCTGAGGAAGTTGCTCCCAAGTTCAGCTCCTCAGCACTCCAGGGAAACCAACCTGTCTCACCTGAGCACACTGCGAGCAGAGCTCTGTCACTGTGTGTTCTCTGTGCAAGAGGTGGCAGGCTGAGAACCCTTTGCCACGCTGTCAGCAAGGCTGAGGTGGATGTGAATGGGATTCGGAAACAAGAACATTTTCAGAGAGAAACTCACTTTGAGAGGAAGAAAAATTTCTAAAGTGGATGGTTTTAGAAGGATTCAGGTAGGTGCTGTAGGTCCAAAGTCAAGGGAGGATGGAGTATTCCTGCAGGAGGCCTTCAGGGGATGCTTTGAGGCTGCCAAATCCATGGGTAACTTTCTCCTCTAGTTGAACTGGATGTCAGAGCTGGTTAGTGTGCAGTTTCTCTGGTGGATGCTAACACCCAGGTGTCTCTGCCCCAGGTGCAGTCACCGGTGGACTCGGCCACGCTGTCCCCAGTGGAGAGGACAGCGGCGTGGGTGTTCAACAACGGCCAGTATGAGGACACCAAGAAGGACACGACTCAGAACCTGGATGAAGTCAAGCACGCTGAGAAGGTAGATTTGATTCTGTGTGCTGTGCACCCCATAGCAATTTCAAAGGGACTTTCAGGCCCTGCTGTCACAGCATCACACATTCTCACACAGGTTATATTGGTTACAGTGATCGCTAACTCTGTAAATAAAGTACATCAGGATTGTTCACCCCACTGAGCATAGCTTAGGACACACACAGGGACTATACGGGGCTGCAGCTCAGCTTTCACCAGTAGCAGCAGTCACATTTTGTCTTGGGCTTCTCCTGAGGCAAGTGCCTGTCACCCAGGTACTGCAAGGTTTCTGAGCTGCACAGAAATCTGCATGATCTGTTTTTGAAGGTGTATGTGTATGGGAGTAGATCCCATTTTTCCAAATACAGTCACAGCCGTGTGTTGCTGTGGGGATGGAGTTGTTGTGTAAGAGGTCTGGTATTTTGAGAAGGCAGGCAGTAAGGAGAACATTTAGTGGACAAAGAAGCAGAAACATAGGATTGTTAGGAAAGGGGAATGAACCCAAAACAAAGCAATATATTGAGATTCATGGCACTATTGCAGAAAAGATTGCCCAGAGAGACAAGAAGAACAAAAACTCATCCAAGTAAGGCTCTGGATTGCAGTGACTGGTTTGCTCTGACCTGCCCTGACTGATTAGGTCCTAAAGAGTGAGTTGTTTGGGTCCTACACAGGCCTGGGTTTGTAAGTTTGGGCAGCCCAGGCCATTTCTGCAGTTGAGCACTCTTATCAGCATCTGCCTGAGAACTGCTGGAGTCTGGAGTAAGGCAGGATGTGACCAGTCAGGGCTGAGGAGCCATGTCAGAGCCCTCTGACTGCTGGAATTGGGCTGCAGTGTGATACCCCAGAGCGTGGGAGCAGCTGGATGTTCCTCATTGGTCACCCCTATGTTGGCTTCTCACTTCCTTTACTTCAATCAGCTTATTTTTCACTAAAAAAACCCCAACACTCCCCTAAAGAGCAGCAGAGCATTATAAGGATCTGATCTCTTCTTTTTTCTCCTTTGCCCCTGATTCCCTGGCACCCCAGTACGAGCAGGAGATCGCCAAGCTGAAGGAGCGCCTGCGTGTGTCCAGCCGCCGGCTGGAGGAGTACGAGCGGCGGCTCCTGGTGCAGGAGCAGCAGATGCAGAAGCTGCTCACAGACTACAAATCTCGACTGGAAGACAGTGAGGACAGGCTGCGCAGGCAGCAGGAGGAGAAGGACAGCCAGATGAAAAGTATCATCAGTAGGTGAGGCTTCAGAAGGCTTGGGACTGGGTTTTCCAAATGTGACAAGCAGCACCCCTGTGCAACTCCATCCTTAGAGCTGAAGAAATAGAGATGCAGGTGTGGAAACTTGCCTGAGATTGTCAGGAAGGTAAAAGAAAATATTTAGGAATTTTTACCTTAGGTCTCTGAGTCTAGGTGTTTATTTTTGTTGTTGTTTGGAATCTGTACATGAAATTAGTTTTTCAGGATAGTGGCATTTTTGGCAATGTCCATTCTGAAAATAACAAGGTTGGACAACTGTCATGTGGAGGGATAAGCTTTCCTGAGAGCAGCAGAATTCTTCTCTTGGAGAGCCAGGAGAAGCAGAGAAGTCAAACCAACAGGCCAGAGTACCTGAAATTCTTGGGAATAATATTAAACTGTCCTAATTTGTCCCTCTCTTTGCTCATCAGACTCATGGCTGTTGAAGAGGAGCTGAAAAAGGATCACGCTGAGATGCAAGCAGTTATTGATGCAAAGCAGAAAATCATTGATGCACAGGTAGGTAAAGAGCTCAGGATCTCCCAGAACCTGTGTGTAGAACCTGTTCTTAGCCCCTCTCTCCTGCCCCAGCACTGTTCTCTACCTTCCAAGCCGTATCAGCCCCCAGGGTCACTTACTGCCTCTGGGAGACAACTATGGGCTTTATTTAATACTGTCTGACCTGGGCTTTGAGGCAGCCTGGCAACAAATCCCAGGACTGATCACATCTCCAGAACCTTTGCTGCTTTGTGAGATCCCAAGGAAGTAAAGGATTAGCAGTGCATTGGGTAGATGTTGTTCCAAGTGTGGGCCTGGGACCTGTGGGAAAGCTGTGCCTCACCCCAGCATAGTTTAGCTGCCATGTGCATGCATCTCAGCTGTGCCAGCAACAGCATGGCTTTGGACAGTGGAGTCCAGGAAAGAGAATGCTGCAACAGAGCATTGTCCTGGGAATGTCACCTGTGGCATTTCACCCACTGGCCATCCCCAGCAGTCCTGGGGAAATGCCCATTTCCCACAAACCTGCAGCTCCCACCTCAGTCACCCTGGGCAGCTGTGGGGAGGGGAACCCAGTGGGAAGTGCATGTGGGTGTATCCTGTGGGGTCATTCCAGCTTTTCCTCTGTGTCTGTGCTGATCCCACAACAGAACCTGGGACTGGTTTGTATCTGCCTGCCGTGTTGCGTTTGTGGTATTTGCATTTGGAGGGTCTCTTTCCTGCTTCTGGACTTTTCAGTAGTTCCATATGGAAACTTCCTTTAATTTTTTTTCAGGAATAACCGAAGTTATTCCCTACACAAAGAGTGGTGGTGGGAGTCTCAGCTGAACACAGTTAAACATGGCACTGGGGTATTAGAAATATTTGAACTCCTGTGGAACTGTAGGGAAAATGTAAAGCAGCAAAGAGCTGTGTTTTTTGGAGATAGGCACAGTCAGGGCATCTCGGTGTTACAGACATGGAATGGTAGCTCATCCAGGCAGCAGCCTGGATTCTGTAATGGGTGGATGTGTTTTTCATCTGCCTCAAGAAGAAACTGGGCAAACATGCAAAGTGATTTTTGGAGGGGAGAGATTGTGACTGAGTCTTGTTACCTGTGTGCCAGGAGGCTCTTGACCTTGGTGTTGGTCATGGGCTAGCAAGGTGGAGCACAGACCATTGTGATCCCAGTGTCACCAGCTGGCAGAGGGGACCACTGCTGACCTGTGAGACCTTCAGACCCTCAGGGCTGGAAGGGTGCAAGTCCTTGGCCACACTTCATCAAGTGATGCAGCATTTATCATCTGTGGTGGAAACCCGTGAAAAAACAGGAGCAAAACAGCAGCATTAATGATTTCTCTTTTTCTTGGTCAAGCAAGGTCACTGGCAAACCTCAACTGCTTCACTGTCAGGCAGTGCATGGGGAAAGTGCAGTTGTCACTGTCCTTCCTCCAGTACCTGAGCAGAGGAGGAAACTCATGAAAGATTCAGAACAGACTCACCAGGGGAGCCCAGGTGTCTGCTGGGTTCTGTAGCAATCCCTTGAAGTCCTGCTTGGAAGATTTTATTTAGTCTGATTCCTTCAGTGGTTAGAAAAGGAAAGGTGGTTTTTTGTGTGAGATTCATCGTGTGGGGCTGGAACCCAGCTTGTTGCCCCAGCTGAAGAGTTAAAGGTTGCCAGGAGCAGCAGTGACCTGGGATCCTGTGCTTAGAGACATGGGCCTGGGATGGTCTGAGGGGTGCAGTGCAGCTCCCAGCACTGCCCCCATGCACACGAGCTGTTCTCCTGGCTCTGGAGCCTGAGCAGGGATAGGTCTGGCCAGACTCTCTCCTTGGAGCGGCGCAGCTGCAAAGAGAACTGGCCCAGTTGCTATTGCAAGTGACATCTCCGCTGTGTTAAATTACAGGTCATAAATGGGGATGAGATAATTCCAACAGGCAAGTAAACCCAATCAGTTCTCTAGCTGAGCAGTACCCAGTCCTGGCCCAGCACACTGACCTCCTACCCATTCCAGCTCCTCCTGCTCCCTGTCCCCTGAGCATGTTACAGAGACGTGCCTGGTAGATCCAATTTTCCTTTCAGTGAGAAGATGCCTCTACTCACCAACCTTGTGCTTTTCAGATTGACTTTTCCAAGTGTGGATTTCCAGCTGTTTTGCAGACTGGCTCAGTGAGTGCTCAGCAGTGTCTGTAAACACCCAGCCCTTCATTCTCAACTCTTTGGAAAGATTTTTTAGAAATTTTTCAGGAAAAGTTTCAGAAGGAAAACTTTCATTTTAAATTTTATGTTCCAGGTGAAATACAGTTGGAGGAGTAGGAGCTTTGCCTGGCTGAGGAGCACATTCCTTCTGAGGCAGTTGTGTTCTGCAGGGCTCATTTAAGCCTGGGAGGAGAGGCCTGTAACTCCTTGGCTCTGTGTTCTCCCTGCTCCCATCAGCTGGATTGGGATGAGGGCTAAAGCAGGCTGTGCCTCGTGCCTCCTCCTCCTCTGTTGGCTTTACACAGAGCTCAGCATCTTCAGGGCTGTAACAGAAGCAGGACTTAAATTCTGTTTTGTTTTTGCACCCAAGCACTCAGCCCTGTGGGGGAGCCCACTGAAAAAAGCAGACATTGCTGATTAGTGCTGTAGCACGCACTGATGTGCTGAGAGCTGAATCCCAAGGGGCTGTGGTAGCACGTGAGTCTCCTGAGCAGTGTGTCTGAACTGTTCCTTCATGTTTATGCCTTCTGTGCATCATTTTTCCCTCCATTTTGTTTCTCAATGGGCTAGACTGGGAAGAGTTCCCACTTGCAACTTGTTTTGGTTGAGCAAATTAGACATTTTCCCTTCTCAAAGAACAAAAGCCAATCAGCTGGTGGCATGAAGAGCACAGTTACTTTCCTGCTATCTCTAGCACTGCTTTCTGCAGCTGCATTATTATTGTTTTTTGGGGTAAAGATGGAAATTGTCATCTCTGATTATGCCAGCCAGTCCTTGGCTTGCCCCTCTAGTGCTGTATCCCACTGCAGATATCCCACTGTTAGCAGGCTGGGTCTGGGCACAGGTTATGTCAATTTAGCAGCATACATCCCTGAGCTGTCTGCTCTGAGTGGAGGCTGGCACATTCTGTGCAAGGACAATCAACCATGCACGTGCATTCGAGGAGCCCGGGAGCCCCCCGAGCTGGAATGGGTTTAGGAGCAGCGTGTTCCGTGTTTGTTCTTTGTGTTCTGTCGATGGCATCTCCCCTCCACCCACAGTGCCCTCTCCCCCTCACCCTCAGCGTTAGCTTTGGCTGCTGCTTCTCTGTGTTGCTGTTGCACTGTCGCCACAGGCTGCCATTTTCTGCTTTTTTTTTATTATTGTTTATTTATTTATTTATTTGTTTGTTTCAAGCATCCCATGAGTTTACTCTGAGCACACTCCATCCAAAGCACAGAGACAATGGTCGGCAGATACCACTTGCACTTTTCTCTGCCAGATGAAACTCCCCACCATTTTTATTTTCTGCTGCCTGTTTCTGTTTTTCTAACATACTTCTAAAATGTAATATGGAAATTGGCTACCATTGTTATTAACACTGACCCACTCCCACTCCCCTGTGGCAAAACCCTGCCTGGCTGGGTGGAGCCTCCGTGCCTGGATCAATTCCCTGCTGTAACTCGGATTCGTCGCACAAAAAGCCCTGGAGGGCCGGAGCGGCCGCAGAGGAGCCCGTGGCACCCCGAAAACAGAAAGAGGCAGACAGCCCATCTGGCCAGGGAGCGCTGGCCCAGCTGCCTCTGCCAGAGCCCAAGCTGCTCGCAGCAAGGGCGTGCGGCAGCTCTGACGCTGTGGGGTGTCTTTGCAGGAGAAGCGGATCGTGTTCCTGGACTCGGCCAACACGCGCCTGATGAGTGCCCTGACGCAGGTAAAGGAGCGCTACACCATGCACGTCCGGAATGGCAACCCTCCCAAGCTTTCCATCACGGAGAATGGTGAATTTAAGAACAGCAGTTTCTAATTCTGCAGGTGCTGCCAACCACCTCCGTGGAAGAGCAAGACGGAGCAGAGCCAAGACCCCTCACCGTCACTGATTGTTGCACATAGTTCTTCTGTAAAAGGAAAATTATATTGTTTGAAGATTGTATTGTTTGAAGATTGTTCTAAAATTGTTTTAGAGTTGTATTTTAAAATTGTATTTTAAATTGTTTTAAGATAGTATTGTACATTCAATAAAATTGGAAAAGCAACTCGGAAGGGTGGGCTTTAATTCCCCACTCAGGGCCAGGAGAACCAGGCTCCCCAGAATAAGTCCTTGTGGATCACTGTGTAAATAGAGGGAGCTCTTGTGTTGTGTACAGAAAATGCCAATGTAATATACCAAAAGGAAGTGAATACTGTAGATTTTTTAATTATTGCTATTTTTTTTATTATTATTATTATGTTGTTGTTGTTGTTGCTGTTATTGTTGATGTTGTTGTTTTTCTCTTGTTGAAAGCACTGCAGTCCTGGGAGGAGGAAGAGGGGGGTGTGCGTGCGTGTGTGTTGTGGGTGAGAGACGTGAGCAGCGGGTGGACCCGAGGCAGCAACCGGCTGATCAAAGGACATGAATGGAGTGAAATGAATTCCATAGGAAAACTCACCAGCTGGGTTTATTCCCCTCTTCCCCAGCTGGTCTTTAGCTGAATGCAAACTTGATAGCAAATGTTTTAGCAAGAGAACTGGCTCCTGCTGTGTCCTGTACCTACTTCCGATAGGACTCTGTCATAAAACAGTCTTTCTGAGGAAGGTACAAAGTGGAAGCAGCAAGCTGGATTCCTGGAATTTGCACAGTCAGGCTTCCTGTCAGACAGAGCGAATCTGCAGGATTTTGTGGTAGGATTCTTTCTTTTGTACCCCAGTTCTGATGCAGTTTTATATTTTCTTCTGTTTGGAGGATTTACAGACCTGTAAATACCTTTTTAATGATTTCTAGCCAATCTTTACTGTACACCCCCTGCAGAGGCACCCTGAATTCCCTCTCTGCTCTCCATCAGGAACAGACAGGTTAATCCTCTCGGGAAAGGGCTAACCAAAGGGTGCCCATGCCCAGCACAAGAAATTCCATATGCAAAAGTCCCTTTTTCTAGAGGATTTCTGTATTTTAATGCTTGCTTATTTTCACTATATCAGCCACTTGCTTAGCCAGTGTAGAACCAATGAAAGGTGCTTTCTGCACCTTTGTTGAAAGATCTTCCATTTCTGCTGAAATTTTCCTTTCTCTGGATAATTTAAAGGGAATTTTTTTTTTTTTTTTTTTTTTTTAAAGTTCTGTACACTGCAGTTCTTTTCAGGAGTTTTGACTAAGCTTTTGTCTCCAGTTTCTTTCAGTTGTGTTTCTTAGAAGCATGATTCCAGATTGTGTGTGAATGGGATATCACTCAAAAGTGACCTTCTCCTGGGAGACAGTGACATTCACAACCTGTAACAGATGAACACTAAATGGCTTGGTATTGTCAATTCTTATGATTTCATCAAGTGCCACAATATTTAATCTGAGAGAGAGTTTTGGTTTTTTTTTTTTAAATCTCAGATTCTGGAGTCAAGTGTGAATTTTTACTTCCAGCTTGTGCTGCACATTTTTACCCCTCAAACCCTCACAGTAAATGAAAGTATTGCAGCACTGATTGAAATTGTTAATTACAGAAACATACTGATAACAGCAAGTGTGATTAACCATTCTCACGTGCTGTGGAAATTGGAAAAGTTTACTTCAATTTGAGACGAAACCTTGAGAGGTGCCTCAATGTGGGATTGTCTCACGAAAAATGCAGGAGTATCTAAGCCAGTTCCCTGCACATGAATTATTGGCAATACCAAGACCCAAACCTGGTGTCTGTTGCTAAGTTTGCCTGGTTTTTGGAAATGAATTCATCCCAGCCCTGTGGCTGATGCAGGAGGTGGCAGAGCAGTGTGTGTGCTCTGGTGTCACGATGCTCAAGCTACCATCACCACCCCCATGTGTTCTGTGCATCAGTGCAGAGATCCTGTGCTGTAGGATGTGTGTGCATCAATCCTAGCCAGGCCTTCTGGAGCACAGCAGTAAACTGGGATTGGGATTAATGCTTGGCTCTTTGGGATCAGAGCTGCTCTGGCTGCTCAGCCAGGACTCTGTGCTGGTGGCACTGACACACCTGGGGTTGTGCTCTGCATTGGCTCAGGAGTGATTACTTTTCCATACTTTCCAAACTGTCTTCCAGCTCTAGATCCTTGCTGACCTCTGATATTTTATTCCTCAAACTGTGCCTTTGAGTTTCTCCTTTCTCCCTTCAGGCATTGCAGCTGTAGCAACTTCTCCAGTTTGTGTTGAGCTGTCACGTGAGGGCCTCTTTTACACAAACCCTTTTGTGGGCTCTTTCTGTGGGATCTGCATGTCCCTGTAGCCATGTACTGTAATTTCACAGCTGTAGCATGGGGGGATTGTGTTCCCATCCCTTTTGGGATGGGCATGTGAATGCTCCCTGTGGCACAGTGCAGGTGATGTGAGTGTGCTGTGAGCGAGGTGTGAGCGAGCGCCCGTGGGGCTGCACTGACAGAACAAGGCAGAAGCAGATGTGTTGTTCTAGGAGAGTTATTCCAGCATTATTTTGGGAAACACCTTTCTCCAGAACTCCTCAGTGCTCTGGTAATGTCAGAGGTCGCTGGCTGACCTGCGTGGTTTGATGTTGAAGTGTCCACTTTGGTTTCTGCAGTAGGGGCAGCATTTCAGCCTGGATTTTTAGAGGGGAAATAATCCCTGCCCCACTATTGGTGAGGTCTTTGGTAGTGCATCACTCCAATACTGTACCTTCTCCTGTGTGTTTCTCAAGCTTGTAGAATGCTTGGAGGAAGAAGCAGTGGCTCTCTCAGAGCCTGACCCCTCTCTGTGGTCTCAGAGCTCATTGCTAGGCTGGTTGTTTCTCTGCTTTTCCAGTTTCTCCCCTCAGGTGCCAGGCATGCTCCTCCAGTTCTGCCACCGAGGGGTCACTGCCTGCAGACCCTGGAGGGGTGAGGTTTGCAGAGTCAGTGCTGCTAGACTGGAAATGATCTGTTGCAGCAGAAAGCACTGCTCCGGAGTCCTGCAGGCAGCTGTCTCTCCTAGTTTATTACCAAGCAGCCCAGAAAACTTTCAGCCGCCTCAAGCTGACAATATGTGAAAATGCCAGTTTCTATTTTGTCCATACTGATAAAATCCATGCTCTGTTCAGGAGCAGGAGCCCTGCCTGGGCCTGATCACATTTGGGTTTAGACTCATGGCCAGTGGGCTCTGAAGGAATAAATGGTGCAATGTGTGATGGGGAGCTGGCTTTGTGTTCACACTCTGAGCAAAGGCTGATGGCTGTGTCTAATGCTGTGCAAGGAGCTGCTGCTCTCACTGGGGAAGAGATGAAGTAGTGCAGGAAAAAAATGGATAGCCTGGAGGAGGAATACTCATGTTCCTCAGACTGAACAGGAGAGTCACCCCATCTTGGTGTCTCAGTCCGTGCTGGCCCCATTGGTACCGTTCTAGGAGGGTTCTCTCCAAACCTCAAAGTCACCTGGGCTTCTTGAGTGCTCAGGAAAAGCTTGAGGCCAGCACAGCAGGGCAGAGAGATGGAGCAGCCTCTTGTGTGTGGCCTCTTGGCAGGTTGTGTGTGGTGTCTTCAGGGTGTGAGGTGAGCAGAGAGACAAGAGACAGGCTCTGAGAGGACAAAGGGAGCACGGCCTTGGCAGCATCCTGTACATCCCTGTTCTTTGCAACTCTAGGAATTCAGGCCTTTTTTTTTAGGGGAAATAGGTTTCACATCTAGGAATTACCAACTGTTACTTCCCTGGTGTATCCAAAATGGGCAGCTTTTTACAAAAGCACAGATCCATACAGCTACACATTTTGCCACATTCCTCTCCAGTGGCATAACTCAGGCAGGGAATCTATAGGAGCATGGAAAGGGATGTGTGTATTTTCTAGTTAGACAATATGAGGTGTATCCACTAATAAATTATTTATCCATCTAATAAATCAAAGAAATTGAGTTTATTTTGCATTCATGTAATTGCTTTGGTTTGGCTGTGAGTTTTTCCCCCATGATATATGAATTTCATGTTCTGATGTTTGCATAAACCCACCAGCTTTTAACTTAGAAGTCCATGAATTTTACAGCCATGTCCATGGAATGTGTCAGCAATACTTACTTGTATAAGTGATGAATTCTGCTTGTGTTCTGCAAAAATGTCTGTGTTGTTCCTGGAGAACAATTCCTGTCCCAGTTGAACCATGACGTGCATTTTCATCAGTGGTGGGCATGGTCTGCCAGAGGAAAATGGGTTAAATTTAGGGTGATGTTTTTAAATGTTTCCTTCTCCACAGTAAGTTAACCCCCAGGAGAGTGAGCATGTCCTTACAGATCATACCTGCCAGGAATCCTACCTGCAAAAATAGATTTTCTGTCTCAAGGGCCTTAATAAGAGTGTTAATACACAGAACTCTTCTACAGTGATAGCTCTAAATAATTTATTTTTTATTTCAACAAAGTACACCTTTAAAAAGGAATAAACTTGTTTTTCAAGCCGTATTTTTATGCTTGTAGCACTGGACTGTTTGGTCTCTGATATCCATTTCTGCATTTCATTGCCTGGGTTTGTTCTAAAGAAGATTTATTTTTGTTCTGTGAATAATTTTTGAAGGTTCTTGTAATATGTACAGATATAGATACATTTGAGGACTTTTATTGATATTCCTACAAAGAATACAAATAAACTTTAACTTTAAACAGTTTGGACTCTGTAAACTTACACTGATTTCAGGTCCCCCTCTTTTCTGTGCTCGGGTTGTGTTTGTGTAAGTGCAGAGGGTGGAGGGGAAGGAATTCCCACTGGGACAAAATGTTTGGGACAGAGCAGCTCCCACCTGGAGCAGCCTGAGCAAACCAAGGGCTGAGGGGAACAGGCTCAATTCCTGCCTCCTGAGGCTGGGAAATATCTGGCATTGTGGAGTGAGAGAGCGACAAGCTGTGGAGACACAGAGAACTGCTCTCTGCTTCTTTTAGCCGTGGGTTTTTCACTGAGTGGTGAAAAGAGAGTTCCCATGTATTAATTACCATGGTTATTCTCCTCACCAAAACAGTGAATGTGATCAGCCTGGTTTTCCTGTTCAGACCATTCCTAAATTACACATTCTCACACAGTAACCCAAAGCTGCAGAGTTGGAGGCATGAACATGCAGAGGGATATTATTTATAGGTTCACATCAAATGCTGGATTCTAAGATATTTATATTTATTCTTCATATATGTATGAAATCGTGTGTATAGTGAATGGGAAAACCTTCCCCAGTGAACTTATTGAGTGTAAAATCCATACTCAAGGGGGTGTTTTGGCAAAATCTCTCTATTTGCATTTCACAGAATCATTCTTTCTCCATAGTTTTGAAGCCTGCAGGATGCCCACAGTAGACCCACAGTGCCCTGGGGCTGGCCCTGCCCCGGTGCTCTGCTTCAGCCCCTGCATGGCACTGGGATAATACAGCAACAACTGGGCCACCTCTGGGCTTTTCTGTCCCAAGCCCAGGTGTTCTACCCTGCAGAGGGCTTTGAATTCCACTTTACTCCACTGTGTAAAATTGTGTATGTGAATGTGCAAATTCTTCTCCCTTTCCAGCCACTCTGGACAGAGCACACAGGGCTCTGGAGCCTGTCCTGCCACTCTTGCAGTTCCCTTGGGAAATTCCTTGGGAGAAGCTCCCCTCCAAGAGTCCTCCTGCCCGAAGGATGCAAGTGTACAACGTTGACTGATTTCCAAGGATGTGTGCAGCTACTTTACATTAAACAGCAGCTGCTGCTTAGATCCATTAGCAGATGGAATAGCAATTTGCTTACTCTGAGATATGAGTGTCAGGAGAAAAGAGTCCTTGGTCTTGCTAGGACACATTGCTGCCCTTCACCTTTCTCCTGGTCCCACAGATTAAATATCCTCATGTCTCCAGAAGATGTATTAAATTTCTGCTTTTTGCTGTAGGGGCAGATCAAATATCCTTGTTGTAGGCATGAGACCTGGCTACCTGTCTGTTCTTCCTGCAGCCAGCATGAATTCCTTGTCCTTACTCAGCTCCATCCTGCTGATGCAATTGGAAATGAGAGTTCTGTGGACCTAAGCCCACTTTTCAAGACCCTCCTTAGCCCAGCTCAGTAGCAAAGCACTCGGGGCTGAAATAGAAGGAATTATTACTAATACTGCAGAATTCATGGTGGCTGCCAGGAGCAGGGCATTTGGGATGGATGGTCCCAGCACCCTCCAACTTTTCCCAGCTTTCACACTATAATGGGACCCTAAGGGCTGTTGTGTCGCAAGTGGAGGCGGATCAAAGGGACAAGGGAAAAATACTCAGTGCTGATCCCAGTGAAGAATGACACAGTGATGACAGAATCTAACTCAGAGTGAAAAGTGACCTGCACAGAGATGAGTGACATTTCTCACCACCTTTTCTCTGCTGTCCAACCTTCTTTTGGCAGCAGTATGCAGACAGTGGGAGCAGTTCCTGCTCTGCATGGCAAGGTGCAAGTTCTGCCTGCAGTGAGGGAGGAGGAGTTAGAGCTGAGCTGCAGGATGCAGTTGCTGCAGGATGCAGTTACTGCAGGATGCAGTTACTCAGCCCTTCCCTCCCCTCACGAGGGTCTGACATGGACCATCCATGCTGGACCCTACCTGAAACTCCACTATGGATCGTTACTGTTGAGGGCTGTTGTGAGGATTTGCCCTTCCTGAAGCCCTTAGAGGACAGGGCTTGCCCTGCCCTGTCAGGCAGCAGGGCTGCGACTCCCTGAGCATTCCAGAGCTGTGCAGAACATCCTGCTGCAGAGCCAGCAGTGTCTCTGAAAGGAGGAGCTGCCCTTACCAGGGACACAAACTAGGAATGTCTAGTAAAAAACAGCTTCTGAAGGCTTTGAAAAGTTGCTGGGTGGACTTCAGTTCTTACCAGTGAAAGTGTGGCCTCCCAGTTAGCTGCAGTGCCTGGGAGCACACATCTTTTTGGGCATGGGGTTGTACCTAGAATAAGTCCCTTTTCCCTGGACCTCAGGTGTGGATCATTGCTGTGTCTCACAGTTCAAAGCTCTGTTCCTAAGTGACACCTCTGTGTGCACTGGTTCCCTCAGCACTTTCAAAGGACTTTTTCCAGGACTCAGGACTTTCCTGGTAGGAAGGATCGGTGGAGGATTGACTTCCCTTTTCCTCAGTACCAGAAGGTACTGCAAAAATTTGGTTTATATTGTTGGATAGTTATTAAGATTAGGAAGGCCAGAAGAACTTGGATGTGATAGAGACTGTCGTTACTGGGATTAAGTAGAGCCTTTCAGATTTTTCTCATTCTTTGGGAAGCTGATTGGCAGCTCCCTATCATGCCAGGATCTGTACTCTACTGGGGAACGTTTAGAAAGTCATTGCTGCAGCAAACAGTAAGGCTAAAAAAGTAGATAAAATACTTGCTATCTCCTCTGGGGTTGACTGAAGGGCAGACAGATTGTTGCTCCCTCAGTTACATATTCTTTGTCATGGGTTTTTTGTTGGGGTTTTTTGGTGGGTTTTGTTGTTGTTGGGCTTTTGTTTTGTTTTGTGTTGAGGTTTTTTGCTTTTGTTTTTGGGGCTTTTTTTTGAAAATTATCCCTGTGGGCAGATTCCAGACTGTGGCTTTGGGAAGACTGGGCTCTTAAAATGGAAAGTCCATCTGCCCCAACTGCTGACTTGACAACTGTGCTGAGGGAATCAGCTATGTGCCTGAAGGGGAAGAGGGAAAGGCTGAAGGAAGCCGTGTCCTCGGTCCCACTCACAGCTCACCACATCGATGCTCTGCTCCCTTGTGGCTCCCAGGTGTTGTGAGAGCTCTGCCCATGTGCTGCTGTCTGGAGGGTGTTCCTAAGGGTGTTTGTTGTGGTGATATGCTCTGGAGAGCTGGCATCATGTCCCCAATTGCTGCTCCCACTTGGCTGCAGGGTTTCTCTTGCCCTGGCCAGGGACAGAGGCTCAGGGTTATCAGGGGCACCTGGGGAGTTCACAGCAAGCAGCAGTGGTTATCCCAGAGATCAGAAATTCTGGGGAAAAGAACAATTTATTGTCAATAGTGGCTTTCCAACTGTCTTTCAAAACTACTAAAATGACCTCATCAGCTGGTAGCTGCTGGGCCCCTGACTGCAGACTGCAGCCACTCCACTTCCAGAGGAGCTGGGTGGGTCCCAGCCAGGGTTGGTGTCCTGTCAGCCAGCTCTGGTGGGAGCACAGCTGCTGCCCTGCCCTCAGCCCAGGGCAGGAATGGCTGCAATGCTGCTGGGCAGGAATGAGCTGCTTTGGCACATTTGTCCTCTGGGAGCAGCTTGGATAGTCCTTGGGTCAAAAATGCACAGGCATCTGATTTCAGGATGATTTTAGGATACAAGTATTTGGCTGGTTCTGGATGTGAAGATTTGGGCTGGTGTTTGCCTGGTGATTTGGCTCTGTGCAGCTTTCCTGGATTCACAGCTTTCCTGCAGTTTGCCCAGGTGTAGGACTGTGCTGGTACTGATTTATTCTCTCACTGGGGCAGGCATGGTCTCACGCTCATGCTCCCTAACAATAGATGCCCTTCCAGATTGATACTAACCTGCCCTGCCCCTGGCCCTAAACATTAAAAGCAATTTTTGCTCCAGATATGCTCACTGCACTCCTTAGCATGAGGTAAAAGTGGAGTTATTGTCTCGCAGTCTTTGGAGCATCAGCACCAGTACTTTGGCTGCTGACCCACCCCCCAGACACACAGCAGGATGCAATCAAATAATTTGAAAATTTTCAAGTGACAATGAAGTTTTTACACCTTTCAATACAACACTTACAAGTGACTTTGATCAGGGATTTGAAGGTGCATCATCATAAAGAGACCATCCTGGTGAGCTCATTAGAGTGGTGATGATTTTATCAGCTGATAGAAAACCTGGAGGAGACCAGTGACCTGGAATCTGCTTAACTTGGATCTGGCCCAGCCCAGTTTGTGGCAGGCTGGCTGCTTTCCCCATGGGAAAGGAGAAAATGCAGTGAATCAAAAGTTTTGGCATTGTTATTTCAACCTGCCTGTAGTTCTTCCATGTGGGCATTGGCATTTTCATTGCCAGGTCTCCACAGGGAACCTGCAAGTTTTTAATTTCATTTAAGTCTCTTTAATAGCTGTGTGAGTGGTGGGTGAGTACATACCACGCTCGAGCCCAGTTTTTCCTCATTTCTCACTTTCCTCCTGCACTTTTTGGCTTCTGAGCGTCACAGCTATCGGAGGGGCCTCTACTGGAGTGAGTCTGGAATGAATTTGATAAATGATTCCTACACAGGCATGACATGAACACACTCATTGCTACAAGTGTTTCCTTAACCACTGCTCCCTTATCAGCATGAAAAACAAGTATGTGGAGTATCTTGGGCAAATACACTTGTGCAGATGCTGGAAGAGCTACAAGCCTTATCAGCAAACAGGTTCAGTAACATTTGCAATGCAATCCACTTGGAATGGCTGTCAGTAGAATGCTCATCTTTCCTGAAATCCTTAGGTCATCCCTGCTAACTCCAGACCTCTCTGAGACCACATGAAAATCTGTTACTGCGAGTGTCCATGGAGACTTTCCACTCATGCTGCCCTCTAATTTGTGTCCCACTAAAGAACTAGGAACATAAAAAGCAGGACAAAGCAGATGCTGCCCAGCTAAACAAATCTCTCCTTCCTATCCACAGGGTTGGGCTGCAATATTTCTCTTACTGAAGTGATATTTATTAGGAAAAGTGAGCTAATGATCAATGGCTGTGCAATAACACACTGATGTAAATAAAAAGCCTGGCATGAGAAGTGGACAGAGAGCAATAATCACAGGCTTTGCTTGTATCCATGGGGATGAGCTGGAAACCCATGTCTGTGCTCACAGAGAGCAGAACAGCCCATCTCAGCAGGGCCCCGTGTAGGGGAAGCTGGCTTTTAGGGACTGTGGTGGAGGATGTCTCTTGGGCAGTCAGGCAGCTAGCGCAGAATGCTGTGGTTCACTCTGAACCTGGGCTCTCAAGGAATCAGATCTTAATTCTGGAAGAGGTGACAATATTGGTGTCTGTAGCCTCCATGTTTGTATTTCTGGAGGCTCTTCAGCATGGAACCTACTCCCCCTTGGCAAATTCTCACCCCAGCAAAAAAGATCAAGCGTTGAGACTGTTAGTAAAGAGCCTCAAGTTTCTGTGACTGAGGGGTGGTAACAAGGAATTATCTCCTGTTTGGGAACTGGGGGCATTCCCTGTGAGGGATATGCAGCAGATCTTGCTACTTCAGCTTTGGACAGATCCTGGATAAGACATGGAAAGCTGTTGCTTTAAGCGGAGGTCAGAAGATTACTACCAGACTGGAAGGTAAGAATCTCTCTGGAAAGGAGGACAGTAAATTGTCATAAAATGAGGTTCCAAGACCTTGATTTGTAGGTAGACAGTTTGGGGTAATTGGGAGTGGGTTACAGCTGTGAGAAGCAGGTGAGCAGCACTGACAGCAATGAGCCATGGAGTGCCCAGGTGCACTGACCAACCACCAAAGGGAACAGAGGGCACACAGGTGCAATGTGTGAGCATGAGGAGTATAAAAGGTTGGGCTAAAGAACAAAAAGGGAGATGCCTGAAGCCTTCTGATGTGGTATGGTGTTACTCTGTGTGGGCAAATGCTTAAAACCTTTGGAAGTTGTATGGTGAGTCCCAACTGTGACACTGATTAACATTTATTGATATTTGACCTCAGGATGAACAGCATAGATATGCCAACAAGACTTGAAGGATAATAATTTGGGAGCTATCCTCAAACATGTGAGGACCACAGCATCTTGGAAAACTAACTGAATGGGCTGGAATAAAAAGAACAGGGTTCAGGTGTGGGAAAAGGAAGGAGAGTACAGAGAGTTAGACAAGTTATGCAACTATATATAGCAATAATACTGTGACTGGGTTTGGATGTAGTAATTAGTGATTCACTGTGCAGAAATGCATGAGGGAATCCCACCTGGCCTATCAGCCAGACAGACAGCAGGCACAGAAAGGCTGTTCCACATGTAGCCATGCAAACCAGAGCAGAGCCGTGGCAGCACCACCCAGTTTGCATTTCCTTTGCAGGGATGGAAGTTTGTTACACATAGCAGGGATTTTGATTTCTCCCCAGTGTCAATAGAAATCCTGACAAGAATGAACTATTGTTACATGGGCTGGATGCTTTGCCCACTGCAAACAGGGCGAAGAAACAGGCTCAGCTTTTGTGCCATCTCAGGAAACTTTGGAAGGTGCTAATTGCACATTTCAGTGTGTTAGTCCAAGAGGGCGGAATGCTCTGAGGATTGGCCTTTGTGGCTCCATCCAAAATGTGTGCTAGGCAAGCAGGACAGATCTAGCCCTGAATGAAGGGAGTTTATCTCCATGTGAGAATTTTAATACCATGTTCCCAGCAGAGGCTTTGTAGGGCTTACCTTGGCTTCACGCTGAGCTACAACACCACGACTGATGACTTCCACCATGGAATTCGGTGTATTCTCTCCCTCTTCAGGCACCCAGTTTGCCAGGAACAGAAAACTAACAGAGAAGCAAAACTCAGGATTGTCTGGATTGTATGTTGTGAATTGTGGAGGCAAGAACTTGGGTAAGACATGTTCCTTCCCTGTGTTTCCTGCTGGCGGCTCTCTCTCTGTTCTGGAGCCAGACAAACCCCCTGTGGAGCTGGAGGCAGACATGAATAGTGCTGTAAAATCCCTGGAGCTCAGCTCTGACTGAAGCATTAGTGGTTTAAAGCACAAATTTATCACAGCCATCAGAGCATGCAGATTTGTGAGATGATGTAAGCAAATCCCAAGGGATACTGTGCTATCCCTGCACTATCCTGGGACACACAGCTGTGGCTGTTGGGAGCAAAACCCTTAATGTTTGGTTCAATGGAGTGTTGGAGAAGCTGTTTTGGTAATGTTCTGAGACACTAAACACTAAAGCCAACCCATTGCTTATGCTTTATGGTGGCAGAAACCAGTCCAGGGTTCATCATAAGTGGTGTAAGCCAGGGCCCTTCATCCCTGGCACACCCCCTAAAACTCATCCCAGGGAGAAAAAACTGGAAGGCCAAGAAGAACTTGGAAATTGCTGCCTTTCAAAACTGGCTATGTGTCATTTCTCTTGTGCCTGCTAACGCTGGGATCTTCCACAACAATTGCTTCTGCAAATCGCACCCCAAACAGGCCTGGCTCCCTTCCATGCTGCTCTTATTTGCATTCCCTGAAACAGGAGCTCCAACAATTACATCTTTTATATTTGCATACAACTTCTGAATGCTTTCGAGCTGATTGTAAAGGTCAGGCTGAGTGGAGAAGTGCAGGGAGTTTGAATAGATCAGTCTGTTTCAGATGTCTGAAGAACAAGAAATCGCTCTGGGCTAGATACCGTCCTGATACACATCTAAGAGTACTGGCACTGAACAGTGCTGTGGTCCAGAAATTTTGAAAAGCTGATTTTTCCAGTCCTCTCTTGTCCCTCCCCCACCTGTAATTTCAGAAGGCACAGCACACAGTCTCAGTCACTGCATTTTGCAGTCACCAGGCAATGCATGCAGGAGATAAGGATCATGTAGCCATACCAGATTTTGGATGCTTATGCCTCTTCCTTAACTCATGGATCTGCAAATAGGGATGGAAAACTTGCAAAGACTGAAATACCTGCTCCTTTTATCTCTGATCTCAAGGTAGAATGTAGATGTAGAACTGTTCAGAGTGAATCTAGCTCAGTTCTTTTTTTCTGCTACTAAAATGGTTTCAGCATTACAAGATTTTAGCAGGGACAGCATTGGTTTCATGCTCTCCAGCTCAGCTTTATGCTTCAGAGTGTCTGTTTTTAAAGATTACTGTTCATGCAATGTCAACCAAGTCACCATCACCTCTGCTGGCATGTGGAAAGTGTCAGTGGCAGCACTTCCATCCCCTGAAGCTGTGCTCTTCCTGCTGCCCTGTATCCCATTATCTCTGTGCTGACATTCCTTGTGTTTACCTGCCACGTTCCTGCCCTGCAGGCCACTTCTACAGCAATTCTCCCCAACAGCGCAGCCTCCAGGTGCAACTTCAGTGCTTGTGGTAATTATGTTTGAAGGTTAATGTTTCATAAAAATATCAAAGCATTTCTGCCCCTCATTTTGGTAAAAGCCAGAGATTTTTCTTCTCATTTGTTGTGGTCTAACAGTTAAATGCTTGGCAGCTGGATGCTTGTTTCTATCCAGGGTTTAATCTACCTGATAGAACTTTATGAAAATATGAACTGTGGGTGTGGTGATCTTTTGGAAGGTGAGGGGCTCTGAAATGGCTTTTTTTCTCCCTGAAAATTCCCCTGAGTGCTAAAGAATTATTTGGAGCTCCAAACACATCAGGCTGTATTTGGCCAAAGATTTAATGAAAGGCCAGAAATGAGGTGCTTGTGCTAGTGACTAAATGGCAAAACTCAAAATATTTATCTTCTGGCTTTGCTATATGAAATAGCAAAGGGAAGACTGAATCTAGCTGTAAAGTGAACCCTTTTTCTTAGAAATTTGCTTGTCATGTCTCTTGCAGTTTTTGTTTTACTTACACAGCTTAGGGGGAAAAAACCCCTACCATCCATAAAAACAAAATTTGTGCACGATAAAAATGCTTTCAGTTGACAAGAATCTCCTAAACCACCAACAGCTCTACCCAAAAGGGGGGAGATGGGCACAGATGGAGCCCATTATTTTAAATCAGAGGGTTCACAAACTCCCTTGGCATTGCATTTGTGCTAACAAGGGGTCAGATTTTGAGGGGTTTGGTGATAAAATTGCTGAATTCATATGGAACAGCAGCATCCACCTTTTCTTCACCTTCCTCCCTCTTCCCAGACTGGCAGTGGTAGGTGTGTGCTAGAGCCTCCACGCATTGCTTACTTCCCTTTCTCCTGCAAGTGAAACCATTGCAGTGCTGTGCTCAATGCATTGTACAAGTTGTTGCTGCATAAAAAGCTAGTTTGATCTGGGATGAGCTGAAAAATTAAATAGCTGCTATAAAATGCTGTGAAAGTCTGTTTTTACAACTTAGATTTTGCGTGGGAGAAGGAAAGATGGCTGCATTTTTTTTATGTTGTTTGTGTAACATTTCCAAGCCTTAATTGATGAATAGGATATAGTTTGATAGATAAACATATCAAACCAGTTTTGTGGTGAAAATATTATTAAAATGAAAATAAATATGGGCCTCTCTGTGTAGGTGAGAGGGAACACACAAGGGAATGCTTGAAGTGAATAGGTTTGGAAGCTTTTTCAGACTGGAAAAAATACACAGCTTTGCTTACATGCAACACACATTGGTTAAAATATATTTCAACTTTTGCATATGTTTTTGAGTGTTTAGCTAAAAACGAGGCACTGCATCTAATTAGAATCTCAAAACTCACAGAAGTGGTACAGGCTCAACGCTTTGAAATGTAAATAGAACCAGAGTAAAGATACTGATATGGGAGTATCAGTATGATATGGGGGTAATAAAGAGGTAAAAATATGACACACCTTCTGAAAAGTTGAGGAAGAGCACCTGGGGCAGGTAGGAGGGACCAGAGCAGTGATGAAAACTAGAATAAAGGGCTCTAATATTCTACAAGGACTTGAGTCTGTCTAACCTGGAACTTGCTCCGCAGAGTCACAAAGAGGCATTTCAGTGCCACCCCAAAGCATCCTGCATGACAGGGATACTGAGGAAGTTTTGTGGTGGGTGAAGTGAGCGATGGTATTTGCCTGAACCTCACTAGTCACAAATTTGTGCCTTAGAGCCTGAAAGTCGCTGATGTGTATTTAAGCATTAATTAGGTCAGACATGAACTATTTAATTTTTGGCCAACCAACAGAGCTGCAGCTAGCTTTGAATTTCTCAAGGTTCCTGTCATTAAAATTGCAAGTTCATTTAGAGAACCATTCCCTTCTTTAAAACTTAGGCAAGAAAAACATTCTTTAAAAGCATCCCCAATTCTAAAAGTTTTTTGTAAGAGTTATATCAGCAAGCAGTGTCTCATCAGAGAAATATGAAAAGTGGTTAAAGACAGGAAGATGAGGTAGAAAAGAGAAGTTTTACATCTTAATTGCTCCCAGAATCACTGCAGGGACAGACAGGGTCGTGGTGCTAAGCCCAGCCAGCTAGTTGGTTGTAAGATGGTGAGTGAAATGTTCAAATTTCACAAATCCCTAAGAGGATGGTGCATATAATCAGAGTAACGAATAATCTCAGTTTATTAAGGCACTGACCAACAGAGAAACACCTCTGTGGCCTGGAACACCTCAAGCTGTAAGACGGCAGTGCCCATCCAGAGGCATCCAGTGCTTCAGTTTAAAAATCCCGTGTGCTGTCCCGCCCTGGTCCCGGAGCAGGGGCAGAAGAAGGGTTTGGGAAACTGCTCACGACCACAGGGTGGAGCTGAAGCCCTTTTAGTTCGGGCCGTTCCTTCCGTAACTTGGGTTCCCGGAGAAAAGCTGCCGTTCGGGCTGGTCGCAGCCCTCTTTGGAGCGCTCATTGTCGCGGTGACCTCATTCCGCTCTCGGGGAGGTCAGGGGACGCATCTCGGGGGCTGAGGGTGCTCCAACAGGGCGCACTTGTTTGGAACTCCACACAAACAGCACTTGTGATGAATCTGTAGCACAGTCAGTCATGTGAAATCATCGTTGTCTCTGAGTGCCTGTAATAAAGGCTCTGACCTGAATAAATGAAGGGAAAACACAGCTGAGAGGAACTTATCGGGGTGAAGAATGTGTATGTTAAACAATAAGTTTTCTTTGTTTCTCAATTCAGCTTTTCTGCTCGGAATGATTTTGAGTGACAGCACCGGATCCATAAAGGACAAATGGGAGCTTGGATCGGGGCAGCCGAAGGGAAAATAGGACTTGTTTTGAAAACAAATTCCAAGCAGATGGGCCGAGCAGCAGGAGGGCAAACACGGTTGTTCAGATCACTTGGTGCTCATTATTATTGTTCTTTGTCCCGTCCTGCTTACTCGGGCTCCAGTTCCCTGTTTTCCACCTGCAACCAGACTCCCCTTATCTCACCGATTCCTCCTCTCCACTGCCCTTTTCCCACAGCTGGCTCGGAGCAGAGCCTGATCTCCTGACGGCTGGCCACGTGTTGGGGACTTTTTAAGAGCCTTCTGCCCTGTCCTGGAGGGTGCCTGGTGCCCAGCCAAGGTGGCATTGTCGCTGTTTCTTGCATCTCCTTGAGGAGCAGCTTCCCGAAGTGTGTATCCTGGTGGTCAGGAGCTCCATTTCATGATCCCTGTTGAATTTAGCTATGGTGGTTGAAGGCATGCCTACAGCATTGAGAGCAAAACCATCTCCAGAATCCAGCTGGGCCTGTGGCTCCAAGCTCTAGTCCTGTGAGGGTCAGCTGTGCCAGGAGGTGTAGGTGTAGATCTACCACTGATGACCTGCTGTGCTTTTATTACCTGGATCTTGTTCAGGCCATGAAAAGACACATTGCCAGCAGCTGTGACCTTAATCTCCTCTTGTACTTGTTAGGGCTCTGCTGGGGGCTGCAGTCCCCTTTATGTGCCAGCCACACAGACTGTACCCTGCCCCACCCCAGGTGAGATTTAAAGTGCTGATGAAAGTGGTTACAGCTCACTCATCTAGCTTTGTACAAAGTATGAGTGCCCACAGGTTTCTAGGGGTAGCTCCCAGCTGGCAGGTGCTGATGGGTACCTGTGAAGCAAAACATCTTGAGCTAGCTCAGCCAGAAGTGCTGGATAAGGATGTCTGTCACAGGCCTCGGGAGAATGGACAGCTAATCCAGCAGAAAAGCTCTCCTTGTTGGCCACATCCTAATAGAAGCTGACACAGCTCTGCAGGTAAGGGTACAGCTGTGGAAATATCCCTGGTTTTCACTTTTGAAATATTTCTGGGCATTTTCAAGATGTCTGAAGTTTTCCTTAAAGTCAGTAGCTCTCTGTCAGACTCCATCACCAATCCCACCTCCCCTCTCCTCACTTCCCCGCTGTAAACCCATGTCAGAATCAGCCCACCCGGTGCTCCCCCACTCCTGACAGCTTCTGGCTCCAGCTGGCACCACTCTTGAACACATTAAAGGACTGAGATATCCGTGATTTTGGTCCCTATTTCCCCTGTATATAACATAATATATCATTAAGCCATGGTATCAAATGCAAGTGTAATACAGCTTATGGATTGAAACTGGTGGAGGGATCTTCCAATACCATAAGAATGCTCAGGTGTGAGGGCCCTGATGTGATTGTAATCTTTGCATTTATTCTCTGACCCAGGTGATGATGAAAAGGGATCATTATTACACTCATTAATAATTTAAGAAGCTAAGCAACAGCACCTGGAAATTAGGTGTCAATTTTGTAGCATTTCCACGGAATGAATAAGGACGAAAAATAGGTCAGGTGCAGTTATACTTTTGTCATTTTGAAGAGGGGAAGGAAATATTTTTAGCAAGAAGAAAATGCTTTCTCTCCTGACTCTACAGCACAAGTAGGTGCCTGTAACTGATGAGGTTTCTCACATAGGATTGCTCCAGGCCTGACAGGTTGCTGATGATCTCCCCAAGCACTCACAGGAATTGGTCTGTGTGCTCCTGTGCTGGCAGTCTCTCTGTGAGGATTTCTGGAGTCATCTTCATTTTCCCATTTTGGCTCAGAGGGTTTGTAGTTCCACAGGGCTGTCTGCCATGGATTGGTGTCATTTCTGAGTCATCTTCCCAAGCCAGCTTGGGAAAAACACTATCTTAAAACACTATTTCTTATAATTTTTTTCCTCTGGAAAAGAAAATATGAGAGCAATGCTCACATACTCCTCTCTATGAGACAAGGGTGTGGTAGTGCCATGGAGAGCTTGGGCTGATACACAGTTGTAAAGGCTGGGAGAGATACAACTCTGAAAAGGGATGGAGTGCTGAGCTCCCTGCTGTCCATTCTGCTGTGGCTTTTATTAGGTCTGAAATAATTCTCTTTTGGTTTTTAATTGCCCATTTCCCTTCAGGCTGGTAGTGTGAATTGTGGGTATTCAAAGTTGCTTTCAACAGAGCGTTTATATTTAAGAGTATTATTTAAAATACAAAACTAAGGTATGACATTGGCTGTGCACGTTCAGCATCTCTCAAAAGTGATCATGTTAAAAAGGAAAACTTCCATTTGTAAAAATATATTACAATTCTAGCTAAGGAAAGACTACTTTTCAAATTAAATATGTTTAAATCACACCACTCAATTACTTTCCAGCATACAGCAGTACAATATGGATATAGCAACCAATTAATTGCTCTGCCTTATGTGCTATTTTTTTTTTTCCTGGATTGCTTGAGGACCTCTGCAACTGTTCCTTTAGTGGGGCTGTGCCAGTGGGGCTGTTGTGCCAGTGGGGCTGTTGTGGTCAAACCATGTGTTACCAAACCACTTATTACCAAAACTTCCTCACTGTGCATTCATCTCTGCACGAGCAGCACATCCACCTCTGGAGAAGTAGTTGGGAGCACCTCACAGGACACAGCAGACTCATCTCCTGCTCAGTTGGATTTGTTTTCATGCACCTCAGGTGTTGACAAGTCACTTTTCTCAATCCCACAACACCTCAGCAGTGTGAAGCTTGTATGTATTTAAGTGTCTGTGGAGTGAATACTTCTCCAAACACAGCTGATGTTGGGAGGGGTACTGATGTAGTAAGTTTTTACTCTTTACGTAAAATGGTGGCACAGTGACTGTAACTAGAGAGCTCAAATGCAAATAAGTGTGGAGACAGAGCAGGCTTAGAAGGTAGGCCAGGTCCTATCATCTTTCCTTTCTAGGCCAGGGGACAGTTTTCCTGGGGTAGAAGAGCACATCACAGAGGGTTTTGCCCTGTATCCCATCACCAAAACCAGTGCAATCCATAATTGCATCGGGAGTAACTTTTCCAGCACTGGTAAGCCTGGGTCACTTTATATGTCACGTTTGAGTTCATGGTATCACCTTGTGTTTCAGAAAGATATATTCTAAGTCATATTTCTAAAACCCCCCCATTTTTTTCCTGCAGCTTTGGGTTTTTAATGGGGATTATAAGGTGTTAGAAGTTGCTGTATTGCCACAGCTAGTACAATCTTTTCCAGCCTCAGTTCTGAGCAGCAGGAAGTGTTCCACATTATAGAAACCTTAGTTTTACATAAAGCTGGTGGGCAGGATTCCTGCTGGATGGGTCCCAGCACATGAGTGTGTACAATGATACAGATTTTAGGGTTGCTTTCTTTTTTTTTTAACCATACTGTTATTTCAGTGCTTTTGTATAAAATTTATGATTCTGAGATGCCTTTTAAGCTTCTAGAAAGTGAGTTGTGAGTGCAACTTTCACAGCTTCTCTGTTGAGAAGGATGTACAGGAATTACTCTTTATCCAGAAATACCAGTATTCCCACCTGGCCCTGTGAAGTAACACCCAATATTGGCTGGTTTTATTGCAGTGAAACTATGAACATTATTTATATGTTTTATTATAGGAAGCAAACCATTAATTCATCTGGGCAATATTTATATTTCCTTAATAAAGTCTCATTTTAGCATTTGGTCAACCACACTCCTTAGGTTAACTTTCAGTGCCAGCAGTGTTTACATAATACATAAATGCACTTGTACATGTAATCATGTTGTGTTTTACTTCCTGAATTCGTTATAGGCTCTTAAGCACTTAATCAAATTCCTTCAGATTATCTTGTGCCTCCTCTTCTGCAGGCAGGTTTGTGTACCACTTTGATCATCTATATCTGGGGAGTGCTTTTAACCTGAGCACATGAAGGACTGTTCTGCTCTTACAAACCCTGGGGAATTACATTTGCACTTGGGAACATGGCTTGCCACATGCTCATATTTCAAAGACTATTAGGCTTTCTTCTGTTTTTAAGTAGACCCCCAGTAAAATTTTATACTCTTGATACAATTACTCTGCATTGCATTGTAGTAGCTGCATTTCAGATTTCAGTTCGTTCCTGTTTATTTCTTTACATAGTTATAAAACTTTCTCTTTTTTTTTACTCTTAATTTGTAAACACTTTTGGATACCCAGGAAAAATGCTTTTTATTGTAAACAGAACCCATTCTGAATGTATTTGTTTTGGTCTTAAATTCCTTTCCAATTTGTACTGAGTGCAGTCCATTACTGCACATTGCTGGCTGTTGGCAGGCCTGACACTGAACCCCTTGTACTGCTCCTTTTCCATGCATGACCAAATTTTTGTGACTTCTACTGCAAAGGAGATCTTTTCCCTCTGTTTAGCTTCCCTTACATTCTGCCTGCATACATTGGTATGTGGTTTTAGCCAGGTACTCTGTCTTTCTCTTGGTTCTCCTTAGATATTTTTGATTGTCCAGCTTGCCACTGCAGCAGTAGTTTCTCCTGAAGTCTGTTGTGGCAGGATCAGAGCCAGCAGGAAATGAGACATTGTACATGGTACTCTGAACATTCCTGGAGTCTTTAACCTGTTTATTAAGAAAACTTAAGATATGAATGTGTAAGGAACATGAATGTATGTGTTTAAATTTGCACAATGTCTTGTATAAATGAGAAAAGGGGATCAGAAAATTATCCATTTTAAAGTCTCATTACTTTCAGATAGCCCATTTTATCAAATTCTCTGTCCTGTGATATTTTTGAGGTGTCAGACTTCTCTCTGTCACACAAAGGGCATGCAGCTGGCAGTTTACACATCTTGTATTGAGGTGGTGACTGCTGGCAGTACCTCAGGTTAGATAAACTAACATGCTCTGTTCATGTGTTTTAAAATGTAAAAAATGCAGCAAACAATTGGGACAAATTTTTGACTTCACATTAGTGAGCTGATAATTTCTCTGTAGAAACAGAGACTTTTTGGGGTTATGCAGCTTTTTTCTGTAATTATTTTTATCTCCTGTAAGCAGGGGGTCCAGATTAGACTTCATGGCAAATACAGAACTAGCCGAGCGAATATCCTTTTCTGCAACTCAAAACTCCCATTTTTTTCCTTGAGCATCAGCGCATCCTCTCAGGCTATTTGTGATTGCAGCTGCATAGCAGATGTAGAAAAGGGCTAATACCATGCAGTTGGGTCAAAGCCTTTGTATTACCATGCAGGTTTAGGGTCATCTGAAGGCCTAATCTTAACTGTGTTGTGATACCATGTTCTGGTTCTTCTTTGTTGCTGTTTTTGATCTATCTTTTGTTTAACACATATTTTATTTTTTTTTAAGAGTGCAATTAAGAAATCCTTAGATCAGGTTTAGAGGTGCTTTGATGTTTTTCTGTTTTTATAGATTCCAGGTATGTGAATCAGAACTTTGTGAAGCTTTTATTTGGATTTAAAAATGCAGAAGAAATGAGATAAAGAAATTTCTTCCTATTATTAATGATTGTAATTTTCTCTATATAATAAGCATTGAAATCTGGATTAAACCAAACTGGAAAACTCACAGGAGTGACCCACATAATAGAAAATCTACTCTGCCCTTCCTTTTAAGTTCAACATGGTGTAGTCCCTGTTGTGTGGATTCTTCAAGAACTGAGTGGATCCTTGGAAATCCTTAGGAGTCAGGTGTCTGTGAAACCTGAGCCAGATGAAGCACAGTAACCCACATGAGGGCTCAGAGTCTGGAAGAGAAAACCAGCAGCAAATTCCTTCCAAATTTGAACTCTGGGCTGTGTTAGCAGTCAGAGTAGGCAAGGGCAAAAGACAGTGGTTGTGAGTTTCTGTGGCAAAACTGCAAGGAGTGTTGCTCTCTACTGTTGTATGAGGAGAATATTTATATTCCTCTTTCATGGAAATGTTGGAAAATTTTATAACTTCACAAAACAAAAACCTGCAAAAACCATGTACTGTCTCCTTTCTTTCTGGTAACACCAGAGTAAGAAGCCAGGGGTTGCCAGGTGGTTTTGCACAGTTTTGGCAGCATAATGGCCACGTACATCCTGTAGCTGGATGCATGCTCAGCCCAGGACAGGTCTGGGCCTGCTCGGGAGCCCAGCCGTGCCTCCAAAGTTGGGTGTTTACTCCTTGGGAATAAAGCTGTCTTGGAGCTCTTGCACAGTAGCAGAGCATTTCAGTGCAGGCCTGGGTTGTTCCTCTGCCAGCTGCTGCCCAGACCATGGCAGACATCCCAGCTGTAATTCCTTTCCAGTGGAGATGTTTTCACTTCCACAGCTACAACTGCAGAGGTGCCAGGTGGGAAGTGGAGTTTGGCAGCAGCGATCCTGCCCAAGACCCTCGAGTACCACAGGAGAAAGCCAAGCAGTTGTAAACAGTTGTTCCTTTTGGCTGCAGAAGGATTTCCCAGGTGTCAGGGGAACTCTGGAAAGGGTACAGCTGTGTAGACAGCTGGGAATTACCCTCGTTTCTCTGACACAGGAAAAGGCATGGCTGGAGCGCTGCTGCATTCTGCAGGTGCCCTGGAGACACTGCAGCTAAAACAATTTTAATTTGTTCCTCGGGTCCCATCTGGCTGGGACATGAGGAATCAAGTAATCATTGAGAGAGGCCTGTCTGCTGTGTGGAGAAAGATGGGACAATGTGGCAAGGCTGGGTCATGAGTGTCTAGACAAGCACACTGATCTGCACTTGGTGTGCTCGGATTTTGCTCAGCAGGGAGGCTCTGCAATGCCAACGGGTTCAGAGGTGGGAAATTCATCCTTGGTGTCCAGCCTGCTCTTCTGAGCAGAGAGGAGAGTGACACTGAAGGGACAGCTTGATGGGTTGCCCAGTGAAATGCAGTTGCATCAGACTGGAGACCTCTAAATCTGATGGTCTCTTTAACAAGCTCAAAAACTATCAGCATTTATGGAATTGGGAAATTATTAGGTTAACACAATGATGTATGATCTGTGAGAAAGTTTTGTTGTTTGGAGTCCAAGTACTATTTGCATTTATTTTCTGGCAAGTATTAAACATTGTCATGGATAATTCTTCCATTTGAGTATTTCAAATGTGTCTGCCTCTCTTATTTGTACCATGAAATCCCTAGTTGAAAATGATTTAAAAAAATGGTGGTGGCTTAGAGAGTGACCTGCAAATGGAGCTGGGTATGTCCACATGTCTTCCAGAAGTGCCACAATACAGATCATCAACTGCTACTCATGTGAAGGTACATATAATGTATAATTAGCCAAGTGCCTTGTTCCAAACTTAAGTGGATAAGATTAAACCACTTTCACTGACTCTCTTATTTTACTGTATTGAATAATACAAAAGTTACAATTATCACTAGCAGTTTTCTTATGGGAAATCCTTTTGTGCAAAGGGTATTCATCAGAAAAAAATTGTATTAAAGACAACTTACTGAGAAAATTATTTGGGTAATTTCCAAAAGAGTTAATGGGAAGGAAGATTTCTTTGAATTAAGATTATATAGATTTTGACTTCCTAAAAATAATTTCATTTTCCTGTTCCACTTGGAGGAACTTATTTCAGACAGTCTTCTGTTCTAATGTGCAGATTCTCTTGGTTAGGATTGCTTCATGTCCTGATCACTCCTGATAATGTTTTCAATGCATGTTTGAAAGGTTCTGTATTTTTCTTTCCCACAGGGTTGAATAGAAATGGGTAGTCAATTAAAAATGTACATGCACTGAGTTGTATGTATGCATAAAATCCACAAGCTTAGAGTGTATTTCTTTATTTTACCTCCAGTGAAAGAGGCAGTCACACACCTCTGTTTTACTTAGAATGCTTTTTACTGAAGTCATTTCTCTCTTCAGGATCATATTAAAGCCTGTATTTCCAAACTCTTGACCTAAGTAAAAAAGCATTAGCTGCTTGCCACAGTTACCAATCTCACTGAAATGCTTGAGATCTGGGAATAAAAGGCCTCAACACAGCTGTGGTGAAAACAGCACAGTGGCTTTTTCAAAGGGCTTCACCTGCAAAACTGGTGCTCTCGTGACCTCTGAGATCTGGCTGCTATTTACTGAGTTCAACTCAAGGTTTTTTATGTTGTTCCTAAAAGGTTTTAGTAATACAGGGTCTGATCCTCAGTTTTGTTCTCCTTTTGCACTGTATAACAAGAGAGGCTCTGAAGAACAGGATGCCCTGGGAGGGGGAGGCTGTGACCTGCAAGATGACAATCGATGGCACCTGACAGTCAGCTGGGGCCCCAAGTCCCTTGGGTGACTTGCTGTCACTGGTGAGGCTCCAGCCTCAGATTTCCTACCCAGGACCTCTCTAGTCAAAATGCTACTCACCTCATTTAATCACCAAATCCCACTGCCATGCTGCTGATGTGGGTAAAGCAAAAGGAGTTTATTTATGTGCTTGGAG
The DNA here is from genome assembly GCF_027477595.1 of Haemorhous mexicanus. Classification (NCBI taxonomy): domain Eukaryota; kingdom Metazoa; phylum Chordata; class Aves; order Passeriformes; family Fringillidae; genus Haemorhous; species Haemorhous mexicanus. Next base: position 27,720,764 of record NC_082349.1, read on the forward strand.
GTAGTTTTTGCCTAGTTTGAAGACTGTGGCTTTCTTTCCCAGGAATCACTAAGGAGTTTTGAGAAATAAGTTTTAAAATGCCTGTTGATATTTCAAGGATGTTTGCGCTACACTGATGCTGAGTTTCTGCTTAACATAAAACTCTGTGTTAATACCTTGTGACTTCTGAAATGTGGTAAATCTGCCACCTGGAGAAACCATTCTGTCGCTGTTCCTGTTGGTGTCATTAGGTGAGCTCAGCGGGGCGGGTGACACCCAGTGGCGCTTGGTGTTTCCCAAGTGAGAACCTGATGGAACATGCTGTCAGGCAGGAGGCAGCGTCAGGGCGAGCATTAGGCAATGAGATGTGACAGTGGCTGTAATGCCAGGATATCCCTGTGCTGGGCACTGGGCTGACAGCCTGACCTGACCAGTGGTCTGTTTCCTGACAGCCTTTCTCTGCATACATAAAAAAAGCTTCAATGTAAATAGGCAGGAGCAGAGCTTTCTCAAAAACTTTCACAAATTTTAATGCCAGTGGGTTTTTTTTTCAATCTTCTCTCACTCTTCAGTAAGTTCCAGGGTTGATTTGTCTTTTGATCAATCAGAAGAGACAAGGGAACAAAATTAATAATTAAAAAACCTGTGGAAAGTACCTTGACATTGTAAGTAAAGGGGAAACATGATTGCAAGCTATCTCCCAATTCTAAGACTCCCCCTAAAGAAAATAAAAAATCTTTATTTGCAAATTTAGGATACTTGGAAGCTCTGCAGATGTTGCAAAGAATGGTGAAGAAAACAGCAGTACTGTCCAGCAGGATTCTTTTGCACCTTTTAATTGCCTGACATAATGTGGATAGCAGACACTGCTGCTCAGGGAAGCATCTCTTGCACATCCACAGTTTCCTCCCTGTTTGCCTGACTGTGTGTGGGAGGGGGGATTAGTGCACGGCCATATGGGAGGGAGCTCATGCAGAGCAGTTTCTTACTGAGCCCTGCTGCAGGAGCCATGGAGAGCAAAAGGAGCAGGAAATGATGGAGGAGGGGACAAGGCTCCAATGGCACTTAATGGAAGGGATGCAGGAATCCCCTGAGGAGATGAAGGGCTGAGGACATGGAGGCTTTGACCCTTCCATATGCCTCACAGACCGCAACTGGAGAGGCAGCCTAAGTAATTTATCAATGTGAACTGCTTTTTTCTACTCCATGGGATTTTCCACTGGACATGAAGGAGAAGTATGTGTATTACTTAATAGGAAACTGAAATAAAGGTTTATGGTTAATAGTTCTTGTGTAAATCAGTAGGCTGGATCACAGCTTTATGTTCATAAAGTATTAAAGTGGGGAATCAGCTACTTTTAACAACATCGATCCTCCTTCCTGGGTACCAAGAGCCTGGAAACTCCAAATATGAAGGGTCGGGGAGGGGGTGGGTTGTGTGGGAGCAAGCCACAGCAGGACTTTATACTCTCCTTGTTTCATTTATCCAGAATCAAATCCTCTTCCACATTTCTGAGGCAACCGCAGACTTACTGACCTTGCATTTAAACAGTGACCCATCAGTACTGCTAGCTTTAAGAGAGCTGTCCTTAAATCAGCATTCATCCTTCTGGCCAAAACTTCCCCATGGAAAAACCCCAATGCTCGAATGAGCCCCAGCTTTTCATCTATAGAAGGAAATCTCAGAGAATTCTTCAGATTGTCTCAGATCAACAAGAGAGAGAGGTCCTGCTGAAATCTGACATATCCTCTGGGATCTGTGGGAGTGAAGGACAGTTTTCCCCAGGCAGGCAGCTTTTCCAGCCAGCTCCCTAGCTGCATGGTCTTTCTCTGAGACACTACATGGGAACTGTGCAGAAGAGATAATATGGTCCTCTGCCAGTTAATTTTTCCTGGCATGTTTCCATGGGCCTGAAGAGCAGAAAAGATGTGAAGAAGTAGGAGGGAAGATCTGGCCCTGTGTATTTTCCTGAAAAGCTAGCTCTGTTCCACACAGCTGCTAGTGGTTCTCCCCCTTTATATCCTTCCTAATACAAAGAGAAGCATAAAGTTACTAAATTATTTCCCTAAGGATGTTTTCTGAGCTATTATGCATATTTTGTTATAGCTTTGCAAGTCTTGCCTGTTTTATCACACAGTGGCATTTTTATTCCTTTTATTCTCAAGGGTCAGTAGACCAGCTAGGAAGTCAAGTTGCCCTCATTCTGTTCTGCTTACCAAGATAAGAGCTGGGAACTGGGTAATATCTTCCAGTGTACTCCTGCAAGCATCCTTCCAGCCTGCTGCCTTTCCTCATGGCTCATTGTGCAGCAATTGCTTTAAATACCTGTCTCCAGTTACTTAATAGAAAGAAACCAGCAGATGAGATTTATTGAATTGAAAGGGAAAAGTCTTGAACGATGTTTCCTACCTGTAGGGATCCAAATAAGCTGTTAACTCAAATGGGATTAGAGGATTCAGTGGAGAAACAGATGACCTTTTTTCTAAGATCCTGTCTTAATGTTCTTTTTCCAAATATGCAGTGACATAAATTTCACATATGCACGTGCTTATTCCCTCTGCCTCCAAGCAAAACTGATGCAGTCTGACTTTTTAATAATCTTTTATAAATAATGGGTGATAAAAACCCCAGCTAGAAGAACCAAGGCATAATGAGCCTGAACTTTATGCAAAATAGATAAAGGAGAGAAATTTCTCTAGTGAGGGATCAGTTTATGCTGTGAAGTATCACCAGCAGTAAGGCTTGCACTGTCAGCACATTGTTATTATACATGTATGTGTCAAGCCATTATAAAAATCTTCCGAGCTCTCTGTTTCCTTTGCTGAACTATTTGTTCTCTGGCACACAGTCCCAGAGCCAATGTTGCATTAATATGCAACTAAAGAGACTAGAAACTGTCACTACCTGCAGATGTGTGTACCTATAAGTGCATTGGCCTCCTGGTGTCACTGGAGGATGATGATGATAATGGAGGGAAGAAATTTGTCTCTTATTCTCAGTAACATCAATAGAACAAAGCAGTTGAACACACTATTTCTAGTTTCTCTTGTTTTACAGTCTTCACTTATAGCTCTTTTAAATTTTTCTTCATAATCCTCTTTTATTTTTTGATATGGATTTTAAGCCAGAAGGCAGAATGCAAAATAGTGTTTAAGGTAAGGATCTATTGCTAAAAATATTATCACATTTTTTATGTTTTCCATATGCTCTGTTTAATTATATAGTACTTGTATCCTATTCAATTTTTATTGTCATATGACCATAATTAAGCAAACTGCTTGATTTTAAGTTCATCTTCTAAAATCTGCTCCCAACACCAAACCTATATTATCTCATACTTCTCTTATCTCCACAAACCCCACCTGAGCTGTTGTTCATTGAGGCAGAGGTTTCCAAATTCAGTTTGTTTGAACAGTATTCAGAAGTCCAGAAAAATAGTCCTTATGAAGGACCATTGGAAAACTCTAATTTCTGATTCATGTTCAGGATGTGCTTCTTCAATCTTATCTTCTCTACTGAAAACTAAGGGTATGTTGAGGTACATCTAAAACACAAAGCACTGCAAAACAGTGTAGCTTATTTACCCTTCTCCTCCAGGGAGAACAAGACAATAAATTGGTCCAATTTTAGTTGCTATTCATAACATGCTGAAAAGTGTTCAGATCACATGTTGACAAAAGCCATGTCATAAACTGTGGTATAGAATAAACTACTCTAGTCCCACATTATGTCAGAATAATTGGTGGGAAAGTATTTTCTCCTGCAGCTCTCAAAGAATAATTTATAATGAATGTCTAGTTTTTCAGGGTGTAACAATGCTCCTTTGAGTCTCAGGTATGTGTTTTTTCTAATATTACATGACATACAGAAGAAGCTGGAGAGGACATTTTAAAGTAATGAACTTAGATTGTAGTAGTGTTGAATGTTTACTTCTAATGTATTTGTAGAAAGTATTAACCACAAACTGTCAGAAACTCTCTTTTCAAATCAGTATAATGGATTAGGTTCCTTGTCCTCATGATGGATGGGTCCTCTCTTGAAAAGTAAAAGAAAACTGGAAACAGACATTTCATCCTCTTACAGAGTTAGCATGTGTCTTGTTTAGGTTTGTAAGACTCAGATTTCTGTATTTAAATAAATCTTTTCATCTTTCCAAGGATTGCAGCGGGAAAGGATTATATGCAAATGATAATTATACATGTCAGGTTTGGCCACAGACTCAGACTGCAGTAAAACTTTAAGGTGAACACCAGCTAAAGTACAGCCATTGTATTTTTGAAATTTGCTTGCTGAGTGTACTTTGAAGCCTTTCCAGAGTATACAGGAAAAATCTCTTCAAAATTTCAGAAGTTCAGACACCATCTCCAGCTGAGTCACATTTATAAACACTGGACCATCTAGTCCAAGTGCTCCAGGTCAGATTTTTCTCAAGAAACAGGCCTTGTTTCCATACACACTGACTTATTTACTTTAAAAATATATTTATTGGTGTGGTTTTTTCATCTATCAGAAGCTATTCTGACGAATGTTAAAGTGACTTTTCAGCATGGGTATTATAAGAATGTGACAATGTCATTATTATCCTTTCTATTTAAAATGAAATTTTGAAAACTCTCTACTTTCCCCATAGTATTTGTATTGGTAACAAAAGTCTTTCATGCCTTAACACAGAATTTGGATCTAGAAAACTAGATTAATTTTATACATGGATTTCTTAGTTTGGGTGGAGAATACTGAAACCTTATGCAGGTGTTTTCCTAAATGTTTTCTTTTCCTTTTAATGTAAATTGTCTAGAACAGTGTTTGCAAAATCCTAACATTCAACATTTTCCCCATGTCCTGACTCTTTAACTGAACCCAGTCATCCTGACATTACCTGAGAGACTCAGGAAAAAATGCAGTATTTGGAGTAGCTGAGGCATTACTTTTTTTGTTCGTTTGAAAATGAATTAGTATACTGTAACTTGGCTTTCTAACTTTCACTGAGGCAGGTATGGAGCAAAACATCATCCATCCACCTAAAAACAACATTCACTGAATTCCAGCTGCCAGCAAAGCCCTGGGGCACACAGCAGCACAGTACCAAACGGATTACCAGCAGCTCAGACTTACAGACAAGATGCACAGACTGCAGCAGATAATGGCTGGCTGCTCTGCTCATCCCAAAGGCATTCCCAAGACAATTGTGTAAGTTACTCTAAAAATGCTGGCTGTAAAACAATGTGGGGCTTGTCTATTTTAGTAATTTAAGCAATGGTGTTTATTGAATCTAAAGCTGAACTGCCTGAACTCTCCACATCTTTCATAGCAAAGCCCTCCAGTAGTGCATGGCAAGGCCTTTAATGGAGCTGCACCTAGTTATTTATACCAGCAGAAATTATAGGCCTAGATTTTCAGACAAGAATTATTACCTGTGGATAAAAAGCCACGGTAAATTTGCCTTGTTACACATTATTTCTGAAAATACTTCACAATGTTTTACAAACAGTACAAAAAAATCTGGTTTCCCATCTTTGCAAGCAGTAACAATTATAATGGTAGGGGATAGAAGCAGCAGAGTAAACCAGCCAAAGGAGAAAAGACTGAAAAGCAGAGGTACCAAGTCCAGTTACTTCCTATAAAGCTCAAGGGAATGATTAGGTGATATCCATAATTTATTCTATATAGGAGAAAGCAACAGCCCAAGAAAATAAAATAAAGTTTGACAAAATTCTTAGAGAAGGGATGAGGCAATTTTTTAGTATGACAGTATTGTCATTGCATCAAGCCTCTCCTGTAACAAGATGCTCAGTGCATCTCTAATGCCTTCCAAGGATTTTCAGGCTCCAAATAAACACTAAGAGATGGATTATGACTGCCCATTCTATGGCTACAGAGGGTGATGGATGCAGAGCAGAGTGCTCCCCTAATTAATGTGGCCCACATGAGGACCAGCAGGCTGCAGTCTTGCCCAGGAGGCAGGAGCACAGGATCTGTGGAATTGCTCTTCTTTGGTCCTTCTCACACAGAGAGGAAAGCGAGCTGCAGCTCTGTCCTTCCTGCTCCTCCATGTCTGGACAAGGAGAGGTAAGTACAAAGCACATCTCAAAGGAACACAACTATCAAGGCTTCCCACAGTGCAAATAAAGAATTCTAGGAAGTTTCCTTCTTTTTAAAGAAAAATGCTTCCTGATCTCCCCATGTAACATTACCTCTCAGTGACAATTTACCTAATTAACTGAATGGTAGTTTAATCTGCTCCAAATTTATTACATTCCATAACAAAACTATCTTCATCTATGGCTGCAGTGTTTCCTGTTGTACAATGAGATGTAAAGATTCCTGGAAACTTCACCAGACCATCTCACTAGTAACATTTCTAACGACAGAAAACAATTGAGACCCAAAGGGGTTGTAGGTTTGGTTTTCCAGTTTTTTTTCAGTTGTTAAACATTTTGCTCAAAAATTGAAAAATACTGTTTTTCTTTTCCAGATAGTTGTTTAATCACTGCTTTAGGGTGAAAAGAAGTGCATAGGAGCAGATGGCAAGAACACAGGATTTAAGGAGGGGACAGATGTAACCGTATTAGGGAGCCTGGAAGATAAATCTCTTGAAATCTTGTGGCAGACATGATCATTACTTTGTTTGCATAGATGAAATATTACTTGTTTCAATTAGCAGTTGCTGTTGACCATATTTGGTATCTTTCCCCTTCAGATGGTCATTAAAACCTGTTGTAAATCATCGTGTTTGTGCTACTTCCATACTGTGCATAAATCATGTAGGCATCTCAGCATCTCCATACTTTTTGGAAAATGTGAAGATAGATATTTATACAACATAAAAATGGTGCTTGCTTCCTTTTAAGCAGTCTACCAGTAGTGATGTCTGTCTCTGGTGATGTAGCAGGGAAGCAGAAAAAGAAGGACATCTGCATTCAGCCTCTATGCTGCCAATCTGGGCTTTGCCTCTGGCTCCCTCCCCGGCGCTGCCAGCAGCGTCCCTGTCGCAAACGGCTCAAACAGAAAGCACGGTTTGAGTTCCTACATCTGCAGCGTGGGAAGGCAGCACAGACAGAACAGCCTTCTCTTTCTGCGGAAAAATCCATAGGTTGTGTGAGAGACAGTGAGGAAATAACATGTTATCCGTGGGCAGCTTCCTCGCTGCCGAGACGGGTGCAAGAGCCTTTGCTGACCTCGGGAAAAGAATGATTTGCAGATGTAGAGGAAGTCCTCTTAAAGCAGCTGCGAGTATATACTGATTTTACACGTAAATATATATATATATATTTACATGTATGCTTGGGCGAGTTCAGAAGCTGCTCCTTGGATACACTCTTTTTAAAGTTGTGATTTTTAAAATATTGAGAAAAACCCCAAGCTGGTTCAGAGTGCTCTTGTGTTGTTCTAATTCCAGCTCCTCACTTCATGGTGTGGGAAATGAGAAACAAGCAGAGGTGTAAGCCTAAGGTGGTGTTCTAGCGTTAATCACAACACCTTTGGGAACAAATATCAGCATATCAACTGAAGACACTGAGTGAGAGGAGCTGTGAAACATCCATCTACTCTCCAGAATAGCATTCCTAGTAATATTTTTCTCCCCCAGCTCTAAACTCTAAATACATAGGGTGTCTAGTGTCTATTTGAACCAGATTTCTCTGGTACAGACATTTTTATCAATAAAAATATTTTTTTATGCTTGGTTTCAAATTTAACTGAATGGACTGAAAATTTCATTTGGTTATGATTGAAGCAAGAAGATCATCCTCTTTATAGAGGGGTAGAAGCTAATATATGTGTATTATGTATTAAGCAAAAAACATCCTCCAAAAGGAAAGAGGAAGAAGGTGGTAGTTACAGCAATGTTATATTTATCCAATTCTGACTCCTATTTTCTCTGTAATGAAGACAAGGACATCACACAGGATCATAGATCAAAAAGTAGGAGTATGTAGGTGTAAATGTCACAGATTGTGCGCCTTACTAGAACCTGGATATTAATTACACAATTAATATTAATGGCACTGCATTTATAAATGACCTGTATAGGTAAGCACCCTAAAATAAGGAAATAACAGAATTAAGGTGGCAGATACCAGAACTGTGGTGCAATTGTTAGAAATTATTACGCAGTTTCAACAAAAAATTAAACCATTTTCTTTTCATAGGTTGACAAGTAAATTTAGCAATATTTTGCATTTCTTTAGTGTTTCTCACCCTGATGTACTTGTGTGAATTAAGTGCAGTCAGACTCACGGAATAACTTAGTCTAAGAGTAAGAATAGGAAATAACATTCACTGGTTATATAAATAAAGTATTTTCTACTATATTCTCATTTCTTAGGGAACTAAATACTTTTGCAGACATCCAGCTGGGACATCTTATACCAAATTGATTTTAAATGATGATTTTTTATGACAGTAACTATGTTTCTAGATTCAGGCAATGATAGAAGAACTTTACTTAGTACCAAGCAATTAGTAATTAATTAACCAAAATGTAAGATATACTATTTCAACTCATTTGTTACAAGATTAAAAAGGTACTTCCTAAGTACTTTTCTGCAGTGCTGAGGAAGCTTGGATGAAAGGCAGCAAAATTGATTTGATTTTTTATGAATGTATAGTTTTAATCCCAGAGCATGGTATGTGCACCCATAATAAAGTACTATTTCTCCTCTTTTCTTAAATGGTGGAGAAAAATCTGCATTATAACTTATACTAGTAAAGCCGATTACATTCAAGTAACTTACATTAGGAATGTTCTATTCTAAATTGCTTATGCTACCTTTTGTTAATGAAAAAGTATAATAAACTATACTCTGCTGGCATTTTTATAGACTTAAAATTTACATCAACAAGTGCCCTGGATTGCAACGTCAACATTTCAGTACAGCCACTCCTGCAGGCACATTGCAGTTTGTGTGTAAAAGCACACGCCTTCAGTGCTGCCTAATGGAAAAATGGTTTTCATGTGTGAAATTAAAAATAGATAAATTTCCTCCTCTCATTTGGAAGATTATGTTGAAGATGCAAGATATTGCTTTCAAAAGGAAATGTTATATCCTTTATAATTTGGGAGGGTTGGATACAGTGAAGTCTTGTAGGGAGATGCAGCTTGTTGGGCAGTGAATTATAAAAATAATCATTCCTAATAAAATCTAGAACACATATGTCCAAAAAAGAACCTATGAGATCCATAGTAAATAATTATTTTCTACTAGAAGAATACTGCAAGCTGGCCAGACAAATACCATCCCTAAATTTGCTTTCTTGGGTGAGGGTTGGCTATGGCAAGTGTGGCATCCTGTGGGCTGTAAGATTTCCAGCTGTGTTCACTGGGAGCAATTCCCATGGCTGTGTTGGATCAGGTTTGGCCTCTGCACCCATTCCCTCACAAGCTGCCAGTCACAAGGGACACTGGTTTCCTGTTATTTTTGACAGCAGCTTTCTTCATTATAACTGACTATTTTGCCACATATTTTCATCTAGTCATTTCCTCCTTTCACTGCTTCTTGTGATTTGAACATCTAACAGCACAGCTGCAACATTCAGCTAATAATGTATTTAAAATGGATTATTTAAGGAAATGGGGAAGATCTGTACCTGTAAGTAAGGAACATCAGCTGTGTGTATAGAGTTGGCAAGTGAGTATTGGAAGGTGGTTTCTTGGAAAAGATTCTGGAATTGTAGGTGAAAAGCAGCTAAATGTGGGGCTCTGGTGTAAAACTTGAGTGGAATTGGGCATTTCAGTTTCACAGTCTAATGTACATTCTCCTCCCTGCTCATTCTCTAAAACTTTTTTATATGAAACGATGGTAAGACAGACAACATTTTCTTGTTTTCTCATTTTATCTCTTGATGTGTTGTGTGCATGACTGTGTTCATAAACTGAGGAGAGATTTCTACTGAAGCACTGCCTAGGATGCCTGACCATTTCTTAAACTATTTCCTTTGGTTTGGACCCCTCTGTGATGCCTACTCAGAATTCTTTCCTCCAGTATCCACTGCATTGTACTGATGATTATTTATCAATATTGAACGTCACTATATTTTCTTCCTACACAGCTGGGTCACTCCAAGTATCTTCACCATCTGCCCCAAAATTCAGAGTAATGTTGTGTCTCCTATAAATGTTATCTCCTTCTGTACCACTTTTTTCCAGATTATTTTAAGGGTATTTACAACAAAATTAAAAACACCTTACTCTTTTGGATTTTCATCACAATTATGAATGACTACATGTTCAATCTCTGTTAATTTGGGGTCTATGACATTGATTTTTTTCCTCACAACCCACTATGCTTTTTTTTTTTTTTTCTGGAAGCATTTTAGTGAGAGGATTGTAAAATGTCTTTGAAAATTTGTCACCTAATCCATATATATACCCCTAAGCTTGTTCTACAAGATAGTTTGTCTCCTGCTTTAGTGAAGGAGAATAGCTTACCAAAAATATCCCATTGTTTCCTCCTTCTGAGGTGTTTTTACTACTACTTCTTTTCTCTTATTCCTCGATTATTTTAGAGCTCTTTTTCAATCTAAACGATTCTATGATTTTCTATGATTCTATGATTTTCCTAATATTTTCTTATTTCTACATTACAGATTGTTGTGTTTCCAAATGTGGTGAAATATTCTTTGCATCCACTGACTCACCATGTTGAAAATCTTGCAGCAGGATGGCATTTGGCATTTTATTTTCCTTTCATTTATTCTGTTTCAGAATGAATTTGATACTGTGCTAGATTACCATGGCAAAAAAAAAAAAAAAAAAAAAAAAGAAAAAAAAAAGGAAAAAAAAAGGAAAAAACCCCAAAACAAGAGAAAATAGTGTGAACGGTGTTCTCATTCTAGGCACAAAGCTTTTAAAAACTGGGGAAATGGCACTTTACCTAAAAGTAATGCTGTTTTTTGCTTATTGTCAAATTTGTGCCTGTAGTTTCACAAATCCTGCCTGCCTTATTCCCCTGTCACAGATTTAAAACCTGGTACCCTCTTTCCAGCCTGCTGGACTTGTTTAATCTGTATCATAGTACCTGTATTCTCACCAGACTAAAAGTCTAATAAAAATCAGGCATTCTGCATAGCAGGTGGCTCTATGTTTCATTAAAACCCATAGCAGGGGGCATAGATCCAATGGCAGCAGTTCCCGTATAGGAGCAAACTTCCAACTCCATCTCCCATGGATGTGAAGGAAGCAGTGACTGTCATAAAACTCCACAACAGGATGAAAACAAGTCAATTCCCAATTTAACGAGATTAGGCATTGCTTTCAAAGCACTCAGAATACATATAAATGTTAGCTATTAATTATTGCAATAACTCACTGGGGCTGCAGACTGCCTGGCTGTGAATGGGAAGGTGGTGATGCCAGCTCCTGTCCCCACGACGGTAGCACTGCCAGCTCTGCTGATTGTAGAGCAGCTCTTGCAAAACCTTGTGGTTTTCTGAGGGTTTTCACTCCAGAAATTATGCCAACACCTTGAAGGCCTTGTTTTCCCCTCATAAACTGATTATTCCCTAACGACTGTGAGAGTAGAGAAGGAAATCATAAAACTCATTGCACTGCATCCCTTCAGAACGGAGCTCTTGTCAATGTCATAGTTTTTATTTTGGGACCAACTCCTTTCTTTGCCCCCCGGTCTCTTTTCACTCGTTAGGGAGCGACGCCTCACGGAGAGATCAGCCTAGATTACAGGAGCTTCAGGAGGAGACTTCTCGCTCTCCAAGGGCCCTCGCAGGAGCGGGGCCAGGTGGGGTCGGGCTCTGCTCCCAGGGCACAAGGGACAGGACGAGGGGGAATGGTGCTGAGCTGCGCCAGGGGAGGTTTGGGTTGGACAGCAGCAGAATTTCCCCCACAGAAAGGGCGACGATGTATATATAAATTAACTTTGCAGCGAGAGTGGCAGACCACTGAACAGCTGCCCAGGGAAGGCGTGGAGCCTCCCTTCTAGGAGACATTCCAAACCCGCCTGGACGCGTTCCTGTGTCACCTGCTCCGCCGGGCTGGATAACGTCCAGAGGTCCCTTCCAACCTCAACAACACTAGGATTCTGTAATCAGATGCCCAGGGAGGCGACGGAGTCACGGTCCCTGCAGGTGTTTCGGGACGTGGCAGGGCAAACCCTGCTGTGGTTTGACACCGCGGTGCCGCTCACAGCCGGGCCTCGCTGTTCTTTCCCAGACCCACCGATGCCATGAGGGAGCGAGCGCGCATCTCCCCGCCCTCAGCACCGGCTGGGGGCGGCACGGGAGGCGCTGAGGCGGCGCGTGCGCAGCCTGCGCGCGGCGCCGGCAGGAGGCGGGCCGGGGGGGTGTCTACGCGCATGCGCAGGCGGGGTGGACGCCCCCCCCCCCCCCCCACCACCCCACGCCGTGTGTCTGTATGTGTGTGAGTGTGAGTGAGAGTGTGTGAGTGAGTGCGTGAGTGAGTGCGTGTGTGTGGGGCACTGTGGCCGCGGCCGCCCCGCGCCTGCGGAGCCGGCGGCGCGCAGGGACCCGCGCAGACACCGCAGCCCCTCCGAGCGGCCGCCCCGCCGTCATCCATTCCCCCTCTCGCAGGTGAGCTGCGCTGTCGCGGCGGGGAGTAGGAGTAGGAGGAGGAGAAGGGAGCCGGCGCCCGCCTCCGCGGGGCTCATTGTCCGGCTCCTCTGAGGAGGAGGAGGAGAAAAGAAAGGAGGCTTCACCTCGGCTCGCACGCCGGGCCTTGCAGGGCTGTTGCCGGCCGGGGATTGGAGGCGCTCCGTCCCCTCCCAGATCCGGGGAGGGTCCCGGCCCCTCGGGGCTCCGCCGCCCACCTGCCGCCCTCTCCTCATCCTCCTCCTCCGCCTCACGCGGGGGGGGCGAGGAGTGGAGCCTCCTCTGGCCGGTGTGTACGCGGCGGGGCACCAGCCTGGCTGCGGGACGGAGGGTTGCGGGGCTTCGGGAGAGATGTTCGCCCCCCCCGGTGCCTGCTTGCGGGGCTGAAGAGTGGGTTATAACGTGGACACCCCACCCTTGCTGTCTGTGGAGCCCTCAGGGACGGGGTTGTTGGTGCGTGGGGACGGGCAGAGCCGCGTCCGCATGTGGGGCACCGCGGCGGCCGGAGGGTGGCCGGGGCGGAGCGGAGCGGAGGCTGTGGCGGAGAGATACCGCTATCCATCGGTGCTGCCCCAGGGATGGGCCCCGCGACCGGGACACGAGGAACGGGGCAGCACGAAGGGATGGGGACACAAGGAACGGGGCAGCACGAAGGGATGGGGACACAAGGAACGGGGCAGCACGAAGGGACGGGGATACGAGGGACGGGGCAGCGCACAGGGCTGCGGACACGAGCGACAGGGCAGTGCCCAGGGATGGGGATACGACAGACAACGTGGACAGCCGCTGTAAGCAGGGGATGAACACCACGTCGCACCACTTTCATGTAAACCAGGGTCATTTCAGAGCATGTTACCTTCCAGTAGACGGGAATGTGCTTTAGAGAATGGACAAATAGATGCTGTTTATTAGACGTGAGGCGTGTTTAGCGTTATGTCTTTCCTGGCAGCAGATGCTGGAAAGGCAGTTCTGTAGATATATTTCAAACCACGATGAGTGGTGATGACAGGTAATATTTTGGAGTTACTTGCCCTGTGGGTTTAATAGTAGTTGCAGGCCTGGTGAAATTCTGCGGATGTGTATCTCTATTTGCAGGTTTCCTATACTGACACTACTGGAGTGATTTCTCTACTGAAAAAAGGTGCTTTTGCACAGGTCTTATTCCTGCACCCCTCCTTCTGTGCCTTTGCTGAATTAAAGAGCTTGGCAATCACAGATAGCTAGAAGAGGTGGAGTCTGTTTATATTCCAATAGGATCGGTAGATAACCAGGCAATCAAATGTTTGATAGTCCTACAGCTTTTTGGGTTTTCTCAGGATTGGAAAATATGGGATGCACAATGATTATTTCCTATTTTTCTTTAATCACTGCTTGCTTCTGCAGCTGACTTCATTTTAGTTGTACTATGGTGGTGTTTAGTTCTATACAAAATGGTTATAACATTCTGTTCATGCCACCTGGTGGTTTGAGACCCTTTTTGGTATATAGATCTATTGCATGTTTTATTGGTTGTGCATAATTTTATTTAATGAACTTCAACTTATCAGGTGTTTGTTTTAAAACATTATTAACTCTCAACAGGGCAATAGAAATAATACATGGACCAAAGCATGAGAACTACTCATGCATTTTTTTTGTGTATTATTGTAAGGAGTAGTATCTGATAGCAGAGTCAAAGGATTTCCATAGGCACTTCTGCATAAGCTGTACTGCCTTGGACCCTGCTTTTGGGAGCTGATATGACCTACATGGTTTCCAAAACAGCTGGACTGAGTTGGCACCATCAACTGGTACAGCATAATGTTGTACAGAAGTTGATAATAGTGATTTTTTTCTAGCAATGTCTCTGATTATTCTGGAAAATTTTATGCTTGTGGCCACATAAGTAATTTTTTTTTTTTTTTACTTTCGATTAATTTAATTTCGGCGGGCTTTTTTTAAAGGGAATTCCTTGTAGAAGCAGAATTATTCCTGCTTTCCACAGCCTCTGCACATCCCTGCTTGTGGGCTGTCTGTAGTCCTGCTCAGAAGTTGGCTGAAGCTGGGTCACTGGAATTGAGAGGGTGCCCTCTGGTGACATCTGTGTTTGGAGTTTGGGCTGCATGTAAAGGAGCGCTCCGGCTAGTCTGGAATGAAACATTCCTCCCAGCACAGCTGTTGTGGCTTGGCTGAGATGGGGGACGAGCACTTGGGAATCCGTGTGGAGGATGTACAGCAGTCCCTTGGTGTCTGGGAGCCCCCTTGGGAAATATTCTACCTTGTCATTTATTTTTCTGCATTTTAATATGAAATGTTTAACTCAGTCCAGTGGAGACAAGCCCCCCCCCCCCCCAGAAAAAAACCTTTCATTAGGTTATCCTGTTTACTCACCAGTGGGTTTTGTTTGGGTTTTTTTTTTTTTTTCCCTGTAGAATTCTGGGAGTTTTCCTGCAGAATTTTGAAGCTATCTTTTCCTTTTTAAACTTCTATCTTGCCTTGTGGCTGTAGATTAAAAATGTCAGTGTTTAGATGTTTTATTGATCTTTATGCTGCTCAGCACTAAGGAACAAGAATAAAGATACAGGGCTAACTTTAACTACAACCACTTGTGTAAACTTTGTTTTTTGAAATTGACTGTGATTTTTGAATGACTGGAATTTTTTTTGAAATTGACTGAAATTGACAAGATTACTTTTGTACAGAAAAGTAATGCAGTCATAGTGTGCTAATGTTCTGCTAGATGTCTTTGAATATTAAAAGATCTGAATTGACAAGCCACACCTCCATCTTAATCAGTTTGTTCCACTATTTATTTTTTTCATTGAGATTAGGGGTTAATCTTTTCCTTTTTATTTGCTTGAAGCTGAGTCATTTGAGCTCCTCCTTTCATTCAATAACTAAAGCTGAGTTGAAAATATTCTTTGGGGTGGGGAGTGTAATTGGTTGCATTTTTTCAAAGTGTAAGCCACCAAAGGCATGATATATTTCTCTTCTAAGTATTGGTTTACAGCTCTTGTTAGAAAACAGACTTAGAAATGTATTTTCAAAATAATGAAAGATTTCTGTTAAAAATCTTTGCATTTATATACCTGGAACTGCTGCAGTAGGAATCATCTTTTAATATAAGTGTATGTGTCATAGTTACTGCATGAAGCTTTGTGGGCTTCATGTTTGGTCTGTTTATGAATTAATCACCTTAAAAGACTGCTGAAGTGAGTGTGTCTTAATGCTGCAGTTGGGCATTTTAAGTAGATTCTCTGTATGCTCAGTCCCCTGGAATGTATGGATGTGTGACTGCAACTCCTTTTGTTTTTCAAAGATCCATAAAAGCCTTGTAGGATTCCAGGGAGAATGGCATTGGAGTCCTAGCTGTGGGCAAGCTGGTCCCATCTGGGCTTCTGCCCAGCAGGATGGGGCCATCCGAGATGGGAGCTGGAGCAGGGAAGGATGGGAGGGCTCCCAGTGCTGACTCTGCAGTCAGGAGAAGGTGGGGAGCAGGGAGAGGGTGGCCCAAAGTCAGGGAGGGTGTATCCTGCATCGTGGTGTGTTGTGAGCACTGGAGCTGCTGGCTGTGACTCAGGAGTTAGAATGGCACAAATGATGGGCATTGGAGCTGCTTGTGGCCAAGGGAGGCTGTTCCCAGTCTGTGTTTCAGTTTATAGGAGAATTGTCTCAAAAGGGACCTGTTTGGTAAATCTTACAGTACAGCATATAAAACACTGGGACGTCTAGTGAGTCACCGTAAAGTATTTTAAAATGCAGTGTTCCTGACCTGCATATAAGGTTGATCTTTACTCTCTTGGACTCACTGCTGTGAGGTGTGCCACTCTCAGCTGGAGTTTTCAGAACTCCCCAGGGGCTTCCAGATGGGTTGTAGACTGTCATGTGGCACTAGTGGTGTCTGCCTTGAACCCATGGAGATCCCCTGAGTTTGCTCACAGAGTGCTTCCTACCCCAGCCTTATTGTCACTGTAACATTTTACATGTCAGTAACTTCAGCGCAGACAAACAACAGCTGGGTGGTAAGGTGTACTTTTCCATAACGGTAGGATTCCCTTTCTCTTCCCATGGCTTTGTTGTCCTGCAGTCCTGACTTACAAGAATGACAGTTTAGGTAAAACTGGGAAAAAAAGCAGCTGTGTACCTTGCAGGGCCTAGAGGCTTTGCTGTTATTTCAGTAGGTCTGCATTGTTTAGGTGTGTTTTGGCTCTTTGTATCAACAGCATCAGCAAGTCAAGGTTTCCTTCCCCAGAAACTCCCTGGCTGTGCTTCAGGCACACCTTTGGCTGGCACTGAGAAGTTCTAGAGCTGCTTGGTCAGAATATCAAGAAACTCTCTTATCAGCCCCTCCTGAGCATCATATTTGTGGTTTAAAAACCTGCCTGTTTCTCAGTGGTAAAGAGCAGCCTCCTGTGTTAAAGATTAAGGCTGTAACATGGCAGTTGATTTGATGCCAGACTTGAGAGAATAACACATCCATTGCTGCTTCGTGGTCAAGGGGAAGCCTTTTCCTTTTCTCTTCTGCAGCCTGATGCTGCTTGCGGTCCCCTGTGTTAGGACAGATCTTGATTCAAACTGCTAAGAATAGTTTTTTATTCTGTTTCTTTGAGATGCAGGACTTGTGGCCTGTTCTCCATGCGTGTTTCAGAATTCCATTTGTATTTAAAGGTACACATACATTCTGTAGGCACAGGAAGCTTGAGCTGGCGTGTGAACATGTGCCTGCCCTATTTTCCCTGGTCTGTCTGAGGAGACTGTGAGTCTGTCCCATGTATTTCAAGTGTGACCACAACAGTTAATGTAGCTCAGTGCCTCATCAGTTTGTAGTTGAGATTTGAACATGGATTAGAACAAGCTGGCTGAAGTTCAATCCAGATAAAATATACATGATGATGTGGATGTAATTATCAGCCTCCCTAATTGAAGGGCTGCATTTGCCATTTGGTAGAAGCATTAATACCCTCTGGTGACTCACGTTTATTACTTGTTCTTAGCAGTCATATTGAAGCAGTAAAATCAGGCTTTTTTAAGTCTTTGACTAGAAGACTGAGACTCCCCTCCCCCAGCTGATTTGACCTGGAAAGTTTGACTGGAAGTTGTCTTTGCCCTTCCTCCCATAGGTTTTAGATTGTAGTGTAGTTCCTAGTGTAAGTAAGGAACTGTAACAAGCCTGGGTCAGTTAAGGAGTTGAAACCAGCATGGCCAAGGCATAAGCAGAACTACCAGCGAGGGAATTTGATTGTGGGGCTTGCTATGAGCTCCTCTGCCAAAAAGTGGTTGGCCCAATTTATTAATTTCTTGGAGGTCTTGAATCTCTTGACTTACACTGCTTGTCCTGATTGTCCATCAGCTGTCTGAGGGCTGAAGTGCTCAGAGCAGAAATGGGTAACAGGCTTTGCAGAGGAGAATCTTGAGGTACCCTGGCTCTCAGGCTGTAATTCCATTTTAAAGCAATTTGGATGCAGAAGGCTTTGCTAGCTTTGGAGCTGCCTCAGTGGCACTTGGGCTTTGGGATATGTATGTGTCACCTCTTTTCCTCTTTAATGGAGCTGTGCTATTGGCAGCAATCAATTAAGTCTGAAGTGACCTAGGTCTGGTTGTCCATGCTCTGACCATTGCTGTAGTAGTGTGGCATTAAAAGTTGTTTGATTTGTGCCTCCCTCATTATTCATTAAGGGGCAGCTTGGAGACTGTAATCAGCTCTCATTGAAATGGGCTCAGATTGATTGTGCTGGGGAAGAAGGATATTGATCTTTTTCAGAAGCTGAAGGTGTATTTCTTAGATAATAGTGGCTAGATAAAACTGGCAGAGATCCTGAAAAAAGTGATCTTAATGCAGTTTGTAAATTGGATTGCTTTTATCACATTATTAATGTGCCCAGGGTTTGGGATAATTGTCTAGACTCTAGTATTATATTTTCATTTAGATCTAGAATTAGTGGTATAGTGTCACAGAGTGACTGGACTCAGACTCAGACTAATAAGTGAATAAACAGGAGTAGTCCAAAACACATTTTCTGCTGTGATACATAATTTTCAGATTAATGTGTAGGCAGGCAGAAGCCTCCAGTGAAAAGCTGAAGGTCTCATCTCTACTGTTTTTCTTTATTAGCTTCATATATTATTTTTTTTGAGGAGGTGTGTAAGCACAGATAGACTTGTGAGTTCTGTGAAAAACTCAAATCTATAAACTCTGTAAATTGTTGTTTCTAGTCCACTTGTTTTATTGCCAGGTTGTTTGTGTAATCTTCTAATTGCTCTGAATTTCTGTTGCTTGCTTGATAACTTTGGGGTCCTCCACAGCTGTAACTCATCTAAGTTGGTTTGTAATTGAGCTAGGTTGTGACCCCATGTGCAGTGAGACAGCTAATTTATTGACTACTCACTTCTCTCCCTGTATTGGCAGAAATAGATAATACAGCAGAGAGAACTGCAGGAAACTTACCCAGCTAAGAAATTAAGCTTTCCCCCCCACCCTTGTCTTGTTTTTCAGTTTGATCTTCCCCCAAACTGTTCACTTCAGCTATGCAAACTCTTGGGCTAATGTCACGGCAGAGAAAGGAACATGAAAAAGCATTAGTGCTGGAGATGACTGGCAGGTATAAAATCAAGTTCCCATAAACCAGCTGAAATCAAAAGTGGATCAAATGTCAGTTGTTTATTAGCTGAACTTGTGGAGTGGTTGTCTTGAATCCCTAGCTGGGTGTGCAAATCTGGGAGCTTGAAATAAAGTTGAAACTTTGTTTCAGATTTTATGCAGGAAAATTTGAGGCACTTAAGGATCCTGGTGGCACTTCTGAAAATCCATTTTGCATAGAGCTAAACTCTACCATTGTTGCATCTTTTACAGTAGGCTGGTGAAGTGAGTTGGCAGTGATGATAGTATTGGTGGAAATTTGGTCATGTAGCTGATCATGTCCAGAGGTCTGTAAAGTATTTTGGGCATCCCAAAAGCATCTGCAGTTAGCAGATGTGAGGTGTTAGAATGCTGGAAGCATTGCATAGTTTCCTACGTGTTTGTTGTGGGTTTCAAAATGCACATAAATTCTAAGTGCCAGACCAGTAAAAGATAAAAAGGTCCAAAGTTTCAAGCTGCTCACTTTCCCATTACTGCATCACTGTTTTGTGCTGTCACTAATTAATAACTTCAGTATTATGAAGTGTATTGATAAAGCACAGAGTTACCTGGATGACTCATAATTGTTGTTCTTCCTCTCCCACAGTAGTGTAATTAACTTTCCCTGTGTGGTTAAAGGGCACCTGAACAGTGCTGCTGTTGCTGGCAGGTCCAGACCACTCTGCCAACAGCCACTTTTCCCATGTGCTTTATTGGTAAGCCTACCTGAGAAGGGGCAGCTATCTCGTGTATTTTTAGAATATTAGTCATGTACTTTTAGACTGACCAGTTTGTTTAGGCATTAGTCATCAGGCTTGTCTGGTAAGTGCCTCTAAAGAATTTTGATAGAATTATTGATCAGACTTTTACAGAACTATGCCAACAGGCATTTTGGAAAAGAATAATGTGTAAGAGTAGAATCCATCGACTTCAGTCCTTCTATGCAGCTGAAGTGATTTGTAAGTATTTTCTGGAGCTCAGAGTGCAAAATTACTGAAGTACTAGCAAGATTTCTGCTTAGCTACACATGAACCCTCTGCTTCTGAGAGACATGAGTGTGGTGGACAGTGAGCAGCCTGAAACTTGGGGCATTTGTTAGGGTGGGTAAAACCTGGCCCTTGCAGGTCTGCCTCAAGATAAGATGAGGTTAAACATTACCTAGCTATGAGGCTTTATTATTATTACCTTTTAATATGTCATTCACTGATGGTGTCAGGTGGGTGGTTTCTTAGGAAACTGTTTCCTGTGTTCTTTATATCAGAGCAAATGTCCCTCTGTGGCAGAAATGTTTTTGCTACTTCGTGTTTGAAAAAGGCTTTGCTCACCACTCATTCCTGGTTGTTTGCTCTGTTGATGATACGTAATTTCTTATAATCCTCCTTTGGGGATTTTTTTCCCTCCTAGGCTGGGCATATTTTGCATTTATTTTGAACAGATTTTGCCAGGTAGCTCTTTGATAATAGATTTTGGTATTCGCAGTGATATGCCTTGCTGTGTTTTTAATGGTGCTTTAAACAAGTGCATATTGTGTTACATTGGACAAAGGAAAGTAGCAGTACCAAATCTAATCACAGTGTGAAACTGTGATTCTTTGATTATCTTTTGTACCCTTAGGTAGCTGTAGGTATGCTGGCAAAAGATGATTTTGTTTGTGGAGGTTGTTCAGCTCTACTGCCAATATCTATTAAAATGGCTGAGCGTCCCCCTGGAATAATTTAAAGGAATTTAGAGAGGAAAATGATGTTAACCAAATTGTAGTCAGGAGATGAAACAAAAAAGCAAGCTTGGTAAGTTTTCACTATTGATGTGTGCCAGAGGTACTGTGTTTTATAAAGCTGAAGGCCCATTAAAGCAATATGAAGTAAAATAAGCTACTCTTGAGGTACAGTATTTCTATACCTTTGAGGAATGGCACGTAAACAGATGGAGTGCTCTAGGACCTGCTTCTGAGCAGCTTCATCAGTGCCTGCATGTAATGACTTGCCCTTGTACCTAATTAACTCACTGGCTTTTTTTTTTTTAATGTGGATAGGGTCTATGTGATGACAGAACTTGAACTGTATTTCATGCTGTGACTTGCCTTTAATACTTCTGAAAAGTCAATCTTAACTCTTTCTGAAGCTGTCTTGGTGGGAAGGCTTCTTCAATTAGGACCTAGTTCATGTTTCAGATAAGGCAATTTAATTTATCTTCAAAGAGGTATTTCTATAGCTGTGTATAAGCTGGTATTCAGGGACATGGGTTTGTTAAGAAGAGAGGTCTAAAACTGTTCAAGACCAGCAGCTGGAGCTGTTTTAATTTCTTCTGGTTTTGGTCATGAATGCCATGTGACTGGGAGGGAAAGGGGAAAGAAATATCCACGTATGTGTTGTTGCATGTAGCTTTTTTTTTTTTGTATGTACAATGGAAAGTTTTAAAGTATTTAAGGTGACATTATGTCATATTGTGTTATAGAAAAACTTAGCAAGTGTATAAAACAGGTATGAAATTTTTGAGCATGTTTAGACTGAAAGCAGTTGACAATATGCACTATTGATTTGAGGCTGATGCAGTTTTGTTGAAGAATAATTCTTGATCTGAATTGTATCACTCATAAGACAGTAAAGATGTTCATTGAAAGGACATTGTTGAGGCCAAAATCATTTATAAAGGGTAGGTTTGGAAGATGTGAAATCTGTTGTGCAGATCTGTGTGTTGATACAATTCAGAGGTGTGTTGTAGTTGTGTTGCACTGTTAGACAGACATAGAAATCCAGCTGGCATCTGTTAAGTGATACTGCTAAAAAGGGAAGATAGCTCTTTGCATTATTTATCAGACAAACATAAGAGATGTCTTGCTAAGCTATGGCACCCACAAAACTTCTGTTAAATCCCTCATTTGTAAACAAAGATGTATTGTAGAACAGTTTAGACCTTTACTTCAGCTGTACCTGGGAGTTTTTTTAAAGGTAGCTCTTATTTTCCTGACTTAGGAAATGAATTTTACTTACTTTTTCTTCAGCTGTTTTTATGAGGTAATAATCTTAAATGGAAAACAGAATCCAGCCGTGGCAGAGTTAAAGGACACAGACAGAGGTGAGATCTCTGCAGGGACCAGGAAAAGACAGGCTTCCCTTGCTGCCTTGGGATTTGCCCAAGTTCTGTGCTGCTTTCTTTCAGGTGTCAGATTTCTGTGTCTGGTACTGAATGTCATGGATATCTTCTTGATTTTACTTGAAGTGAGGGAGGGAAGATGAGGAGAAGTGATGGACTTCAGCAACTGAAGTTTTTGTTGCTTGTCTCTTTCTCTGGTGTCATCTTTCCCTATTATGTTCCAGCCTGTTAATGGAATTGGATATCTTTTTTTCCCCCAGGGTAGTAGGGTGTGTTTCTATGATCTTATCATTAGACTTGCTGATCACTGTTTCTTTGTTGCTTTTTCTGTATTTCAGATTCTCCTAAAGTTGGTAGAAGTGCTTTGCTTACAGGAAAAAAATTGCTGTCTTTTGGAATTCATAATCAGCATCTTCTCAGATGATGATGAGGCTGATGATTTTTAATGTAACAATACTTAAAATCAGAGAACATATCATGGAAGAGGTAAAGGAGTCTTGCCTAGGTTGGAAATGCCACTTGGGAATTGTGTTCTCTTTTGGGTATGGGGCTTTTGGGCATGTGCTTGGGTCCCAGGATGAGCTGATGTTGAATTGGCTTCATTTGTCAGTGAGAGGGGCTGGTTTATGCAGCAGTCTCTGGTAGAGCAGCCCTGCTGTCTGATGGTTGCCAGCTCTGTCAGATTAATGGTGTTTATTAGCCGCACACAACTCTCCTGGAAAGCCCTGCTCTCTTGTTTGTGAACAAACTAGATTCATCTGTCAGAAAGACCCTGTAAATCTCTATATGAATATTGCATTTAAGTTAGTAGTTGTGATGCCTGTTTTTGCTTAGCTAGTTTTTGTTGGCTGACTCAGAGGTAGTGAAAGATAAATTTGTATAGGTCATTAAAATTGTTTTGCTTTTAAGTGATAAAGCTGTTTCAAAAGTATCACCTGCCAAAACACACTAACCGTGTTGTGGCTGGTGACTTCAGGGTATTTCAACAGTAAGGTACTAACACCCTATTTATGATGTGGCCGGTTCTCTTTTATGTTTAAATAACATCAGGACCAGCATGAACCTCCCCTACTTGGCAAGCTGAACATGAAACTAAAAGATTAAAGTGTTTTCAAAGGGCAGCCAAGGTATTGACTTTTTCAGCCATTCTTTCAGCAGGTAAGAGGCAACTTGCTTCCTGCTAGTTTAGAATGGGGAAATGCATTACTAATTTGTGTTTTGCTTTGGTTTTTTAGTTTAATGATATGGATGATCTTAACTTTGAGATAATACTGAAAGCTCTTAATTAGTTTAGTTTATATATACACACACATGCACACACACATATATTTAATTGGGTTCCCTGTTGAGCTCTCCCAGCTGAGTTTGTTTCTCAGCACAGCTTTCTCTTCACTGCAGCTTTTTTTGTTGCTCAGGCAAGGCTGCTCCCTCTTTCATGTGCAGCATCCACTCATCCTTCTAATGTTAACAGATTTCCTTGTACCTCCAGAACAAGGACAGTTTAATGACAGTAATGACAAAGCAGTATCAAATCCTTGTCCAAGCTGTAACTTGGGCTACTCATTCCAAATACTTAGAACCAATTGCTCAGACCCTTTCAGTTCTCTGTGTTAGTCATGGGCATTTCTTTCATGTTTTTTCCTCCTGTTCAAGGTGAATCTTGCATGAGAGCAAAAATGCTTGTCTTAGCTAAGCTACATGTTTAGGTGACTGGATTTTTGTTTGAAGGCAGCAATGCAGGGCATGGCAGGGCTCAAAGAAATGCTGTATTTTCATTTAGATGAGGTGAAGAATTAGCTTCTATTGGTTTGTCCACAATGACCAATGTCTGTTGCTTTAGAAAAAGCCAGTGTTGTTGGTTATTCTGGGCCAGAGGATGTCCTCTCTGCAGAAGGGGAAAAAAATGTTTGTGCAAAATATAGGTCAGAATTCCTGCAGGATTCCTGCCAGAAATTGACACGGAATCCTTACCTGGTAGATGTCTTAGGATCTGAGGATCTTTGTTTTAGTTCTAATTGTGGTTTCCCTGAGCTTTGTGCTGCTTTATTGCTGTGATGGTTTTGGTGAACCTAGAAAGGAAGCAAAGCAATTTCCAATAATTTTCCTAAGATCAGAGATTTTGGCTATTAGTATTAGTGAAGTAGCAGATAGGGGGTTCTTTTGGAAGGTTCTCGTCTGTGAGCTTTTTAAAGATAAAGTTACCATCACCTCGTGGTCCCATGACAATGGGTTTTATATCCCTACTTGTGATAGCTTGCTCTGTCATGCCATGTACTTTCTTGCATTATGGCATTCTAGTTTTACTTTTATCAGTTAAAAGATTAACAAAAAGCTGGATATAATTATCTTTTTAGTTAAATGAAATGTTAAATGGCATGGTTTCCTTAAAAGCAAAGTGTTATCTGCTGTAAATCAGTAGTTTACATTCAAAACACCATTTTCCTTCAAATCCATCATAACTATATTGTGTACAGAGTACCTCTGTCATTACTCTTGGACCCAAGTTTCCAGCTTGCACAGATGTGCACTTAAATCAATCTTTAATGTCTGCTTTCATTGATTTGGCAGAAATGGACACAGCTGTGTTTCATAAGCTTAAGGATATGTTTGAGTGATAATTATCCAGTCATCCACCGAATAGCTCAAATATCCAAGTAGCTGGGTAGGATATCACTTGTGAACATACTGTGCTGGATTCATAGTGCTAGAATAATCTTAAAAATCCTTCTTGACAGTCTGTATCGAAGGCATGTCATTAATCTTACCCCTGCAGTGTCTTTCTCTTGGTTTTGTAACAAGAATTTAAGGCTTGCCTTTACAGCCCTTAGAGGTATACAAATGATTCTGTATAGCTGGTTCTTACTCTTTGCCAGCTGGGATCTTCAAATTAATGCTTGTGCTGCTACATCTCAGTGTCTTTTTGGTGTCTTCTGGAAAGCATTGTATTCTACATCAGTTACACAAGTTCTGTAGATATTTATTATGTCATTCCCTCTTTAGGGCACATCCTTTCATCAATAATGTAGATAGATGGCTTAGAAATGGCTCCAGCAGGGCTCTTGTTTATAATGCCCATTTTCCTGAAATCACATTGAGATTTTTCTGGTGACTGGAGGGTTGTTGTTAGTGAACAGACAATAAATGGGTTTACCAGAATTTCAGGCCTTCAAATAAATTCCTGTCTATCTTGAGTGTCTAAAGAGACACCCTGTGGCTACTATAAGTTTCTATTTTGGTAACAAGAAAAAAGTCTGATACCATCTTAAAAATACATTGTCCTCCTTCATGAAAACATTTACTCTGAATTAGTTGAAGCAAACATATTCTTGGTCAATAGTTTCAAGCACTTTGAGTGGGTCACTGATAAATGGTCAGGCCATCTGACTGTTGGAGTCCTGTACTTGAATTAACTTGGTTTCTAGGTTTCTGTGTAACTTGGTTTCTGTCATGTTTTATTAGGCTAATGCTTTGGTGGTCACTGGTTGCTGACTGGTCTTGGGTGGAGAAAGGTATTTAACTTTAAGTGATGGGTATTTGGCCCTTTATCTCTTCTCTCCTGAGTTGGCTGATTTACTGAGGCCTTTCCAAAGGGAGGTAGAAATATGGAAAAGAGGTGAATGGGATGCTTAGGTTGATAAATAACTGGTTTGTGTGTTGTTTGCTTGTTGAAATTGTCTACCCTGGGCTTGACACACTTCCATAGATGAATGCAGGGGATGGTGACACAGGCAGAAAATCCAGCTCTCTTCCCAAATGCCTGTGGTAGTTTCCCATAGCAGTCATCATACCAAACAGGAAATTCATAGGCTGATAGATTTTCTCCTGTTAGCACCATTTCTATAGCAACAGTGCATATCAATTCATGATGTTCAGAAAGGAATAATTATAGAGAACATGGCTGACACGTTGCTGTCCCAGGTTTTACTGATAAAGGCTGTACTCATCTCTCCAAAAGCTGAATTTCAAACCAGACTAAGATATTGTGTCCTCTTTGAGAAAGGTCCTAAGTGTTTATTAGTGGCTTAATAAAGAAATACAGTAAAATGTTCTCTCAACAGTATTTTCTTCTTAGTGAAAAACTCAGGTGTTCAACAGGGGAGGAGTTTTGACTTTTTTTCCTTTTTTGCCTTACTGTAGAAACCAAGGGTGCATCCAAGGCTGGTGGATGTACCAAGTCCTTAATTCTGTGGATTTGGAAGCTGTTATTCAGCAACAGTTGGGACTTTCTCATTTCTCTCTTGTTAAAAATCTGTCCTAGGATGGTTTGATCATCTTAATTTTGGTTTGGCTGTTTGCAGTTTTTGCCTCCAGGAGCAGGCATGGAAATTTGAGTTTTCTTGACATCCCTGTGTGATGTGTAGGTTTACACAGGAAATTCGGTGTGGATCCTCGGGCTTAGATTATGTCACGTTTTTTCGTACATGTGCTTTTGGCATGTGAGGCTGGTGACTCCTGGTGTCAGAGTTCCTGAAGTCTGTTTGCAGTAACAAAACTCAGGCTGTCAGTTGTCATTCCTGTACATAAAATTATTTTCAAGTGTTTTTCCCAAATCTTCTTCCTTCTGAGAGAAGGCATGCCACTTGCATGGATCCATTTGCAGATCATTACAATAATTTTCTTCGCATCTGCCTATTGCTGAAATTTTTTGTGCTGCCTTATTGAAAATAATAATAAAGAAGCTAGGAATACAGAAGGCAGTTCTAGAGACTGTTCACTGTGAGATGTGATATTTTTGCTGATGCACAGTCCTAATAATTCTTCCCCATTTGTGTGTTACTTGTATTATCCTCAAACAAAGCAAAACTGGATCTAACTACCTCTGAAAAGAGGTTTTGGATCCTGAAGTCCATGTTAGCAGCATTCAGTGCTCCACTGTTACATGCTCTCAAGTATGATATCCCTGTTCACAAGGGTGTCCACAGGTGTGTTCTTCATTAATTCTACTGATGTTGTGCCTGCACTTCTTAGTCAGAATAACACTTTGCAAACTGAGCATCACTTAATCAAGGGGACATTAATCATTAACTGCTCCTCTTGTTTGCAAACAAAACTGACAACTGTATGGCTAAGTGGTGGAGGTCTTGAAAATCCAATTGGGGAAAGATTATCATCTTACAGAACTGCCTAATTAATTAAAGATATTTACTTCTAGTTTAAATCCTATTTATTTTCTTTGCAATCTTTTTACTTCTTATTCTTGAAAATAAATATTTCCTTCAGAAATGTCTCTAGGTTATGTTTTCTCCTGTTGTGTCTTTGGGGCAAGGATGGATTCTCCTCCAGTTCCTTACTGAGCAAACCTGGATTTCTTCTTCAGGATGAAAACAAATTTTGCTCCAGGAGGTTAAACTTTGGGTTGGCTTTAGTTCTGGGAGGGAGGTGAGGAAGGTAGAACCTTACACTCTTGATGTACTTTCTGTGCTAAAAGAATTCCCTGCTGCTTACTCTTTTGGCATATGGGAGGGAAAACAATGTCTCATAAATTCAGGAGTTTCACTCTTCTGGTAACAATTGCAAAGAAAAAAAAATTGCAGATCCAAAGAAATAAAGCTTTGTTCTATGCTCTTTGTTCAAGAACTATAAACAGAGACTTCTTGGTGATCTCTGAAGGAAGAAGTGCCAGGGACCTGATGATTTGAAAGCAGTTTGTGAGCAGAAAGTTCTTCAGGTTTTGTGCAGTTATTGTCTTAGTGTGCCTACATTTTGTCTGTTGACACTCAGACACTGCTGGAGAGACCTTTTGGTAGCAGAAGGCCAACCTCTTAGGACCTCAGGCTAAGCCTAAATAGCATGTACACGTGTTCACATTTTTGGCTTATTCCATTTGTTGCCTGCAGTGATCCTTTTCCTTCTGCTTGATTCGTGCCTTTGTGAGGGCCCAGATCTGCCACTGCTTGCAGCTGTGTACCAGTTCTCATACTCAAATTTGTTGCCTTCTGCTAGAATATCTCCCATTTAAGTCTTGGCCCTGAGTCAGTCCACTGAGGAAAGCTGCTTTTGAGTGGTGGAAGTCAGAGTGGTAAGAATCTCCTTCCTATTTGTGTGTAACTAACGTGGAAAAGTTTCCATTTTGAGCTGAACCTCTTGATTGTTGTTGCAAGTTGATGACAGACTGAGATAATGGTTTGATTTTTGTAATAGGATTTGGTAAATGACTAACTTGTGCCCTGGAGAAGGATATTCTGGCTTTCAGTTTTGGTTTTTCTTTCTTTATCTCATCCAAGGACATGGGAGCTACAAGTTGTACCAGTTTTTGAGATTAAGAAGGGAGAGCATGGGTACTGGAGAACCATGGAGAAGAGGCCTAGATAGCTGGAAACCAAGATATGAATGAGACAGAGCCTTGTTGTTACCTTGCTGTAATCTCTCTCTCTTTCTTTATTTCTCCCCCAGCCTCCTTCCATTCCCTAAGTTGGGGGATGAGGTGCATAAAGGAAGCAATAGGATTTATTCAGAACAAATTATAGTGAAAGTGCTCAGTGAATAGTGTCTTAAAGAGTAATAATTTTATCTAATTGACAGCTAAAGCCTTTTTCTAAGGTAGAAAAAGAGACTCTAAATTTAAATGAACATATTTAAATGAAGCTTCTTTTTTATTTAAAACTTCAGTGTCAAACCTAATGAAAGAACTTTTTGTTCCCTTTCTTGCTATTCCATGGATTCTAATTTCATCTGTCTTGGAGCTTAACCAGCTGATACTGCTGTGACTGTTGGGCAACAGATGCTTGGGGAAAGAATGTGTGTGTGACAGAGGTGAGCTGTGTGAGCACAGAAGTGCTTTGAGTTTCCAGCAGGAGTCTGTGTCACTGGGTCAGCTGTGCTGCTCCTCAGCACCGTGTGACAGTTTCTGTCAGGAGGGAGTCCAGCATGAACTTAAGCAGCTGTGAGATATTTGCTGTTAGTGGTGGTATCTGAAAACTGTTCAAGAACCCAGTTGCTGTTACTGAGATTTTGAGCATAAATTTGCATTTTATTCTTCTGGTTTATCTGCTTTATATACTTCTGGTTTATCTTCCTGATAGTTAAATATGGCAAGTGTGTCCTCGTGCAGATCTCAGTTTCATACCATAAGCAAGCTGAGGTCTCGTGGGTTCCACTTAGGAAAGAAGTTTCACTGCCTTCAGAATATCTGGAAGCCCTTCTGTGCGTGCATTTCATGGAAAAAAATTTTTGGGAACAAGGTGACCAGAACTACATAGAGTACAGCATCAGTGTCCCTTTTGCAATGTTTTGCAGGTAGTGTTGGTTCATAACTAATGTAAATATCTGGGTCTCATGTGGCTTCTTCATGCTTACAGCTTTAGTGGCATAATTTCCAGCTGAAATTCACAGCAGAAATTTTACAGGAGTCAGCTACAAGAGTCCTTTAATGATTGACTTTGTTTTCTTTTCAGTCTTCTGTCCCTCAGATAGTTTTATTTCTCCTTTATTACATTGCTTTCCTGTATTTCTAAATGTTTTTTGTTATAATATTTGAAGTGGTACTGTGTATTTAATAACTCTTAGTAATCTGGTTTTTTAATATTATGCTGCCCTATCTCGTTTTGTCATGTCTCTACCCAGCGTGTGTCTTCTCTCTTTTATCTCAGTCTTCACTAGTGGTAAATTAGGCAGTGCTTTGCTAAGATTCACATGTCTGGGGATTTCATAGTGTGTTAGATTTTAGGTCTGGGATTTTATTATTTTCAGTGATGATAATACAACTGCATTCTCCTGCAGGAAATTTAAGTTGCTTGAGCTTTTATTTTATGTCTTTTATGGAAGTTACTATTTTTATCAGTTTTACTATCTTAATATCATCCTGCCTACTGAAAACTGAATTAAAGCATGGCCTTAAGTGATTTTCATTTCTCTTCTTTAAGGATATTTACATACTGTCTTTATTTGTACAGTGCAGTAACTTGGGCGGGTTTCTGCCTTGGTGGCTGGAATGTAAAATGAGGGATATAGTTTGGAAGGTGCAGTTTGTTTTTTTTCTTTGTTGTTCTTTGCCTGTTCCTTGGTGACTCTGCTTCATTGTGGGGCTTTTATGTTCGTTAGGTCTTCTCATTTTGGTGTGGAGTGTGTGCTTTGGTTTTTTTTAGTGTGTTTGCTTTCTTAGTTTTTTTCGTTTTGGGTTATGTTGGTTCTTAGCAGTTGTCTCAGCTTTTACCTTTTAGACCAAAAGTTTTCCTGCGCTCTCTAGTTTCCACAAGATCAGGAGCTCAGGTTCATTGTGTCTGGAACAGATTTTTTTGGTCCCTAAAGTCTTGGGTAGTGACTCTGCATTTGTAGTTAATGATGATCCGTGCAAGGCACTTTTGTTTTCTTCATGGGCTCTGTGATCCAAACAAATGACACTTTGTACTCACATTATGCATAAGAATAAAGAGGATATTGGTCATCTTGACTCTTGAGCTATTCCTAAAACTTCAGTGTTTGTTTTCTCAAAGCTTTTGTAAGTTCTGGGCAGGAAGTTTCAAATGTAATTTTAGGGTTGTCTTTTAATATGCTGTTTATACAGTATTTTGGGGACAGTTTGACCCAAACTGAGCCAAGAACGTCTGCTGTGGAAGGGAGTCAAGCGTCAGTGTTCTGTTAGACGTCTCTGAGAGTCCAGTACTCTCTGCTCAGGTTCTGTCAGATATTCCATGGAAGGTGTAATGCTTAATGCTAGATTAACCATTGCATATAGCTGATTTCTGATTTAGCAGTGTGATACAAAATACACTGAAATCGCGATACAAATGCAAGTTCCACTTAGCAAACTCTAGCAGTTGCAGTGTACAGATTCAACACAATGCTGGTGAGATCCCC
Organism: Haemorhous mexicanus; assembly: GCF_027477595.1. NCBI lineage: Eukaryota > Metazoa > Chordata > Aves > Passeriformes > Fringillidae > Haemorhous > Haemorhous mexicanus. Next base: position 27,751,786 of record NC_082349.1, read on the forward strand.
ATGTGTGATCTGGAGTGTGCTCACTGTCACGATGCTGGTGACAGCAGGAAAGAGTGCGTGGGTTGAAGCCAGCTGAAGCTCTCTGAAATTCCTTGGTTCTGTGGTTTTGTAGAGACACGTCTCGGCTGCCCCATGAGAAGCATTTCCAGCACCAGTTGATTAACTCAGCTGGGATGCAGTCCGTGGGTCTGACAGAGCTGTTTGTCTGAAGCAAAGGGCACTCTCTGCTCCCCTTGGTGCTGAGATCAGGTCGGCTCTGCAGCAGCTGTGCTCGGGCACACCCTGCTGCTGCCCTTGCTTATAGCTGCCTTCCCTTTGGGGGGATCTGCAGGTCAGTCCCTGCGTGGGAATGAGCACCAGCACAGCCTTGCGTGAATTTACAGAAAAACTTACTGAAGGCAATAGACCCTGCTTAGCTGTGCTGGCTTTGGCTGGGATAAAGTTCATTTTCTCTGCAGTATCTGGTGTGGGGCTGTGTTTTGGATTTGTGCTGAGAATAGTGTTGATACCACAGCAATATTTTGGTTACTCTGAGCAGGGCTTACACAGAGTCAAGGCATTTTCTGCTTCTCATCCCACCAGCAAAGAAGCTGAGGTGCACAACAAATTGGGATGGGGTTTAGCCAGGACAGCTGACCTCAACAGGGTTATTCTACGTCATATATATATATATATAATAATATAAATCTTGAGGACAAAGATGGAAGGGATGACATTTGGAGTGGCTTTTGCCTCTCCAAGTCACTGTTACACAGGATGGAGCCCTGCTTTCCTGGGGCTGGCTGAACACCTGCCTGCTTATGGGAAGCAGTGAATTAATTCCTTGCTATGCTTGAGCACACAGGTCTTGCTTTCCCTACTGAACAGTCTTAGTCTCAACCCTTGAGATTTTTCGCTTCTATTCTGCTGATTCTCTCCCCCATCCACTGTGGGGGAGTGACTGAGTGGCTGCATGGGACTGAATTGCTGGCTGGGGATAAACCACAACAATAGTCTAGATATTTTCATTGTTTGGGTGTGATGAACATTTGTATCAGTATTTTTAGTTGACTGTACAGTATGAACAGCATGGTAGGAAGATACCACACAGTGTGTCAAGGCTTCAAGCTGGCATAAATGCTTAGGTGTTTATGCATCGTAGGAAAAACTCTCAGTTCCACATGTAATTCATTTCTGAGCACAAAGGCATTTATTGAATTGGAGAGGAGAAACTGACTGGAAGTTCAAATTACTCAGTGTAATTCAGTTTTGGTAATTGGATATAGAAGGTAAGCAGTGAACACTGTGACTCACTATAGCAGTGTGGTGACAGTCATTCCACAGACCCAGCTGTGCTGCTCTGAACTTCTCTGCTCTTGATCACTTTCTGATATTGCTGTTCACAGATTATTTGGGTTTTGAGCAGAAGGATAGTATAGGCAGCAAATTATTTAGTTATTCCAGTGTGAGGATTTTTTCAATATTTGTCTCAAGTGGTATATTGTCCAAAACTCTTGCTGTGACTGTTCCTGTTATGGGAGTGGTGATGTACTTTTGAAAGCTGTTAGACATGAGAACATTGTGAATGTTGCCAATTCTGGAACTTTAAGGTTGATAAATAAATATTTATAGCAGTTCAGTACTAATTTAGCTCCTTAGTGTATCCATGAAGTGTAAAAAAGTATAAATGTATTCAGGCATACCCTAGTAATGCAGCAATGGACACAAAATTATCATTGTGTGGACAGCTTTGTTAGGATACAGCTTGATGGCAGATGCTATATTTTGTAAACTCCATTTCCTTTGCATGGAGGGTTTTTTCCTAAATGATTTTCTGCTTATTAAAAAAATAAATTGAGAAAACCAATGTTTGTGTGCTTCATAGAAGTCACTTCTCAGCATAGTGGCCCACACCTAAGAGACAGAATTCTCTCAGCTCCCATCACAGTAACCAGGTAGAAGAGGAAAACCTGGATCAGTGAGCAGCACTGCTGTCCCTTCCAGGCAGATCCTGTGAGGTGGACAGTCTGTCAGGAAATATGGGGAGGAAGTTCCTGTGAGTGGCTGTGGGTTGTGTGAGAGGAGTCATTGGGGAAACTGGGCTTGAACATTTGCTGATAGAGGAATTAATTTGCTCTTGTTGATGTGAGGCTGAGCTGCCAACTCCATAGACTTCTATGACAGCTGTAATTCTTTTAATTAGCACCATCCAAATACTGCCACAAAAAGCTCTTAGAGCTCAGGTTTTTATTTTTCCTTGCACAGAAGGACATCCCTAATTCCTTCTTTTTTGCCTTCCATTGATATGGGGAAGGGGAACAGTTGAAGCTGATGTGAGCCAAAGGTCAAATATGTAACCTTTATTTAAGATTACACAATTTCCTCATACTCTCCATAACTATATCATACAAAGCCAAAGTGCCAACTTTCCTTAAAATTTTTTAAACCCAAATTTTTAAAGGATAGAGTTTTATTTTTCTTAGCAGAGGAGATTACTTTGGGATAAATGTACCATTTTGAGCATGTGGGGGGCCTGCAGCTGGTGTTGAAGATGTGATACCTCTGTCCTCTACTGTCACTACATAAGTGAAACTTGTAGCACATCAGAGTTTTATTTCTGTGCTTTTCCCTTCTGTAAAGGGAACAAGCTGTTGGAGAGAGGCTTTGGGAAGCTGTGCATTTGGCAATATTCCACAAGACAATCTGAAGGGTAATTGAGATGAGGAAGGACAGGACAGCAGTGACACTCAGAAGCCAGAGATGAGATTTTTTCCTTTATGTGGTCTGTCATTTAAAGCTTAAGTGCAGTTGAATGCATTTTTAGTGGAGGAATCAGTGTTAATTAAAGCACATGCACTGGGAATATAACATTAAAGTGGAATGTAGCATCCTCTCTCCTGTGAATGAGAGAGTTGTGTCAGTTTTCCCAAAACAACAAAGGGTAAAATGTGGGTGGCTGTCCTGGAAGCTGTAGTGTTTGACTGACATTTGCCACATTGCTCTCTTTCATTGCTTTCCTTTCTGGATTGCATTCTTATGGTGACACTTTAAAATTTGAGGATATTTTATTGCTTAAATATTGCTTTTTTTTTAAATGATATTTTCTTATTTAAGTATTGCAGTTTCTTGCTTTCCAAGGTTGTCTGTCTGACATACTTGGTTTAGGTCACTTGGAGATACAGCTTTTCAGATTATTTTATTGCATTCCTTAGAGGCATTAAGTATGAGCTGCTGTAAAACTGTTTTGTCATGTGGAATTACCCAGTTACCTGTCACTGTCCATTTGTTTTCAGAGCATGCAATAGCTCTGAATTAAACTACAAACCAAAAGTGAATTTAATAAACAGCAGCAACTTTGGAAGCAGTCACCTGTGCTATAGACATAGATCCATGGAAGCTGATTTATAATAGTTTTCACACTAGAGGGCACTAACAGCTCATTAATTTAAGCACAAACCAATTTTTACTCTGTAACACTGTGGTTGGGTAGTCTTACTGTTTTTATAGTGGGATGCCAAAGGGTTCCATTTCTTTGCAGCCTTTTCTCTGCAGAAATGAAAGTCATAGTATTCATGCAAGGATGAATTAAAAGTCAGTGTGTGGAGTTTTCCTTTGTGTGTTTTTCTGTTTGGGTTTTTTTGGGTTTTGTTTGTTTGTTTTTTTTACTAACAAATAGTTTGGGTAGTTTGTGGAGAAAAGTATAAATTCCATTCTGACTTTTTATTGCTTTCAATGTAATAATTTTTGCTTAAAGCTAGTGAAGAGTCCTATAAGACAGGAAGTGATAATCCTTAAAGTTACCTAATAGAGTTAACATACATACTGGAATACACTTTTTAAAGCTGCTAATAAAAGGAAGAACAGAGTATTTGAACTGATCTTGCAGACCTCAATTTGTTAGGGCTACTGCATATATTTACATATTGATTCTGGCATAGAGAAAACAATAGGGGAAAAGAGTATGGTAAGTCAATGCTGCCAGAGACTGATGGATCTTAATGGAACCTTCAGTATATGTTGGTTTTAAGTATGTTGGTAATCTTAAAATGTGGCTTAGAATCCAAAGTCTGGACCTCAGAGTTGTGTAGCCATTTTGGAAGTAGTTTATTTTTGTTAAAGATTTTGGGCACTGCATCTTGATGAAAACCCCTGCAGAAAGTGGTTTCTGACACCTCTTTGCTCTTTGTAGGAATGGTTATTGGGTTGCCTTGGAGATGATCCTGCTGCTGTAAATGTAGGGCTGAAGATTAATGGTGTGGGCAGTATGGAGCTAATGAACGGACAGTCCAGTGGTGTTAACATTGCAGCTACTGCTTCAGAGGTAAGGACTGGAAACCTCAGTTACTGGCTAACTATGTTCTCAATTTTTGCTTTTAAGTGCACTAAAATGTGAGTTTTTCTTTTAACAGCTGTCATCCAACAGATTCTTGTTCTATCTGCTGGTTTCATACACTCCGGTTTAGTGTGAATAAAATGTAAAGTCCTGAACTTGGCATACCAAAATAGAGCATGAACCTGCATATACCATAGCCAAAGCTGACTTTTTCCATGTTCTCTTCCATCACATCTAGACAAGGAAGCTTTTCTTTTCAAGTTTTAACAAGAATTGACCCTCTTAGCACATTAAGCTGGCTTGGCAAGGCTGGTGGGAAATGTTCTTTTCTTTGACAGGTACTTGTGTGTGTGTACTGAGGGGCAGTCTGACACAGCAGCAGTGGAATAAAGTTGTTCCCTTTGTCTCTTGGACTATATTCTGGCATAGGTGGGGGTCCCTCCTGCCCATCAAACCTTCTGCCCTCTAGAAATGAACAGCTTATGAGCTGAGTGTGTGCATCAGCCAAGCAATGGAGATTGGCCTCATCTGCTGATGCCTCTTAGTTTGAAGTGAATGTAGTTTTCCATTTGTCATCTGCTTCTTAAGGAAGAGGCTTGGGCTGAAATTAGAACACTACAAAGTCAAAAGGGAGGAAAGCCACAAAATCCTGACTGAACTTGCTTCCTTCCATGAATCTCTGCACTGTAGCAAAGATGTTTTATTTATGTATTTACAGATGAGTTTCGATAGCAGCCATGTGTGTATGCACTTACCTATGGAAATGGGGAGTACCACAAATAAGAGGAAAGGAAAATTGGAGTCTTGTGTTACCAAAAGGAACCAAATAATCTCCACCACAATTTCACAACTATTGTCAGCAAAGCCGGATATCGGTCTCCAAGACCGTTGTTTGTTTTTATGTAGATCTTGTACTCCCCTTATAATTGCTTCATGAATCATTGACTGTTTTTTGGCATGCACCTGAAAAATTTTCTTGGAGGAAAGCAACCTTTTTACTCAGCAAAATAGTCTTGAATGTTTATGTGATGTCTGATAAAATTGAGTAAAATATATTTTGGCAAAATTACATGAATTTACTTTAAGCAAGTGGTTTTTTTTTTCTAACTTGACTAAGAAGTAGAGAAGAGGACTTGTAACTGAAATGTTTCTGTAAGCATACTGGTTACTGAAAATGTATGTCTGGTTTGGAGTTTTTGTTGGTGTTTTCAAAGGCAGATTTTTCAGAGAGATTATAATGTCAGAATCTAATTAAACGTGGACATTGTTATTAAATAAGCATTTTCTTTATAATGTGGCCTTACAACAAAAGTGCTTGAAAATGGCCATGAATTTATTTCAACTGGCTGAATTCTTAAGGACCCATGTCCAAAAGCTTGCAATGGTAGCAGTAAAATGGCACAGGGTGTCGCAAAGAGCCTTGGTTGTGTTGGCCACCCCAGCAATCCCATCCTGTGCATCCCTGGGAGCAGTGTCCAAACCCTCCTGGAGCTCTGGCAGCCATAGGGCTGTGCCCATTCCCTGGGCAGCCTGGGCAGTGCCCAGCACCCTCTGAAGGAGGAACCTTTCCCTGATACCCAAGCCTGACTTCCCCTGGCACAGCTTCAGGGATGAATAAATAGAATGTAGGTCTGCATCTCTGTGCTAGAGTAAGTGATTGCTCATAACACAGATGTATTGCTTTAATGTGAAAACTGTATGAAACATATGAAACCAATATGAAGTGTTTATTTTTTGAGCCACATTTATATTTTGCAGGGAAGGAAAATAGTTATTTTGTAGGTAAATGTTCATAGAATGATATCCTAGGATCTGGTTTTTTGCAAATGTGAATTACTGTAATTTTAAAACACCAGTAAAATTCCTTCTGCTAAATGTCTTCAACAGGAACACATGAAGCTCAGTGTCATTTTTGTAAGCTTCCTTGTTTTTAAGAGAAAGAGAATTAATAACTATTCCCTTGAGGCAGACCCTTTTTCCTTATCTTTGTGATATTCTTTCTGTTTGAAATTCAGTGTGATTGTATTGCTTTTATTGATATAGTTGCTCTTATTACCTTTCTTGTCAATAAAAATGGAATTTAATTATTAATTGAAATATAACTGTTGTGTATTGAAGAATTCCTTTGAAATCATAGAATTATTGGGATTGGAAGGGATGGTAAAGCCCATGCAGTGTCCCATGCAGGGTCATCTTCCACTATCCCAGGTTGCCCCAAGCCCCATCCAGCCTGGCCTTGGACACTTCCAGGGATCCAGGGGCAGCCACAGCTTCTCTGGGCATCCTGTGCCAGGGCCTGCCCACCCTCACAGGGAAGAACTTCTTCCTAATATCTAATCTAACCCTGCCCTCCTTCAGCTAGAAGGAAATCCATAGAAATCCAGATGTTACTTTGAGGGTCTGATTTTTTGCAGTCCACATCAGGAAAAAGTCTATTCTGTGACTGAATTTGAATTGATAATTTACCCAATGGAAAAATTATGTGAACAATTACATTTGGACAGAAATTTTGCTTTTGGAAGTGTAAAAAAGGGGAAGACAAGAAGAAGAGGACAGGTCCAAAACATCCTCAGTGGTTTTTTTGTTTCTGCAGAAGAGTAGCAGCTCCGAGTCCTTGAGTGACAAGGGTTCAGCTGAACTGAAGAAGAGCTTTGATGCAGTGGTATTTGATGTTCTAAAGGTCACACCAGAGGAATATGCGGTAAGCAAGTCCAGGAATTCTAATTACTTTGTGTGTGACTCTCCTTTGCAGCTTTTCCTCTGCTTCTCTATTGCTGCACTTTCTTTGCCTAATTTCTGTCATCCATGGATTTTAAAAACAGATCCTGTTCTTTAGTTCTTCATTGTCTTTATTCTGTTTGAAATTTGAATTGAAATTATTTATCTTTTTGGACTCTGCTGTCCAGGTTTTTTTCATACTCTTATATGTAGCATAGACCAAAGATTGTTCATTTATGTGATGCAGTTTAATTCTGACATGCGTTTTTTAGTTGCAAGGCTATACTTGATCTGTACTTGGGATTTTTTCTTGAGCTGGTTTAATTCTTAACTCTTCTAGTTCTTGCTCTTGGAAGCTTTTCTAATTTTCTTCTTTTGGCTGCACAGAATAATGAGATGTTTAACCAAAACGTTGGGTGATTGTTTTGTTTTGTTTTTACTCCCTGTGGAGGTGAGAACAACAGATGGTCCCTCTAAGTGATTCAAGTATGTTGCTAGAAAGATTGCTAAGCTCTTAATGTATTTCCAGTTCAAGTGATGAGATTCATGAGGAGTTGTCCTGGGGAGATTATTGATATGGAGTAATAAATGTCACAGAATTTTCCCATTTAGTTTGTTCTGGTTTGTAATTGTTAATAACTATTTCAGTTAATTATTAATGGCACAATTGATTTTAATGAGAACACTGAAAATTTAAAGCAGCTGGATTATGAAGTGGTACTTACACATTAAATTCTTCTTGGCTAAGGATCGTAATTAATTATGGGATTTATTCCTCACTGAGGCTCAAGTCATGTGGTTTGGGCCTCTTTTTGCACTGTTGTCAGGAACAGCTGGGCAATGCATCACCTACTTTCCATGAGAAGATATTTTTTCTTCCAGTTTTATCTTATGATTCCTGTGCATAAAGTAAAGCTAACTTAGGGAATCTGGGGCTAGGGACATGAATTCCAGTGGAATTATGCATTCAGGCCAGAATGAGTTTGTTGAATTGCTTTACTATTTACCAGTGGTAGATGCTGTTGGGCAGCAGAATAGATCAGTCAGTCTCTGTGGAGTTGCTGTCACTCCCTTGGACAGCAGAATATACAGAGGTGCCTTGTCACAGAATCACATTTCATAATTCTTTTGCTCCACCATCAAATCCTTCTTCTCTCAAATGCAGCAACCTTTGACTCTGTGTGTTCTAAATGTTACCCACTTAAGAAATCTTGGTTAGGAAAAAAATCTATTCAAATACAGTGTTTTTCCTGTTTTCATGTTATGCCTCAAAGTGGGTCGAGTTCTACTCACCAACAGGAATCTTTTAATTAAGCATTTCACATTACAGTTATGAAGCTGTGCCTGTATTTTTGGTTTCTATTACTAAGTATAATTTTGCTGTGTTCTCAGTCCCTCAAAAGAAACATTTTTGCTTTTAACCTTTTTCCTTTTAAAGTATCTAGATCTTCATACCAGGTTTGATTTACTGTAAATCAATATGAAACATCTTGCATGTAGAATTCTGAACAATTGAACAAAATCATCAGTATTCAGTCCTTTGGCAAGGAAATAGTGGATTTAATTTCTTTTTCAGTGTTTCTTTACGCAGCTGCACTTCTTTGTTAATGTTTGTTTCCCCAGGCATGTATCTGCTTTTCCAGTAGCACCTTTTTGCTTTGAATACTGTTTTTTTCTGATCATTCTTGCTGAAGGTTGTAGAAATAAGTAAATTTGCCAAAAACTTAGATACCCTGGAGGAAAAGTATCTTTGACCCTTGTTTTTATTTTCTTGGCCACTTCCTTACCCTTCCTGGGTTTAATCCTGCTATAGCAGAGAGGTGTAAAATCTTCATCTGGGTTTCAGTGTGGATGTGAAGATCACCAGACTGATGCAGTAGGGCCAAACTCTCAAGGATGCAAAAGTGTGTGAGGTTTCCTGCTGGTGGGTATTACCTCTTGGGTTGGACATGATTATGCTGCCAGTTGCTTTTTCAAAGGATGAGAAAGCTTCTCATTTATTGAAAGCTCTTATAAAATGGATGCAGTGCGGGCTGCAGACATGTCTCTGTGACAGCTGAGTGAATACTGTTTAAAATAATGTAATTTATTTTGAAGTGGTAAACTGATGAAATAATTTGTGGGCTACCCAAGTAGTTTATTGATTGAGAGGAAAGATAACATGAAAAAGCCAGTCAAACAGCAATAAAAGTAAGTTGTTGCACAAAGAGGTAGTTAGGCAGCTGTCTAAATAATGGTAGGAGGCCTTGGCTCCAATGGAAAAGAGTTCCTGAACAGAGGTAGTGTAAAGGTGTGAGTTCACTGATCAAGTCAACACAGACATTGTGAGGTCCCATCCTGTACCTTTGGGATCTTTTTTGATCAGAACAGGTCCCTGTGCACACATGGGAGATGTACAGTTATGAAGAAGAACAAAAATCTGAAAGATAATGAAGTTTGAGATACGCTGGAAATAAGATCCATGCTAGTGATTTCAGTGCCAATGAGACACAGATGTATTTTCAGTTCCCACTGTCTCAAAGACATCGTTATCCTTTCAAAACTCTCTGTTTAGTCGTTTAGTGGGTAAGAGACAGGTTGGACAACAAAAGGTATTGCTTATAATCCTGTATTTTCAAGAAGCTGCTACCAAGCCAAAGAGAAATCTGAGTGCAGATATTTTTGGTGATTTTATTTCCATATTCTCCCCTTTGGCAGTCATCTAACACTGTCCTGAGTACACAGGAGGAGTGCTGTTTCATGTAATGGTCCTTTGTCTCATCAGCAAAAGTCTCCCAGCCCTTCAAGGGGGCCAGTTGGAGCAGTAATGGAAATTCTTGTTGTAATAGAGGTGGAAGAGTCAGTTATAACTTTGTTAGCATCTGGGTGGTTTTAATTCTTCCTAAGGTTGAAGGCTGCTTTAGAAAGGACTGAGTTACAGAAATGAGTGAGATCTTCAGGCCCTGCTGCTGCTGTTGCAAATTTATAGTTTGCTTTATCACCTTGCAGCTTACAGAGAGCTTCCAGGATTTTGGGGAAGAAGAATCCCATTCAATGAGTATGAAGTAGGACACATTTAAGGATTCAATGGCCAGCTTTGTAGATGTAACTAGGAAGGAGACCATCTCTGATTTAAAGCCCTGCTTTTAGGCTGATCACTGCTCAGTTCTTTATTCCTGGGCTGGAAGCCACAGCCAGGCTGGTGCCAGGCTTGCCCCGTGGTGTCTGGCCCTGCTGGGGGGGCCCTTGTGTGTCCAGGGTCGGCATGGTCGCAGTGAATGCTCCCCATTTTCATCCCAGGGAGAAGTGTGGTTTTGAGCACACAGGGCACAATTTGTGGGGGAGGGATCTGTTAGTGGAGCAGTGGCAGTGGAAAGGGGAGGCTGGTGAGGCTGAAGGAAAGAAGGAGAATGCTTGGGGACATGAGCTCCAAATTAAGGTGCTGGCCAACCTCAGGTTGAGGAAATATTTATTTTGCTTTACAGTAAATTCTTATTCCTTAGACAGCTACTGTTTAATTATTAGACTGTTTATTACTTTTTGACTCACTTTTCCATTTTATACTTCGACCTAGCCACGGTGGTGTAAATATTTGAGGTAGAATTAAGGGAAGCACAGCTGTATAAATCCATTGCTTTTTTTTTTTCCACCTAGTTATCTAAGAGGGATTCTTTATTCTTTGCCCTAGTCCCTGGAAGTGCTATGGAGTAAGCTCATGCTAAAATGTATGTGTATTTCTTTCTTTTTAATTCCAGTGAAGCTTTGTCAAGTGGTTGTTGGAAGAAAATACTGCTTATTTTGGAAACAATGTGGAAATAGAGTTTATTTTTAAATGGTTTCAATGAAACAAGGAGGAGTTCTTATGACAATGAAATATCAGGTTATCTACATCCTGTTAGCTTTACTTCACAGAAGAATATTTGAGTAAATATGTTCCCAATGAGAGCAAGAAGCAGCAACTTAATTACAGCGTGTGGAGGAACTATTAATGATAGAAGTTTTGGAGTGGACTTTGTGAGAAAATAAGTAGAGCTTCAACACAGGAACTGGACTCCCCTGGTGTTCTTTCTGGACAGCAGAATCATTCTCCTACTGATGCTGTGCTTAACAGAGGCTTAGCTATTTTTTCAGTGAGGAAAATATCCTGGCCGCCTAGAGAGACAACACTAAGCCAAGTTGGAAGGCTTAAATATAATTCCTTCTAGAAATTCAGATTAAGGAACAATTTATGAAGTGCTGCCTCAACCAACATGGCTTCAAGTAAAATCAGGTGATGGCAGTATTCTTCAAAGACCAGAATGCAGACATTTGACTTTTTAAAAAATTTCAAACAGAAACTGAATTTCTTTTTAGACTAAGGGTTTTCTGTCTGGGAGGGAGCAGTGGGGGAAGTGCCCTGTCCTTAGGGTAGGTACATGGCAGGAAAACTTAGAGTACATACAGCAAGTGGCCTGATAGAAAGAGTTCATGCTTGAGAAGGTCTAAAAACGTGGGAATATAGCTCAGGTCCAATGAGAACTTTCATATAGAAATGTGGAGAAGAGCTTAATGTAGTGATCTTAACTGGAACTAGGAGTTCTTAAGTTATAGGTCTTTGTGAAAGGAGGGTAATCCATGTATCCTCATAGAAAAGAGAGAGAATCAGGAAATATTTTTGAATTTTATTTCATTAAGTTTCTTCATATTCCTCGAAGAAGCAGCACACAGAAATGTAGTTCTGAGTTGTTTGAATATAAAATTTCTGACCCGGCAGACCTCCCCAAGAGAGGGGTAAAACCTCTTTATATGAAGCTGCGTGGTAATAATTTTAGTATTTTGAAGTACTTAATTGTTAACAAGTCCAACTTCTCAACACCCATGAGAGCTAAAATATTTTTACACTTGGCTGTTGGAAACTCCCCAGGCAAGGTCTTTTCTATACATGCAGAACTCCTGTGGCTGTGAAGGGGTGGGGAGGTGTCTTCCAGCAGCCATTTCAGTGTGTTAATTGGAAAATGATCATGCACCGCTTTTAAAAAATGGTTTTGCCTTGTACAGCTGTTCAAGTGGTTGAGAATTGGGAAATATAATTGTGATATATTAAAAACATACCTTTTCTACTCGTATTCTAGAACTGTTATCTAGGATCTAGGGCAAACAGAAACAAAACCTCCATTCAGCTCACCCTGTGCAATGATGAAATAATTATCTAAATTAACTTGGTAGAAATATCACTTCTGGAAAGAGAGAAAACACCATGTTTTCCTATCTCTACATAATCAGAATGCTTATTTAAATGATAAGTAAGTTCACAATTTTGTATCGCACATGTAATTATTTTTATTTTTTTTAAATCTGCAGCTGGCAGCTCTAAAACCAGAGAAGTTATGGTTGGCGTGCTTCATGTAACAAGCTGATTTGAACACTTATAATTTTTGGTTTGAATATTAAAGCATTAAACCACATTTGGGAGAGGGAAGCCCTCCAAGAATTTGTATTGGCTGGGTTAAGGAGCTGGAGTGAGAAAAGTTAGTGCATTGTATCCCTCTCACTTGCAGAAACCAAATTAAGGGCTTTGTTTATTGGGGTTCAAATTCCCCTTGAGATGGTCAAGGCAGAAGTTCTTTGTTGCTGTTAGAGTTGAGCAATGGCACATAACATAAAACTCAGAAATTATTTTTGAAGTTTGTAATTTCAAGTGCTATTAATTAGACTGCCAGCCTTTCAGTCTGCTTTATTTACTTACTTAGCAGTGAGCAAGCACGTTTTAAAAGAATAAAACTTCAGTCATTAGACTTACAAATATAGACTTAGAAATATGAGCAAGTTAATGTTTCAAAAATCTGTTTTGTTAAATGTAGTTTTAGACTCTGATGTGAGTTACTGTCATATCTATAAACTCAAATGGCTTTTTAGCAATCAGCTTAGATATTCAGCTCTCAGTGGCTTGGTTCATTTGAGTTATGAGCAATTTACTATGCCCTGGGAACTCATAATGGAATTTCAAGCTCTCTAAGAAGGGAACTGCAATAAAGGATGTTTCTTGAACAAGTGGTTCTGTGATACAGTGTTACTTAAGGTTTTAATAAAAGCAAAAATGTGTCAACCAAGCAAGGAAAAAAAACCCATCAGCCTAATATCAACATGGTGCTAGAAGAGGTTTCTCTGTTAAAAGTTCCAGAGGTTTTTAAATTGTCAGACTTTTCACAGTATTGTAATGTATTTAATAGCAATTTCAAATATTTTTAATAATGACCGCTAATCCTGAACCCTGACACGTGTGTGTTTTTTCAGTGCTAAAATGTCCTTTTTAATACCCCTGTTTAAAATGTATGCATTTACTTTGATATATGAATTCTGGTGTGAAGTTCTAATAACACTTTTTATTTCATAAGTATTTTGTATTGATCCTATCTTAAAGTAGTAATTTGGGAGTTTAGGAGTCACTACTGAAGCAAGCCAAGTTTAGCTAAGGCAGTTCAGGGTGATGAAGAGGATGGATTCTGGAGGGCTAGCAAGAAAGGCAACAATTATTTTTAAGTCTTCTCTCTTCATAGTGAACAAATAATCAGTTTCCTGGCTTATTTTTGTTGTGCTGTTATTGCAGTCTTGTTTTAGTGAGGGGGATTTGCAGTGAAATGTTAAAAACTATTGAAATGCCCATGTCTTTTGTAAGGATCTTTTAATGTGCCTTCTACTTGAATTTTATTGAACTGCCCATTCTTTTCATTTCATCTTCCCAAACCAAACCAATTTTGCTATTAATTTGCTTTACTGATAAGCATAATGATGCACCCACTCAGCCACACATTCACCAAAAATAATGTGTTTCTGAGAAAGCTTGATAAACTGAAGCACTCAAACTGGAGGCTGGAGGTGGAGTTCTGTGGCTGCTGTTCCAGGACTGGGTTCCTCACTTTCCAGCCAGTCTCATCACAGGCTGTAGCTCTGCCTGGGGTTGTTGTGATCCAAGGGAAGGACCCAGACCTTGGCCTTGTTGACCCTCATGCCCCTGGCCATCGATCCAACCTGTCCAGATCCCTCTGCAGAGATTTCCTGCCCTCTAGCACATCGACATTGCAGCCCCATGCTGGGGTGTCTGGGGGAAAGAGCAGCCCACTAGAGCATAGACCAGGAAAGAGAGTGTGTAAAAATAAAAAATATTGAAATATATAAAGGGCTTGTTACTTCTCAGGTGTTGTACTGCAAAGTAGCAGATGATTGTGTCAGGGTGTTGGTTACAGACAAATGATATGTATAGGTTTTTAATGTTTATCGTTGTTTGTCAGAATTCCTATCTAAAAACACATTTAGAGGTCAAGATGTGCTACCAAATATAGTTTGAGTTGTCTTTGCAAAACACAAAATCTTGCCTCATTAGAACAGGTACATCTCTGTAGTTGCTGACTTTTACTTAGAGCATCCCAGTTAAAATTTTCCTGCAAGGCTGGCTTTCTCTGAGGAGCTGTTCCACCATCCCCGGTGGCATCCAGTGGCAGTTGTAATTTGTGGGAGTCACAAAGCTGTCACTGTGTACCTTGGAGTGTATATATGGGGCACTGCTGTTTTCAAGTAAATGGGAATAGAGCCATGCAGCTGACAGCTGAGGGAACAGAACAAGGTCCCTGGATTCATTATTAAAAGAAAATTTGTGATACCTAACTTGGATGGCACTGGTATTTCTGGGCTACCTTTGAAAGAAATGGTCTTTTTTTTCTAGATGTCTAGGCTGTGCAAGATTAATAAACTTAAAACAAGGCTCTGTGAATATATTTCAAAATTCAAAACCTGGTCTTTGACTTGACTCTTTTCAAAGCTGAGCAAACATCCCAGAATGAAAATGCACTTATTGACTCTGCCTTGCTGGAAAAGAGATGACTGTGTTGAATTTTAACTGTTGCTGAGCAACTGAACAATTGCTTTGCTTTGTTACTCAAATATGGTTCAAGTATTGATTGAAAAGTGTAGGGATGTTTCAGTAGAACTGTGTAGCTGGGCTAACATTCAGAGTTTGGAGAGAAGCTACCCTTGAGCAACTGCAGTCAGCTCCTTGTCTTTTTGGGGAGGCTTTTATATTGTGCTTCTGAGTTCAAGCTCTTACTACCCTATGTAACTGCAGGACTATGCTCCTGAGAATAAGTTCTCATAATTTGTTTATTATTTGTGCATGTAAAGCTGGGAGCATGGGGTTTTTTATGGTTTTGCAGGATGACCCTGTGGTAGAAGCTGAAACTTCTGAAATTAGATGTCAAATGAAAGCCAAATAAGAAAAGGAAACAGAACAAATGCAGTTCTTAAGCAGCACAGCACCTAAATGGAATGCAAGGTTAATTTTGATCTTAACTTATGTTTCTTTGTAATTTTTATTCCAGGGTCAAATAACACTAATGGATGTGCCTGTATTTAAAGCAATTCAGCCAGAGGTAAGTATTTCCTTAGCTTTGTTTTTCAGTTTAAATAAGAAAAGTGATGCCAGAGTATAAATTCTGGAATTGCCAAGTGTATTTCTATAAATCTTAATTTTTGTCCCAGTTCATACATTTCTGAAGCAGATGGTTTTTTAACAGAAAAATATTTGGAACTAATAGCCTGTTTGGGGATTGATATTGGTATTTAATTCAGCTTGTGCTGGAGATGAAGCATATGGGATTTAGTGTTTCTGAATGACAAACATCCTGATTTAATAATTCTGATTATAATGTTTCAGCTACTGATATGTGTTTTAATACTCCATCCTGTCCCATGTTTCCATAACTGCTTCACTTCTCCTTTGGCAAAGTGAAAATGGTTGTAGTGGCATTCAAGAAGTGTGTGATCTGTTGGGATAATACATGGATGATTTGTGTTCTCTCATTTGTTTTTATGTAATGCCATATTCCTTTCAGATTTTAGCTGACTTGAGCTCATTTCAGCATCTTCACAGTGACTATAATAATTGATGAATTTGTTTTCCTCATTTCTGTACCATCAGCATTTTCCTGTGGGCATTGTTTTGCACTTTGAGGGTTTATTTTTCAGTTTGTTGTGCATTTTATCAGTGCTGTGGAAGTCTTTCTCAGATCATCAGTCACTTCAGTCCATCACAAACTATTTCACTGGCAGCAGGTTTGTTATGTCACTCTTGTGACTGTTGAGGAATATTTTGCTTCAAGTGGAGAAACCAGCTCAATCTCTTGGCTGTGATTATTGATTTCATCATTTGTGTTACTGGGAATTTTTTTGAAGGCTGCTGTTTGATCTGTACTTGAAGATGTCAGGATTCAGCTTTCATAGTATTTCAGCAAGGTACTTCCCGGCACTTGTGGATCCATGTGTGATTTTTGGTTCATCTCTTAGTTTGTTGGTTTGGGTTTTTGGAGTTTTTTGTTGGTTTAATCCTTCAGGGAGTTTTCCATTTGATCTGTTTTGAACCTACATCACAGCAGTACTTAACATTAGCAAAAGTAGTGCACAGACATACATATGAGAAAAACATTTAGAAAGGCAAAAACATTCAAAAAGGCAAAATGCTTTAAAGCTTTGGAGAAGAGCTTTAAAAAAAGAGACATCCTATCGGGATGAAGATCAGGATAAACATATTCTGCCAGTTAAAGGCACTCCAAGGCTATTCAGGAAAAATATGAGAGTGTAGGCAGATATACCTGCAAAGTAATTATTTTTAAGAAATCTCTGTAAGAATAAGAAAAAATTAATAAGAAAAATTGGTGTGATGCCTTCATTGGGAAATATCCATGAGGGAGGGTGGCTGTGTGAGTCTTTGGAATATTTGCACACAAGCAGCTGAAGGCTCTGACAGTGTGCAGGTGTTACCTGTGCATCAGTGCTCCTTCACTGTACTCAGAAGCTGGTGGCTGATGTGTCTCTAAACTGTGTTCATCCCCTGAGGAAAAGGGCTGTAGAGATCAGCTCTCACATCAGAAAAGGCTAAACACAATTAAATTGCTTTTCTCTTGGTTTGCAGAAGGGAATATCAGATGTGGAAGGCTTAGTTTGCCTCAAGGCATCTTGACAGCAGGTTAATGAAGTGGTGTAGATTTCTGAGCTTCCTTCAAGTTTCTACAAGCCTCTGCCATATCCATGTCTTGATTCAACTTGTAGATCTTTATCCATCCCTTGACATGTACACTCAAACATTGTGGAGTTTGTAATTAGAAAACAAAACACCATTGAGCTGATTTCACCTGCATGAAAGGGCTCCTAAACTGAGTGTTCAGTGAGTGACTGAAAAGCATTGATAGACTTGGGGGTTTTCATTCTGAATACTGATACTGAATTTCACAGCTCTCATCTGTGTGCATGGTGGGAGATGATGAGCAATGTTTTTCCCCAGTGTGCTATGATTTAAAAACAGGATGTTTATTGCAATTTGTAATTCAGCAGCAAATCTTTGTTATGCAGGTTGTGAATCTCCCTTTGCTTCCCAAACTGCAGAATGGTATCTGAATGAAATTTTTTAGCCTTTAATATGTGTTCATTTATTTTCTCAAATAAGATTTTTGAAAGATGTACTCAGTGATGCTTTATTTTTTTAATTGCTGGAGATGAATTTTAATTTTTAGGCTGTGTGAGCAGTATTTTTTAATATCTTTTATTTTGTTGCACCTTCCTCATTGTGTTAAAATATATATTAAATTATTACAGGTGGCTTTTTTAAATAAAAAGCAACACCAGAATTCATCTTGGTTATTTTAACAAGGAAAAAAAAAAAAAAAGGCAAAAAAAAGCTGAATAACACTTTCCAAAGCAATATGTAGTAGTTTTTCTTTTAGCATCAAAATCAATGAACGTGCTCACAGCACACATGCATACTTTGGCAGCCTTTTGCCTCTATCTGTAGCAAGTAAATAGAATTATTTCTGTTTATAATCAAATTGCTTAGCAATATTGTGGGTTCACACATGTGCTCAAGTTCCTGCACTCCACCCACTACGACTCACCATTTCATGCTTGGTGGAAAAACAGACTGGAAGCTCAGTGTTGCCCACAGAATCTGGGATTAAGGGAAGTGGTGGATCCCTTTACATTTGGGGTGAGCCAGAAGCAGGGACTTGAACCATTACCATGATTAGATGCTCTTTAGTGACATGATCCTCTGCCTGAGCTGTGTACAGGCTGTATCACTCCTAGGCTTTGGAAGCCACCTTCCTTCTTCATTAAAAACACCTGCAAGTTTCTTCTGAGAAAGGAGAAGGAATTACTAGTTGTTTGTTAATTAATAGTTAATGGGCTGCAGTATAAGAAATAAAGATTATAAAGAGCACATCTCTCTGACATAAACTTCTGTCTGTATGAAAGCAGCCAATTTGCATTTTAATTTTAAGGGGGAAAAAAGAAATTACAGAGTTCCCCCAGTCAGTCATAAGATTTCCTTCTCTTCCCTGAGAATGGTGAGTGGTATGTTGGTTTTTGTTCTCTCTTTCTTGTAGTGGTTGTGGCTTTCTAGAGAGCAGTGACTGCAAAGCTCTGCTTTACTGTGAAAAAAGGGGAGCCTTAGACTTGCTTGGCTATGCTGCTGGTAGTTGTTTTAACATTAAATAACAGCCACAGACCCCTTGCAGAACACATCAGCTTGCTCTTTTTGGAAAATCTGATTACTTGCTTTACATGTTTTAGTATGTCATCCAAAATTATTTGCCCATGTGTTCATATTGAAAATCTCTGTTGGGTTATTGTCTTTAACCTCTTCATCCCCTTTGCTTCACCAGACTAGGCAGTGGGAAAAAAAATGCTTATTGAGTATTTTTAATCTCTGCTTACTCTGAAGGTGTGGAATAGTTCCACTATTAATCCTTGCTTCTTCTCTCCTCTTTTTGAAACTTCCCCTTTGACCTAAATAAAGGTTTTTGTGAGAAACACGGTCTCGCTCTCTGCTGTGTAGTACAGGTTATAATTTAAATGTTCCCACTGTATTTTGTTAAGGAAAATAAAATTCTATGTATTCGAAAGGGAATAAAAACCAGAATGAGTTACAGAGAAAGTTCAGTTTTTGTGCTCTTGATCCTATGTCTTTCAGTTTTTCAGATCAGTTTAAATGTACCACATTAAGTAAGAAATTGGTGGTTGTAGTGATGTAGCTCATGTTCCTGAACTGACTGGCAGACTAAGGAAATAATCCTGGGGAATACTTCAGGTTTGAAAATTCTGGTGGAAAAAGTAGAATCCTAGAGGAAGATCAAGAAATAGAGTAAGTAAGAAATAGGCAGCACAGCCTATTTAGCAGAGAAGTGAGTATTTTTATAGAAGATTTATAGAGGGTATAGAAGAGTGGTTTTTCAGTTCCATTGTGGTGTGTGTTTCATTGCCATCATGAGTGCAGTCAGATGTGTCCTTGTTGGGACTGTATGGGACTGCTCCAGGCCAAATCCAGGGAGGGCTAACACCTTGGTGGCTGCTCTTCTGCTGGTGGCATCTTGGGGCAGTGCCAAGGGCAGTGAGGTCACACAGGCAGGTTCTGGCAAGGGGCAAGAGGGTTCTGAGCAGGGGTCCCCTGAGGCAGAAAGGTCAGGTGGTCATCTGGGAAACATGACAGCAAAGGGAATCCACTCTTTTATTCTGAAGGTGAGAGGAAAGGAAGTTGGCTGCCCAAGGGTGAGGGGTTTTGTAAGTGAGATGAGGAAGTGTTTCCTACACTTCTTAAAGGGAGGGGGAAATGCTTTTGGAATTCCCAAAGCTTTGGTTCTCCTGTGTCTGTCCCTGCACAGTGGTGTGGATGTCACCCGAGGCTGTTAAAGAATCAGAAAGGATGGCACAGGTCCTGAATGCCTATGTGACTGTGCCTCAACACCTCTGGGAAAAGCTTTGGATGTGTGTCTTCCCAGGCAGGAGCAGAATCTTCTGCTTTGCAGTATTCTCAAATCTGTTTCCACTGATGTCTGTACCCTGTGGGTCTGTACAGGGCCAGGGCAGTGGGGAGCTTCTGCCTAGAATCATTGAGATTTTCACTCTGTGATTAGAATTGCAATTGAGGGACATGGCCTGAATTTGTAAGAAATTCACATATTTTCCCTGAACCTGAGGTGACAACTAATTTTTTCCTGCTATTAAGGAAGGGTTATCAAATGGCAGTGAATGAGTTCCGTTGTGTTCCTCCAAGTGCAGAGCTGTGATTCCAGTGGAAACTGAAGATACTGAGGGATAGAGAATTGAATCAAGAGTCTCTTGAATGGCTCCCTTCTCCAGTAGCCTGCTCTCCTTTGGAGCAGGAGTAATTCAGGGCTGTGTGGTTGTCTCATGCATACTCATTGAAGTGGAGGTGTAAGGACAGGGGCATGTGCTTTCCTGTGCTGAACGTGCCAGATCTTCCAGGGTGGATGTAGGTGGCACAACTTTCTAGTGAAATTTGAAGGAATAGCTCTAAATACAAAGCCAGAAATTCTGCATTCTTTCCAGTGCCTGGCCAAGAATCTCTGGGTCTTCTCTAACAAATACCAGCACACAAACTTCAAGTAGAAGAATTCAGAGTCCCTCTTAACTGACATGAGATTCTTTAGTAGTTTTGGGTCATTGGTTAGAAAGATGCTGATAAGGTTTTGATTTTAAAAAGTCAAAAAAATTAGAATTTATACTAGCCAGATACCAAATTCTTAAACTCTGTCTTAAATGGCACAATTATTGGTTACATGCTGAGTCATCTTATCTCAGTTATGTGGTAGCTGGATGTGTAGTGTGAATCTGGCTTCAGTGAGGAGTTTACAGCATGGTAATAAAACTGAGAGCACTTCAGAGTGGATGATCTGGAAGGAAGACATGAATAAGTAAAAAGGAAGGGCTGTACTTTGTTATTATGCCACTTGAATAATTAAGCTGTGTCTATTTTAATTATTTTTCTTGGTAGCACTGTGGAACAGGTTGTGTGCTGAATGCTGTATTTGCATCTATTCATGTGCTGTTGTATACAAATGGAAGAGCTCATTTTAGTACATTTAGTTATTTATGATTTTAATGAAAACTTCTTTGTTGAAATTAAGTGATAGTAAATAATAAGATGATGCAGTTCCCCAAAATAGGCTCCTTTGGAAGGGAAATCTAAAAATAGTGTTTCTTTTATTGTTATTGCAAATGATGACATTTCTTGGGTATTTCTTTAATGCAACATGCCAAGTTAAAAACATGTCTTAGATTGAGTTAACTAGGTGTAACATCTCTGTAAGTATCTTGAGAAAGTGATTAAAAACAAAAGGGCATTTGGCTCTCTAGCTCAGATTCATGTTTGAAGTAGGATCTTCTGTGGTAACAAAAGTAGGAAAGCTCTAATTCAGCAAAAGATGAATTGTAATAATCACTAACTCAACACAATTCAGAAATGACACTTGTGGAATCTCAATTTTCAGAAGGAGTCAGAACAAGTGTAACTGTATTACTTCAATGTGTTGTTGCTCTGTTATTTTAAAACTTCTAAGATTTGTGTCTCTATATGCCTTTGGCTCTGAACATGTGTTATGCACTAAATTAAAGAAGTGAATTTTCATCCTTGTTCTCCCAGGAGCTGGCAAGCTGTGGCTGGAATAAAAAAGAGAAATACAGTTCTGCACCAAACGCTGTTGCTTTCACCAGAAGATTCAATCATGTGAGTTATTTTTTTCCAGCATTATTACATGTACACATTTGAGAAAGTCTGTGGGATTAAGTGTTCTGGCACATCACTTTTTATTTTGGATCACAGCTGATTACTTGACAACTTAAGGAACTCCTTTTAGCAAATACTTTATCTGTAGGATATGCAGAAAGACCAAACCAGTGTTGAAGAAATATTCTGTTTTCAATAGCAGCAATCAATGAAAAGTGCACATTTTCCCCAGAACTGCTGGCTGTCTTTTATATTAAGACAGAATCATAATTACAGGTTAAAGGCTTGCCATACAGGATTTCTGGACTTGTAATTAGATGTAATTTCCTTCTGTGTTAGTTGAATGCCTTTATGCTTCACAAAGATATTTTTGTCCCTAGAAATAGAAGCCTCTTATCAGCATAGGTACCTTTTTAAGGTGATTCGAGGCAAACTTTTTAAAATTCCAAACAATTTTTCTGTAAAAAATTTGTTCTTTAACTCTCTATTTCACATAATTTTTAGGTAGTATATTTGAGATTTATTTTTTTTAACTCAACAATTTCTCTGTATAAAATCAACTGTTAAAAGAAGAACAGAATTCTCCCTTTCTCCACAATTAAAGTTGGAGGAGTCCAGCTGTGGGGTTACTCAATCCTGTCTCAAAACTGTGATGCTCTTTTTAAGTAATGCCATATTTTCTCTTTCAGATGAAGTAATTCTATTACTCTCATCTCTCATCTTGTAAATGTTTAATAATGTCTCAAATATACAGGCTGTCTTGCCGAATTAACCTCTGTACCCAGTCTCAGACTTAGAGATCTTTGTTAATCGTCTGAAACTCAGACCAAACCTCTCAACTTTTCAGGGTTTTTTTCCAATCAATTCTTGTGTACTCAAACTTTGTCACTTTTCATGGTTGCTCTCATTGAGGATGTGATCAAATCCTATTACTTTTCACTGATAACACTTAGAATATTTCTTAACCTACTGACTCAAATGCTTGTCTGGTGTTGGGTTTTGGACATGTGCCTGATTCTGCACTGGACTGAAGAGAAAATGTTACACTGCAAACTTTCTGTGACTGTACCATCTTTTGACATCCTGGGGGGTTTGGTCAAGAATTTGGGAATTTTTTTGTGGTATTTTGGTTTTTGGTGGGCTTTTTGTTTGTTGGTTTGGTTTGGCTTTTTTTGTTTTTTGTTGTTGTTGCTGCTGTTCTGCATTTAGTTGAAATTTCCTGATCTAGCTTTTGAAGTTGCTCCTGTTAGAATGTATAGGCTGCTATAAAAACATTCATGATTTTGACACTAATCTCACTGATTCCAACATTAGCTGCCTTGCTTATTCATGGAAGTTGACTCTTCCATGAGATGTTTAGTTTTGCTGAATATTATGGAATGTTTCTGTTGTTAAAACCATGTTAGGCAATGTAAGTCATCAAGGACTTCACTTCTCAGTTGTTATTATGTGCTCTACTGAAGAATTGCAGGAACTGCCTGAAGTCAGCTTCAGACATACTAAAGAATTGGTAAAATATGCTCAGTAGTCAGAAGGAAGGAGGGTAAAACTTATCATGGAATAAAGACTTCCATAAAGTTTATATCAGCCTTTCTTCTGGCATCAAGGAAGCCCTCAGTAGAGGAGTAGAGAGGGAAAAGTACAGATTGTTGATTATTTATTTTAGGACTAAGCATTAGAACACCCCAGGTAAGTGAAGCAGAAACAAAGTCACAGGGAGTTGTGGCCTTGTCAGGCAGGAATACATCAGCAAAATTTTGTTAACCTTTGAAATTTCACTGGGGTTAAATTAAGCATTATGCATCTGTCTCTTCTCCTTTGCCCCCAGCTTGCCAAAGGAAAAACATGAACAGATCTCACTTCTTAAATAAAGAGAATATGAAATTACTAACGGCTGCTTCACAGCAAAGTGATGTGCAGGTAGCCTTTTGGAAGCAGTGATGATTCTGTGCAGTTGATTACATTCCACTGAGGGTGAAGTCAGGCTGTTCCAGCATTAGTTATGGGATAATTGGATGTGCCTGTGAAAACAGATTGACTTCAGGAAACAGAAATCAGCTGAATCCTTCCATGCCAGGACTCTCCTATTCTTGGAGAAGTCATTGTTTAGTGGTACCCCATATACATCTACATATCTGATATAATTTTTTTTTAAATATGCAACTTAATGTGCTAGTTTTGCATTAGTTTATATTTATTAAAGAAGGAAGAATCTTTTTTTTTTTTCCCTAAACTCTGATCTGATCTCTCATTTTCAGCTTTCTTCTGAAAGTGAGCTGTAGACTTGCTGTTACTGGTAAACCTGTCAGAGTGCACAATTGCCAGGTCCACTTACTAGATCATTGTCTTACCTTTTGAAAATAAACTTTTATCATTTGTTTCAAATAAACCATTTTTTGAAGGTGAATGTGTAAAGGTCACTATTGGTCTCCTGGTTATCAGAGTCCCTCAACTGAAAACGTCTTTCTTGAGATTTTTGTTTAAATGGGAGTGGAACTGTGCTGCCAGACAGCTTAAGATATTAGAGAAACTTGTCAGCTAGATTCAGTACATTGGAACAATTTTCAAGGAAGAGAACCCACTTGCCAAAGGAAAATTTTATGTTTTACTGACTGTATTTATAGGTATTTTTCACGTGTTTTTTTTGCATCCTTTTTTAACCTGAATGCAAACATTGTATGAAGAACTTTTTCTTGAATATTGTAGTGTTGCTGAATTGCAGTGGATTTAACTGGGATTATGGGAAACTAAGGAGTGGAGTGGTTGGTATGCATGGAAGAGACCTGAAAGGAAAAGCCAGAAACTATTAAAGGGGTATTCTTCAATTTCCCTATTTTTTTGATTAGCACAGAAAGCAAAGATAGTTTTGGAAGCAATGACTATGATCATAAAAGCACCAGTATAACAGAGCTGGTATTTCAGATAGGGCAAACATAGGATAATTTCAAAATCTTTAGATGTGACTCAAGAACAGATATGTTCAAAGTTGAGCCTGTTATTCTCAGTTGACCTTAATAGGGAAGAATATAAATATACAATTATATGTCAAGGCTTTAAATGCTGCATTGAACTGGTACCAAAGGCTGTCAGTCATGTTGCTGATTGCTGGTGGTGTAATAACATTTAAATGTAGCAAGAGAGGACTATATGGAACAAATATGTATTATTTATGCAAAGAATGAAACAAAAATATTTCTTTAAATTATTGCTTTTCCAATATGTGCAAGTGCATTAGGTTATGGTGCTGTCTAAAGATACCAGTTAATAGACATGACCAGCCAAACCCCAGTGTTTGTGTCAGTAAAAACACATCAGAGAGGATTGGAAGTGGTTGAAGTGGAAGTGATTAAATGTGTTTGGTTCTGTATCTCCTGCCTGCTCTGTCACTAGAGGGATTGGGGGGCTCAAAGCTTCCAAGGAAATTTTGTTCTGGTTTGTTTGGGTTTTTTTCTTTTCCTGCAAGAGCTTGGAAGTGTTGAGCTGAGGTCTGGCTGGGACTGGGACAGAAACCAAGCTTCCTTGGGCAAACAAGAGTGTTTGTGTCTCTGTGATGCCAGGGAACTTCCACAGAAGTCAGGACAGACAGAGGAAATCGGGGGAATTTTGTCCTGCTGAAAATGCTGGAGTGTTGCTCTGTGCTCTGAGCGAGTGTGTCAGTCTGGCCCATCACAGGCATTTTCCTGTTACATCAGCACTCTCTGAACTTCAAATCAAAGAGATTTTGGATCTTAAGGTGTAGTACTGTGTGTGTTGTCCTTACCTGATTCTCTATGATACAGAAATCTGTGTTAAAAATTTAAATTCCCTTGATCTTCAGTGGGAAAGCATCTCCTTAAAAACTCATTGATCAATCAGAGAAAAAAAGTTCTTTTTCTCAAGCTGTGTAACTACAGCAGAGCACCAAACTGAGGTCAAGCTTTTTAAGACAAAATTTTGAAGTACTGCCAAATATTTTATGTATTCAGAACTTCTGTATTTGATAGGGTCATAGAATATCTCGAGTTGGAAGGGGCCCATAAGGATCAGTGAGTGCAAATCCCTCCTCCTGGCAGGACTCAGAAAGGACACCTTCAGAATATTTAATTAAAGAAAATACTGGAGAAGACCTGGCAACAATCCAACATGTATTTTTGTTTTCTAAACAATGAAGAAGGTGCAAGAATTTCCATTCTTTTTTAATCTCACTACCCCTGAGATTGTCTCAGGACTTGGAACCCTGTCCTTAAAGGAAAATTATTCTCTAAGCAGACAAAGGGAATGGCAATCTCTGTCATTTAAATACAGATACTGTCACTATGACTTTCAGATTATTACAATTTGATGATGTACCATCATAAAAGGAGACGATTTTCCATATTTTCTCCTTTTGACTTTAAACAGTGGCTTCAAAACTTTGCTATTTTTGAGCATGGCAACATATTGTGATTTTTTTTTAATCAATTGGAACCACTTTTTGTTTGTGAATAGATATTTTGCTTTGCAAAAAAGAAAAAGAGGAAAGAAAATGAAGAAAAATGAAAGGAAATAGAAACCTGAGCTCCATGTTTAATTCTTTCCTGGCTAATACAATCTTAGACAAGCAGACCAAAGGAAAGTGATTCTTATGCAAGATGTTTGTGGGGATTTTTTGTGGGTTTTCTTGTCAATCTTCCATTTCTCAGTTCCAAAGAGCTGTTGTGATTTAACATCCCAGTTTTCATTAGTTCCCTATAGCTTCACTGCAAATGTAATCACTTTAGAGATGTGGGTCTTCTTGTGCTCTTCTTTGTTAGGAGCTGTCGTACTGAGCAAAGTGGAACAGGATATTTCATTTTTCCAATTGAGATTTTGGCCAGGAACCTGTTTACAAGAAGTAGTTCAGCATCACTTAAAAATCAAAGCATCATGACATGTTTCATGTATAAGAGTAAACTTACAGTAAATTTGTTCATACACTGTTTTCAGTAGTTTTGTAAATACCAGTCATGCTGTATCTTGATGATAATTAATTTTTTCCTAACTCATAGCAAATACATGAATAAAAGCTGCAGTATTTGTTACCCTTTGCTAATTCTTTACTACTGCTTTATTGCAGTTACAAAATTTATAATTTTTATCATTCTTTGTGAGGGCAGGGAGTGGCAGGGAGCAGAGAAAACAGGGGAGTTTAGACATATTGCCAAACACTTTTAGAGTACAGCCTTTATGAGACATTCATGTAAGTATGAAATGCAGCAACCATTCTTTATACTGAATTTAGCAGGCATCTTACACAGCAGAGAAATCAGTCCTGGAGAGCTTAACCAAGAGTATGATACTGTGCTGTACATCAGCAGGTAATTGGCATAGCCAGAAATTAGAGTATAAACTAGAAGCTAGGTTATGGCAGAGCTTCCTACCTTGCATTCTAATTTTGTTCAAGGTTAATTTTTGTCTGAGGTGTTGGAAATGTCAGTGAACTGTAGTTGGAGGTCTTCATGTAAGAGTTGAGTAATGCAGCATTGATGTTGTGGGAAAGCAAACCAGTGGGTATGATTCAATGTTAGTGTTTATATTCCTTCATTTTGTAGGCTTTTCATAACATTTCTTCATGATTTTATTTTCCTGGGAGAGCACTGCTGGAAGTTTGAGTGTTTTGCCATTTGCTTTGTGTGTGATCTCACCCTCAGCCTTACACTGAACTCAAGTCAGTTTCCATAGACCATACTTCCATAAAAATAAATAAAACTTTAAAAGTATAGTGTTGAAACTCTGTATTTTTAAAAGGCTTTTTTTCCTACATTTTAGGTAAGCTTCTGGGTTGTTAGAGAGATTCTGCATGCACAGACTTTAAAAATACGAGCTGAGGTTTTGAGCCACTACATTAAAACTGCAAAGGTAAGAATTTGTATTGTGAAGGGAATGTGGAATCCACCATGATCAAAGGTTTTCTACCCAGTTTGGTCAGTTCAAAAATACACATGGGGAAAAATCTGTCTGATACCTGACTAAGCTGTGGTTTTTTTCTGTTGACATCTGTGTAACTGTTTGGCTTCTGTGTTGTCACAAAGTGTACAGTCATTTTCAACAGCTTTAGTCAGAACAGAAATGGTTTATTTGCCTTTACCATTGGAAGGAAAGGATCTTTTATCTCTTACTCAAATAATATCAACTTTAAAAATGTGGTTTGAAAAAGAGACTTTGATTCAGAAGACATTTTGGAGCTCTCAGTCTTTCCTAGAGCCTTTTGGACTGACATTCATAAGAAAAAGGTCAGCAAATCTGGAGTGACATATAGCCCTTCAAAGAGAGTGAAACTTCTTCACAGTAGTGAGAAAAAGGGGATGTTTTTCAAGTTTCTCCTGTCAGATGGTGGCTGCCTTTTACTATAGCTGACTGCTGTGACCACCCCAGGTTACCTGCAAAAAAAAGATGTAAAATATTTGTTAATTAATTCATTTTGTATTCAAGTGCATTCCCTGTCTTGACAAGCCCTTTTTTAATGAAGCAATATTTTACTCCTGGGGGATTTGACTCTCAACTTTGGGCAAAGCAAGAGGTAATTTTGTAGGATAGCACAGGCTCTGCTCAATCATGCTATGGTCATAAAGTGTTAATGATCTCTCTTAGACATCCTTTGATATCTGGTGAGTTAATGTATCTTCATCTCATGTATTTTTAAAAGTCAATGCTTGTGGTTTTGTTTGAAATACAAACATAAAAGAATTGGCTTCATGATCCATGTCCTTGCATAGGAGGGGGAGGTCCAGCTCTGTGTGGCCATGGTGCAGAACAGATGTGGGAGCCAGAGGTGGGCTCAGTCTGGTTCATACTGGGATGGGACTGGGCAGTGCTGGGTTTTACAGGCTCAGCTTTGGGCACAGCACCCTGAGCATGCCTGACCTCACCAGTGCTCTGCAGGCTGCAGTGTCTGATGGGCTGCTGCTGGCTTGGAGGCAGTTATGTGCTCTAACAATCAGATAATTGAGCTTTGCTTACCTGTCAGCTGTAAAAATCAGAGTTACAAAAAGCAAGCAGCTCTGTATGGGGTGTTTTTATATCAGTTCAATTATTTCTGTGCTTGTTAACCTTGGCTTTGCTTACCTATGGCTGCTGACATGAAGTTACTGCAGTGGGGGCTGTTGGAAGGAGTTTCTGTTATCCAGAGCTATTATCAAAGCAGCTTGATGCCAGGGGTCACACTAATTACCTTTAGAGGAGCTGTAAATCCACTCCACAGTGAATTCCTTGTGCTGGCAACCTATTGTATGGCTTAAATGGTATCTCACCTACACTGCTTAATGCATGAGGTAATTAGACCTAACAGTTCCCCTGAAGTTCCCAGGCTGTCTTGGGTGGTGACTCCTGTTTCACTGCAGGCAGCAGCTGGGAAAGCCCTTCTTTTCATTTCTGATCAGCTCCACTGTCCTTTGGGACAGTGAGCCTTATTACCTTGCTTGGGATGTGTGTGTGAGGAAAAAGGGTTCTTGTGTAAGTGGAGGGACGAACTTCAGCAGGACTGCTTGGAAGGATAACAGGACTGTGGTGTATGACAAACATCCAACCCCTTCCACCTCACCCCACCAAATACTGATTGCCCTTTACACTGGTTACTGAACAATCCTCCCAAAAGAGGATGAGGAGAGGGAAGCACTTCACAAGGTGTGGGCAAACTTCCACTGTCAGCAGGACCTGCTAGAATCATGGGGGTCTGAGCACCCAGAGTGGAAATGCTACTGGGGTGCCATTAAAAGTGGCATTTCTGACTAATACATGTGAGGACTTTGTTCCATAAAAGGCTGTAAGCTTCCTGGCAGTGGGTTAAGTGGAGAATCATTTGCCCTGTTCCAAAACTGCTAGCCAGAAAACCATCCTTGGGTTTTGGCTTTCATCCTTCCAAATAGAGGCTTTCCTTTGATGTTCAGCATTTAGTCAGTATTCTATTGGTATTGTTTTGTTGTCCTTTTGCCTCATGAAAGGCTTCCTAAGCAAGAAGTAAGCTGAGTTTCAAGTAGGAAAAAGGGATTTCCACCATTTTTTGAATAGGAAGGGTTCCTTATTTTTTTCTTGCTGGAATCCTAACCTACCTTGGTGAATATTCCAAATGGATTGAACAAGATTTGCAATACTGTGATTGAGTATCATTTCTCCTTAGCGAAGTCTCTTTGTTAGGGACCTCAGTTTGGGGTCACTGCACCAAAATTGAGTGTAGGTTGGATCTCTGGGAGCTCACAGCTATCAGAACAGTTGATGTTGCAGGAGAGCTTCAGGAAGAACATTTTCCTCCAGACTGTTTTTAAGCTTTCATGACAGTAGTACCTGTAGTTATTGGCCAAGGCAGTGGATAGTTTTGGAGACAGAGGGAAAGGAAAAAGAAAAGGCAAGGAAATTCCAAATGTGTGAGAAAATGCACTTAAACACAATATTTTGTATAGAGTTTTTAAGGGAATTCTTTTACCCTAACGTTTTTGCTGTTCGATTTTGATTGGGTTGTTGCTTTCCTCTAGTTAGTTGTCATACCCCAGCAATGGCCTTTCAGTGAGAAGAGTACTCCAGGGATGTGGCTTTTGAAATTTACCTCCTTGATTTCATCCTGCTAAGATATTTTTTGGGTGCTTTGATGTAGCCTTGGTCATTGCATAAACTCTAGGTACTGTAATGATTACATCATTCACCACTGGGTTGTCCTTTCTGGTTTGTGTTGTTTTAAAGTACTGTTGAATGCTATGAAAGGAATTTGTTAGGTTTGAATGTCAGAAAATATCTGGCACTTCTAATGTATTCCCGAAGATGTGTGTCTATATAGATGTTTTTATGGGTTCTCTATGGGCTATGAAACAGCTAGTTAGTCTAATCCAAAACCATAGAGATGCAGTAATGAAAAATTAGGAGGTGCCATAAAAGTGGTCTGTGTGCACAGCAGTTCACTGTAACACATCATTTTAGACCATGTGAGATTTCTCCATCTGTATATTATTTCTTCTGTATTCACTATTAACAGCACTTGGAATGTTGTTTATTGTTAGTTTTTTTCTCTTTTCTTTGTCCTCAGAAGCTGTATGAGCTGAATAACCTCCATGCCCTCATGGCAGTGGTGTCAGGCCTCCAGAGTGCTCCCATCTTCAGGCTGACCAAGACATGGGCGGTAAGTGAGGAGCAGCAGGACAGGGGGAGAGGGGTTCACTTGTTCTCAGGTAAATACAACATCCTGAAGCTTCTTTTCAAGGATGCAGCAGTTACTACAGAGAGCTTTAACTTTGTTCTGCTGTGTGCATAATGCTTCTAGTTCCTCTGAAATCTATGGTTTCCTCTTAATTTTTTTTTTCCGTTCTGCTGTAGAAATATTTTCCTCTGAAAAATAGTTCCCTGCAGATTCTGCTAAATGCAGAGGCTTCTCATTTGGCCAGAAGCTATTTTGTATTTAGTTGCTGGAAAATTCTGAATGCCAAAGTGGGTCTTACTTTAATCATTTAGGAGTTTATACTGTTGGAATTCTTTTTTTTTTGCTATGGAGAGCAGATGTTCAGAAACTCTTGATTCAGTTTCCATAAAGAGATTTGTTGGTTCTCTGACTGATAACTAGCTCTCGCACTTTGCATTATCATTTCATACTTAGAACTCCATTACACAGTGTATTTGTAGTTCTGCCTTTGTACAGTTGTGAAAGGACAGTATTCTTTGGCATCATTTTTATTTGTCGTCTGTTTTTTTTACTGGCATTAATATTGTTTATCATTGTATCCTTGATAAGAAGAATATTAGGAATTACTTTTGCTTATTGATACTTTAGAGCTTAGAAAACAGTCTTTATTCAGCCATATATTGTGTAGTTTTTCAGCTGTTTCAGATAAATGTGACATTCAGTGTGACAGAAAAAATGAGGTGATCGAGATCCTCCTGTGCACAGGATACATATCACTAAAAAAAGCTGAAACCTTTCCCTGAACACACATCAGTGCATCCTTAGATGTTGCAAAAAGTTTATTTGTCTGATAACTGCATGAAAATGTCATTCAGTTGATAAATATTCCCAAAATTGAATATAATTCACTTCTGCCAAGATACTCCTCTAGAATTCTGGTCACATTTTGCAAATGCACAATTAAGTTAGACATTGCTTTCAAATACCAAAAATCTCTCTGAGGAAATTTTAGTGAAATTAACACTTCAAAATTATCTTGAGGGAAACTCCTGGGTTTCAGATTTTATGTTTGGAATTGTTGCCTCAACAGTTTTATGTAACTATGAGGCTGAGTCGATTTTTAAATCTCTTTTTGTGCACAGCTCAAATTAAATGTAACTGTTAATAGCAACCACATTAATTACTACCATGATAATGCCATTCAGAACTGGGAGTCCCCAGTCTCTTTTGATGCTTGGTTATGCACTAGTATGCACTTACAAGGTTTATTTGTGTGCTCTTGATACATGTATCAGTCATTAAAGCTCATTCCTCTTCCAACCTCTGAAATTCCAGGTAACTTCTCCCACATTTCTGCAGGTGTTTGATTCCTCACACAATCCCAAGTGGGTCTCTGCTTTTCATCATCATACATGAGCCTTTGCAAATGCAAGTTGCAGAATAGCTCCCAGCAATGTGCACTGCAAACTGATTTAGTTGTCCTTCTCTTGAAGTTCAGCTTATAAATTCCTAAAGATAATTCGAAGCCTTTGGCTTTCTGTATATTAAAAGCAAGGAAAGGCACACCAAGCCTTTATTTGAATCACAAAGGCAGTTGGGTAAGTTGCACAGGAGCCCTCCAAAACCTTCAACAAGGAAGAATTTCTTCTCCATTTCTGAGATGGTTTGTAGCAGCCCTCAATCAACTCGATTTATAAAGTCAGGAAAATAGCTGCAAGTATATTCATTCCCTTAAAAAAAAAGCCACCTTAAATGATTGGAATCTAGAGTTTAAAGGAGCCATTAAATACTTGCTTGGTAATCTAATGTTCCTAAAAAAGATGAAATTCATGTCTTCTGACGGTATGTCTGCATTTGTCTGAAATTTGTCTCGCTCGTTGCCTGCACACACTCTGAACTCTGGAGAATAATAAGTGCTACTTTTAATGTGTGATTTGCCCCATTCAAAACTTGAGGAGAATTGTGAGCCTTTCCAAGAAAGTTCACAGAATAGAATATTCAGCTTTTCTCCATTAATTTGGAGAAAAGCTGAATAATTCAGCTTTTTAATTCAGCTTTTCTCTATCTCTTCTTGCTGGCATTTCAAAAAGGTTGTATTCAGTGTTGGCACACTACAGCTAGAAAGCCAAGAGCAATTTAGAAGGCTCCAAATCCTTCCCTGCTGCTATAAACTCTCAGCCTTAGCTTTTATTGTCTCTGCGTATGTACAACTCTTTATTGTTCTTTTCATCCCAGAGACAGAAGAAGAAACATTATTTAAAAAAGAAGCAGCTGCAAAACTGAAGGACTAAAAAATGGGTCCTTACTTGGCCCTCACAGAAACACTTGCAAGGTTCTTGGCTTGTCTGGACTTCTCTCCTTGAGTGCAGGAGGTGGAGGCATGGCATGGATTGGCCTAGGAGCACCATGGAAGTCATGCAGGATCAGCTTGTTATGACATGATCCAAAGAACTTGAAAAGATACATCAGACTTGAATAAGAGTGTGCAAATCAGCGTGGTTTGAGGAGAATACAGTTCATTTCATTCAAGTTTGAAAAGTGTTATATGTTAGTCTTATCTCACCTTTCAGACATTAAATGATGGCAGAATGTTTTAGGATATTAGAAGCAAGCTAGTCCAGGCTGATAAAACTGGAACCAGCTTTAAGATGAATTTCACAAGTAAAATGTCACATTTGGGTGGTTGGAGTCATGTCAGTCTGTTGCTTCCTTCTCCTGGAAGAGTCTCCAGTTCTCATTTGAGTATTGGAATCAAACCTAAATTAAAGATGCAAATTAATTGCTGGAATGTCAATGATGAGTATGTCTTGGGAGACAATTCACTTTCAGCTAGTGGCTTTCTCCTGAGATCCAGTGTTCAGTTTGTCTGACCTCATAAAGAGTTGGATATAGGAAATGGAAGTAAAAATTAATTATTTCAACAGTGAATTTACAGAAAGGAAACTTCACTTCTGTCAGGCTCACAGGTTGATCTGTAACTGAAGTGAAAAGGGAATAGGTGTAGAAATTCAGTGGTCTGACCCTTGTCATTGCATTGTAGGGGAAAAATTGTGACTGGAACTTGAAACACTGAATCTCCTGCCAAAATGTTTGGTGGGAACATCTTATACCCTTTGTTAAATTCTGTCTCTGAGTTCAAGTGAAAATTTTGAGGCAGTTTTGCAGCAGCAGTTCAGCAAGATGTTTGGAAAATATCTTGACTTACTTTCCCCATCTTACAAAGAGAGCCTGGTTGCTGTTAATTCTGTCAAAGGAAGGGATTGGAGGCAGGAGGAATGGATAATGAAGGAGAGCCATGACTTTTAAGTTTTCTGTTCTGTGATATTAAGAGCCAGTAAAATTGCCAGTTGGCAGACAAATACAACTCCATGAGCTTTCTGTAAAAAACCATAGATAAAATCCTTACTCAGATGCAATATACAGCCCATACTGGCCACTGTGAAGAGAATTGACTCCATCCCATTCCAAGCCAGCACACTTATGGATAATCAGAGTGAAAATGTTACTGGTATGAATACTGCTGAAGTGGACTGCACACAAAGTTTGATGTGTGTTACCTAGATTTGTTTTTTGGTAACTTACATTGTTTCAGAAGGACACCAGCATTTTTACCTGCTTAATTTTTAGAAGTATTTTTAAATTTAACACCCAGAATTGTTGCTTTTCTTTGTAAACTTTCAAAGTGCTCCTCTTTAAGGAGTAAATGATGTCATTTTGAAGCAGTTGAATTAAAAAAAAAAAAACAAAACAGAAAAAAACAGCTCACCAATAACAGCCACAACAATGGGGAAGAAGAAATCATAATGATCAAACTTAAACTCATCTGGTTTTGCCTCCTTTATCCTTTGCCTAGTTACTGAGTCGGAAGGATAAAGCCACCTTTGACAAGCTGGAATATGTTATGAGTAAAGAAGATAATTACAAAAGGCTCAGAGACTATATCAGCAGCTTGAAGATGACTCCTTGTATTCCCTACTTAGGTAAGTAGCTTTTTTTCTCCAGTAATTACACAAGCTAACCACCATCTTTTAAGCTTTCAGGAAACTCTGAGTACTTCAGTGGAGAATCTGCAACCCAAGGTGATTCTGAAAACTCTGTATGTGGCAGGACAGAACCTCAAAAAGAAAATACCTCTTAAAGCACACAAACACTGCAGGTTTTACATCCAGTATCAGTTTTCTGAAACAGGAAACTGGAAACAGGAAACTGTTTTGCCACGTGTTGTACAATGACTTCTGGAGAAGTGCTTCCTTTGTTATGCCTGCTAGCCCTCCTAAATCCTAAACACTTGACTGTTCTAGTAGTGATGGCCTTTAATTTATGAGAAGCTATAAATCACAAGCCTCTGAGAGAGATAAATATAGATCTTAGAGTTTGGAACATGGTAAAATGTGGAGATACTGCTGCATTTAATATACACCAATGTGACAAGAGAAACTAGGCTGTTATAACTGACTCAGCCTTCTGGAATAATTATTAGTAAATCATAATTCTATGTATCTAAAAACTAGATAAATGCATTTAATATGTGTTGGTTTTGTTGTCAGGCTAATTTAGTGCTACTTAAACTAAACAGGCATTAAAATGATAAGTGTGCTGCTTTTAATGTAGCTTTTGTTTCATGAGATGTTGGTAATCACACAAAATTAAGGCACCGTGTATCCAATTCTTTGTATTTTTGCAGATAATAAGTTGCTCTTATACCTGAATTCAAGATGAGCTCTTGTGGTCATTAAGGCCTATTAAACTTCAATTTCTGTTCCTGAATTTTGGTACTTTACTCTGCTGGGCTGTTAACTTTTCCAGGATTAATTGGTTGAATTTTACATGCTTGCTATAGAAACAGAAAAAAAATATTTCACTGTGGGGGGAACCAGATTTTAATGCCCTGTAGTGTTTAGGACAAACACTAAGGCATAAAAAGGAAGCCAAGCATTATGTAATGTGATGAGCCATGCAGCTTTCCCATCTTGTGTACATGGACAATATAGACACTTGATATATAGTTCTGAAATGCTTCTTAAACTAATGCTTTTTACCTGTATGCCATGATTTTTGAAACATGAAGCCAGCATCAAATTGTTTTCTTGCTGGTTGTAAAAATCCCAAGCCAAATATTGGGAAGTTTTTAAGTTTTATTCAGTTATAGATGTTTTCCCCAATAAGTTGCAGCTTCTTGTCTAACTTTTGCATTAGAATAGGCTTTGGGCTTGACTTGATAGTTTGAAGTGAAATATATAATTCTTTTCTATTTAGAAGGAAATGCTCTTTACTGTGACCTGCTGTAGTTAAAGCATGTGTTGTGACCTGGTTTCATGTGATACCAGTTCTTATTGGTGACATAAGGAATGTCCTCAAGCCTTTTATAATTCTCCAAAGGAATAGCGAATTCCCACTGGTGCACTCCCTCTAGAATTAATTTTGTGCAGTTTAAAAAAGTGGCAAAAAGAAAACCATTGCCTTGAACACACAGTCATGCTAAATCTGGATCCACTTTGGAGGATTGACAGCTGAGTCCAAGTTTTCTCATTTGATAAAAGCTTTAATCTCTGCTAAGACCTGAGTAAATTTGTTATTTCTTCCATTTTCTTCCCAAGGCATTTTTACTAATAAAAGAGTCATTTGAAACAGAAGTGACTTAAATTGCTTGTTTAACTTGCTGTTTTAAGCTTATCAGTTACAGGTTACAATTCCTAAAAGGAATACTGCTATAAGATTCTGTAAGGGAGTAGTGCTGCTCCTGGTTTAAAACACGTAGGAAAGCCTGCCTAGAAGTCTGCAGATGGAAATGGTGATCATGGCATGTGCATGGAAGGGATTCCTCAGGAGGACCATTCCCTCTCATGGTAAAAGGAGGAGTGGGGGCTTCTTCTCTCCTGTTGGGGAGAGCCAGCAGCTGCCACACTCCTTCAAAATGCTCTCTGGAAGAGTGTAGAGCATCAGACTTGCCATACAATTAAATTGCCTCTAGAGGAACGCTGGTCATGGACACCGCTCTTTGGAAGGTCACAGGGAAAGTGAGCATATAAAGGAATTTCAGCTGCAATTTCAAGGATGAATGTTTTGCTCTTACGCAGCCAAATACCAGATGTGGGTATAGATTTTTTTTTTTTTTTAAATGCCCATCTTGGCATTATAAGAAAAAGATGAAATGCTTTCTTGGTGTAGGAGTGGAGTCACAGAAGTACAGATTGGTGTCTTATTTCCACAGCTCATCCTCTGTGGGCAAGATAATTGCGTGCTTCCACATTTAGCTGGGGGTAGGAAATAAAAATGTTTCTCAGCTCCTTGCAGCAGTGATTGTGATATGATTCCAGAATTCTAGAAATGCAGGTGAGAGCAGCACATCATCAGTGTGGACTCACCTACTTAAATGTGAGTGTGAAAAGCTGTGCAACACCAATAAATATGTTCAGCAGCAGGCCCTTGATACACAGTGTGGGATATGTCATCAGTGTTGCATCATCCAGACAGCTGAGGCAGCCAAAACAAATGGGAGCTGTGTATGTAATGTTATATTTCACCTTAGAGTAAAACCCTCTTCTCCAAGGGAGTCTCATTCCAGAGTTCTGATCCATTTGAGATTGTGCAATGAAACAATGGAGCCATATCTTGAGAAGTAAGGTTTTTATTTAACTAAGCAGTACTACCTTGTGAGATATTTTTCTTATAGCTGTCTTTGAGGAGTGATATCCAGAAAGAGAAAAGCTGACAACAGGTTATTAATTATTCATCTGAGGAGTATTCAGCTGCTTCAGTGATAGTGTTTGCAATAGATTTTGGAAATAGATGTGAAAACAGTGTTTCAGGTTTCGTACAAGTTGAACTTCTTGAGGTCTGCCTGGTTAAATTTGGACTGATGGTAGAGGAATGGTGGAGGCTTTATCCTTCCCAGACAGACTGCTTCTGAATGCCCAGGGCAAGAAGCCTGATGGATGCTACAGGCTCTTTTGAAAATGTTTCGAAAGAAAAGATGTGAGAGAAAACATTGAACTTTTAAAGTCATTCACCCTGCTTAGAAAATTCAGCCCAAAAGCTACAAAGTAATGGAGTTACAAGCACT
The DNA here is from genome assembly GCF_027477595.1 of Haemorhous mexicanus. Lineage (NCBI taxonomy): Eukaryota > Metazoa > Chordata > Aves > Passeriformes > Fringillidae > Haemorhous > Haemorhous mexicanus. Next base: position 27,789,503 of record NC_082349.1, read on the forward strand.
TGAAAGTGAATTATTATGCAGAGTATAAACCAACCTGAAGAAGACATGCTATGCTTTCCTTCCACATAATCTTAAATTGGCAACTTAATTAACTCTTTCCTTTCAGAGCACAGCCTTTGTAGAGTCTGAAGTTTCTGGGTGGATTTTGTAGTAATGATTAATTAATGTCATCCTGCAGCTTTAAGTTGGGGAAGGCTCACTTTTTAGGTGTCTAATATATAAGATTTAATTAAAAGGCTGAGTGCGAGCTAATTTTACTTTGGGGTTTCTGCAAAGTACACCTTACACTGACTGCACTGAATAAGCAAACACTGTTTTTGTAGCAGGCAAGAGATTCATGGGGTAAAATACACTCTCTGCCAAGGAGAGGAAATCTGCCTGTTGAATGAACTAAAAGCTGTCAGAAGTGATCATTAAAGGAATGTTTTGGATGGCATTTTCCTTTTTTTAAGTTTACCTGAACTGCTCTTCTATCCAGCTATCATAGAGAAAAAAGGACAGGCTATAGAGAGTCAGAATTTTAAGCATTTGCAATTAAGAAATGTTTTGCAGGACACTCAATCAATGAGGTCTGTATGATATTTGTAACAAACAAATATTCCTTATATGAAGAACAATTTCAGAATTGTAATCATAAACATTTGTGTCAGTTAAAATTCTTGGAATGTAGGGATGGAATATGCTGGGGCTGATTCCCCACCACTGCCAACCCCAATTAAATATTGGTGGAACTGGTTGGCTTTGATCTCTGACCAAACATTTAACTACAAGCCTTGCAGCCATACATTATCAATGAAGCTTTATCTCTGCTCCAGAGGGTGTGTTCTGAAAGCAAAATGCTGGGTTTTCTCCTCTGAATTACATCTGAGGCTTAGCATAGTAATTGATATTGACTAATTTAACATAACAATAATACTAGATTATAGTTTCTTATTTTAAATAGGGACAAAGTTCCTTACCGTCCTGAAGGCACCTATGGGTTGCTAAACAAACACATTGATTACAGTTCAGAACAGCATATTCAGTTTTACATAATATAAAATTAAATTAAGCAACCTGTGTGGCTATAAGTGCAGTTATAAAATCATTTTATATAACAGGAAGAAAGATTCTGGTACCTAAAGCGAATGTTTGGTTGGATCTGATTTTGGAACGATCTTGTTGTGAATCAGTGTGTGGTATAGTTTTTGTTAAATTTAGGGAAAGTATTTTCTATTTAATTTCTAAGTTCCAGTGAAAATCTGATATCTAGAAGCTAAAATTTAGTCTAAACAGTATCAAAAGTTGTATAGGTGTAAGGGAAGGGAAATGGGTGTGTCATAAGAGCAGCCCAAGTTTGGGATATCAGGGAGAACATACTCAGAGCTGATTTCTAAGCTTTGTTTTACTGTGGGACCAGAAAGCTGTGTTGGAGGAAAACTTCTAATATTCAGAGACTTATCTGGATGACTGTGTGTGAATGCTTGGTCAGCCCTCATCACTCCTAAGTGGAGCAGGGAAGTGTCAGGTCGTGATTTTAATACCAGGACTTTCAGTTTTGCCGTTTAAGTTCAAAGTTTAATTTGAAAGCTTAAAGGTAAAAAAGGTACCAAGTAATTTGATTGTCTCAGGTTTATCAAAAGTTTCATACAATTAATTTTCTTACGTAAGGAACGTTTTGCCTAAATTTTTTAAGAAGATAGAACTTGCAGATCTTAGCAGTGTAGAGAATTCCCTAAGAAATTTTGTATTTTGTGTTAAATTTGCCTCTTCATTTTGAAATAATTATTTGTTGCAAAAATCTTTCTCTGCTGGCAAAGCTAAAATGTCTCCAATTTTTTATGTAGGTTCTTGGAGTAAATATCAAACAGTAATGTGAAGTCATATTTTTCATCGAAAGTAATACCAACATTTTTAAATAAATTGTTAAATAACTAATCAATTTCACATTAAAGCAAGACAATGTCATTTCACATATTTACATTTAAGGGTTGAGCTAACCTGAAAAAGCATAAGCTTTTTGAACTGGAAAAGCTTATATCTTGTCAAAGACCTGGCATTTTTTACCAGTTTTGACTGTTTACATCAAACATGTTGATCTTCAAAAAAAAAAAGATAAATATGCTTTGCAAGCACAAACATCTGCTTTTGTGAATGTGTGTTTAAAAAAAAAACACTGTCTGTCACAGTAGAGAAGGGTCCTAATAAAGGAGAGGGGAACATGACAGGGGAAAGAAGACAGGAAAACTGTAGACCTGCTTTTTGCAGGGGCAGATTGTGCAAAATAATGATTAAAAAGTAATTTTTTTTCTGGAGCTCAAACACTAAGAATTTTATATGGGAGCACTGTGGGGTTTTCCTCCTCAGTCTATAGGTCTGATCATCATCTGAACTGCTTTCAAGGAGTAGGAACCTCCCCGGTACTCAGCCCAAAAGATTCCATCCTGGTACTTGCTCCTGTAGTGCCCCCCTCGGTACCAGACCCCGTTGAGGTTGGAGTGGGCACAGGCGTTGTACCACCAGCCACCCTTGTGGAAGTGGGCACAGTTTCCTGTGGAACAGAAGGACATGGGTGAGCTTCAGCTTTAAGCAGTACAAAAGGAGATTTGCTAAGTGTTTTCATATTGTGGCTTATTCACAGAGGCAGCTTGGAAGTGCTTCATAGCCTGTGGTCGCATCTTGCTGTTCTTGCTAAATTATAAATTCTGGTGTAACAGCAACCATTGCTGGAGGGGGGTTATTGACATGGTCTTTAATGTGACAGCTGAAAATGAAGGAGAGACAAGCAGCCTGCCAGCACTGCTTGTCCATGAGCTAACACCCAAGGAACTTGGGCTATGTGCCGTTTAGAAATACTCCAGCGGAAGCAACGGGAGTTGATACAGCCCCGAGCAGCACACGGGGCCAGGGTTCCATAAAGAGTTGCTTGTAACTTGTGTTTTTACTGTTACAGGCTTATCTAAGAGTTTGCAGGATTTGTCCAGCTTTATGGTTATTGACAGCTGAGGAAAGGCAGTTGAAGTATTGCACTCCCCAAGCTTCCTGTTACTGCAAGGGAAAAACTGGCGGAAATGAGAGGGAGCTTTAAGGAGTGCAAAAACCAAATGATGGGCCCCTTTCTAAAGTATTGCTACACAGCTAAACCTCTGCACACTTGCAGTTCCTTTCATGCTTTTCAGAGGCTTTAGTTCCTGGTGATTCTGAGGCAGCAGCACTACTCAGAGATCACCTGGACAGAGACACTGATTGCAGTCACATGCAAGTGATGAACTAAACAGAAAATTGCTGCAGTGTGTTGTCAGTGAGGGTGACAGATTTCAAATTTCTGACAGGTGTAGGGACTCAAAGGGGGCCCTGCCAATGTGGTTTTATCATCAGTGATTCGAAGCATCACCCAATCGGGTTATTTTACCAGAATTTACACCCTTTTTTTGTCCTATGCTGTATTTTTTGAGGCGGTGTCACTGGTGGAACACACTTAACTCACTTTTCACAGCCACACTGCTTTGCTTACCTGAATACATGTCCCTGTCCCTGTCCAGTGTTGTGAATTGCTTTCCATTGTGCCATATCATGGAGTCTCCGGCATTGCCCTGGTACGTGCCCAGGCGCAGGCGGTAGAATTCGCTCTCGGGCTCCAGGCGGAAGCTGCTGTACTCTGCGTACACCTTCTTGTTGCTCCAGTCCTCCAGCTCAATCAAGAGTCTGTAATTATCCTGATTGGTGAGCATGTAGATGTTTTCCAGTCCCAGCCAGTACTCTCCATCAATGTTCCCAAATCCTTTCTGTGCAAAAGAAGATGGGAAGGTGCTGTTAGCTTAGTTCTCTGTCAACTCATCCAACTCATCTCCACAGCCACAACGCCCTCTTTTCCACAATACCAGCAGTTTCACTCCTGACCTTCTTAGTCCTCTTCTTACTAACCATCCTAGAGGTAGCAGTACCAATAATCCAAGCCTATGTCTTCGTGCTTCTACTGAACCTTTATCTACAAGAAAACATCTAACCCACACAATGGCACACCAAAGACGTTCTTACCACATACTAGACCCCTGCCCCTGGAAAAACACTCATGAGCAGGAGTGTGATAAAGCAGTAGAACTTGGGTACTGAAAGCCTCTAAACTTCTGAATGACTTCAAACCATGCATTTAAGTGCTTTATTTTGCTGCACTGGGACTGCTAAGCTGCATGAGATGCTGCCAGCATCATTAATGGTGGCAAAGCATCTCTGTTCTTGTTGTCCTTCTCTTTTTAAGGTAAAGGGAGGGAGAATAAGGAAACAGAAGCAATATTTCTTGACAAAGCTAAGGGGATTTGTAATAATGGGTGAATAATGGAATTTTAGGTTATAATTCCAGGTTGAAAAAAGTGTTTATGATTGCACAGTCTCAGCGTTCAAGGCAAATAACTTCTTGTTGCTTCTGTATTGCAGCTGGTGGGGTTTTTTTACTGTGAATTTAATCACACTATTCCTCTGTGTTCTTTACAGGATTTATTAGAAATTAAATATAAAGACATATTTTCTCTCAAATCACTACCAGCACAGTAGCTGTGAAGTGAAATTTCCTATCTGCTGTCTGCTTTCCCCAAATAAACCAGTATTGTTAATGTTCGGTGTTGCATTAGGTTCAGAATGTTTGTGATTGCTTTATAAGGCACTCCATAACTGCCTTAAAACACTTTAGAACATTTAACAACACCAAAACCAACCATGGACTGCTTTGAGAAGTAAAGGCTTTGCATAATTATTTGACTGATTATTGAATTGGTCAAATAATTATGCAATTATATGAATAATCAGTTTGTTTGACTGATTATTGAATAATTGTTTTAGTTATTATTGATTTAGGGATTAATATTTGAATCACAAATTTCCAAAAATGCAAGAAGCTAAAATCCTCGTGTTGTGTCCCATATGTAATTATTATTAATAATACTAGTACTATTTTTATTATTACCCTAACAAAATGATTTTCAAATTTCCCATTTAGCATATAATTCCTCCAAAGCAGCATCCTCTTGTCATCCTAGAGATTCTGCCTGCTCGTGCACAATATCACAGCAACACACAGCAAAGTGTTTCCTTTCACCAGCCTGACATCTTTAGGTTTCTAACCTAAATTAGTGGGTGGAAATTACTTCCTTTAATTCATTATTAGAACTGTTTTTAAGTTGAGCCCCCAATCCAGCAAATCTCTTAGTGTGTTCAATTGAATCATTTCACTGGCTGAGTTTGCTTATTCATAAGGGAGACAAATGAAGCTTTACAAATACTCACTGTAGTTCTCAGTGTGTTAACACACTGTAGTTCTCAGTGTGTTAATAAAAATCATGTGTTCAGTTAGAACTTCTTCCCAGCCACTGTCTAGAATAACCTGTCTCCCAGTTGTGTTGTGCATTACAAACCCAGGCTGTCTCAGCCAGGTTGGTTCATACAAAGTTTTTTTTTTAACTGTGCATGAAGGGAAGTAGGACATTCTCACTGAAATGTGTTTGCCTCTAAGGGATGATCACTCTTTTCAATTATCTTTCTTTGCCCACTGATGTTCTGCATTCTAGAATTTACCTTGTAACTGTCCCAGTTCCTGAAAAAGTTGACAGATCCATCTGTCCTCTTCTGGATAACTGCCCATCCTCCAGGGTCCAGGCTGTTCTCACACCAGAGTTGCATTGGCTCGTTGCTGTTTTTGGGTTTGATCATGTAAATCCCACTGTTGGCATGCCCAGCTTCCCTGGCTTGTTGGCAGTCTTTGAATGGACCTTTTGGAAAAGAAATACTGTAAGCCTTCAAGCTTGGCTGTGCAGTGCCCATTGTCCAGGAATATTTTGTAATGGAAAGTCAGGAACTCAGCTAAGGTATAAACCTACTATGGAGAACAGTGCAAAAAGGTACTGTCTGAGATTAATTGTATATATAAATAAACATGTCAATATCCTCGCTCCATGGATTTTGGAACAAAAATTTCATTTTGGTAAATAAATAATGGACTTTGGTTACCAGCAGCTGATTTTTTTTGTCTGCTGTGGCAAAGATTTATACTCCAGCTCTTGATACTGAGAAACAATATGATTTTTTTTTCATTAATTATTTTTTTTCTCTTGTGCAAAAGGCAGACATCAATTTCCTTCATTTTCTGGCACACCAGTTTGAAACTGGTGGAAGTAAAAACCAAAACAAACCCAGGATACCCGACCAACCCTACCTATTTCTGAATATATAAGTAGTTTGAGAGCTACTATAAGAAATATCTACTGCCAGAGTCTACAGACATTGAATTTAGAGAGAATTTTATGCTGCATTATTTTCTGCTGTTATGTACTTAGGCAGTTTGAGGATTAGGATGTCACCTGAGGATAGGACTCTTCTTAAGTTTGCTGTGTTATCCTGGTGAGATGTGTGCAGATGGATGCTGGTGAAGGAAATAAGCAAGCAATGGAGAAGGATTTCTGAGCAGCTAAAAGGACTCATGTATTTGTTCTCAGGGCTGTGGCTGCACAAAATTCCTGTTGCTGTTGTGAATGCTGCTTGAAAGCTCTGTTTTAGTCCATGTGAATGGTGGTTTTACAAATATTACTTAGAGAAGACCATCTGGTGATTCTCTGATGCAGCTTACATGTCTCTGAAAACCTTGCCTAGTTTGCCTTTCAGTTTTTGGTAATGTTTTTATTTTCTGCTTTTAAGAAAAAAAATTTGTTTGTGTGTCATTACTTCAGTTGGTTTCAAGAAACTGGTAATTTACTAATGAAAAGCAAAGTGTGTTCTGATGACTAGTTAGTGGTGGATGCCCTAAATGTATTTGAAAACTCATTTATCTGAAAATAAATTAGCTACAGCTTTCCTCTCCTTCTAGAGGGTTTATTTTCTCAAATCTCCTTGGAAATTCAGAGAGAACCCATCAGTCACAGAAACAGCTCATGTGCAAAGCAGCATAGAATAAATTTGTTGAGGTTATTCTTTAATCAAAAGTAGAGGCTGAGGGAAAGGGACTTCACTACAGATTAAGCTTATGTGACAAAAGCAAGCTGAAAATTGCACTTCTCTTAGATTTTCAGGTAGTAATTGTCAGTTGGACAAGTATGTAATTAGCAAGAAATCTGTAAAGCATAATTAGAGTGCATGAAGCTTGTGTGTCTAATGAGGAGTACTCAGAGCTTGCGGCTGTGACAGGAATGTCACAGACACTGAGCCATTGCTATAAGTATTGCTGCACTGTCAGGATTGGGATGGCTTTGTCATTTTTCCAGTGCAAGCAGTGGCACCTCAGGAAATAAATCCTGTAGCTTTGGTATACAAGTGCTTTTATCCCCTCTTGTTCACAATTAAAATTCCCAGAGTTTGTCCAGGAAATAGATAATTTCCTGGACTAAGCTGGGTCTCATCCCCATCCCTTGATCTCTCTGAAGTAAATTGGGGTGCTCTGTAACTGAACAGGGATGTTGTTCCAGAAGTATTTTTGTAAAACAGTCACTGCTTTAGGAACAGTATAAACAAATAAACCTTATCTTTTGTAATGTTGATTGAACACTAAGAATGGCTTAATTAGATCTGCTGTTATCTGGGTGTCATCCCACATGATTATTGTTGAAGGAGGACTTGAGCATTTGTTTTTTTCCATGAGAGACCCAGGGAGATGTTTGGGGTCATTTTAAGCAGTTTTTAGGGCAGACAGAATTGTACCAGTCTGTTTATGTAGTTTTTGGATCACTTCTGGAGTTCAGCTGGCTTTAAGTTCTCAGGATGCAACTCATCTGCTTTGATGCTCAGCTTTGTCTGCATGTATTAACATAAATTAATGTTGTGGTAGAGGTAAGAGACTTCTGCTCTGAATTTAAGGAATTCTAACATATCCCATAATTTTTGGTGTATAGCTTTGAATCTTTTTACTGAATTAAATTCTTTGTTAGGTATAATTATTTCATGTTCACGTTATAAGAACTGATCTTGTTCAGGAAATGCTGAGGTTTGTGAGAGATTCTCCACAGTGCTGGTGGAGGTCTGATTGATGAAAAAAGCATAATTTTCAGTTTATAATCTTACAGGTTTTATAGTTGATATAAGGACTAAGTATCTCATGCACATCTAGTCTTTTGTAACAGTCTGTGTACATAAGTCATTGAGACAGTGATAAGTCAGAAATACTCTGAGAAGATGATCTGTTAAATATTTCACTTCCAAAATTGTGGCTTAGCTGTATGATTTAGTGCAGATCATATTCCCTGCTAACTTAAAAGAAGTAGAGAAGGGAAGAGATTAAATATTTTAAGTTGAAAGCTTGATAACTTGATGGCTGAATCCCATTTTGAGATGCCAAATGTTATCTTATCAGATGATACAGAACTTGTATAAGCTTCATGGAGAGGATTTTGGGGGCATTAGTAGAGGAAAAGTCCAAATAAAATTGGACACATTTAAAAAAAAGAAGGTATATTGTTAATCAAGAGGTATTAGAAATTATTATATGGGGCAGTGTCTAATTTTCAAGTACTCAACTAACTTGAAACTACTTTTTGCAAAAATAGTGGCAGTAATTTTGGGGGTCACTGGTTATTATTCCAAATATTAAAGGAATTGTGACAACTACAGTTCACAGGTATGTCCACATCCAGGCTCATAATCCTGTCTGTGACCACGTTAACCTTCCTCCAGGAAGGTTAGAGCAATTTTTGTACAAAATAACCACTGTACTCAGAGAACAGAACTTCATCCCTTTGTTCCCCATATATTTTGCAATTTACTCTCCACTCACAAGAATCAGATGCACACTGACTTTCTGACCCATCTGCTGCATGCAAGTATTTGTCAGGAGGTGCAGGTATTTATTCTGACATCAGTCTTTGCCTGGCCTATTTCTAGTTGGGACTGCCTGGTTTTCATTGGTCTTTTTTGACATCTTTATACGTTCTAAAAAATCTGTATCTTTTAACCCTAATGATGTTTCTCTATGACATAGTTTTGATTCTGTGAACCATGGAATCTGTTTACCTTAATTTTAAAAATCAGGGATAGTAACTGGGCATTGTGTTGGAATGTCCAAATTTTGGTTGTGATAACTGATGCTCTACCAGCTGTAGCAATTCTCAACCCTCCCTTTCCCAAGCACTGCAAGAAACACTTAAACTTCCAACTCAAGAATCTAGTTTTAAAGGAAGGTGAATAATGTTACAATAAGTGTCCTAAAATTTCTTTGTGTTTTCTTCCAAAAATGGATTCAAACTCTCAACTTCTTGGGGTGGAGGGGTCAGTGAACACCAGGGTAGATAATTCAGAGGATAATACTTAGTGCTGTTGCCTCTTTTTGTATGTGCAGCAGGCGTGAATTGTGAAAAAGATGTGTTGAGAGCAGAACCTGGAAGGGAGGCTTTGCTGGGAAGCAGGATGTCGTGCCTTTTTTTAGAATTATACTTGTGCTGTCTGACCAGACATGAACACAGTGCTTTGATATGAACTGTTTCCTTTCTGTCATGATGTGCCACTGAAATTCACATGACATCTGGCATTTTGCTTGGGCTCATGCCTGAATTTTCTGCAGACCTTGAATAAAAATAGTTGTTCTTTACATCAGCAGCTGGTTGGGTGTAATGCTGCAGAACAGTCACAAATGAATGTTTGGCTTCATCTTAGGAACCAAGTTCAACTTTCAGCTGTGACTAAAGGCAATTTGAAAGAAACAAAAACAAAACAGCCACCTAAACCCAAAACCCCCCACCAAACCCTTTTGCTGTGCTAACAGAAGCCAAGAGCAAGCACTCAAAAAGAAGTCTGAGAAAAAATTGTTTTTCTGAATCCTTGAATTTTTTTTAAATAGCAGTTCTGTCAAAATTTCAATAAAGGGAGAAATGTGATAGAGTTCAGGGCAGCTCAGAGGTAGTTAAATGACTTGTCACTTATTTTGATTCCTAGTGATACATGAATTTATCTAATGACCTAAAGAGTGTGAACATGTGAAGATGTGATACAGTCTCCTGAATGCATTTTCATAATATTTATGGTTTTAGTTTAACTTGCCATCCCCCACTGACAACAGGTTACTGGGAGTGTAGTTACTGATTTTATATTTTCAAGCTGAGTGCCTCTAATTGGATCCAGCCTCAATTCAATTATCCTTTCAAACTTACCACTCTTGAATATTTCAGCTAAACACTTAGAGACTCATTGCAGGACTATGTCGGTGGATTTAGATGTTCATTTTAAAGTAGGTCAGAACAGAAGGATGAAAATTCTTCTAATAGAATAAAGGACAAAAACTTGAAATTATATAATTTGTTTATGATAAATTAGTTCCTCTTATTCAGTGTTGCCAACTACTGTAACATGTAGATGGCAAGCATCATCAAAGAAATGGGTAAATATTAGAAAGTTTATGCTAATACTGAATTTTCATATTTTCATAACTCAAATCCAGCAGAGAGAAACCCCAACACTTTGTGACTTGAAGGTGAGTATTGTTCAGATTGAATTTCTGAGTATTGGCCTTTTCAACAAATTCATCTTAGGGAGGTTTAGGCCATTTGGGAAACTAAAGCTTTCCCTGGGAGGTAGAAGGGGGAGAGAAAATCAGGAGCAAGAGCAAGCTGTACCAGTACTTTAAATTCTTCCTTCTATTTCTATGGTCAGGTGCTGGAACCCTGGTTTACTGAGAATTTGAGACTTTCTGAGCTGACAGGCACTGACCCCCAAGAGAGCACTGCATTTGACCTGAGGCCGTGGAGAAGGCTTCCAAAATGGAATGGTAGAACTGGGATGGTGGGTGTGGAGTTGGAATAGAAGTGTGTAATATCGCATGTCTATAAAGCAAGATGGAGGTTTTAGGACAGAGGCTGGTCCTTCCTCTTCACCTTCTTCTCCATGGGTTTGGGTGGTTTTGTGTAATTGGATAAAAAAGTCCACATTGTGGGCCACGGGTGTTTGGTTATTGGGTTAAAAGTAAAAATAATTTAGGTGTCATTTCTTCATTGGACAGTTGATCCTTAAAAAGCCTTGTAGAGGGAGAAACACAGCTCCATTTTTCGTTTGTTAGAGTGAAGTGCTGCAGAACTCACACTTAATAATAGAATATAGATAAGAACTGATAGTAAAAGCAGGGCAACCCTGACAATGGGGGAGATGATGAGGAGGACTCAATCTTATCAGAAGGCTAATTAATTACTTTATTACATTATATAACACTATATTACACTGAATCTGCCAAGCACCCAACTCAACTGCAGTCAACTGCCCAGAATCTTGTGACTGTCAGCCAACAGTCCCCACACACACACATGGATTCAATTGCTCAATGAATCAAAACACCATCACCAGAATCCAATTACCAATTCCCTTCAGGTAAACAACCTTCCGCAATGCATTCCGCTTGTGAACAACAAGAGGAGCAGCAATTGAGATAAGAATTGTTTTTTCTCTCTCTGAGGTTCAGAGAATGTAAATCCCAGAAAATATCCTTGGGAAGTTGTGCCTTTTCTCTGTGAAGAGAAATACGGCTACAAGAACTAATTAACATCTGAGTCCAAACAAGAAATACCGTCTCGCGCTTTTAATCCCTACCATGGCAAAAAAGAAGCAAAGATTCAGCAGTGATGACAGTTTCCCTCAGAAGTGGAGAGATCTCAGGTTAGATAAATAGTGACAGGTAACTCACCCTCGTTAATCAGAGCCAGAGGTGGCACTCTGAAAGGACTCTTTGTGGGAGAAGTGGCGGGGTCGGGCGGTGGCCGTACATCTCTGTCCCGGGGGTAGCCCGGGTCTCGCTGGATCTCGTTGCCTCCCAGCAGGACAGGAGTGTAGGGCTGGCTGTTGGGGATGTGCTGGGGCACCACCTGCACCAGGGGCGGGGACCCGTGGGGGTCCTGGCGCGAGAAGATCCTCAGGCACTGCTCCTCCAGCAGCGAGATTGTCACAGACTGGTTGTTTACCAGGTCGGTTAGCGCCGCATATTTTACTTCCAGCTCTTTGTATTTTGTTGCCATCTTCAGCATTTCTGTGGTAACATTAAGGACTTTGTTTTCCAGCTGGGAAAGCTCAAGCGAGTTGTCGCGCTTGCGAATGATCTCGTGCAGGAGTTGCATGTACAGTTGGGTCACACGAGAGTTCATGTTCCGACTTTCTTTCCTCAGTAGTTTGACTTCGTTCACGATGTTTCCGTCCACATCCACCACCAGCTGCAAAATGTCGATCTCCCGCTTCTGCTTGGACAGCACATCCTTCAGGTTCTCGATGTCCATCCTGGTGACTTCATCTTTCCTGTTCCCGGTGCCCGGGCCGTTCGTGTTCACGCAGATTGGCCCTGTGATTTTTTGTTCTGGGACCAGGAAGGTGTAACCACATTTCTTCCCTTCCTCTGCCCCGTCTGCTGAGCGAGGCTGCCTCTGCTGGGGCGTCTTACTCGGCGTGGACTGTTCCGTACAGCGCCCGATAGACAGCAGCAGGAACAGCAGGACACCCAAAGTCCACTTCAGGATCTTCATTGTAGAGCAGGTGTGATCACTGTCAGGAGCCTGTTGAACAGATAAAAGATAAAGTCATAAACCAGAGGAGTAACTAAAGCTCCTGGACTTTTAAACTGCCTCAACTGTTGGGTTTGCCGTGCTTGCATTTATGTAGCCAAGCCTTTGGCATCTCTTCCTTGGAGTTAGATTCCATTAGATTGGCTGGCTGTTTTGAGCAGGAAGCACTAGAATTAAGGTACAGGATTTAGTAAAGGAGTTGTTGCAATGGGTAGCTTTTCAGAAACGTTGCTGTGCTTAGATCCTCTGTTACACTCTGTTATCAGATTGCTCTGATCTGTGCTCACTGCAATTACCTGCACAAGGTTATGGAGCATGGAGTGCTTAGGAAATACCTTCCTGGAAGGGAAGGAGGGAGATGAAATGATTTATATAAATGTTGGAATTTGGATTATAAAAGCTTTTCTGCTCCCCCTTTAGCTTTATATATAGATATATATGTATAATTTGTTAAATACTATATACATACTGATTCATATATACACCCATTTTTCAAGTTTATATATACAGAGTTTTAGTAGACTTGAAAAACACATCTTTAAGACTATTTTTGGACATAAGTGTTAGGCAGGAGATTAGATATTGTTGCAAACATCAAAAATTACTTATTCAAGTGACTTTGAATTTGTAAAGAAAGCTTAGAAGACAGCATATGTGTCCTTATTTAGTTGCCTTGAGATGAACATCTAGAATTCTTGTCGCACTATTTTTGTATCTCCAAGAACATCTTTATCCAAATAATGCTGAAGTATCAGGTATGTTGTCATTATAAATACCATACTGAAGTATTTCATTCCTCTTTTAAAGAAAACTAGGAATTTCTTTTAACTCTAAAGATTTAAAGTGCAATGATAAAGATCTAGGAATGTTTTTTGAGACCTGTTTTTTTGCTTTAAATATACTTAAACAAAGGTAGCACTTAAATAAAGAAAAAACCTTCATTTTTTATGGTTTGTTTGCTTTGTGAAGCAGATCACTCTTATTATCTCAGCTGTTGATCTGTCTTTCCTTTCCAGCCTCCTTTTGCCAGCCTTTGGATAGCTTTTCTACAGTGGTCTTTGGATAATTACAAAGAGTAATACAGTAAGAGCAGGCAAAGTTAATTATCCTTCTGTTCCTGCTGGGTCCAAGTTGAAGTGCATTTGGTAATCCTGACACAGTGATCCCAGAGGAGAAACAGAGCTCTGCTGCTTCCTTTACATTCACATTACAAATGATAAGGTGACTTTTGGGTCGAGTCCCTTTTCCCAGTTCTGTTACTGGCTTTAATATTATTGTAACAAATGGTGTCTGCTCAGGCACAGGAAACCTGTCGAGTCTTTGTTTTTTGGCTTCACTAAGAGCAGTGATTACAAGCTTTAAACCAAGATGTACATGCAATTAGGAGTTAGAGCTAGGAATTCTGCTTAAATGTTTAATAAATTTTTGTTTGTCTGATGGTTGTGTTGCAAGCCCAGCTCCTGGAAGGGGAAGAAAACATATTTAACACATACTAAAAATCCTTTCTTACCCTGCATAAATGGAGGGAGCACCATAAGTTTGAGGAGTTTATTTTAAAATACTTAACTTAGTTTGCAGGAATAGGTATTTTTGTGTCTACTATCAAAACCAAAACTTAATAATTTTGTAAATATTTCTCTGCTGAAACTGTAACTTCTGTTTAAAGAAAAAAAGTTAGGAAAAAGTATCACTTTTCTCCAGAGCTGGTTGTGTGTTTTTCTTTGGTAATTTCAGACATTTAAAATATTAATCACTTGTACAGTGCTCAGATTTGGTAGTTCATTAGGTTAAATGTTCACATGCATCATGGGAAGCGCATGGGAAACTGGTCTGTGTGTGGTTTTTAATTTGACAAAGATGAGCTGAATTAATTGTCTGAAGTTTAAAACCTCTTTGCATCTCCTAACTCATTTTTTTATACTTTTGCATTTACTATTTGCAGATTGAGGGAAAGAGACTTCATGGCATTTGTTGAGGATGAAGCCATAGTACAAGTCCAGTATTTTGCTGTTTTCACAGGGTGTAATAGGTACTTCATAGTCCAAGAAAATGAATTACTTTTTACTTCTTGGGAGCTTTTAAAGACCCTACAGAGTTATTGAAATAATGAATGGCTGGGGATTTTTCCCCACAGCAGCAGCACATTTTCCCCTGGAAATACATAGAACTTAAATTAATCTTTCAAAACAAATCACTTTGCAACACAGTCCACATTCTAGTCATGTATTCTGCTGCAGTCTGCTTTCTGCATTTCTTTTAATATTAAATGTGTTCATTTTGAACTTTTACCCTTAGGTATTAAAGTTTCAAGCTCTGTGTCTATACATGTGCTGTCAGACTATTAAATTAATTAAAGGGTCGAATACAGCATAGCCAAATCCAGCAGCTGCATAAGACTATGCCCTAGAATTTGAAATTCAGAAATATCTTGTAGTAAACTGAGACATTCAGATAAGCAGGGATGAATTCCTTCTGAGAATCTACCTGGTAGGGAATGTGTATGCTTCCATGGAAATGCTGATGTTGAAAAAATTAGGTGTTTTAAAATATTGCTTGTCAAATTTGAGCAGCTTAATGCCTAACTTGTTATACAATAATAGGCTCTGAGCAAGATATTTACCTGGAGTTTTAATCAGCTTAGAAGGAAATGAAAATACTGTTTCAGAAATTTCCTGATGTTCTGGGCAAGCAGCTTAAAAAAATAGGAGCTGTTTATCCAAAGTGTCCCAGAATGATAGCCTAATATGCGAGACCCAAATGACAAATTAAAATTAGAGTTGGGAAATAGGTTTAGAGTTTTTAGACCAGACACATTTTGTGCTGGGTTCCCAGGTTTAGGTGTTTAGGTAGTGGCAGAACTGTTAGCTGATCCCCGAGGTTCAGGGATCAGCTCAGGCAGAGCCAGTCTCCCACCCTCCCTGCAGGTTTGGAGTCACCTCTGCTGAGTGGGGCTGCTGGTGCAGACCTTGGAAGTGCAGCAAGTATCTTGTGATTACAGATACCATTGCTTTGAAATATGTTGTCTAACTCTTTATTAAGTGTCATGGTTTTTAGATTAGAGCAAACTGTCATTTCAGCTGGTTCTGTCGTGTTTCTGTGCCACCCAGTTTCGGGCCTCAGATTTCTGTAGAAGTTTCATTATGTATGTTCTGGCCTGCTGATGTTTTATAGCTTCTGCAGAAGAAAATGTGCAGTTATTCACAGCAATACAAGCTTCTTCATCAGCTTGTCAGAAACACTCAGAGCTGTAGACAGGGCTTCAATACTATTTTAAATTTAATGCCATTTCTTCTGATTTCTTTCTTTTTCCACAGTGATCCCTGTGCAAAAAAAAAAAAAAAAAAAACCACTTGCTTTCAAAATTAGTTTTTGATTTATTACTTTAAAAAGTGTTTAAAGGTCCAAAATTCCAATTTAAAAGAGCAAAACAAGTCAGTAACTTCTGTTTTTAACTGCTGTAACACAGACTGTGTTACCCCCCCTAGAAATATTGTAATCACAAGTACAGAGTTGCATGGATCAGGATGTGGGGAAGCTGGTATATATTTGGCATTTTTTAGCTTTCTGCACAACAAACTATTTGTTCTTTGTTGTACTGCTGTGAGTCATGTTCAGC
Source organism: Haemorhous mexicanus (assembly GCF_027477595.1). Lineage (NCBI taxonomy): Eukaryota > Metazoa > Chordata > Aves > Passeriformes > Fringillidae > Haemorhous > Haemorhous mexicanus. The sequence goes on from NC_082349.1 coordinate 27,805,601, forward strand.
AGGATGTAAAATTTGGAAACCCACAACACAAATTGGAATCTGTTCTTCCAGAGCTGACAAGGCTCGTTCTCCCTGGGCAGTGTAGGGTGATATGGGTGAATATAACAAAGCTGTTGCAGATAAATGAGAATACAGGGTTCCTTTCATATGAAAAATGCAGTATCAGTACTTATCTTTATTCCAAATATTTATGAAGAGATTATGGTCAAGTGATAAATGCCAGCAGTGCCCTATTACTTGTGACAGGAAGAGAAACAGACCGGGTTCTTGAAGAAGGTAAATTGCAATGCTGAGACTAAAGATGCTCTGCCCACGATACCAGCTAATCAGGGAGCTCAGTTATTGATGTTACACAGGCTTCATTTTCTGTTGAACTTTGCCTTAGCAGCTGAAATCAATAAACCCAGCTGTGTTCCCCTATGTCTGCACAGGCTAAGTGAGGATTTTTGTAGATTTTTTTAGCTTAAAACTGGGTCCATGACATTAGAAGTAATACTAAGGTGGGGAAACCCCTCTTCTTATAGGAGAAATGTTCTCAAGGATTTCAGTATATCTCTGTATTTAAGTTACTTCTCCCTATATAAACAAGTGTTTTTCCCTCTGCCTCTGCTGAAATAACAGGATTACTTACAATTGTATTGACTGGGATCCAGGAATAATATGTTCTTGGGTTTTGTTCATCAGATATGTGATGTATTGAGTCACATAATTCTGTTTCAGAGATTGCCATCAATCTGATTCCTTTTAGGAAATGCAATCTAAAAATCTTCAAGGGGTTTTGAGGTTGTCATTGAAAACGTGTCCCTTTTAAAAATGATAACTTCTTAGAAATTCTCTGCAGGAGAGATTTGTTAATCTTGTCACAGTAGATATTCTGAAAGCACTGCAAAATTTCATGGCATTTCCAGATTTTTTTGTGAAGTTTTTTAGCATGAGGGTTCCTTTGCATTTGTTGGCAGCCACTGTGTGTGCTTGCATTTTTTGAACAGGCAGGTACAATGCAGTTTTGCATTTTGTTGGAAATGTGTAATTTTGGGGCTCTGCTTAGAACAGATACTGAAGATATTAAGCATCCAGTTATGCTTGCTGTAGGAAATTGTACTTCATTCATTGGTGTATAAATTTTAAGGACCAAACCAATAGGGCACTTTGCAAAAAACAAAGCCCAATAAAACAATAACTAAAACTCGACAGAGTCATGTAATTACTGCTAAAGTTTAAATGTTCAGAATTTCCATTCTTTTTAGTGAGTTCCTTTAAAACTTCAAATAGTATATTTTTTTCACTGTACTTCAGATCATTCTTTTGGCAGCAACTTAATATTAGTATTGCATTATTTGTTTTAAAACAAACATTTCAAAATTTGAACTCTAAAGCTGGAAGGCAGCAAAGGAGAGAGAGTTAAACCCTTGTATACAGCCAGTTTATTGCTTTAAAATTATTGACTCAGCTGTTTTCATTTGTGGAAAGTTTAGGAATTGTTCTAAGCAGTGTAAATCAAGCCCTTGGCTGATGATGAATGAATGGAGCCTGGTGTCCAAAGCACATTATGTGCTTCAAAGGGGGGTTGTGTTGTTGTTTAGGATATTTTCTCCTCCTTATGTAAATCAGCACAAAAGGATAGTAAGGAAGAGGGCTCAAGAATTTGGAAAAGATCCATCTTGCTTGTTCATCAAGGCTGCTTCAGACCTTTTTCCTCTGGTAGCTACTAAATCTTAATTAAGTTTGTCTTCTGTAACACTTTGTCTGTCCTTTTAGCATCAGCCCCTTCATTCTCTCTTACCGTATTAGGCAGCTCGGAGTTTGTAAATGCAAATACATCACTGAAGTTCATTTGCATTGTTCTGTATTATTTACTGTATTTTAATTTCCAAGTCAGCATGAAGAAAGTTTTCTATGCTTTTCCTATGTATAAGCAAGTATTTTTTGGGTTTCATCTGTACTTTTGTCTTCTGTTTGTAAACAACTTTCTTGTTTTAATCATCGATTAGCAGCAGCATTCTTCTCCCTTTCTTCCACTAGTGAACTGTAAAAAACCCCTCAATTTTCCACTTAATGTAGTGTTGCTTAGTACGCTACATTTCATGTTTATGAAATGGATCTTTATTTAGAAACAAACTGCAGTTCAATTGAGGTACAAAAAAGGAAGGTATTGGTGCCTGTTGCAGCAATGTCTTTGGATTTTCAGCTGCACAATTGATTGTGCTACAAACTCGATTATGTTCTGAATCAGTGTTTGACGCTGGTTTCTTGGTTGGCTCTAGGCTCAGCAACTTCAGCTTCTCAGAAGTGCCATAAATAAAAACATACTTGAAACGATATACAATGATTGCTACTTACAGATGTGCATTGATTTGCTTGGGACTTTTCACAGTGGTTTTATTGAGGTATCCATTTTCTAGTTCTAGTAATGCTAGGTCTATGCTCTGGTGTTGGGTGAAATCCAGCTGCCCTGAAATCGATAGGATTTTTGGCTTTTGCCTTCTGGTAGGAGCAGAATTTCACATGAGTATGTTCACAGTACCCAAATTACATGCTTAGCAAAGAGTCTGGTAGTGCTAATTTTCTGTAACTGTAGATAACAATACAGCTAAACAACCGAAACTTGTTCATCCCTACAACTGGAACAAGTTAGTCTGTGCTCTTATGCAGTGCCTTTTTTAATTCTTTCCAAAGTCTACCAAATGCCACAAAAATGACTCTTAATGTTAGTTGTCAAATGTTTCTCAGGCTGAGAGGGATTTGTTTCTTCCCAATTGTATGTTGACGGAGATGCATGTAGCATTCAGAAATAGCTCAAAATTAAATTTGTAAGTAAGAATAACTTTAAAACTTACCAAGAAATAAAGTCTTCCAGCTGGTTTGCTTCTGTGGCAGATGGAAAATCCAGAGGCCAAATTGCTTTTGCTTCCTATATTACCCGATGGTGTGGAGTGTTAATCTGCAGCTGGAGCTGAAAACTGCTTTTGTCTTTCTCTGTTAGATCCAAGCTGTATTGAGGAATTGGGTTTCTCCATACGATAACCAAGCTAACTAATCAGTTTTAAAAAAAGAAAAAAAAAAGTAATGCTCCAATATGCGTTATTCCAGGAGAGAGAGAGAGATGTTTTTTGAAACTGCAGTGTTTAATTCTCACATGCAGAAGTGCTCTAACCAGCTACAGCTGACCCAGATTCCATATACATCACTTTTGGACAGTGTTTTTTTAAACAAACACACACTCGGCTCAGCCGTTCAGCCCACCTATGATGTCACCGCGAGCACTCGGAGAGCAGAAGAAACTCCTCCTTCGGATTTCCTATCCATACCCTCCAGAAAAGGAGGGGGTAGGGAGGCTGAGAAGTTAGGAACAAGGAAAGATTGTTTGCCAGTAGAAGGGAGGTACCATATGGCAACGGACTGTGCAAGAGTTCAGCAAGCAATTACAAATCAAACATTTTTACTATGCTGCCTAAAGATGCCTTTCAAGTTATTACAGTACTGGGCTTCATTTAGAAGAAAGATTCTTTCAGGCTGATAAAACTCAATTTGTGTTGCTGGGAATAAAAGGGGCAGCCTGGCTGGATACAACAGGAAAAATGAAGCATTTGTAGTCTAGAAGAATGTTCAACAGAATGTCGCATTCTTGACGTTCACTTAATAAGAAACAGTTCCAGTTGTTAAAGGCATGAATTCTCCAATACATGTGGAAAACGTTAAAACTCTGTGTGTGATGGTTTTGGGTAGGTATCAGAATATTTGATAACATCTGACTGGTGTTAGAAGTAGCAAAAGCCACAGAGATTATGCTCTACAAGAAATACAGGATCTGGGATTGGTCCATGCTCAGCCAGCACGTGAGTGCATTTAATTTGCTGCCATTGATCTTTCTGGTTTCTTCACAATGGCAGTGCCAATTACATTTGAAAGCTTGGATGCTTTCAAAATTATTTTAGATTTCATAGAAATGCATCCAAGAGGTTTGGAGAACTGCTCTTTACAGAAGACTTAGAAGGCTAAAAGAAAAGATCTGTACAGTCATTCAGAGGTAATTCTACAAATACAGTGGTTTATAAAATCCTGCATAAGAGTGCAGGTGCCTGTTACAGGGAATTTCCTTAAATATAGTTAATAAGTATGATTTACTTCCTTCTGTGGAAGATTGAGTGGGTTTGGAATTTTTAAGGCTTGTTGGGACATGGGTTAGTAAATTCAGATTCAGGACAGCTTATGCACTTTAGCTAGCATGGCAATTAAATGCCACTACCTGATGTTTCTGATCATCCTTTCTGTTTTTTAGAAAACTGTTTCTAGCAGAACAGAAAATTGAGAGATTTAGTAGTATATCAGGTCATGTATAATACCTTTTTATTCACTTTTTTATGTGTCACCTTTCAACCACAAGTATTTTAATTTGTTTCTGTGTGCGCACACACACACGTGTGTGTGTGTGTGTGAGCGTGTGTTGGTTTTGGAGGGATGCCCAGAGTTTCCCAGCTCACATTTGAGGACTGTACTGGTTAGGTGCTATACAAACACAACTGCTGTTCTTGTGAGGTTGTATTAATAGTCTTCCACCTGTAAAGCCAAAGTCCTTGTTATGATTTTGGTTGTACAAGGCTGAGAGGTGAAGTAAAATATAATTTAAAAATTTCCCTGTTACTGAAACAAGTTTCTTAAGTAAAATTATTTAAGTTTGTGTAATTTTTTAAATTGGGATATCTGTGAAAGATGCAAGGGATGCAGGCCAATTCCTTTGAACAGCAGAGTTGGTCAGGATATGCTTTGCTTAGTTGAGACAAACAGGTGAAGTTCAAGAAATGGAGTTGTGGTTGGAAATAAAATAAACATTTTATCTACAGCATTAGTGTGTAAGGAGGAGGATTTTTCTCTCTACATGATCAGGGGATTGAAGGAGCAGTGCAGGGGAAGAAGGCAGGCAGGGAATATGAATTGACTTACCTTAGAAGGCTCTTGGCTCTTTGAAGCTGTGGTTATTACAAACTGCAAGATTCATTCATTTCAGTCTGGTTGCCCATTTTATCTAAGTTAATGTTTCCCATGTTGCTGAGCTTGAGTTTTTATTCAGCTTGAAGTGTTTTGGGTATAATTTATCCTTCTATTGTTTTTTAATTGTTGCTTTGGAGGAAGGAAGTAGTAGATTTCCTAAACAATTAATTTTGATGGTGTATTTTGGTATTGTGTGTTTAGTATGCTTCATATTTGTCAAGAGAGTAGTAAATTGGTGCTGTTGAGAAGATGAGCTTTATGAGTACCTGTGCATGTCCTTGTACTTACTTTTAGATTTCTAAAATTATTTTCCAGGTAGATCCAAAATCCTATTCTGAGACAGTGCTTTTATCAACCTGCTTTAATGTTAGTGCAAGCAAAAATTCTTCACAAAATTCTTGATGACAGGTTTTTTTCCTGCTCAGTGAAAGACATTAAACAAAGAAACTTCTCATTCTAATCTCATTTCAGGTATTTATCTGTCAGACTTGACATATATTGACTCTGCCTACCCCTCAACAGCAAGCATTCTGGAAAGTGAGCAAAGAACAAATTTAATGAACAACATTCTTCGAATTATCTCAGATTTGCAGCAGTCGTGTGAATATGGTAAGCTAGTGTGTAAATATCAGAGTGTTAAAGAGAATAATTTAAAAGCTTTAATTTTTATCTGCTGTGATTCAATTTAAGTAAGGCTGGACCCCTGAGAATGGCATTAACACTCTCCCTCATCCTCTTAGCCCAGAAGTCTGGGTTTATTCTAGTATTGTAGACAGAGCATCAGGGTGAGGAGACAGAATAAAATTGCCTTTCTCTTGCATTGAGCAAACTGTAGTATATATTTTCTGATTATAAATGTGTAGTAGTACATCATACTCAAGAGTAGTTCTACTGGTATTTATAAGCTTGTATCCCTGTTTTCATAATTTTATGACTGAATTTTAAAAGTAGGATTTCTTTTGGAATAGTACTTTTACTAGAGATAATAAAATACATTCAGCTTGTCTTTTGGACATTTATAGTTCTGTCCATGTATCAGATAATGTATTTATTTCTTCAAAGGTGGTTTCCCTCACAGTCCTCTTCCCATTTTATTAAAGTCCTAATGCTGAGTTTGTGATGGTGGAATGTGAGTTAGCACAGGATTGTGGCTTCCTTGAAAGCTCAGTGTAAAGAGAATGTGGGCTGTGAAGGAGTCCTCAGACTCCATGTTCCAGTTCTGGGCCTTTGGTTTGGCCAAGGATGTTGTCTTACCTTTCCCTTATGTATGCTCTGATGAGCAGCTCTGGGGTTTGTGGGGGGGGGAGTGTCAGCTCAATGCATGAGAATTGCTATGAAGTTCTAAACTTTCAGTATCATTGGGGCCTGTAGTTTGTACCTCCATCTCACGTAAGAAGGCAAGAGATCTGAATCTGTTCAAATAGTTTCTCGAAAAAAACTTTGTTTACCAATGAGCGTCACAGTGTCAATGAATGCTGTCTGTTTTCCAGATATTCCTATGTTGCCTCATGTCCAAAAATACCTAAACTCAGTTCAGTACATAGAAGAACTACAAAAGTTTGTAGAAGATGACAATTACAAGTAAGTACAAAATGCTATAAACTGACCATAACTTATTACAATATTACTTCTTTAAATCAAAGCCTGTCACTTGTGAGATTGCACTTGCATTGGGGAATTGTATTATATTATGTGGGTGTCCCTGCCCATGGCAGGGAGCTGGAACTAGATGAGATTTAGGGTTCCTTCTGACCCCCACTATTCTGTGATTCTATGATGATGCACCTCAGACACAGCAGCTGTACGCAGCTGTGGTTCCAGCAGGATGTTGTGCTCAGGGCACTTTCCCACATGCTGAATGGCAGATCTGCTCCCTTTTCTGTGCCAGACTGCAATAGCCCTTGCTTCAGATGGGTTTGGTCTGCTGAGAAAGACTTTGTACACGTGGCTCACCTGTAACACTGTTCTGTCATTAAGAGGAATCCTGTGGTTGGAGATGGCTTAAGTCATTCTTCATCGGAACAAATCCATCTGTGCATCCAGTCCCAGGTTTTTACTGAGGGTGACTTAGAGCTTTCACTTGCAGATAATATTTAATTTTATACTTTCCTCTTTGATTAGGTTATAAAGTGTGAGTAAAATGTAAGCACTTGGTTTTTGAGAGGCAAGTTCTCTCCCTGTTCCTCCCAGCCTCCCACCCAAGGTTTTTATGTCCTTAATTAAAAGATTATTACTGTAATAAGTGATTTGGCATCCAGCAAAACTGGGGGAGGGAAATCTCAGGCAAGAGACAGGAACTGAGGATAGGAAACACCCTAAGGCAAATCTGTTGCCTATGAAGGAGGGTTTTGTTCATTGGCTGATGTGCTCGAGGAGGTTCCCCACCCATTCCCATCCTGCCCGCCCGGGAAGTTTGTCACCTCAGAGGGCTTGAATTGGTTGCTTGTGCAGCTCCCTTGGAATGGCAGGAGGGGGATGCACACTTCAGGAACAGCTGGGCTTTGCCATTTAATAGCCCTGACTTGGATTTACTGAAAGGCAGCAAATGGGGACCCTTCTGTTTATGTCAGAGAACAGCTAACGAGGACTCAGACCCGTGGCTTCTCTTCTCAGCTTTGTAAATTGTTCTCTTCATGTCCCTGAAGATCCAGCTTCACCTTTTTCCTGTCATGTTCTACAGCCTGATTTGGGAAGTGTCACTTGTCTGTCGCTGAAAGTAAAGCTCTGTGGTCAAACATTTGAAGGAAGGAAAAAAAAGGCTAACCCAAACCCAAGCTTCTTATCTGCAATGTCTCCTTAGGACACTGTATTCATGAATTCCACTCTCCATCTTCCTTCACCTTCATTGGGTAGGACTCACTAGCAGTGGGAATTTGATTTATGAAGGAGCTGCAGTCTCTTCAATCCATGTTTTGGTAGCAGGGCAATGACTGGAGACAATGGCACATAAATCAGAAGTGTGGCTGCTGTTCACAATGTCTGGTTTTGCACTGATGGGTTTTCTACATCTCCAGACTGAATGTTTTTATGGTCAAGGAGTGTGTTTGAAGAATTGTTCTTACTTAAAGTGGCTCTTCTACTTTTCATCCCCTAAGGTGTCTATTAGCAAAAAGGTTGAAGTTAGAGAACAGCAACTTCAATACATGGTTTTTCTTCGTAAATGATTTTATTTGAAAAAATTAGATTATAAAATTGTCATGAATCATTGCTATACTGTCTGGAATGGGAGGAGAGGAGCTGTCAAACTTTAAACTTTTTCTCCCCAAAATTAAATGGATGCTTTTTCAGTGTTAGTTTCAAAGATTTTAGTTCTGAAATCTGTGTGGACAAGATACACTTCATCTTCCTGGAGTTATCTGCCCCTATAGTCTGCCTTCTTTGTGGGCCTGCTGGAAATGGCATTACAAAGTTACAGAAGAAGCTTGAATTATGGCTGAAATCAAGTTTATAATGTATTTTCCAAAACACAGAAGAGGATTTTGGCTTCTGGGCCAGTAAAGACAAAAGGCTTGGTGCTTGGCACACTAGTGCACTTCATAAAAAAATTTAAAATATGAAGTGTTCCAAGAATAAATATTTTAGCCAAGGTAGGGGGAGAAGTTGTGTATTATTTTCAGTTTTATTTTTTCCAGGTTTTAGCTGGAGTAGCAGTTTCATGTGTTTGCTAGCCATCCCAGGGCACTTAAGGTCCTGGTGGTCTGTGTGAACCAAAGCAATAGGCAGGAAAAATCAAGTTTGGAAATAGTGTGTGCTAAAGATAACTCTGCACTGTTTGTATTACCTTCATAGTATTCCTTGCAATCAGGGAATCGGGCAGCTTGCAATCATAAATTTTAAAAATTCTTCTACATACATTCTTCTTTTTATTTCCTGATAAAGTAATTTTTAATGTTTCTTTAATGCAGACTTTCATTAAAGATAGAACCAGGGACCAGCACCCCCCACTCTGCTGCTTCCAGAGAAGATTTAGTAGGTAAATAATTAATAAATGTGAGAAGACTTGAGGTTGTCATGTGCATTATTTTAGAATTGCAGATGTGGAAAATATTTGCCTGAGGCTATAAAGAAGTGTGAAGTTTAAACACTGCATGTTTGTAATAAAAAGTCTAAAGGTGATCTGTAAAGAAGGAATTGAGTCATTTTTTTAGGTTCTTGTATGTATTGTGGTACTAAGTTGTTAATGTCATTTGGGGTGAAGAGCTATTAAATATTCATTCTTTGTTGTGTCTAGACAGAAGGGCCTTCATCTAAACTTTTCATGGCATGATATGCTTCCAAAAATGAACATTCTTCTTGATCAATGCCAAAAGTGGTTGAAGGCAGGAGTTTGAAAATGTAGAATCAGTGGGACGTGCCCAGTGCTGGTATAGTAAATGCAGCCACCTTTAGGACTTGCAAAATACTTCCACTGGATGGTCTATTTGAAAGAAATGTTTTTGGTTTTAATCCTGTGCAAAAATCCTGAAGTGCAGGGGGTTTAATTATCAATAGATCAATGAGCTTAATGAAGCTCTCTCTTATAAAGGGAGTTCAGGAAGTTTTGTGCAATTTTTCCATGATTTTCTGATAAGTGACCCTGACAGTAATTCTGAAATGACTTGGGAGTAATGTCTTTTGTCTTCCCAGGCTCTGAAGTCGGAGCATCTCCACAAAGTGGAAGGAAAAATGTTGCAGCTGAAGGAGCCTTGCTACCACCAACACCCCCTTCACCTCGGAACCTGATACCCCATGGACATAGGAAATGTCACAGTCTGGGATACAAGTCAGCATTTTGCCTAACCTAAAAATCCTGAGCTTTTTTTTTTTTTTTGAAGTGATGTGTCATCTTTCAATACAAAATCTTTGCTTGTAAAAAGTAGCATGACCTGTACACAGTACTTCACTTACAGAGCAATTTGTGGCTAGGGAGCAAGCTCAGAACAGTAATGCTGGTATCCCAACCAAAGAGAACTAATCAAAATAGGAAGGCTGAAGTTTTGATGATAAGACTAGTCAGTGAGTTAACCAGAATGGCTGTCTCTGAATGACAAAACTATCCCTTTTTAGTAACTCAATGCCACTGTAATTATTTCAAATTCAAAATTATATCACTGCTTGATTGGTATTTTTACAGGAAGACCTCCTTTATGGACTTTCTTTGTAGACTAACTCTGTTTAGTAATGGCTTCAGGCTTTTTCCATATAAGTGTACTTCTAATAATATCTTGATCATTATCTCATCATTTCCCTTGTCATGTCTTCAAAATGCAAGACTGTAGCTACTCAGTAATAAAAAACTTCTATTAAGTTTACCTTTAATGAGCTGGAATGCAACGCTGCAGTTCAATTACAGAAGTGTTACAGAAGACAAAAATAAGTGCTATAGAAGACAAAAATACAGTGCTATTGAAGATAAAAATAGCATAAGACATTGAAAGTAATTGTTAATGTACTCCTGACTTCATCTTTGTTACACGAGTTCCGTGCAGTTTTAAAACTGGCAATTCGTACCAGTAATTTAGGTAAATTAATTTACCAGTTTGTGCTTAATTACTTATGGCTTGGTCATGATTTAATTTGGCACACAGTCCTTCAGGATGTTAAAGCAACTCCTGGGAGGTATCAAAGGCGAGGTTGTAACGTCGTGTCCTCGTTGGTTTCTAGTTTCATCCACAAAATGAACACGGCGGAGTTTAAAAGCGCGACGTTCCCCAACGCAGGACCGCGGCACCTGCTGGATGACAGTGTCATGGAGCCCCACATCCCCTCCCGAGGGCAGGCTGAGAGCTCCACCCTGTCCAGTGGGATTTCAATAGGTAGGAGCTGCAAACACACTCAGGCACTGCCTGGGCTTTTCAGAAAGGTTTTAGCACACATAGCTGGTGATTGGGCCTGCAGCAGTGCTGTTCCAAATTACTGCTTCTGTTGTCAAACAAATCTGAGAAATGAAGGGGAAGGAGGGTGACTTTATCTACACACCATGAACTGAGAAATTATGAAAAAGACTTTTGTTTTGGTTTGTTGTTGTTGTTGTTTGGGTTTTTGGTTGTTTGTTTGTTTGTTTGTCCCTGTTAGTGATAACGGCTTCCAATACTCATCTTCCTCAATGGGGGTGGAAGTAAGTATGGGACATGATTTCCTATTATCTTCCCCTCCCCCCCCCCCAATCAATTCAAGTTTTATAATGGCATTTCTATTTAAAATTCCATATTGATTTGACAGTGTAAATTGCTGACAGTTTTAAGAGCATAATTTCTAAATGCTTCTGACTTTGACAGAAGATAGAAATCTAACTTTCAAATTCCTCAAAATGTCAGAGTCTACTAAATTTTGATAAATTATTTATTTTCATATATTCAGGGTGGTGCTTTTTTTTGAGAAGTTCTGCTTCCTGAGTTTCCTCTGTGAGAAGAACTCTTTTTTTCTGTTGCACGCAGATCTTTTAGGTGGAGGGAGGACAGGACACAATTGCCTCTAAAAACCACCTGTTTGCAGCCAGGGCTGACAAGTGGAACCTCTCACTGCAGTCCTTTTCCTCAGAATTATTTGTTTGATAGAATTCAATGGTGTTAAATTTTAATGCGTCTATGATGATGAAAGATCCTTGTAGTGCTACACATTTCTTTGGATAACTGAATATCAAAAGCAGTTTTGCTTTTTAGCCTTTGTGGAAGGAAACAAGGTCACAGATTGTCAGATGATGCTGCTTTCAGGAACTGTACCTGTATTTTCTTGAGAAGAAGGCCATATAGAGTTAGACCAAAGTAGCTGGTCTAAGTGAACCTGTTCACATCAGGCAGCTTCCACTATTTAATGTGCATTGCTTGTCTCTGTTCCCTGCAGGTTCTCTGCTGTGGCAAAGTTTTCCACTTCAAAGCCATCCATCAGGAATGGTGTTTCTCCTCAGCATCCAGGCAGTTTCCATTCCCAGGGTTTGCATGGTGCAGGAGAACCAAGCTTTTGTCACCATTGCTGAAATGTAGCATTGCCCTTTTCTCAGGGCAATGTTTTATGGATGTTTTCTACCTAAATTCCTAAGAAATTTTCTGCATTTGATCCTTTTTTTTTACTTCTGTGCCTCCATTAGAGCCTAGCAGGGAAGGTTTGCCAGAGCTGACAGGCAGTTTCTCATAAGGTACAATTGAGACCAGTCACCATTTTTATATTTTGGAGAATATAGGATTTTCCTACTTTGTCTCCTCTCTGAATTTTTCAGTTCTGTTCTCTAGCTCAAGCATGACCTGACAAGCTGGAACAAAATTGCCACTTTGGAAGACTTGTATAAATGACTTGTAAAACAGCAACCTTTGGCATTTTGTGCAAAATCAGCATTTGTTGTTAGAAATTCCCCTCTCCCATTCTCTTTCATCTCCAGCCTCCCCATACTGTTTTATCACAGTTTTGACAGTCCAGCAGTGGTGTTATTTTTGCTGGTCCCTGATGATGAAAATTTCAATGACAGAAAAGTTTGATAGAGGTGCTAGAAATACAAATGGAAGAAGAGGGTAGGTTCTGGAGGTTTGCAGTATCTATTACTGCAGAATTCTTGGAAATGTAAGTTGTCTGGCATCCTGTGCTGCTGCCTCAGCAGGATTTAAGGAAGTTGATTGAAGCTGCTGAGTTCCTCCATCATGTTTGAAGTAGTCTGTTTACTCAGGACTTGGAATTAGTACAGTCACTGCAGCAGAGAGGAGGTTTATGGTATTCTACAACACAGCTTCAAAAGACTGTCAGGAAAATGTCTCCTGAATGTGTGTACTGAAAGGAGTGTTATTCTTCACTTTGCCCATAAACGTGGATTTAAACTGTTGCTCTAGAAACTGGACTACCTTTTTTACATATAAGCCTATATAGGACTTTACTTTTTGGGTAAATGATCCTTCTTCAAAACATGGACAGAGTTTCTGCTATGTCAGCACCTTGAATGTGCCTTTAAAGACAGCTGTAATGCTGCTTTAAATCACTCCTGTGTTTTGAGGGCTCTGAGGTGATTAGACCTTTCCAGTCCTTTCATATTGGAGGATCTGATAGGATCTGCCTCTGTTAAATATCAAAACACCACCAGTGTAACAACACTGTCCACAGGAATCCATCAGCAAGTCTGTAACCTAAAGCACACATTGAAGTGGTGATGGACATTTTGGTTATGCCCTGCTGGGAAAGGCTGACAGTCCACTCTGGGTATGGTACAGAGCATGCCACAGTTTTTACACCCATGTCATTAAGCTTTCACAGATGAAGAATATACTAACTGGCTGGTTTTTATTGCAATGAATGATTCCTAAAGCAGTAGCAGTGCAGTAAGTGAGACAGGTACAGGTTTTGCTCAAAACAGGCTGATCTGTGATGTGATAGCCATGGTCAGAGAACTTTATCAGATTATTTTCTTAATTTCAGCTATTGGAGGCTGAGTGTGCCTCAACATTCAACTCATTCTGAAAACAAACTCAAAAATACTAAAGATAAAGCCTCTTTTATATTGGTTTCTTGTGCTTGGGTCAAAGCAGTTTTTGTTCCTAGAGCTGTGGGAAGGTGTTCCATAGCTGATGGTTATGTGTTATGCTGGAATCAGGGAGCTGTACCTCTGGTTCTGTTGCCATCCTCCTATATTATAAATAAGTGCTTGTTATCTGGGCAGAAGATTTTAAAAAGTGAGAAATCTTTTTCCAGCAGTGCCAGGGCTATCCTAATAAGAAGGAATAAACACTTGTCCAGTCCCATATACAGTGTTAGATGAGAAATGTTCTCTTGAATTCAGGAGTGTAAGAAGAGAAAGTAGTCTCTTTAAGTTTCAGGTATTTATAAAGTAGATGGCTATATTTGAGCTGGTTACTATTGGAACTCTTTATAATCACATACAGAATTGAAATCCTCAAGGATGTAATTCATCTCATTCTTAGCTGGGTGGCTAAAAAGAGGTTATATGGCTTGAGTCCTTAAAACCCCACTGTATTTCTGTTGATTGCAGACACTTTTGAGAGACAGCACAAGCATCGTGCTGAAAATGTCTGTTTTGTGCAGACAGCCCAGAATATGTGCTGCTTTTACTTTGCAGTAAAGGAAGTTCATTGAGAACCCCCACTCACTGCTATCAGCCAAGCCTAAAGCTACAACGTGGTTTTGTTCTTGGAGGGCTGTGTTTGGATGAGGTCACTGTTTTGGTGAGGTCACTGTGTACACTCTGCCCTCCTGAGGTGTGAGCATTGCTCTTGGCTGGCTTCAAGGAACCACCTGCACACTTGTACCACCTGTTCTCTTGCCTGTATTTGCCTCCTGTCACCTCCTCACCTAAAAGTAGGTTAAATTAAGATGATTTTACTAGATCCTGGTTCCACTCAGAAATACCGTGAAACTTCCTTTAATTCATAAGATATTTTTCTAAAGAATACACGGTTCTCTATTAATTCCTAATTTTCTTACATTTTCTAAGTATTTATTGTTAAAGTGTGCTCTTAAGTATCTTTGCAGGAATGTTCAGCTTGTTTCATTAATGTGTTCAGAAGCTTTGGATTTCCACCATTTCTTTCCCCCAATTTGGCTCTGCTATGTTACTGAATTTCTTAAGCTGAGTTTGTTTACAATGGCAAATTGTTCAGATAATTCCTAAGAAGTAAAGGGAGCTGTATAAAATAGGCCCTTCTTTTCATATACTGCTTCTGTGTGGCCTTTCTCCTCTTAGAGCATCTAACCTGAAGATGCAAAGTCATTTTACTAAGGAAGTTATTCTCTGAGAGTGCTGTCTCATGTATACCACTTCAAAACAGATGTCAAGGTATGAACACAGGAGCACTGCTGAAACTGAGATTGAAACTTGAGGTGTTTAAAAATTCAAAGGAAACAATAATGGGTTGTGTTTGTAGCAGTGTTGGATGGAAATTCTTTTTAAGCTATTTATTTTTCCCCACTTACTTTTCCTGATCTGCAATGATATGGGTGAAAGCTCTGGAAAAACTAGGACTCTTGAACATTTGCCTTTGTGTGTTGCAATCACTGGAGAATAACTTCAGCCTTTGTTCTAATGCAATTGGAGCAATTAATGTTGCAGAGTCAAAGAAAGGTATTCTAAATCAGTGTGAATTAATGTAAGAAAGTGCCTTTGTAAGAACAGTACATTTCCAAACCTAAACTGGCATGAAATACATATGAGGAATCAGCATTTTAATGAATTCCTGTATTAAGTCACCACCTTGAAGTTACTGAATTCTACAAGGGATTATATTTCTCTTTAAATAAATGAAGTATAGGTGTAGGTATACAGTGTGTGCATTTACTTTCAGGGGTCTTGGCAGCCTGTAGAGTAGGGAAGACCTTTACACAGCCAGTGTTTGTTTGATTCTTTAACCTGTACTGTGCTATTCAGGTAGGTAGGACTGAGTCATCAGATCAGATTTCAGGTAGGGTTTCAGGCAGAAGAAATATGTCAGGTTTATTTATATATTTTCTTTGTATGAGTGTATGGATGCCTGTCTTTTGCCTTAAT
Source organism: Haemorhous mexicanus (assembly GCF_027477595.1). Lineage (NCBI taxonomy): Eukaryota > Metazoa > Chordata > Aves > Passeriformes > Fringillidae > Haemorhous > Haemorhous mexicanus. Next base: position 27,821,049 of record NC_082349.1, read on the forward strand.
AATGGATACCCAGTCTTGCTATTGTGAACTACTGCTTCTTTAGTGATAGGATAAATTAAGAAACTGTGTAATATTAGAGGTTAAAAATGCCAGGATTTGAGAGAAGATACAGTTTAGCACTCCAGTTCTGCCCCAAACTTTCTTGGTACTGTTTGCTCCAAGGCTCATTCTCTGGATGTGTTTACATCAATGTAGTTATACGACCCCCTGTTTCTGCCCATCTTTATCCATTTGGTTATTTGCTTTTGCTGATTTTTCACAATGAAACTCAGTGATGGTATTAAAAGTTTCTCTCAGTTCTCTCGTGTGATATTGCCAGAGTTCCTGCCATCTGCATTTGGTGAACTGGGGAGCCAGAGCTGAGCTGCTTAAACTGAACTAAAATAGTTAAATAGTCATGAACTACATATGAGGATTTGCAGTGTGGTTGTGAACTCACCAGAGCAGAGCTTTCAGGGCGTGGAGCCCATCTCTGTGGTGCTGTCTGGGCTGGGCTGTGCTGCAGCCATGGGTGTTCAGGCCTCTTGACCAGTTCTGTGTGGTAGAATTTTTCAGTTTTCATGGTAGAATTTCAAGCTGGGCCGGGTCCGTCCCCAGCTCTGGAAACATGGTGTAACCAGAGCCAAGAGAGTGTCGATGACAGATTTGGGAAGGGGAAAGAATTTTTAGTCTGAAGACTTTTTAAACTCTTTGGAGTTGGTTTGTTTATATTAACACCTGTTTAACTTTGGGGACTAACTTCTGCATAAAGAAAGCCTGTGTTAAGTGTTCAATACCCCCAGACTTGGGGCAGCGAGTGGGTGCCGTGACCAGGGGAGTGGATATGGGATAGCACAGGCATTCCCTATCCCATAACTGGGAACCTCATGCTGTTTGTCTGCCTGGAGCACAGACATCTCACTGACATCCATCTGCCTGTGCACATCTGCAGATGTGAGCAGAAAATTCACATCTGAGCAGAGCTGCAGTGCTGGGGCTCTGAAGACAATCCTGAGCCTTCTCAGGTAATCACCAGCACAGTTAGCAAAAAAGCCATCTTGCCAAATGCTGTTATTCCTAAGATAGGGAAAAAACCTTCATAAATATTTTATTTTATTTCAGCCCTGCATCAGAAGTTTATTAGCAATGAAGAAAACTAGGGAGATGGTGTTTTGTGTTAAGTGGCTTCTTACATAAAGCCAAAATTTGTTTAGAGCATTAGCTAACAGAAAGGGCTTATACAACCTAGGATTTGTTAAGTTTAACCTGAAGAACTTGCTTGAGGTTGTTGGAAAAACTCAAATATTGAGTACATACTTGAGAAGAATTTAAGAAGGTGATATATTTTTAGAGTACTGAATGAATGAAATATTTCCAGTTGAGGTGACACTCAAATAGTTCACTTAATATTTAAACAGAACTTGGCTAGACATCTGACTTTTATTAAGTTTAAAACAGCCCCTTTTACCTCTGTTTTGTTTTGGAAGGAGGGATTTTGTTTTGCTTTTCAGGAAAGCCGTGTTTTTTAGTATCAGAACTTGTGTCTAGCAAAGTATCTCCTAGAGAGTTTTAGAATCTAAAAAAATCCTGTTGGAGATGTTTTTATATGGATGTTAGAGGAATAGTCAAACACTAAAATTCAATCTTTTCTGGTTTTTGTTACAATTTTTACAACCCCTGTAGGCATCAATGTAAATGTTAAATCAATTGTTATGATGTTTTGTCCAATTTTTTTACAAATTGATGTTCCTTTTAAGTGTAATTGGTAATTGCTGTATAGATTTAACTTTTTAAGTGAAACTTTTGGTTTACAAAGCCCCCAAATTCGTGTAGGTTTTCTCATACTGTACCAAGGATTGTCACTTTGTGATAGGTGACATTTTAGCTCTTGATCTAGATTGCTTTGCATTTTTACAAAGCAACACTAGCTTTTAAATCTTTCTGTAGTGTACTTAGCACAGCAGTTGAATATAACTTTATTGGCAAAGCTGATACAGTTGCCATCAAAATGTCATTTCAGGTAGAATTTTAGTGTATCAGCCTACTTTAAATGCAAACAATAACTTCATAATACTGACTTATTAGAGAGTTTTAATTGTGTGGATCTATCACGTGGGCCTAAATTAAGTAGAGCTCTAGTCATATTAAATCTGTGCTTCTTGCTAATATAAAGCTAAATCTAAGCAGTAGTAAGAAAATAAATAAGATTCTAAGTATCCCTAATGCTTTCAGTGCTGGCTGAATGACTTGACAGAAATTGCTGCACCATTTTGCAGGACAGATTGCTCCAAGTAACCACAAAGAAAACTTCCATTATATGCGAGGAAAAGTATTTTCATGTTGGGGTTGAACTCTACCATCCTAATTGTCATTCCAACTGCTAAAAGGGTTTCAGCACCTTAAGGTCTTACTGTGAGAGATTGTACCACAAACAGCCTTCTTCAAAGACAGTCAGCTGGGAGGTCTTACCCAAAATGCCTGCCTAAAGTTGTCTCTGAATTGTTACATCTGATTCTGTCTCCTCATCCCCAAACCATGCTACTTATAAAGTAGAAAAAACTTCATGTATTGCCTTACAGAGAATGCAGCTGTGGTTTCATTAGGATGAAATAAATCACTGAGCTTTTCACTGTGATGGGAATTGTAGAATTTACTGAAAGTGACAGTTGTTTCTTCCAGGAAATGGTAAGGACTTTGCAATGACTTCTTCTGTAAGAGCAGGCTCCACCTGGATACGTTACTCCACTGGTTTCTCCTTTTTTTTCTGGGATAGTTCATGATTTACCTGGTAGTCTTTCTGTATAGAAGTGCCTGGAATAATGTGGAGCTCAACCCACACATGGAATAATGTGGAGCTCAACCCACACATTCTCTTTTCCACATTGCAAGTCAGGTGTAAATTGTGCTGAGCAGAACTTCTGATTATTTTTATGGCCACTCCTTTGCTCACCTGCCCTGTGTGGCACCTGAATGTTTGCTGATTGATTCAGTCTGAGAGGGTCACTTGAAGTGCCAGCACTTACTCAGCCATAGTTACTGGGTCTCTTTGGTCACTTGTCCCCACAGCTCAGAAGAAGTGTAACTCACAGGAGGAGTAACTGCTACTCCTCTGTGCCCAGTGCTACCTGCTGCTGTCACCCTCCCAGCAGCTGGCTGCTTAAGGATCAATGATCTGCAAATGGAAGCACTAAAAACTTAAAGACACTTCTAGAAAGTAATGCAAGTTACCTGCTGAATATTTTACCTCCCTGCTTGCAGCCCTTTATGCCTCCACTGTAACATCACTTCTGTATTTCATAGCTCTATCCACCACACAAATGGCTCTTATTGTAGTGTTGGTGTGACAAGTCAGGTTAAGACTTGCCTTTAGGAAAAATTCAGAATAAGCTGAGACCAAATGATCTGGTATCCCATAGAGATGGTGTTAATATGTGGATGTTGAGCTAAAGTTTGCAGAAGAGGCATCTCAGTTGAATTGGCTGGCAGATAAAGACTTGTATTTTCTCTTAAATTTTGCATAGAGGGAACTTGAGCCCATGCTGAGATTTTCATGGCTCTTGGCTGGAATTACCCCTGCTGTGTGTAAATCTTTATTGCCTCCATCTTTATTCTGTGTTTACTCAGTGAAGATCCAGACCTACTTTATACACATGATTTTTCAGAGCACCGCTTTTCCCTGCTGATTTTCTGTGTAAAATTCCAGGGAACTGGGTCCCATTTTCAGCCTCTGTTTCTTTGAGGGAACTCTTGAGTAAGGAGCATTGATTCAGATTTTTTGTTTGTTTGTTTTCTTGTGTATTTCAAAATAATTGTATTATTTTATTGCTTCCATTTTTATATGGGTGTTCAGGCAGCAGAGCAAGCAAGGTGGCAAGTTTGTTTACCAGAAGGTGGCTTCAAGCATTAACTGACATTGAATTGCACTGATATTTAGGCTTTGGGATTATCTGGAGCCAAAAATGTTGGTTTGAATTAGTGAACAAGGATAATGACTCCTGTGGGCAGCTGGACTGCTGTGAAAGGTGGAGAGCAGCAAGGCAACAGCTCGGAATTGTGAATAGAAGCTACTCATTTCTCTTAACAGCATATCTACTGATAATTATGTACTGATTTTTAACATTAGAGCCAACACTCACCTTGTATCTATATTTAAATGCTCATTTTCAGGCTGATGGGATGTAGTGGAATTTTTAGTGGAATAAACAAGACAGTAAAGTTACTGTCTTATGTATGGGACTGCCATAAGTGGATCCATCAGACATTTGGGGTTTGGGATTTTCCTCTATTTTCAGTGTTTAAAATAAAATGTTTCTGGATTAGTTTACAAAGCACAGAAGGAAATAATATTGTTGTGATCTGATAGAGTAAGTGGAACATAGCTTAAAAAAAATGTTTAAGGCTTCTCAAATCATGTGTTGGAGATTCAGCAATGAATTTGCACCTCTGTGTCATGACTGTGTGACTTGATAAGAAATTATTTAAATAAGTGACCTGTTTTTCTAAATGCAGACAAATCTGTGTTTAGGGTGTTCTTTATATTTTGAGAATAAGGTTCCCAATTTTTAGTGCTCATTTTCTTCAACTTCTTAATGTGGAACTAGACCCTGTCCCTTCAATCTCCATCTCAGTGTATGTGCAATTCCTGAAGCAAATCACAGTGTGTTCCTTGTAGTATTCTAATGAAGTATTTTTTTTTAATTTCATCTTAAATATTATGATATTCAGAATCTCAAATATTCTGATTTGTTTAGATTCAATTGACAGAGATGGTTTGTAGATGAAGAAATAATGTATCATCTGTTGTTATATTTCTCTAGGTAGCAGTGATGGTTCTGAACTCAGTGAAGAGACTTCCTGGCCAGCATTTGAAAGGTAAGAAAAACCTGTGTTTCTCTATTCACATTGTTACTTAGAGGCTCTCACTCAGTCCTGAAAATGATGCTTTTTTCGCTGAACTAGAGATCTTCTGCCTGTCAGAACACTAAAAAGCTGTAGTAAGTTCACTGGATCTGTTAAAGCAGCATAGCAACACCTTCTGCTCACTAATAGTTATTAGGGCTTTTACCTAATTGGGTGCTTACTCAGTGCACACATCCTTGAAGAGCTCAGCCAGAGAACCATTAGGCCCCAAAGGTTTTATGTATGTGGATATCACATGTGCTGTTTGTGTTTGTCTGATTTTCATTTTCACTTTCCCTGAGACAATTCATCTGTTCATAGTCCCTTTGCTCTCATCTCATTGACATTGTCACCTCTTTTGTCTTTCTCATCCTCTTTTCCCTTCACTGTTACACAACAATGCCCCTTGCTAATGGCTGACTTCATGGTCCAGAGTTAACAAGTTGTTCCTTTTCCAGCACCTGTGAGTGCTCAGGTGGCATTGACCACTTCAGCCCATTCCCATGTTGCATTTGAGAATGTGGAAAAAGACAAAGAGCTGTAGTTTAACCCAGAAAAAGGTGCAATATTCACCTTCCCACAGCTGAATAAGATGCATGATACAGTGCATTGCTTGCTTCTATAACACAGTTTCAGGTAATCCATCAGCTTCAGAGTTGCCATTGACTTTTTCTACCATGCTTTTACATTTTTCATAGGAATTTTTGTCAAAAAACTTTGTCTATTTAGTTGGGAGCTGTAGCCACAAACATTCTGATTGAACTCATTGAAGCATGAGTTCCATGTTAATTTTGGAAGAAGTCTTTGAAAATCTCTGTGCCAAAGGTGAACTCCTGGATGCCTCATGCCTTAAATATGAATACATACATGAGGAAAGGCCCTTAACAATTTCATCGGATAACATTCTACATGAGCAGAGAGCACAAATGGGGTCAGAAAGGCAATCTCATAACTTGCAAGCTGCATCACAAAGCACATACAACATTCAAAAGGTTTTCTTTCTTTCCCTTCCCTGCTGCCTTAGGGAATTGTGTGTTGGTATTAAGTTGTTTCTCAAAGATAAAAAGTCATTAAGCTAGAAACAATGGGAGTTGAGTGTTGTTACCCAGAGCAGCATAAGAAACTTTGAAATTTAGGTTTAAACTTATGATAACATTCTTCAAAATTGTTGTGTGGGCTTCTGGGACAAAGCAGGGGCTTTTCAAGCCTGTGCTAATGAGAGCTGACAGCCCTAGGCTCCCCCAATTAAAATGTTTGTTCCATGTCAAACAGAAGATTCCTCCTCCAAATTCCACTTGCCTTCTGTACTTGCTTCTCTCCTGAGAGAGCTTTTGGGAGCCCTGTTGGAAGTTTCTTGTGTTTCAGGGTGAGTTCTCTTGTCTGTTTCCAGGGTCAGGGATAGGGTTCCTTACAGACATTCCCAACACCACGTGTGAAATTCCTAGAGATCTGCAGCAACCTTGAGTCTCTTCCTTGCTTTATAAGATGATGAGGCATGTTTTAAAATTTTGTAGGTAATACACTGACATGCAAGTGTCAAAATTTAAGGTAACTAGAGAAGGTCTCTCTCTGGTTTTGGTCTGTACAGTGAAGCTCAGTGGTTTTAATTCTTTATAAAGATATTTAAGTGAGGGAGAGGCATTAGTTGCCTGGAATTATCAACTCTAGCAAAACTGGGATACATCCAGTGTTAATGAATGTTTTCTATGCAGTGCAAGTAGGAATACAGTATTTCTCTGTGTTTTAGGAGCATCTTTGGTAGGAAGGCTTAAATCTGCATCGTATGCCTTAAGAGGATGAAAACAATTCCTCCACACACAGATTCCCCAAGTAACAGAAGGAAATGTAAAATGTATTCTTGTTTTTCCTGGCTTTTCTGCTTGTAGCTGAGGAATGCAGAAGGGGTGAGAATGAGAGCCACTGATTGTTTTAAGTGCAACAGAATCTTAGTTTGAAACTTGAGAAAGAGTTTTCAGCATTGGAGTGTCCCTTCAGGCCAATCAAAATTACTGGAAAGACTAAAATTTCAAGTCCTTACAGTTATATCCTGTTAAGGGCAGTGTATTAAGTGACACTTCAGTCTCACTGGTTGTCGTCCTGAGTGTGTCTGGATAGATTTCCCTGAAATAGCAGGATTCCAAGAGTGGTATGCAATAAAAACAAGCTTAAAGGTAAGAAGAAAAAATACTTAATTTGCATGCCATATGTTTACAGAAATAAACAGCTCATTTTACTTTTTTTTCTTTAATTGTTTTATTTGCCTATATCTTGAGTGTGTTCTGAAAAATAATTCATAAGTTCAAAGATATCTGTTATGTTGAGAAACAAATGATGGCAAATTGTGGAACAATTTTAGGTTAGTAGATGGTGATTTATTAATATCTTTTTGATAATAAGGCTTGTACTTAACTGCCTGCTCCCAAAGAATTGCTGATCTTCAGTCTTTCAACAGAATACAGGCAGCTAGAAAAATAGGACATGAGGACAAAGTGCCTCAACAATGCTTGTGTTGACTTAAATGGAATTCAGTCAATTAAGAGGACCTGATTCAGAAAAACAAAGTTCAGTGAAGCAAAGAAGTGTTCAAAAGGCAGGTCTGGGGCACAGTTCCTGACTAGGGATAACAGTATGGATCAGGTAAATGAATTTACAATGTGGAGCTTACAGGTAAAGTGTACAGCATAGATGAGCTGGAAAACTGAAATATGATTTCCATGTTACTTAGCACAACAGGATTTTGTCAGGGGTATTTTGACAGAGCTTGTAGTTCCTTGCAGCCCAAGAGCTTCTGTGTTTTCATACTCGTAGAAGTGAAACTGTTTTTGTAGTAACATCTAAAGTCAGATTTCAAGTTTTATCAATATGGTTCCTTTGCATTTATGTGGTCTAAGCTAAATGCAAACTCTGCTCTAAAATGTGTTAATCTTCAGTGCCAGTAAAACACTTCAGTATTGTGAGTTCTGACAAAGAGAACATCTGATGAAATGAAAAACCATATTATTTACTTGTGCATGCCTTTTTCTAAATAAAATTATTCGCTTTTTCTTACGTGGAAGAAGTGGCTTTGTGATATGCACACAAGAAAAGTTCTGTGCTGTTGTAGCAGTGGTGCTGTTTGTGTGAATGACAGTATATGTAACACATACAATTTATAATGGAATCCAACAGGAACAGGTTGTACCATTCTCTCGGCCCGGGGACAAGAGTGTCACGAAATGGCCATCGAGGCCTCATGAAGGCCAGCAGGTACAATCCCACTGCACACAGAGGTGTCAAACCTTCCCTCTGCTGTTGGTGATTTGGTTTGGTTTAATAATTAGGTGGGTGTTTTCTGATGTTCCCTTTCTAACTTATGTGTCAGAATAAAGGTAGAGACCTTTTTCTTCAGACTCAAAACTTTTCCCTTCCATGACTTACTCTATATCAGCATGAGGACTGTTCATTCCAGTCTGCAAATCCAAATTCTGAACCATTGGATCTTTCTATTGAGGCTAAAGATGTTTTGCCTGGGTAGCTTTTGAACTGCCTGCCACTGTGGAGCAGTGCTGGTAGTTCTCATGGGGAAACAAAGCTGCTCCTGGTGCTAATGGATGGCATTCCAGATGTTTTCTTTGCTGGCAGTTCTGTAGTGAATTTCTTTGCTCCTCTTCCCTGATATCAGAGAGATGCCTAAAATGAGTAACACATTCAAATTGCCCCCAATTTAGTATACATAATATTTGCAAGCTGGCAGAGTAACATCACTGATTATTCGGATTCCTTATGGCTACAGATTCTGTCTCCAGCTGTGTCACTGTAGTTGGGAAAGAAATTGCTATTAACTGTGAAACCTCTGTCATGTTAAGAAGCAAGCATTGTCTCACTGAATTAAACCCATGTTCACATCTGTCAGTGTCCAAAATTGTCTCCATATCATCATCCTCAGTAGGTGCTGCAGTGAAAGTGTTTGTCACATTTCCAGTTTACTTTGGACATAGGATGGATGAAACAACAAATCCTGGCTTCCTTCACAATGATTTTTGGGTGCTGTTCAATCTCTTGGCTTTTCTAGAAAGCTGCTGGGTTCAGCACTTTATTTACATGCTCTGATTGACATTCACTGAAATGATTCCTGGTGTAACTTTTCTCTGATTGGAAATGTTTTTGAAGCCAGTCAGCTTTGTCATTTTAATCAAGCTCAGTTTTCTTTCCTCAGTGCTGTACCTGGCCTTTGTTTCAGCCCATTGCTCTCCAATCCTTTGTAGGGCAGATGATCAGTAGAGCACCAGTTGCATTAAAACACCTTAAAGCTGTGGTTTGGGTTTCTACTCTTTATTCCTGCTCCCTCCCACTCTCCTTGCTTTTGGATATTTTAAGGATTGTGCATGTTTGAGCTGTGCTTTGGTTTTGATGTGCTAATGGTTCTGGTGTTTCTAACCAAAAAAGAGTCAAATCTTTCCTGCCAGGGCTGAAGGAGAGGTTTAACACATACAGCAATGTACTTCAAATGTTTACTTTTTTAAATTAATTTTTCTTGTCTTTCAGTCGTGTTTTGAGTTTTAATTTTTTAATTAAGGATTACCTGCTTGGCTAATTAATTTTTCTGATCACTTTTGCTTGCGAGTGTTAATTCCACAACAGCAATTCCTTGTAACGGCCAAAGTCATTGTCCACATGAAGTCAAATCAATAGAAAGTTGACTTTTTCAAATTACAATAAAGGTATTTGCATTAGTTTTTGGTAATGGTTGGAAGACTACTTTAGGAAAAGTATTTTTTCACACAACTCTTCACATGCTCCTTTCAGCTCCCTAGAATCTGAAGATTTGGCTGTTCATTTGTATCCAGGAGCAGTTACTATTCAAGGTGTTCTCAGGAGGAAGACTTTGCTGAAAGAAGGCAAAAAACCTACAGTAAGATTTTTTTTTTTTAAATAAAATAATTTTCTCACCTTCTTCCTTTGCCCAGTTATAAGCACAGAATGGCCATTGAGCAACTAGTTCAAGTGTCCGAGATCTCCTCTGCCTTGCTGATTAAGATTTAGGGTCATTGCCAGAGTTTCAATCCTTCTGTTTGGTGCATTTATTCAATTTGTAAGGCTATACACATAATCTAGAAAGTAGAAGAGAAGAGGATGCTGCATAAAATTTTCTACAGTTACAGATGACTTTAAAATGGAGAGAATCATGTTTTGTCTTCCTTAACACTAGGTAAATCCCAGCAATCTGTCAATAGATGACAACTCTTAGCATTTGCATTGCAAATACTTGATGAATAATTATAAATCAAAATACATATTCAGGACAATGGGGGATACCTTATGGCAGCACCTGAGATGGAAAAGGAAAGGGACAGATGTACTCTGAATCCACAAAATGTTCTGTAGGGATTGCAGGAAGTATAGAGCAAGATGCAGAACATTTTTCTCAGATTAGAGAGGAAAGGCACATGATCTTTCTGCTTTCTGGAGTTTTCCTGCATTCATAGGCCTGCATGAGTAACAAACAGCAGCTTTGGAAACGTGGCTGATGCTTGGCTGGACAGTCATTGCTCTCATGTTCTTGCAGGATGGTGCCTCCTCTTTCACAGCTCAATGTTATGAAGCATTTCACTTACCAATTGCACTTTTGGGTTTATTTGTTTGTTTTTTCTGCAGGTAGCATCTTGGACAAAATACTGGGTAGCACTGTGTGGAACCCAACTCTTCTACTACGCTGCAAAATCCCTGAAGGCTACAGAGAGAAAACATGTATGTAAACCAGGCATGTTCCAGTATCACCTGCCAAAACTAAAATGTGATTTCCTGATGTAAACACTGAGAGTACTTCATGCCTTGCCTGATTTTTAGTCAGCACTATCCTGTGTCCCAGTCAGTCAGTCACCTCATATGGATATACCCCAGGGAAATATCATTTACATTTGTATGCTACACCAAAAACATCTGCTTTGCATCTGCCGTGTGTCTCTGACTTTGCTGGCCTTTTAGGAGAGGAGCTATGTCTTTGGTCTGTCCATTTTCAAAGCTCTGTCTTTGGATGATTTCAGTCTTGCAGCAGTTTGTCATGGTTTGAAATCCAAACAAGCACTGATGAGGAAAAATTGAGCAGTCACAAGACAGAACAATTAAACATGCACTGATTTCATCTATGTGGTAAAATTAGACCATTTGATTTTTCTGTTTAATCCTGTAAACCATTAACTGCAGTGGAGTACCAAACACTTCATCTGCTCAGCAGAGAGCTGCAGTGGCAGATGATGCTCGGGTTCCTTTTATTTGTTGCAGCTTGATCTGAAAGAAGCTAAAAATGCTTTGCTTGTGTGGGGAAGGAGCAAGAGGATTTTCTGTATGGATGTTAAGGTGTGCATTGTTTTGTTTGATGTCCCTAGTGAATTGTAATGATTCTCTTAAGAAACTGGGTAAAATTTGAGACACTTGAATCTGAGTTCATTCACTACTCAGAATCATTACTTGGTTGCCTTGGTAGGTGTTTCAGGTTAATTTATGCCAATTGTCACTGTAGAACACTTGCTTTGCATAGAGTTTATGGAATTTTGCAGACTGAGTTCTGCTTTTGGAATCCTCGTAAAGGGGACTTGGATACAAAATGCTTTTTTCTTATCCTAACATTTCTATGTTAGGCAGAGGGTGGAGATTTGAAGCTAAACATTTCTGGTTTGCAGGCTCCTGGATATTTGAAGCTTCTGTGTGGAAAGTTTGTGTATAAAGTTCCCTTAATCTAAGAGATTATTTTCCACTTTTTATTGGAAGTTCATTAGGAAACAGTATTCTAATATTCATTACTTTCAGGACTGTTTATGTGGTTTCTTGGCCATCTACCCCTACTAGCTTTGCTTAGGTAAGATTCAAACTGATCCTACTTAATTTGAACCTTCAGGCTGAAGGTTCATTAGCCAACCCTTCTGTCTTCTAGATGTCTTGGGAGAAGTGTGTGTGTTTGGATGCATTTGTTTCTGGCTTCAGTGAAAACTTTAGGGAAGGATTCCACCTCATTAAAAGGAAAGAGCAGACTTGTAAGCTCTTATGAGTAGAAATGCAAAGTATTAAAAAAAAGAAGGAACCAGGAGAGAACTTTTACTGGCATTATGTCACTCACAGCTAGTTGCCTATTTTTTCTGGAAACACTGAGAAATGGAAAATAAATTTTTGTGGTAATGTCAGACTTTGTGTTCCTGTTACTGCTGTGATTCCTTCAGGCTTTGTGCCAAAATTGCATTTTGTTTTCTTTTAGGAATAGAATGTGTATTTGTAAGGCTCCCTGGTTCGCCGTTCTTTACAAAACTATGGAGGACTTTACCAGACTTGTATCTATTTATTCAGAAGCTTTTTCACTCTTCTGTGTTAGCATTTTGAAACAATCTAAATAGTATGCAGGTTTAGAGAATTTGAAAAAAATGGTTAGCAAGGAATGGTATTGATTGAAAATTAAGTATATTAAATTCGTGTTGCTTACTCATTTCTTCAGAATAACAATTTCAATAATTTAAATAGTCTTGCCCTTTCTTTAGCAAAAGTAAATGAAGGAAAAAGGTAAACAGTCTGGTACCTGATCCTTCTGAGTCTCTGTTCATGCAAAAGCCTTTGCTTTGCCTGGAAATACAGTCACATCCATTTACAGTGCTCTTTCAGAGATTATTTTCTAAACCTCTTGAATTGACTTCTGATATTCCCCAAGTCACTGATAATGTTGTGACACCTACAACATCTAGACTGCTGGTCAACAGAGGCTTGAGAAGCCAAAATCTGTCTCACATGCTTGTGTGCTCGTGTTTCTTTGTCCAAGGGAAAAAAAAGTGGCTTGTTGTTCCAGCAAACCACTGAGGGAGTTTGCAGAGAGAGGTGAGGAGGTGTTGGGTTCCAGGGTGCTTGCAGGATTTCCCATCTAGAGCCTACCAGCCTTGTGGCTTGCAGATACTGAGAGGAGTTTGAGCAAGGCAATTCCCAGGAAAAGGAGGAAGAGGAGTCATAGTCAAAAGCAATGACTGCTGAAGAACATTAATTCCTTTTTGATAGTTGGCTCTATGACGTTGGGCTGAACTGTCCAGCACAGCCTTGGAAGTGGCTGTACACAGCTCATGTCTTGCTTTCAGCTTTTTGGGGCAGCAGACAGGCTCTGTTTCTTTTTGTGGATGCCAAGCCTCTTGTGGAGTTCAGTCTCTGATTTGGTTTCCCAGGTGCAGTTGAGGTTTATCTATTGTAATAACTATTTACTACAGTTTGGGTTGTCTTTTATTTAAACAAATAGTTGGCAGTGAGTAGTCACAGCAAACCTCTGCTTCAGAGGTTGCTATATCACAGGGCATGACCATTGTGTTGAAATTAGGATGGGAAACCTGGTAACTGCTGCTGAGACAGAGGGGTTGGTTGATGGATTCCAGTTCATTAAACAGGCTAATAATAGGGGGTCAGTAACTTGTTCAGCTGCCCTGCCTGTGTTGTACCTTGATGGCTATTGATGGCTTAGGTTTCCATCCATTTCACTATGTATTGTACAGAGCCTCTGCTTTGGTTCTGGAGTCTGTGGAGATGACTTGTCAAGGGTCATGCTTCAGTTCACGTTTGGTTGCATTTTCAGGAAAAGTTAATCAGGAGAGAATGAACTGCAGAGAGTCAATCATCCCTAGATAGCTAGAGCATGAGTAAATGCTCCACATACTGTCCAGTGATATTCCCAGGAGGTTCACTCTGCAAAATGAGGAGATCCAAGGCTAGGTTTAGGCTTTGGGATTGTTTACTTACCAGATAAAAAGGATGATGCCATCTACTTTGAAGCAGGTTTCTTTTTCAGAGTTTGATACATTGGAGATTTACCTCAGCAAAATATTCCAGGCATCTTCTGGAGCCATTTAAACATCTGTCTTTTCTGCTTCCTTTCTCAAGCCCTCTGTGACATGGAAAGGAACGCTGGCAACAAAAGGCTCAGTCTGCTATATAAAGTTTCCTGGCTGGAGCTCTCATGGTAAACGTGTCTTGATTACAGGCATGCTTTTGACCATTCTGCTGCTGCAATTGCTCCAGGCAGCTTGGAATGCATCGACACTCAAAGCTCTTCCAGGCTTATAATAGCCAGCCTCTTTGGAAAATTACCTCATAAAAATCCCAGAGTAATTTCAGCAAAAGGGGCAAGAAATCCCCTCCCTTTTAGACACAGACAAGCCAGCTCTTCTCCTGCCTGTGGTCAAAGGCCAAGGAGTGCATCCAGTATTGTATGCTGCATCTCCTAAGAGTAACAACATAAAATCAGCATTGAGTTTAAATAGTGAACAGGTTTCAATTATTAATGCAGTAATGGAGAATTGTCTATAAATAAGCATGTGAACTTGAGAGCCCAGAAATGTAGTGCAGCACAATCTGAGAGGAATGTGTGGACAATGGTTTTATCTTGTATGCTGAAATGGAACTCAGAGAGTGAAAAACTGCAGCACTTATGCACATTTAGAAAGGGGCAACAGTAAGAATAGCCCCTTGAACTTAGATTTCAAATAAGCACTTTGAAAAATGTGAATAAACCTGTAAAATAACTGTTTATAGTGATTGGACTGAGAGCCTTGCCAATTTCTGTGACAACATAGCATGCATGAGAGATTTTTCTGTGTTTGTAGGTGCTTGAAAAGCAACAGAGACTTTTATGCTTCATGCTTGAGCACAAACCCTGGTTAGTTCTAAGCCTTCCATTGCATGCTATAATCAAAATTAGATTGATTTATTTGTGGGGTAGAAAACCTGGTAATTGTGGCTCAGGCACTTTGACTGAAATACCCTGATGAAGAATGCTGTCATTCTGGGAAGGATGTTCAGCCACCAACAAAATTATTTGAATATTATAAATCTGTAGAATCTCAACAGGAGATGTGGAGGAAGAGATTTGTAGGTGCCAAATGTTGGAGTGAAAAGTCTGTTCACATATTAATTCAGAGTTTTTGATTCAAAGATATACTTGTAAAAGCCTTTGAGCTCAGAACAAAAACAACAACAGCAAAAATCAAGTATGTGAAGCCTAGTGCCAGAGCTGTGCAGTTTTCCATGTGTATAATAAGAGTCATTCCAGTGGCCTGTATTACAAAAAGCAAATAGGAACCAGGAACATTAAATTACAATGAAGCTTTCATTCCCTTCATGTTAACAAAGCAGACTTGCTGTTAGCAAGGCTCTGTGCATCAGCAGAGAATGAGCTGCCCTGGGGACTGTGTAAACATGGAATACAAATCCAGCTGAGCACAGGGATGGAAGGCTGACATGTGTTTCTAGAGATGACGGATTGATGCTGGCAGGAAACACTTTCCTTGTGTGGAGCTTTTCATTTTATGGAGAAGCACCATGATTAACTGATGGTTTGGAGTGAAAAGAAAAGGCAAGGAGCTCTAGCAGTTTGGATTGCATGGCAGTGTCACATTCTGGATACCTGTTGGGATATACAACTAAGATAGGAAAGCCCAATGTGCTGTTCCTATGAAACTCTAGAAATGAGTGTTGTTCAAAAGGTACATTTTGATCTATAATCCATTAAAACTGCTTTGTGTCTCAAATTTCCATCTCTTTGAAAAAGACCCGTTAATGCTTTAGGACTACTTGAAAGTTTACATTTTGCATTTTGAGTGTTAAATTGTGTCACCATACTTTTTGAGGCAGTGTTGTCAGTGAATCCATAACAAATCTTTTATATACACTTCCTTTTTTTGAAAGAATCATGAGCTGTATCCTTAACTTTATTTTCTTTCCTTGTCTTTATTACTTCTTTCAGATAAAATGCCATAATTTTTACTTCAGACTGACATTACTTAATCCTTTCTCAAAGAAATTTCAGTTTCTGTTTGAATAGGAGTTACAGCCCTCACTGTAATGAAATCTTATCTGATAGAGTTTTATAATTTACCTGCTCCTCTTTGGAGGCTTTACCACATCGGTAACTCTGTGAGTTACTTAACTTTAGTGTGTGTATACAAAGAGCCTGGACTCTTAAACTATTTTGAACTTGGTTTAAATAACTTTTCTTTCACCTTCTGTTCTAACATTTGTTCATTCCGAGTTCTAATGGATTTTAAACTAGGGTTTAAAATGCAGCCAGTTGTGCAGGTCCCAGACAGATAATCTTACCTAGACAATGGCTTCACAGGGTTAGATGGGACATTAGGGAGAAATTCCTCCCTGTGGGGGTGGTGAGGCCCTGGCACAGGGTGCCCAGAGCAGCTGTGGCTGCCCCATCCCTGGAAGTGTTCAAGGCCAGGTTAGACAGGGCTTGGAGCAACCTGGTCTAGAGAAAGGTGTCCCTGCCTGTGGCAGAGGGATTGAATGAGATGATCCTTAATGTCCCTTCCAACCCAAAACATTCTGTAATTTTGTGATGATTCTGTGACCTTCCAGGTCTTCAGTTAATCTGTGGCAGAGATTAGAATAACTGACATTAGACTTGCTGTGGGATTTTATTTATAAAGCAACTGTATTCCCATGCAGAGAACATTCTTATAAACTCTTACTTTGCTCATGTTACCTTCAAACTTATTACCAATAACTCTTTCCTTGGCTGAACCAGAGTTCCAGGATTGTAATACTAAAGCAGGAATTCTAAAATAATCAAAAGTAACTTGATGCTTAGTGTTGTGCATCTGCCTTATGGCATTATGTAGTGGGTTGACACGACACATTAACAAGAAAAATAAAAGTATTTTAGAGCTATAGATTACTTTTAATGACTTCAAGCCACAACAATCTCAAGGATGTTTTATTTTTTCTAATAATTCAATTAAAGACACATCAAAATTGATGTGTTAAAAAAGAGGTTGGAATGGGAATTCACAGGATAGGAGGAGGATGCATCTGATGAGGAGAGCATACACCAGAATTAGACTTTCTGGGCAGAGAAGTTGGGTAGAGCACTGCAGAGGGTGAGAGTGCAGGGATTGATGGAGGAGTCTCTGTTGGACCCAAGAACATGGGAAGAGGAGAGCTGGCAGCCAAAGACATGAGAGAAACTGAATGAATTGGGAGCTGGGGTGTGGATGGGACTGCCTCAGCAAGCAAGGAGAAGTGAATTGGGTGGGTCTACTAAAAGGTAAAAAGAAGGTCAGGGAGAAAAGAGGCTTATGTTTTAGAGATAAGTTGGATTGAATGGGTGAGTAGAGCCTGGGACTGAGAGAGGCATGAGAAGAAAATATACTGTGACCAGGTGAATGAAAAACAGTGAGGTCAGGGAGTTGTCAGGAATGGGACTGGTGTAGCAAAGACAAGTATTGTGCTTAGGCCTAAGTTACCTGTCAGTCCATGAATAACAGCTGGAGCAGGAAAACACCATCATTTTGAGCATCTTGTTGATAAATGAGCATGACTGCTCATTTCTGGGCACTTGTTTATTGAATTTACATCCTCACTTCATCCATTTATTTCATCAGATCATCATTTTTAATTACACAGTTGTGTTGTCTTGTCCCCAGGACTCATGTTATGTGTAATTACAGAGTGCTGTAATAATTACTGCATGCTAACTGTGAATAGTTACAGCAGGCAAGTTCAAGTCTTCTGTTTGTGAACAGTGGAGGGAATAGTTTTGCATTTATTAATATGCTTTAGAACTATACTGTACATTGAAATGTGAACTAATGTGGTGAGGAATGCTGCTGTAATCATGCAGTGCAGATTAGATGTCTAACAAGCTTTTGCAGATTGTGATATTCCTTTTGTTTTGAATATCTTGTCTGAAGTTCTGTTTGCACTAATTTCATATAACCTTTGTTAATTTTCTTAATCTTGTGAAGTGCTCTGCTTTGTTTGAAGTTACCCACTCTTTAACAGTGAGAGGAAGTGCCCTGCTGGGTGCTTTTCTGGGCAGATCTGGCCTCTTGTTTTAATTCCATTTTCATCCCTGTTTGTGTTTCCAGTTCAAATCCACACCAAGTAAGAGTGTCTCAGTGGTGGGCTGGATGGTGATGATGGCAGATGACCCTGAGCATCCAGATCTCTTCTTATTGACCGATTCTGAGAAGGGTAAGCAGTGCACAGAATAAACATTTTCTTTGCTGAGGTCATTTGTCAGCCACTAAACCATCAGGTGAAAGGTGGTATCCTTCCAGTTTCAGCTCTCTCCAACATGTCATCTTCTCCTTTAGAATGCTGTGGGAGCAACAGCCCATGGAGAATCCTTACGGTCTTAATTGAGTTATAAGAACTCTCCAAACTCTTGACAACCCCAGATGTGATTTTAATTGGAAGTATTCATCTGTATTCTTTTAAAGTATATTTAAAACACTTAGAGGCATTTTTACATGTGTGGAATCTAAGTAACAATAAAAAAAAAAAAGATTCAGCAAAGACTAGCTGCTTGAGCAGTCCCTTCTCTCCAAGTGAAAACCAAAACCCAAACCATCTGTTCAAATGTGGTGCTATTACCAGGAAAAAGCCCCTCAGAGATCCTGACTGTGATGTGAAGAAGCCTGTGGATGTCCATTACTCCAACACAGTGGCTGCTTTCAGCTGAAACTCTGAAGAAAATGTTATTTTTCCATAGCACTGCAAATTGTGCAGAAAGAACATTATTAGAAGTTCTGATAAAGGAGCTTAAAATTATTTATTGCTTTGTCTGCTTCAGGTCTTAGTACATTTTATTTCCAAATATCTCTCCTAGCACTGCTGATTTGAAGTATAAATTGTGAGTGCTTGTCAGCTTAAACTCTGCTACAGCAATCTGAAATGTTTTTGTAATACTTGACCTTCCTGAACCCAAACAAGCTCTGTGAAACTCCAGCCACTGAAAATACTGGTCTGAAATGTATCAATACATTTAGGAGTGATTTTCAGATATTTTCAAATGTAGCTTTCCAGGGTGCATTTCAGTGATACTTTGCACTTTGTTAAAAAAAATCATGATATTATAAACCAGTTACAGTAATGGCAGTGAACAAAACCACCTCTGTTTTAAGGGATATTTTGTTCTTTCCTAGTTGAGACAGGCATTATCTAGAATGTTGGAAAGGAAGAGGCAAGCTGAAACTTCTCTTCAATAGGTCAAGCAATTGCACCTATTCCAGACAAAGTGTAAAGTTATATGGACCCTCTATTAGTAAATCTTCCCATAAAATTTCAATTTAGAGGTACTTGAATATGGGTAGGATTTAAGTGTTTAAAAAGGAGCACTGTTTATGTTTCTTTATAATTTTTTTTCTCTTTCTTAGGAAATTCATATAAATTTCAAGCTGGGAACAGAATGAATGCAATGCTCTGGTTTAAACACCTGAGTGCTGCCTGCCAAAGCAACAGACAACAGGTGAGAGCAAGGCAGTGAAAAAGAATGTTTTTTAGGAGCTCAGAAGTGATGGATCTTCAGGGTGACCAAGCTGTCACTGAGGGCTCTGTGTGTTCCCTGAGCAGCCTCTCCACCCCTTTCACATGTTGATAGATTTGCCTTAGCTTTTCTGTTTGGCCCTTTGCAAACAAGTCCTCAGAGCTTCTGGAGTAATGAGGAAAGATTTGGGGCTACCTTGAGACTAATTTAAAGCAAGTGGGGAAATGCAAGGAATGCTCTGAAATATCTGAGTGCAGTATTTTTGTCTTGCCCATTTGAAAAAGGCTATTGCACAGTTATATAACAAGCTGTAAACTGCAGCATTCAATATCAACTCCAGATAACTCTCCTGAAGTGCCTTTTTTCAGGTCATGGGCATACATATTTTCTGCTGTGTATGTATTTTGTATTCCTAAAATGTACAGAAAGTAGTTCAGCCCTTGGTACATTTTCCAGTCTTTGAAAGCAAAAGTAGCATTTTCTGTTAATCAAAAAGGAAGATAAGACTCCAACGCCTATAAAATGCAGTTGTTGTATAAATTCTTACTGACCTTTTTCACCAACAAAATCCTTTTTAAGTTACTTTGTCTCCCTGAACTCTTCGTTCTCTTTGCCCATTTGTTTATGGAGTTCCCAGAGCAGAAATCTTACTGAATTTCAAGGGGAAACAAAAAGGCTTTTCCTGATCCTTCTGTGCTTTCTTGTTCAATTCTGCTTTTGAGAGAGATCTTAAGAAGTAAGGAGGGTTGCAGAAGCTCCTGTGAAGGTATTTGAGACAGTGCAAAGGAGAGGAATTGTGTTCCTGGCTGGAGAAAGTGGGGAAGGTAGCAAATAGTCGCAGAGTTTGCAAGTAAGTGGTGAAAAACTGTCCTCTAAAGACAGCTCTGGTTCAGTAAGGGTTGGCAATACTGTTTATTACTGTTAACAGTGTAACTGCCTTAGAAAAATTGGATGTTCAAATGTGTTTTCAATGGAATATAAACACCTAGTCTGTTTAATAGTAATAGCTGAATAATAGTAAGAACTATTTTAATAAATACTATTTGTGATTTTAATGGTGCAGCTTCAGCCCAGTTGAGCATTCTTGCTTCTACAAGAAATGCTTGATTCATATCTGACCAAACTATTTATTGACAGTTGTCAGGAATCTGGTGGCTCTTTAATATCCTGACTAAATGAGAGATGTTGGTGTCAGACAGATTCCTGATGGAGGGAAGATGGGGATATAAACTAATATATTGCAATAATCTTCATGAAGGGGAGTGATATCTGCAATGGGCATTCAGGTTTGCTGTGGGAAAAACCCAAGCAAGTGTTTATGCCTCAATTTTTTTAAAATTCGTCTTAAAAAGACTAAGGGATCTACAGCAATCACTGATGGGCCAAGAATTGTCTAGCTGGGGCTGAGGTGAGAGGGTTCTCCTTGTCTAGCAGAGCTGAGATTTATCATGTTAAGGTTGTTTTGATGACAAATCTTAAATGTCATCAAAATTAAGAAGTTCTACAGCCATCTAAGAAAATTGTAACCTTCACAGGAGTTGAACATTTTTTATATACCTGGGGTTTCTGTAGCTCTAAATATATTTTTCCTGCTGGATGATAGTTACATTCTTTCTCCCTCTTTTTTGAAGACAGAATGATGTGCATTTCAACAAGGTGTCTAGTCTGTGAAATAGTTGAATGCAAGTAGCTACTACCTGAAGTAAATTCTTCTATCATTCATGTTTTTGTTTTCAGGTTCCTGCCAACTTGATGACCTTTGAATAACAAGCAAATTCAGAACAATAAAAAAGGACAATTTGAACCATCTCATAATTGAGAACAAGGTCCTAATGAAAAATGTGCCAGCTATATTCTGTGCCAGAACAGAACCTGTCAACTCAATCTCTGAACTCTGGAGCCCTGAACAAAACCTCTAAAGGTTGGGGAGTGGAGTCCCCCAAATTAAAAATGGAGTTGCAACATGAATTGCCATGGACCATGCTTCATTATGTTCTGAGAACTGACCTGTGAAAACCACTGCCTTAAAGAGTGAAAGGAAAACCAACATGAAACACCAAATAGTGTGTGTGAAACTTCTGGCGGTGCTGTGCTTGAGTTAAATAGATTGTAGCTAGTTTTGAGTTTCTTTTAACTTTATACTAATTTTGAAAATAACTCACCTTTTTAGGCATTCTTAAGAAAACAGGTAAACTGGTATTTAAGAGTTGTATCAAAAGCTGTGTATGAACCAGGTAAAAGGTACTACATGTTCTGGAGATGTTGTTTAGGCCATCCCAGGAGTCCTGGAGGGGAGCTTGTCCCAGGCACACGTCCTGGAGCAGTGTTATTTCTCTCAGACCTGTAAGAAATGTAACACAACTGCAAGTTCAGAGCAGCACTGAGCTTGCAAACCTTGGTCCTGTATGGGAGCCACACTCCAACAGGGGCATGGAGCTGAGCCAAAAATCAGTTTGGTACGTTTAGCCCTAATTCCTGGTGAAAAACACATGTTTGGGGCAGTCAGGGGGGGTGTGTGTACGAGACAAAACTGAAAGCACTGTTGGGTCAGAACTGAGTGTTTTCATCCCATGTGTTTCTGTGCCTGTGACTGTCCTGCACAGAAAAGCTGAATGACAAAACACCAACACCTGGGTACAGCTCACTGAGATGTTTGACTTTGGGTATCTGCTAATTATCAGTTAGGGACCACTGTTAGTATGTGGTGTTTCATAATATCACTTCAGATGGACATTTTAAAAAGATAGAGGCACAATTTCAAGCTTTCATGTTCTCATTTGGCAATAATTGATTTTAGTATCTGTCTCGTCTCGGTCAAAGTAGTTGACGTTGTGTGGTGTTGATAACATGGCCTAAAGCAGACCTTGCATACAGAGGCTCTCTTGATCTTCAGGCAATTAACTAATTTATTAGAAGGTAGGATAACCTAAGGAGAGAAAAGGTGTGGGGCCATCAAAATTCCATGCTTGACAGGAATCATTCGTGGTCACTGAAATTACTCACAGAGAAAATCATAATGGTTGTAAAAAGGGAGCTGTGCTTTATGTGTGTGTTTGATGCTTAAGACTTTGATTCTTGCTTTATTGGGGTTTCCTTGACGTCACCTAGTTTCCTGGATGATTGGTCTTTCTTTAATCTTCAGAAATATGATCTTTGTAAAGCAAGGAAACATTGTCCAAAATATGACTCTGATATTGGAGCTTTGAAGTCTGTAAAATAGTAACTGTTCCATTGACATTGTGGTTTAGTGACCGTAAATATGTTTGCAGATTCCACCATGAATTCTCCTTTTTAAACAGAAACAAGCTACCTACCAGTCTGTTTCAGAGTTCTCTGACTATCTAATAAAGGTTTCTACTAGTAGTTGTTATTTTGAAAATGTATAGTTTGTTTATTGCATCTGAGTAGAAGCCTATAAATTTACATTTGAGGGGATTTTTTCCAGAGTCAAATTAATCATGTAGTGGAAATGATTAATATTTGATTTCTGGCAGGCAAAAAGAAGGGTAATCCAGTCTCACAGTAAACAAAACAAAACACAAAAACCCCAACCACTGGGTAATGTAAAAGGTAATAGGGTGGTTTATGTTTCCAAGAATTGTTCTGACTTGGCTCTTGGTAGAAACAGAAGGAGGATGCTTCTGTTGGAATTACACCACGAGGACTATGAGAATTTGGCTGCCCTTGCAGTTCTTTTGTTGCTGTTTGTTTATATAGGTGATGAAGTCTGTTCTGAAGTCATGAATTTTGGGAAGGTGTTGCTTGTGCTGAATCCCTCTGCAATTCACACATCTCCCAGGTTTACCCACTTTGTGTGCATAGTAAAGGCAACATCCTGACAGCCAGCAGTGTTACTTTAGTTGACTTTGCACAACTTGAGTTTGTTTTTTTTTCTGTTTTCAGACTTACCTAATGTGTGTTTCTTCTCAATGACTAAGTGTTTGTTTGGGGTTTTTTTTTTTAACAATTTGTTCCCCCTTCTTTTAAGCATTGTGGATAATAGCCTGTGGATTTTGAATTTTTAAATAAGCTATTCTAGGTTCATTGCAGCATAACTGTGTCTGTTCTTTTGTTAGTGAAAGGAAACATACAACTGGGAGCCAAAGCCTGACAGCCCTCAGCTTTGCTAAGGACAGAGCCAGGTCAGGACGTGTCATTTATCACTGGATTTTTGCATTTTCCCAGCTGTTTTCAGTTAGGTTTTTATGGTAGGAGGATGGTGGGGGAAAGAATTCACAAATTATCCTTTAATGAATTGCTGTTACCAGCTTGCATTGTCCTTGGGCCTCCTACTTTTCCTTTTTTTCTGCCCTCAGATCTACTGGGGTTTTGTGGGAGAGATTGAATACTATGGGAGGAGTTTCTTTCAATGTGTAACCAGAATAACTGGAGTGAGTAATGACAACACAGGGAGTATTTTTGGCACTTGTCACAGTGAGTAGTTGAGTACTTTCCCTTTGTTTGTGGCCACGTAGTCCTACACAAACACTGACATTTCTAGAGCTTGAGCTAAATGGTGCTCAGAAAGAGGTGCTGGGTTGGCTCCTTCAGGGAAAGCTGCCTCAGCTCAGCTGTGGAAAGACTCAGCCAAGTTAAATGACACACTGTAAAGAACGTACTAATGCTCTTTTTTATTAAAAAAAAAAAAGGAGTTAAAAAAGTTAAATAACTGAAAGTATTGCTGAGAGAACAAGGAGAGCAGCGAGCTCATGGTGTTCAGGTAAGGCTGTCATCCAGACTGCTTCAGACAGTTGGCAGTTTAATTTTCTTTTTTAATGTTTTGCTCTAATTGTTTATCTTGTTAATAACTGCTGAATCACTTCAGCTAACATTTGTCACTTTAACCCTTAATATTTTGATTTTGAAGCTAAAGATGCCCCTTGCAATTCCTTATTTGGGCTGTATTTGAGCAAAAATTATTTAGAGTAGCTCTTCTAGCAAGACTTCAGATATGAATATTAATTATCTACTGACTGACAACCAGCCTTTTAGCTAAACTAAAAGTTTTTGGGAAAGACTAAGGAACGGGGAATGTCTGGTTTATGAAATTGGTGCATTGCATTAAAAATATATAACACTGCACTGCTTAGTGTTAGCTTTTATCTAATTAATCTCTGCTACTTTTGGCTAGGATTTTCAAACCTGTTTTCTATTCCAGCGCCCTTTAAAGCAAATAATTTTTTTAACTTTTATTTTTAAAACATTCTGGTAGTTTGAATAAACATAGCTCAGCTCAGACACTTTTTTAATTTTAGATGTCTGTTTTATGCCAGAGGAATATTACTCTAGCTGTTATGATTCAATAAGTATTTAGGTGCACATTATAGGCATTAAAACTACAAATACTAAATGAGTCACCTAAATACTTAATGAATGAGCTTTAGTACCCTGCTTTAAAATTATGTTTAGAGAATCATGCACATTGGAAAACATATTGGAAACAAAAGGAAGCATAAAAAAACACAGCAGGGTTTTATTACTTATCTACTCATCACTAGGAATAAACTCATCAAATTTAATGCTTCTTGCAACATCAGCCTCCTGTATTTGCATTTCTGTATTTTCAACACTAGTCCTCCTCTATTGGTATCAGACATAACACATGGTGACTGCAAAGCTCTCTCTCCCAGCAGAAGCAGTTGCAGGTTTTTGTGCTGCTGGGGCACATGAGAAGCAGAGGTCTCTTTTGACAAAAGGCAAGTTGATCTTATGGTTTTGATTAACTGTAACAAATACTGTCCAAATGAAAGTAAAAAATGGGATGCTTTTCTTTCTGGCTCTGTCAGTGGCCTTTTTCTTCATTACTTGTCCATTTTAATTGTTTGGTATTCTAACTCACCAACACAAGGAGTTCCAACCTTATTTGTGGCCAGCTCTTAGTGCTGCCTGCTGTATAAAACCCCCAAGACTGCTCCTAAATCACATCAGTGAATTGTCTGTTCATCCTGCGAGGAGACAGCTGTGAAAGTTTTTGTATTATTCTTTAATATTAGCCTTTTCCTTTATTTTTTCTCTAAAAGCAGCTTGCTCACAAGGTGCTTTGGCTTGGGAAAGTTGCCATCAAAAGGATCTGTATGAGTGGCCATGGAATTCTTTGCAAAGGGTTATCCCTACTTTTAAAATCCATCATTCTGATTTGTAGTGCATGAAGAGGAGGGTGAGTGCTTGGATTGGAGCAGGACTTCTGTCAGTGCCTTATTATGAACTTAAAGACCAATTCCTTTATTTTAGTGGTGAGTCCCACCGTGGCAGACTTGCAGGCTGTGTCCTCAGTGTTCCAAGGGGTGACATTCCTGACAGCCACTGCATTTCTGCAGCAGTCACTTGTTTTGGTCAGTGTAAAATAGCTGTGGCTTGAGTTGCTTTAGTATTATTTCTGTATTTAAATAGGAAAAAATGCAGAAGTTTTTGGTAGCTTGGGCTTGTTCAGCTTTTATCAGAAGTAGCTCAGACCTCTTAAAAATTAACTTATTTTTATTTTGGTATGTCTCTGGAGTAGATTTAGTGGGGGGATGAAGAGCATAGTCCAAGTCATGGTCTAGACCACATGAACTCAGGAGCTCACATTATTAGAAAGGAGCTTGCTTTTGTCTGTCCCACTTCGATGTAAACACTGAGGAGCATTCTTAGGAGACAATTTATCTTGCAAGCTTTTTGTTACAAATAAACACAGGAAAAAACCGTTTGGGGAAAGAGGAGGCTTGGCTAAATCTTATTCTTCATATCCCAAAAGCTCAGTGTTGTGTATTGTATTTCTAGTGCCAGCACTGTGTAGGGAGCACTGTCCTTCACTGAAACAACTGCTAGAGACTGTTTTAGCAGCAAAGACTTCAGAAGCTTTGGAAGGGGAAATGAAAGAAAGAATGTGTTGTTCTTAAGCAAGTAAATATTTGTTTTCCTGGAATATATCCTTATAAAAACACAGCAGTTTTACTATAGTCTTTTTATAAATTCAGATGTTGGAAGACTAATTTGAAAACTAATCTTGCTCTTCTAAGAATACTCATAGAGAGCAGAAAAGTCAGAAGAGAAAATACAAATTACTTGGTGTAGCTCTGGCTGTTGCAGAGCTGAGCTGACAAGTTTTCTCCAAGTTACTGAGTTGCTAAGGAAAAGAAGGTGTATAAAATGTAATGAAATGCAAGTCCTGCAGATCATGGCACGGTTCTGGCTGCTAGCCTGGTCTTGCTCTTGAGTGACTAAAACCACCATAAATATTTTGTTTCCTTTGTGTGTTTGACTATTATTATTTCTCTTTATTTGGGTGGGTTCTGGCCTTCATGTGTGTTTGCTGAAGTAATTTCTTACCATTCCAAAGCTGTTCACAGCTGAAACTGCAAAGCAGACAAGCAGTATAAATCAATTCAATGTTGAAATAAAGGGTTCTGGGGTGCCTGGTTTACTGGCACTTCTGGCTCCTTGTGTGCAGGAGTGTATCCATTCAAAAACTGGAGTGGGAGAAGCACCAGGAAACATAGATGTGTTTTAGAATAATCCTGTAAGGACCAGCCATCACTGGAAGGGGGATCAAGGTGTCATGCAGTAAACACAAGCCATTTTTAATGTTCCCTGCTGGCTGAGGCATTCCCGGGATGGAGGGATTGCACTATGATCTCTCTGAGTGATGTGCAGTTTGGCTGTCCTCAAGCCTCTCTTCCTTCACCTTTTTTAATACTTTGTTCTCTGTGTGTGTGTGTGTGAAAATTGTGTGTTTGCATAAGCTAGTTTAATTGAATTTAAGAACAGGTTTCAAAAATCTTTCCTACTGAAATAAATGATTTAAAAGATGGCCTGTGTCTGAAGTTTTAATTTCTCATTTAAAAAACTGCATCCAAACTCCAGCTAGGTGGAATTTGACTTTTGGAATGGTGCTGAGATCAGCTGGAATTTTAGTGGCATTTTTCAATGAACCTTTGAAATGAAGCATGTAAAGATACCATTGTCCACTGGTGCAAAAGAAATCTAAAGACTGGCAGGGAGGTACAGTTCATTGAAGAGATGTATGTCTGGTCTCAGAGATCATTCTGTTAAATGATGTGGTTTTTCTCTCCTTGGTAGTTTATCAGATTTTTTTTGTCTGTTGTTTCTATACTTAAAGCTGTGGTAAATTCAAACTCACTGAAAGCAATCATCAGGCAGATTGGCTCTTAAGGAGCAACTGCATGGAAGATAAATTGAAACTGAAGAATGAATGAATAGCATGCAAAGCCTTGTATTTCCTTAGCTCTTTGTTTGGTGTTGCTTCCCTACTCTCTGTGCCTTTGTAATGCTGTGAAGCCTTACTGATCATACAGCCCTGGGGGAAATGCTGTGAAATGCTTGTCAGAATGTGAGCCTTGGGCTCCTTCACCTCTTCTCCTAAATGGAACCATTCATTTGAAATGTATTTACAAAGAGAGAAGGAATAAAGTAGATTTTTGTAACCCACTCCTTTTTCTTATTTCCAGATTACTGAGTTTGAGAAATGCTTTCTGCTCAATAGTGTGAAAAGAAATACAAAATTAATGAGGTGGTGACCTCCTCTCTCTCCTCTCTCTCCTCTCTCTCCTCTCTCTCCTCTCTCTCCTCTCTCTCCTCTCTCTCCTCTCTCTCCTCTCTCTCCTCTCTCTCCTCTCTCTCCTCTCTCTCCTCTCTCTCCTCTCTCTCCTCTCCTCTCCTTCTGAAAGATGCTCATTTCATAGCAGACATTTCCAGGTAAACTCAAAAGCTGACTCCAGACTCTGCAAGGTGGGAGGCACAGAGCAAAGAGGTTCTTGGTTCAGATCTTTCTTGGAAAAGACTTCCTCTCCCTTGTTTGAACTGCATCTCTGACCACAGCAAAGATTCCAAGTCAGGCTCTGTCTTCATCTTTGGTTTTGTCAGTCAGGTTCTCCTTTGCCTTTAGATATTGAAAGGCTGTAGCAGCTCTGCAGATCCTGATAGAAGTGGCTGGAGTGAGTGTCTTCAGTGTATTTTTTAATTTATCTTTTTTCCAAGTCAAGGACCGTGTCAAGGACTCCTTTTGCCCCTTTCCTTATGTTCTTGCCTCTCAGGCTGCTGTTTACATTTGGAGATGGCCTCCTAATCCACAGAATGAGAAGAGAGGTGGGGGAAAGGCACCTGATCCCTTCCTTGCTTCCCAACTGGAATGATTTTAATTCCAGATACACTTCTGCTCTTTCCTCGAGTGTGTCTGTTGAATCCACCAACTGAATGTTCTTTCTGAAACTGTAAGATTTGAAAGAATTGAAATTGCCTTGGTTTTGTAATTTCATCTTCAGTTTGCCTTTTTTTCCCTTTTGCATGGGAAGAAACCACAGTGCTGGGGGAGGGATTCACATCTGTGGGAAAAACAGAGAAACCAGACCAGAAGTATGAAATAACCCAGCTGGAAGAAGGTGATCTTTTCCCCTTTTTTTTAATATTGGTTTTTGTAAGTGAGAATGTTAGGTAACAGAAATGTGAGCAGAAGACAGCCAGATGTAAACAGACGATACTGTTTTGGCATAGCCTACATGCTTTCACAGAACAGAGCAGGGTTATGGTTTTTATATCAACAAGTAAATTGAATACAGAAGATTGAATCCGTGCTTCTAACTTGTGAGTAATGTTGTTCTTAGTTTTATTAGGTTTTTGCTTTAATTGAGCATTAATACTGAAACATACATCCTTACATGGGTAATACTTATCTTTGCCTCATTCAGTTGCTCATTTTTAGTTCAATTTGGTGCCTAAGGACAAAATGCAGATCTAAAATAAAACCTTCTGCTTGTCTCCCTGAGCTGATACAAGACACTGTGCAAAACTTGCCTTTTCTGCATGTGTTTATCTTGCTCTGTTAAAGAAGTGTTTTTTCTATGATGTGTATAGTCTGATAGAGCATGTCAAGCACCTGATGAATAATTCCAGTGTATAAGATGATATTGTTTTAATTGTAAAACATTGGAAAGGGCCTGCTCAAAGGAGATCTGCAAAGAGCAAAATAAAAGCATATTTTTTTCAGGTTAAAAAAGTGTGGGGTTTATGTGTTTCAAAACACGAAGTGAGTCCAAGCCATTTATTAAGCTAAAGAGAAAACTCATACAAGAACACAGCCAGTAGCAACGTGCTAATCTCTCTTTCATTTTCTTTTCAGGTAGGAAAATGTGTCACTTTAATTGTGGAAAAGGGATAAGGAGCTGAATTGTGCTAAGGTCAGATAATACAGCAGCTAAACCTTTTACCAAATCATTGCTTCTTGGAAATGGCACAAGACAGCCAAGGGTAAACTGTGGCCTGTATTTCTCACTGCCTGACTCTGCAGATCTGCTGCAGTGTTCCAGAGTGACTGGAATATGAAACAGCTCATGAGAGGAGGGAGCCATGCCCTCATTCAGGAGCAGTCCCAAAGCAGTGGCTCAGAGACAAACTGATGGTGGTGTGAGTAGCTCAGTAATGTGTCATGGTAGAGCTGGGAAAAGCAAATGCAAACCCTGAGTCCTTGGTGCTGGAACAGCAGGATTCTCTTTAATGAGTCTAAACATGAATCTAAGACTTACTCAAAGCAAGACAGTCAAAATGGGCTAATTATGATCTATTATAATTTCTTGATTTAGGGATATTTGGTGTTGGCATTTTATGAACTTCTGATTAGAATTACATATCCAAAATATTGTGTATAGGAGTTAGTTACCCAACCTGAGTCACTCTGACCTCAGTAATCAGGTCTCCATCAGTATTAAATTCTATGCTGTTACACCAGTGCTGCTTTTGTTCTAATTCCCTGTCTCTGACACCTGTATCAGAGGCTTCAGAGGAAAGAGCAAACATACAGTGTGTGAATTTTTAGCCAGGTAAGTAAGTTTTGACTCCTAATGACTTCTGTGTATTGAAAGCTTTACAGTTTTATTTTCTCAATTTCATTCAATAGGATAATGGCTCAATAGTGAAAATGTTCCTGCAGATCTTTTGGTTTCTTTGAAGAGAAGCTGTAAGATGATAAAGAGCAGAACTAATGTGGTATGAACACACCAACACAGAGCCAATGTGAAATACACCCCAGACTGTGTTAAATCTTGGTTCACATCTTGTCAGACACATCTGTGTATTATTACTTTAGGAGTTAAAATAGTTCATGCAATGTCAATGACACATAGGGTTCTTGCACACAACTTTGCATTTAACTTTCTACAGAATCACAGAATGGTTTGGATTTGAAGGTACCTTAAAGCTCATCTCATTCAAGCCCTGCCATGGGCAGGACACATTCCACTAGCCCAGGTTGCCCCAAGCCCTGTCCAGCCTGGCCTTGGACACTTCCAGGGATCCAGGGACAGCCACAGCTTCTCTGGGCACCCTGTGCCTGGGCTTCCCCACCCTCACAGGGAAGAATTTCCTCCCAATATCCCATCCAACCCTGCCCCCTTACCAGTTTGAAGCTGTTCTCCCTTGTCCTGTCACTCCACACCCTTGTGAAAAGTCTCTCTCCATCTGTCTTGTGGGCTCCCTTCAGGTTCTGAAGAACATTTGTGAGGTTCCTTCAGAGACCTTAAATGGAATGAGGAAACTCTTTCAGGATTGATGGCCATTTTGGTTATCTATCTCCTAGCCATTGTACATGGATACACCATGCTTGCTGCTCTGGTATCTAATGAATATTTACTAAACAGCATCTTGCTTAAATCCTCTCTGTTGTGCTGCTCTGCTTCCAGTCCTATTTGTCCAAATCAAAGCTGAAAAGTTCAGTACCTTGTTGGTTATAAGATTCCAGGGGAAGCTGTTCCTCTAGAATGTGGTGATGCCTTACTGCCCAGTTCAGAACAGCAGCAAGCAGTTCATATGTTTGCTCTTGCCATGGGATTCATCCATCAGTCTGAGTGCCTTCCAGGGAGGGAGCTGCTATCATCCTGTCCTTGTGCTGCAGTGGAGAAACTGAGGCACAGCAGAGTAGTAATGTTGTGTTCATTGTGCAGCACTAACAGAATGATACCCAGTGCACTTTCCAATGGGTCATAAATGCATAAAATAATCAAGAACTTGTCACAGCAGGTCTGCTGTGGTGTTCCTAGCCAAAATCCATCAGCTACCCTGATTTAAATCACTTTTTGACACTGATGATGTGTGGAGGTAGAGCCCATCAGTGACCTTGCTGTGTCTCTCAGACAGTCAGCCCAAGAAAAATTCAGGGCAAGGTAAATCATTTAAATCCTGGTAGTGCCAGGGCTGTAGGGGGGATGTCTGTGGATGTGGAACCTCAGGGATTTTGTGAGGCTCTGTGCAGACAGAACCATCTCTTGCACTCAAAGAAGCTTAAAGTATCAAAAATAAAAACAATTCTCTAGACAAAGCTCACTGAGCTGTAGGGTTTCCAATAGCTCATCAGCAATGCTCCCAAGGTTAATGATGCATTTGGACGACTGAGCTCCTGCCAGTCTCAGAAGGGGTAGCTCTGTGTTCCTCTTGCCATTCTGTCTGTATAAAAGTGGCCAGGGAAAATATGAGTAAAATAGTTTATTCAGATAAAACAGTAAGGGAAAAACTATTTATTAGGTCCAAGTTTAAAAGGGAAAGTATGCAAAACTCTCAATTCACCCCCATATTCTGATCCTTTTCAAGAGTAAAAGCAGGTCACAAATTTATTATTTTCTCTAATTCAGTGCTTTGTGTTGCCATTTGATCCTTGAAGTGCTGCTTTTTCAGTGCTGAATGTAAACAAGCAAATACAGGGGGTTTTTTTCCCTCCTGCCATGCATGAACATGCCTCTTGCCAAGCAAGAACTTCCAAAGGAGACTTTTGGGATGCATCAGACTGATTCATCTTGAGCTCATCCAGTCCTTTAGTTAAGCAAGAGTTCTTTAATATATTGTGCTGCCTGTCCCTTCTAGTTAGATAATAACATTGAATGCTCTGATAATATCAACCCAGCATTTGTTCCTTCATTGTCAAGGATAGGCAATGAAAATGTAATAGGCAGTAAGATTAAAGTAAAAATCTGCTGCTGGCAAGGAAATAAATTGGATTAAGTCAATGCTGTTTTGAATGTTGGTAACTAGATGAATTTTAATTTCTCATGGTTCTTTAAAAGAGCACTTTAGGCAAACACAACACTTCATATTTTAAGGTTTTGTTACTGTTTTAAATCTACTTCCTAATTCACTTTAGTATTTCAAAAACGTATTATTCCCACATTGTAAAACTCAATGCTGCTCCTTATGCATATCCTGGAATGCAAGAAATGGAAAAGAAACAATAAATAAGAGAATATTGTCACATGAGCAGCAAATCTGTATAATCTGTCTGTAGATTAAAAAGAGGTTTCACACCAGTAAGGAGGGCAAGTTTCTGTTACAGCTCCTCAAAGGAACAGTGGGGAGCAAACCCATAAGTGTGGGGGTTTTTGTGGGGCTTAATCAGGTCATGAGAGAAATGCCACTCTTAGGTGTCTGCAGTGCCACGAGGCACAGCTTGGCAATGTGAGAAGGCTTCTCTGGGCTTTGGTCTCTTATGAGCAGTCTCAGACTGTTAAATATCAAAGCAAAACCAATCTTCTAAAAGTTCTTTTTAAAATAATTTATTAGTGCAAAATACCGAGTCCTGTTGTACTGCAGGGGCAAAATGGTGCAACTCTGAAACCTGCCATTTAGTGAGAGTAGGCCAGAAATTCCTTTGGTCACACCTGTCAAAATCTGAGCTTGCAAGATGAGAATTCAGATTATGATATCTAACATCAAAGAATCTGAGATTTCAAATACCTGTGAGCCTTTGTTTATCCTAATTTAAATCATGGGGGTCGCAGCTGTGCTAAAAATTACCTGATACAGTTTCTCCAGAGCTGGACTCTAGTTCCTTTGTTGATATTAAGGATTAATCAGAACAATGAAAAACAGATATTTTGTACTATTAACTTTGTATAATTAGTTACAAGCTACAGAAAAATGCTCTTTTAATTTTCCCTAAAAGATCAGGCTGAAGATTTGAAGTCGTAACACATTTCTTGTGGTAACTCAAATTGAAGTCATGTGAATCGAGAACTGCAAGGGTTCCATTAGCACACATGGAAAGTGGGATTGGATCTGGAAAAGTATTGACAGTATGTCCTGTTCCTGTATTATTTTTTAAATTAAAAATTAAACAAAGCTTTCAAGTGGTTTACAGTAAGTTGACAGTGCCAACACACTTTAATTTCCATTAAACTGGAGCTGCCACGCTCTTCATTTTAAATGGAAATAGTATTTTGCTGGTGTGACTAGTGAGCTTTTTTCCCTTCTGCCACTAAAATATGTTTGTCTTGAGTGATTTTTGAAAGGAAATCCCTGTGAATATGTTTGTCCTGGTAATCTGCTGCTGCTTTAGATGAAAATTGCTATAGCAGTCAACTTGTGGGAGGATAAAACTTCTTTATTTCTGTCAACTTAAATCCAATGTATGCTGCTAGATATTGGAATAAATGTGGTTAGTTTCTG
Organism: Haemorhous mexicanus; assembly: GCF_027477595.1. NCBI lineage: Eukaryota > Metazoa > Chordata > Aves > Passeriformes > Fringillidae > Haemorhous > Haemorhous mexicanus. The sequence continues at coordinate 27,854,617 of NC_082349.1, forward strand.
CTGGGAAGCCTGGTTTAGGAAGAGGTGTCTCATCCCAATGCACAAAGGCTGTTTCTCATTTTATTGTGGGTTTTTTTAAGCAATGTCTTTTCTGCTGAAATGTGTCCAATAATAGATGTGCATAAACAAAGCTGGGAAACTCTCACTAGTACCTCAGACTTGTGCTTCTCTGTTTCCTTCCCCAGCCCTCAAGGAAGTGCCTGGCTGTGCCAGGCTTCCCTCAGGGCTGCTTTTGGGGATCCTTCTGCTCCTTGTCTTCCAGCCTGCTTCAAAACCTGCCCCTTCCATCTGCTCCATAGCAGCCTTTTAGGCAGAACCAGTCCAGGCACCCAGGGAGCAGAATAAAGTCTGTCTGTCTGTTGCCACCAGAGTTAACAGCTTCATCAGCCTGCAGCAGTGCTCAGTAGGACCATTGGTACCTGTGTTTTCCAGCATTGTAAAAAAAAAAAAAAAAAAAAAATCAAGTTTAGCACTTAGGTGATCTTAGTTAGCACTCTCAGACTCCAGAGAGTCTGATACTTGAGTACAGAATGATTTTTTTTTTTTTCCCCCTTGATACAGCTTTCATCCAAAAGAGATTGCCAAATGCTTTCTGGATCACACAGCAAAAGAGAAAATGTTTCTGGCACCTACTGGATCAGCCAACAATAAGCAACCTGTTTACCCAACTCATAAAATGCAGAACCTTATTTTCTTAGGACAACATCAACAAAAAACCCTATCCAGTTCAACCTGCTGCTTACCAAGTTTGCTTCTCTTCTACAAAAATGGCCATTGGGTTTTTAGCTCTTCCAGTGGGCATGAGTTAATCATTTGTGTTTCTGGTGGAAGGTGGTGGTGCCTGGGGTGTGTTTCCACCCTGACTGAGTCAGTGATTTAGGAGGCACCTCTCTAGCAAAGTGTTTGGAGATGCAGGACATCTGTGAGAAAGGAAGGGCTGGAAAGGACAAACTCCAGAAATGCATTTTCATAGAAGCCACTTGGGGCGTGTGTCTGAATTGGTGCAGCATTAAAACTCACACAAGCTTTTTCTAGAGCTGTGCTTCTGTGGCAGATGGCAAAATTACCTCCTTTCTTTTGAATTGGAACCCTAGGAAAAAGCAGTAACATACTTCCAAGTGGGGCTGGTGCCAGTGAGGCACAGCTTCTGTGGGATCTGCTAGCTCTTCTCCAGGGAAGATTTTCTCTTTGCCTCCTGTTTGAGCACCATTTCTGTCCCACTGGGAGTTCCTGGTGGCTGAGCACAGTTTGCCACGTGTGGGGGTGCAGCTGGGGCAGGGCAGTTGCACATGGTGGGCTGTGATAGTGAAGACTCTGAAAGCCCAGGCCAAACACACTTCTGTTTTGTTATCTTTTCCTAGCTTTCTTCCTCCTGCTCTTTTTCTTCTTGTCTCTTTTTTTTTTTTTTTTTTTTTTTTTTTTTTTTTTTTGAGGCTGGTTTAATGTTGTAATCATTTCAGATTGACACAATTAAGCAAAATTCCACTTCAGATTGCTGGTGATCCCCCCTCTGTTTTATATTAACACTGAGAATTTGTCTGGTTGAGAGACTTTTTGGGTTTTTTCCCCTCCCCTGCCTGAGATTGTTCAAGAAATGTTGAACAGAGTGCTTAATGATTTCCAGGGCTTTCTCTTGACGTTTTAGTTTTGGAGAATGAGCGATGCCTCCGCTGGGGACTTCCCTGGCAGATCCATGTCTGAACAGTCAGGGCTGGCTTCCAAGAACATTAAATTCCAGCTGCTTTTCCATCCAAGGCAAGGTTAGTTTAGTATCCCCCTTCCTCCTGTGTCTTTACAGCAGGAGATATTCCAGCCAACGTATTCGTAATGTTTCTGAGCCTCCCTGCTGCTTGATTTATGCAGAGAGGGCTGAGGAGAGAGATTCCAGAGCTGTGGGCTGAGTGTGGAGTCCCTGCAGGTGTGTGGTGGGCTGGGATGGCCGGCTGGGCTGCTCCAGGCTGCTCCATCCCACACAGACACAGAGCTGGGCTTGTGCCCTGCACGCTCAGACACACCAAACACGGCCCTGCCCGTGCCATCCCACTTTGGGGTGAATGTTGTGGAATCCTGGAGGCCTGGAGAGGCTGAGGTGGGGTGAGAGATGCTGAGACAGGGCTGGGAATCCCATCTGAGGTTGTTCTCCTTGTTTATGAATGGCAGTATAGGGAGATAGTGAGTTACACGTAGATAACAGGATGTAAAGCTTCAAGAAAATTCACATTTTCAGTTCTATAATGGATTGTTTAAGTCTCTCTCGTCAGCTGGGAGTTTGAGTATGTGGCACAATTGGAATTTCAGCCCATGCTGACCTAACAACTGAAAAACTGAAATCTAAACTGTTCAGTTGCTGTTTATACCTGAGATGTGTGCTTGCCTGGGTCTCACCTGAGCAGGGTAAGGTGGATGGACCTGGTGTGATCTCTCAGAGCTGGTTTTACACGTGCAGCTGTCTGATAAAAGGCACCGCAGCAAACCCCGAATGCAGCCAGTCTCCAGCTGGTAAAATTGTCATCATCCACAGCCTAATTGAGCTGGAAATTTACCCAAGTGGAGGATCAGGTCCAGTGTACACAGCTGGGAACCAAGCTGAGCTCAATAACTATCTGTGCTCAGTCCTCAGCCCAAGCCAGCTGGGCTGCATGCAGATATTTCTCCTAGGCACAGCACATGGATCAATGTCCTCTTGTTTGCTTGTATCCTTGTTGTCCCCTGCTCTCCTTATCCTTCTAACTCAGCAGTCCTCACACCAAAAGGAAAAGGCATTGTAGGTGAAAACTGATCACCTTTTCCTGATGATTCAGAGGAAAACTTTACTGCCTTTACACATTAACTTCTCCAACAGTGCTCATCATTTGCTGCAGACCTTTTCACAGAATCCCAGGAAGGTTTGTGTTGGAAGAGACCTTAGAGCTCATCTCCTCCCAGCCCCCTGCTATGGGCAGAGACACCTTCCACTATCCCAGACTGCTCCAAGCCCCATCCAGCATTTCCAGGGATGGGGCAGCCGCAGCTTCTCTGGACAACCAGGGCCTGCCCACTCTCACAGGGAAGAATTTCTTCCCAATATCCCATCTAAACCTGCCCTCTGCCAGTGTGAAGCCATTCCCCCTTTGTCCTGTCACTCTGTTCTTGTAAATAGTCCCTCTTTTCCTTGTTTCAGACAGCAGTATGAGTTAAGCTTGATGAGGGTTGGGGAGAGAACAACAGCAGTAGATATTTAGGGGTAGTTATTCCTCATTGTTTCATAGACTGCACCATTACAGAAGAGAAAACTTAGAGAAGGTTTTGCTTAGCTCTGATTTTTCTCTGTGACTTTGTGGTCGTAATTTTTCCCCACACTTCTCTGCAGATTTGTACTAGGACCCAGACCACTAAAATGCTTTCATTTTGGTCCTTTTCTGCCCCTGTGTATTCAGTTAGTATGGTAAAATGTTTTGGTTTTCTTTTTTTTTTTTTTTTTCCAGAGTCTATGAGATCATTCAAGTATGGAGACTTGGCAGCTTCTCCATACGTACAAAGACGGCTGTTTGAATGTCTGAGTGTCTTTCTGGCTAAGGATAAATTATTTGGTGTGTTAAATTAGGATTTGTTGCTTTATCTGGCATGAATAAGGTTCGTTTATTATCAGTGTTCCATCATGATTTATGCTGGACTGCATCTTTGGGGTTTTGCTTTTTCACATTTTATTGCACAAAAACATAGGTATTTCTTTTAAACAATTTGCTCATAGAAGGGACTGCAGGAGCAAGTTAATGTGGTTGTAAGGCCAAGAAAAGGCATTGCAAGACAGCAGATGAACAAGAGTAAATGCAAAAGTAGTGGTAGGATTGGAAAAACAAGGTGGATGTTTACCCAGGCTTAACTGGTCATTTACATAGTGGTCTGTGTAGAATTTAATGGTCACTATAAACAGAGTAATCCATGGAAAAGATGTATAGGCAGTTTTGTAAACATGAAGAATTCTTGGTGAAGGTACAATTTACAAAGAGAAGAAAAAAAAGAAGAAAAATGGTTAATACTTTAAAGATTCCATTTTGGTTCTCAAAATGCCTTGTAACTCTCTGTTGAGAGGAAAAAAATGTATTTTGTTCAAAAAAGATGTACCTTAGTGGTCCAGTACTTGTGGCTGTTGTCAGCTTAGAAACGGGGTGCATTTTACACCCACCAGTGACTCCTGGTCTGGAGGTCTCACTCTTGGCTGCAGGAGCCACTGCTGGAACTGTGTTCCCTTGCCAGAGTCAAGTATGCCATGTGCAATCCTTGATCAGCATGGGTGCTCTGCCCTCCTGAACTGCTTGGAATGCTGAAGGGATGGAATAAATGCTTTTTTTGAAAATATCTTTAATGAGCATTAGAGCTTGATTTACACCATCTGGGTTTAACTTGAAATAGTGTTACAAAAAGTGAAACATCTGTACTTACAAGCTAGAAAAGATTAATAGAGCTTTATTTGCTTCTAAATCCTCCAGTATAGATTAACAGCATAGATCACCTCTCTCTCCCCATTTTTGTTTAAGTTACACAGGCAGCCTGTCCATCTCTACTGATGCTGCAGCACAAAACTGCCCTGGCCTGGGCCTCTTTATTTTCACCCAGGACAAACAAGTGTCAGTCAATATTCGCTTACATTTCTTAATCTTTTGTCTCCCACAGTGATTGTGCAAGTGTTAATCACAGTGCAAGTCTGAACTTCTATTTTGGGCAGTATTTGAAAAATGCTAAAAGCAGAAGGATATGGTAAATATACACAGTTTCTAACACTGTTTGGTCTTCGTGTCAGGAGAATCAAGAAACCCAGACATTACTGTTAATCACAAGGTGGGGCATGTCATTAAAGCCCTGTGCTTACCAAAGGAAAATCATCCATGTTCATCCTTTGGCCATGTTTCAAACCAGAAAATAGGAATGTCAAAATCTGTGCAAAAAAGCTTTCTGCCTTTACTGGTGACTCATTTAAAAGAACTCAAGAACTCATCTTCTGTTTGCACAACCAGTGTTGTTATAAAGTGCTGGAGCAGCGTCCTGGCCTCTGTGTGTGTCAGGTACTTGACCTGCTGCCTTTTTTTCTTTTTTATTTTTCTTTTCTAGCAGCAGAACTTCTTTAGCATTTGTGCAGATTAATTTCCAACATGAAATTGAGTTAATATTAGAGACTGGAAGATGAAAGATAAGTGAGTGGGAGGGGGAAAGAAAAATACAGCAATAGCCTAGAGGGTTGCCAATAAGAACTAAAGGAGTAACACCAAACAGTTGGCAAAGTAGCCTGTGGCTTCTTTGATAGTCCCTCATCACAAGTAATAAAACACCTTTGGAGTTGTTCTTTACCTACTGGTTGTAAATCCTGGTGTAAAGTTGCCTGTGTTTCCAGGAGTCATGGGGACCTCACAAAAGCTTTTGCTCCCCTGCAGTCCAGCCTGGCCTGCGCATGGAAAAGCAGAAATATCAAGGTGGGGAAGGTGGGAATCACTGAATATTAAGGTGGGGAAGGGAATCACTGAATTTCTCACTCTCTCCTTCAGGTTTTGGTGTTGTAGAGATCTCTCTGAATGTGAGGGCCATATTTTAAAACAAAACACTAGCACATTCAACCTTCCTTACTTTTGCTGCGAGTCACTGCAGCTGTGGTATGTATGAAGCTGGTACTGTCCTATCCTTTTTAATGTGTTTTAAAATGTGCCTGGAGGCTTGGGGAATTTCTCATTTCTTTTATTTGTATTTTTTTAATTCCGGCTGAAATGCTCTGCTGTTTATATTTAAGCAAAACCTCCAGCAGGAATGAATAAAATCAAAGAGCATCATAATGTTGAAAGGCAGGTCAGAGGCTGACAGATAGGTCTGCCTGAAGGGGCCTTTTCAGGAGGGATGAGGCAGGCACTGGGCTGGGAACAAGGCAGCTCCTTTCCCCTCCTATCTCTCTCCGTGCTCTTTTGCCCTGTCATCTCTCCTGCCCCACATCTATCTCCTCTGCCTGAAGCTCATGTCAAAGCCAGGGTTTCACCAACAGTGGCAAGTCTCAGCAGCCTGCAGAGAAGTGAGTCTTATTCAGCAGGGCAGGCCTGCCCAGCCCCTTGGCTCTTGCTGCCTCCGGTGCTCCAAAAGCAGCAGCGCTGCCTCGTGCTTGGAGAAGCTGCTCCTTCTGTTTTCCAGTGGAAGATCTGATGAGATTTCAGTTTCCACATCACAATGCACTTTAATTCCAGTGCAGTTTTTAGCAGCCTGTTTTCAGCCAAGAGCAGGAGTAAACTCTGAGGGCTTTTTCCCTTTGTTAAGCTCCCTGTGTCGAGTGACCTGGTGTCACATCCTTGGCTAGGGGAACCTTCTGGGCACAAACAGTGGGGTTTGCTAGGAACTCCTGCCTTTATCCAGGAAAGAATCCAACAAAGCAAAGCTCACTTTTCACTGGGCCTTCTCTTATGCCACTTGCTTCCAAAAAAATGCAAGCCAAGCTGGGCAGCAGTGCTGCAGCAGGCCAGTCTCACAACAGATCTGTGAGGGAAACATGACAGGAAGTTTCATAGCAAGGAAAAGCAGCTGGCAAAAGGGAAATAATGAATTTGTGTTTCATTTTGCTTTCCATGTTGTGCATTGAATACCCATGAGAATTTTGCAGAGAGTACAATAAAGGAAATTATAAGGGCTTTTTTTATGGTGTAAGATGCCAGGCTTCCTTGCCTTTTTAATCCTGGAAAACTAGACCCTTATCTATCCAAGGGAATTTTGGAAAATTTTCCAGCCAATGTTACCCCAGATTAGGGGTGGTACCAGCAGCAGCAGGGAGTCTATGCTTAGCTGAGACCATCAGTTTCTGGCATGTATTTACCTTCTCGACAAGCAGTTTAACTGATTTTAGAAAAACCTCCTGGGAGCTGCTGGGGCCTTGTTTAAGGTCATCTGCTGGTGCTGTCCACCAAGTGATTTTTTTTTCAGTAGGTATTTTCTCAAATTAGGTCTGGTAAATGAGATCTGTGGGTGATTTAATAACCTAGTATATAATTCAGGGACTGGAAAAATACCCCTTCACTTTTTCAGTCTGCAAAGCAAAACAAAAAAACAAAACACAAAAAAAAAAAAAAGCCTTGCAAGGACTGTGGAGAAATGATGTCTTGATAGTCCTATGCCAAGGGTTTGAATAGGGAGATGGGAAAATGGAACATGAGAGAAGGGAACACTCACCCACCACATACACTGTTTCTACCATCACCCTGCCTGTGGTCTCTGCTCCTGTCCCTGGCCAAGCTAAAAGCATCCATCTAAAATCCCTCCTGGTGCAGATTTTCATCCATGCCTCTTCTGGCCCAAGATCAAGGTGTTTCCCAAAAGCCTCTGTTCCAGGCATGGCTTAGTGCTGACTTTAGGCAGGTGTACAGACAGCATACACTGCTGATTTACACCATCATTGTGGCATGCCCACAAAACAGTGTTCAGTTGCATTTTGGACATCTCTTGCTGCCAGGATCCAACACAGCTGGAGTTGGATCTTTGAGTTTTCTCCATGGTCTTTACCTCTGGTAATTTCAGCTGATGTAGTGCTGCTTATAAACTGCTGAGGGTCTGTACAGAAATACTTCCCCCACTGCAGAGCTGCCTCCAGCCCTGGGGAAGAAGTGCCTGGTGGAGTATCCAGAGGCACCAGGATGATCACGGGGATGGGGCAGCTCTGTGTGAGGAAAGGCTGAGGGAATTGGGATTGTTCAGCCTGGAGAAGAGAAGGCTTTGGGGTGACCTCGTGGTGGAGGAAAGGTGGGGAGAGACTATTTACAAAGGTGTGGAGGGACAGGATAAGGGGAAATGGATTCAAACTAACAGAGTAGATTTTAACTGGGTGTTAGGAAGAAATTTTTCCCTGTGAGCGTGGTGAGGCTCTGGCACAGGGTGCCCAGAGAAGCTGTGGATGCCTCATCTCTGGAAGTGTCCAAGGCCAGGCTGGACAAAGCCTGGAGCACCCTGGTCTAGTGGAAGGTGTCCACTAGGATTGAGATGGCTTAGATTACATCTTTAGGGTCCCTTCCAACCCAAACCATTCCATGATTCTATGTCAGAATGCCTTTTCTCTTAGTGCTCTTTGCTCTCCATATTTCTGGTCATGAGATTAAGCAAGATGTGTCCATTACGCTTCTAGTTTTTTCAGTGATTTTGAAGTTTAAGTATTTCTATGAACAGCTGGTTTTATTGGCCTGGAATTCTAAGCCACTGAGGAGCTTTTCTACTGATTTTAACTCTTGCAAGCATTAGTTATTTCAGGTTATTTATGGTTGGGCTTCTGTGCTTGGCTTTTTTCAGATTTTAAAAAAAAAAAAAAAAAAAAAAAAGAAAGCCTCCAAAACTGTGGGCCTGCCATATCCCTTCTTGCTCAAGCAGCAAAACCAAGTGGGAATGTCTGGGTTATTTCTGAACTCCACTGATGTGGCCCTCCTTCATGAAAGCAGCAGGATGATGTCACGTTCAGCAGCTCAGGAGAGGATCAGTGCATGCTGCATCCAGCTCAGCACAGCCCAGAGGTAACATCATGGGCTGATGCCCCAGAATAAGGCAAAGAACTCCCTGATGTTTGCTTTTTTTTTTTTTTTTTTGTATTTAAAAATGTATGTATGTGTTTGAAGAACTGCTTTTACAGGCTCTGAGAAGAGAAGAATTTTTGAAAGGAGTTTTGGTTCCTTGGGAATTTCTTTTTTAATCTTTCACGAATTTTTCCTTCATGTTTTGCTGCAGAAGGTGAGGCTTTGGCCACAGGCTTGTTCAGAAGCTTCATACTTTTCTTTACTTGGTATCTCCACTGTTTCAGTAGATGAAAAAATAAAACAAAAAAAGGCCAAAACTAATATTTGACCTTTCAAGTCTGGTAATGTATTTTTTGTTGTTGTTTCTCCTCCCCTCTTACCCTTTTTGTGGTGAAGAAATAGTGTAAAAAGTTCAACATTTGTTTCCAGGTGATCTGTTCTTTTTCATCCTTCTCCTTCTCTCCCTGGAGATGGAGGCCCCTGCCATCCTTTGAGATGTCAGGAGTTTTAGGAGATGATTTATGCAGCAGCATAAAATGGCATTGGACCATCTAGTGAGGGTCAGACATATGGTAGCAATGATCATATACAATATATACATGCCCAATAAAGCAGCTTCCCTGCCTGTATTTGAACATGTTATGCTATCCTTTCCTGGGCAGCAAAATGCTTAAAATGTCATTGTTTATTCTGATCTTATTCAGGTTTGTACCACACAAAACGGGAGCAGGAACAAACAAATAACTGTTTTCCTGGACCAAAATAAATTATGGACATTTTGGTGTGGAAATGAGATTACAGGCCTCATTTTCTTTTTGACTTGACTGTAGCTGTTGAGAATAGCAGCCCCTCAGGTCTCTGGTAATGTAGTCTTCAGCTCAAACAGGGATTTTAAAATATTTAAGCATCTCTCTCATGAGGCTTCTTGTTTCCTATTTGTTTTGTGTTGCTAAGCAATGCATTTAAACCCCCAAAGTTAAAATTTACAACTCTCAAATTGTCCCTCAGCCTTATTCTCCAAACCTCACATCTGTAATGGGTTTTCCATCTGCCAGTTTTCCCAGGTCGCCCCATCCATCCTCAGGTCTGCAAAGGAAAAAGCCTTGTGGTTGAGAGGTGGGGGATGGGGGGGGGGGGGTTTCCCCTTTTTTTTTTAAGCCTCCATCTGTAATTAATTTCTTGCAAAGCCACATCTGTCCATTTGGGGCAGAGGAAGTGGGGAAGGGGAGGTAAAGAGTGAAGTCACTCTCTTCCAGTAAAATGCAGGATTTGCCATGTGTGACTGTAGTTCCTCGGGGCATTTTAGGCTCTCCCTTCCACCCTGCAGCCCTGCCACCCCCAGCTCCAGTGCATGCCTTGCAGAGGGCAGAGTGCTGGAAGTTCTCCTGCCTCTGTGGAGCTTGTGGGCTTGCTTGTGCTGCTGCCCACATCTGACACCGCAGTGTTTCGACTACTGGGGTTCCTGCAAAAGCTGCTGGCATCCTTTGGAAAACTTCCTTCTGTCAATATTTGAATTTTCAAAAGCCATACTAAATAGCTGCCATGATGTGTCGTTTTTAAAGACTTAAGAAACAGCCGCAGCAGTCCCAGTCAATATTCCTTCTCTGCCATCATCCAGGGCAGCTGTTCCAAAATATTTTTATGTTCTGCAGACCACCAGGTAGCTTTGAGCAGGAGCTGGGCTTGCTGTGAGGCTGGTCCCCTGCCTGGTGCCCTGCTCTCTGTGGTGGGGGAAAGCAGAAAGAGCCAGCTGTTTTAGAGTCATGGAATTGCTAAGGTTGGAAAAGACCTCTAAGATCACCAAGTCCAACTGTTCCTCCAACGCCACCACAGTGTTCACCTCTGAACTGTGTCCTCAAGTGCCACATACAGGGTTTTTGAACAGTTTCAGGGATGGTGATTCTACCACTCCCCTGGGCAGCCTGGTCCATGGCTTGACAACCCTTTCCATGAGGAAATTTTTCCTAATACCCAATGGAAACCTCCCCTAGTGCAACATTTCCTCTTGTCCCATCACTTGTTGACCTGGGAGAAGAGCCTGACCTCCCCATGGCTATAACTGTCTGTCAGGTGATTGTAGAGGGTACCAGGGTGTCCTCTGAGCCTCCTTTTCTCCAGACTTAACTGCCCCAGCTCCCTCGTGCTCCAGCTCTGTTCCCCTCCTCTGGACATGATGCTGTTTGTTGCCCTTCTTTGCTTATGTAGGACATAAAAAATGTTGGAACAAGAAAATCCTGAAATCTGCGAAGAAATTCTTCCCTCTAAGGGTGGGGAGGCCCTGGCACAGGGTGCCCAGAGAAGCTGTGGCTGCCCCATCCCTGAAAGTGTTCAAGGCCAAGGCTCTATGGCACTTGGAGCAGCCTGGGACAGTGGAAGGTATCTCTGCTCATGTCAGGGGGGTGGAATGAGAGGATCTTTAAGGTCCCTTCCAACCCAAACCATTTTGTGCCCTATGGAAAGCTGAATTTTTAGGCGTTTTCAGAGATCTGGGGTTTCATCTCTTTGTTACTTTAAGGCAAGTCAGACTCCAGAACTGCTCTGATTTAAATGCCCAGCACCTCCTTCCCACCCAGTGCTCCTCCCACACTTGGTCCTGGTGGCACAACTACTGGGCAGTTGGTGAATTGGATGGGATCATTAACCTGGGTTAAAAATACATACTGATTTTGATGCCAGATTATTTTTAATTTAGGTCAGTTCTGCAATTCAACCTCACAGGCCATGGTATTGGCACATCTGAAAGGCTGGCAGAGGGATAAATAGTGAGGAGAGTGGCAGGGGCAGCTTAAATTGATGGTCCTGCTGAAAACCACCCCTGTTTGTCCAACTGCTGCCTGATATGTGAGGCAGAACATGTTCTGTGCAGGGCTGACACAATGTGCTGCTTGTTTGCTGCCTGTTACAGGCATGTTCCTGAGTGTTGCTTTCAGGACAAGTTCTTTGGGATGATGCCTCTAACACTGATAACAAATGGCAAATTTTAGAATAATAAGATAAAGAACTGAAATGCTGAGTAGTAAGTTGTTGTAGAATGTTCCTGACCCAGGATTTATCCCTGTTGGACATCCAGCAGTGCTTCCAATAACTCTCAAAATTCCAGGTTAGAAGGGGAGCTGTTATAGGAGCACTGTAGAAAGCTGGACCACTGGAAGATGATGAAAGCTGCTGGGAAAGAGGAGTGTTGGATCAAAACCAAGGATCTATGAGAGCTCAGGGCATCCCAGCAGAGCCCTGCAGAGGCACTGGAGCTGGCTGTGCTGTCACTTGGGGCACCCACGTTGGGGGGATATTGTGTGTCACAGACACATCTGCCACAGCTGCCAGAGCACAGTGGAACCTTGTTCCAGCACAGCCACGGTAGTAACATGTCTGGAAAATAATTTTTGGCTAGGGTCAACTTAAACAGCTTTGTTCTGCCTCAGAGTCAGCTCTCCAATGGCTCTCAAACACTGAATAGGTCGGGGCAGACTCTTGAAGTGCCAGAGATGCTTGTGGTGGTCTCCCAGGGAAAAGACATGGAGCCCTGGGCTGGTGCCTCTGGAAGGGCTCTGGATCAGCTGCTAGAAGATCACTGCCCAGCAGCATTTGAGAATGCCACCAGCAAACTGGGAGCAGATTTATAATGGTGATCCCATTGCAGATTCCTCTGAAATCTCCTGTTGTCCCCAGACCACGGTGAGTATGTGTTTCCATCTCCCCGTTTTGAGATGTTTTCCTTGAATTAAATTAATTTAATTTAAATAGCATGAAAAATATGGGCAAAATTCTGTGGTGGCAGCTGCTCTCTGAGGAACAGATTCATAAAAATAATGTGCTGAGAAATTAGTGTGATTCCAGCATAAAATGACCCAAATTTGAAATAACACTGACACCCTGTGGAGATGTTTGGAGGGACCTTCTCCAGGTCTTGCTGATTTTTGTTTCTGGTAATGTAGGCCAGTAATTAGATTCATTCATGCCATCTTTTAGAGAAACTTTTATTTTTTCCAATGAAGGTTTTGTTGTCTTCAAAGTCAGATTAAAAGTGAAAATCCTTTGTATCTTTTCTATTAGAAATATTTCTTTAGTCCAGTGGCTAAACCACAAAAGCTCATTTACCAAAAAGAGGATGATGAGGAATGTTCTAACAAGATCTGAAGAATGCACCTGCAGTGGGTTGAGTTTCCTGAAGGACTTTCTTCTGCACAGCTGGAAGCATTAGAGGGAGCTGCTCCATAGCAAGGTGAAGTCAGGGTGGTAATCATTTCCTTTCCAGTCTGGACTCTTGTTTAAAAATGTAAGAGCTGCAAAGTTTAGTGGTAAATGTACACTGTGAATATGCAGAGCAGCAGCTTTGTGTTTGTTCTTGCTGCAGAGGATGGTCTGGCTCTTTGGAACATCTTCTGGATACCTTCCTGTGCTTCTTTTCTGGACTGACCCTGGGCAGAGAGCATCACAGTTAAAAAGGGATCAGTTTCCCTTCTCACTCCAGGTTGAGCACAGGATCCCCTTCCCATGCAAGTTTAAAGGTCAGAAAGAGGAGGGGGGTGTTTGAGGAGGCTCCTGGTGATGTGAGAGCAGCCAGCACTGCAGGGGAAGGCATGGCAGCCTGGGAGCTGTCCTATTCCTCACCTGCTGGCTGGAGCACCTGAGTGCTGCAAGTACACTCTTCACCTTGAGAATTGCCTGGTCTAATTGATTTCCTCCAAGGGTGACAGGATGTTTAATTCCCAGATATTTACATTGTCTGCAGAAGGGGAAAGTCAGACAAATGGGGCTGAGCAGTGCCAGAATGTGCAGTAGAAATGAGTTGTCATATAAACTCAGTTTGCTAGAGCTGGACTTGTTGATCTTTGTGGGTGAGCAAGGTTGGATATCATTAGTCTTACACTTCAGGAACGTTTTCCCAGGAGCCATTTTCCCACTGGAGGAATGGTGCTGGTTCATCAGCCTCAGTTCTAGACCCTCACTCCATCCTAGAGGAAGTTGAGCTCCAGTGTATCAGTGACATAAAGACACCATCTCCTCTCACAGCAGTTTCAGACTGTGGTATGGTTTTTCTTCACCTCCAGCCATGTCACCCCTCCCTGAGCTCTGTGCTTTCATCCTGCTGAGATCAGTGAGCAGAGCTGCAGCCCTGGGAACAGGGAGCTGGCCAGGCAGTCCCCCCTGTAGATCCCATCCCAGTCACCAAGGAAGGGATTTCTGCACAGAGCCAGTGTGCCCATTCAGAAAAACCTTTGAGATTAAAAGTATTTATAGACACTGAAAAAATTCTTACAGAAAGATCCAGCTTTCAAGACAGGGGGTGTTCATGGAAATAGAATTAGGTTAACATGTGAATAGCTTAGCTCCAAAAAGGCTGGGCTTGCTCTCTCCTTGTCCTTACCCCACTGAAAGCTCTCCTGGTTGTGCTCCAGATGCAATATCCACAACAATATCCACAGCTGTGCATGGGACTGTGCATGCACACAAGCTGCCCCTCTCACAAACCACCTTTGGTCCTGAGGATTGCTGTTCACAGAGCATTTCTTTTCAGTTGTCTCTGGAATTTGCTGCCACTGAACAATACCACAACCTTCTGAGCAAAAGGGAAATTCACCCTGCATTCTGCAGCAGTTGCCTACAGCCCTGAAGGGAAACCATCAAGGGGGTTGTCCGTAAGGAAGTGGCAGCTGGGTAGCCATGGAGGACACTCAGCATCAATTACTCCTTTAGTAAGGTTGGTTAAATTTGAGTGATGTCTTGAATAACCAGGAGAGGAATTAGAAGCCTTTTTCATGAAAGCAGTGCTCATTCTGTAGCTGTTGTATTAGCAGCCAAGTTGGGGTCAAGGTTAAATGACTTAGAAGTTCTCCAGGTCAGTTCTCAAGGCTGTGTTCAGGATCCTTGCTGTGACCCCTCTCTTTCATAAGGCTCATATGAAGAAGGAAGGACTTTCATTCCAGGAATCTGATAAAGGCCAGACATTAAGGATAAATCCCCATGTTCTGGTAGCAGCCTGAGAAAGTGACAGGAAGAACCATAAGAGTCTCTGCACAGCTTACTTGGTTTGCTCTGAAGTCAGCTAGTTGTGATTTATATATCTTATTTTGGGCTAATACCCACATACAAGAGAAGATGCACAACAGCCTGGCTGACATGTTGTCACAGCACAGTGACTTGTTTCAACCCCCCAGCTCAACAGAGCTTGATTTGTTGTGAGAAGCCTGAGAATTGCTTTAATCCAGTATCTCCAACACTTCTATTATTTCTAGAGTGAAAGAAAGGTAAAATCTTGGTACTGTGGGTACTGCCCCTTTTCCTTGGCAGCATCTGTCTCTGTGGAGTTTGTTTTCCAAGCAAGGCAGTCTCTCTTCTCCCTTTTTCCCAGGCTTTGCTGAACCCTAATATTTTAGAGAAGGCTCAGAACAAATGCCCACTGCTTTTATTCATAGAATCACAGAATGGTTTCAGTTGGAAAAGGACCTAAAGGATCCTCTAGTTCCAGCTCCTTGCCATGGGAAGGGATTCTACTTTCCAAAAGTTGATTTTGGGCACTGATGCTTCATGAAATTGCCAAACTAGTCTTGCATTTAAACTTGAAATGACTCTTAATTTTAAAAAGAGATTTTTAAATTTATTTATTATTTTATCCAATTTCAGTCCATTTGAAATGGCCACTCCAGTGCCCTTGTCAGGTTTCCAGTATGTGTAGCTCTGATGAGATATTAATAACCCCCAAATTCTCTGTCTTCTCCTGGCACAGCCTCTGGTGAAAGGATGCAGAGAGGAGTTAGTTGTCTTTCAGGGGACCCCAACAAACATCTGGGCTTTGTTTAACTGCTATTGGTTTCCTTCTCCCAAGGGACCAGGACTCTTCCCCCTCTCCACGAGAAGACCTGCTCTGTAGTGAGCTGGTGGAGCTCCTCCAGTGAATGAAGCTGGGATTATCAGCTCTCAGGCAGGAGAACAGGCAGGAGGAGGCACAGGGCCATCAAAGGTACAAAGAGGTGCTGATGAGGAGGCAGGGAGAATAAAATCAGCTTTGTGCAATGCAAATGTGCATTGCTGTTCCCTTAAAGCCTTTGTGCTCAAGTGGAGAGGTGATGTCTCTGTGGTGCTGTCAATTAAACTGAGAATAAACACTGTTTAATTTGTGGGGACATTTAAAAGCAATTAAGGAAGTTTAAATGTTAAATGTGTGGGTTTTGTCTTTCCAATTAAACACAGTTTTGGAGGGAAAAAAACCTCACAAATATTTAATTACACACTTACAACTGTATAAATAAGCCTGACAGTTTTAAAGAGGTTTTTAATGCCTCGCATAACTGCTTTAACTTCATGTTCAGGGTGTGGTGCTCTGTTAAAATACTGACACATGTAGTTTCTTATTGTAACTCCTGTATCCAGCATTGTCTGGGAGCCACTGGGTGTACATTTCCTAATCTGCTCCAGGCAAAATCACCCAGGTGGCTCAAAGCACCTATACAAATGAACTCTGTTGATTTTTCCCTGAAACAGATTAAGGAGTCATAAGGCAGAAATGCTCAGCAGCAGACATTTAGTGCTACTGACTTCATATGCTCACTGATGGAATGATGGAGCTCCAGCAGCTGGAGGCTGCAGTGCCACGGGCTGGATCTGCAGAGGGAAGTGTCTTGATGTCCTTCTCTCTGGACAGGTGCAGGAGAGAGGAGCCAGCCTGACCTGGCCTGTCTGCTCCTCAGGTGCAGGCAGAGCTGCTGTCAGCTGATTGTGAGGTCACCTGGATTCAGTCAGCACAGCCACACTTGGGGTTTTGTGCTTGGGGGACTCCTGAGGGTTTACACATTGTCCAAACCTGGTTCCACCCATCTAACCCCAGCACCAAGGATCTGGCCTTTTTGACCATGTGCTGAGGGACCCCTTTGCCACTCTGTAGTCCCAGGGAAAGCTTTCCTGTGGCATGTTTCCACTGAGCAATGTCCTTGTGGCCCTTCCTTCTCCCCACAGGTCACAGGGAAGGCAGGGGAAGGTGGGCACTGAGTTGGGTTCTGAGTTGAGTGAACTCTCACACTGCTGTGAGAAGCCTTGGTGCACATTAAGTGCTCCTCAGCTCACCTGCCCTGTCCTTCCCTGGTGTCTGTCTCATGTCTCTTGTGTTCTTTCCCATTTCACAGGATCTAAGGACTCCTCCTCCTGGGTGAGTCAAGGCAATGACTCCTGTTTGTCTCTCCACTGCCTGGCAGGGAGGAAGAGAGTTGAGGGTGGCACCTTTTCAGCTGAAGAGTTTCCATCCAAGAGTCAGTGCTTGATACCTGACCTCAGAGGCACTCTGCCTCAAATTATTTCTGTGCCTTCAGCTTATTGACACATGGCTTTATTTTTTACAGGTATCTTCTGCAAAGCCATGCTTAACATGCTTTGCTAGGTCTAAGTGCCATCCTTGACTCAGGAATTTCTTTTGTATTGTACAAACCTGATTTCAGCCTGCTGCCACGATCACATAGCTCTTTGAACAGGAAGATCTGTGCAGTATCTGGTGAGAGCATATGTTGATTTAAAGCTTTCTCCTTTTGAGCATGGAGAGTTTTTCCTGGAGCAGATAGAACTATTTCACAGCCTCCATGGCTTCCTTCCCACCCCAGCCTCAGCTTTTGAGATGGCCCTTTGACTGCTGTTCTTCCCCAGCCAGACCTTGTTCTCCAGCCTGAGACAGTCCTTATTCTTTATTCCAGCTCTTTCTCTTGATCTTCCTGGGCTCTGCTCTTGGCAAGGGATAACAAAGCTCTTCTGCCTGTCACCTTTCGGAAGATGGTGGCCCTTCATGACCACCCTGTGTCCTGCTGGTCCCCTGTCCATCCCACATCCCCAGCCCCATGCCTTTTCTGTAACCTGATGCACTTGGCCACTTCTTAGCCCTCAATGTTTCTATAGCTGTAGGCAATTGCTCAGCACTTAAATATTAACGTGCTAATTAATAATGAAAGCTGAGATTGTAGTTAGGTTTAAAACTTTAATTGGGTGAGGAGCTGACAGAGGATCAGTCCATAACAGTGAAACTGTGTTACTAATAGCTATATATCTATATCTATATGTTTAAATATCTTTCCTTCTAGCAATAGCATTGCACAAGAGAAGTAGCCTGAGTGTGGATGTCTGCAAAGATGTTTGCTTGAGGCACTTGGAACCTTGCAGCAGGAAGTCATAAAGCACTAGGTATGATTTTTTTTTCAAAGGGGTTTTTAAAAGTCCCATTAAAAGTTTTTGTTCCAAGTCCTAAAAATGGAGGAGGGAAAGGGAAAATTCCTGGAAAGAAATGCATTTATTTTCCACTTCAGGCCAGTCTGCAAGTGCAGTATTTGTTGCACTGTTAAAGTAGCCCAAGATACTGTGTTGGATGCAATGATCTGAGAGGTCTTTTCCAACCTAAATGATTTTGTGGGGACCAAAAAGGGACAGGGAACAGCAAGTGGAGCAGAAACAATGGAGAAAACGTCCTGGACAGTGAGGAGCTGTGGAGGAAGGGGATGCACGGGCTGTAGCTGTGGTGGGATGTCCAGGACTGGACCATCCGTGAGCCCTGCTCGGCTCTGCTCTCCTTGCCGTGCTGTTCCTCCGAGCACATTTCGGTGCTGCTGGGTGGTGGCTCCTGCTGAGCCAGCCGGGCATTGCACCGGCGGCGCCTTCCCTGCCAAACTTCCAGCGCTGCCTGCCAGATGGAATTGACACTGGAGCGTTATTTTATATTGGGAGTGTGTGAGCGTAGAGGGGAAATTTAAATTAATATGTTATTTGTAGTTGAACGGGGGAAATTTTTTAAATTAGTACGTTATTTGTAGTTGAACGGGGAGAGATAAAATTCTATTGATTGAATAGCATCCAATTTATTGGTGCCAGATAATAAAAGGAGGTGTATTGCTCAGGACTGCACATAGTCATAATGTGTAGTATAATAGTGCTCTATAGTATAATAATACTGTTTAAGAGGGCTGTAATTCTAAACTATAATTCTGTAATTCCAAAGTCCGAGCAACCAAGTGCCTCTGACGGCGGCGCGCGTTGTTACAGGACCCGTTGCCACAGCATCCTGCTCACGCCGAGCGCTGCTGCGCGCAGCCCCAGCTCGGTATTTTCCATAAGCACTTGAAAAACGTGTGTGACAAATGTGTATTCGCCCGCTTTCACCCTAAAGCCGGGGATCTTCCCCGCACCCGTGCAGCGGCACCGGCCGGGCCAGGGTTAACCCCGCCGCCACTGCCACCGCCCCATTGACAGCCCCCCCCCTCCTCGCCGTTCCCATTGGAGGCGCCCGGTCGCGTCTCCCCGGCCGGGGTAGCGCTGGCGGCTGATTGGCGGGCGGGCGGCGCGCGGCGGGCGGGGCGGGCGCCATTGGCTGGGGGGCGGGAGCGGGGCGCTGGGCGGCACCATGTTGTGGGGCTGGCGGGGGCCGGCGGTGGCCGGGCCATGGCGGGCGGGCGGCGGGCGCGGTGAGTGCGGCGGGCGCGAGCGGGCGGGCGCGGGCGGGCGGGCCGGGCCGGCGGCGCCTGAGGGACGGGAGCGAGACGGGACGCGACGCGGCGCTGCTGTGGCCCGGGGCGGGTACAGCAGGGGCTCCTGGGCCTGGCGGCGGGAGGGAGGGGGGGCGGAGGGGCGGCTGCGCCCCGCGGAGCGCCGGAGGGGCCCCTGCGGCCGGACCGCGGCGGGAGAATCGCAGGATCCGGGAGTCAGTGAGGCTGGAAAAGACCTCCGAGATCGTCGAGTCCAGACGGTGACCCAGCAGCACCTTGTCAAGCAGACCATGGCACCAAGTGCCACGTCCAGGCTTTCCTTACCCACCTCTGGGGACGGTGACTCCACCGCCTCCCTGGGCAGCCCGTTCCAATGTCTCATCACCCTTACCGTGAAAAAATTCCTCCCTGTGTCCGACCCGAACCTACTCTGGCGCAGGTTGAGGTTCTGTACTCTTGTCCTGTCGCTTTTTACCTGAGGGAAGAGCCCACCCTCACCTGGCCGCATCCTCCTGTCAGGGAGTTGTGCAGAGCAGTAAGGTCCTCCTGAGCATCCTTTTCTCCAGGCTGAGCCCCCCAAGCTCCCTCAGCACCAGACTGTGTTCCAGACCCTTCCCCAGCTCTGTTCCCTTCTCTGGACTCGCTCCAGCTCCTCCACGTCCTTCCTGACAGGTCCGGCCTGAGCCGCGGCTCCAGCCCCCGGACACCCCCCGGCTTCGCCCGTGGTCGGCCGGGGCTGCACGGACGCAGCTCTGGCAGATGGGAGTTTGTATCTGCACTCCTGCGGTTCATTCCTCTTCTGGATGCTCGCTTTGAGCTGGGGACGGAGCCCCGTACAGCTGTGAAGCCTCTCTGGCCATCTGTTAACCCTTGGGAGCAGCCGTCTGCACCGTGGGCTCTCACCCAGTGCCAGTCACAGCTTGGCGAAGGTCATTGTCCACTGATGGAAAAATACAATGTGTGCGTCCATAGAAGCGTGCTGACTGTGGTTGTCAAAGGCATGGGTTTAGCCCTTTGTAAAAGATATCTCTCTTTGGATCCTTTCTGGATACAGATGTGCATAAGCACTGCAGCTGTTTGGTTGTACCTTCTGAGGCCCTACAACATCCATAGTGCTTTAGGGGCTGAGCAAACAGAGTAAACAGTAAAATGTAGATCCTAGGTTTGCAGTGGATTCATTGTGAGTAGATTCCACCTTGTATTTATTACAGAACAGATGTTCTTGTGTGTTGTTTTAATTTGAAAATTACTCCATGCACCCGTCGTCGTGTCCTTAAGTCTGACCTACATAGTCACTACAAGATTTGCCTCCATTTGAGGTACAAAGTTTATTTTGCTTCATGGTACAAAGTTGTCAGCTTGGTTCTGACACCAGAATCCCACTGCCTCTCCTCAGGAGTGGGGGAGGCTGATTGGCACCATCCTACAGCAGAGACAGGCTCATCACTGCTAAAATCCAGATGGGTACATGGACCCTCGTTAAATTTTTAATGTCAGTCTTATGTAGGAGATGAATAAACATGTCAAGTGGAGAAGGGAAACTGCAGAATTTTCTCACTGCCTTGGCTCCATTTCCAAATGGAGCAAGGCTCCCTAAAGCATTTCCAGCTGGCTTTATTGACCTGTAGTGGTCAGGGGGAATGTCAGTAACTGCATTGGGAACAAGGGAGAGTTGTTCTGGCCGTCTTCTGACCAGGTCCCAGCACTGTCTGTATCAGTACCCTTGGCTCCAGCCCCTGTCCTGTACCATTCCCCATTTCAGTGCTCCCAATTCCTCCCTGCCCCTACCAGCTCTGTGCCTGTGGGTTGCCCACATGGCCAAGTCAAGCAGACAACTGTTGAGCCAATGCTGCAGCCCTTCCTGCAGCACCCTCAGCTGCCAGCTTCCAATAAACGCATAAACCCTGTCTTCAAAACATCTACTGTCCTCTCAGATGCATTTGGAATTAGCTGGTGGATCTAAGTGAAAAGTGTGTTTATATAAACTTTGTTTCCATAGCAAACAGTGCTTGGTGGAAAGTCATTCTGCAAGGAGGATTCATGCAGCCTGGTTTCCTGAGGAGCTGTTTGCCACATCCTACCCCAGCAGCTCCTGCCTGGCTCCCACGGGCCTCAGTGCCTGGTGGCTTCTCCTTCCCCAGGGCTGCACCCAGGAGCTGCCTGTATCTCAGCCCACCCTGTCCTTATTTGTGCAGCCATCTGAGTCAGGTGTTCCTGTTTGCTGTGCCGGCAGCTGGGAAAGATTCAGGATATTTACCCAGTTGTCCTTGGCTTCTCAAGGCTTCTGTCCTCTATCTGGCCTGTGTTTTTTGTAAAGCTCATGCAAATAGTCCTCTGATAAATTTGACAGAAATGCCGGTGACAGATTCTTAAGTTACTAAGGGATATAACAGGCCATGGTGGGCAGAGAGAGTGACAAAATTATTTTGTTTCTTTCCAAAGCTGTGTAAAAATATTTCAGGCAGTTACTGATTGTTGCAGCTGCAGGCAGAGATACTGCAGTGGTTAAAATGCTCGTGGTCTTTCATATATATCAGTATTGTAGCTCTCAAGCAGGGGTGCAGTTGTGTCTGTGGAAAGTTTGAGTGTAGACTGTCACAGATTTTGCCTGTAGATAACAAGGGTTTTAAGAGGAAAGGAGATGGAGAAACAGCAGACAAGTAAATACGTGGGAAGCCTTGAGCACTAGATGACTAAACATGTACACAAGGCAGGCAGCATGCAGAGAGTGGAAGTGACAGAATGAGTCTGAGAAATCCAAGGAAAGGTCTGTGGGAGCCTGCCTGTGGAAACTGGAATAACAAGGCTCACACAGAGAAGGGAGGCATGAGCCACCAAGGAGCTGGCCAGAGAGGGGAGGATGGGGAGGAAGATTGATCTGGTGAGACTGAAGGATGTTTTGGGAAGAGGAAAATGTCACTACTGTGTACGATGTTTCTTCAAGGCGTTTTCTGGGATTTACTGGAGAACTTCTAAAGGCCTTTTGATAGGTGATCCCAAAAGGTATAGTGTATATAAGAAAACCCCCTTGCATTAAACAGGAATTAGACTCTACTTTCACCATATCCATTTCAGATCAGTGTCTGTTTGAGCTACGATTTTTTGTGTACTTATGTTGCCAAACTAAACCTTTGCCTGCCCCCGGACCTGATTTGTGACTTGGAGCATAATGAAATCCTGGCAAATTGTGCACACAAGTATTTTTGACATAGCAGCTAAAAAGCTTTATGATATAAAAATAATATTGTGATATGAGGCATGCCATTGATTTTGTGACTCTAATAAAAAATGTCTGGTGGGATTTTTCTGGTAACTTTGCAGGCTGCTTATAGTATCTGTAATTTTTGTAACAGGCAAATTGCATGTTGTTTTTTGAACTAGGAGTGAAGTGGTCTGATATTGGTATTTAATGCCAGAAGACATGCTTTAGTTCGTGTGTTTGTGTGCACAGTGACCCCACCATGATACTGAGGAGATGCTGTTATTTGTATACTGAGTTGGAAGACTCATACTTGCTGAGAATACAGACCTGGTTGTAATAAGAGAAAGAATTGATCAGGAAATTTCCCAAAGAGGTAGTGAAAAAACAAAAAGCATTTCTTATGCAAACCTTGCAGTTGACTACAGCATTAAAAAGCTGCTAGGGCTGTTTATTTCTGGCTGTTTTCTCTTTTTGGCTTAGTTTACTTTTGTCATTGTCCAAGACCCTTTTGCTGTTCGTTTCAGAGTTCTGCTCACACTCACCTTATTTTTTCCTTTTTAAAATTTTGGTGGTGTATTGTTATTTCACTTTTCTCATCTCAGACCTCATTCCAGGGCCAGCTTGACACTTCTGGAGTTCTCATAATCTTCCTTTCCAATCCAAGACTTTGCCAAAGACTTGTCTTTTTCAAATTACTTTCTTCCAAAATGGCATAAATATTTTCTTACATTGCCTTGACACTGTCACCCTTTCCATCTTCAATTTAGAACAGTAAACTCAAGTTCTTGCTGTCCGTGGTAAACTTGTTCATAAAAGGATTCAATTCCCTTGGCTTGCAGAGCAGAGAGTGTAATGTTGGCACCAAGGAGCAAAGTGCAGGCTGTGGGTGGAGCATTGGGAAATTGATTGCATGGCAACCTCGGGGGGGGTGCTTTGGTGTTTGTTGGAGGAAAGCAGCCAATGACTCATGTCCTCAGATGTCACTAAAAAGTGAGAGCCAACTCACCAGCAAATAGTTAATATTGAATTTTATGTATTTTTGTAAATTCTGTTTACCTCATTGGAGGGTTTCAGCCAAAATTAGTTTCAAAGCTGTCACAAAAGTAAATTACCTTTAATTTAAGTGACTGTAGTTGTATTCTCCCCCTGAGTCCTAGGAAGAGTATCTCTGGAGAAACTCAGCATTCCTGGAAATCGGTGTAGAAAAGTGAGAGCTCCAGAGGTGTGGAACACCCTGCCCTGAGCTTTAGTCAGCCAGCACTGTACTGAGAGGCTTTCTTTAAATGTGAGTGTACACATACACATATCCCACAGCGAGGAGTAACTGTTCTGAGATGACCTCTGTTCTTCTGCCTAACTCCTTACAAACTAATGGATTTTAGAAATGAATGGAAGCAGTACTCAAAATGTTTCAGAATTAGTAGTTTTAAAGAGTTGAATTATGCTGTTAAAATGAGAGGGTGCAGGTGCAACCAATCCACTTTGCTTGTCTGCTTAAGTTAAGAATAATGTGATTGTTATTTAAGGATCTCTTCCTGGGTGAATCTGTATCTGCAGGAGTGAGAGCTCTTGGGTCAGGTGCATCTTCCTTGTCTGTGCTTCACATTCTTGTGCTTGCAGTGGGTAATGTGCAGGTGGCAGTGCTGTCTAGAGAAGGACAGGCTGCCAAAACAGAACTAGATGAAGAATAATAATATGCTCTAATTTTCATATAAACGTGTGATTTGTTCTCTTTCAGCATGAGCACAAGCACTTATTTTCCAACAGATTAAAATCAGTATTACACAGTTAACAGGAGACGATAATTCTAGTTTGAAGCATCCCAGAGGCTTCTACCCTCTGTCCTTGCTGGGGTCTCTGTCCTGCTGTGAGGGCTGACAGGAATGTGGGAGAGCTGTGTGGCTGGGTGGGTCTGCTCTAGACCTCATGTAAATTTGTTCTGGGTGCTGTGGAGTCCTCTGTGGCTTTGCGTGTCCTTTTTTACTGACACTTACACCGTGCCAGCCTGATTCTGCACTGATGGCTGTGACCTGTGTGTGCCTCACCAGGCATGGCCTGGCTGTCCTGTGGTTGCTGCTGGTGAAGGAGCCTGTGGCAGCTCATTTTTTCCAGTGCCATGATTAATTATGGCTGATTTATACACTTACTGTTAAATTGCATGAGAAGGCTTTTCTGTATCAGTCCTCCCCCAGCTCGGGGTGTTCTTTGGGGTTTGCATGATCACTGTGGCTGGTGAAGAGAAATTCCTGCTGGCTCCCAGTGCCCTCAGAGGTGTGCCTCATGTCCCCTTTCTCTTTGGCTTTTGACTGCATTCAGCTAATACTAGGAAGGTAATTCTGTCTTTATAACCCAATACAGATGATGGTGCATTCTCTGGTCCTTACAGCCAAACACTGCCCTGGACAAGGCTTCTTGAGGGGCCAGATGTGTCTTGGAGCCCACTGTAAATCTAGAAACAGATGTGGTTTTAACTGTTGTAGGTGAGGATGTGAGAACAGGCAAGTGGTCTGGAATATTTTTTCTAGTTAATTTGGTTGAGATTGCAGACACTTTGTATATTTTCTGTGGTTGTGGGTTTTACAGTTGAGCGCAGAAGGAACTTAGTTAACTGTGAGGAAGTAAAGATGTCACCCCCTACCTCAGCTCATATTTTTTTAAGAATGGAAAAAAAGTCGAGTAAATTATAGTGGCAGCAAATGAAAGGCAATAAACAATTCAGTCTATTCTGTCCTTATGTCTTGTACCTTCAAGAAAGAAGGTTGTGCAGCTGTTCTCACTGTTGTGAGCTGTCTTAAAATCTACCTGGGAGCTTTTCTGAGGGATTGGTCTTTAGGACACCAGCAATTATGGGATCTCGCACCAGTGGAAGAGTGCATGTGAAATTGGAGCAATCATGTTAAACTACAGTTCCCTGCAAAAGTCTTGCCCGTGGTGGTTGCAGCTGCTATGATTTCAGCTGTGCAGAGATGCTATCTGGCAATTTCCTCTTCCGTGCAGATCACAGACAGGCTGCAGAAGGGCAGCAAAGCCAGTGTGTTTTAACACAAGTGTTCAGGCTTTAGGATACAGGTTTCCACTAATGCAGGCTTACATTCCAAGCATAAACTTGATTTTGAGTTTGGTGGGGTCTGCGGGATTGTAAGTTTGTGTTTTGTTTATTTTTAGGGGTACCAGGAGATGCTTCAGTGGTGAGACATCTTTTACAATGCAAGTTAGGCATGAAATTCATCAACTAACATCCCCTTCCTCACCCTGATCTCCAACAGACTTCCCGTAACACTTGGAAGAAAGGATCAGGGGAGAAGGGCTGAAAGGCACCATGAAGCTGAAGCAGCGAGTTGTGCTGTTGGCCATCCTCCTCGTCATCTTCATCTTCACCAAGGTTTTCCTCATCGACAACCTGGACACCTCGGCTGCCAACCGGGAGGACCAGCGTGCGTTCCAGCGGATGCTGTCGGGGCTGCGCGTGGCGCTGGACCCGCGCCTGGAGCACACGCTGCAGTCGCCCTGGGAGATCGCGGCGCAGTGGGTGGTGCCCCGCGAGGTGTACCCCGAGGACACCCCCGAGCTGGGCGCTGTCATGCACGCCATGACCACCAAGAAGATCATCAAAGCTGATGTGGGCTACAAAGGGACTCAACTGAAAGCTTTGCTGATACTTGAAGGAGGACAGAAGGTTGTCTTCAAGCCCAAGAGGTAAATACTACTTTTGATGCTTTAACAACTGCTTCATTTACATATACTATTCTTCTCCATGCTGTCACATTAACATTTAAGTTACGAATTTTTCTGTAAGTGGAAAGACCATCCTGTTATTTTTTAGGCAGAACAGAACCTTGCTGGTGCTCTAGTAACATTAGCTGTCTCTCAGGCTGTACAGCCTTGATTCAGCCTGTCTTTAGATTAAAAGAACAATCCCTGTGTTCAATCCTGAAGGGATGTTGGTTACACCCCCGGTTGGTTTCTGAGCCGTATCTTCCTGACCGTGGAAGTGCAGCTTCTGGCAGTTTGGAGATGAGTTTTGCCTCCTTGTTGTGTCAGACTATCAGGAGAGGGTGCAGTTCAGGAGCAGGGAAGGAGGGAAGGAAACTCAGCAGTGGTCTTAAAAGTACATCTGTGTGTCTGGTGTAGTTGAATGTAGGCTGTAAAAATGGTTTGGGTAGGTCAGAGTGAGGGCCCCTGAGCCTTCTGTCTGCCAGCACAGAGTACTGGAGGAGCTACATAAGAATGGAGGGTAGTGATACTTCCTTGGTATGGCCTCGGTTTACAGTGATCCTCAGAAAAAAACTGACATGATTAAATGTTTCTGAAGAATCTTGGCTATAAAGCTGTTTGAACTGTTTGTCTTTGGGGAAAAGGAGAAGGAAGATGTTAAAAAGTAAGTCCAGGTGTGTTTTAGGAGATTTCACTGCAAATGAGAAGTGTCATCACAGAAAAAGATTTTGCGTTAAGCAGGTATTAAGGTTTCCTGTCCTGTTAATGAGTGAGTGCAGAGGCCACAAAGATGCTCTGAGGGTGGGAGCACCTCTGCTTTGAATCGGGCTGAGAGAGCTAGAGCTGTTTACCTGGAAAACAGAAGACTCCAGGGAGACTTTAGAGCCCCTTCCTGTGCATAAAGGGGCTCAAGAGAGATAGAGAGGGACTTAGCACAGGGGCCTGCAGTGACAAGACCAAGGGGAATGGCTTCACATTAACAGAGGGCAGGGATAGATATGATATTGGGAAGAAATTCTGCCCTGTGAGGGTGGTGAGGCCCTGGCACAGGTTGTCCAGAGGAAGATCCCTGGAAGTGTTCAAAGGCCAGGTTGGACAGGGCTTGGAACAGCCTGGTCTAGTGGAAAGTGTCCCTGCCCATGGCAGCAGAATTGGAATGAAAGGTTTTTCCACCCCAAACCAGTCTGTGATTCTATGATTAGAGAATGAGAAAAAAAATCTCTGTACAGCCAATTCCTGCCCTGGCTGGAGCTCCCCTGCAGGCCCAGGTAGTGCCAGCCTTGCACACAAAGTCCTGGTGGTACAAGAGCCATCTCCTCCAGTGGAAGCACTGGGGATTCACAGCATTCCCATAGAGCTTTCTGTGTCAGGGAGTGCAGTCGAGCATTAACTGAGAGTTAAACTGCATTCTGTAATGCCCTGTCTGTGCAGGCAAACACAGGCTCTGAGCTCCAGCAAGGATATGTGCAGTTGGGAATGTTTAGGGTGGCCTTGGCCATCCTGGTAGACCCATGTTTTGTTTGTGACTGCTGAATAGCCAGGCTTTTGGGCAGAGTCCTGTTCTGGCACTGCAAGAGAGTCTATTTAACCAGCTTTGGACCTGAAAGCTCTGTCAAAGTTACTGCTAAAAACAGTTCTGAGCAAACTTAACAGCAGGGAGAGAAGGAATTCCCTCATTACTTTTGCTCTAGAAAGGACTAGATGCCAACTTGGGATGGAAACAAAGAGTTTGGTCAGGATTTACTAATAAATTTTAGCTCTGCAGCTTTCAAAATATGACCATGTTTCCAAAAGCCAGCTGTAAGCACATAGCAAAGACCTGCCTTCGAGGACCTGTTCTGAGGATTCGCTGTCTCACTTCAAATTTACTTGAAATTCAGCCTTATTTACCAACATATAATACTTGCTGTCATCACATCTGGTGGTATATGTAAGAGAAGATGCTGGTTTGGTGAAAGCTCCCATTTGGCAGGAATCCTGCGCTGGTGAATTCTCTTTTGAGCTGCCCTGCAGAGAAGCTGGAGCATTTGCTCAGCCTGGGGGAGTGGGCTGTCTTATCTGTCTTCTCACCCCGCATCCTCCCTGAGCAAGGCTAAAACACCGAGGTCCAGCTCTGTGCCTCCTCCTACACTGTTGTTGCTACTGCTTGAACACAAATTCTGCTGGAAAGACTCCAGTTTACACGATTTGATATATAGATGGAAATAAGAAAATGAGTAACCTCATTTGGCCTTATTTTATTTGAAAACATGTTGCATTTCACCCGTTTGCTCAGTATTGATTGTGGTGTTTCACACTCAGCTGCAGTGTGGTGCTAGAGCAGTAACTACACTGATACAAATGTCAGGCCTCTGAGAAATTGGTGTTTGCCTTGACTAAGTACCATCTACTAAAAGATAAAAAGGGGAGCAAAAAGCCTTGCACTTCACCAAAATACACCATTGTTGTTGCAATGAGTGCCTAATTTCTATTTTTTGCTGTTTGTTATGTCTCTTCTCTGCCAGAATAAAGGCTCTGTTTATACCCAGTATTGTCCTCAGGTTCCTGCTTGTGATTTTCTGTCTACTAAAGATTGCATTTGCCCCCTCTTCCACAATATAAGATTATATTTGAGAATTGTTAATGTGCAATTCTTTCTAACCCCAAAATCATCTGTGGAGTTGCTGCTTTCCAGTATAAATAGCCCCCTGTTCCATAGCAGGGTCTGTGCTCTTTGTTCTAAGATGTGACTTGGCATATGGTTGGATTAAAATTTATTAGTTGGAATGTGAGCTGCTTCCCAAGCTCTGGAGACCACTGTACATCACTGACCTTTCCTCCTTATTTACCCCTTCAACAGTCTGGACACTTCAATCTCATTGATGTTTTTCCACTCTCCCATTGGCAGCCAATTGCAAAGTGACCCAGAGACTCTTTATTATTAAATTGTTACTCTGAACAGCAAAATTGACAGGGATTCTACACAGACTCACTTCATTTGACTTATTTCAATTGCAGATATGCCAGGGATTATATAGTGGAAGGAGAACCCTACGCTGGCTATGACAGACACAATGCAGAAGTGGCAGCCTTTCACTTGGATAGGTATGGAATTACTGCTTTACCTGGTTTTATTGTCTGTGGAAAATACCAGAAAAAAGGGGTTCTTTGAAGAATGCAAAGAGGGTAGCACCCTCAGATGGGAGCTACCTCTGACCTGCCTATTTACTGCATTGAAGTCAAAATAAGAATTAGCTAATTCTGTGAAACTTTGTTTCTTAAGATCTGTTCAAGAGTGTAACATTTTAGATATTTGTGTAAAGTTTGGAAAGGAGAATGAGCCCTGCAACCACTCTAGTTAATATTACAGGGAAGAAAGAGCTGTGGAAGAGTCTGAAATAGTAAATGTATGTGCTAAATTCATGTCCAGTTCACTAAAAAGTCAAGACTAATGTCTAGAATAACAATTTAGTCTAGAGTAAATAGGAATCAGTGCATCCTAGAGGAAATCCAGTTATTCATGTCCTAATTGTGCTTGGGGTACCCAGGTGGTTTTGTGGACCTGTGCTGGAGGTGCAATTACAGGAAAAAATTAAAATTACAGGATGTTCAAAGAATGGGACAGAAAACACCAGACACTGAATGTCAATAGTTATGAAATGCTGTTAGAGCTGCAATTTCACATAACATAAATGAGCACAATCTCTCTTTCCTCATAGGAAGATTTGGAGGTGAAAACACATAAAATCCTGAGAAAAGGAATAAGGAGGGACAAATATAACAAAGGATAGAATGGTTAAACTGAAACTGAGCCTTCTCAGTACATAGATAAGAGCCTTATCACTCTGACTAAACTCATAGGTGGTGACAGAGATGTCTGTTAGTCCTGATTCACCTGTGGAACTCATTGCACAGGCAGTAGAAATCAGTAATTCTAGGAAGAAATAGAATATCTAGGATGATAACTAGTTGAGTAACGCCCATTGCTGCTACAGCCAGCTTGTGCTGGTGGGCCAAAATCAGGGTATATTAAGAAGATAAAAGATAATGGAGCCAGATGTCAGTCCATTTGTGCTTTCAAGTAGCATACAGGCTTCAGGGTCCCTGAAAAAGTAGTGATTGAACATTCAATTAAAGCCTCTTTCAAGTGTCCAAATCTCACTTAACTCTTCTTTGCTGTCCATTTGGTCATGATTGTGTGCTTTTTTTCTCTGGTCTTTCTCCATGGCTCTGCACCTCTTTATTCTTTAGGAATACCTTTTCAGGATCTTTCTCTGAGATGCAAAGACTATCCAGAGGGTGTCAAAAGTGCATTAAGAGAGTTGGGGCTGACACTCCTTTGATCTTTTTACTTCTTTAAGCCCTTTTAAAATTCCATTACAAACACCCAGGTCACTTGTGGTCACAGAGCAAAGGCTGTGGCAGACATGGGAGTGGAACCTGGATCTTGTAACTGCGAGTTTTATTTTTGTTCTTCCCACCTCTGTTTTTCCAGGCACTGCTCAGGCATTCACTTTTGTTCTACCATTCTCTCTTCCCTTCTCCTTCGGTGTGCCAAACAAAACAACTCTTGGATTGGTTGCTTTCAAGTGTAATTGAATTGGGCTTAAGCATAACATTTTAATAGATAGTGGCTCCCACAAATTAGAAATGATCTTTCCAGGTGACCAGCCCATGGGCCGTGTGGTTTTACTGCTTCAGCCTGCTTCAGACACATGATGGATATTTCTGGTGTGAGGTCTGAGTTCTGAGAGTTGGAGCATGGTGCATCCTCTGTTGCTCTGCTGCAAATGCTTTAATAAAGGAGTGTCACTGATGGCCTATAAAGTAAGTTTAACATCCAGGCACATAAGAAAAATGTGTTTCCTTTGTCTCAGAGAAGAGAGGAGGTCGCTGCAGGGCTTCAGCTTTACTCTTTGGTCTCTATAATCTCTGACAGAGACAGTGAGGGTTTTTTGTTTTAATTTTGAACTGCTGCCTATGTTACAAATTCTCAGGCAGTGTTTTTTCACCCCAAATCAGAATCCTGGGTTTTCGCCGAGCCCCGCTGGTGGTTGGCAGGTTCGTGAATCTGCGCACGGAGATCAAACCCGTGGCCACGGAGCAGCTCCTGGGCACCTTCATGACTGTGGGTGAGTGCATCCCATGGGCTGTACTGCCCAGGGAAGGAAAAATGCTTAATGGGAGAAAAGAGCCGTGGGAGCCTGACACAGCTATAGAGCAGTTAACCATGATGCAGGAAGCTCTTTCAGTGCCAGGAGAGATCTTGGATAACCCCGTTTGGAGGGGGAGGAGGACTTGGTTTTCTTCGAGTAATGTTCCCTCATGCTGCTGTTACAGATGGGATTTTTATTTTTTGAGTAAGAATTTTCTGTCTGCTGTCAAAAGTGGTTAGAAAAGTCTGTGATTAGGCCTGAAAAGAAAAGAATAAAGTTGTATTTAATGTGAAGAGAGTGGTGATTTGGGATAATTTATAGACCTGACACACTGGTTGGTATTAGATGTTGTTTGTGCTGCATCAGAGCCTGCAGAGCATTTACAACCAATGGCAGAACTTCCCTGTGTTGTTTACAGTAATCATGCTGTGAAGGACACATAATAGAAGCTATTAATGTGAACTCCTACCAGGTGGTCATTAAGCACCAAGAAATTACTTATGCTGCAGCCTTAACTCCCTCAGGCTTTCAAAAACCATCCAATTATTACTCTTTTGTTTGTTTGTTTCATTTCCTGATCAGAAGGCTCCAGAGATGATTGTTCCTTACCACTGTTAATGTTTCTGTTAGCAGCCCTGCTGGCAGTCTCACCTGCTGCCTGACACTACCACTTACAAGGTGCAACTTCCAGATGAAAGTTTCAGCTCAGCCTCATCAGCCTCTCCTGGCATTCACATGGGGTTCCTGCCTCAGGCAGGCTTTACATTTTCCAGTTTCAGCCAAGATAGCCCAGCTGTTTGCTAGCAGCAGTGGTGACTTGAGAAGTAAGGCTCCAGAAATTTTCATTGCTCCTCCTTAGATTCCTTGGAACTGCTGTTCTGCAAAGCAGGAACTAAAGAAATGGGTGGATCTGTGGAGGAGGTTATGATCTTTTGTCAGGCCAAATTTTGCCAAGTTCCTGAGATTTTGAAGAAGAGAGAATTCATTCATACTCAGTGCATGTTTACTGGAGTTACAGCTAGAATCTCAAAGAATTCTGTCTCTTGCTAGATCTGCTGCAGCCCCTGGATGGGAGGAGAGACTTGCAGGCTTTCCGTACCAATAAGAGATCTGGTCTGCAAGCTCTATGTTGGTGATGATCTGTGACATCCTCATGTTGTCTGACAGGTTACTGGGAGCACAGGGTGTTCATGGAGGGCTCCAAAGGAGTGCTGGCTGAGAGGCAGGGATGTATGAGGGTGAAAAAAGAAGAACATGGCATTTAGAGAGCTGAGCCTGCTCTGGGGATGATATTGGATGTAGAACCAAAGGAAGAAAGGACAGAGGGTAATCACAACTAAGTGAGACATAGCTAAAGAATATTTTGGAGCAACATCTGTGAGCATGGACCTGGATTTAACTTGGCATGGTTCAAGCAAAGGTGGGTTAAGAAGGGGAGGATAGAAAAGGTTAAACTGAAACTACTAATGCAGGCTGTTCCAGATTACTTGATAATACAGGATGCATCAGTGTTAGTGGACTAAAGGCTGGAGCATTTTGCTGCTCCTCTCCTGGCAGAAGATGCTGATGAAGCTTTGACAGATCTGCATTGCTAGATCATGTGAGAATGATACTTGTTTCTGTCTCCTCTGCCAGTCAGCTCAAGTAGCTGAGATGTGTGGCAGGTCTCAGGACACCAAATCCCTTTGAGTTCTGCTGTGTCTCTTTTCACTTACCTCTTTTTGGTCAGCTTTTTCAAGTAAGTGGGAAATCTGACACATGAAGTATGAAATGTGAAAAACAAGCAGTGTTAACATTGCAAAGTCAGGGTCCTCAGGACTAGGAAAGGATCACAAAAATTTGTTGAGAGTGTAATGTTTCTCAGAATGATAAAGTCATTAGAAATTACAATTGCTCTCTCCTTTTCATATTATTCTTTAATTGCTCTGAATTAATGGATGTCTGTGTAATCTCTTTCGAGCCTCTCCCTCTCAGAGACAGGAACCACGAAGACAAGCGCAGTGAAATCCTGTCACGGGGAAGCCTCTGCTGCAACAACACGCTCCTGAATTTCAGTTGGATTTCTTGGATTAATACCTCTTAATTTGATAACTCTTCATTTTTCTTTTTAAGGCAATAACACCTGCTTCTATGGGAAGTGCTACTACTGTCGGGAGACAGAGCCAGCCTGTGCAGATGGGGACATCATGGAGGGCTCAGTGACCCTGTGGCTGCCGGACGTTTGGCCCCTCCAGAAACACCGGCACCCCTGGGGCAGGACCTACCGGGAGGGCAAACTTGCCAGGTATGAGAAGGTGGCAGTGTCATTCCTTATAGATGATCATTTGCACTAAAATGACCCTTGGTTAATTAAAGAGCTCTAAGTGCTTTCAAAACCTACAGTTGTGTTGACAGCTTTCTTAGCACAACAGTAGAAGCCAAGCACACATCTAATAGCCAAGCCATTAGCACACCTCTAATACCAACAGTAGAAGCCGAGAAGTCCAGAATAAAATGTAAATTAAAATGAGGAAGAAAAAAAAATCTTCATTGCTTTCCACAGTACTAAACACTGTCCTTTTCCTATATCTTGGCTGGAACAGAACTCCACAATGCAGTCACTCCAAGCTCTGAAAATCTTGTCTGTGGGCAAGCTAAGATTCTTCTCTTGTGCCACTGGACCTTCTGTTGATGCTGTGGCCCCTGAAATGTGGCAGCACTGTCCCATACCTAATTTCATTATCCTTGTAGTCAGTTTTCAGAGTTGTGGAACTGGTTTAACTTAAGCTAGGCCCTGTGTCGTGGTTTGACACTGGCCAAACACCAGGCACTCTCAAAAGTTGTTCACTTACCCTCTTCTGTTACAGTTGGGCAGAGGAGACGGAAGAAAATTAACAAAGGGCTCATGAGTTGAGATAATGACTAGGAGAAAAAAAAACACTCTAAGGGCAAACCAGGTCCAAATTTAAAGATATAAAGTAGATTTATTATTAACAGAGTCAGAGGAGAATAATGAGAAGTAAAATAAGCCTTTAAAACACCTTTTTCCCCCCCCAGCCCCTCCTCCTTCCCACCAACAGTGCAGGAAGACAGGGCGTGGGAGTTTTGGTCAGTTCATCATTGGAGATCTTTTCCTGTTCACTCAGGGAGAGGAGCCTTTTCTCTGCTATGCCATGGGGTCTCTTCCACAGGCAAACAGTTATCCTAAAACTGTTGTGGTGTGGATCACTTGTCCATCGGGTGTAGTCTTTTAAGGATAGGCTGCTCCAGTCTGGGAGCAAGGAGAGAGCAAGCAAGCTCTCTCTCTCTCTCTCTGGAAGCAGGGACCCTCTTTCTCTATTCAGGTCTCTCACTAGACCACAGCTTTCTCATCCACCCACTCAGCCATGAGCCCTTTTCCCATGGGCTATGCCTGGATCTCTGCATCCCCCATGGACTTCATGCATTAGAAGGGAACAGTTTATTTTATCAAAGTCCTCACCACAGCCTGCAGAGGAATCTTGGCTCTGATGCCTGGAGCACCATCTCCCCTTCTTTCTTTTCCACTGGCCTTGGTGTCTCCATATTGTTTTCACTCACATGTCTTCACTTCCTCCTCTTCTCTGACTAGAAGAAAAGCTGCTGCTTGTAGGTACCATTGTCAACTTCCACCAGTTCAAAGACTGTTGCAAGATCCCACAGTGCCCAGAGGTCAATCCCATCTAGGTTCTGTGCTGGGGACTCACTTGTCATGCTTCCACTGCTAGCCATCAGAGATTGTCTCTGCCAGACATGGTGGAAGCTTCCAGCAGCTTCTCACAGAAGCCAAACCTGTGGCCTTCCCCTGTTACCAAAGCTCAGGCAGTGCCACATTAACACACCCTGGAAAGTCCTTTGCTTTGAATGACATCAGTATTTGGTGAGTATGCTCAGCATGTAAAGAATGCTAAATCCCACATTTGTCCTTCTTTAAGCAGCATTCTACAACAGATGTAACACATCTGAGTTCCTCAGGTGGGGATGTTTTTGCCATGACCAAAACAAATGGGTTTGAGCTTAGTAAATTTTTCTGAATCTGTCTTGAAGTTGAAAGTGATTAGAAGAGATTTTGAGTACTTTATCTAAAGTATCCATTGATTTTCAATGATGTGATTGCTCTCAGAAAGAATCTCATCCAAAGGCTCTGTTGAATTGTTTTAGGGTATAAAATGCACAGATTGAATTTTGAGCAGCAGGTGTTTTTTCTTTCCCAGCAGGACAAAATCAGCTGTGTTCAGTGCATGATATATTGCAGTGATGAACAGGATGAGTTTCTTGGAGGTGCTCCTCCTGTTGAGAGGCTCCTTTTCATCACACCCTGCCTGCTTACACAGGGGTTTACCTTGATTCCTGTGCTGATTTGATATTTGGTGTATTTAAACTCACACTTGCCTCCTTCAGATGAGGTTACAAGGTTCTGGTGTTTTTCACTATGTCATGCTGCACATTTCACTTTAAGAGATCAGAATTAAACGTTCTTGGTGTCATGCTCTCCTTTTTCTGTGCCTGGTAATTGTGAAAAAAATAACTCTGTAAGAATTTTTTCCTGCTCTAGCTGCTGTTTTGAGTTGACCTTTTGAACATAATTCACACAGGCACATTAGTGTGTGTAATTTTTAATGGAGGTGTAATAGACAAAATCCCTGACCTTCCAAGGCCTGTGCTAATACAATATAAATTATCAGAAATGAGTGTTGGATAAAAGTCTCTCTTGAAAGACTGCATGGAAAATGAGAGAGAGCATAGTATATCTGAAAAATTGTGGCAAGGAGATTAAGCACTGCTCTGAAGTAAAATGAGAGAAAATGAAACACTTGAGGGAGAGTGGGATGCAGCATAAGAAATGTATCCAGAACAAGGAGAAGAGGTTCTGAGACAGTTGCTGTGTGGATTTGTGCTACACCTTGAGTGTGAGTTGGACCTTGGTGCAAAGATCCCTCTTCCTAGGGGGATTTAGGCGCAGTGTTTGAGGAGCATGTGTGACCTGTTATTAGGAACATTGAGAAGATAAATTTTTAAGATGTCTGATTTGGATACCTGGAAGAAAGGTGGGATATTGGGATATCTGGTTCCAGACCACTAGAAGATGAAGTGGGATATGTGGCAGTTGTAGTCATTAAATTCTGATCTTCCTGCTTTTATGACTATCTGCAGTTTTGAGCATGTCAGAAAGTCTCTCCAGCTTCTGTTTCTTCCATCCCTGTTTCCAAATCACAGATGGTTTAAGGCATTTCCAATTTAACTGCTATTTTGTGAAGGATTGTTTCAGTCCTTACGTGGAAGATGTCCTTGTTATTTAGGTTGACAGATGGAAAGGATATACACCAGAGATTTGGTTGTTTTGGTGGTGGTGTTGAATGGCTTTGAAAGCTGTAAAGAAGAAAATGAGGAAATTTAAAATCCTAGCTTTGGAAAATTGAAACATGACACCCAATGTTATGAGATTACGTGGAGAAGGAGATAAGAGGGAAGCTTGAAATCATGTCAGTGGAGAAGAAGGTGAGATAGATACTCTGCAAAGGAGGAGGGGAGGAAAAGAGACAGCTGTGAGTGAGGGAGAGTGACCACTGTGAAGCCCTTCTGTGCACAGAGGGTCCCATTAAAAATGAAAAAGAAAGGGGATGGCTGGAAAGCTAGATGGAAGCAGCTCAAGGCAATGGAAGCACACACAGAACTGAAGTGTTCCTTGGGAAGTTGAGGGAGGCAAGGCATGGCAGTAATCTTCCCATAACATAGCCCGGCCACTGTGGAGTTGTGAGGAAGCAAACTCTGACTATGTTTTCCACAGGAAGATGATTTTGTGTATCTTTGAACTGAAGCTTGCTCCATAGGCTGGGATGTTAATGCAGGCTTTACTCTGCTCATAAACACTGCTGGCAGCTCTTCTTGGTCTAGCCTGGGCTGCTGCCCTTTCTTGGTGCACTTGAAGTGACCCAGGGCAGCTGTAGCTGCTGCTGCTGTGTCGGGCTGGTTCCCTGAAGCTGCTTGGTTCCCTCTGGCTGCAGGTGGGAGTATGACGAGAGCTACTGTGACGCCGTGAAGAAAACATCCCCGTACGACTCGGGCCCGCGCCTGCTGGACATCATCGACACGGCCGTCTTCGACTACCTGATCGGCAACGCCGACCGGCACCACTACGAGAGCTTCCAGGACGATGAGGGAGCCAGCATGCTCATCCTGCTGGACAATGCCAAAAGGTGAGCCTGGCCACGCTCCTGCTGGCCTGCCAGTGCTGGCTGCAAGAGCATTTATCTGCTTCGGCGCTCTCTCTCTCTAATTTATTCTTTAGTATTGTTTGTAATAGTCTATTCCCTTTTTATCAGAAATTACCAAATCTTAGGGTCCTTCAAGGGCTGTGGTGCTGACAGGACAAGGGGGAATGAATTCAGACTGAAAGAAAGTGGATTTAGATCAGATATTAGGAAGAAATTCTTCCTTGTGAGGGTGGGGAGGCCCTGGCATAGGTTGCCCAGAGAAGCTGTGGCTGCCCCTGGATCCCTGGAAGTGTCCAAGGCCAGGCTGGACAGGGCTTGGAGCACCTTGGTCTAGTGGGAAGTGTCCCTTCCTATGGCAGGGTGGTGGAACAAGATGAGCTTTAACCCAACTCTTCCAACACAAACCATTTTAGGACTCTGTGATTCTGCTCTGTGCTCCAGGTACTCTTCTCTCTTGGCAAAGTCCTACTCAAGCTACAGAAACTCCCCAATTAACACATATTTCCCAAAGCAACTTTCAAAGGTTTGCTCAAGTCTCTCCTCCTATCCGTAGAAGTGCCCTTTCCTTTTAGGCTTTTAATTAATGGAAGATTGAAAAGTTTGCTTTTTTATTTATCACCAGTCAGTATAAGTGAGTGCTGTAATAAAAGCAGATCTTTCTAAAATATGTTTCTGAATAATTTGGCATTCCCTGCCTTCTGGATATGCCTACCCTGGCTTTGAAAGGTTAAAGTTTAGAATGGAGGTAGAAGTGATACCAAACACAAAAATGATGATGTTCTAAATGTGGGCATTAACTCTTACCTGAAAAAATGTTTTAAAACTGTGTTTAGAATATGAGTTCTTCTGTCCTTGCTATAGTTTTTTTTTTGTTTGTTTATTGTCCACTATAATTCAGTTTAAAAATCATATTGAAGACACAACCTTGTTTAAATCATAACAATTTGATTAATTTTTCTTAAACATATAAAGGTTGTCTATTTGCCTTTCTCATAATTTAGTCCAGCAGTTCTGGATTATTTATTTTTCTGGTGGGCACTCCCATGTGCAGTGGCAGTGAGTTTCCCTTCTGTGAAGGACCAGCAGTTCCTGTGGCAGGCTCTGCTCTGGCTTTGCACACCACTTGTACCAAGTGTACATTGCACTTGGGACCTTGGAGGTCCTTGGAAGGCTTGGAGTTACCTTTCTTTTCCCATTTATCTTTTGTACAGTGGTTCTTGTTCCTTCCGTCTTTCCATCCATCCTTCCTGTCATCAGCCTGTTCTAGTATGACAGCAGGATGCATTCCACCTTGGGACTGCTTAATTACTGCTGCTTTAGGTGAATTTGGCAATAATGCTCTTTCTGTTCCTCACTGACAATGTGCTAGGAGGAAGGAAAGTAATGGATTAGTCACTGGAAATTAATATGGGGTCAAGTCCTTTTGTTATGGTCCTTTCCTATAGCATTATGAAAATATTTGTGGTGGGGCTTTGCAGGCTGACAGTAAATTGTTTTCTTGAAAATTTAAGTGATTTATTTATAATAAAATTTTAAATTACTTTCAGTGCCTTTGAAATAATGAGTAGGGGACAGTTTTTCATAGAACCATGGTAGATCTCAATTTGGAAGGGACCCATAAGGATCACTGACCCCAACTCCTTGTTTCTTACAGGGCTACCTAAAACTAAACCATGTGAGTAAGAGCAGATGCTTCTTGGTGCCATGACCACTTCCCTGGGAGCTTATTGAGTTTTGAAGCTATGAATAACAAAATTATTTGGGCAGCATAAGGTCAGGCCCCTGCAGCAACTTATCTTTATTGAAGGGGAAGTTCTTAGTTGAAAACAGTATTATGAGGAAGGTGAAGCTCTATGAAAAATAAATCCAGCATGTGTTTGGATGAAGCTTGAAATACTACGGAAGCCTTCTGGCTTGAAATGTTTAAGTTGATCACCTTGTTAGTGAACTGTTGCTGTTTGGTTCCTTCTCTGCCCAGCTGTGTCAGACAGGCAAAGCTCCCATTCTGCATGCCCAGAATAGCAGTTATTCCCTACCCCTGCATCATTTCTAAACTCCTCTGAGATGCCTTTCTAAGGTGCCTTGGTTTGATAAAGAACTGGGTATACTGTGCTGCTTCTGTTTAACCTGCTTAGCTGAATGCTGATGAAAGTTATATCTGTGACTGGTCTTGGACTGTTTATATTGTTATTTAAATTATTTGATCTCTTGGAGCATGAAATTGCCTAGTATTGATTTCTCTGAATTCTTTACAAAGCTCTTTATGTTGAGAACAACCTTAGGAGTTCAGCTGGTTCACTTGGTTTGCATTTTGCTTTTCAGCTTTGGAAACCCTGCCCTGGATGAAAGAAGCATCCTGGCTCCTCTCTATCAGTGCTGCATGTAAGTGAAACACAGGGGTGCTGTTCACTTTACTTATGTAATTGCTGTCCTTAGGTTTGCAGTATCATTAACTTGGGAGCCTTCTGGCAACCTGAAAAGGTTTGCTCAGGTCCACAGTGCTGTACTTTTTTGAGATACTGTCTGTTTGATGGATGGGCTCTGCCCAAGAAGCTGAGGAATCCATTTTCATGGAGGCAGAGGGTTGGCTGCAGAAAGTGCTCTCACCTCCAGGTCACTGGTTCAGCTCCACCCACAGTCAGTGTGACAGGCACGTTGCATCTGCAGCTGTCCCATCCAGCTCCTGACAAATCAACATTCACATCCCAGCTGGAGTTCTTCCTGATAGTAGTGAAGGATGGCAATTTCATAAAGGCAATTTACTAATTTCAAACATGGCTTCTAAAGAAACCTTCAGCCTGCTCAGGGGGCTCCTCCCAAGTAAAATGTGTAG
Source organism: Haemorhous mexicanus (assembly GCF_027477595.1). Taxonomy (NCBI): domain Eukaryota; kingdom Metazoa; phylum Chordata; class Aves; order Passeriformes; family Fringillidae; genus Haemorhous; species Haemorhous mexicanus. The sequence goes on from NC_082349.1 coordinate 27,894,662, forward strand.
TTTCTTTGCAAAGTTTTGTTTCTGCTTTGGCCTTGTGAGCTGTGGTTTTATTTTCAGAGGCTGTGACTTTTTGATTTCTCTTCTGCATCCACTCTCTTACCAGGCAATTGCTACTTCTCATTAGGAAATAGATGCTCCAAGGGGGTGGAGTACCTCTCCTCTGGAACAGCCTGAGAGAGCTGAGGTGTTCAACCTGGAGAAGAGCAGGCCTTGAGGAGAGCTCAGAGCACCTTCCAGTGTCTAAGGGGCCTCCAGGAAAGAACAGAGAGGAACCTGGGACAAGGGCCTACAGTGACAGTACAAGGGGGAATGGCTTCACACTGACAGAGGGCAGGGTTAGATGGGATATTGGGAAGAAATAATTCCCTCTGAAGAGGCCCTAGCACAAGTTGCCCAGAGAAGCTGTGGCTGCCCCATCCCTGGAAATGTCCAAGGCCAGGTAAGACAGGGCCTGGAACAACCTGATCTAGTAGAGGGTGTCCCTGCCTGTGGCAGAGGGGGTGGAATGAGATGTTCTTTAAGGTCCCTTCCAGTCCAAGCCATTCTGGGCTTCTGTGAAAATTTCCAGGAAGAAAAATACTGAGATATCAATTTCCTGACTCTGATACTTCAACATGAACTCCTTCAAACCTTCCAAATGCAGCTTGTCTGTGAAGCTTGTCCTTGAAAGGTCCTGTCTTCCAAATTCTCTGGGACCTTTGAAACCTGGGACCTTTGCAGAAAGCTTGAGCCCTCATCTTGCTTGCACTAAGCACAGCTCCCTGCATGTTGCAGTACACCTGGCCCATGTTCTGCAAGATCCTTTTAGAAGTCTTATGGAGAACAGTTAAAGAACTTTTAAATTCTTTTGTTTTCCTACATTAATTTTAAATGTATGCTTAATTTCGTGCTTTATTGAAATTCTTCTGGAGTCTTTGTCATCTTGATTCCCCCAAATGCAACCAGAGGAGAAGTTTTTTCTCTGTAAGAGACTTTGCAATTTCCTGCTTTTCCAATTGTCCTTCTTTCTGGTACTGGGCAAATGCCACATGATAATTAATTTGCATAATTGTTTTAACAACAACAAACACTTTCTTATTTTGCTGGTTTTATTGGAAGCCATCACACCCAAGAGCTTAGATCAGGGATGCTAAAGATTTGGCCCTGAAAGGTTTGGGGGAGAATCCCAGGAGGCTTCACAGAACATGAGAACTGAGATGGGCTGACACAAACGAGCTCAGTGACCAGTGAAGAGGAAAGGTCACTGCTGTGTTCTCTTTCTTGGAAGTTGGGTCAACTGCCTTTTGTCCTTTGTGATTCATTATTGGTCAGTGATGCTCTTCCTGAGGTGGCCTTTGTTGAATTTGTTGATTTTCCTTTCTTTTCTCTCCTTTCCAAACTGCGTCTGGGAGGCCTCAGGACTGAAGACCTTCTGTGCTCTCAGCTGGAAGCATTCTGTGTAACATCAGAGTTATGTCACATCAGATTGACTCTTCATCACCTTTAATTTTCAAATTTCATTAGATCCTGTCTATGATGCAGTTCCACCTAGACCCTGCCATCCCAAACCCACTTCTGCAATGAGTCTCCATTCTTGATGAGCAGCAGGAGCCTGGTGTGGTGATGTCTGTTTGTTTCTTTTGCAGCATCCGGGTTTCTACCTGGAACAGGCTGAATTACCTGAAGAATGGAGTCCTGAAGTCTGCCTTAAAAACTGCCATGTCACATGACCCCATCTCACCTGTGCTCTCCACCCCTCACCTGGACGCCCTGGACCAGCGGCTCCTCAGCATCTTGGCTACAGTGAAGCAGTGCACAGACCAGTTTGGGCCGGATGTTGTGCTGGTGGAAGACAGGATGACTCTGTCTCACTTGTAATCCTAGCGGAACACGAGATTAAACTCCTTTTTTAAAAAACAAACAAACAAGCAAGTGATAGAAAAACAGCACAATCAGTTCAGAAGGGCTGTGGCCAAGATGGACTGACATGAACAGGAAAGTTCCCGAGCCAGAGGAAAGGAGGTGACCCTGGCTGTTTCCTTGGGCTGGTGGCAGTGAGAGGTGGGAAGGAGCCTGGGATGGCTCAGCCCACTGTGGCGTGTCCATTGCCGGCAGTGGGCATCGCGCTGGACGAACCCGGCTCCGGGTGCTGTGCAGAGTGTGGAATACTGAACTCCTTTGTGGACTGGATTGGAGGGGACCCTCAGAGATGAACAGTACAGTCCCCTCCCCTTCTCTTTCCCCTTTACTCTGGCAAGTTTGTTCATTCAGGGTTGTACACAATCAGCTCTGAGCTGGTTGGGCATTTTACTGCTTCTCTAGAGAACGAGCAGGGGCGAATAAAATAACTATTGGACTGAAGAGTTGTGCCACCCCCCGGGGTGGGATGTTCTTCTGATTTTCTGAGGGGTGGGAGAGGGGACCTCTGCTGCTCACTTGGCTTTTCTTTGATAAAAGGCTGGGAAAGGGAGCTGCCTCATATGTGAAAATGCTTCAGTGTTTTTGCTGAAGTCCTATCAAAGGTTTATCCACAGGGTTGGAGATTTAGGAGAGGACAGGGTGGTTATACAGCACTTGATAATTAAGGGGTTGTAGTAAGTTTCCATGTGTCTTGCCCCTCTTTTTTTAAATTAATCTGGTCTGAGTAGAGAAAACATCGTTGCAATCCTGTGTCCATTATAACCAAATGTTCATTCTCTTGTAGCTGAGGAGGACAGAATCTGTCCTTGGCAGCAGTTCTGTGTAGTGAGGTCAGGCTGCTTTACTATGAGCCCTGAGTGCTGTGGAGCCTCTGGGCATGTGGGACTGGGGGAAGAGGTGTTTGCTGGACTTCCCGTCACCAGCAGTAGCCTGAGGTGTGCAGACATCCCTGAGCTGTGGTCTGTCTTCTTCATCTCACCTGAGAGAGCTTTCTGCTGCTCCCTGTGACCACAGCTCAGCACTGCTGTTCTGGGGACACCAGTGTTGGGGTCCCACATTCACCTGGTTTGGCTGTGGCTGAGCTCAGAAGCTGTGACCACTTCCAGGAGGTTTTCTGCCTTCCTCAGTTGCTTCCTGCAACCCCCACTGCTATGCTCTGCCTGGGATGGTCATCCAGGAGTCCTCACTAATGGTTTTGCCATAGATAGAGAAAAGCTGGCTTTTCAGAACAGACTTGCAGCACTCATCTTGTGCTAGTCCTGTTGTCTTTCAGCACTACAGCCTGTGCTCAGTTTGTGTCATAAAACTGATCACCTTGGGGCAAGTCTTAGTTTATGTCTCAAGAAGAGAAGAAGCTTCATCACTGTTTGAAAAATGGACAGCTTTGCATCAGTGTTCAGCCAGCATGGTCCTTATTGTAAGGAAGGAGCTCCCTTCCCCTGGTGATTACAGGTTACTGAACTTGAGAGCAAGAGCACCAAAATGTCAGTTTGAATCCTTTTCTTAGATTTTCCTGTCACTGTCACTGACTGCAGTGTGGCAGGCAGGTAAAGAGCTGTTTTCTGTTCCTGCACCTTGGCCACACCTGATCCAGGAGGTGTCAGGGAAAGAGTTTATCTGAAAAATGCAGGCATTGGTTTATTTTGTTGAAGTCATTTTCTCATTGCATGAGCAGAGTATCTTGAAAGTAGAATGTGACTGTTTACCTGGGATTGAATTCTCTGTTATTCTTGCTCTCTTCTGGACTTGGCCACAGTCACAGATGCCATAGAGCAATGAGATGATGGGATGGGATCTGGAGTTTTTTACTGGAGTTCTTAGTCAGGGTGGTGACACACAGCCAGCTTTGCGGACACTGGGAAGCTCCTGCCTCTGTCACCTGATAACAGAACACGCTTTGGGTGATGCCTGTGGGGCAGGAGCAAGTGCTGGTTTAAGCTGTTTCCCAGGAAATTTCAGATGATTTAACCAAAGGAAAGATAGGGAAGCACATGATTGGTGGCTTGTAGCATTTCTAAAAGCATATTCTTCTCTTTGAGCTTAAACATGAGCTCTTAATATTTTGGGAGGGATCTACCAAAATTTAATTTTTGACTTCTATATGATCACTCTTGATATTTACATTTGATTTAATAATGGGCTCAAAAAAAGGTCTTTCAGTCTTTAAAATTAAATTAATGTTGAGGACTTAGATATTGCTCTAAGCTAAAGCTTTTGCTGTCAGATGGAACTTGGGGATGAGTTTTGGATGAGTTTTTCCCCAGTATAAATGTCAAAGATTTAAAGCAGGGTATTGGTTTATTTTGGTTTACTTGTGGACAAAGGGCATGAAGTCCAGCATTATCAGTAGAAGGAAGCAGGAAATGGTTGTTTTTTGGGATTGGTTTTTTATTTGTGATATTGATGCTTCTTGTTGCTGTAAACACTACTGGAGGTTGGTGTGCTGCAGCAGGAAAGAAAAATAAATTCCTCTCTTAAACAAAATCGGGAAGATCTGGTTTTGGCCTTGTGACAATTTCTGCCCTTTTGGCAGTGCTGGTGGTTTTGCTTGAACACAGAACCCTGAGAGAGTTTAAATTGTAACCAATGCAAAGGAAATGAGGAGCAGCACCCACGTGCCTACAGGGTCTGCTTGAATCTCTGAAAATAACATTGTTTGCAAGGCAGGTGCTCTGGGGAGGAGCTTTTCCAGACACCTTCTGATTCTTGTTCACTGTGCATGTGTCACCCACTGGCCCCAGCTGTTACACACTGGTTGTGTCGTGGTTGTCAATGATATCAGAGCACTGGAAGCACAGAAATCAAGAACTAATTAAAGAGCCTCATCAGCCATCTGCTATTTACCTCTTCCTTCCCAAGTCAGCCATCAGGGGGAGGAGACACTCAAGTCAGCTCCCCTTCCAGCAGCTGATGAACTGGAGTGTGTCTTGCCAAACAAACTTCAACTCAAAAGTACTAATTTATTAAGAAGGTAATTTATTTAGTGCAGCAGCTGGAGCAGGATGCTGGAAACAGACCCCCCTCTTGGATGTGCCAAAGGAGGCCCCTGGGAGCTGCTGCACAAATGGAGTTGCTAATAAGCAAACAGAATGCAATCATGACTTTCTACTCCTATCCCCCGGGGTCAGATCCCACATAAAGCAACATTGTGTGAATAAAGATTTTAATAAAGCAACATTGATGGATTGCCTAAGTGTCTCTCTCCCTCCCCTGCCTGTCTCTCTGGAGTTCCATCATGTGGTGGGCTGAATGTGTGAAGTGTTTTGCTGCTGCTGGGAACTGTTCTCCCAGTTCCTCCTCTGCTAATGGCTGTCCATGGCATTTACTCCAGTCATGTATATCCAGAAAATGCAGTTTGTTTGCCAGAGCCTTGTTGGTGAGGAAAGAAGAGTGTCCCAAAGGGATACAGAAATAAAACACACCTAGACTGAGATGTGGTTTTGCCCATGCATCCCATGGCCTTGCATCTGCTGGGCACACGGGCTGAGCCCTTGGCAGTGTCCCAGGAGCCAGGGATGACTCCTGAGTTGTGAGGGGCATCTGTAGAGCTGGCAGGTGCTGTGGCTGCCTTTCTGAGCTTTTACTGGGATGGGCAGGTCACTGCTCCCCCAAGAGCAGAGCTGCACTCAGGCTGCAGCAGAGCTTCTCTTAGTGCCCCAACAGGGAGTGTTTCAGAGGCAGGAGAGGAGGTACTTCTGAATCCAGGGATCTTTGACCTGCTCTGTAGCAACAAGTGGTGGTGTGAAACCTGTTTTTCTTTAAACTAGAGTTTCTCACTGAAACTTCAGATTTCAGCATTGTTGAATTCTGTAAGAACTGCTTTCTGGGATTTATTTTGAGGCTTTTGTGGGGGAGGATGTTCTGGGATTTTTTTGTTTCCTAGCATTGTGTGCTGACAGTAACTTTTCCTTTCCTCCATCTCTATTTCTGAGGTGCCAATTGCTCAGGGAGCTGGACAGGATTCTTTCTTGGGTATGAACAGTTCAACAGCTACAGATGCTTTTAAGTTCTGACAGGCAGAAATTGGCAGTTGAGAGCTGTTGTTCCAAGCACTTTGTTGTGCTGCTGCTCTGTATTTTTGGAGTGGTTTGCCGTAGTAACAGAGTGAGAATTTGTGTAACTGGGAGATTTTAGTGTTTCTGATTATGTAATAAATGTACTTTTACAAAAGAATGAATACAAACAGCTTTGAGCCAATGCAGAACCAAAGGGGGTTGAAAATAAGCATTTTCTCTGAAGTCCTCAAATCCTTTCCCTACAATTTTTTTTAAAATTGAATCTAAAAATTAGAAAAAGAAGTCCTTAGTTCATATATCCCAAGTGTGGGACTGGTGATTGGTTCTTTGTAGAATCTCAATATTTTTAAGAGACTGGGGATAGATAGGACTTTGTGGGGGAAAAAGGAAGGAGGAAAAAGGACTCTTCTCATACCCTACTTAGTGATCTAATCCATAACTGTGTTATACTGAGCTCTGGAGAGAGGCTCTTCTCGTCCTGCCTTCTGTCAGAGTGCAGAGATGGATGTGCAGAAGAAATTGCTGTATGGAAATGGGAAAAAACCTGAAAGATGGGTGCATGGCATTTCCCTGGAGAGCCTGTAAATGAAATTCTGGACTGTGAGGTTCCCTCTGAATGTTTGCTTGTCCCAGGCTGCACTGGGGTTTGGAATAAGCCAGGCATAACTATTTCTTGTGGTGCTGTTTTCTCTTCAGGTGGCAGGAGCTGAGCTGAGCTGAGGTGGTGGAGCCTTAATCAGGAGCTGCTGCTCACCAGGACCGACTGCCTGGAATAACCAGCTGTGAGTGACAAGCTGAGCATCCTCCCATCAGCTCCAGGGCTGTGCAGGTCTCTGCAGCTGCCTCTGCCTCCAGCTTCACCTCACAATCAGCAAACTGCAGTTTGGGTTTCAGCAGAGCAAGGGAAAAACCCGAGTGCTTCCTAGCCCCCTTCAGAGAATCCCAGAATGCCTGGTCTTGGAAGGGACCTTAAAGATCCTCCTGTTCCAAGCCCCTGCCATGGGCAGGGACATCTTCCATCAGACCAGGTTGCTCCAAGGCCCATCCAGCCTGGCCTTGGACACTTCCAGGGGTGAGGCAGGCACAGCTTCTCTGGGCGTCCTGTGCCAGGGCCTCCTAAAGAACTGGTTTTCCTTCTGGCTCTGACTGTGTGCTGCACTTGGGCAGGGCTGACATCCCAGCAATTATACCATGAGCTGGTGCAGTGTTGGACGATCAGTTTATCCTTAAAAATTTCCTTTTCTCCTTTGGAACACGTAACCATCTATTTTTATGGCATCTGTCCCTTTTAATAAAGCCCTTTTCAGGTAGAGCAGTTATCCTGGGTGGGCAAAGTTGAATGTTCCAGCTATGAACTTTTTTTATAAATCTGTATAAATGCTTGAGGTACCTCAACTAGTTTTTAGAAAGGCTGACAGCAGTTTTGGTTTGGGTGGGTTTTTTTGCTATGGCTACAGCAAGTTTGATTTTTAAATTATTTCTTTAATGCACTAGTTTTAGCACTGTTTAAGTTGTTGCAAGTGGCGTTCAGGTTTCGGCCTCACTGTTTTTGTAGCTGAAGGGGCCGTTTTGTTAGCCCCAGTGTGAGAAATGCTGCTGTGTAATATTTGCAGGCACCTGTAGATGGTGATGCGCTCTGCTCCACGCCTGCATCCCCCCTCCCATCCACCTGGACCAGGCAACTACCAGGCTGGATTAATTCTGTTTATGATCCTCCTTACTTTTATTTTTCTGAAAGTGTGGGATAACCTTGATATCCTTTCCATTTCCAAAGCATTTTGGCCTTGGGCTCAGTTGGGATATCAGGACAGCAGGCAGCAAACGCAGCCTGGACAGCCGTGCTGCTCCCCCGCTGCTCCCTTGTTTTTATTTCATTACCTCTTATTTTTGTGTCTCCTTTGAAAGGACACTGAGAAACAGCTGCCATTTGCTCTTGTGTCTGCGGCCGCAAAACCTCAGCCGCCGAGCCGCTGGGCTATTTAAAATCCAGATTATTTTCCTCCCCGGGCGCTCGCTGCCGGTGCCGCAGCCCTGCGGGAGGCGGTGGCCGGGAGCCTCCCCGGGCCTCTCTCCAGCCCTTCCCCTCCCAGCCCTGGCTGGCCGGGCCCGGGGCGGAGCCGCAGCCTCCGCTGGCCCCGGCCTTGGCTTTTGTCGCGTCCCCGTGGCTGCGACGGCGACAGGGAAGCCACGTCTGGCCGGGGCCGGCACCGCCCACGGCTGCTGCCCAGCAACGCCTCAGGGAGTGAGATCGGCTCGGGCCGGGGCGGCCGCGGGGCCCAGCGGGGCCGGGCCGGGCCCGCTCCATTCCCGATCCCGCATCGCTGCCATGGGCCCGGCCAGGCTCCCGGCTCCCCGCGGGCTCGGCTGCATTGTGCTGGTGCTGCTGCTGCTCCTGGGCGGCTCGGGCAGCCCCGGGACAACGCCACCGCCCCGGGCGCCCTGGGCGGAGGAGCAGGGAGCCGTCCCGGAGGGGGGACCGTGGGGCAGGGTGAGGTACGACGCCGTGAAGAAGCATTTGGGAGCTCTCTCCAAGCAGTACTGGCAGTACCTGGCGTGCAAGGTGTGGCAGGAGGGCTGCGAGGAGGAGGAGAATCAGCAAGGAGAACGAGAGGCCAGTCCCATCCCAGGTAAGCGCCTTGCTCTGCTCTCTCCCGTGCCCGGGAAGGAGCAGCAGGTCCGGACACTGCTGCGGCCCCGGCTCCGGTGGCGCTGCCCTTCCTTCCCGAGGTGGCTGCCCCGGGCATCTCCCTCCTTGGCACACCCCGGGATGAGGCTCTTGCACTTCTTGGGCACTCGGAGCCATCTCGAGCTGCTGCCAATTCCGAGCTCAGTGTTCCTCCCCACAGCCAGGGCTGCCCGCAGGGACAGGGCTGAGTCCGTCCCACCTGGGACAGAATTGCCGTAACAGGGCTCAGCTGAGCGGCTACTCAAAATGTAAAAAACCCCTTTCCTGGAACCTCTCCGCTCATTCTCCTCCCGTTTCCAGGCTGGGGCTTCCCTCTGGTGGGCCAGGAATACCTGGAGATCTTCTCTGCCTGGTACTGCAGCTTCGGCAAATGCTGTGAGACAGGAGACTGCAGGATCATCAACAACATCACAGGTAGGGGCTGTGCTGCTTTGTGGCTTGTTTTGAGGCTTTTTTCCTGTTAAAGTGTATTCTAGAAAGTGATGTTAGTAAAGGGCTTTTCTGAGTGGGGTGCTGAGCTGTGGGAGGGTGAGAGGCTGAGCTCAGTTCTGTGTCCCATTTGAAGTTCTGAGACCGAAGAGAGTTTGTTCCTTACTGTACAGCGCATCTGCTCTAGCTTGCCATGAGCCCTGCCTGCATCCCATAGTTTGCAGGCACATGCAGTGGGATCCAGACTGGCCCAGGACCCTGCTGTAGGTCGGGAGGGCACGCTGAGACCTGTGTGTAAGCCATGAGTGGGTGTCTTTGTGTTTTGCTGTCCCTAAGACTGCTGGTGTGCAAGCCCTGCCCTGGGAGCTTGGGAGGGCCTTGGGGCATCGGTGCTCTCTGCAGCTGCCGAGCATCCCTGCCTTTTCCCAAAGGAAAAAAGGGGTCAGTGGAAGATTTGTGACTTTTTGGGCCAGAGGCTGATGTAGGCAGGGCACAGGCAGCCTGTGGCTTTAAGGCCACTTCACAGTCCTTTGGTCAGGCAGCCCTGCCATGTTTTCTCCTTTTACTCCCACCTGCAGTAGCTGTGCTGGCAGGTGGAGCTGAGCTCGTGCTCTCTCTGTGCAGGGCTTGAGGCAGACCTCAATGGGCAGCTCCACGGGCAACACCTGGCCAAGGACGTGGTGGTGCGGGCGGTGCAGGGGTTCCTGCAGAGCCCATGGCCCCCCAAGGCTCTGGTCCTGTCCTTCCATGGCTGGTCTGGCACGGGGAAGAACTTTGTGGCTCGGATGGTGGCCACTCACCTGTACCGGGACGGGCTGAGGAGTGACTGTGTCAGGCTGTTCGTCTCCCTGCTCCACTTCCCACACCACAACTACGTGGACTCCTACAAGGTGAGAGCCAACAATAGGGGATGGTTTTGTGGGATGGGCTGGAGTTCATGTCCTTCCCAGCAGCCCCTGTGGGGCTGTGTCTTGGGTTTGTGAGGGAAACTGGGTCCCACAGCACTGGCTGGTTACTGCTGAGCAGTGCTTGCACAGCCTCAGGGCTTCCCCCCTCTTCCACTCAGCCCCTGAGCTGAGTTCTAGAAGTTTGGGACATGCCAAAGAGCTGAGTCCTAGTGCCAGAGAGATATTCCATGTCCTTTACTGTCTTGCTCAGGAATAAAAGATGCAGGGAGGGGGTTCAGGGGCAGGCATTGCTCAGAGACAGGCTGGGCATCAGTCTGTTTGTGGCAGGGTGGGCAGCTGCCTTTGCACCACTTGATGTCTTTCTTTCCTCTTTCCTTCACTTATTAAACTATTGTATCTCACCTCACTCGTTTTCCTGCCTTTGCTCTTCCTGTTCTCTGCCCTGTCCCGCTGGGTGGGAGGGCATGGAGCAGCTGTGGTGCTTGGCTGGGTGATGCCAGGGGCTCCTGACTCCCCTCCCTGCTGTGCAGGCCCAGCTGCAGAGGCAGATCAGCGAGACCCTGCAGCGCTGCAGGCAGGCCCTGCTCATCTTCGACGAGGCCGAGAAGCTGCACTCCAACCTCCTGGATGCCATCAAACCCTTCATGGCTCAGCACGGCAGCAAGGGCCAGGCAGATCAGCAGAGATCCATCTTCCTCTTCCTCAGGTGATTTCTGGTCACCAAGTAGTGTTGTTTGTCCCCAGAGGTGTGTGGTACAAGGGGCTGAGGCGGCAGGGGAGGGCACAGGTACCTCGTTCCCTCGTGGTGGTTGCCTCCATGTTCAGTTTTACCTGTGGATGCTGGGCATCCTCCCTGGGAATATCTGCAGGAGGAGATGAGGTCCAGCTGAGTTGGGACACCTGGGCCTGAGTCTAGATTTGGAAGCAAGGAAGCACAGTCAATAAAAATAGTGTCACCCTGCCCAGATGTCACACTCCAGGGAGCAGAGCGGGGGCTGAAGGTCTTGGTAGGAAGTTCCCATGCATTTTCAGGAGCTGGGGAGTTCCCACTGCCTGGCTGTGGCTGCAGACTGAGGTGCTGTGAGGCTGATCCTGGCATCAGCACAGTCTGGTTTAATTGGTTCCTTCCCCAGGAGTCGGGCATGTGTGCACCCCAGCACTGTCTCTGTGTGGGATGCAGCTGGAGGGAGAAATGGGACATCTCAGAACCAGGATGTGAGGCAGGCACCTGACTGCAGTGCCCCTAAAGAGTGAGAGATCAGCATCTTGGGCCCCCTTCAGTTTGGGAATTGCAGTCGTGGGCTTGGCTCTGGCATGAGCTGTTCTAGTGCATTCCTCCTCCACCTCCCACCATCCAGGCAAGGGTTCCAACCTCCAAGCTTGGTGCTTCCCTCAGAGAGGTTTCCCTGCCTGTGGAGGACCTGTGTGTGTGCCCAGTGCCTGTGGAACTCCCCTCACTCTGGTCCCACCTGTGTGGAAGGAGCTGTGGTGGAAGGGGCAGGTCCTGCCCTGTTGCTCAGCACAGGGTGGACGTGCTGTCAGCTGCACAGGGCTGGCCTGGTGTCCTGCTTGGCAGCCATGAAGGTCAGGAATGGACACTGTCAGCAAGCAGAGGGGAGCAGGGTGCCTTGAACTGCAGCAGTGTGTCACCCCAGGGGTTTCATCACTCCTGGTGGCAGTGTGACACTGACCTGCTTTAGGAGGGATGGCTTTGCCCCAGGCCTCCCGTGGACACTGGCAGGGTGCTACAGATGGGGTGGGGCTGGCTGCCTGTCCAGCCAAAAGGGGCTCTTTGGGTTGGGAGCAGGATCAGCACAAGCTGTTTTCTCCCTGACAATGGGTGGGGGCATGGTGGGAAACAGAGGTGGCTTTTTAATTTTCCCTGCCTTCAGTTTGGGGTCCAGAGCCTCTGACATGAAGATGGGGTGCAAGATGTGTGGCTCCCACTGCCTCTCTGCCTCCCACCCACACAAGCTCTGCACCCACTGGTTCCCAGTCCACTGGGGCATTTGGGGCTGGGGCAAGCCCCTCACCAGCACTTGGGGAGGGTGACATCTTTCCTGGACCTGCTTTCCAGGGTGAAGGGCTGTCCTGGGACCCTGAAGAGCTGCAGGACCTTGCAAACCCCACCACAGAGCTGCCCCCATGGGTGTCCAGAGGAGCCCTTAGGTGGAAGCTGCGTTGCTGCTTTGTCCCATGGGCAGAGGATGCTTTGCCAAGTCCTGAGCTGCCACTTGAATCCCTGCCCTGGACCTTTACTTCCAATGGGACTCCTGCCACGTGCTCTGCCCTTTAACCTGGACTTTGTGGTGGCTTGTTCAGCGTTTGGTGTGGAGCCAAGTGTCACCTGCAAGGTTGATGGCTTTCCAAGCCAGGACAGGGGACTGAGGGAGATGGAGAATTCTGCTGCCCCTGGCAGGATGGCAGACAGCTGCATGGATGCCTGTGGAAAGGGGCTCTTTGGGAAGAAGGCTGGCTCTCCGTGTGCTGATCCTAGACAGCACATCCTCTGTTGTCAACAGAACTGCTGGGGCCTGTCTGCAGGGAAGGTGCTGGCAGCTCTCAGCATTTCAGCTCTGGGAGAAATCTTGAGTGACTTCCCTCTTTGTCCACAGCAATCTTGGTGGCAATACCATCAATGAGGTGGCCCTGGACTTCTGGCGAGCCGGCCGGGCACGGGAGGAGATCCCCTTGGAGCTGCTGGAGCAGCAGCTGCGGCTGGAGCTGCAGGAGGCTGCAGGTAAGAGCTGGGCTTGCTGGGGGGGCTGTGGGCAGGCTGCTGCAAGGCTGCCCCTCTGCAGTGTCCCATCCAATGTGTGCCACACAGGGCTGTGCCTGGGGGAACAGACCCTCGCTCCAGGGGCTGTTGACAATGAGAGCCCCATCCTTGGTCCCTGTGAGCCAAGAGGCCTTCAGGCCCCCTTCAGCCCTGAAAAGGGCTGGGGGCAAGAGGCAGCTCAACCTCACAGGGCAGTGCTGAGGCTTCTCTGGGGCTCTAGGCATCTTTTGGTGTGACTCATAGAAACGCTCTGTGCTCAGAGTGCTGAGCAGCTCTGCACAAGTGGGTCCCACTGGATGAGTCCCTCGGAGCCAAGCCTGGCCTCGCAGAGAGATGATGCTCTCAGGTGAAGCTTCTGAGCTTGCCTTGTCTTGTGCTCTGCTCCAGAGAACAGTTATGCCCACAGCCAGCTCCTCAGAGAGAACCTGATCGATTTCGTGGTGCCGTTCCTGCCTCTGGAGTATCAGCACGTGAAGCTCTGCGCTCGGGACGCCTTCCTGGCCCGAGGCCTTCCCTACACCGAGGCAACGCTCGACCAGGTGGCCCAGATGATGGTGTTTGTCCCTAAAGAGGAGAAGCTTTTCTCTGCACAGGGCTGCAAATCTGTCCCCCAGCACATCAATTATTTCCTTCCTTGAACATCAGGGGGACCAGACCTGCTGAGATTCTTGTGCTGAAGGTGGTTCTGCATTCCAGGAGCTGCTCTCTTTGCACAGGGTCAGAGGCAGATGACCCAGCCAGGCACTTGCCCAGGGACTTAACAGAGACTTAAGCCCCCCAGAGCTGTTGCAGGGAAGGAGGTGCATCCCTTACTCCTGGGATGTGAGGACAGCCTATGCTTGGCTGTTTTTGGAGCCTGTCTGGTGTTCTAAGTCCCTTCTTTTAGCTGGAGGGGTGATATGGTTCTGCTGACAGATGCTCTTCCATGTGAGTAGGGACTGGGAATGTCCAAATCCTTGGTTTGTTGCTGTGTGGTGAAGGGAGGCCTTGGACAGGCTGGTCCTGTTGAGACTGTGTGGTCAAAGCCACATCCCTGTCCCCAATTTTCTCTGTCATTTTACAACATCACACAGAACTGCTTTGCTGGAGTAGAGTTTTTCCCCTCTGTTGCTCTCATGCCTTTCTAAGGTGTCTGCTGCTCAGGGACACATGTGCCAGGATTGTAGTCTGTGCAGGGAAAAAAGGACTGAATAATCTCCTCTGGAGATGCCAAATCCATAGCTCTCACCTTGGAGTATACACCTCTCACTGGAGTCTTCCGTTGTATGGAAGCAGCTGCCAGGGTGAGGGGAACTTCTGCTGCAATTATTCTACTAAGCAGGTTGGTGCAGAGCCTATTTCCTTCACTGCAAAACCAAACAGGAGAGAGAACTCTTCTGCCCAAGGGCAAAGGGCAGGTGAGGAGGATGGTGGCTGAAGCATCAGGCTGCAGCTGAATGTCAGTTTTCATGGATGCAGTAAAAGCTTGGGGTTTTTTCCTTCCTTTTTTCGTTTTTGTCTTCAGTACATTTCATGCTGTGGCTTTTTGGCTGGCATCAGCATTATTATTATTATTATTATTACTACTGCAAGGGGCTGTTTGCTGTCTGGGTACTGGCCAGGTGATAAGTGTGTTGCAGCAGCTCCAAAACATTTCATCAGTGTTACGGGAATCGCTCTGTGACCTCTGGGTCAAAACTCCCTTCCAACAGGGCTGTGCTGGCGAGGAGTGCAACAGCCCCTGCCAAGGACAGGGTTTGGCTTCCCAGCCACCCCCACGAGGGACCTTTAGTCTATTTTAAGCTCTGACCCATTTTGTGGTGCCAGTGATGAGCAGTGTGACCTCTGGGGAAGACTGACCAGACAGACTCGTCCAGGCCCTGCAGACTTTGAGTCCCTGCTTCCCTCGGGCATGCTGGCTCTGTTACCTAAGGAGGTGTCACAGTCCCAGTCAGAGACGAGCCAGCTGCTCTCCCACTGCTCAGCCAGTGCAGGTGCCTTAACCCAGCTGTGTGGAATGGACCCTGGGGCTGTGCCAGCGGGGGTGATCAGGCATTTCTGAGACTTGGTTTATGGTTAATCCCAGGTGTCAGAAACCTGGGAACCATTGGAGTGATGGTTCCACTCAGCTGGGGCAGGGAGGCTGCTGCCTCACAGGACACAGCCTGGGTTGTGTTTGGTCACCTGGGCAGGAAGTTTAGCAAGCTGTGTGCTGAAGGTTAGTGGCCTAAAGGTTGTGTGTGCAAGCCAGGATAACCCAGGATTTTTCCTGAGTATCAAGAAGTGTTCAGCTGGGTTAGGCTGCCACAGGCTGTGGTGGCAGGAGGTCGCTGGGGGACTGGTTTGAGGTGGGCATGGAGCAGCTCTGGCTGTGGCTGCTGAGGGAGGTGCTGGTGACATTGACAAGGGCGAGGCCAGAGCTGCACTCTGCTTGGTCACCAGTGTGTGTGTCACACCTGGGTGAGCTCTGATCAGCCCCACAGCAGCAACAGCTGCTCTCTGACCACGCCACGGGCAACAGTTTGGTTATAAATAGATACCACATAAATAAAGATACTGCTTTTCTTGCAACCTGGTAGAATTAAACTGTCTCTCTTTTTTAACAATTTTTTCTACCCAAATGAAAGAGCTTCTGCTTAGGACTGAGCAGTTTCAAATATTCATTAAGGGGGAAAAATCCCCCAGCATCTACTCAAGTGGTTTTTGCCAATAAAATATTGCAACCTTTATTTAAAACAAAATGCAAATTGGCAAAACTTTGTGGAACAACAGGCAAAGAGGCCCTTCCAAGGGCCTTATTGACATCAAGTTTAACACTGTTCGCAGTTCACAGTCAGACGATAGTGAGAGAATTAAATTAGAAAAACAACCAAAATATATTACAATAACAATTAAAAAACAAAAACAGTTGACAACACTGCTAAGAGTGATTGGTGATTAACGTGATTCATTTCAATCCATTCCTGCCCTCAACGAGTTCACTACCAATACAAACAGTGCCACGTGAGCCGAGCAGGCTCCACCTCCCGTGCACAACAGACACATGGGGAAGAACGACCTCCTTTGGTACAGACTGCTTAGCCTGGAGCTGGGAGAAACAAGTCCGTGTCCCAGAACCTCCTGGGACCTGCTACCAGAGAGTGGGCTGAGGGCTTTGTTCCACACTCCAGGGATGTGCAGCACCACCCCAGCAGCCTCCACACATGCTGCAGTTCCCTTTAAGTCTCCGTGCCTGCTCCTGGTGAGCAGCAGGGCTGAGCTGAATGTGTCCCAGAGAAGGCAGCAGGGCTGAGCTGAGTGTGTCCCAGAGAAGGCAGCAGCCTGATGGCTTTGGGACCACCATCCTGTGGAGTCACTGGTGCCCGTGGATGCCCTGGAGGACAAGCCTGCCTCAGGGAAAGGTAGGACATGAGGGCTGGGATTGCTCTGTGGCTGCAGGGTGACCCACCCACACCTCTGCCTGATGGGGAGGGGCTGCTCTGGCTCCACTGTGGGGTTTGGCTCCCTGTGCCCCACAGCTCCTCCAAAGCACCCTGACAGATGTCAGCCCTCGTGTTTGGCCGTGTCTCACAGACACAAGGCCAGTGGCAGCCAGGATAAGTCCTGAGGAGGACAAGCACAGCCTCTCCTCTCTCCCTCCCTGCTGTGTTCTGCATCAGCCACACTGCTCCCTTCAATTCCCCTTTTCCCACTGGCTGAATCTGGTGCAGTCCCAAGACCCAGACTCCTAGCTCAGGTTCAGCCCTGCCCACACTAATGAAGAACATGACTAAACCAAGTGCACTACTTTGGGGTTAAGAAGGGTGTGCAGTGCAGGAAGAAGAGAGAATTGCACCTGTGAGTCAGCTAATTCCCACAGTGGTAGGAAGAGAAAGTGCCCCCCTGAGCTCACTCTGTGCTTTGTGCTTGGCAGTACCAGGCCCACAGGTGCCTTCCCCATGGCAAAGACAACTGCTTTAAATTCTAGCCCACAGCAGTGCAAGAGAGCCAGCCCAGCTCCAGCTGTGCCCCACAGCTGTCTGACAGTGCTGAGGAGAAGCAACAGGCCTTCTGCCTTGTCCCCTGCCCCAAACCATGGAGCATGAAGTGCTCTTCACTGGGACAAATAAAGGGGTGTCAGCACCCACATTTGTTCCTTTGCACATCTGGTGCCAGGCTGAAAACAGAGAATTGGCCACAATGGAGACCTTTAAGGCTGAAGAGAAAGGCAGACCTAGCTAAAGGGAGAGGGAATGATAGAAGTTTTAGAAGCAGCAGTGGAAGGAAAGACAAGTGGATGGTAATTTACAGCAGAACCAGCTTTCCCAGATTCCTTTTGCTATCCTGCCAGAGGGCAGGGGAGCATTGCAGTTTGGGAATAAAACACTCTAGGGCAGCAGAAGTCCCACCAATTCCACAGCCTTCAGTTTAGGGGGAAAAAAAAACCTGACAAGTCAGCACCACCTCTGCCACAATCTGCTTACCTGATGTTAGATGATAGGTAAAGGCAGGGAAAAACACTTCCCATGAGAGTGACAATCCCCAAATTCCACCAGCCTTCGATTTTTTTGACCCGGAGGAGGGGTCAGCACTAAAGGGGCTCCTGTGTTGGGCACAGGGGTTGTAGAGTCTCTGTGCTTGGAGATGCCCAAAAGCTGCCTGGACATTGTCCTCAAAGGTGACTCTTGGTGGCCCTGCTTGGTAAGAGTGTTTGGACCAGGTGACCTCCAAAGTTCCCTCCAACCTCAGCCATTCTGTGACTCTGGAAAAGCAGTTGGATGCTGGCCTGTCCCACTGCCCATCTCTGCTGCAGGGCAAGGAGAAAATGGGGCACCTGAAAGGAAGTGGGGATGGCCCACAGTGTCCATTGGGACACAGCCGCTTTCTTCAGAGAGGACTGCAAGAGGGGAGTTCTAGTAGTGAGAAATTCCATATTGCTATTCTACCACTTTTGCTGTAGCTTTTCTGGAAGACTGGCATTTAGGAAAAAAAAAAAAAAAAAAGGCTTCTTTCAAAATGTTCATCAGAATTGGGTTAAACTTTAAAATGTTCTGGTTAAAATTCCTTTCCCCTGGAATCCCTTCAGTTCCAGCCCATTTGTCCCAGGCTGAGCAGCAGTACAATCATGGAACCATGTCATGGTCTGCCATGCTAAGCAAGACCTGCCCTTCTGCCCCCAAGAAGAGAACCCCCCACCTTCTAAATCCTTCTGATTGTTTGACAGGCCATGTGAAGCAATGCCACAAGCCACCTTCCCTTTGCAGGTCACCTTTCCAAAGGCAGTCAGTTTGGATGCACACCTTCCACAGAGATGACTGAAAGAGATAAGGTAAACCACAAAAGCCCTCAGTAAAGTCTAGGAGATAAGGGGTTGGTACTCTGCCTGTGGAAGAGCTCTGGGACAGCCCCAGGGCTGCAGGGGATCAGGACTTGCCAGCACAAGGGGTTGCTTGGTTCTTTCCCACCCCAGCACTTCAGTTCTGAGCCACAGAAGCTCAGTGGTCCGTTGTACCTCACATGCTGCTCCTCTGCTGTGCCTCCACACACCCTGAAACAACTTTGCTTAGCTCAGACCAGTAATGAAATGAGGATTCTCAGCCCATTTCTAAAGATTTTTCCAGGCCTGTCTTGCTATGCTCTGTGGATAAAACAGGGACACTTGCTGAGACACACAGCTTGCTCCCAAGCACCACCATGTGCTTCTAGACAGAAACAAAGTGCCCATCTTCTAAAGTCACACCTGTGCCACAGCTCCACTCTAGATGCTCACACTAAAAGCAGCACAGCCAGGCTTGAAAAACAAGTTTAGAAAGCGTTTTAACCAAAAAAATAAAGGCTTAAGGTGGAAAGCAAGCAAGGTCCTCATCACCAGCAGTGTGAAGTGAGCAGCAGCATGCAGGTAAGGTGTATCTGGAGCCAGGTTTCAGGCCTGTTTCCTTTCCTCTCACAAACCAGCAACTGAGCTCTTCCTACTTGCCAGTACATTTACACCTTGGGGAGTTGTGCATAGACACAGACCAGCTTTTTGAGGCCACAACAGTCTGCAAACAGCACCAGGACCAAGGATGACAATGCCAACCACTCAGCTGCTCTCATTCTGGGATTGTTAGAAGGCATCAGAGACTCACTGGGAGCCCTTCAAGGCAGAGCCACAGCTTTTGTTGCCACACCTCAGGCACAGCAGTGCACAGGTTACGAGCACATTCCCTACCACCACAGTGTAGGATTCTGGTCTAGCCTTTAAAATATGGGAACAAATCCATGGAGATGCCTGTGGTGTTTCCTGTGTGCTGCCATACTTTATCACCTTGGGATGCAGTGAAGCTGGAAGCCTGTGAGACAGGTAAACAGTAGAACAAATCCCAGGAATCTGGCAGTGTGAAGGGTAAGGGACAGGTCCAGGGAATCCTGCAGCAGTAAGGACATGTGGTGGGCAGGCTGGGCTGTACTTTCTGGTTCTCCAGCTGGCCCTGCAGTGCTGTGACTGCCAAAGGAATGTGGAGAGCAGCCAGGGAGGCAGAGGCTCTGCCTTACCTACCACGGGTCCTCATGGTGATCACACTGAACTGGGGGTTAAACGTGGTAACAAGTTAAAAACAATCTAGAGCTTAAAAAAAAGGAAGAACCCACCCACCCCAACAACAACACTGGCAAGTTGTGCAAGAGCCCCAAACTACTCAAAAATCACCATCAAGCAGCACCTGTGCTAGACCACTAGAAATCAGCTGAGTGAAGGCTGTGTGGTGGGAAGAGGGAATTCCAGTGGTAAGTCTGCCCAGCATCCCTGACACTTCCAATACAATGATGATGAGAACATGGTGGATGAGGTGGACAGGAGGGGAAAAAGGACAGTTTCATATATTAACCAATCTTGCAGTTCTCATTACAGCAGCAACAGTGCTGTGGAAGTTAAGCCATCCAGACCAGTGCATCCACCTTCAGCAGCTCTGAATACTGTCAGTGCATTAGACCTTTCCCCCAGCTATACATGACCCCCCTCCGGAGCTGCTCCGGCTGCTCTGCCCTTGGTACCAGCAGAGCCCCAGTGCCTCTCCTTGGCCTTGTCAGGACAGCAAAGCACAGGTGAGTGCAGCAGGGTGGGATCTGTGCAGCCAGGCAGCTGCAGCCAGCCTAGGGCTCCGGCTGTCACCACCATCCTGCCCAGAGGGAGAACCTGCCCTTGGTTCTCCTGCCTCTCCAGGGGAGGAGAAGGAACTTTCTTTCCCTTGCCATACCAAACAGATCAGCCTGACTAGGTAGGGACAGATCCTTGATGTTCTGCCCCTTACAGCTTTAATCTACCCTCTCCATCCCCAGTTTTTTGAGATGAACCTGTAAACGTGAGGAGAACTCAGTGATCTGAGGTACTTCACATACTCAAGTATCAGTCTTTCCTTTTGAAAGCATCAGTACAGAAAAACAGTCCCGCCCTCCCCATGTGTGTTTCTCTTACCCAGATTGACAGTAGCTACCTTTGCACCACATCACTGATTTCTTGGACACATGACAATAAGTTATTAAGGACGGGGTTCACCCCATGGACGCCAGCAGCTGTCGAGGACACCTGCAGCTCCTGCAGGCTGAGTTCCAGTTTGCTCACGGCTTCCCGGAAGGCGAATTTGTTGCGCGTGTGGGGGATGCAGTCCACGTAGCCTGAGCAGTAATCCAGCAGCTGGTGCCCCGTGTCCACCAGCTGGCTGTTGGGTGTGGGCTCGGCGATGGCGCTGGACAGGAGATCCGCGCACTCCAGCAGCGCCTCTTTACTGATCTTGTCTGCGGGGATTTTCTCAGCCGCCTGTTTGGTCTTTCTCAGCGCTACCTTGGCGCCGGCCGTGCCATTGGCCATTTTCACTGGGGAGGTGGAAGACGATGACAGAGGCACTTGGGGCGGAGGCATCACGGGCCTCCCGGATTTTCCACCAACAGGTGCTGCTGCTGCTGCTGCCTTCTTACTCCCTTCGTTGGATTCCAGTCCGTGCTGCGCTCCCGCCGCGCTGCTCAGCTCTTCTGCTGCATCCGAGCAGGCAGCTGGCTGCTGGAGGAGCCGCATCACCGGTGGTGGAGGTGGAGCACACTTTGGTTTTACCCGTCTAGGCCGGTCCCTGTCGCCGGAAGAAGTGACCTGATGCTCAGATAAGAGCTTAAATTTATTACCCTGAGAGTCTGTGCCAATGAGCTGCACGTCTGCTGGAGTGTGTTTTAGAGTGGGTGAGATTAGGACTGGCACTTTGTGGTTATGAGTGGTTGGAAGTATTGCTGCAGCCTTTACCGGAGATGACCACCCCGGCCTCTCGCCATCCTCAAGGGCCCCTTGTCGTGGGCCGCTGTTTTTTTCCTTGCCCTTAGGAGCTGCCACTAGCCCTGGACCCTCCTTTTCTTCCAACGCGGAGGGAGTTCGAAAAGGGAGTGCTGTGGCACCCCTTGGCAAGAGTTTTGCTTTTGGTCTCTCTCTGGTCAAAGCAGGGCCTTCTTCAAACCTTTTGGGAATCAGGTCACTGGCCCTCTCTGTGCTCTCATCGGGCTGGGAGGAGGTGGACACAGTCCGTTCTAGCTGAATTTTTGACCTCTGGGAATTTCTGGGAAGGGTCATTGCCATCCTATCCTGCTCTGGAAGCCCTGAGGACATGGAAGATGTAGAGTTTGACCTTGGAAAAGGCTTTGAAGCTTCTTCGTTGCCAGCGGGTTTTCCTGCTCGTAAACCCAGCGTCTTTTTAATCAAGCGTGGCGTGAAGAAGCCAGTGATGCCCGACCACCCTCCACCAGTGCTCACACCCCCAGCACTGCTGGGCCCAGTGCCCTCCTCGTTGTAAAAGGTCCTCTGCACAAAGCCCCCTCCATAGCACTTGGGGGGTGCCAGGCTCATGTCCTGCTGCGCGGGAGCAAAGGAGAACCCGTCCACGTGCTGCAAGGAAGCGACAGAGGAAAAGTTACCCGTCAGCTCGTATTTCTTATGGGGCTGGTTCTCCATCTCCCGGAAGGAGCTGCTGCGCTTGGGAGGCGTGGGAGCATTCCTCTTCTTCATGAAGGAGCTGAAGAAGCCCCCTTTCCTGTCCCTGGTGAACGTGGTCTCTTTGGCATCCTCCAGGAGGCTGCTGGGGGACTTGTCCCTCTGCTTGCGGGGCAGCGCGGGGGACCCACCTGTTGGCTGTGTGCTTCTGATGAAACCTAGGCAGGAGAGACAGGTGTCAATGTGGACAATCCATTTCTATTTCCACCTCCCTGTCCTGCAGTGGATTTTATAGGCCTGGTGTATTTACCTGCCCAGGTGCTGCAGAGATAGAGTGAGGGAAGTAGCCAGAACTTGTATTTTACTTTTTCTTTACTTTTTTTCTGTATGTGACCTGTCTGTTGTCTATACTGAGAAGGCCACTTTGGAGAGAGAGCAGAAAAGAGCTGCTCTTTCAGTTTATTGCTTCCTTCCCATAATTTTCTGATCCTTTCCAAACACCCAAAGTATAGGAGAAAATCTCTTGCTGCATTGTTAACTTAAGTTTTGAAGCTGTCACTTAAAAAAGAGCAGCAAAACTGAACTCGGAAGAAAAAATACAATTGGATTTACTAAAAGAACATTGAAAAAACTACTTGCTAGTAAATAATTGACACAGCAGCACAAAGCATGCCCATGTCACATTGTTCTTTGTTTCTCTGGGAATTTACACCCTGTGCCCACACCTGGTGCTGAGCTGGATGCTGAGTGCTCCACAGTGTCCTGTGTTCCCTCAATGTTCTCCTTGTTCTCTGCCTGTTTCTTCAGGGTTCTTGTCTTGGAGGGAAGCATGGGTAAGCGGGGCAGATAAGGAACTATGGATGAGGATGAGGCTGTTCTTCCAAGCTCCTCTGCTACCTCTGTAAGGAAAAAAGGGAATAGTCAAAACAGAGACCAGCAAAGGAAGAGGAAAAAAAAAAACTGGGTCTTTCCAGCAAACACAGACTGGCAGCAAGAGATCCATGACTGAGAAATACATAATTTATGGATTTAGTCTTTGTTCAAGTCTAGAGGTATTCAGGGTCAGATATTTTTCCTAACGATTTCAAACTTATTTACATCTTTATAAATTCAGAAAAAAAAAAAAAATAGCAGTGGTAGGATCTGTACAAGGGGTCTATTAAAGGCTGGCTCAAGAGACAAAGGCAGCACTGGATGCATTTGCCTGTCTTTAATCAAGGTGCCTCCTACTGATTCACCCCCAAAGTTGTGTTCTCCCTGGAATCTGAGTCTAAGCTGCTTTGCTTAGCAAACCACTGCATCCCCCCAGATGAAGAAATGAAGATTACATGTCAACAAGAGGTCAACAAAAACAAAAAGAAAACAAACACAGAGAAAAACCCACAACCTCCTGGCCACACCCAGCTTGGCATTTGTGTGGCCACTGGATGTGTCTATTATAGATCCTCACTGGTAAAATTCCATCTGGTGTCTTTTTTCTATAGCACGGAAGTTGATGGATCAGTTGCATATTTAATTTAAAAACTAAGCAGAATGCTCTGACATTTCTGCTTGTCTGCTGAATAGTATCACATTCCTCACCAGTATTTACCTCCTGGTAGATAATATTTCAGACTTGAGCTGCACAGATTTGCTCCTAGAAGTAGCTAAGCAGAAAATCCAGAGATTAAAGCACACTTTGGTAGAATAATATTTCATGACCTAATTGCTGCAGTCAGCAAGGGACTGTGATATGCATACATCTGTCTCTCTCTCCATCACTTACTATTCCTCACTCTTCAGCCTGGAAAACAAGAGATTTCCTCTGATAGAAGAGACAATATTCTTTAAATCAGCTCTTTGGCATTTACTGCTCAAATGAAATTACACTGTTCCCTGCACTGGAATGTGTCTGAACTTTTTTCAATATTTGTGAAACAAGTTATTTATCCCAATTATGGCTAAAAGAACAAGGGATGGAGCTCCATTCCAACCCCACTGCCAGCAGATGACCCTTAAGGGCCCATCCATGAGACACAGCACTCTGGGGATAACCTCCAGTGCTTTTTCAGGAGGAAAACAACAGCAGCTCTCACCCTCTGAGATGCTTGAGTCATGGAACATGGTTTCAAAAGCCTGGTGGGTCTCAGCAAAGGAAGGTCGGTCTGGTGGGTTCCACTTCCAGCCTGCAATGCCACAAAGCAGAGTAAGTCTCAGTGCCTGAAACAGGGAGATGAATTTTTCTTCTGTACAAGCAGACAGAAAGTTGTCACACTCTGACCCACTGATAAACAGGCTTTAGAGTCATCACAAGTACTGATTCATGGCAGCAGTTAGTACCTTACTATATCCTCACAAACAAATCATGAGAAGAAGGAACCAAGTCTAGAAATCCCAGCTCTCTGCCACCTCTACAAGTTTTTCTGATCTCCCTATCCCCCTTTCCGAATTGTCTGGGCAAAGGACAATTCTGTATTTGCTACCTTGGCTGCTTGGACTGAACACATCCAGCCCAGCCACAGATAACTGAGTGTGCAAAGCTTCAGACACCATGCTGCTCCCATGCTCTTAATACTGAATTTCAGGCAGACCCTTCCAAAAGAATGATGTGTAGACCCTCTGGGGGAAGGAGGAGGAGAGGGCCTTGATCCTAGATGGAGCTTGGGAAGTTACAGGAGAGTATCATGACGAAAAGTGTAATTTCTGCAGTTAGAAATTTGCACTAGAAAGATGTATTCTGGAAGCACTGTCTGCTGGTATCACCACAGGCTCTGGAAAGTTATTGCCATTCTGCTTGTTTTGCATTATGATCATATGAATTACCAGCTTTTGGGCTTTTGTCAGCTTCCTTAAGGTTTTTCAAGCAGTAATCATCATTCCCCACCTTCTTTGTTTCATGACTGAAACCCAAGCTCACTGTGACATGCTGAGGATCGGTATTGCTGTTAATTCCAGATTCCTCCCACCTTCCCAGGCTTTGTCCCCACAACTGGAAGAAGATACTCACATGCCCTCATCAGTTCATACACCTTGGGAGGGCACCCCTCTGGCTGCTCCATCCGATAGCCCTTTTCCAGCAGATCATACACCTGAGAGAGGTCAATGCCTGGGTATGGTGACATCCCATAGGTAGCAATTTCCCATAACAGCACCCCAAAGGCTGCAAAAGGAGGAAAACAAAATTCCTGATCATTGTGCTGTTCATCACTCTGTGGCCTTCATTGCAGCTTGAGACAGCATTGTTTCCTTGCGGGTATTTCAGGCCAGTCTATATGGAGATATCACATGCTAAAAATGTTATTGATTCATGAAGTTCTGGCCTGGCATGTGATTGTCTTCACAAGGGTTTCTGCCCACCCAGAAAGCAAGTTAATTGTCTCGGCTGGCAGAAAAAAAACAAAATAAATAAGAAAAGGACACTGAAGGTGAGTTTTCTTACCCCACACATCTGATTTGATTGAAAAGGTGTTGTAGGCCAGGCTCTCAGGAGCTGTCCATTTGATTGGGAACTTGGCCCCAGCATGGGCTGTGTAGGTATCACCAGTCATGAGTCGACTTAAGCCAAAGTCAGCCACCTTCACCACGTGGTTTTCTCCAACTAAGCAGTTCCGTGCTGCCAGGTCTCTGTATGAAGGAACAAAGGACACCACTGCAGCACGAGCAGGGCTTTTGAATGCAGTTCTGGGGCCCTGCTCCCCGGGATCAGGAAGCGCTCTCTGTATGCAGCAGGCAGAAGCAAGGTGAGCTTTGCCCTGATCAGTCTCAGAAACTGAGCGGACTAATTCTTAGGAGCAATAAGGTAAATCTGGATTAGGATTAACTTTTTTAATTCTATTAAGTTTTCAGTAATGGTGGCTGTTACAGTGCCAAGGATAGGATGGGACAGGATGGGATCAGCAGCTCATCACACACTGGTAACAGGTTTATTGCACGGCTTTATCTGCACTTAAACAGGACTTTGGGTGGGCACTGTCTGCACACAGGTGTAGCCAGGCAGTTGGTCACAAGATTGCTATGAAAGTCCTGGGGAAAAGCTACTGCAAGACAGTACTGAAGCCAGCAGAGCCAATGGATAAGCCAGTGTGAATCCCAGCTGTGGAAGAGACCTCCCCAAAAGCTGGAATTCCAAGCCCATCATTCTGTTTATCACTGCCATCTGAAGCTGCACCAGCTGAACATGACTTCACCCACCTGTGGATGAAGTTCTTCTTCTCCAGGTACTCCATGGCAGAGGAGATCTGGGTGGCCATGTAGAGCAGCACGACAGCGCTGACCTCCTCGCGGTTGCACTCGCGCAGGTAGTCCAGCAGGTTCCCGTAGGGCATGTACTCCGTCACGATGTAAAACGGGGGCTCCAGGGTGCACACACCTGCCAGGGAGCAGCAGGCAGCATGTGAATAAAGCTTCCCTTTCTCACCACTGTTCCTCATTTAACATTGCATTTTGTACCACTGAGTGTTCCTCTGGGAAAGTGAAGACTTCTATGTACAACACCCAGGTCAGTGCAGCCCAGACTCAGGGCTTCTGTCTGTTTTTCTCTCCATCCACTTTATGGATAGAGAGAAACATGTCTATAAAAGCACCACTATTCCTATCTAATATTCATGAAGCAGTAGTTCTGTTCTTTGAAAGGTTACAGAATGAAAAAAGAGGAATTATGAACACACAGTTTGCTTTTCTTCCCCTCTTTGCCTTCACAGAGCTGAAGAGTGGCCAACTGGAAGCAGGTACCTGTCAGCTGGCAAGATTTCCAGACTGAAATGTCACTACAGAGTAATGTGAGGCACTCCCATGTGCTGGGTAAGGAATAAGCACGGTGGGACCCACTCCTAGAGCATCATTCCCACACATTCCTGGGATGACTCCTTGCTACAGTCACTCTATGTAAAGGAGGAGGAGGAGGGCAACAGGATACTCTTGTCACAGCTCTGGGATCCCCCCTGCAGCTCTTTACACATTCAGGAGTAAAGCACTGTGCACCAAAGAGCAAAAATGCACCTCTCTGATGACTAATCTCTGAGTTGCTGCTCCTGGAACCAGAGAGGCCTGGCACAAAATTTCATCTGTGCCCTTTTTTAAAATGGGTACAGAACAGTTGCCATTAGTAAAACCCTTCACATTCCTCACATTTCTCCTTTCATCCTAGGCTTGGCTTGACAGCTCTACTTCTGAAAGTGCCAGAAATCCAGAGGCAATTAAACACTAGTAAAGGTTTAGGGTGTCTCCTTAAGAATCTTTGTGCACGTGGATTTAACAGCTATGCAAACTATTTAATAATGATCATCATATCATGCATCTGCCAGCAAGACAATAGGGCACAGTCACAATGTAAAGCCTGTGGATTTTTTTTCAGTCCTGGGTTGTTTGATCTCATGTACTTATTTGGTGATACACAGAGTTCCTCACAGCAGCAGCAATCTGGTGTCTTCTGCCTAATTATGGACTAATTTGTTCTTTTCAATACAGCCTTTTCTGTAAATATCTCTGATTTGAGAAGTATGTAGAATGGTATTTGCTGTGCTTCCAACAGAATTTTTCCTTTCACTTTGAATTTTCTTACAATTTTTCCTGTTCTCTCAGAAAAATAAGCCACAGAAAATTATTCTGTAAATTTGATTTAAGAGAGCAGAGAAGGAATCTGAACCTGATCACTGAACCCTGGAGCATGTTAAGGCCAAGGACACAAACCAGCAGGAGGCTGATATTACAAACTTTTATGTAACAGTCGTGCCTCAACAGCAAAGTTGTCTACTAATGTAAGTGACTGTATTTGATGTTTTATTTAAAATTAGTGTCTCTTAGCTCCAGTATTACATAAAGCTGTCAAAAATACCACCCCATAACCTGACCTGATTCATAAAGTTATATAAATACAGAAAAGCTGCCACTGCATTTAAACCAGGCAAGTTTCTGCCAAAATGAAGACTAAGTAAGAACACAAAGAGCAAGGCATTCCACTCACCTAACAACTGCACTAGATTTGGGTGCTTGATCTCCTTCATCACAGCAGCTTCTTTCAAGAACTCTTCCACCTCCATGGTATCTTCCTAGATAGACAGAGAGGCAAAAGAAGGGAACATTTACCTTCATGACCAAGGTCTGGCTAACACCACACATCCTGGCTGAATATAAATGATGGCATCTTTGTCTCCATTCTGTTGTTTTGGCTTTTACCAAAGCAAACTGTACCAGCCCTGAACAGCTGCATGGCTGTCCTGCAGATGATCTGCAGTACCCTGGCAGGGCCAGGCTTGCCCATTTGGTAGCTGTTGTTGCTGATGAGAGGAAGACTCTCAGGATCACTGACTTAGTTCCCTTGTATAGCTATAAAAAAATTAACCTATTCAGGGGCCACTTAGTTGGAACTGCAGAATTGCAGTTGTTAATGTTGAAACAAATGAAGTTTTGAAAACGAAGAGAAATGGAGAGGCTGAATTTTTTTCAGGAGTAGAGGACAGCTTATAGAAGGTATTTTCTACATCTTTGATTTCTTAAAGCCTCCATAGCTCCTCTGGAGGAAGAGAAGTTGGGTTTGTAACCATTTCTATTGGTCTGACTTGGACATGCAGCTCCTGCTGGGCCAAAATTCCAATTTGTTTCCAAGCCACGTGCACTGGTGTAAGTTTGATGGGGTCACTTTGATCTGCAAAGCTACTCCCAAGCAGGGATTTTATGCAGAGCAGCACACTCCATTTTCTGATGTTCGTATCACAAGGTGTAGTTGAGAACATTCCAATTTCCTTACTCATGTCATAAACAGTGACCAAATGAACAGTGCCCAGAATCTGAAAACTCACCTTTAACGTTTTCACAGCCACTGTGAGATTGTATTTCTTCCAGACCCCCACGTAGACCTCTCCATACTGCCCTCCCCCGAGCTTGTGCTTCATGGTGATGTCGGTGCGCTCCATCTCCCACTTGTCATGGATGGGGGACACTCCGTACACGGTGGGCTTATTGCACTTGGGGGCTGGGTAATGCAGAGTTGTCACCAGGCCATCTGCCACCGTCGAGTGATGGTGCACCAGCTCTGCCAGGGTGCTGAAACGGCTTTCTGCTGTCACATAGACCTGTAAAGCAAGGAAGAGGAACCTGCTTAAATGAAGGCAGCTGCAAGTTTTCAATAATGTTGGAAAAAAATCAGAAAACCAGGACTAAAATATTTGTTTTCCTCCTGTTGGGCAAATAACTATTAATCTATGGGAGTTTTACCTGCAGAAGGCAACTACATGTAAGCCATCACTGAAGAGCTGTGTCAGTTCTTGTGACAATTAAACACCTCCTGCCTTGTGCTTTACAGGACTAGAAGCTGGAATTCTTATGCCTCTCAACACAACATGCCACTACTTCATCTTGGTTAAAAATGCTGACTTACCAAAGCTCTGCTGCTTTTAAGGGGATCAGTGGAAGGCTACCCCCACCTCCAACCACAGCAGCCTTGCTACCCAGCTACTTTCAGCCCCAACAAGAACTGTCTGCACTTCTTCCAAAGCGCTTTTTGGGGAGTCACCACCAAACACTTGGCACACATGTTCTTTTATATTAATACAGGATCTCCAGCTTGAGATTCTGCAAGATGATATCTTCATCTCCTCTCCCCACAGCACTGTCCAGAGGTCCTCACCTTGCCATCTGAGGTGGTGTTGATCCTGTAGTGGTAAACACGTCCTTCGTACCTGAGCGAGATGGACAGCTGCCCTGGGCTGCTCTCGCTCTCCCGGACCAGGAAGCTGCCATTGATGAGGCTGCTGAGCAGATACTCTGCTGCGCT
The DNA here is from genome assembly GCF_027477595.1 of Haemorhous mexicanus. Taxonomy (NCBI): domain Eukaryota; kingdom Metazoa; phylum Chordata; class Aves; order Passeriformes; family Fringillidae; genus Haemorhous; species Haemorhous mexicanus. The sequence goes on from NC_082349.1 coordinate 27,924,034, forward strand.
GCGGGACACGGGCCCGTGGTACCACGAGTGCTTCTCCAGGCTGTTCACTGGGGTGATGTAGTTGCTTGGTACCCAGCCCTGCCCATTCTTCGAACGTACCTCACTCCATTCACCATTCTGGTTGTAACCCAGGACTCGCAACTTCTCACCTGGGACCAGAAAGAAAAACACAAAATAAGCACAGTGCAAGCTGCTGGGTCTCCTTGAGGGAGAAACTCAGCATCAGTTGAGCCTGGGTTTGCAGCTTAACAAAAGAAACCATCTTATCAATAAACTGCCACATATAAGGCATTTATGAAGCAAAGGCTTAGACAGAATACCTAGGATACTGTTCACTGATTTAGTGCAGTGAGATGAACTCAAAAAGTATCTCATATCCAGCTTATTAGAATAAGAAGACTATATTTTCTTAGAGGGCTGAGGTTTGTTTTGTTGAAGCTATAAATGCCATATGATTTAACAGTTCTGACACATGTAGTGACCAGAATCAGAAAGTGTCTGTGCAAGCTTAATTCTTGATTCTGCCCCCAGCTGAAATTGCTGAGTTCTGTTACCATCTATGATGTACCCATTTCCCTTTGCCCTTCCTACAGCAGGTACCTCACAGGGACAGTGATGCGGGGAGCCCGGCACAGGAGAGGGCTGGACTGTGCCTGTCCCAGCAGAACTGCCCAGCAGGTGTCCCTCCAGCACCATGAGGGACGGGCTGTCTGCTTCCCACCACTGCTGTAGGGAACCACCTTCTCTAAGTGCACTATTCCCATTCCTATCCAGGCAGGGATTCCATTTCCACATTTCTGTTGCTAAGTTTTCAAGCCCACAGGTGCTCTGCACCCCCGGTGTTACCTTTGGTGATGCTGAGTGTGTTGTCACCACTTGCTACAAAATCATAAAGTGCAACAAAGAGATTGGGATCGCTCTCAGTGGCTCCAAGCAGGTTCTCCTTGGAGCTCCACCTGATGGCTTCATTCAGTGCCTGGGGCTCAATGTCGCAGCCGTAGGGGCGGTGCAGGGCCTCTGAGGAAAGGACAGGAGAGGCAATCACTTTGTGTACAGCTCTAATCATTTCCCTTCCTGAGCTGGAAGAGAGCCACAAGGATCATCCAGTCCAACTCCTGAAGAAGGAGATTTAACTGCTATAAGCCAGACAGCAAGTTATGTATATAAAATTTCTACTTAATATTTATTATATCTCTACACCTGTATTCGAAATTATTTAAGCATTCATAGATTAAAAAATAGGTGCACAACTAAAAGCACTTTTTAAAATTACATGAAGTAGTGAAGAAAACCTTTCAATCACAAAATGTTATTGTTTCTGTGGTGGACACAGCGTGGATCTGAAACCAACATTACAAATACAAGTAAGAGTGAATTATGGCACAAATGAGATGTATAAGTTGGGATAGTAACTGGTTCAGTACTAACAGGAATGACAGTGATTTGTAATACATTTCAAGACTGTGCAAACATAGGTGGAAAACTGACAGGAGCAGGGACAGAAGTCAGTACAGGTGATGCTGGGTATTTAGCAGCAGCATTTCTGTTTTGCTGTTTCAATGGACAACTGATGCAAACTTGTCACTACAAGGGAGTGGAGGGAGGAATCAGACATGTTTTATAAACAAAAAAAAAGAAGTCCCTACAGTTCTTGTAATGATTAAAACTAAATCCACAGGATTTTAGGAAGAATTGTAGTAAGAAGCAAAACTGTGAACACTTCATGCTAGTGCTATGTCAACACCATCACTGGCTTTCTAACTCATGGAGAGGTTTTCCAGGAACATGTAGTAGAGTAAATCTCAATATTAAGAAAAGAAAGAGTGATGCTGTGGTTTCATACATGAGGACTACTCAAGGGAACAAAACCACATGAAGGTGTAAAGTTATATAAACTTTTTCTGACAGCACAGATCTAAGTCCCTGTCCCAATATCTATTTCTGAATTCTCTAGTTGAACTTAGTTAGAGAAATGTATACTGCAAAGAGATTTCATAAAATGCACTAAACATAAAAAGTTCTCTCTAAAAACATCTGAGGCTTTCTTTGCTTTACAGTCATTGGTTTGGCCCATTTCTGATGGGCTGAGAAGTCAGGTTTGGGATGTTTTAAGCAGACACTGCCAGAGAATGTGTGTGTGGCTACACCTACCCCCTTCTCCACAGGCCCCTGAGATTTACACTCATGAGCAAGAGCTGGTCTATAAGGCACTTGAAAAAGGAACAAAGAGCTCAAATGCAGCACAAGTGGGAAGTCAGTCAGACACAAAACAGGAAGAAGCCTGTGCCATGCAATAGGCACAGTAATATACCATATCCGTGTCACAGGACAGAGCTCAGGCCTAGAAAATGAGGACTATGGGGGGTTTCCAGCCTATAATGTAATTTTTTAACTGTACTGTAGGTATATGGGAAAGTAAGTGGTTGAGGTTTGTTCTGTTTTCATTTTAAGCTTAGCTAAGTGGCTTTTGACTGCATTTCTGGTAATTATTCAGAGTTCTATTTCTTGCATAACCTGCTCATCTTGCAATTACTTAATAACCTCAAAGTAGCCTTCTGTCAAGGTTCTCCTAGCACAAAAAGAAGAGCCTACAGACTAAGGCACCAAAATGTCAGTTCCTTGATTGCACTGCCTGCAGATGCAATATTTACATACACTTCTTATTCCTAACTTTCAACTGCAATTAGTTTTACAAGATGTTAATCCATCAGACTGGAAGCTATCATGGAAAATAAGAAATCCCAATGCTCAGCCACCTACATTACAGCATGGCTGCCAACATCCCACTGTATTTTCTTGGGGCTGGATGTGTGCATACTGAGTATGCTCCATGAAAGAACACCAGTTCCTAAATCCAGCTCTCTTTATGGAGTAAAAATACTATTTAATTAAAGAATGCATTCTTTATGCACCTACAGTGACTTGTGTTATGAGTGTTTCAATGCTTTAAGCAGTCAAATGTGCTGTATGAGAACCCTGACTTACACATCTCTACTAGAGAGCAAACACAAAAGTAGGCAGCTTCCAAAAAATACCCAACCTTTCAGCTCCAAAATCCCTTAGTGGTGGTAATTACCTCCTTACTTTCAATTATGTATCTGCCAAGCAGTGAAAGGCTTTAAACAAAAATATAGCATTTATTCTAAGTCATAAAGCATCCTTTAAGTTTCTTTCTCCAGCCAGAAGAGCTCACACACCGAGCAGCCAAGCCCTGCTCCACAGACAGCACAAAGTTAAGTGTTCATCCATGCACCCATGGATAGCCTGAAGCAGCCCAGGGCCAGCCCAGCTGCAGAGGTGCTGCAGCAAGCCCTGTGCCAGGCTGAGCCCACTGCAGGCAAGGTGAAGCCAGCAGAAATGCCACCTGGTCAGCACCAAGAGTTCTGCCCATATGGAAACATGTGGGGCTGTGCTGGACTGGCAGAGGGGAGTCAAAGCAGATGTGGGACTCCTACCACTTTCTTGGGAATGCCTGGGAGACTGGCACAGGTTCTTAAAACCTATTTGATGAACAAAAAAGCCAGCAGAAGTTAATGTTTGATGAGAAGCTTCAATCACTTGGCTACAGTGCTTAGCTAAAAATCTTATTACCTAAAAATCAATTGCTTTTAAGAGTTCACGTCTCACTAACTTCCTTTACTTGTTAAAGTGACCTGAATGCTTAAATAACTGTAAAGGTTACCCAACACCTACAGGGGTTTTACCAGAATACAAAAGTATTTCTTGCAGGTTATAATTCCATAACAGCCTACACTATTCCATATGGTGTGGGATCTACACCATCCAACACAGAAGAGAAATATGATCATAACCAAAGCATATCACCAATGGTGCCCCTGCAGCTGAACAGTTTGTGAGCTAAGTCCGCACCAAAAGTCAGGAAATGAGCTGGGAAATTCCATTTTATATCAGCTCCTTTTCAAGGCTAACCATAAATCTTGTATTATCACCTTCATTTCCTATGCAATGGAAAACTTACATCATCACTTAGTGAACAAGTAATACACAGTCACACAAGGAGGTTATGCTTCATCCATCTCCTTCCTTTTCTTTATTCCCACAATACAATTTGCTTCTCTCCGGATATGAAAGCTTTCCTATCCAGCCACCATGTAAGGGGTGCTTTGTCCCCCACCTTTGCTGCAAACAGAATAATTACCAATCTCTTTGGTCTCAGAGCAGGAGGTAGAATATGCTAAATTTTAAATTTCAGAGTCACATTAAGTGCTGAAGTGGTCTCTATTTCTGAAATACTATGTAACTGCTCATAGAAAAGAAGGATTTCACTAATCCTAAAATGCCAATAAAAGCTGGCAGTCTCACACCTACCTGTAGCTGGCCTCATACTACAAGACAAAGACAAACTTGAAAGGACCTCATCCTCCTTGAAGCACTTGGAAAAACACAGGAAAGGGACAGGACAGGATTACACCCCAAGCATCCTACCTGTGAAGCTCACAGCGGGTTCAGAGGTGCCCTCGCTGAGGCAGCAAAGCAGTCTGCCCTCCTTGCCATAGCTGCTGGACTGGAAGAGGACTGTCCCCACACTCATGTTCTGGGCTTCCCAGAGAGCAAAGAGGCTGCTTGGCACCACAAGGCTGAGCACAAGGGCTCCACACACAGCAGTCACTCCTCACAAGGCCGGGGGCCAAGGGGAAAGGAAACGCTGCTGGGCAGGCAGAGCAGAGACTGGGAAAATCAGACCCTGGGCTAACTGGTTATTAACTGGATGGGAGGGTGGAGCTTTCCAGGTACTGCTGAACACACAGAGGATGTGGGGACTGGACTGCAAGTTAAAACAACTTTGAGATGAGTGGAGAGACAGAGTTTTGTTCAACTATGAGTTAGGTAACAAAGTGTTTGGGAAGAAAGCAAACAGTTTCCTTGGAGAAATTCCTTTGCACAAATTACAAAACAGATCACCCATTAAGGGGACCGCCCAGATTGATTCACTTTTCCACTCCACATACCACTGTTGGAGCACTACTTACAGGAATCAACGGGAAAGGATGTTGGTGAAAATCCACATCTTGGAGAGGTACAAACACTGAGCACATGAACGCATTTGGACGTGTCAGGAATTCAGAAAGACAGAATGCAAGGCCAGCACAGTGCACCCAGTCTGAGCTGCACATTTGCTGATTTTATAATCACTTGAGACAGTTTCCACAAGGGCCCTATCAAATTACCTCTCAAAAGTCCCAGATTTGTTGATGAATTCTTCAAAAGTCCTGGTTTTCTAGTAGAGCTGCCTTGTGGCAGGACAGGCTCCTCCTGTCAGGTGGCCACGGAAGGGTTAACAAAACAGCACTCACCATGGCATTCTCACACTTAGGAGGGTGGTGGGCCTGCAGAGGGGTATAAAAGGGAGCAGGGAAAGGGAAGTCTGTGGTTTAGGCTTTTGTAGGGTGAGAGGAGTTGCTGCAGTCCAGTGAGGCAAGAAAGCAGCACTTCCATGATCTGTGAACTTCACCGTTCTGTGAGAAGGGCAGCTGCACTGTGTGATGATGATTCAAACCAGACTAAAGGTAAGCAAGCAGGCTTATTCCAAATGTCTGTGTTTGTAAGGCTGTGAATGTAGAAAAAGTGTATACAGAACTGTGGAGATGCTGTGATGATGAGGAGTTGCCTTTCCCATATTGCTTCTGACAAGAGTAATTTCCCCTGCAACCAACAACTGACATTTCTGGAAAACTACCTAGGCAAAGAATTAACTTAGGACACCTGAATACTGCTGTTCCTAAAGTTCTGACAAGGGGGGTGACCTCTTTTTCTTTCTCTTCCTCTTCCAAAACCAAGCTCAGTAAATCCTGCAGCATGCTACCCAGTGGTCAGAGGCTAAGACACCTTTACTTGAGAGCTCCTAGGCTTTCTCTCTTTTCCTCTTTGTTTTGCTTCTTGCAGTTTACTCTTTTCTCAGCTTACATTTGCTTCAAGTACTCTGAATTACACTGGCATTTGTACTAAGCTTAGCATATCTGTTAATACACAAAGAATAATCAGAATTTGTGGAGAAAGCCAGCACAGTTTCAGAAAGACATGGATGAGCTTTGTGACAATCACCCTCACCAAAAATGGTACCAGGAAAGGGCAAGTTATGTATGGATTTGTGGCTAGATTAGTCTCAGCCATGACAGTTACTAACCTTAGCTAAAATAACACATTTAACTTCTTAGTTAAAGTACAACGGATGAGTAATTGGTATTTCAAACAAAGAAGGATTGGCAGGAAGTTAAGTTGGATTAATAATGTATTTTGCACATATCCCTACTTACCCCATCAATTTTAGCCTCTGTCAGAAGAGTCTGTAGCCAAAGCCTAATGGCTGGCTGGTGTGTTAAGAGTTCCTTATGGGAACCATGCAGTTGCCAGCAGTGGCATTATTGGTGAGAAACATTTTGCCTGTAAGACTCCTGCAGCAGAGTAATTTTGTGCCTACACTCTTTCCAGGCACCCTCCTGAAGGTGCTCTCCAGTAGAAAGGACACACAGTAAACAGCAGTTCATAAGGTCCTATCAAATGCATCCAGCCAGAATAAAACCAAGCATCTTTCTGACTTCTCTTCTAGATGGGCATTCTCTCTCTTAAAACTGATTTTCCTAGATAGATATTTTACACAACAGGCCATCACTTTGACACCTGCATCCACCACATCTGCATCCTGTTCCTGTGCTCTTCACAGTAAGTGTATGACATAAAATCTTAATTCTGGTACACTCAACTTCCTCAGTGGAAGCATCCACCTTTCAGGCACATCAGTTCTTCCCAGCTCTTTACCCTATTCCCTGTGGTGCCCTTCAAAGCTTTCCTGAGAGTGTTTACCCTTCCTGTACAACTTAAGTCATCCATTTAGAAGCATTTTTCTAGTTCTTCCAGCAGTGTGGAAAAGTTGAATAAAAGGAAATCTTGCTGACTATGCTACTTGGTAATGTATAGTTCAGGGAGCTTCTAAAAAACTTGCTATACTCTGAATTTCAATGTCTCTTAATCAAAGAAAAGAATGTGTTAATGAAAATACAGCCCTGAAATTGATTTGGTGTTGTCTGCCATAGGCCAAAGTGACTGGTTTATCAATGGAAGGAGAGAGGCAAGGAGGTTCATGGGGTAAATATTGGTTCTTGCATACAGTCTTAATCTGATATACTATACAACAAAACCCACAGGGTGTAGACATGAGTGTATTTTTTCACATAAGGACAACTCAAACACAAAGCCACCAAGATCCCTGCACATGCCACATATTTTATTTTCACTCTTGAGTCCTTAAACTAAACACCAATAAATTACCTATGATGCTGTTTTACAGACAGGCTCATTTTATTTGCTTACTTTTAAGACCACCAAAGAACAGGCACTGGTCATCAACTCATGGAAAGTAGACCATCAGGTACCTAATGAGTGCTGGTACAATTGGTATTTTCCACTGCATCTTCAAAACATACATCACATACAAAACATTACACCACTGGACCTTCAGATCTTTAACAGGCTTCTTAGTGGGAGGATTTCTGCCTTAATGAATACAAGGAAACAAAACTGATAACACAGCAGCAAGTGGGTTTCCTATTTTGCTGACATTATTGGAACAGTATCAAGTTCTACAGCAGCTTTGTTTCTGAAGCCAAGTCTCAGTGCTTCCTGCTAATCAAAAATACTCAAGACAAGCTACACTCTGAAAAGCAACCAGTGCTGAACAGGCCAAGTTTCTGCTGTCTAATAACGTGGTAGTATTGAAGCAGACCTATGAACTTCCTTTACCCTGTAACAGACTGCAGCCTCTACCTAAATGGACCACCTAGACTCTCTGCTGACATCCATGCGGCCATGCAAAACACCAGTTTGAAGGGCTCAGACAGCTCACATATGGCCTTGGTAAAACGCAGGCACTACCTAAATGCCATTCCTAGGTGTTCCTCTCCTGCAAGCAACCAGACTCTTAATAATGTGGTTTGCTAGAGCCAAGCACAGACCCATCGTTAGTCCTTGGGCCTCCCACAGAGTGGGGCAAGGTTTAAGTATTGTAAACAACCCACTGAGGAAAGCCAAGAAATACAGCTCCAAGCCAAGAACTCGGGATGGGCAAGGAGTAGGTTTCTATTTATGGTACCAGGCTGGGAGAGACAGAAAGGGAGGAGATTTCAGAGTCAGTGACAAAATTGCATCATGAACAGCTCACAGCATATAAAAGGAAATATTTCAAGTTGGCACCACTGTCATGCCTCAATTATCCAAATATATCTGACATAGATAAAAGTGAGCTTTGGTTTCAGGTGAGAAATACAGGGAGAAAGAGTTCTCTATATGCTTCATCCCTTGCAAACAGATTAATTTTGCAACATGATGAAGTGCTGATATAAAAGAGGGGTTAAAGTGGTGGATCTTTGCCTAGGAGAGGGGCTCCTTGGCTAGCTTAATACAAAAATCCAAGGGAAGACAAGGTTTTGGGATCTGGTGTTACTGAATCTAATCGGTAAAAGGAGAGGGAGATATTGATCTCAATTGATTTAGTTCCACCCATGTATGAAGAATTCAAGACATTGTCTGTCTAACTGAATGCTACAATCTGTGTTAAGATTTTAGAAAAGCTGTCTGTCTTCTGTTTCCCTGGTACCAGTTATCCCCTTCATTTGTTATTAATGCAATCAGAGGTGTCCCTCAGCCCATTTCTTTGCTTAGATGTCAGTGACACATTTCTCCCATTATCAACATAATGAAGTGCTTCCCTATTTCTTCCCCAACTAATTTCTGGTGAAGTAGCTTTTTGTTGCAGAATCCAGTATGAAATAAATCAAGATTAAACTCCCAAGCCTTCATTTGAAAATCTTCATTCCTTGAAACCAAGATGCAAAAATTTCTTCATAGATCAAAATGTAGGCTGTGACTGAACCATCCACAGCAGCATTTGGTAGCTCTGCTGTTTTAAGAGAGAATTTTGAAGTAGATTAAATATTGATCATGTTCAGTACAATACTGTTAACCAAATAGTCTGGCTCTCATCACCTCTAAGATTTTCAAAGAACTCTGTCAGGAAAGCCATTCTGGTAAGTGCAGCCAGCAAAATGATGCAGGGGTTTAGAAGTATTTACAAAGCACTTTACGGTGAGGTACCCATGTGAGCACAAGAGAGCTGGACCTAGCAGCTGTTAGAAGGTACAACAGATGTATCTTGGCAGAGGTACTGGGAGTGGTCAGAAGCACCAGAACAGACACAGTCCAAGCCTGACTTCTTTAAATGGGCCTCTGGGTGAGGAACCAAAACCCAACAGCACAGCAGATAAGGGAAAAACCCTTTCCCTCCCTGAAGAGAGATTTTAAAGTAATTAAAATTAAATACAAAGAGGTTCTTAGAACAAAAAACTACAAATGTAACCCTTTTGCAAAATCATGAATACTGTATCCAAGTGTTTGTTCCCTTAATTCCCAAGGATTTGCTCAGCTCCTATAGAGGCAGTCAGCTTTGCTACTGCAAGAGTCTAGAAACAAGCAGAGAGCAGCAAGTGTAAATGCTCTGTATCACATACCTCCTTCCATTGAGTACTGAAGCTCCAGTCTATCCTCCTCTGAATGCTGCCCACAGCAGACAGCAACTACTCCCACAATGTCAGCTTTAGGAAAGGAGTGCTATGAAGGGACACAGATTTCGAAGGTAACTGGGAAACTGTAGATCAAAAGTGTGTCTGACATTCTTCCTCTGTCCTCTGTCCTGGCAAGTAAACCTCTCCAGTGTGAAGGGTGAGGAGGATTAGGTCACCCAGTCCTGCTCCAGGAAAGGTGGGATGGCCAAATACACACAGCTTACAGCAAGTCGTTTAGCACTTTTTTAAATCAGTACCTTGGGAGAGAAGTTGCTTAATGGGGGTTACACTACACTGCAACAGAATTCCTGGGGAGTTGCTACTACTGGCCACATCAAAGCCAGATATTATCTACTTCTAAGCAAATCAAATGGGTACTTATTTACTCACAGTGTAACACAAACACTTGAAGTAAGAGCTCTTCTGCAAAAAGGCTACTTGAGAAATCACAGCTCAGCCCATCCCTGAATAAACCAGAAATACCCACACTCACAAAGTCTAGCTGGAGAGAGGTTTATTTTGCAGCTGTAAAGCACTAACTGATCAGACCTTTGAGCTAACATGATATAAATGTCCAAGCTGCTTTCCCAGTGACATAATTACATCTTATTAGATACCTTACAGTATTAGGTACTCTCCTTAGACTCAGCACTTGGATCAACGACCACATTAAACTGTTTCTCAGCTGCCTTTTTGAAATTTATTTTTAGCCTTTTTAGTTAGAGGAAAAACTTGGAAGGAGAGGGTAGAGATTAACTCATTGACCTGTAATCTCAGGAAAGAAAGAAAATGTCACTCTAATAGCCCAAATCTGAGTTGATGTCACATCTTGAGGCCCAAGTATTTTTGCAAGTGCCTTGGGCAGGCAGCACTGCTTACCTTGTGGAGGATATTCGGAGGGCAGAGCTCCCCAGGTGAGCTGGTACAGCTTCAGTTTCCAGTACATGAGTTTAATTTTTTAATGGAATCCCAGAACGCTTGTTTAGCACAGATGCGATTTCTCAGTTCCATCCACCCACACCGAATATGCAGCAACTGCCAAGGCTACACAGTACTTCTGTTTTTAAAAAAAATTCTCCAGCTAAAAATAAATCACAAAACTCTCAAACTCATTTGTCAGCAACCAATATGCTGTTCAAACCATCGTCCACAGCCATTTTCTTCTCTTGAACAAAGGAGGGGGTTCCTTTTTAGAATATTTACTTCATTTGACTAAAATACCCTTGTGATCGTGCCTCCTTTGAAACCTTTGTCTTAGAAAACAAACAAGTGTTTCCTTTCCTCCAAGAAAAGCAGAGCTTTAGCGTGAATACTTGCCCAAAAATTGCATGCTGTGTTGTGAACTTCAGAACCAGGGAAAACTCCTAAGATGGAAAGCCCCTGACATCCAGCTGAGCCCTGGCTGAGGGAGGTTTACTTGTCCTGCTCCTTCTCAGCCCTCTGGGCTGATTTCCTCTGGGGGGGACAGCAGGAATGTGAAGTCAGAGGAACAAATCCACGGCACTAAACTTAGCTCCGGCTGCGGAACCGCTTCCCGTTGGTGAAAGCCAGACACTTGTCATTGGCTCCACCGAGCAGACAAGGGGCTCCATTCACCAGCACCAGCCCAGCAGCTGCTCAGGGACCAGGGTAACACGAGCCCCAGCCTCTCCAGAGGGAGAATTCCAAGCCCCAGCCTCCCCAGAGGGAGAATTCCAAGCCCCAGCCTCTCCAGAGGGAGAATTCCAAGCCCCAGCCTCCCCAGAGGGAGAATTCCGAGCCCAGTGCTGCCACAGCTTTGTAGCTTAAGGCTGTGTCACCACGTTTGCTTTTCCAAATCTATCTGCAGTGTTTGGACCCCACACATCTGAATTTAGTATTAAGTCAAGAATGTACTCACTGAAATAATGTCTTTGGAAAATCCTTCCTGGGTTATGGAAGAATTAATACAGCTTTGAAAGAAAAGAAGCCATTGTAAGACTGAGCAGGTTCAGTACTCCTAAAAGTACTTAAAAATATAAAAGGTTTGACTTGCTGATGTTGAAATGAAATCAGTTTTATTAAAAAGAAAGATAACAGCAAGCAAATAGACAAAATTGTGCATAAGTTAAGAGGAGCTGGGTTGAAAATGTTTATATAATTTAGTATGTTTGTAATGTATATTATTCAGTAGATGAGACATTTTAAGACAGAATAATAGAAGAAACAATACTTTTTTTAATTATTTCAAGAGAGGTAAGACTAGCCAATGTATTGGCTAGTCTTGATGAACTTTATGCAATTAAGATATAAACACACATTTTATCTGTCTGCTACTTGTGGATCATCTTTTAGGGAGTACAGCACTTTTTGACTGTTAACATCAAAACTATAGAAGATTTAAAGGAAGATATGACAGGAAAAACAAGTCCTGCCCCTCATTTTTAGCAGAACACTTAAAAATGTCAAAAGCAAGTCAGCCAGCTGACAACTGGGATTCTTCAGGCACACAACAACCACTGTCCTGGGTCACTTAGAGCCCAGCATCCTGCCTGGCAAAAGGTAATCATATTATTCCAGAATACTTTCCAAGCCTCCAACATGTTGTAGTCAAGGTATTTCTGAGCCAGAGCTTGTGTTGTTGCAGTTAAACTTCCTGACAGGCTTTATTCTGTCCAGCTGCTGTCTGAAGCATTGCAAACTAACCTCACACACAAACAAAATCCCTCTGCCACAGTACCAAGAGCTCACACCACCCTGAAGAACAAGGAACAGGCTCTGACTGTTCAGGACATCTCTTAATTTCATTAGATGAACCTCACTCTCTACAAGGCAAATCCCAAATGATCAGTACCTGTAGGTGCTTTCTTTGCTACTCATGATTTTTATAAGCCCTAATCTCATTCTACCTCAGCCACCTCTCCTCCAGGCTGAAGAGAGTCTATAAATGTTGTCATGATATGTCTTATTACAGCTCAGAAATGGATTCCTGTTGTTACAGGGGCAGCTCAGAACTTAATACCTCACATGCAAAGGCAGAACCATTTTCCTCTGTGTCCCACCTTCTACATGATCACACTGAATCCTGTTCTGCTTCTTCAACCTCCTGCAAGCAAGTTTATCATCTGACATTTGCTTTCCTCTTCACATCATTTGTCATAGCTGCTTTTAATTAAAAAAACCCAACAAACAGCTGAATTTAAGGAAAGTTAGAAGCTGAGTGAAAGTCAAACCCTGTTTGAGTTTCTTCATTTCTAAACCCTATTCACAAAAAAAAAAAAATTGAGGTCTTCTAACAAGGAATATACTACAAGCAGTGGTTGGTAGTGTATGGTCTGGTTAAGTCAGCAAATATTGCTATCCTAAGGTGAGGAGCACTTAAAAAATATATATATATAAAAATTACCTTGCAAAGGAAACTAGAAAACTGCTGAACTAAAAGACTGGTTAAAGAAAGCATCATTTGCTCTGGGAGAAATAACCCAGGAGGAGGAAAACTTGACCATCTCTGGATGCCAACAGAGCAAAACCAGCCTGCAGATGATGTTTTTTTCTACTAATTTGTTTTCAGAGCAGTAAAGAAAAGCTAACAAAGTACAACAGTGTGGAAATGAGTGACTTAATTCCCCAGACACATTAGGCCAAATCTTTTGCCTAGGTTCATGACTGCCATTTCAAAAAGCAGAAACTGCATGGAAAATACTTAGATTAACCTTCAATTTGACTAGCAAGGACAGAATCTGGTCTACAGACAAACAAACAATCATAAGAGAGGTAGCTACAGTTTCAGATTTATCCAACAATTTGTCAAGACAAATCCCCAAAAGAGCTGAGATCTGTTGCCAATTTACAATGCTAACCTGAATACCAATGGTTTGTTTTTCTATACCACTGCCAACATCCCCTCCTGGTGCTGAGGAAATATGAAAGAGGAAAACAGTTGTTTGGAATTATCTAGGATTGTAACGGGCTGTGAGACAATATTAATTAAATAAAATCCTATTTTATTGACTTGGCACCACAACATTTGCTATTCACCTGGAATAAGAAGAGGTAGACAGTGTAAGGTATATTAAGAGTAAGGCTTTTCAAGAATGGATTATGAACTGTAATTTAACTACCTGCAACGATGAACAATGATGGGGAGGGCACCAATGCTGCCTCACCCCCTCAAAATGCAGGTATTCCAAACCCAAAACCTAGATAAGTGTTCTTTTGGAGCAGTCAGTGATGAGGTTCAATAGAATGCTACTCCCCTGATTTTACCCAAATCTATTCCTTTTCTGTTCTGGTTCCACTGTTTGGAGATTTTTTAATCGAAATGCAAAATGACAAGGAAAGTATCTGCTGTGTGCTAAAACAGATCCAGCAGCTAGAAAAAGCAAAAAACATTATTTCATTTCTGTCACTTGCTTGCCACACAATGACTTGACTAATTTTTCCTGTTCAGAGAATAAAACAACAACTTAATGTTGACACACTGAGGGAATAGGAGCCACTGGTGGTTATTTAAGGAGCTTTCCTCCCACTCAATACCAGCATAGCTGTCTGAGACATCTCCCCTGCTGCCAGGACGGGTGGTATGACTGGGATGCTCACAGGATTGGCCATGGTATTGTCAGCTACTTTTAACTGGGGCCACTCAGCCTCTGCTACAGCTCCTGCCTTTGGGTGCCACCTCCCCCAGTGCTTAATTTAGTGTGTTTACTATATATATTCTGAGGGAGGAAGGAAGAGGGAAAGGGCTGGAAATTCCCAGTGGGAGGTGTAACATCGTGGCTCACTCAGCAGTTGGTTTCCTCTTGCTCTGGAAAGCACTGCTTAGTTCCTAAACTGCATCCATCCACAACAGCAGTTTGGGTGGATTTCACTGGGCATAGCAAGATGTTTTTCCACAGCCAATAAAAGGCTCTGACAGAAGGACACTGCTACATTCATGGCAAGACTTTTGCCAGTTGTGCCATACAGCTGCTCCAGGGAGCTATGTAAGACTGCTTCATTTAGGAGTGTTGTTTTATGAAATGTCCATTTGGTACTGAAACTGAGACCAAAGTCTGGCTGTGCCAACCTGCAGCATCCCCACATCTTCTGGTTTGAAATGCCAAGAAAGGTCCCTTTCTCTTGTTCAATTGAGATATTTTCTTTTTTCTAATTCGACAGAGTTTCACCTCATTCTTTCTTCCTCCCACTCCACAGAAAAACATTCCCAGTTGTTGCTGGCCTGTACTGGCTGTCAGACAGCTGACTGCTTGGATTACACAGGGCTGTATTGTACCCCTGCAGGACCCAGCCACACAAAGTGGGATCAGGGCTCACTACTGGGCTCTACCAGCACACCAGGTGCTGTCTTGAAGTTGGAAATCCCAAGACAACAGGCAGTCCTCCATATGCTCCTCTCAAAACATTCTCTCTTGAGCCTCTCAAAGTACAAACCTACTCCAAATCAGCTACTCAAGCTACCAAAACTCATGGTGAACTTGTACTCACTCCGACTCAGCCTCTTCCAGCAAAGGAATCCTGTCTTCCATCTTTTGTCCAGGTACTGGAAATTAAAGCCACTCCAAAGCCTTTGGCAGCTTGGGAGACCTTTCAGTTTCATTTCTACTATTAACAGCAGTTACCTATGGCAATCCTGTATTTTGAAGATATTTAAATGACCATAGCTCTCCTCAATACAGTAGTTAGAAAGCAGAACATTTACCATCCCATGCAGATCCTGTTTCCAGCCAAGGGCTTCTCTACCCCATCCTTATGGACACCCCTTATTTACTACAAGCCAGTCAGCCACTGCCAGCTTCTGGAGATGCCACTGAACCTGCCTTTCAGGGCAGTTCTCTTTTGGAATTCCAAGCTGCTGTGACTGTTACTTAACTTGCAAATTTCTTTGGAAAAAGTACCCTTGAGGCAAACTCCAAGACATGCCCCAGCACAGGAGCTGCTCCTTGGCAAGCCATGGAGCATCCAGAGGCAGATCCTGTTAACTCCTGATTGAAAGCTGCTGTGCTTCAGGTTTAAAATGGGTTTTCAGCTTAGAAGGACTTTGCTTAGAAGAATCAGGAGCTAATTAATATTTGAAAGTGATTTGAAGGGTCTTTAGAATTAATGACATGTTTCCTGTTCATCTACATCACTGCCAGAAACTGTCTTCCCACAATTTTCAAGCTACTTTAAGCACTTAAAAGTCAATATAACAGAGCTGCTGCTGCTTAGAAATAACCTGGATAGGTTATAGAGCTGAGCAAGTGCCAAAACTGTCAAAAACAGCGAGGCAAGGAAATATGGACTTCTTATTGCTTTGGGAGCTAAGTCTCTAAATCTAAAACAAACCACACATGCATAACCACGTTAAATTTTTTAAAAGCCTGTATGATCAGTCCCTGAAAAACTGACCCAAGAGCTGTAAACTGGAAGCACCCAGCACACTAAGTTCTTCCAGCAAGGATGTTGAAGTTCCAACACGATGCATCAGCAGATGCTGTGGGACCAACACCCCTTAAGGTCATGCTTTCATCATGAATAGTGCCCCAAAAAGGGAAAGCCTCTGAACAGCACCCAAATCAGTGACTGATATAAAAAAAATGAGAGCCTGGAGAACATCCAGGAGGGACCTGCATAGAGCAAGATTTTTTTTTTTTTTTTTCCCCCCTCTAAAAAGATCAGTGACTTAAACATACAGGGTCACACCTTGTGCTCTGACGCCAGAGACTGAGTAATGGCAAACATCAAATAGTTGTGAGCAAATGCAGTAAGTGGAATCAGCCCTCAGAAGGACTGACTAATCTGGGATGGTGTCCCCTCTTCCCAGCAACATCAAACGTGCCTGCTCAGTAAAACCTCCACATCTGAATTGGGTCTAATGAAAATGCAGTCAAAGATTACCAGGGTAAGAACTTCATTCCTAATTACTACAAAACTAGACTAACAGATTCATTGGCAGAACCAGACTCTTTGGGCATAAATACTGGTCTCTTTTGGCAAGTTTCCATCCATTCAGCCTTATCACATTGCCATTCAGATGACCAGGATACAAGTAGGCTGTATCCTGTAAAACTTTACTTTGAGATCAGGTACTTCCTAGATCAACTTGTAACTCCTCCCTATCATAGAGGAAAGAAAAAAGCCAAAGGAAAAAAAAAACCCAAAACCCAAAACAAACAAACAAACCCCCCAACCCAAACAAAAAACCAAAACAAGAAACCACAAAAAAAAAAAAAAACCAAACAAAAAACCCACCAAAAAAAACAAACTACTCCTCTTATTTTGAAAATTCCTAGTCAATCTTTTAGAAATTATGTATTGTGATGTATTGTGAATACTGCAGGCAGATAATTTAGAACAAACTTCATACAAGAGATACATCCTGCAGAAGCAGGGTTGAAACTAAGTTACTCAAAATATATGAAGTCTAATGATTCTAAAGCAAGGGTAGGGCATCCTACATAATCACAGGTAAAAGAGAATAACAGGGAAACTGACAGTCTTGTCTTTGTTTTTACTGCATGAAGGTGGCCGCTGTAATCTAAGACAAATACATAAAATACAGGTCTTTCCTTTAAACTGATGAGGAAAAATAACCAGGTCTGGGTGTGGAGGACTCAAACCAGTTTTTGTGGGAGCTTTGCCAATGTCATAAGAGCTGCAAGGGTGGTACCCTCCTCTCAAAGAAAAAAACAAAACTGGAAAAATCAGGCTGTGACAAAAACGTGTAACTTGGGCAGGGGAAAAAAGGAAGGAGAACTAAGAGCACCCTGGTAGGGCACAGAAAAACACTATGGTCCATAGAAGCATTCTTTATTTTTAGAGGGATGTGGCACTCACACAGGCTCAGATCACCAGAAACTCCTCCCCTGTGAACAGCATTACCCTGACAACCTGAACTAGGATATGGAGCCCTCCCAACCATCACTAGACAATTATGAAAAGAAACACCTCCACCAACTCCTCACCTTAAGATTCATAAACTGAACCTTCTGCAGCTGTTGAGATTCCTCTCCTGGTTTTGTCTGGAGCTTTGGGGTGGGGATCATGGTGCAGACACATGTGCTAGCTGTGCAGCTGTCTCTGGAAGCAAGGACCAGGCATTCCTCCTCGCAATGAGGTGTGCAGGCACATTTTTTTCAGCTTTAAAGTTGCATGAGGGCTACCATACAAAGTTGAGAGGGCTCACCTGCCACCCACTGATTTTCTTTTAGTCAACAGGCAGTCAGGAAACAGCAGCATGAGTATTTCATCCCAAACTGTGAGGTTTTTCTAAATCTGGATCATTGCTTTCTAGATTTGTCACAAGAGGCAATGATGTTTTCCCACTGAGGATATGAATTCTAGAAAGATTTATTTCTAAAACCTCTAGTAGGTAACCATCTCCCCTGCTCAGGTAACTAAATAGTAAGATCCACAATTTTTGCTGAAATGTTTTATGAGCAATTAAAGGATGGAAGGGCAAGAGGATGTATTAAATCCTAGACTTCTGCTGGGCTGTACCTGCTTTGTGGGTGACTCCTCTCACTACTGCTAACCATGCTCTACCCAGCAGTAAATGCCTATTCTCAGACACATTAAATTCACAGCCTACACAACATTCTCAGTCAGGGCATGCTAATATTATGGCTTGATACTACACAGGATATTTTTGTAGCACTCGATATATCCAGTGTCTTGCAGTTTTGGTATTTTATTCTTTTGACAGCCCTATAGAGTAGTAGGATAAATTCATGCTATGAAGGAGGTCTAAAGCAAAGCAAAAGTAATTTCCTAAATATCTTGAAGCTATGGCAGAGCAGGACTCAAGTTGGTGTTGATCAGTGATCCTTCCTAAAGCGCAATACTCAGAGCTTTCATTACAAAACCTTCACACTATCTAATAAGTAACACTATCAAAGTCATGAAAGACTCTGAAAACAGCTACTGTCCCGACTACTGATGCTGCCTACACAGAAACTCCTACTCTTACTCACACTAATGAAGTAGGATTAAAATAAATATCTTTGAGTTCAAGCATCAAAAAAGGTAAAAAAAACCTGCCATGGGGTAAAGCATAATAGAAAGCCTCTACAGTCAAACTTGGAAAAAAGAACATGGGCCTGTGGAAAGGGTGTTGCATCCATAGTCCTGCTAGAGATGTGCTGCATAAACCATCTCGTGTGCTCATGTCTCACTTATCTGTGTGACAAAACAGTCTTCCTTTTATAAGCTGACTACTCTGCCAGTGCAGAAAAAAATTAAATAGCTAACTACAGTGGAAAATAATTTTCCTAACTGCAGAGATTTTTACTCATGTCAGTATCTTCATAGAGTATAGATAGATGATATAGATATATAGATATATATAGATATAGATGATATAGATATAGATATAGATATAGATATAGATATAGATATAGATATAGATATAGATGGTACCTTCATAAGGAGAAACTTTTCTCCAGCTCCTGCAGGTCTGTGTTCCTGGTTCTAGAGCTGACATCCTTTGTCAGCAAAGGCAAAGAATTTGGGAACAAACTAGGAGCACAGTCAGAGAGAAAGACATTATGCATCACTTGTCTCATTTTCAGAATGGATATGGCTCCAAACAAGACACCAGCTGAGTAAGAATGCTAAATGCTCTAAGGAAAGGGAATTTTTCTTCCTACTTAGTCACCAGCATCAATTCCTGGACATTCAATTCTGTTTCTCCTTAAACCTCAAACACCCTCATTTCACACAGTATTGTCCATGGAATGACACTTGTTCCCAACACAGGGCCACTATCTAATTTCTAAAAACACATGAGCAATCCTTGGAGTTGCAGCCTTAACTTTGGTGTATGAAAACAGTAAATTCTATGTACTAAAGCCTACTTCCCTACTAACTGTGAACAGAGGTGTTGTTTGCCTAATAGCTTTTATAAGGTTTCAAAAATTACAAGCCCACCTCCCTGCAGCTCAGGGGCTAACTGTGTGATGAAGAGTATTTTTCTGTGAGAGGAAGAATAGATGGGAGGATGTAACAAAGCAGAGGCCAAGGCCAGAAATGCACCTAAGATCTCAACTTTGTAGCAAGTTAGGAGAGTTCGTGGGAGAATAAAAGGGCATCTACAGCATACCAAAAGTCATGCCTTTGCTTTTGCATGACAGTATGCAAGACAGGAAGTCTGCCTGGGTTGCATTTTAAACAGGTTTTTGTATCTCCTTTGTAGGAGTCTGGTTTAGGACTCATTAAGGTGTTTCGTTCAGCACAGCCTTTCACTGGCTTGTATTAATACATGACTTTTAGAAAAACACAAATGCATCCCAATTTAGTGTAACAACTGAGCAGTCAATGGCTAACACCACTGATTTTTTGGTAATTACCTGCCCTTAACAACAGGTTTGGGATCTCCTTGCAGAGATCCTGTTTCCCAGCCACCAGCCCAAGTGCATGAATGCTTACAGCAATTCCCTTTGCATTGCTCTACTGCTGGGCAGCCAAAGACATTACTCTACAGTTCTCTCTCTGTTTTAATTCACTGTAGCTTCAGTCTCTTTATGGATATTTGAGAGATAACACTGAGCAAAGCACAGTGCTTTGAGATTCCTTTTCAAGCCCCACAATTAACACAAACATTACCCTTCCCTTGGACCTATTACCACACCACAAATGTTTTGAAATACAGGCTAGAGCCACAACAAACACATTTTTCCAAAGCCTACAGGATGAGACAAGAGTGCATGACTGCACATTTAATTTAGCCTGCAGACAGCTTTCCTGGGTTTGTTTGTGCCAAAATTAAGTCTAAACAGCTCCATAAACCAAGTAAGCATAATTGTAATTTTACAGATGAGAAGTGCACAGAAGCAATGAGAAGTGATTCTTAATTTGAGTGCTCAGATTACCTAGCAAAAGTATCAGATTTAATGTCCTTCCATGCACGAAAGCTGTCTGCATACTTGCACATAAACAAGTTGGGAAACTTCCCTTGCTGGCAGATGAAGTTAACTTAGGATAAAGCCCAACAGAAACAAAACAACTAAAAGGGAAACATCCAAGCTCTTAATGGCAAAAGCAAAACAAACGTGTATTGTTACATCTTAATACAGCCACATCTGCCTTTTGCTGTGTGGATCCTGCCTGCTTTCATAACCCAACGCTTACTTCAAGCACTGCACTGTAACACAGCAATGTTAAGTAACACACCCCACTTTTCCTTAGTGGAAAAAACCTTTTAGCGAGGGATAAATGAAGGCATTGGAGCACCCTCTCGTGGCAGGCTGGAAACAGCGTTCGGCACGAGCAGCTGCGATCAATCCTATTACCTTTTTAGCTGAAATTTTCAAAGTTTACACTGAGTCCCCACCTGGGACAGAGCAGGCACCAGGAGCCCGGCTGAGCTTCGTTCCAGAGTCACCTAGGAGCAGTTCCAGGCTTTGCCACCGAGCAGGAAATGAGAACCAAGGTGTTATATTGAGCAGAAATGCTGCCATGCACACAGAAAATGTCCCTGTGCTTCTGCTGTCACAGCGCTTGTGTGTGGATGGAAAGAAAGACACGTGCCAAGTGTCTCGTCCAAATTTAGCTCAACCCTTTGACAACAAAGTAGATGGAAGCTATACAGGCATATTCAAAATAAGAATTTGAATTTCTGCACAAAACTACAGCCAACCTCAGCTTTGACAGACATAAGCCCTGTGGTCTATTTCAACTTTTTAAAGCACATCTAAGTATTTCTAACTAAGTGCAAGAATTACAACATAAACAATGAATCTGATCTAGAGGACAGTGCCTTCTTTATGTACATTTTATCTCTAAAGAAGTCAAATATATTTATTTATAATGACCTAAAAGTGAAAACATTTTCTAACAAAGAGATGCAACAAGGGTTCAACCTGCTGGACTTCTATTTCCTAGGATAGCTATGGCAGGCCAAGCCACTCCAATCAGCATTTGGGCACCTACTGAGTTTGCAAATCAATCCCAAGGCATCTAATGCACCTCTGGAAGAAAAAAAAAATAAAAAATGGGCTTGTTGCTCTTCTGTAGTTCATATCGGACTCAAATTTATTAATTAGTAAAAAAATAATTTAAATGATAGTTTATTCTAACATGAAAAATCAGCTCCTTCCCCAAATCTATGTTGCAAACCTTATATCCCCAGGGTTAAGATCCTGAATTTAAAAAAAAGACTAAATATAACTTGAAACACTATCATTACAAAACCCTACCATTTTCCTATTTATTCTAAGGATCTTCTGTAGATAAAGCCTTTTTAATCTCATAAAGTACCTCTGCTTTCCCTATTTATTCCAACATAAAATTATGTAAACCAAACAAACATAACCCCAAACAATGAGCATACAATTGATGACTAGTGAAAAGTATTTTGCTGTGCTTCAGTGAGTAATCAGGCCAGAGCACAGGTTTCACAGTGGTATTGATCACACAAGCTCTGTTCATCCCTCCCCAAGCTCAGACATCTCCCTGCCTCAGAAACAGATGCCAAAACCTCCCCAAACCCTACTCATCTTCTGAGGCAGGAGAGGAGAGCACAGGAATCCTGCAGAGGGGTGGCTCTCACTATTTTATTTTTAATTTATATTTTACTGCCACAAATGATAAAGCTCATCAGGCTTACTTGATTCCAACCAAGTCAGTGAAAAGCAGGTTTGAAAACAAACAAGAATTGAGAGATATATCACAAAATGATCAAAGAATTCACTTTCAGAGCACCTGTTCAAGGTTCCACCTCCACGCCAGACTTTATGCCTTGATCAAGCTGTCACTGGGAGAGCAATTTTACCAACACTCTGCTTATTAAAATCAACAATATTCCAAAGAGCACACAAAGGACACTCAGCAATTCACAGTTCAAGTTGTAAAAACTTCCTATTTTAACTTTAGTATCCAGGAACTGAGCCTGAGAGCTGCCACTCATTAGACTGAAATTTTTTATTTGTCAGTTTATAGATGAAAAACTAAATTTGCAAGACAAAATGAACCATAAATCAGCTCTCAGACAATGGATGCTGTTTCTTTTTCACTTGTACTGAAGGGAATGGTGAACATAGAAAAAGCCTTATAATTCATATTTGTCTTTAAAGAAAAAATTGCATTAAACACAAGCATTAAGTCCATGTTTATGCAAATCAGTCAGGCCTGTATAACCTTGAGTTCTGCGGCACCCAGTGACCTAATGGAGGAAGGAAGCTAGGTCACTATTCAAAACATCTTCAAGGTTATTCAGATTTCTTAGAGTGCATTTCCTCCTTCCTAGATACCCAAGTTATATCAATTTTTAAAAGATGGCATAAAAAGGCTTTCTTACTGCTAAAGAGCAGTACACTTTCATTAATTGGCCAGTTTTGACAGATTGCTGGGTGGGAAATAACACTTTAAAATTTCTTTTTTTAAAAACCCTTTAAGGCTAATCTAAATAATCTTTCCAGTTTCCTTCTATTATTAAGCAATTTTCAGAAATACCATTACAGCTGTACCTTAGCTCTGCTTCTGCTCTTGGCTTTCCTAAGCAGCAACCCAAAATTGATATTCTCATCAGTCGTGCAGCCTCCCACGGGTTTTTGAATAGCAGCAGTAAAACTGAACAGTCTTGTTAACTCTGTGACACTGCTGGTTAGCAAAACCAATCCTGAGCAGCAAAGGCTTGGAAATCATGAGAAACTGAGCTGACCTTGCAGGCTAAGGAAAGCCTCATTATATTAATTTACACTCCAGCTTAAGATTGAAGGGTTATCTTCACAATCCAGGGGCTATGGAATTCGAATGTACAAATATTTTGGGGTTTTGTCTAG
The DNA here is from genome assembly GCF_027477595.1 of Haemorhous mexicanus. Lineage (NCBI taxonomy): Eukaryota > Metazoa > Chordata > Aves > Passeriformes > Fringillidae > Haemorhous > Haemorhous mexicanus. Next base: position 27,947,327 of record NC_082349.1, read on the forward strand.
AAAGCAGATCTGTGCTCTGTAAACACCTTTTAGATCTCTGATATTTAGGGTTACTGTAGGAGGTAATACCAATCTACTGGGATATGATAATGTTTAAACAAGCTCCTACCCCAGGCCATGTTGGAGTGTACACAGATTTGTGATGGGGAAATGTCTCTTCACTTTGCAGTTCCTGTAGGTTTTGGTGTGTTTCCTGAGGAGCACCACTCTCTGCAGCTAACTTTTTGAAAAAAAATGAGTCTAGCTGAAAACAGAATCTGAAAAACGGGAACGCCTCATGATCTATGCTACATGTTCCAAAATGTATAATATTCATATAATTTAGCCAATAGTCACACAATTTCTTTCAACCAGAGACAAGCCTGAAACATGTTTCAAAATTAGCCACAGTGCTGATCTCAGCTGAGATGACAACAAATAGGAATAGCCAAGACTTGCTTGATACTTTGTTGTTGGAATTATCACTAGAGAAACAAAGGAGAAATGGACATGGAGGTGCACAGGGTCACAAATCCAGAATGTTCTCATCCTCTTATCCTATAATTCAATTGCTAACTTGACCCAAAAGCAGTAGGAGATGGTTCCTATGCCTTTGCTATATATAGCTTATAACAAGAAGCAGCTACTTCCATTTCACCTCAATAGTAAACAATAAAATCAAGAAAACACCAAAGCAGGAAAGAGACCAAGATCCAACCCAGCAGCATTATAAATTAAAGGATGAGGCATGCTGTCCTATAGAAAACTGAGTGTTCCTTCATTTAAGAGCTACTTTTCTTACATAACTGTAGTCCCAATTCTTGCATCCCTATTGTCACAGAAAACTTTCAAATTAATGTAAGTGAAGCTCCAAGTTTATTAATACATGTAGTTATTTTTAATTGGAGTCTCTTAGTAAGATTAAGATTCTAAGGTTAATGTTTGGCTATAGAAGGAGAAGAGGGGAAATTCTTGAAAAAGAAGAAGTATGTTTAACAGACCTCTTAAGAGCACCAGAAGATTGAAATAAAACTAATTTAATTTTTAGTGAAGTACTTCTGTACATCTTTGTCTCCTGTTCAAAAAAGGCAAAGTGATTTCAGGGCTGTTTTTTTAATTGTTCTGCTGAATTAGCTGCTACTGAAAGCCACCTATTAAAAAGTTAATTTACACCCAGCTGCAGACAAGTACTCATAGTGAGAGATGCTCATGTCTCTATAGAGCCCACAAAGCACAGGCAACTTCATAAGCAGATATGGGTAATAGAAGTAAGCTTTGTTGTTGTGGTTTGCAGCGTTACCAACAGGAAGCCTCAATGGTTTTGTAAGTGTCACTTATTCCAGAGAGAACAATCTCTATGGGTAATACCAAGAAATACTTTAAAATAAAGTATTTCATAACCACAAAGCCAGAGAAATGTGAAGGATGATGCAGTAAGGTGAGAAAACCGTGACCTCAGACCCAGCAAGTCAATGCTGCTGCACCTCAGTACAAGTTTTCTTTCCTGCTGTGGGAAGAGAAAGACGCTGCCAGGGGCCCAAACAACTCAGAGAAGTATTTCTTTACCAGTCAATACTGTGCTGAAGGCTGTTAAGGAGGAAACTCTATGCCTACATTGCAGATTGACCTGCAAAGCCAGCCCTGGGACCATTTGCACTGCAAGCTGTGTGTCATCCCTAATTGCAGGCTGCTGGAAGCACTGCTAACGGACTGGGGATTTGGGAGATCAGGTTGGAAACAGGATGTACCTGAGGCTTTGGTCTGTGGTCATCCATCCATCCATCCCTGGCTTTCTGAAACACAACCAGGTGAAAAAGAGCTCTGCAAGCCACCACACAAAACCCAGCTGTGTTACTTTTAACAACCTCCCCACGCATCCCTACTGGAGTGAGTACAAAGTGCTGGTTCTTGGTTTGTATTAACTGGATTTTGATAGTTTCTTATGACTGTAAGTTAGCCAGCTGTCAGCAGTACTTAGAAGGCAGTTTATGGATAGTAAGTATCCTGGAAACACTAAGTTGTGACAACTAAGAGAAATGAGCTAGAATAAATCATGGGAAGGATCGTCTGGCTTTAGCTATAAAACAAAGATCTACAAAGTACAGTTTGACTTGGGCAAGGACTGGCCCGCTTTAGGAACAAACAAACATGATATATGCTGAAGTGGGTCACAGAGCAGGTCACTCCTCCTGAACACCAGAGAAAACATGGTTTCAGGCTTACTGTCCCAGAATCTGTAATAAGCACCAGCCATAAAATATTCCTGAAGCCAAGCCTGTTAGAGCTTCTCCAGGAGACAGTCCAACTTTCCCCACTCTAATTATGTAAGCTGGTGATCCCACTAGATTAAAAAAGGATGGTTTAAGACACTTGTAACAATTTGCTTGTGTGTCCCTGTTCATTTCCCACCAATTTGTTCACTTGGCCATGTCCTTAATTCCAAAAAAAATCCCCCCAAAATTTTTTTTTTTTTTTTGCAAAACATTGCACTTGCAAGCAATAGCAAGTTTGTGAAATATTGCTAGAACAACTTGTACCACACCATCTGCTGCATGGGGAGAACTGAGAAGTTAGAGCTATGTCTGGGCTTTGAAATTTGATTTTTAAGTTGGTTCTGAGTAAAAACCTTTTGAGGTAACTTCATTTCAGTTTTACCTTCTTCAGACTGTGTTCCCTGTCTATGTGAAAAGAATTAGATCAGTAGTCAGTATTGTCCCTTAAATAGAGTTGGTAGCCTCCTCTCTTTTGCAAAATTCATGATGCAAAAATCCCAGCTTAACACAAGGTATAAAAATCAATTTTTAATGCAATGGATCCGCAGGAATAATTTAGATATCATGGAGAAGGATGCAATAGAGAACACGCCTACAAATTCATGTTCTACAAGGGATGTTCCCCTAGACACTCAGCTGAACTGTCCTTTATTCCCCAAATAATTAGTTAAGAGTTATTTATATATTGTGGTCCCACAAGATTTCTGATGCACAGTACAAAAAGCCAGGCACTGAATACAGTGATTATATTCCATCTGCACGGGGCACTTACTGACAGGAAAGTCTGTGGGCAAGCAGCTTTGGCCTGAGCTTGCTGCATTTCACTGCGATGAAGAATAAAGAACATTTTAGGCAGCCCACAAAGTGCAGTTGTTAAACTGACCCTATTTTCTCTCCTTCTTTCCATTTTCCTGCATCCAGCTTTTCAGTTTCAGAATTTCAAAGGGACAGTGTTATTTATGCTTCTTCCTATTTTAGAATGTTTTTATCATGTGTCATAGCACTCTGACTGCCTTAGGGGAGCTTTAATGATAATTTTATTTTTAAAAGTATAGGCTTATCTAGCCTGACCTTGATGCACATAATAAAAGGTTGCTAAACTCCTCCTCAAGAAAACAAAACAGGGAACAAATGTCCTGTGCCTGCTGGATCAAAAGCTCAAGTGTGGCAGAGCCTTCCACTACCCCAAAATATATCACCAAGGCAACTGTAGCAGTATTGCAAACAGGTATTGCAAAGGCTTCCCAGCCAGGATTTAAATAATCTGATTTTTCTGCAGTATGTGCTCTACAACACTCAGCAAGTCTTTCTGGAGATGAAAAGCATGCTAACACCATTCCAAAGAGTATGTTTGTACAGTAGGCTGTTATCAGTGCTCTTCTGAAAGAAAATTATAAGTGTCACTGTTCAAAAGTCAAACCAGCTCAGTAGAGTCCATGCAGCTTGGAAGTTGTTGGTTGCTGTTGCTTGTTCCCCTTTCCTCAAACAAATTTCTGAAAGGATAAGGAGATAACTGACTTCCCTCTTCACTCTCCTGTTCCTTCTCTGGAAGGGAAAGCTCATCCTGTAATGCAAGCACTTCTTGTCTTTGCTGGTTGCGCTCATCTGTAAGAACTTGGTTGTACCTACTGCTCACTGCAGCTCTTCCCTCTCGAGTTGTGGTGCTCATGAATTGCAGTGGAGTGCACATGGGAACACCAGTGTTTGAACAATCCTCGTGTTCACACTCGTCCTTTCTGCTACACCAACAGCAACCAGCATGCTTACAATCCACAGCCTGCTTTTATAAGTCACTGACAACATGCCAGGAATGCTCACAAAGAGGTGTTTTGAAGGGCTAATTGCAGAAGGCTGAAAATTCCATTATTATCTTCTTGCATCCTGGAGAACTCTGCTCCATAACTAATGGAATCACACAAGTGTATCAGCTTGCTTAGGACTTTTCTGCTCAATGTCACACACAGAACTCAACACCACAGAGAGATGAAAGCCCCAGCAGTCCAGGTGTCTGTTCTCATGATGGAATAGTGGGGTGCCACAATGCAGATCCTTTGCTTTTTCCATAAAACATCTTCAAATTCTTTGTCCCAAAAGTACATCCTGAAGTAGGCAGTGCATCTCTGAAGTAGGCAGTCTCTCTCTCCTCTCCTGTAGAGCTTCTGACACACAAACTATAACCCAGCAAATAATCATGGGACAAACTGGCTCTACTCAATCTCTTGATTTTCAAGGACATCTATGGTTCAAGTCAGCTGGATGAAAATGTTTGTCTCAGATTTTCAGTAGCAAAAAGGGTTTTACACTTCATCCATTTGACTCAAAATGCTCTTCAAAATCCTGCAGCAAATCAGGTCTGAGGCTGAAAACATTGTTTATTTCCACCCTTTTCATGAACAATCCAGAAGAAGCAACCCCTCAAAATGAACCTTGGCAGGAGTACTCAGCAAGGTTTGCTGCAGGCACAACATGGCAGGAAAGCTGCCAACACAAGGTAGGGATTAATAAACAGGTTGTCTTCTTCACATCCATGACTGCATCAAGGAAAGCCAAGGAAGGGAGATAATCCAGCCCCATCCTGTGACTGGTTGGTTTAGCCACTGGTCCAAGGGTGCTAACCCACAATCCTGTGCTTTTGCCATCACTTTTCATAAACTGTGAATACATGTCCCAGAAAAAGGATGGAAGCTGGAGTTCAGAAAGAAATGACTAGAAAAGAGGCATCTGGATCAAGTAATACCACCAGCAATCAGAGCATCTCAGCAGCAGAAGCATATGACTCACTTAAAGAAAACCTGGCTTGCTGCTGGCCAAGTAAAACAGGAGAGCAATGTCATGAAATGAAAAATAAGAATACACGGTGATGATAAAAAATTCCCTTGGACAAGGAGAGTCAGGATCACAGGAAACAGTTTCTCTGACAAAGGAAGTGAACTCCAGATTTAGGAACACTACATGCGTTCGCTACAGATTATTAATATTGACTTGTTAACTCATTCCTAGTAAAATGTGAATGGAATCAGGGAACAATTTAACATAGCTGAGGCATTCACCAAGATGGAAGAGAAGTTTGAAACCTGCTTTGAAACTCTCAAAACCTGGGTTGCCAAAAAGTCCCACCCCTCCTACATAATCTAACAGAATAAAAAGCTGTTTCTTGTTTTTAAGACACACCTTCTTTTACAGTCTACAAGGAAAATAACAAAAACAATCCTAAGTAAAGACCCTAAGTCAAGCTACATCCATTACCTTACCACTGAAGCAGATAACCTAAGCAATATAAATAGTAGAGAAATTATTTTGAAAGATACCATCCCTCTTATCCCAGAGCAATGTTCTTTATATGTGGCACTGAAAAGTTTTATTCAGTGTGTTGGCCTTCCAGGCTCATTCTTGTTTCTCATTCTATGGAAGACAGAGCAGAAGGGCTGGCAGGGCACATAATTTGTCTTCTTGGTGTGCATTATGCTTTAGAAAGCTTTTCCTCTCCATTTCCCTGCTACTACATGTAAATAATTCTCCCTACTGTCTACCTTTAAAATCTAGTAGGGTGTGGGGAGGAGTTAGAAGGAATTGTTCAGGATGCTGAACTCAATTACTATCAAAACATGCACCAATAACAAAAAGAAGTGCTTGAGTCAGAGTCAAATGTGTTATTGGGAAGTCACTACACATCCCCACATGCTGTAATGCACTTCCCACAAACGTCCTTTCTGTCCTTGCCTTGTAAGAGCAGAAACCAAAGAGTCATCCTGGTACCAAAGCATGAGAGGACAGTTTGACATTAGCAGGAGTGTACCCAGCAGTCTCTACCAGCATTCTTGCTCTGCTGCTAAAGACTTAGACACACCCCACAGAAAGAAGTAGGGTATGTGCATAACTTCTGAGATGTCCTTAACACTGTGAGCTGCAGTCTGTGCAAGCAATGTTTTAGCCAAAGTGCCTTTTAACGTACAAAAATACAAAGAGTAAAACGTGAAGTTGTAATAAAATAACAACTCTTAGTTTAACTGTGGGCCAGGCACTCGGCAAGCATGTTCTGTTTTGATACTGCTGATACTGCTCCCTGAACTCAAAAGCTGTGATAACACGGAGATTTTTAGGAACCAGATTTAGTGCAGTGCTCTTGTTTTGATAGATACTTACATGTCAGCAGTCACAGAAGATGATATTTACTTTTAGACTGCTGGTTGCACGTTCCTTAATCTTTTTGCCTGAGCTCATTCTATTGAGCAAAAGAAAATGTGTATTGTCAGAAGCAGCCTTGCTTTATAAACACTGTAAACTCTCTCCACTTAAAGGCAAGCCAGCCAAGCTCTCCAGAGCTGATTCAGGTCTTTAAGATTTGAGATGCATCCACTCTCAACATGCTTGTCAAGGCAGACAGGTTTCAGTTGATCTTACATTCCAAAACTTGGCAACATCTTAACATAATGCACAAATAAGTGTGTATGTATATATATCTATATCTCTCTCTCTCTCTCTCTATATATATATATAAAGAAACATGGTTACAAAGGAGATTTAAAGGTGTGTGGGTCCTTCTAAGAGAGAGTACAGAGACACGTGCATGAAACATTTCTGGTCCGGGTTATAGCAGTAAGAATGAAGTGGACAGGCAAAAACTTCAACCTAGAATCAGATGGCAGCTATAATGCCACAGTCAAAACGAAATTGTTCGCTCTGTCAGGACCGAGACAGTCTCACAGATCTATAACGGCAAGTCACAAACGCCTCGGCAAACAGTTGGACAAGGCACATGTTACCTTTACCTTTGTAAACAAAACCAGAGTTCGGAATCGCCGCGGTGACAGCGACTGAACCCCGCAGGTCCCGATCCCTGGCGGTGCCACCTCGCTCCCGCTGGGGCTGGCGGGCAGTCCCAATCCCCAGCTCCAGCGGGTGGGCGGGGGGAAACTCCTCCGAAGGCGAGCATCCCCCAGGACGTGGCGGCCGGGACGAGCATCCCCCGGGACGTGGCTGCCCCGCTCCCCCGCCTGCCCCTCCCCTCCCCCAGTAAACCCACCACAACAAAAGAGGGAGGGGAGGAAGGCCGATCGCGCCCCTTCCCCCTCGCCCCGGCCGCTCACCGTGCTGGGTGAAGACATTGAATCCTCCCTCTGCGGAGCGCCCGGCCGCCTCCCGCCGGCGGCCCGCCGGCCTGGCCGCGCTGCTCCCCCGCAGACCCCGCGGCTGCTGCTGCTGCTGCTGCTGCGGCGGCGGCTGGTGCTGGAGCCCCGCGCCCGGCTCCCCGACGCGGCCCACCTGCTGCCCCATGGCGGGCCGCGCTCACATCCCACCGCTCCCAGCCCGGCAGGCGCGTCCCGGTCCTCCCGCGGCCGGTCCCGGCGGCTCCCGCGGAGCTCCGGGCTGGGGCTCACGGGCTCGCCCCCGCAGCCCCCGCCGCCATCTTAAACCACAGAGCGCCGGCGGAGCGGGGACGGAGCGGCTCCCGCAGCCGCCTCCGGTCCGCCCAGGGAGGGGAGGGAGCGAGGGAGGAAAGGAGGGAGGGAGGAAGGGAAGCTGGGATAGAGGGAGGGCGGCTGCCCCCCCCCCCCCCCCCCCCCCAGCCAGACCGCCCTCCTGCGGCACGCAGAATCCCAGGATTGTTTGGGTTGGAAGGGACTTCTGTGGATCACCCAGGCCCAAGGCAGGGTCACCTGGAGCAGGTGACAGGAACACGATCGTTCAGGCGCGTTTTGAATTTCTCCAGAGAGGGAGACTCCACGCCCTCCCTGGGTAGCCTGTTCCAGTGCTCTGCCACCTTCAACGTAAAGAATTCTTACTCATGCTGAGGTGGAATGTCTTGAGCTTTAGTTTATGGCCATTGCTCCTTCTCCTGTCTCTGGGCACCACTGAAGAGTCTGGCACCATCCTCTTGGCACTGCCACAAGCAGGCACATTAGGGGGGACCGGCACATGAGGGAGTGCACATGGGCATGGGCTAAGGTGCAAGAGCCACCCGGGTGACTCGCCATATCATACTCCAGGAGAGGCCTCCCATCTGGGTCGTGAGCAACAGCCCAGGAGAATCACAGAATGTCCTGAGATGGAAGGGACCTCTCAAGTCCATCTCTCGGTCCTGCACAGGACAGCCCCAAGAACCAAACCTGAGACTGTTGTCCAAAATACTTCTTGAACTTTGTCAAGCAATGGCTGTGGCCTCAAGGCTGCCCCAGCCCAAGCAACACTGTCCCTTTAGGCTACAGCTGGGCTGGTTTGCCTACAAACCTGAGCAGGCATGAGGGTAAAGCCAGGGCTGTGTGCCCAGCTGTGGAACAGAGCAGCAGTGGGCTTGTCCTAAGCTGTGCACAAGGAGGTTGCTGTAGCCAGGTGAGGGTCAACCTCTTCTCCCCAACAACCAGGGACAGGACAACAAGACACAGCCTTGAAGCTGTGCCAGGGGAAGGTCAGGTTGGACATTAGGACAAGTTTCTTCACAGAAAGGATGATTAGACATTGGAATGGACTGCCCGGGGAGATGGTGGAGTCACTGTCAGGAGGTGTTTATGAAAAGACTGGATGTGGCACTCACCACTCACTGGTTGACATGGTGGTGTCAGGTCACAGGTTGAACTTGATGAGCTCAGGGGTCATTTCCCACTTAATTGATTCTGTGATCTCCATGGGTTACCAAGCTCCAGGTTGATTCCTTGGGCTCCCATCAAGACTTGTTGTCCTGGCCAAGGGCATGGAGGAGGAGGAAAGCACTGCTGTGTGAAAACACCAGGAGTGGTTGGCAGCAGCATCTTGTTGTTGGGTGGTTGAAACATACACTCAATTCTGTAACTAATTAGTAAACCAACTTCTTTCACCTTCTGTAATATTAGCATGAGGCACTCCAATCAAAGCAGAAAGCAGGAAGTTTTGTCCTGAAAGATAATGGTGCTCGTCACATTTTATAGGAGCTGGGCTGTTGGGATTATTTCTCTCTCCACGCTAGCAACTATTCCAGCAATGTCTTGGTAATGTTGCTTCATCCTGGATGAGCCGCAGTGCCACTCCCCTCAGATGCCTTTACCACTGAGAACTGATGTGACAGTGACAAATTGGCTTGGTAACACTCAGAGCCAACCAGCTTCCAACCTCTGTCACTGTCCTATGGTGGGAAGATGAGGAGACCTTTCTCTCAGAGCTTTGTGAAAGCCAGCTTTCAGTGACAGGAATCTAAGCTCATGTTCTGCCTTCCAGGGAGTTCACAGTGGTGCATGTACCCAAACTGAGCCCTGCTGCAATAATAATTCTGCCTAAAATAGGGGTGGCTCATCCCACTGGACTGATGTGTACTCTGACAGGCTGGATGGAGTAAATGGGAATGAGGAGCACGAGGAGCCAGAAATGCCTTAACTCGCTAAATTAATGGACTAAGAACATTTGGGAGATCAGGACTTCCAAACAGACCTGCTAATAACACACAACAAAACAGTTCTTAAAATAGTGCTGGGAACATCCAGGGTGCAGCATGGGGTACATGGTGCCAAGTCCAGGACCTTGTATGGACATCATTATGTGGAAATGAGCAGAGGGTGTCCTACAGAATGGGCAGTCTCAGGCAGAACCACCCCATGGTAAACTCTGCAGCGGAGCTATTTCCTGGTCTCATTCCAGCTAGAATTTGCAGGATTTGGCATGTATAAATGGTTTGCCTTGTAAACAAAATATATGTTCTCTGGAGACTGTAGAGACAACAAACACAGAACTCCCTCATGCCATTTGCAGTTGCCACGTAGCATAGAGCCACTCTTTAAAAATCAACAGAAACAGTGTTTTTCTTTCCTAATGCTTTTTACTTGCTGATCATGAAGTACTATCCAGAGGAAGGGTATTAGTATTTTAAAAGAAGATACAAGTGTCAAGAGACTGTTATATGCAAGTGCACCAAGGAGAATTGGATTTAAGCAGTGTTCTTATTCCTCAGATCTCATAAAATCCCTCCTTTTCTTTCCCAGCACCTTCTGCACATAGAACAGCTTGATGTGGGTTTCATTAATGTCCAACTGCAGGAAACTAGTCTGACACACAAAACCATCTTTCCTGGGGATGGGGTCAGGCAGGGCCTTTTTAAGAAGGCCTGTTGCAAGGAGAAGAGGGCAGCAGCATGGGGTTTTTGCTGTTGTATAATAGTTTTTAAAGATCATGCTCTACCCTGTAAAAAGAGCAAACCCAGAGCTCCAGCCATTTCTTGATGTGTGCCAAAGAAGCCAGACCCTCAGACTGTGCCTCACGTGGTCCCCTTGGTGCACTTGTCCCCTCATCAACTTTGTTTTTATGGTGTCATGTAAACAGGGAATGCCCTGGTTGGTGACAGCTCTTCTAGTCCCTGCTAGAAGAGCAACGGGGATATAAACAAGAAACTCCCCAAACTGAAAAGAAGTCTGTGCTGCTGAGTTACTGATGACACCTTTGCTCATTGTTAAAATGGAGGCTAAAATAAGTATTTACTTCACAGAGTGTCATGGTTATTAACCATGCAAAGCCAAGAGGTAAAACCTGCACCAATACTATCTATTTTTATCAGCTATGATGTTATCAGCCTCATGAAGCACTAGGAACAGGTTGTTTTTCAAGGGTAATTTCTTGTGAAGAGGTCTGGCACTATGTGTTAATGAGGCATCAGTAACAGTTACTGTCCTGGTGATTTTGGGTTTCCAGTCAATCTGCCATTCATGAGCTGTGCAAGCAAGGGGTAAAAAGGACTAAGGCAGCACTGTGGTTACAGTCATGTGCCTGACAAGAAATGTGGTATTTCTAGAAACACTTTTGAACTGACTTTAAATATTAATGGTATATTCATTTCTTGAAGCTTCTTATAAGCACTGACAATGCATTTGCTCCTCATCCACAGAATGCTCCAAAAATCACACACTGAAAAAATTGCTGGCTGAGCAGTCTTACGTCATACTGGGCATGACAGTCTAACTGTCATCTGCCTGAAGTGTGGGTTCTGTGCCAGAAGGAGCCTGTGGACAAGTTGGAGACTCCAGAGCCTGAGTGTTGAGTTAACTGAGCAGTTTCTATTTGTAACTTAGGAAAAATTAGCTAGAAGGATACTGGTGACAGCTTAAAAATTAATTCTAGCAGTAATATTTGCTCTTCTTCCAGATCATATACCTTCTGTATATTAAAGCTGTACAGAGAAACAGATGTGTATGAAATATTTGACTGGTATTTAGGACACAGATGAATTAGTTAAGGTATTTGCTAAGTGAGTAGAAGAGCAGAAGCCTGATTGAAGGATACCTGTGTACAGCATGTAGAGATTTTTGTGCCTTTATTCAGTGCCAGAACAAGTTGTGGAGCTCAGGACAGCTGCAGCTCCTCTGGGGTGTCTGCAAGGCAATGGGTACTGCCCACCACATGGCCCAGAGCAGTGCTGCTCTGTGTCCCTCTACCACTCTGGGCTGCACCCGCCTGATACCAGGCAGCCACCTGGTTCCTGGGGTTCAGTCACCATGGGGTTCTGGGGAAAGGCTTTAAAACAAAAAAGAAAGATTTAAGAATCTGATAAAGGCACTGTGACACAAGGTTAGTTACTCTGCAGTAAATGTTGAAAGCTTGTAAGTGCTGAGCTGTATCAAAGGAGGATATTATTTCTTGGTGTAACCTGTTCAAACGCTCACCCTTTCATCTCTGATGGACAGCTCTTAAAATGTCTGCACAGATCTGTCCTGGCACAATAGGTAGTGCTTAAGTGTTGTCTTAAAAGTTATTTTGAATCACTACTATGTGATAAATAAAATAATTAGCATATATGTACAGTGCATGCAGGATAGCTTGGGGTACTCTCATGCCTGTTCAGTGAGAGTCCGAAGATAAAACCTTTCTGGGGAAGTAACAGTTTTTGCCCAACAGTACAGAAAGGTTCACAGGCAGCTCTTGGCAGATGAAATTTCCTCTGTCAATAACTCTCTTCCACCCTAGACAAAAAAACCTACACATACACACTCCCACACATGTGTATCCCACCACTCAAATCATCCTCCTCCTCTGTGGAAGCAGCCTTTTGTTCTGTCTTTTCTGCTGCTTCAGCATTGTCTTCATTCAAACCATTCTTCTGACACTGCCACAAGTCTAAACATTGATGCCAGCCAGGAGAGCCAGCAAAGGAAGGGCTCTATGCACAGGAGGGAAAGGGACTGGGCACACAGTGTTGTAGTGGAAAAGATGAGTGTATAGAGACAGCCAGCTCACCACAGCATCTCAGGCATCCCCATTCTTCTTTTATTTGGCCCTGTGTTTTGGGGTTAGGTATGCTGGGTAACTAAGCACCCTCACGGATCAGAACTGTGTAGCTTGTGCATGTATCTGTCAGCTGTCAACAGCAGCACATTACCCCTGCTGAGGTTTTGCAGGAGCTGTACCCATCAGGGTATAACACATAACCTCACACAGCCTCCAGCTGAGTGGAGCCAGAGGTGGAGAGAGATGGAATTAAGGAGATTATAGGACTTCTTCAGGAATTTCTTTCCTGTCCAATATATTTTTCTAAGTACTACAGCTGCACCACCCTTCCCAAGCATCTGTTCCAGGCACCAAAGGCTGTAGAAGACTATGCTAATAAGAACATTAAGAATGTTGTTTGTTTGCCTTTTTCTGTGGAACATGTTGCCTCTACCAAACAAAAATGATGACATGTCTCTGCATCTGCAGGGAATTGCAAATTAGTACTAAGCTTGCACAATGATCACTGATAAAGTACATTTGCTGAGGTAATATGAGGTCCCTTGACTGTGCTGATGATGATTCAGGCTTTTAGGCATTCAGCTGCAGGTGGGTCAATAGGAATGTTTTGCCACCAGAGTTCTAGCGCTGCCTTAATTTATGTTTAGAAGCCGATTTTTTTATGATTCCTAATTTAAAATCTTAGCTCATTGGACAGTGAGGGGGTTCTCTTGATTTGCAGATGGAAGCTTTTCTTCATGTGCTTTCTGTTTCCTCTCGTTGAGAGATTTGTATCCAGAGAGCTGACATTTAGTTAAGGGATAGCAAATGCTTCAGAGCACAGTGCTGTACTGCAGTTCCTCCACCAGTGCCTCAGAGAGCAGCCTCGTCCCAGCACAAGATTCCTCTGATAACTGCTGTGCTGGGTTTGCATTAGCATAACCTCTGTGGCAGTCCAAAACAAAATAAAGATACATTAAAAACAAGATGTGAAGCTAAAATAAGATGGAATTAGAATCATAGAGTCATTTAGGCAGGAAGAGATCATTAGACTCTGGAATCAGCAGTGCTTCCTCTCCATGTTCTTTGCTTCTTGTTTCTCCCCTAATATCTCCCTCCCCTCCATCTTCCCCAGCACCTTCACTTCCCTTTTCTAAGTTGTGCTGAAAACCACATCTTCAGAAGATGCCTTTGTTACAATAAGGAATCCCATAGTGACCTCACTCCTGGTATTGTTTTCAGTTGTAGACACTCCTGAGTATAACCTTTGATCTCATAAGGAAGCCTGAGGCTACAGCTTCTTGCAGGATTGCTGTTCTGTGTTACACATTTAGGATGGTAGGGATCCAGCCTTGCTCTGGACCACTTGTGCCCTGGCCATGGATGGTGCCATGCTCTATGCAATGTTCCTAAACAGTTAAATCACTTTGAAAGTCAGAGTTTGTTCTGAAATGTTGTTATTGTTTCATTCCACAAAGTCTGGAGAGATTCTTCCTTGACAGGCTTTTTCATTTGATTATGTAAGAATTGTAAATGCTTATCTTTCAAATGACACTGTGTTCCTTCCTCAAACAGTTGTTACATAGCCATGCTTTGCAGCTTCCAACTTTAATGTTAATCCTGTAAAAAATGCTTACTAGTGTGAAACTCTAAAAAAAAAATAATAGTAGGCGCTGAAGCAGGAGAAGGCACTAGAGTTTTGTAAGATGTTTCTGTGAATGCATTTGTGTGTATGTGTGTGTGCATGTGTGCGTACAGAATAGACTGGTACTCAAGAGAGCAGAATTTATGTTTATAATCAAATCTCACTTAAATCTAAAACTTGTTCCGTCTGTTAAACATGCAAATATTTCCATTTTCCTTGCAAATTCTGCCTCTCTGCTCATTACCAAACCTTTCAGAAAAGACATAAGCCCAAATTTTCCTCTGATCAGGCTCCTAATGTGTTCTGTGTGGTCTTTATTTAGACTGTAAACTTGCTGAAATAGGAAATGTCTTATAAAAAACCCAACTACACTGTCTCATTTCACATCCAAATTCTTCTCCCATACCAGCTGTGTGTGTTTGCCTAGCAGCAAGTCTCCTGTTAATGAATGACTTGTTCTCATTAGCTTGTCAGGCTGGAGGTGTAGCTTGTAGTTCCCACTCATACAGAGCAGCACTGCTTCCCTTGTAGCTTCTGGTAAATCAAACAATGGGATACACAAAGCCTTGTGTCTCTGAGTCTGACCTTTGTACTTGGAATCATTAACTATCTGAGAATGCCAAAATAAAGTAAGTAGCTGCTGCTTAAATATATTTAACATAAGCAGAGCCTTATGGACTGCCTGGTGTGGGGATTGTCATAGGCTTTACCATGGGCTGCCACTTCTATACCTCCTTTAAAAGGGGGGGAAACTAATTCTCTGATTGGCAGAGCCAAAGGTTTTGCTCTCAGCATATTTGTTTTGTGAAGCTGAGGTCCAGAGTAGATTCCTGACGCCTCAGAGGTTTTCAAAATGAGGTCCTGAGCAGCCTCATCTGACTTTGAAGCTGGCTGTGCTTTCAGCAGGAGACTGGACTAGCAATTGCTGCCAACTGAAATTCTTATTCCAAAAAAAGTTTCCTCCATTTGAGGCATTAATTAAGACTCTGTCCTCTAACTAGGCTGAATTTTTTGCAAAAGCCATTGGAACTGAATATTTCTTGAACCTTCAACTCTTCATCCAATTTGCATAAAACTGGCCAAGAAGTTCAAAAGTTACTGGGAGAAAAAAAGACAGCTGGGGCAGAGACAGACACACCTTTCCTCATACACATAGGACAACGGTACAAGCCTTGTTTTGTTAAGGAAACCTTTCTTCCCTTTATCTTAGTGCAGAAAACTTGTCAAGTGTGCATCTAATGAGGCCTGAAGTCATGCTACATACTCCCAGCTGCAGCCAACCTGAAATAATGCCTCCCCAGAGCCAACAGCACATCTCATGCAGCCGACGCATTTACTGTGCAATCCAAACTATGCAGAGAAGTTGAGACATTCAGGAGCATTCCTAAAACCCGGGCATCATCTTTCTGATGGCAGAGATTGCATGGTTGTGCTCACAGGAGGGGCGTGTGTTTCAGTCTGCCTGGGGCCTCACCCATCTCTGCCAGCAGACACCGGAGTGTGTCTGGTACCTCTCAGTTGTCCTCAGCTTTCCCATAGCCGAGAGTGACAGAAAGGGGAATTTGACCTCAGCGTGCTAGAGACCGCCTGGCTGTCTGCCTTTCCCTTTTTGTCTGCTCTTTCTGAGGACGCAGTCACACTACCAAATTACCTTGAGTCATCTGTCCTAGAAGTTTTTCCCATGGGTTGCTTGTGATCAAGTGTGATTGTGTTGTAGGTACGCAGTTTGTGGTAACTGGGAGTGGGGCTGCGGCTGAGCCTCATCTCTAATAGGCTACAGCTGTGCCAGACAGGTGACCAGCATTAAAGGTAATGAGACATGGAGTGCCAAGTGTACTGACCAATCACCAAAGGGTACAGAGGGCACACAGGTGTAATGCATGAACATGAGAGGTATAAAAAGTTGTACTGTAGAACAATAAAGAGCTGCAGATGCTTGAAGTCTTCTTTGGTGTTGTCTGTGCCTCCACTGTCATCCTGAAATGAATGTACTAGAAGAATTTAAATCTGTGCTGTGAGGGGAGGCACTGGTGTGGTGTCAATCCACTGCAGACCCTATGTGCTTCTGAGATAGCCATCTACCCGAGCCAACATTACACACCTCCCCAAAATCTTTTCTGAAATCTTTTCTACATATTCCATAGCTTCAGTCTACACAGCTTGCTGATCAGGCACGAGCCTCCTTTAGCAGCCAGAGCAGCAGATTATTCTGTTTCCCTTTCTTCCAGATTGCAGAAAACACACCTATCTTCCTCTGCTTTTGATGGCTTTGGAAAACATTACTTCTGTGTTCCTGGGAAAGAGCTTCAGAGCACTTCTATTTTCTGCCTCAGAGGGAAGCAGAAACTGTGAAATTATCAGCATCCTCTGGTTGTATGTTCCCTGGAGCTGTTATAGTGTGCACTCTGAAATAGGCATCCAGCCCCAGGGAATTGCTAATGATGCATTCAGTCTCAGCATGGCACATGCTCATTCCTGGGGAGTTACTGAGTTAGCATTTATAGTTCTAATGTTTTCTTCAGAGTAGATGAAACCTTCTGATTTTCCCTAAGCACTGAGGTCTTGGGTGTTGGATTCTCTTCTCATGACAGCTTACTTGGAATGTCACCAGAAAGCTTTCAGCCTGGTTCCTTGCTCTGAAAATCATAGACTACAGTAGCATCATGCCAGAGATTCTTCCATAACTTGGTGTCTGATCAGCAGGCAACAGGAAACCGAGGTCTTGCTAGACACAGTTGCAGAATAATAAACCCAAGATTTCTGTGCTGAAGATGGGTGACTTGTAGTAGGGACACTGGAAGCTTTTTGCACCTGGGGGTATAAGCTCACAAATAGAAAGCAGAGTCAGCAGCCCCTAAGGAAAGCACAAGTGGAAAAACTGTGGGGAGTGAGCACTGCTGGATGTTTTGATGGTGGTCCTTAGTCTACTGTAGAGAAACAGTAGTAGTAAAGGACTAAGTGAATTCACTCAAGGTTTACCTTGTTCTCTGGTTGCTCTGTCAGTTTATGTCTCTCCAGCCACTTTTTGCAATGAGGGATTTTTTTGTGTGGGCAAGGACTGAACTAACAGGAACACTTTTACTATATTTCACATTAACTTTCTGGTGAAGACAAGACCTCTCTTGCATGACCTACATGCCTGAACTCAGAATCCCTCTCCTGGGCCTGCCATCTTCAGATTTAAATCCTTTAAACAAGCTCAAGTTTTCATCTCCTCATCCATATTTCCAAAGCTTGTAAGCCTCAAGGCACTAGGCCAACAACGGAATAGTGCTGAGCACAAAGATGTTTTTGTAACCACATCAACTCAGCCCAAGGCAGATCAACTGCAGCAAACCCTGCAGATTGCTTCACCTCCTGGTGCAGTGCTGTTAGAACCTCCCATTTCTGCCAGTCCTCAGCTGATAGCAAAAATGCCTCTTTCAGCTTTGTAACTCCTATGTTCTCCACTTTCAGCAAAATGCTGTTGAGAGTTGCCAGAGACTCAGCTGTGACACAGATCTATCTGAATTCAGAGGTTTGGAAGTGTTCCTTCACGCTTGTCATCTCCTTCAATAAGCACTGCCTTGTACCAAGTCTGTACATTCTTTACTGCTCTATTTGTTGCTATGGCCTGTGGTGCCAAGTTTCAGTGAGATTCTTTTGGGAGACTATTCTGGATTTTCCTTCCTTCTGCTTTGTTTATGCTCCTGGCCCATGCAGTGCTCTCCCTTACTGTCATCCAAAACTTCTTCCCAAACAGGAAAGCACTGCCTTCTCCAGTCCCTCCTTGGCCTGAATCATTCAGCAGAGAATGAATGGATGGATTCCCCCTCTAGCCAGGTGTTTCTAAAATTGGGGAGAAGCAGGAAGGAACGGATGGGACAGGGCTTAAGCAGAGAAAAGGGAGGGTTTTGGCAGGGAAGCTACAAAGGCACAGTGTTGTCAGTCCGTGTCAAACTTGGGAAAGGCACCCACAGAAGGGAGAGCAGCAGGATGTGCTGCCTCATTGCCATGGAGACAACCAAAGAGCTGGCTGGGCAGATTTAGAAATGTGTCCTGCTTGAGACGACTTTTGGTACATGTCATCTGTTTTTGCAGAGATTAAAACAAGGTGGAAAAGAGGAAATGTCTGACACTGGGAGTAAAAAACTTAGTTTACAGCAGGGAGTCAATCTTTTGTGGCTTAATGGAGATGTTTGTTCTTCTCTGAGAAATATATCCTGGTTTTGATGGGGATTATTTTTTCCCCCTGTCCTTATACTTTTTTCATCAATCACTTTTGGCATTATGATTCTAGCTGCCATTTCAATGCTCTTGGACTTCTCCATGGTGTTCCCCACGTGACATTCCTCTGCAAGGTCTCTCCTTGATGACCCCATGGATCTCATACCCAAAAAGGCTGATCTAGTCTCACCATAGCACCTCAGTGGTTTTTGTCTCACAACTTTCCCACTTGATTACTGAAAACAGAAAGTTATTAGTCCCCAGGACCTGCACTTTACAAAGTACAGAACAGGTAGAACTTCATGACTACCTGCAAACAGCTGTCTTGGGAATCATCCTGGATGTCTCATTCCATAAGGATTCTCTTCCATGTCCATCAGCAGTCAGCACATTTGTACTGTAGCAAATAAATGGGAGACAAGGAATTGATACGAAATACTGGCAATACACTGTTTTCTCCACCTCAGCAGCTGTGTAGAGGGCAATAGCAAACTGGTTTGCATTTATTTAGGAAAAAAGAGAAAGGACGCACATGCTTATGAAAAATGGAGAGGCAGAGATTACCACAAGAGCAGTAAGCCATCATTAAATTAGGTATAAAATGTCTGACCTTCACAAGGAAGGGTCCCAGGCGTGTAACACAGCTGGCAGTCTGTGGAGTCACAAGGAACACAAACAGTTGCTGCTGTAGGAGTGGGAAGAAGATGCTGGCCAAGTTCAGTGCCCTGTTTCCACAAAAATATTTAGAAAGTCATTATATGCAGGAGAGTCAATACTGGTAACTAGATCTGTTTGTTCTGGAATGCATCTCTCTGAAGTCACCCTTCCAGGGTTGACTGCATATTTAATTCCATGTATTCCTGCTGAAACAACTTCAGAGACCCTCTCATTGAGGCAGTTCAATATTTTCATGCATTTTTAATAAGCAGCAGAGTATGCTGCAGAATAAATCTGAGGTTGATTTGAGCTGGTGACACAAGGAGAACAATGATATTATATAATGTGGTTGGGACCCAGGTGAAGTTGTTTCTGAGGCAAGCAGAAAGAGAAAGCTGGTGTGTCAGAGAGAGTAAAGAACAGCTTCAGAAAACACAGTTCAGCTTAGTGGGGTGAGACAGTATTTATACATGTTCAATACATCTCATAGTTTGATGTTTAGCCAGACTAGAAGGATCACCTCCTTTTTAAACATACTGAGGAAATAACCTCCTCAACTTAAACAAATATAACCCCAGCTATTACACCATCCCAGCTGGCAAGATTCATTCTATTACCTAAAATGGTAGGGAAAGGCAAAATTAATTACTCCTCAAAAAAACAATGCAGGTTTCCCTTTCAGCAATGGAATCACTGCAATTAAATTGGCTGTTGCGCCTCCTGCTTGGTCATGGCAAGTTTATCACTTGAATTTCTGAGCTGGGAGAGGAAGCCAGGAGCTCACTGGTTTGCAGTAGGGCTTCCCTTTTTTTTTTTTCTTTTTTTTTTTTTTTTCTTTTTTTCTTTTTTTTTTTTTTTTTTCCCCCAAGGCTGATTTCAGTTCAGTAGCAAAAAGCAATGTGACTCCGAGTAAGGTTACCACTGCCCTCTGCTGAGAGGGATGGGGACATTTCTTTCTAATTCATCTGCCAGCAAAACCAGCACCTTTGTGGCTTGGAAAGTGAGTGTAACTGCTGCTGCTTCTGCCTTTCCTCCAAAATTTGCTGCTCTGAATCTCTCACACCAAATATTTTGAAAACTCTATGCCTCACACAGAGTAAAAAGGAGCAAGGCTATTTATGCACAAAATCTTGACATGACGATAGCAGAAACTGTGAAAGCTTGAGCTGGAGTTTTTAAAAAGCAAACTTTATGATTTATAAACACTTCAGGCATCCTCAAAAATGTGATATCTGCTGGAGCTACTTTTTGGCTTTCCTGCCAAAATTCAGTCATGCATTATCAGATCAGGCTGAAGTCCTCCACAGGTTCTTAAATTATTTCCTTTTTAACTGTAGCACTTGCCTGACTGAGTTCAGGCCTCAGTCTTACATGCACACCATTATTTCTGGTTATGTAAAAATGGAAGTTCATTCAATGCTACATTTATAACTGGCTTTGCATTCTAAATCTGACATTGCTGTCCTTCTCTTAATGTTTTTAAAAGGAAAACATCTAAGTGGAACAGGTAACAATATTTTTCACCACTTGAGGGAGCTCCTTCATTTATCTATCAGGTTGTTCCCATTGCCTCTGCACATTGGGAACTTCTAAACCACACTTTTAAGCAGTTAATTGTAGGATCTGCTGACATATGAGAAAGCCATTGAGGATCTCAAGTGACTGACTTTAAAGCTAAGATAGAAGTCTTAAAGGAATTAATCATCCTGGTCAATAAATGTGGGCATCAGAAAGAGCCATAGCTGCTCACTTCCTAGGCTGACTGATACCAAAATTCTTAAAATAGAAAATAAATTAGAGTGACTCAGAATTAAAAGTAGGCAGTATTAATCACATCTATTTTACAGTAGTGCCAAAAAAATGACAGGAGGACCCAGGACAGGAATAAAGAGAAGGAAAGAAGGAAAGAGAATATCCTGAGTTAGAAGGGACCCTCAAGCATCATCGAGTCCAACTCCTGGCCCTGCACAGAAGATCCCCAAAAATCACACCTTGTGCCTGAGAGGGGAGGGGAGGGGAGGGGAGGGGAGGGGAGGGGAAGGGAAGGGAAGGGAAGGGAAGGGAAGGGAAGGGAAGGGAAGGGAAGGGAAGGGAAGGGAAGGGAAGGGAAGGGAAGGGAAGGGAAGGGAAGGGAAGGGAAGGGAAGGGAAGGGAAGGGAAGGGAAGGGAAGGGAAGGGAAGGGAAGGGAAGGGAAGGGAAGGGAAGGGAAGGGAAGGGAAGGGAAGGGAAGGGAAGGGAAGGGAAGGGAAGGGAAGGGAAGGGAAGGGAAGGGAAGGGAAGGGAAGGGAAGGGAAGGGAAGGGAAGGGAAGGGGAAAAAAAAAAGAAAAAAGAAAAGAAACAAGCAGCGCTGCTAAAGTCAAGTTGCTGCCTGGAGCCGGGAAGGTGAAAGCCAGTGGAGCTGAGGGAGGAAATTGGGGTATCAGGGCCAAGGTTCCCGTGTCAACAATGGGAACGACCACGTGGTGATTCAGGCAGGAGTGCTGAGGTACAGCTGTGCTTGGGTAATCATTGAGCAATGTCCCGGAGGATTAATGTACAACACTCCAGAAAATCAGGATTACAGGATTACAAGCACCGTGGTGACAAGTGGGGTAAATTATGCCACTGATGAAACAATGCAGCAATTTAGAGTGGGAAAGACAATAGCAGATGATGGGCGTGAGTGGCAGGAAGCAGAGGAGGCAGAGCTTCTTCCAGTTGCTTGTAAATAGTGGGAAGGAAGGTAAGGAGAGCAGCCACTTTGTTTTTCGGTGAGCTGCAGGTAAACAGCCTCTAAAGAAAAGGGAAGGAAGGCTGTGACAAAGCTCTTCCAAGGAAAAACCCAGAGACCAGGGAGGGAGCTCAGTGCTTGTCACACGGTGCTGCTTTGGCCTGAGAGATTTGTCAAGAGCTGCCAATAAAATCTGTACAGCCTCTTTGGGGCAAAATAAGCAAAGCAAATTTATTCTGAAGGTTAGCTGCACTTTTCTTTCCATTAAAGGAAACTCATTTTTCTACCACCCAGAGTCAGGCTTTTACTAATTGGATGAAACAGTTTAAACAAGAAATTGTTGAACCTTAGGATATTTTTGTACATTGTGCATTGAGTATTTTGTTGGGTTTTGATTTTTATTTTGTTTATTCTTGCATGCTCAGCCAATGCTGGCCCCACAACTTCATTGTAAATAGCTGGCACAGCATTTTTGGAGTGAGGGCACCACAGATCACCCTGACCTGAAAATATCTCTAAGCAGCACTGTGTTAAAGTCAACTTCTTAAGAACAGGGACGAGTTTATGTGAAAATTCCTGCTGCTGTCACCCATTGCATTTCAGCAATGACAAGGCTTTTAGGTTTTTCTTTTCATTTTTACAAGTTTTCTTATTAAGCAGCATGAGAATGAGTGATGGGATAATAGTGTGAGCACACATTGCAAAATAAATCTGTTTTGGACTTTTTCACTCAGTGGCTGTGCTCAAGAGTCCCCACAGATATTTAAAACAACTTCTGAAAGTTTCAGCAGCTACAATTTAAATGTGTGTCTGAGGTGTGTTACTTAAAATAAATTTTAGTAACAGGTGTGACACACCTGTCAAAAGTGACAGAAATGTTTTATTAATTACCCCATTGTAACTTTGTACCTTGTTTTGAGGTGACCTTTCAAGGTGCACCTGGGGGGCATATCATGCATAGCACAGCCCTGATGTCGTGAGGAGGAAGAGGAGAGAGTGTACTTGCCAGTAAGAGATTAGTGGATAAGTTCTCCTGGCTTTGGGAAAACTTTCCCGTTTGCAGTGTGAAATGCAGCTCACAGGAGGTTACTTGAGTTTGTTTGCTGGTGACGTGTTGTGTGACTCACCCTCCATCATGAGCCTGTGTCTGTCTGGGGACAGAGAGAAAGCAAGGTACAAACCTCAGCCTTTGTCCCATTTTTGGCCCTGTGGAGCAGCCTTTGTCCCAGTTTTTGTCCCTGTGGAGCACAGCTGGGACTAAAAGGAGAGGTCTCCACCCAAGCCCGTTCTCAGCTCCCCCAAACTGGAGAGCTGAGCTCCCACTCCCCAGGGCAACATTTGTGAGGGAGAACACCCCCTTTATACAAAACACCAGTTCTTGGAGGATTACTCAAATTGGGGGGCACTCCATTTTTGCTTCCCTGTAAAAATACCTACCTTGGCTACCTTTTGGAAGAACCTCAGAGGTAGGACAAACATTGGTGCTAAGCCTGGGTGCTGGGGGAAGCACTTGTTGAGCAACCTGTGTGTTCCCACTGAAGGACAAGGAGCAATAACACCACTGGGACGTCCCAGCCTTGACTTTGGTGTCCTCCCGGTTCCTTTAAATAAGTTTTCCTTGTGCCTGGGATATGGGGAGTGGAGTGTGGGGCCCTCAGGGCAAGGACAGGCATTGCCCTTGGGGGTGACTGAGCCCACCTGGACCTTGGGCTGGGTGGTAACAGCTGGGATCAACACTCTGGAACCAGGACTGACATTCCCTCAGCTGGATTGAGGCCAGAACCGAGATATCTTTTTCTTTCTTCTCTCTTTCTTTCTCTGTTTCTCTCTCTCTCTTTAATTAATCTCTTTCTCTCTCTCTTCTCTTTTCCCCTACCCCTTTATCTAAAACCCACTCTCAACTGCTTTATCCAGAACCCACTGTTCCTATAGCAGGTCAGGTACCAGCATACCAATTTCCACGCCATGTGTGTAGCTTACTGATACAACTTTGATTACTCGCGGCCCCTCTGACTTCCGAGCTTTTACCAACCTCGGGTGTTCCCTCATGCTTAACGCAGGGTCACCACATTTTTAGCGCCTCTCTTCCCTCACTTGACTTCCCGCTTCAGGAGCGCCGGGAGCAGGCGGCGATACCTGAGGGGGTGGGGGGGGGGGGGGGGGGCGAAGGCGGAAAACTGAGGGGAAAAGGGGGGGGGGGGGGGCATCCCCCACGTGCGCCTCACGTGCGCCTCACGTGCCGCCCCCCTCCCGGCGCGCGCCTCCCGCTTCGCCCCCGCGGGGCCGCCTCCCCGGCCAATGGGCGGTGCCGCCTCCCCGGCCAATGGGCGGTGCCGCCTCTCGCCCCGCCCCCTGCGCCGTGACGTGCGCGAGCCCCGGGAAGAGGCGGCGGCGCGCGCGGCGGGAGGAGCGGGCGGGAGCGGGGAAGAGCGGAGCGGCGGCGCGCGGAGGAGGCAGCGGCTCGGCCGCCCCTGAGGTGACGCTCCGCGGGCTGGCGGCCGCGGCACCGGCCACGGGAACGTGTCCGCGCCGTCCCGGCCCGCCCCCGCGGAAAACGGCTCCCGCAGCCGCTCGGGGCTGGGGCTCGGAGGAGGCGCGGGGGTGTGCCGGGAGGTAGCGGGTCAGGGGCTGGCTCGGAGCCTCGGCAGGGCTTTGGGCAGCTCCCAGCGATGTCCTCAGGCTTCGGATAAAAAACCTTTTCCTGCCGGGTGTCGTGCGCGTTGCGGATGAGCTGTGGAGTGACCTTAACTTTGGTTTGTGGAGTGACCTTAACTTTGTTTTGGTCCCTGTCTGGTTTGCTCTGCAGGTACCGAGGTCCGGGTCTGCGAGATGGAGCTATGCCCGAGGGCCAAGAGTTTTCGAAGGAAAACTTTAGAGAGCTGAAAATCTTTGGGATAAGGTTGTTATCTAGTGTGATTAGTATTGGTGGCAGGGGTTTGAATTAGGTGATCTTGAAGGTCCCTTCCAGCCTAAACCATTCCATGATTCTTAGCTATTCCTCACCAAGCCTTTTGAAATGCAAAGATGAGCTTCCTGTAAAGTTTTGCTTTTCTCCCGAGGTATCTTTTGATCAATTACCTGTTTGTCCAAAGGGAAGACGGAGAAGTTCAAGGTCTCTGAGCCCTTTGCGGGTACCGTAAACCAGGTACCAGTGAAATCAGGGAGTCTCTGCTAGGAAATTTGTTCATGGGTTTGTAGCACTACAAACTTCATCTGCAGTTGTGGATGTCCTCAGAGTGGGGTGAAAGGAGTGTTTACTATTGCGAGGAGCGATTTCCTCTTGTGAGGGGGGTGATGAACATCTTGGAGTTATCCTGGCATTGTGTCACGAATGTTTCGGTTCTAGTAGAGATGGGCGGGAAGGGCTGATGTCCTCTTTAGGCTCTGATGTGCTGATAATTGCTTAGGTACTGTAATGCTGCACCT
Source organism: Haemorhous mexicanus (assembly GCF_027477595.1). Taxonomy (NCBI): domain Eukaryota; kingdom Metazoa; phylum Chordata; class Aves; order Passeriformes; family Fringillidae; genus Haemorhous; species Haemorhous mexicanus. Next base: position 27,972,383 of record NC_082349.1, read on the forward strand.
CTGTTCATATGGGGACTAGAAAGATGTTTGTTTGCATAGATTTCCCCTAGCAGACTTCGTGTTTCGGTGTGAAAAAGGCTGTGCTGTGATAACTTAGCCTATCTGAATTATTAACTCTTTAAGTTAATTGTTTTAAAGTTCATGCCACACATGACTTTTCCTTCTCCCCACCCCAAGATTGGTTGTTTTTAACTCCTTTCTGTTAAGCTTTCAGTTAGATACTGTAACCACTCTGCACCGGTGAGGAAGAAAAGCCTTCCTAAGCTCTTCAAGAAAGTGAAAAGTGTCCTGAGACAAGAATTAAACTTTTGGTCCTGTGTTTGAGCTGGAAAACTCACCTAGCTATTGATTTGTTGTTTGGTGGTGGCTGGTGTTTCTCCCCAGTATACTGTGTAGCCTGAAAGGAGAACAGGAGACTCTCCTACTAGAGGGACAAACACAGGAAGTTGAGTTCTGAAAAGCTCTGGTCATACTTTTATTTCCCTTTTGCAGATGTGCCAGACTCCTTATTCTGAAGTAATCCATCCTTAATTTACTTTTTCACCAGTTCCTGAGTTTTCCTGGCCTGTTTGTAACAGCTCATATGTGCTGGTGCACGTATGCTGTTCACTAGCAGCTAAACACATCTGCTGCAGAGTTTGTGCCAAGATGAAAAAATATATCAAGCTTGAAAATGTGGTTACATACATGCCTGTGAGGTTTTCTGGAAAAAAATCTGCAAATTGTCCCTGGTTGCAGCTGCACGGCCAAGAGGTTCTTGAGATTAATTTTATGGGAAGTGTTCTGGGATAGCACTTTGTGACCAAATTAGTGTCTCCTTGTCCACTTTTCATTAACTGAGAATTTTGTTTTCATCCTGCATGTGGTGCTTCAGGTCTTCCCTACTGGCAGCTCTGTCCCCAGCAGTGACCTTTGTCATTGGAACTGGTGTAGTTCAAACCTGATTCTCTTCCTTTTTTTCCTTGGTTTGTAACACAAACATTGTCTGGCCAAGCAGAACAGAAGGATCCATTGAGGAAGCTGCTCCTGCAGCAACAGCTGAGAACTTGACAGGGAAGGGGCTTGGCTCAGCTTAAATATTGCTGGTGATTCCACAAAGTAAACTTTCCACAACTTACAGAAGACAAGTCTTGATGTCCACCTGGCTTTTATGATTTTATGATTTTAAAGATTTACAAATGCTGAAGTTATTTTAAGTAGTTTTACAATCAGTAGGAAAAAGAGGGTGGTGTAAGGAGATGTTTTGGTTGTAGAAACAAGTTTGGTAGGGGAAACTTACTTGGTTACTTTGTTCCTGTACTGCTTGTAGTAAGGGAAAGGAAGTGTGGTCAATAGTAAATGACTAATTCAAGTGTGTGCTGAATTTCCTCTGTCCTCGCTCTGAATTCACAACGAAGGGAAGAAAGTCCAACTTTATGTAAACATATTATTGAATAATAAATGAGATTTTTGTCATTCATTATTTCTCTCCTTTTCTGATCCAGCTAGGTAACCATGGCAGGTGATGATTGTGTAAGGAAACGCCAGGCTGGCTCCACTGCAACCTCCAAGACCCCTGAGAATGAAGAAACACAGAGGAGACCTGAGAGTGAGAGGTCCTTTCAAAACTCAAGCAATGGTGAGACTCAGTGGCTCAGCACTGGTTGAGGGCTGAAGGTGGAGCTCCCTGTGTCCCAGCTGCACCCCTTCAGCAGGTGTGGGTTGTTTGGGGTGCTGTCCTGCAGAGCTTTCCCTCAGGAGCTGTGCACTGCAGTGCTTGCAGGGATCTAAAACAGTGATTAACTGTCACAGGAGGAAGAGATTCATTAGTGCTGTAAATGGTGCAAATGCCTCCTGGCAACACTTTTGAGTAATCCTGGTAAATGCTGGTTTTGGGACTTCATCTCACTTCCTTTACAACCTTTAAGTATGTGACTTCTCAAGATGGAAGAAAATGGTCTTTAACACGCCAGGCTAAGGTGCTGTGTCCACCTGACAGACAGGTGGAGGTAGGGTGCACAGAGAATGATGCTCTGGGATTCTGTTCATGTCAGGACAGCTCCTTTTTATTCAGACTAAATCTTGGCTACTAGAAAACTGAATAATGCACAGTTGTGTCTGTTCATTTGTTTTGTGGTCACCTTAGAAGTTATGTGGCTTAAAGTTGGCTTTGTGGAAGGATCAATGCTGCCATGCCCTGTCCCTTGGTTTGCAGGGACAGTTGTGTGGCACTATGAGTGGTTTTGCCTGTGACCCTCTGTAATTCCTGGTTCATGCTGTACCACATTCCAGCCCCTGATAAGGAGGTTAGAGATGAAACAGCTTGTTTCCTTTCTCTTTGTGAGATAGATTAAGCAAAGAGCTAAAGTAGGTTATCACAATGTGCTGTATAAGATCCAAAATCCTGGTGCCAGTGACTCAAGGAGATAATTCTCACTGATGTTTCTGGATCTCATCACAATTTCAATAGTACTTCTTTCAACTGTAATGAAAGTTGGAGCATGTTTAAGTTTAGGACAAGTCAGATTTCCTATTGAAAATAAAATGCATTGGAACGAAAGCCATCCTACAAACTGCTTGAAAAACTGGGATTTTAAGATTTTGGTGGCACATAATTTTAATTGGATCAAATGGGACTGTATTAGAAAATTGCAGGGAGTTGGTGTCTATTGGAATCCAGTGATGCTGGGCTTGGGAGTAGAGTTCTACCACTTTAACCTTTTCATGTGTGGAAACTCCTTAATTGTAATAAATGAAGGGTAAGTAATAAATAGAGCAGTGATAATTAGGACTTGATGGGTGGGTGTGTCTGTCTTTACAGGCCATTCATTTTAACACCTCTGAGATATGACAAAACCTCACTGCAGGTGAGATACTGTGAGTGTGGAATAAACATCTTGGGGTAGATCTCTTGAAAGTGTCCATGTGCCTGGTGGGTTGGCTTGGAACAGTGCAGTGTGGTTTAAATCCCACACAAACTGCAGTGAAGGACAGCAGGGAGGGGAATCCTGGTTAGTCAAGACTTGAGTGCATCTTACCTGCCAAGGTTGCTGCCAACTGAGCAGAGGTGTCACAAAGTGTTTCTTAGCTCAGTGTTGGTGACAACAGGAATAACACAGGGTGGTAGGAGGAATGAATCTGATGCCTTGAGGCATGGGAGACAGATGCATTCCTCTGGTCAGGAATTCCTCTGTACAGGGGAGTTAAATCAGTAGCTCTGTGACCCAAAGGTTGAAGATTTATGAAGGTGAAGTGTTCCTGAGTTGCACACAGTGGCCTCTTCAGGTACTCCAGGGTGCCTGTGTAACTAGGTAGGACTTTCATGAGTGAGGTGGGAGGATTTCTCAGAAGAAGCAGGCATAGATGTTTTTCTCTTTCTTTTGTCCTGGCCATTCTCTCCTGAATTGCTGTTTCTAAGGCATTAGTGCTGATGTGCACAAAGGCAGTGTGAGGCTAATGGTCTGCTGTCTGGCAACAGCTTTTTTGTATTGTAACAACTTAATGCTGGGCGTTGTGAGGAATTTTAGACAAAATCCATGTTTGTTGCAGTCAAGGGATTCTAGCCAAGCCAAGAATGTACAGAAGTAAATATTGTAGCATATTTGTGGCAGTTATTGCCATAGAAAAACTAAACCTTTAACGTGATTACCCACCCTTGATCCTCTCTGATTATAGCAAACACTGTCTGCTTCCTACAGTAAGAGTGGAGGTGTCAAGGGCCAGCTGACTTGTTTCCAGAAGTGTGTGAACTTTCTACAGAAACTTTTGGGCCCTTAATCTTTTCTTTATTAAAACTCAAATCCATTGGCTGATCTGAAATTGCTTAGAGGAATAATTTTAATACATGTATTGGCTTTAGAGCTACAGCAGGTCTGACACTTCCTTTAGTGCAGTTGGGGTTATTTTCTTTTTCTTGGTTCTGCAGTGCTTCTGAAGGCTGTCTCATTGTTTGGATTCCAAGATTCAAATAGTTTTTACTCAGGTACACCCAATTTTATAAAAGTGTGGAAATATTCATAACTTGGAGATTGCCAGAAGATTTCTTCTGTGCCTTGATTTGTTTCTATCTTGTAATTATTCAGCCTGCAATTTTACTTTGACAGAGTAGCTGAACTTCAGTCTTATATATATTTCTCTTCCTTGAATTAGCTCCAGAGTTGTAATTAAACAACTAATTTGGTCCTGGCTTAGAGTCAGCAGATGATCTAGGTGGCAATAATCCCCTGTCAAAAGCTAGGCTTCCTTAATAAGATTAGTCTTGTATGTTTTCAGCAGGAGATACATAAAGAAATGGAAAACTGCTTTGCCTAATGGGATATTGGTATCAGACTGTACCAGTCACCTGGAATGAGCATAACAGGAACTGCATGGACACATCTTAAAAGGCTAGAGAGGACATGGATCATAAGTGTGCACATGAGTGCCTCTAAAATGCTCAGATAGTGTGTTCAGAGCAGTAAAAAGGTGGGTTTGGAGTCTATTCTTGTTTGCCCAGATATCAGGCAAGGACTGGAAATGTCTCTGGAGGCTGATCTGCAAACAATCTGTATGGCATATCTGTTTGGTGTGAGTAAGCCTGACTGGTAATGCTGATCTCAAAAAGGGGCTGTTATCTTTCAGTGAGGTTACTATCGATCATCCCTGGTGCAAAAGTTCATGGTGATGCACAAATTGTGTGCCTACAGAGGGATGGAGGAGAGAGAGCTCTCCAAGGGGGAGCAATTTGGAAAGATTCAGCCTTTGCTGTATGACTCACAGCAATGAGTGTTCAGTGTTTCAACAGGCTTCTTTTTGAGGGTTCAGCTGCTTGAATTGAGTATCTGGGATGTGTTTCTGAGAGATAGATCAAAAAGCTGTTTTGTCTAGGTGGATTCTGGTAATTCTAGGGGCTGTCATGTTTTGCAACCTGTGGTTTGGGTGAAGGCTCAGCAGTTTCTTGTGAAGAGCCTGTGGACATGGTACTATAATATAGAGAATGCTGGTTTTCCTTCCTGCTAGTGAAGAGGCTGGGTTCCATGTCCCTGCAGAACTGAATTTTTAAGTTAAATGCTTGCCCAGCAGTGCAGTGACCTATGGCCTGTGAATTCTTTAAACAGATCATCTGAGTCTAGTCATAACTTGCCTCTAATTGCTGAGTGGCCACATAAATTACCATAAGTAAGAATAAGGGCTCATTAGCTCAAATTATTAATGTGTGTTGTATTTTAGCATTATGGAACTCCTCCCCTCTTTAGAGTAGCCCTGCACTAGATTGGCTTTAATACTGCTTTTGCTTCTGATAACATCTTCAGTGTTTTTGGAGGAGGAGCCTTTAAATCCAGGTGACTGACAGTAATAAAATCCTTCTGCCTATGTTTCTTTAACCTCTTGAATGGGAAGTTGTCTTATCAAGAAATGACAAAGTTGGTTTTTTTTTTGGATCCCAAGCTGCAGCCCCAACATCATGGGAGTGATTCTCTGCTCTACCCATTTCAAATGTCACTTATCTGTAAAATGTGCAAGAGTGGGTTGGAAAAGGGACAACAAGATCCTTTAGAAGAGGTACTTTGTCAATCTTGTGAAATTTTAGTTGCTCAACTTCTCAACAATTAAGAAGCTTTCTCAATCTTCAGGTAATTTTTTATTGGCTTGGTTTTCAAAGAGAAACAAAGCTTACAATTAAATTGTTCCATGATATTTTTCTTCTGACTTTTGAACCTGCTCGGAATTTGGTCTGTACAGAGGAATCACATTCTAAAAGATCAAGCTCAAGACCAGCCGGCCTCTAAAGATCTTGTTAATGTCCTTGCTGATGTGAAGGGAACCCAAGGCCATTAAATAAAAAACTTCTTCCTGTGAACAAAGCTCTTCCAAAGCAAACCCAGCTTAAGCCTCCTCTGAAATTGGCCACTTTGATACCTGTCTTCAAGACAACTTTCTCATGACTTTAAATATATTTTCTGTCTTCTTAAGGCATATCTCAACTTCTTTTAAATGCAAAGATGTGCTTCCTTGTGTAGTGCAGCCTTGAGTCCATTTTTCTATAATGCTGTTGCAATCCCAAAGTGATACAGAGGGATCCAGGCTTCATTTGCAGGGTCAAAGCAAAGTGAAGATTTGGACTTCTCAGCAGTGCACATTTCCTTTTAGACTCAAAATCATGTGATAAATCTCTTTTCCAGTGACCTGACAGAACATAAGTGGTGTCTTGTGCAAGGGAAGTTGAGTGATTAAAGATGATGTGCTTTTTCTCTGGTATCTGCCTTGTGACACAGCTGGGTTTATGGGGTGATGCAATACAGCAGAATGGGTTGGTTTGGGGTGAGTTTTCTTCTGTGGAAGATTTTGTGTTGAGAAAGACAATCTCACAGGTGAGTTTACTTTGTCATAGGAGTTGCTTTGGCTGAAGCCATGGAGATCTTGATTTTAAAACCTATTAAAAGAGGCTGTGTTTCTCCTATTTTCTGTGCATGCACACTAGTATGAGGCCAACAAAAGTGACAGGAGGACACTTTAAATTCCAATTTAGCAATTTCAGCATCAGCAGGTCAGAGATTGTCCTCATTTCTTGTACAACCATTAAAGCTGGACATTTGGTATATGTAAAGCTATACCCAGTTTTAAGGCCTTGTAGTCTAAAAGGGTGTTTTATTTCCAAAGTTAGCCATGCCTGGGTAGTTTTTAGTGTGAGCTTTTAATGACTGAGGCTTTGAAGGCAAGATCTGACAGGAAATATATGGTCAAAGAACTGGTTATTTTATTTTTAGTTTATCTTTAAAAGGAGATAATGCAATTCCTTGAGTCCCATGTGTCCTGTTGTCTTTGGCTGTTGTTGGGTGGCTTCAAGCAAACTTGATATCATCTTGAAGACTGGCAGCTGGGTAAGGGACACAAATTCTTAGTTTTTTTGAAAGGAAAAGTTGGTTGTTCTTTGAGCTCAGCAGCTCTCTTCTGCTTTCTAGCAGGTCAGCAGAAGGTGGTTCTTCCCATAGTAGTAATAGAAGGAGTGGGCCAGGAATACAATTGCGGAATGGCACAGTGAGGGAGTAGAGCCCCTGAGAACATCTGAAGGGAATACAGTTCTGCTGCTTGTGGAACAATTTATTTTTTTTTAGTATGCTGGGGGAGAACCTATTTGAGACCAGCAAAGTGCATGAGGTGAGTGGTCAAAGGTATCTTACATTATTCAATTTGAAAAATTGTTTTCCAAACTGCTGTTGTTCTGCAAATGTAACAGCACAATGAGTTTAAATGCTGAGGTGTTTGGTTGTTTTTTGTTTTTGTCTTGGAGGTGAGATGCTTAGCAACCAGGAGTTCTATTTTTATAAAAATGGATCTTGGATGCAGCCAAAATCAATGGTGTTAAGCAGTTTCCTTGTAGTTAGGCAGTTATTGTTGGTCTGTCCTTAAATCTACAGCTTGTGTAGCAGATAGGAAAAAACCAAAATCCTGCAGACAGACAAAAATCAAAATTCCTGGTTGATCAGTGGGAAGGGGGATTAATGCTTACAACTGATCATAGCTGCACTGAAGATAAAGTTTCTTGTATTATTGTACTCTCTTCCAGTACTGGAATTGGAGTCACTTCTCAAGCAAGCCTACCTAAAATACTTAAAAGCAGTTGCTCTGACAGGCTGACTGAGGCTCCTGAGCAGCACAGAAGCACTTCCTGCTCTGAAAATGAAACTGCTTGGTGTGTAGAGGCTGTGCTCATACAAGGAGGCCAAGTTATGCACTGTGGTAGTGCTCTCACTCTGTTTTCTTAGTCTCACAGTAGCACAACTTTGGCACCTCTACAGCAAATCTGTTAGCTCATGCTTCTCTGGAATCTTCTTAGGGAATCACTTCAGTTCCTTTTTTTTCTAAAAGTGGTAATGTTGTCTTAGAAACCAAACATGCAAGTTGTAATGCTGGCTGTATGTTGGTGTGTAAGGTTGTGCTGCAGCCATAAATGCCAAAGGATAAGAACAAGGCAAGATTTGCTGCTGTCTTTTCACTCTGACTGGTATTTTAGGGAGATGGATGCTGCTGCTTCCATCTTGATTTTCCTTCATGTGCAAGACTCTGTTTTAAGTAACTTTATCTTCTCTGTTGTTGTTTTTGGAGAAGTGAAACACCAGCTGGTGCTTGTCCTAAAACACAACTAGTCTGAAATGTCTGACCTGTGGGTGTTGTTCCTCTTGATGTCACAGAGGCATCTCAGATGTGTAGCTTTTGATGTAAAAAAAAGGTGGCATTTGAGGCTTTACCTATTGGCCAATGGTGTTAGTAATGACATAAGTCAGATTATACTGATGGCATGTTAAACTTGACTGTTTACTCAAACAGCCAAACATCTTAAGGAATACACTCACACTGATATCTAGCACTTCTCCTGAGGGATAAAAGGAGTGGGAATAGCCAGGTTTGAGCACAGGATAACTGTCCAACTTGCCATTCAGCCTGTCTCAGATCATGGTATGGTACTAATAGCTGACTGCCTTGTCTGTTGGCAATGTAGAGGCCTCCAGACAAACTAAGGCTTGTGTCTGCTTAAGATAAAACCCTGATAAAAAATCAGCACACTTGGAAATGACCTTCTGAGGGTCATTCTAATTGCTGCTTCAAGGCTGAATATGTTTAGGGACCTTGGAAATATTTGCAGAGTTGCTGATGAAAAATAAAATCCAGCATGTTTTCAGCTGTTGACTACCTTACAGTGCTGTGATCCTAAAATACATGGTCAATGTTTATGAACTTCCTGCAGCTTTGATTTGAGTTTAGTGGGACCCTATTAGAAGTCAGAAATGCTATTGAAAAATTGGTCTCTGAACTACTGTATGCTGTGCTTTTTGTGTTTTCAGACATGAAACAAAAATATTGAATATTTGCTTTCCTTCCTTAGGCTGGGTTGATGTGGACCACGTGATAACGAGGAAAATGCAGCTCATAGCAGAAGCTGAGGTAAACACAATACTTGCTTGTGGTGGGGAGCAGGACAATTGACCTTGGAAGTCTTTTGGAGAGTCACTAGCTCTGGAACACAAATAGCCCTATTCAGTCCTAGATTGAGTGCAGTGACTTTTCCCCTGCCCTCTTTCTCTCTCCCACTTAGCACAAGAGGGGTAATCTTATGTAATGGGGTTCTGTCTTACTTGACCCAAATAGGTTGAAGTCCAAAGATAAGAATGAACTTTGAAACCTGTAAATAAAATGGAAATTGCCTTACCACTAACTTTTGGCAGTGTGATGATTAGCCAGCCTGCTTGCATATTGAGCCTTTAAAATGCTCTGTGTCCTGCTATCCATTGAATAAAGGGCAGCATGGAGCATGCACCTCTCAGCTTCTGCTGCCCTGGCTGTGGAGGTGACCTTCCTGAGCTTTGGTCTCATTCTTTTTGTCAGTGAACAATATCCTCATAGAAAATAGCACTGGGTGTTTCTGGCACCATCTGCATCTGTGTGGGCTGCCTTTGTCTTAGGTTATATTAAGGTGATTTATGCCTAAATTAAATGAAATTGGCTAATGATGAACTGCACCCTCCTTGTTAACCATTGTTTTGTGGCACCTGTATTCTTCAGGGCAAATTGCCCTGCACTCTTGCATAATTTTATTGCAGAAAATTCTGTGGTAAATCCGAAGTAATCTAATTGTGCCAGCTTGACATCAATAGTAGGGAGTGGATACTTAGAAGACAGAGAAAAATACCTTGCACCTTTGAGATATTTTCCTGTTTCACTCTTTTTTTTTTTCCTTTTTCTCCCTACCTTTTTAGGTGGTGTGTCATTTGTAACAGGTATAACTAAGGTGTATTTAAATAGTCTTCTGCAAAAGGTGTGCTGGTTTTTTTGCTGAAACTCCTTAAATTCAGCCCTTTAGAGGGGTAGTCAGCTCTGAATTTTATTTTGGATGTTGTCTTATCCTGTTTATCCTAACTGAGAACAGGAGATCAAACCTGGTAACTTCTCTGCAGACAGAACAGTCGTTGCTAATCACTGTGTTGGCAGTGGGTGTTTGCAGGAGAAGGCTTTCCCTGTAAAACACAAGTAGCTTTGGGAGTTCCAGGGAGCACTAGCTGGTTGCAAGGGGACAACTTGACCTTGGATTTCTTTCTTCAGGAGTGTCTCTTGTTCCTTTTTTTTTTTTTTTTCTGGTTACCAGCTTTGAGACATGATTCATAGAAAAAGTTTTCTTACCCACAGAGAGAATCCTAGAAAACCAGTGGTGTTTTAATTGCTGAAGTTTCTCCCAAAGCACTGGGAGTTCAAATTTTAAGCTTTGAGTTATGCAGCTTGCAGTTTTATTTCAGGTGCCTCAAGGCTGAGGAAAAAAAAAAACACCCTACTGTAAAATACCTGAGAATTCCTGTTGTTCTGGGCCCTTTTGTTGTGGGAACCACTGAACAGAGGCTGGGATTGCAGTTTACCTTTTCTGTGATGGGTACCTAAATCCTAGGCAGATGCTTGACTTGTGAAAAGCCTGGCCAAGGTGTAAAGGGGATTTGTAGGAGCTGGGTGTTACTTATGTATAGGAGGTGTTCAAGCATCTGCAGTCTGAAAGTCCAGTCCTTTATTCATTCTAAAGGGAGCTGAGAATGGTGTGTTCTGTCACTAGGTCAGGGCTATCAGGTGTCAGTGACAAAAATTACTAAATCTGTTAGAATGAGTAAAGTTCTGGGGAACTGTTGCAACTTTATAAGTAAAGGGTTACTTCCCTCAACTTTCTGACTTGCCATCAATTTTTTACTATTGGCCAGCTTCTGCTTTTGATGGCATAGCATTCTTTCAAGGGTTTTTGGTTTGTAATTACAGTTAGTTACAATTACTGTAGGGTCTTTACTCCAGTTTGTATTTGATTTAATCTATTAAGACCTCATGCCCTGCTCTCCCAATCCCAACATGCACGAGTTGGAATCAGCCTTGGAGGGCTGTGTTAGGAGGAGGCAATCTCAGCAGAGTGCTAGCCAAAGGGAAGAGGTACTTTAAGGAAATATCATCTCACTTGAGGAGAGATTAGGCTACAAATGGGGAAACACTATTAAAAAATATATCTATTTTGATGGGAATTAATAGTGCTTTGTTTAGCATGGGAACTTGAGCCCTCCAGCAGAAGTAGGAATTTCTATTTGACTTTTTTGTAGAGATGTGTGCAGGTATGCTGTAAAATGAGGCTGTACCAGAGAGCACCAGTGTCTTCTCTTACAGGTTATATTCACAAGTACTCAGTATTTGTTGTTTATATTTTTTCTCCTGTTTTTCAAGGAACAAGTTCATATCTCTTGCAGAGACAATCCTCTGCCTCTCAGGAAAGCAATATCTAAAAGTGGCCAGATCCTAAGAATTTTGTTAAGCACTGGGAAAGCTTATTTATTCTATTCTGGAAGCTGCCAAATAGGAGAAAAATGGTTTTTAAAGTTAAATATTAATTTGCTCCTTCTCCTACTGCAGCTTTTGTTTCAAGAGATCTCTCTGGATCTGACTACTATAAAATGGGAGGAATGTAGAATTCTGATCCACTGTGACTTCAAGGTCTTCTGTTTGTATGTGGTCTCACTTCAGATTCTCTTGTATTTTCTGCCAGAGAGTTAAACTTACTTGGCTGTTGTCACATTAAATAGGAGCATTTTGTAAGAATACATCACCTGTTCATGTATTTTATAGGATCATGGAATAGTTTGGGTTGGAAAGGACCTTAAAGATCATCCTGTTCCACCCTCTGCCATGGGCAGGGACACCTTCCACTACCCCAGATTGCTCAGCGCCCCATCCAGCCTGGCCTTGGTCACTTCCAGGGATCCAGGGGCAGCCACAGCTTCTCTGGGCATCCTGTTCCAGGGCCTCCCCACCCTCACAGGGAAGAATTTTTTCCTAACATCTGATTTAAACTTACCCTCTGCCAGTTTGAAGCCATTGTCCCTTGTCCTCTCACTTCAGTTCCTCACGAGGAGTCCCTCTCCAACTTCCCTGTAGGTCCCCTTCAGACCCTGGCAGGTGCTGTGAGGCCTCCACACAACCCTCTCTCCTCCACAAAGCTCCTTGAAAACAGGTGGTTTTTTTTCCTTTTCAACCTTCAAGATGAGAAAGTAGATAGGAGTTGGGTATTCTGATCTGTGATATCATGTAGGAAGACTTGCACCTCGAATCTGGAGGCAAACTGGAAAAATCCCAGGCAAAGGATGGTCAGACAAACATGGCTAGTAAACACTTGCATTAAGAAACCAAAGCATAATGTGCAATTAGATTTTAAATAATTTCTTGAAACTTGCCTTTTGCCTGTGCTCAAGGTTCTGGCTGGCTGGCAGAGTGTTCAGGAGCTCAGGGGTTGGCTCCCAGCTCTGCTTCATCACTTGGCTCCATCACATTTAGTGTTTGAGGACTAAACATTAAGGAACTAAATTCTCAGAACTCTGATAAGTCTTCTAAAAGGCCAGAGCAATTCTGTGTTGAATCTGATGGAGAAGATAAATGTTATTCAAAGTCCTCTGGCCTGAGGTGTGTTAACTGAGCAAGCTAAGCCCCAGGTTATCCAAGCAGGCTCCAACTGTTGGTACATGGTACAGAAATGTTTTCTTGATGCCTTGCTCTGTCCTGCTCTAGGATAAAAAGGAATATAAATATTTTATGAAAGTGTATCCAGCAAGTTAAACAGTTTGCTGCTGTGTTTTTGCTCTGTCAGCAACTGAAGCCAGCTTTCATGAAGGAGGTGGACAGTCACTTCACAGAGTTTGTGAACAGCTTGGTGGCAAAATCGGCACTCCTGGATTCCTCATCTCCAGCTTCCCTTTTCCCAGCCTCCTGTGCAGAGAAGGAACTGCACAAAGCCAAGTAAGTTCCTTTTAAGCTGTTGCTATAACAAGGTTATGTTTCCTGGAAGCTTTATTTCCTTTTTTGTCTCAAATGTCAAACAAATATTCTTTGCTTGCAGGAATTCAAGGGCCCCTCCAGAACACGGGAAAATCTTTACTGCCAGGAGGTCCCTCTTGGAGTGAGTAACTTAACTTCATCAAAGTAATTTCATCAAATTCACTGAAAATACCCTTGATTGCAAACTAATGAACCTTTGCTTTGAGGTACTTTCCCTGCCACCACCCACAGTCTATTGTTCAAATCCATGGGGATTAATCTGTTCAAGCTTCTCTCTTTCTATAATATCTGTACTACATCTTGCAAATGTAAATCTTAATTACAGCCATCTCAGTACCACTGGGATCATGGCTAATTATCCTTTGTCTGAGGATAAGCTGAGGAAGTGTCTGTGTCTGTGGCACCCCAGTTGTACCTTAACTCTGGTGTCTCCCTTAGTGAGCTGTTTGAAGTGAGTCACATCAGGACAATCTACCACATGTTCATCGCTCTTCTCATCGTCTTCATCCTCAGTACACTTTTAGTAGACTTCATTGATGAAGGAAGGTAAGAATGCCTTGGAAAGACAGGGATAAGGGCTGGGAATAGCTCTTCCAGAGTGCCAGATGCACATGAAACTGCAGAATGATGCAGAAAGAAGGGGGAGTCCTTCTTGGGATGTTGCTGGAAGTGTGGGTTTCAAGTTGGCATACTTAGAATATGTGCTGGAATTCCTGTTGAGAAGGTATGACCATTCCAAATTGGAAATTTGGATATTAGGAAAAAACTGCTAAGTGATGTGTTACATGAGAATTGTGGCCACACAGTTCAGCCTAACGTGCTTAGTTCATCACGAGGCTGGCAAAAGGGAATGTGGAATGCTTTGGTTGAGTATCTTTAATGAGACAGCAGCTTTCAGCTGCTTGTGTTGCTTGAAGAAGGACTCTGCTTAGAAAAACTTTAAATACTTCAGCAGTCCTTCCTCTGTTTAAAAATGACAGTTCTGGAACATTGTACTTGTACTCAAATAAAAATAGAACTTTGTTTTTCCTGGGGAAAAATCTCAAGGATGTTGGCAGAGCCTCTGCTAAGATAGTGCTTTGCAGGTAGCCAGTTGTGAATAATATTGTGAAAGACTGCTTTCCTCACTTGTTGCTAAATAGTATTTTGGCAAGCTGTATCTCATGTACACAAGTAGGATTACATGTTTATCTTGCTGATTATCTGCTCTTCAGTGTACAAAACCAGAGCTGTATCTTGATTATAATTATTGTCCCTTTAGTCTGGGTATAAGAACAGTCTTGTGTGCTATTGAATGTTGTTTAGCTGATCTTAACTTACCCATTCTCCCCCACTGTCCATGCACTAGTATTTACCTTAAAATCATCTGGGGCTGGATGCCCTGATTACTTTAAAAATGTCTATGGTTTTAGCAAGATCTGATAAATTGGATCCAGTTTGCAATTGAGTCTCCACCTGAGAAGGCATAACTTTTATTGGTGTATTCTGTACTGTCATCTTCTTTGGTCTTAGTTTAGAAGAGCTTATTGTAGGAGTAAGCTCTGATGAGTGTGACAGGCAGTAAAGTTGATCAACCTTTTGTTTATGTCCTTATGTTTTAAGCTTGATTAATGGACTAAAGCACCTGGTGCACACCAGTTGGTCTTATTTGGACTGACCTTCTAATGACCCTGAGTCTTTTGCATTACTTCTAAACTGAATCTGTGTGGAATGCCCACAGAAAAGGATTAAACTAGCTTTGAGTGCTGGATGTTAAAATACCCCATGCCTATAGAGGCAGGGAAGAAGCCTCTTTAGGCTTAACCCCCTGGGAAGAGCTGAGTTTCAGTGCAGTAGTGATAATGTCCTGGGAGTGTTCCCCAAAAGCTCTCGTGGACCCTTGTCCAGAAGTGGATTGTTCAGTCACATGTTTGTTCTTGGGAGGGATGAGCTTGAGCCTACTCTTAAAAGCACATGCTGATCTTAGAGATGTGCTTAAGCCCTGTGGGATTTGAAGGTAAGCTGTGCCTGCCAGCACTGATGGCATCAGTCCTTCTCTTAATTTCTGGGATACTTGAGTGGCCATTTGAAGCTGCCACAGACAGCCCTGAGCTGAAATTGCCATGATCCCATCTATCCAGACTGTTAAACAGTTATGATCTGGAAGCTTTGTGTTTCGTGGCCACTTAGTGATGTAGAAGTATTTCTAATCAAAGAATGGACACTCAAAAATTGTCTCTTTCCTTGTGCCTTCTAGGCTGGTGCTTGGATTTGATCTCCTGGTCTTTGTTTTTGGAAAGTTCCCAGTTGTCTTCTGTACTTGGCTGTGCATGTTCAGTGCCACAGTAGTTGTTCCATACAACCTTTTTGTATGGTGGGCCCAAGGCTATTCCAGTTCCTCCCATCGTGCAATCCACTCTTTCTTCTATGGGATGCTGTTCACACTCTTCCAAATAGCTGGGCTTGGGTTTGGACCAACCTATGTTGCTGTAGCCTATGCCCTGCCTCCAGCTTCCCGCTTCATTGTAATCCTGGAACAGGTAAGTCCCTACCCTGCATCCTCTGGATCCTAGGATACACTGAATTGCATTTTATTTTCAAAGTAGAAAGGGTTGTTTTTCCTAAAGGAGTCAAATGTTGGTTTTATTCATTAAATTAAGCCAAGGCCGTGGATGCAGCATCTCTGAGACTTGAGGACAGTTACATGCAGCAAATCTAATAAGAAAGAGTAGAGAATAAACTTCATTTTCACCTGGAAACCACTTGTGGGTTTTTACCCAGTATTTAAGATTTTACTGTGGGTTTTACTGAAATTCCATTTGTTTCTGGTTGTCTTATGGATGCTTAAGTGCTTAAAACAAATTTTAAGAACGTGTTGTGCTGTAGTCCACAAGGAAGCTGTAATGTTTTTGGAAAGTTCCCAATGTTTTTGGAAAGTGCTCTTTAAAAAACAAAACCCAAAAAAGCAAGTACATGGTCAAGAAGTGATTCCTGTTGGCATTTCTGTTCTCAAGAAGCAAGTGTCTTGGCTCTGTAATCAGGACTTGTTTGGAAGTGGATTTTTTTTGTGGAGGGGAACAGAAAAGTGCAAGAATGGAGGCCTGGTCAGTCCATCAGGTTAAAACAAGGATGGTCAGGGATGAGTTTTAAGAATTAACTTTGGACTGGCCCTACTTTTGGTTCTTCAGTATTAAAACAAAATTAAAACCTGCTTGACAGCTGTGGACTGTTAATGTGGGGGCACCACCTTATACCCAGGTGGTGATAATTGCTGTTCAACACATGTAACTTCAAGGACACACCTAGACTCTGAAACATCCTGGCCTGCTGAAATGGAGAGGGGTTTCCCTTCAGTTTTAAGTTAATGTTAGCTGATTAGTGACTTGCTGGTGTTATTCAGAGTCCTTGTGTATGTGGTGGTCTTGCAAGTGTATATGAGATGTGTTTTGACTCTCCTGAGCAATAGTTGCTGCTGCATGTTTCCCCTTACAGAGTTTGGAATTGATGTCAGTTAAACAGGCTTGTGGGTGGAGGAAGCAGCCCCTTTCCTTGTCAAAGGGCTAAATGGGAAAGACACCAAGATGCTGAAGGTGTTGCTGTAAAATGCTTGATCCAGTCTTCACTGGAAGGTTGTGAAAATGAGAGTGCTGAGCTGCTCTTCTCTTGGCCTTTCAGGTTCGTCTTGTTATGAAGGCTCATTCCTTCATCCGGGAGAACGTACCCAGAGTCCTGTCCTCAGTGAAGGACAAGTCTGGTGAGTAACTTGCCCTGCTTCATTTTACATAGCTAGCTCTAGCTTTCCTTCCATTGCTTTGAGCTGCTCTCATGAGCTGGAGATGTGGGATTTGAATTGGTGTCTTTGGATGGGGAGGTCGAAGGTTTTGCATCATAATTTCAGCCTGAACCTTTTCATTTGTTTTCAGTTGTATTAGACAACAGGCTAGACTGTTGTTCAGGTCGAATTCCTTTCTGGATCTTAAATCTTTGTTCTCCAGGATTCCCTATTTCTACTTTTAGGAGTAAAAGTTGTCTAGATGTTGCCTGCAGACCTCCAGCTTAGTGCTCTAGTTGAAATGTCAGCAATCATAGAACAAAAGGCCTTTTAAGCAAGGCATGCTAGAGCTGACTGGACTGAACCCAGTGTTGATAGGAAAGGAAATGTGATACCAAGGTGTTAGCAGATAGTTGGTTACCCTCACTTACTAATTGTCTTTCATGCACACCATCTAAAAGGTTGAGTTTGTTTTATTCTCTGCAAATCCCATACCTTTCATTCCAGACTGAGGTTTCTGAGATGAGGAGGGTTCTGTGTTTTGAAAGGGTACTGGGGGAAACTGAACTGTCAGTAAAAAGATTGCTTTTGTTTTTTATTTCTCCCTCTTCCCAGGCACAGTACATATTCCCAGAATTTCTCAGTACCTGTACTTCCTCTTTGCTCCCACCCTCATCTACAGAGACAACTATCCCAGGTAATGTGAGCAACAACAGAACACTAAAGCAGTCTGAAAACTGAAGCCAACATTAAGCACCCCTGGGTGTGATCGATTTATGAGTTAGAGTTTCAGAAAGATGTGGTTAAGCTGGCATGGGCAGGACTTGCTCATGGAGTTCTGCTTTTATTTCTTTAGGAAACTCTCACTTGAAATCAAACTAATTAACAGCTTGCTACAGATCATGTAGTGATAGACAGTTCCTGTAATAGGAACCTGTGTGTTTTATGTGGTGCTAATAAGCAGCCCTGTCTCTGAGTTTGAGGCTGAAGCCTTTATGAGTGGGAACTCCCAGACTCTTCTTACATTGCTGGGTGGCACTTTGGCTGTGTGAAGTCAGCAGTCCTTCACACAACTGTCTGCAGATCCCCACCTCCTACAGAACTTTACAGTGCTGCCTTCCAGATTCCTTCCCATTTATGGAATTGCTGGAGTTCTGCTGTAGCTGAAAGTGGGGAACCAGCAATTTGGGCAGACATCCCTTGGATGTCAGGAGATTAAGAATTCTGGAATTCAGAAGCCATTTTTTTTCAGAGAATCTGTCAGTAAAATTGTAAAATCCTTCAAGTAATTGAAGGGAGGGGTTTGCTGCTTTGAGGTCCTATTTAGCTGTGATATCCTGTTCTTTTTCCTAGGAATCCCACAATAAGATGGGGCTATGTAGCTACGAAGTTTGCACAGGTGAGTGGTGCAGCTTTCTGCAGAATACACTCTTGGAGATCATCTAAGATGTGTTGCTCAACAGCTTTCTTTGGCATTAAATCACTCTACTTGGCATGGCCTTACCAATAAAAAATACTTCTCAGTGACTAACAAACTGTGATCTTGCTGCACTAATGGTTGTACCAAAGAAAGAAAAAAAATTAAAACCTTTGCTTAAACAAGCCTCCAAATCAAAAAACGTCTCTTGTGTTTGTATAGAGCAACACCCATGCTCTCTTTCTTCACCCTGATTGTAGTGCAGTAGCAGAGCTTCTTCTCTGCAGTTATTCAAAGCAATTTTGAAATAATGAGGCCTGGAGTCCAAATCTCCAGTGCCTGAGTTCAAGATTGATTGGTTCTTCACATTTGTGGCTGTGAGCTCCAGTAGCTTCTTGTGGATGTGTTTCCAAGTAATGGATTTGTGTGACTGAAACCTTTGCTGTCACACAATGCATTTATGGTTTAAAAAGCAAAACAATTAAGAAAAAAAAAGGCAGCACGAACAGGCTTTGGCTGCTTGCTGTTGGACAAAGAGGATGACAGACCACGTACCTGCCTTACATCTGAGTATTTCAACAATGATTGGCATTTTGAACTCAACATCCACAGCATCATGAGCCAGAGAAAGCCTGAGGTGCTTGGGCCTGTAAATGTCAACTTTGGAATCAAATAAAAGTAAGCTTTAATATTAGATTTAACTACAGTAAGTATTTTTCAATTATTTCTGCTCTTACCTTGGATGCAGATCAAGGGTATTTTCCTCACTTTGGCAGTGGCATGGATTTTTTGTGTCAAAACGTGTGAGTTGATAGGACTGGGAAAAACTAACAGCTGCTGTAGTAGAAAAGAGAAGTTGATTTTGCTGCTGGCTGTTCAGCGTGCTCCAGGGATTGCTGTGGCTTTCTTTCTGCCTGGATCCTTAGGGAGGTTTATTGGCAGCAATGTAAAATAAATTATTTTGGCTTGTGTTGGCAGCTGCTGTTCTCTCCTAGAGCTGGCAAGTGGTGATGTGTTAATTGTGCATTCCTGTTATGAAGTCAGGTTTTGGGGTATTTTTGTTCCAGGTGCTTGGCTCACTTTTCTATGCCTACTACATCTTTGTGAGACTCTGCATTCCTCAGTTTCGCAACAGTAGTCAGGAAACCTTCAACCTTCGAGGGCTGGTCCTCTGTATCTTCAACTCCATCCTGCCAGGTAAGGCCCAGATCCATGAGTGACTTTCATCTTTGTGGAAGGGAGAAGTGCTTCATTTGAGATGAATTCATGACAGGCAGAGATCAACAAAGGAGATCTTGGGGGCAGCATTAAGGGGTAAAACTTCAAAATCAGCAATACAAAATAAAAGCTGGGTTTGAATTTAACTGTCTTCAAATCAAGCTGCGGGCTCTGGGGCAGCCTTGCTGTTGCTCTCTGGGGCAAGCAGGGCCTGGTGTGGTGAGAAACTGAAATATTGTTGTGCTACCTGTACAAAAGAGTAGAGCCCATCTGTCTCAGTGCCTATAAGAACAATTTTTGGCTGTGTTAGGTGCTCTTGTTTGTGGCTGAGAGAAAACGCTGCAAAACTGCTGTGGCTGTCCCTTGTTTCCAGGTGTCCTGATTCTCTTCCTGGTGTTCTTTGCATTCCTTCACTGTTGGCTCAACGCGTTTGCCGAGATGCTGCGCTTTGCAGACAGGATGTTCTACAAGGTGAGAAGCAGGAGCTGTAGTTGATAAAGCTTCTGAAAGTCATTGTCATAATGAAAAAAAAAAAAGGAGGAAACTGAAGATTGTTTTACCAAACAAAACCATGGGATTTTGCTTGGTTTATGCTGTTAAGGCTTAAATTTGTTTGCATGCTGTAGAACAGATTTGGTTTCTGTTGGCAGTCTGAGTTGCTTTAAGATGAAACACCCTGTGCACAAACAGAAGCAGCCACCAGACCTACCCAATAGCTCCATTAGCCCTCTTTTTGTTCTTTTATCAAGTCAGCCACTGCAGTCTGGAATAAAACCAGACCTTGATAATCCAGGTAGAACGTTGGAAGTGTGATAGAAAGCTTGGTCAAATTGTCATGTTAGCTTGGTATTATTTTGTTTAATATTTTTCAATTTGATATCCTAGAAAAGCCCTCTAGAATGTTTTATAATTAATTAGATTTATAGTCTTTCCATTGTGCTTTCAGGACTGGTGGAATTCCACATCCTATGCAAACTACTACAGAACCTGGAATGTGGTGGTACATGACTGGCTCTATTATTATGCCTACAGGGACTTCCTTTGGGTGAGTAACAAGCAGATGTATTCTTTTGTTAATTAAACATTCAGCTACTGGGCAAAACATTTGTCAAGATGCAGCATCCCTGTCTGTTTAGAAGCATAAAAATGTTTCATGTCAGCTGTTGCGGGGAGCCTCTGTGCTCTTAGAGAGATCCATTGCTCATTTCCTAGTCCTTAATGTGTGCAAAACGTGGGGCTGAGATGTAGGAATGCAGAGACTGCCTGAGCAGTCAGAACTCATGTTGCACTGTTTCCATGAGCTGTGGTAGGTATTTAATGAGTGAGATCAGCACAAGTACAAATGCAGAAATGTACCTGAAGAGAAACACCTAAAGCTCTGCAAGGCACTTAGCATTTCACAAGTGCCTCTTGGCTGGAGGAGAGCCTTCTTACCTCAGGGAAGAAAATTCACTGTGTTGCAGCAACCAAACAAAAACCACAGCAGAATAGCTCCTAATATTTGGCATTCTTGTCTCTCCCAGTTTTTTGGGAAGAAGTTCAGAGCAGCAGCCATGCTGTCTGTCTTCACCGTGTCAGCTGCTGTGCACGAGTATGTCCTCAGCATCTGCTTTGGCTTCTTCTATCCAGTTCTCTTCTGCCTGTTTTCATGCTTTGGAGGTAAGCTCCAAGGAAGAGAGTGTGGGAGTGGCTGTGGGGTTTGTGGCTTTTTTTAGAGAAGCATGCTTTGTGCTTTTGATAATGATACCAGCTGTTCCCTCAGCACTAACACACAGTATTGTTGCTCAAGGGTTGCAATTGTGAGTCCAAGCTTTGTGAATGGATTTTTGCAGCTCGGGAGATACACACCTATATACATACAGAGGATGTGGAAGCTTGGGGCTTAGATGATCAAGGTCTTGGTGGCAAGGAAGAGAGATCTGTGCTATACACTGCTGTTCCTGTGACACTGCACAGAGTTCAACAGCACTGCTTCCTCTTTGCCAAGCTGTAGTTGAATTGCTGTGTGTCAGCAGCTTGTAAGTCTTCCTCTATTCACAGTATAAGGAATCTATTAGTTCACTACTGCAGCGAGGAAGAGTGTGGGAAGTGGATTTATGATGGCATGAATTGTAATATCTGTATTGTCTCACCCTTCTCATGAGACTGAAAGTAGAATAAAAGTTTTTAAAACACTTCTGTTACCCCATATCTGGGTCAGAAAAGAGTATAATCTAACAGAAGAGCCCATTTAGAAGTCAGAGCTCTTAGATTTCTTTTTGTGTTTTGAGTTAGAAGGCTCTAATAAACTCTAGGCCACCCCTGCCATGCCTTAGTGACCAGTGTAACACAAATAATTTTGATTCCCCAGAGGCACACAGCTTGTTGGCAAACTTGCTGGAAGGAAATGTGAGAATCAGCTCAGAGTATTTGCTCTATTGCCAAGCATAACCAGATTGTCATGCAGTAGCCTTGTTGTTCCAGAGGTGAAGTGAAAAGAGGGGAAGATCTAGTAAAATCAGTTGATCTTTGATTCTTGGATCTTGAGTGTGTTTCTGAATAATTCTTCTCATTCCTCCCCTTTTCAGTGGTCTTCAACTTCACCCTGAATGACCGTCGGAAAGGGCCCTTCTGGAATGTGATCATGTGGACTTCCCTCTTCCTGGGCCAAGGTGTCATCATCTGCCTCTACAGCCAGGAGTGGTACGCCCGCCAGTACTGCCCCACGGAAAATGTGAGTGCCTGGTTACTCCCCTGGGATAACCAGCTCTGGGAGTGGCTGTTCTGTCTTGCTGTGCAGGAAGAGTGGAAGTTAAAGGGCATGAGCCTTTCTGGCAGTGTGCTACATCCATTCCTTAGGAGTTATTTAGCCTAGAGGCTGCCTAACAGAAGTGTGTTCAGTAATGCTCCTTCTGTGCTTGGTAGGATTTCACTGCTTGAAACTGAGGGTGGTGTTACCCCATTTCTGAGGATATGCTAGACCTCATTTAGGCTGTGGCAATGAAACTGCAGCACTTGGCCAGTGAAGTCAGGAGAAATTTTGTAGAAGGCTCACAGAAACTGTGCCCCAGAGTGGGTGGTGGTGAGAAGTGGCTACCTGTAGATAGTTTGGGGTTTAGGTGGTGTTTTCTCTAACTCATTTTCTTGGTACCAGATTATGTTCTAGACAAAACTTCCTGCTGTCCCAGGTGATTTCAGTTTTAACCAAAGGTATCCTTTGGCAGCCTCTATTTTAAGTTTGATTCTCCTCAATTAAGAGTTTGCCATCATGAATTACTTGGCTTCTTGATACAACAGGTTACTAGGCACAGTGTTTGCCTGATGTAACAGAATTTGTGGCTGTACTTAACCTTCCAGGCATCTGCTTAGTGAAGGCAAGAACAGGGTTGTAGGGTGCAGAATGTGGTATCTTTCCTGTTAGAGAAGTTTGATTTCAGCAGCTTGTACCACAGCTTGTGCTGTTGGCTTGTGATTAATTTACTGCCTCTCCATGTTTTGTAGCCCACATTCCTGGACTACTTAAAGCCACGCTCGTGGTCCTGTCATGTGAAGATGTGAAAATCCGTGCTCTGGCCATGATATCACAGAAAAAGAGGTGTCCTCCAAGTATTTGGACCAATGATCTAACTTACTACAGACTTTTTCTAAGGGAAGTTGGGCCTCCTCATTATTGGGGAGAAACTGTAATTTTTTTAAACATTGCTGGAGCAAACCAGTTGACCTGGATTGCAACAGACTTCAAAGGCAGCATCTATAACATGCTGTCCCACTTTGAGCCATCTCCATGCCAGTAAAACATTGAGCTGAAGGTGGAGTCTACTGGAATCCTACTCATCCAGGGATCCCTCCAAGTTGCTGCTTTTCTGGACAAGAGGCAAGCTAGTCAGATTTGCTGGTAGCTGATTGTTGGTATCCGTCCATCTTTCTTAGCCATCATTTGTAATTTTTTTTCTCCTTTTTGGTAATGGGATGTCTACAAAACTTCTGTTCTTCATGATCCTGCCTGCCATTATGACATGGACAAGTGGCAGAGCAATAGGGTGTTTGCCTCCTTGCTCTGAAGATGGCCAAAGTTTTCTTGGCTGGCTTCAAACTGCATCCTGTGTATGCCAACAGATATAAAATGGGCAGAGGGAAGAGGGATTTGTCATCATGTTGAGTCAGGTTCAGAAGCAGGGCATGGTGTGTGCAGTCTTTATATGACTTTTTACACCAAAAATTTGATTCTCTGTATTCGTTTAGTTCCCAACTGCCTTACAGCATTTTTGTTCTCTGAAGGCCCTTGTGACTTGAGGAGTACTTTTTCTTCTTGTTCTTCCTTTCTCCTGTTCTAGGTAATCAGTTCTTTTAACATGATTAACTTGTAAAAGAGCTTGTGCTTTAATTTGGCAGGTGCTTTAAGGTACACAGGTTCTTAAGGGTTTCTTTACTAAGAAAAACTTGAAATAATATGACCAAACTGTAAGAAAATGGGATCAACGTCACAGGTACAGAGCATGATTTTGTTTGAAATGGCCACGTGCAGTTCAGTGTGCCAGCACACCGTGCCATGTGTATTGGAGAAGTTTCTAATGCTGCTGGAGAAAGAGGATTGTCCCAAAGCTGCTTTGTCACCTGCCTTTGTCTGCCCTGACATCAGAGGGGGCTTCAGGTGGAGATTAGCCTCCTGGGTACTGCCTTCTTGGTGAAGAGGTAGGACATCCTCCCACCCACACCAATAAAGGCAGGGGCCCTGTGTGAGTTTGGTGTTTCCATAGCAATGAATCAGTCAGAGTTCCTTCAGCTCCCTTGTTCTGTCAGGTGCTAAACAGAACAGGGAACTTGCAGAGTGTCTGGGTACAGATCACTCTAGTTTTACTGGAACTGTAGCTCCTATTATTAGAGACAGGGTCACCTGATGGACATACCTTAACTGTGGTGAAAAGGGCCACCTGATAGAGATACCAGAACTTTGGTGACAGGTATGTTAGAATTACTCAAATGTTATCAGAAACTGCC
Organism: Haemorhous mexicanus; assembly: GCF_027477595.1. NCBI lineage: Eukaryota > Metazoa > Chordata > Aves > Passeriformes > Fringillidae > Haemorhous > Haemorhous mexicanus. The sequence goes on from NC_082349.1 coordinate 27,996,547, forward strand.
AATGGAGAACAGCATATCCTTACTACCTACAGCCCTGGGTATTTCATACCAGCAGTATTGGGACCATTGGTGGACTTGTCTCCCAAGCCTCCTTTGGGCTTCTGCTTTCACTAACCTCAGTCAGAAGTAATTTTATGAAAGCTAGGGAGTACTTCAACTCCCCCAAGTCTTCAGTAAGATGGAATCATGCTCTTGAGAAAGGACATTGTACCAGGTCAAATTTGCCAAATAGTGTTTCTGTGTGAGGTTCTCCTCTGACAACACTTCCTGCTAAAAATTGTTTGATGAAACTGTTGAAGTAATTTCAGAGGAACTATATGCTCAAATTTGGCAGTATTCATATATAAAATCCTGAGAATTAAATTGATTACTTTATCATCATTCAGATTGAGTAATCTGAAATCTTTCACCATACCTTTTGTGGGAGGAGAGAATAAAAGTTCTGGAACAACTAAGCTTCCTTATTGAGAAAACAGTCAAAAAAAAAACCAAAAAAGCACCTTTTGGCCGAACAGCTTTGTCACCTGTACAGGATGACAAAGTACAGGATGAGATTCAGTCCAATTCTTTTTTGTTTGGTGCTCAGAACACTTACAGAGGTAACTGCACTCAAAGAGGGTGGGATGGATTAGGGACTTGGTTTGCTATGTTGAAACCCATGGCAGGACTTGATGCAGTTTCAGTGTTTTCAAAAAGAGACCAAAGGATGGCACTTTGTGCCCTGTTTTGGTGTTTCCCTCACACCTGGCACTGTCATGTGCCCAGAAGGAATATCAGCATTTACTGTGTCAGCATCATCACTGTTTGAAGCCTGAGGGCTTGAGCATCTGGCAAGCTAAAGGCAACCAGAAAGGGATGCTCAGCTGTTGGAACTAGTCTTAGTTTTTGACAAGTTGAGGTTATCAGCCTTGTAGATCAAGGCATCTGGCAACCATGCTGTCAGGGCATTAACAATTTGGATTACTTTCAATTTTGTGGGTTTTTTAAATTGCTTTTGAATGTGGGCTTATTTTCATTTTTCTCAAGAGTGCTGGAGGGGAAATACTAAGTCTTTTGCACGTTGCTTATTTAATTAAATTACACCACGTTTTTGTTTCTTAGACTGCAAGTGCCAGAGCACTTGACCAGAACAGTGCAATGTTCTGGTCAGTGGTGAGGATGTGAAGGTTCCCAACCTGCCCTTTACAAGCTCTTAATATAATATAATATAATATATACTGTTTTCTGTGGTTCTTTCCAACACAAGAACTGTGCAGCTTGCTTCCATGGTAACTCCTTGAGTTGTGAGGTGGGAAGCCTCCAGCTTTTGAATGGCAGCCAGTACAGCTGCAGCTTCTTGCTCAATAACCTCATGAAAATCAATGTTACTCCATCAAAATGCGTCCTGGGGTTTTCATGCAGAAAACTGTTTGTTCCTGGGAAGACCAAAGCTCTGTGGAGTCCTCATGCCTAGTTTGTTCTTTCTGTTGGGGTGTGTGGCTGCCAGCTGTGGGGGTGAAGCAGTCCTGGGTCTGAGCTGTAAGCTCTGTGCTCTCCTGTGCCAGCTGTCTGAGTACAATGTGTGCTGGGAGCTGGGGGAGTTCCTGCTGGATTTGTTCAATAAGATATTGTATGGATTGCACCTGGCCTACCTGCTGAAGGCAAACTCAACTGGTTGAGCTCCTGCTTCTGAACACAGACGTGCCAGAGGGACAGCAGATTCCAGAAGTTCATGTGCTCTGCAGCATCAGAAACAGCTCCCCAACTACCTCCCAGCCAGCCTCACCATGTCCCTCCTCCAGGTGCCCCCAGCTGTTGTGGCCCGGCCCTGGCTGTGGCAGGGGACACCCCAGCATTAGCCCTGGCGCTGGCACCAGCTGTTTCAAGATGTAACCTGTACATGTTCTGTCACGTACAAGAGCTGTTTATAATCTACTGTATTACAGCATTAAAAAATATTTTGCTATTAGGGGAGGAAAAAAAATGGCTTTGGCCTATTTTTTCTTTGAGGTGCCTGGTTTGGGGGGGAGTTACAAGAGGGCACAGAGGATGGCATTGGGAGCAGAGTAAGATAGGTGGGGTTTCTCTCCTGGGAAAGGTGGCTGCTATGGGGAGATGTTGGGAAGAGCCTTGTGAAGGAAGGGAAGCCTGAAGCTGCCTGTGCCCACAGCTATGTCCTGAGTGGGGCTGTAAGTGTCCCTTATTTTCCAAGGAGGGGAGGGGGATGGAGACATTCATACCATAGCAGACCCAGACTTAGAAGCACGAGGCATGATCACAGGATGGTAGAGGATAGATCTTGGCTGGGTGTATGGGGAGAAACTTTTACACAAGCCCTTCCTGAGGTCCTGGAAACCAGTATGAAATATCCAAGGGAAAACACCAGGTGAGAAGGGAAGTTGGGGTTTTCTAAACTTTGTATCATCACTGAGAGGGGAAAGGATATCCTTGATTTGCAGGACAGTAGCACAGGGAAGGAGTCAACAGCTCCAGGAACAGACCAGAGTTTCTCACCTTTCCTAGTTTAATACACATCAAATCAGAGCAGCTGCCAAATGATGTTGGTGACTTCTGCCTTTACTTTGGGCCTGAAAAGGGTTTGTGAGCCAAGAACTTAATGTTATATTTTTCTAGCTGTGTACCACATGCTCTAAAGTCCTGTCTGTGTCCTTAAGCTGTAACAGCTACAGAACAAGGCCTTTAATATTCCTGTTCTTTCTGGTGGGAATATCAAGTACTGCCAAAGAGGCACGAGATGGAAAAATCAAACTTCTGTCAAGATTTTTTTGCAATTTTTTGTATTTTCTTTCCAAGGAACCATTTGCACAGCAAGACAAGAAACTACCTGTCAGGGCTACTCCTAGATTATACCTACACCCTCAAACATGTATCTGACAGTAAAGAAATGTAATTAATGTCATTAAAACCCACAGTACAGGGATAGAGCTGATTATGAGGATGCTTATAAATGCTTCATAGCAGAAGCATTTATAAAAACTTACACATTTGGCAAGGTTGGTGGGGGAGAAAGGCTTCAGAAGAGAATTCATGGGGATTATGAGACCAGTGGAAATATATTTCTTTTTCATTAGTAAAATACACCTCCAAGGAGAAAAATGGTAAGATTAACAATTGGTGACAAATTCTATTAAATCTCTGGCCCAGTAAGATCTATGAAAGAAGCAGTTGTGCTTTAGGCAGCTTGTAGGTGGAAACCAAGCAAGTGTCCCTTTGGAGGGTACAGCAAAGCACTGGGGGCTCCTGAACAGATGCACAGTGTCTGGTGTAAGGGGGGATCTCCACAATAAATAAGAGCAAAAAAAAAAAAAACCCTAACCCTATGAAGTACAAATGTGGGTTTAATTCTGCTACTGGATTCATTACTGCAAATTTTCTTGGCTAAGTGTTAAAAAAAACCCATTCACAATGCCTGCAAGTAGAGTGCCTGTTCCTGGACCAAAAGGCAATGGAGGGAAGATGAGAGGAGCCATATGGTGAAGACTTGTCAGGTAGCTCTGGGCTGGAGGCTGTGGGGTTCTGCATCTGACTCTCCATCTTTCCAGCTTCCCTTTAGTAATGGGATCGTTCTCTGCATTACATTTTGCCTTTATTTATGCACTTGCTGGTGTTTTAGGCCTCTCCCAACTCTGCAGGAAGCTGACTGCTAGCAGTCCACCAGAAGAAAAATGGCTTTATAGACACACACAAGTTGATTTAGAATATCCCTTGGTGTCCATGCAGCTGGAGCTTTATCTCCTGCAGGTAACTTGTCCTAGGCTTCACCAAAGACCTAACAACCACTAAACATGGGATTAGCTGCCTGTGGTTTAGATCCTGCTTTGGGGTAAGGTACCAGGAATTTTGCCTCAGATTTTCTCAGCCCTATATTTTATCATCAGTTTTGCTCTCTCTTTTCACCAGCAGAGTAAATGCTGTTGAAGTGGTTCTGATGTGTTATTCTCCAGAGATCCCTAAGCTGAGGGATACCTCCAGGGTGCTTAACCACATCAGGGTTTTCTTTCTCTCTGGAGAGTCATTTTGTTCCAGAGGAGGTTTCCAAAGCCTGACCTGTACTAGTGCTTCTCTCCATAGCCCAGGGTACTTACAGTCCCCACAAACCACCAGAGCCCCAGGGGGTTTTGGGGTGAGTGTTTCCATCTCCTGTCTTTTCTGTGTAGAATAATCTTCTCTAGGGCATTTGTTTGTCCCCTGGGCAAAAGTTTGCTGACCTCCTAAGATAAATTTCTCCTATATTGCATCGCTTTGCTGACCACACCATTTGACTCAGATTTGAAGTGCTACCTTCAAGTCCCTGCAAACATGCTCAGAAATGCCCTGTGCTGTGTCAATCCCTTGCTGAGGTTTTGTCCACACTGGTTCCTTTAGCCTCAAGAAATAACAACACAGAGCTTGTCTAGATGGTCACCCTGACCTCTCCCACTCCCTGACACGTTTCTTGCTCAATAGTGGCAGCCACGTGTGCCTTGTCTGCAGAGCTGCCTGCAAATGCAAGATCAGCTTTGGCATTATCCTAATCGCTGGAGCAAATTCAGGTACCTGACAGACCACCCTGTCAGTTTGATGGGTGCTGGAAGGTAGGCAAAGAAGGGATAAGGAGCCCAGGGCAGTGGAAAGACAGAGCTGGGAACACACAGCAACGTCTCTCCCTTCGTCTTTTCTGGTAGGTGGCTGTGCTGCCTGATGTGGCTGGATGGACAGACCGGCTGTCCTGTCAGACTGCGGGCCAAGGAATCTGAGGGAAAGGCATTTTGGGATTAATAAATGAAACAGTTGCTAAATGACAACTTCTTAGAACCATCCTTCCAAAGGATGCCAGGCTGGCAGGGATGCTCTGTGATCCATGATTAAGGAAAGAAGCTCTCCTGGCTTTAATTGACTTAGCAGGGAATAGCTTTACACTTCTTTGTACATAAGTGACGCTTAACGGTGCTAGGAAGGGAGGAATGGTTTGGTTTGTAGGCAATAGGGCATTGGCAGCAGACTGAAAAATGCTCTTTGGCCAAGCACAGGCAGTGCAAGTTTTAATCTGCCTAAAAAACATGATCTCATCCATCTTTCTTGACCCAAGGGAGGGAGCCTTGGCTGTAAGGCTCAGACTGAGTGCAGACTGGTGCGTGGTTTAGGTTGCAGTAAGGCAGTGCTGGGCTGCTGCAGAGTCACACTTACTCCCATCAGTGCTGTCATTCAGCTCTTTCTCTGGGTCTGTCACTAGCTGGGAGAAGGAACAGCCTCATTCATGTGTCCCAGTGTTACCCTGATCCTAAAACTCATCAGCTTCCCTGGCACAGTTCAGGGTTGGCTGTTTCCATCTGCTTTCAGATGTAGATTGTTCCTGTCAGGTTCTGAATTGTGTAGTGGGAAAGGTAAAAGCGGAGTGAAAAAACACTATATGAGCTTCCCTCTCCAGCTGCCAAACCTGTGTCCTCTTTGAGAGGGAACCAGGAGTATGTGCACATCTTTAATGTTTTTCCAAGGGTATGAAGTGACAGGACAAGGGGGAATGGCTTCAAACTGAATGAGAGTAGGTTCAGGTTAGATATTAGAAAGAAATTCTTCCCTGTGAGGGTGGTGAGGCACTGGCACAGGTTGCCCAGAGAAGCTGTGGCTGCCCCATCCTTGAAAGAGTCCTTGACTACTAACAGAGTTTTTCCTCAGCTGTATCCCTTCTTTCCCTCTGCTTTAGCTACCCTTTGATGATGAAAAGGCACTGGATGAAATCCTACAAGACATCAAGGAGTTGATAAATGCAAGATTTTGGGGGTTGAACATATCAAGCAGTGTTTGACCTCTGTTAGCCTAGCCCCAGGGGGCATCTAAGTTTGTCACCAGTATGAATAAAACCATTTCAGCTCAAACCTTTTGTGCAGAAGCTCAAGAGTCTCCTCATGAGAAGCAATGATTGACCAACGCCATAGTTCAGGCAGTGCAAAAAACTCAGTCCCATTTGAGCACTATCTGATCAAAAGCTCTGGTGACTGATAAATTACATTAATCTGTAGAAATGCTCAGAACTGTCATCAGCAGATTTTCAATTTATTGTGCTACCTACTCACTGTGGCATCTTTTTGCTCATGGATTCCTCATATTTCTCTTACCCGATTTCCATCACCTTTCTGTCACGGCCAAAGGCTGGTCCAGCTTTTGGGGGCACAGCAGGCTTGAGCTCTTCTTTCAGATGCAGTGGAGAGGCATTGTCTCCATGGCAGCCTGCCCTGGAAGAAACAAACCAAAGGGCATGTAAACTACTGGGATTCCAAGAGAAGGAAAAGTGGGGGGAATGGTAAGGCATGACCAATTTTGCAGCTCAGTCTTTGGGGATGTCAGCAAAGTAGCAGGTAAATAAAGGACCAGTTGACATAATGTGTACTGGCCTTTTCCAAAGCTAAAGTATGACCCTCAGATATGTGCTGAGAATCAAGAGCATTCCAGGGATAAACTCCAAGAAACTTGACTCTCAGTCAAAGTCGAAATGAATTCCTGTAATTTTAAATTTGATACAGTGCAAAGAACATGCAATGCAGATATGACACAGGAAAGTCATATGTTCAGTGGGAGAGTGTGTGGTTTGTGATTATGTGGATGATTTATGGAAAATAAAATAAAAGGAAAGGATGGCTATTTAAAATGCATCACTTTGAAGATCATTAACCAGACAGTACTCTCTGAGGGTAATATTTTTTTTACCTTATCAGTAATGCAAGTTATCTTCATTTCGATCCTGAATTATCCTGATAATAAAGTATGTCAATAAATGTTTCTTTGTTTATCATCTTTATCATCTACTTATCTTTATCAAATGTATCATCTACTGTGTAAGATAACAAACAATTGAGTAATTTGCAACTAACCTTCTCAACCTTTGCCTCTGCAAGACCTTGACTTATTCCTGATTTCCAAAGTGTTTCATCTGTACTCATTTCCTTTATTCAGACTAAAACTAAATTGCATGTGTGTTACTCAGGTTTGCTGAGCTGCTTCTCACATTGTCATCTTATTCTTTCACTCAGGGTTATCCTCTCCTTTTCCCTGCATTAGCCTATGCTACATACCATATTTCAGCCTACACAAGGAGATGAGACAGCTAAAGGAAAGAAATAAGTTGTCCTAAGAAAGGGAGAGCAAGATGAAGGAATGGGGCCAGAATTGGCCAGACACCAGCATGGCAAAAGGTTAAGAGCAGATTGTCATAGTTAGCCATGTTCTGAGCACAGGCACAGCATGGATATCTGATCCAAACTTGCTTCAGCCTGTAGAGCCCAGATAAAGAAATCTTAGCTCACTTTCACAAAGACTTCGGGAACTGGGCCACAGGAAAGGTATTTTCTTGATCCATACAAGGACACGAGTTTTGAATGGCCTGGGTTCATTTTTGCATTGTAATGTAATGAATGGCCTTTCAGCAGAAAACACAAGGTATCCTTTCTTTTCACATGGCTCTTTGGTAAGAAACAGTGAAAATGAGAGAGATTATAAAGAATAGGTAAGGGACAATACTGAGAACATGGTAATTTTGTCCTGTAAGGCAAGAGCACTCAGTTACCTGAAGTATTTATTATCTTCTATGATCCAATTACCTGGTCTCAAGCAGCATGTGACAGAAATACAAATGTTTTGATGACAAGGATGAGAGAGGGAGAGAGAACAATGACAGATGAGATTGTTTTAGAAAGGACATGTAAGAAAGTACTTACAGGAAATTTAAAAGGTTTGGCTTGATGTCTGAGCTTTTATTCTGAGCTATTGTTTTATTCCTTGATCACTTCTTAAAGCCTTCACAGAGTACCTTCATTGTGAGAACAAGGTGTGGTTTTACTCTGAAATTTGCACTTGGGACTAGAGTGACGTCTCCAGCGAACTTTATTGAGGTCTCTCTTGTGTTGGGCTTTAATTAAGTGCTAAGACCAATGCAATCACACAGACAGCCTTCCCAAAGCTAGCTGCTATTTAGTAAGGATAACAAAATACTTGTTAGGATTAATATGGCCAAAACCCATGGAAGTGTTCCCAAGTGACTGTTCTCCCTCATCCCATGCCCTCATGGCACCTACCTTATCTTAAACAAAAATCACTCCTACTGCTTCTCATGGCCGCCTGATAATTAAAAGCTAATGCCTGATTGTGGAGCTCCCATTGTGCATTCTAAAAAGTTCCATCCTACAGAGGGTAAATGACTCAATTTGTTACCAGCCTGGACATCCCAACTCTGCTTCATTGCCCTTCTCCCAAACTAGGGAAGTTAACCAGCCCTACTCCACAGCTGTGCAGAGGGGAAACCAAGCCATGCATCAAAATCACTGAAATATAAAAGAATTGCCCCTACCACCGTGTGCTTAATGTGTCAACTTTGCTACAAGACCTCACTGGGACCAAGACCTCCCCAGGACTTTAACTAAGGTTAAACATTGGGTATCAAGAGCAGGCATTGTTACATTTCCAGCATATTCCCCAAGAAACAGGGAATGTCCATCAGCATGGCTAGATAAGTGAATGAACAAGTAATTTACTGCCTCATCCAGGCATTTTGCACATCTGCATCACCTGCATCTTTGAAGAATGTGATTGTAACTGCAAGGCTCTTTCAAAAAGAATTATATTAAGCCTTTGTGCAATGAGGGAGCCAAATCTGCCAAGACAAGAAGTCAGGGCTTTATATCAAGCCTAATTTCTTTCAGTTTGCTTTGTATCCAGTGTTTATTAAACAGCTCATTCTTAATCCTGAGTGTAGCCAGTTCCCACACAGACTGTTCATCCCTCTTGGCATCCCTCACAGAATCCAGTTTTATTTTTGTTGGCTGAAGGAATTATAAGTAAAGGTTGTATTTTCTTCCCCTGCAGGCACAGCTAGGTTTTTGACAGCACTGGGTAGAAATATTCAAGGTGTGAAAGTTGAAGTGAGGTCCTGGCATGCACAAAGCCAAGCTCCCAGCATTTATCACAAGGTTCCTGCCTGACTGGCCCAGGTGGATGCAGCGAGGATCTGTACAGGCTCCGGCCCATTTCAGGAAGCTGAGAGTGATGATAAACCACACTTCCAAAGAGGTGTTAATTGGATCTGGGCTGGCCTTGTACAGAAAACTACACCTGAAAAATGTCCTTTTGAGAGGCCCCTGGTGCAGTGGGATAAATGTGATCAGCTAAAGTGTTAAAGTGATTGGTGACTGCCTTTCATTTGCTTCGGTTTGGCAACACCTGTGGAAACAGTTGGAGATTTCAATATCCTTCCTGGAACACCCCCTTCTCCCTCAGAACTGCCACCTGCTTTGGAAATCTTGACATTTGAAAAAAAAACCCACCAAAATGAGTAATTCATACAGAGTCAGATATGTGGGGGCATATTCTTCTCCACGGTGCTCCATTGTCTTTGGTAAATATCACATCCATAATGTGTATGTGCAAGATTCCTTGTGACTTGCCCACAACTAGAGCATTAACAAAAAAGCCTGTGTCAGGTTTCCAGCATATGGTGTGCTTAAATATACTGGGAGGTTTTGAGCTGGGAAGAAAAAGATATCTTTGAGACAGGAGATCCTTCTGGTCTGGAGGTCACTTTGCTTCTAGATTTGGGGCTTTCTTTGGTGGTACCTAGGGATTTTGTCAGATGATTCAGCAATGGGTTCCATTCTTGAATTAATGGTGCTCTTCCTGAAAAAGGAAGCACAAGACTCCAGTTGCTAGGGGTAAGAGCTTTCCAGTATCCAGTCTTTCCTTCGGTCTCCCTCTGGCCAGAGTACAGTTGTGAAGAGCACTTGTTTCTCTTTCGGCACTTTCTTTCCTGTTTGAGTTGTGGTTTTTGTCTGCCAGCCAAAGGAGCAGAGGAGAGCTCCTCTAAAAGTAGCTGCAAGGTCTCCTGCACAGTGCACAAGCACAAATTTATTGTTTCATCCTTAGTAAGAATTTCCTCTGGAATAACACTGATATTTCCCATTCAGAGAGCAGCTGGGCCTGCTGGCTCTCTGTTGTTTTACTTCCTTCTCCTAGGGCTATAGATTCCTAGGAAGTGTTTCTCCTAGGGTTGCAGTGTAGTGTGTGATTTTTGGTTTGTTGCTGAATTGTGGACATGAGAACGAACCACATGGCTGATCAGCAGAATATTATCCTAAACAAGAACTGGGAGAAGGATAGATCCATAGTAGGAAAAGATCTGTTTGTAATGAATATAAAGGGAAAAATGGTAAAAATAAACATTTCTGTTATTGGATCAGTTTGCAAATCGAATGAGGTGGGACACTGATGTGAAATACACCGACTTCAGATTACTTGGCAAGACCAGTTGTTCATTAATGGTTTAGGTTTGCTCTGATGCTTTGTACAGGTGACTGAGCTGCACAGAAAACTGGTCCTGTGGCTGGTGGATTTACTGTGATGTGACAGTAGACTGCTTATCCTGTGAGTGTCTCAATTTTACCACCCTGGTAGATCAGCTCCCCATGATGCATGATGGCTTTTGCATCACCCATTGACGTGGACTTTTGCTGCAATCCTGGTGGTTGCCTTCCCCAGGAGATCAGATTGAGCTTCTGATTTAATTCCTTATGTGGAAGCATGTTTGAGACTGCCTGTGACAATGAGCTGCATTGTATAGATGGCTGGCCTGGCATTAGTCTGCTTTCATGAAAAAGCAGGTTACATTCAGATGACAAGGAAATGGATTTAGATTTATTGTCTAGCACAATTTATTCCCATTGGTTCTGAACTCAGTCCCAAGGCAGAGTCATGTTCATAACTCCAGTGTACAGCCAGTGCTGAAGCTCTCATGCTGCCTCTCTTTTTCCTGCTGCTGATGCAATGTTAAGTAATTGGCCTTTTCATTTATGTTTAGAAATATCTGTACCCAGGACTCCCTAGGCTGCTGGAGTTTAAGTCTAGATAGGTGCAAGAGAAACTCAGAGACCAGCTGGGTTTGCCTAGGTTATTTGCATGGACAAATGGAGCATATGACTAACCTGATCTTGACAGTGCCTTACAGGAATTGCAACTAAAGCTGAACTTTAGGGACTTAAGGACTATAATTTCTTCAACTCAAGAACAGTTTGCAGGTGAAGATGCCAACACCAATAGAAAATCTGTAACAGAGAAAGAAAGATTAGAAGTAAAAGAGGAAGCTGCTATTATGCAGGTGACTGTAGTAGTTGCAATGTGCTACTTTCCAGCAGGATATTTTTATTTATTTCTCACAGTGTGTGATGTAACATGTGGCCCTACAACTGCCCTGCATGCCAGTGGTACCTCATACTTATTTTCTTTTTTCCTTTTCTCTTATTTCCTTTTCTCTCTCAGCAGCAGCCAGCTGCTGGTATGAATTATCTGACCAAGGGAAGCAGTTCTACACACCAGTGGAAGATGCAGGAGCATTCCTTTATGGATGTGATTTGTTTTACAGAAATAAATCTCTGGAAATAAATACCTTCCAAGGATTAGAGCAGGAGCCTCTCAAGAGTTACTTTTACTGAAAAATCATAGTTGAAAGCTGACTTATGCCTGTTGGACCCCGTAAGGAGCTGCTTCTTTCTGTTCTCCAGACATTTTGGTGTGTTTTGGGGTTTCTTTTGCTCCTGGTTGAGCTACAGCCATCTCCAACCTCTATAAACCAGTGATTACACCAGCAATCCAAGACTATGAGCCAGTGAGAGTTTCATATCAGCATCAGAAAAGGATTTTAGTCTGTTTTTAATGTCAAGATTAATTCAGTGCCTGACCTGGCCTCTGGTTTCCCATGTTTTGCTGACACAGAGCTCTTGCCTGGGTGGGGACTTTGAACTGAGACACCAGCATCAAACCAGGCACATGCTGCTGATGAAATGTGGTATTGTTGGTTTCACATTCACTTAAAAAAAGGTTTTTCCCTTTCCAACCAGAGGGAGGTGACTGCCAACATGTCCTCCACTTCCTTTTCTCAGGAAGACTTTGAAGTCCTGGCAAGCCTGGAATGTCTGCAAGTGCAGCTGCTCTGGTCCTGTGCTGAAGGCCTGAGCAGGTCAGGGTTTCATTTCAGACAGGTGCTTATTTTGTCAGAGAGCTTGAATTAACCAGGGAAACCCCATCTCATTAGCCCTGCTAATAGAACTGACTCTGCTCTGTTTTTATCCTCTCACGGTGAAGATCAGCATCTTACCCTCTGCTAGCAAACACTGAGTTTTATAATTAATTAAATTTGCAAGGTTTACATAGATATGCCATGAAATCCTTTGTAGATCTTTTAACAATGCCCTTCTCTGAAACCATAAGCATGTTTTGTAGAGTCAGCCAATCCCACTGGACTCTTCAGCTCTCCAGATCTTTCTCTTGGGTCTCCTGACAGCATCTCCTTAGATTTCATGTTTTTGCATTGACTTTGTCTCTGTGTTTCAAAGAAACAGAGATCCATGCTCAGAATGCAGAAGAAAGATTTGAAGGTCTTGAAGAGAAGCGGGAAGAAGTTCTGCAGGGAATCAAGAGCTAGAGTGTGAGCTGGAGAAAGACAAGGAAGGCATCCAAAAAGCAACAAACAAGGAAAGGCAAAGTCAGGATAATCAGTATTCTGAACCTTTTTCCAGATTTGGAGACTGAAGCAATCTTTGAGGACACCTCACTCATCTAACCCTAATGCAGAACCCTCTCCTGCTGGACACATCCTGGGGTTTTGGGTCAGCTCTCTCAGTGGTCAAGCAAAGAGGCTTTTAACATGATTCTAGATCAGGGCAAAAAAAAAATGCTGAACATGCTCTGGTTTTAAGAGAAACTAATTTTGATTTTGACATGTAACATAGGGTCTATATCTAGGAGATCACTGTAACTGGAATCAAGCCTTGTGAGTGAGTGCTCCCTGTGACAGTCAAGAAGATCTGTTTAGAATCTGATTTTGGATTAGAAAGAAATTATATTCCAGAGGCCACAGATCTTTTGTGTTTATAGCATGACACTCTTGCTTTCTCTAGCAGGTATTTGAACACTGCTTACCTACTGTTCTGCCCACATGGTGTGGCAATGAGTTCCTCAGGTCACAAGCTTATTAGGCATGAAAGCATTTCCTTGCGTTCTTTCTTAACTAGATCCACAAGATTTAAATGTGGAGAAGGAAAAAGAGTGGTAATTAAAATTTCTTCCCTTAGTCCCTCAGTGTATCTTGTCCCTTTGACTTCAAAATGGGAGGAGGGGCTAACTTGTTTGTTAAGGATGTGATACCTTGGGCATATTTTAACTTTGTGGTATTTCTAATGGCTTTGGCTTGCTCTTTTTTCTTTCTGAAAATTTTCCAAGAAAATATCTCAGAAGACATGGCCTACTCAAATCCCAAAGCTTTTACCTCTGGCCAGCCCAAGAGATCCAGAAAAACCAAACACTGAAGAACAGCAATGACTGAGTAGTGTTTAGTGTTCATTCCCAGTAGCATTTCACCCTGATCAGCTGCTGTTACTCCTTACCTACTACCCTGACATGTTTCTGCCATTTCAGCATTTATGATGTTCTTCTTTCTGCCTCCACGTGTCTTCCTTGTCCTCTGCCTCCTCCCACTGTTCTGTAGTTTGTCATCCTTGTAAAACAATCAAATTTCTACTCAACACACCTCTCTTGCCTCCTGTTTGCACTCATCAATCTCTTCTTGCTGCTTTATTTCATTCTGTCTCACCCCTGTTGGATGATGCAAGCAAGTTGTTTGCATCTCTTCCCTCTCATATCAAGAGGGTTTTTTACCTCAGTGTCAGCATGGCCTGGTTATGTATCTGTTAGTGGCTACCCTCTTCATCCTCTGAGCTTCAGATGATTCAGCTACCAGCTGTCTGACTGATTAGGAGGAAAATGTACAAGAATTAGGATGACTGCAATTCTACCCATTCTCAGCTTGGAAGAGCAGGCAGTGAAACTGTCAGGAATCACATCAGCTCAGACAACACTTGCCAACTCCCTCAGAGTAAAGTCTCTCTTGGAAACTTCTTCTATCACTAATCCTTAAGTACATTTTAAAACTAGGTTTTCCTTCTGCAAGGCTTTTGAGCCTAGTATCTCCTGGTGGTAAAATGACAAGTTTCTGCTGGCTCTGTACATGTAAAAGAGAGAAGATCCTGCTGGAATAAGGAATGCTTTTTGGAACTGAGGATGATCTTAGCTATAATTTGCCTTTCTGTAAGAAAGTGACATGTTTAAGAAACCTATGCCTGGCTTCTGCAGATTCACATGCAAACAGGGTAATGGGTGTGCCCTGACGTAGTGCTGTGTGTCTCCTGACATCAGTTCTTGGGCTAAGTGTTGTTCCTTTGAGACTTTATCTGTAAAGCTGTTGGTCCTTCCCGTGCCAATAATCTTGGTGGGGATTGATCATTTTACACAGAGTTAGAAATGCAGCCAAAGAACTGTCCAGAGAAAGGATCAGCGGCAGCTCACTCTGTAATATTATGTCCTTTTGCCCTTATGTCCTTGAGGTTGGGAAAGAAGGGTCTATTTCAGCAGCATGAGAAATAACCAGAACCAGCTTTAGAGGAGTAACTGCACAGCTTGTGCTCCCCAGTGGAAGAAGACAGAGCTGTTCAATTTCACAGAGCAAATTTTCCATGAGCAGATCACTCCTGAGATGTACCACAGCCACACCAGCAGGAGCCACAGTGATCCTGCTGCCCCCTCCCCTGGGAGGATTACAGTGGCAACCGATGTAAATGGGAGGTTACATCTGCAGGTCAGGATGCTTGTGCAGTCACTGCCGAGTTCAGAGGTGGATTTTTCCCACTTCCCAGCCACTTGTAAGAGGGCTGGTTGGCCAGGTGTCCTATTTGCCAGCTGTAAAAATGCTGGCAAATATTTGTAGACTGTGGAGCAGTCATGGGAGCAGTTAGAGTTACCAGCAGGCAAAGAGCTATGAATAAATGAAAATTCAAGAGTGAGAGACTGGCTGAGTACCCCCTGCTAGGCACGGGCATCATGAAAAACAATGTGGGGCAATTAAGAGAAAGGCAACAAAGTACTCTGCCTCTTGACCTGCACAGGACACCAACAGCAGAACAGTGGGGCTGGGATTGGCTATGCAGGGAGATCTGCTTTGAAGCAAGGGGAGATGCTGTAGGTCAAGTAAAAGGGCAGGAGCAGAGCTGACGTCCACATAAAGGGCACCAGGATCAGAAAATCTGAGTGCAGGGATATTTCCTTTGACAGTGCTCCAGATTTTTGCCAAGGGAAAGGACTGCAATACCTGTAGGTTCCTGGCCATTTAAAACAGCTGTAGGCAGGAAAGATTCATAGGAGTTTTTTGGCTTCTAGGATTTTTGAGAACTCTGTTCTCCATGTGTGAAAATTACCAAGGCAGCTGCAGGCGGGCAGAGGTGTTACTGCTCCCCAGGCTCTCAGCCAGTGGTGCTGGATTCTCCTTGTCAGCCCAGTGGGCGTTGGTTAAGCAGGTCACCTCGCTCTAACGCTTTAAAGTGCCCACGAGCTCAGACGTTGTCCTGCCTCACCACCCTGTGGAAGTGAGCAGCAGCACAACCTTTCCTCTGCACAGCAGAATTGCCCGGCAGGGAAGCTTTAAAGGCTGCCCTCTCACCTTCTTCCTCTTCCTCCTACTTCAGAACTAGGGCTAAATGCCTTGGTTGTGGGGATGTACGTGAGTGGTTACTGAAATCCCATATCCAGGACACCACAAGGACCCAGCTCTTTCCCTCCTTGCAGGACCACCAGGATGGCAGCACCCAGCATCCTGCCGGCATGCTGTTCCCTCACAGATTGTTGTGCTCCCTCTCCCACCTGCCTGGCTGTTTGGTTTGTGGATGGGGGACATGTAAGGACATAGGGGAAGGTGATGGGGCAAGATGGATCACACCCTGGGAGCCAGGCTGTAACATGTCAAGGTGCATCTGGCTCTGTGGAGGGGAAGGGATGACACCCCATTTCCCTCATCCCCTTGCTCACACACTTTCTAGGCCTGCTCCTTGCACTCCACATTTTTTTCTTTCCAAAACAAGTAGAGGCTTTTTCCGTGTACAATCCACTTTATATTGCAGGCCTGGGCTGCTTTCCCTCCTGCCTCCAGGTCAGAACCTGATGGTGGGCCAACCTTCTTGTTCCTTTCTGAGCAGGAGCAAGGTGGGAACCATTTCTCTCAGAGCATGGGCGAGTCCTTCTTGTCTTTTGGATTTTCTGGGAGCTTTGTGGCACCTGTGAGGAGGCTGCTCACAGCTGGAGAGCTGTGGGTAGCTGAAGAGACCAGGTTCATGGCATCCAGAGGCAAGGGCAGGATGAAAGCAGCAGGTTTCTCTGTGGTAAGGGAATGCAGTGCATGGAGATAACGGAGCTGAGCAGCAGCTGGAGCACTGGACAGGATCTCTGCTGCCATCCGCAGGGACTCGGAAGCAGCCTTTTCCCCCTCTGCAGCGATCACCTACCAAGCAGGGGAAGAAGGAAGGTTCTGTGAGGCTGGGAGTGAGGCGGCACAGACTGTTTGGTACAGAGGAAGGTTGCCATGATGAAATAATCGGGGTCAGTGTGATTGTAACATTCCTGCCCCTTGAAGATCACAGCATGTACTAACCTCTTGGCATTGCAGAAGTCTGGGAAGCTCATGTCTGGCATGTTTTTACCAGGCCCATCAGAGCTCACAACTGAGCTCCCCTTGTTAGATTCAGCTCTTGTTCAGGAATTAAAGGAAACATCTTAACCCAGACCTCTGTGCTTGTGTGGCACACACAGGGACCTCAAACCAGAGGTGGGAAAGGGAGGAGGAATGCTTTGGAAGGAGAAGAGAAGTGTTCAGATGTTGGCATACCCGCACTTTGGCCTGTCTCTGGGCCTCTGCTTCCACAGCCAGGGACTGCTGGAGTTCAGCAGGCAGCTGCACGTTGTTGCTGTGGTAGTAAAGACAGGCATTAGCTGGACTCTTGGCTCTCCTGGTAGCACTGGATGGTCAGTCTGAGGCTTGGGATGGGCTCAGTAGGTCTCTGCAGAGCAGCTCATTCATATTCTTTGCCCCTGGGTGTCCCTCTTTGCATTTCTCACTTTAGCCTTCTATCTCCATTCCCAACCTTCTCTTTCAGCCTGGTTTTCTAGTGACCAGGGATGATCACCAGCCAACAGGGAGATCTCCTTGTGTCTCTTAGGCTCATAGTTTAAGCTCACTCTTTGTGAGGTGGCAGAGACTCCACTAGGAGACAGCTTTCAAGACAGGCACAGGAATGTTCCATTCATAGATTTATTCATTCACTGCTTGGCTCTCTCTTCCATGTCCCTCTGAGTGATGAGTCCCCCCTTTCTGCACAGACTTGAGTGATGAGCCCATCCCTACCAGTGCTGAGACCCCAGGGCCTTTGATGTAGAGTGTGACATGGAGAGTTCCGTGCCTTGCTGTGCCTTTTGGGCTACCAGAATTGGGTGCAAACTCTGCCTGCAGCAGCAGCAAAAGGGTGATGAGATCCCAGCTAAGGATCCTGCTCTGGCTGTCAGGGCAGGAGAAAGAACTGATGTGGAAATTTTACATGAGGCTGAAGAGGGCAGGGAAAATAGGAAGGTGAGAGGTGAGGCTCTACCTTGTGCAGAACACCTGCAAAGAGAGAGCCAGAGGCAAAGCAGGAAGAGGAACAGGCAACAGCAAGCAACACAGGACAGGTACTTGCAAAAGGAGAGAGAATCCCCTTCTACCAGCATTTTCTACCTACATTTCTACTCTCTCCACTTTGATCCCCCAGCAGCCTGTGACAGCATCCAAAGCCACCTATGAAGACAAATATTTTTAGAGCATGTGGAGAACAGCAGCCCTGGCCTAGGCCCCTTATAGGGAGCAACACAGGGCAGGGATTTAACTGCAGGACTGTAAGGCAGATTTATCAGGCTCAGTATGCTACTGCCCCTCAGAAATAAAATTACTTCCCTCACTTTCCATTTGTGTGAACCCCAGGGGTGATTTAACCTCAGTCCACACTGATTCCAAGTGTGGAAGCCTTCTTCAAACCAGTGTCTGACTCTGAAGAACTGGCCACCTGAGCTTCTTTTGGAGCCTCAATTCACCCCTTTCTTTGCCTCTCCCTCCCCACAGAAGCACCTTTATCTCCTGGCTGATGTTCTTCCTCTCCAGCAGAAGCTCAGAGAAGGCTTGGTGTGCCAGGAGGCGCTTGGTGGTGGTCTGCACCAGCAGCTGGATGGCACTGGAGACGCTGGTCAGCGTGGTGAGGAGAAGAGAGGCGTTTTCCAACCGGTAGTAGCAGACAGCATCTATCTCCAAAGTAACCATGTCTTTGGTCACCACCTAAGTAGAAGATATTAGGGGAGATGGAGCTGGTCCTGGCAACTCTGAGGCAGCACAGAAAAGCACACAACTGAGAGAATGACGAAGACTGGCTGAATGGTTGTCTTTGTATCTTCCACCTCTGCTACTGACTGATCTTGGGCAAACCAGAGGTTACTTTGAGATGTTTTCTGAAATTTTTCTTTGCAAAGATGAAGGTTGGAATCATAAGATTTAACATTCCAAAATTAGTATAGAGAGGGTGTGTCAGCCATACCTGATGGAAGGGGATCTCTAGGGTTTTGAGGCGGAGGTCTATCTTGTGATAGGTGTCCAAACAGGGAAGGAAAAAGAAAAGGCCTGTGGGAGGAAGAGAAAGACAGCAGGTTCATCATCAGAACTACAAAAATTACCTCTTCTGTTTTGGAGAACAGGAGAGGGTTCAGCATGCAGAACTACAAAAGAATAGCAATACATAGGCTCAAATTTTCAGGCTGTTTCTGTGATGGAAAAGGAATCAGAAACTACTGGCCCTCAAAAGGAAGGGAACAAAAACCACCAAATCTCCTGCCTGGCCATGTCTGCTTGGAGGGCACCAGCATGTGAGCTTTGGTAAAGCATGCAGAAGAGGTAGCGTGGCTGGGGGGAGCTCAGTAAACACCTTACCGGGTCCTTTGGCTCTGCCAGGAAGGAGGTGCCCGAGTCGGAAAACAATGGCTCTCTCATACTCCCGCACCACCTGCAGAGGGAAACAAATCCAGGCTGAAGAGGAAGAAGTAGGACTGGGAAAAGCGGCCTCACCAGCACGGGAGGAAGTTTATTCTGGAAAAGCCCTGCAAAGGGAGGATTTCAGGTGCTTGTGGCATCACCTGTCACTGAGTCACTTTACCCTTTGCCCAGAACTGCTGGCCAGCCTTGAATATGAGCAGCCCTGTGACAGACAGAGATTTGGTGAGAGCAGCCCATGTTAGACCCACCCAGGGTTTCCCAAGATGATCCAGCATTTTGCTTCCTTATAGCCTGGCCAAACTCAAATAACCGAGTTAAAATGTTCCACGTTGCTCATTTCCCTCCAAGGCAAATGTGCTCATCCTAAGAGCTGAGCTGTAAAACTGATATTCTTATTGATAACAAGACAAATGTGAAATTTCCTGAGAAGTGGGAATCAAAATGCCTACCAGTGCCTACTTGTAGCCATGCTGAATAAAAATGAGAGGAAGAGGGAAAATCTGCTATTAACTGAGAGATCAATCTCTCTTAAAATTTTGAATTTAAAGCCTATTTACCCTGCTGCTGTAATGCAGCCATGTCTGGGCTAGGTAGGCTGAGGGACGTGTCTGAACACACTTGCAATTTTTTTAAAAAAAATTGCAAGTTTTCCTTCCTGCTGGTATTTCAGCAGGAGTATTTGATAGGCAGTTGTTGGACCCCTGTGCTGTAGCAACATGCAATAAAGGACAAATCAAAATTAATGACAAGTTGAAGGGGTATAAATAGGGGACTTATACCAAAAAAACCCTTTATGCTCGTGTCCAATACATGCTGAATCAGTGTGTGACATCCAGAGCAGACACCAAATCCTGAGAGGACCCATGGCTATTCTCACCTTCATGCAGAACCAGACAGAAATGGGGAAGGTCAGCATGATGAACAGGAAAGACAAGATGGTCAAAAGCCACTCACAGACACCCAGACCAGGAGACTTTACACCTAGGGAGAAATCCAACAGAGGACTGTGTTAGAAGAGGGCTGCTCCCATAATACTGATCGTCTGACAAGTGCCTGCACACATCAGCTTTACTGCTGTCCTTCGCCTGGATTCATTGTAAATGAACCACATGGCTCTCTCTGGAGGTGAGTTAAGGAACATTCCCTGCTCCAGATTGCCAGGAATACCAAGGATGGATGGACAGATTTTGTCTCTGCTTTACTGACAAAAATTGAGCCATGCTTCTCCATGGTTGCTTGACTAGAAAGCAGACTCCATCTTGAGGAATTTGGGCTACAAAGCAGGGTTGAAAGGCTTGGAATGGGCAGATTTGCTGAGCGGACATCCCTGAAGTTTGTCTGGAAAGATGAGCTAAAGACAAAGATTGTAAATAAGAGAGAGCTTTAAACGTGCACAGCCTGAGGTGCCCTTCTCTATCAGAGTATTTCAGGTTATTTTGGATTAGGATTTTAGTTGCACCCCAGCTCTCAAATGCAGTGGGATGAAGCCTCTGGTGCCAGTAAAATCTTCCTGTGTTCTAAGAAGTCACCCCACGGTGCTGAAGGGTGACTGGCTTGGTCCGCTCAGATTATTATTACTTTCTACATCTCCCCAAAGTGAGTGTGGGTCATCTTGCTCTGGCTGCCCTTTGCTGTGCTCCTGTCTGAGGAAAAAAATGGCAGGTATGGCATGAAAACAGATGGAACCAGAGAGTGGATCAGGACTTCCAACTGTGAAGTAAGCACCCCTCCCATTTTTAATCCCTTCCAATCCTCCCATCCCTGCCCCTCTGCCTTTGAAATATTTTGCAGAACAACCAGGTCCTGAGGGAGCCTCAGATCCCAAGAATCTGTGTAGCCACTAAAGCTCCTAAGCACTGCCCAATAGCTGTAATTCCTGTAATGGAGGCAGAAAGATGAACTTGTGAAAAGCTTGTTCCCAGGGAGTCAGGAGCAAGTCTGAACATTTGTGTCACTCTGGGGCAGCAGAGGTGCTAGCAGGGAAGAGCACAAGTAGTGCTGCCTCTTGTAATAGACATCTGCCATGCCTGTAGTGATGCTGGATCCAAACAGGCCCAGTTGTATTGCCCAAAGGATCACGATGCTCCCTTCTGTTGTAGCAGGCTGGGAATGTGCCTAACAAACATATGGAGAGGAGCTGCTCTTAAAGGTTATCCAGCAGGTGAGTGGCAAGTGTGCACCTCAAGGGCAGCTCTTCCCTGCAGTGAGGTCCTTTGGGCTGTGAACTGGCAGTAAGGCCAATGCCATCCACCTAAAGGAGGCCAAGCAAGAAAAGGAAGAGACCAGAGTGTGAACAGAACTGGGGAGTAGCAAGCAGAAGCATGCAGGGTGCTGGGAATATAACTGCTTGTATCCAGGTTCACTGCTTTGCTGGATGGTGCTAATAAGCCTGCAGAAGCTGGCTGGGAGGCTAGCTGGAGTCTCCCATATCGTATCCTGAGGATAACCTGCCTGTGTAAGGTGGGTGTGATGACACCCACCAGAGCAGAGTCACACTGTGACTCTGCACACGCAGCACCAAAGAGCCCACAGTTTTCCAACCCCTTCCCTTCTTTAAGCCATACCTTCCTCTTGCTGCTCACTATCCAGCAATGCCATTACCTCCATTTCTTCATCAGACACCACATCATCCACGTCCACCACCGTGGAGGTGTGCACCCTACCATCGCTCCCCGCAGTGCTCTTGGTCTCCTTGGCTTTCTCTTGCTTTACATCTCCCTTCCCTTTGCCAGCTTCTCTGCTGCTCTCTCTCTTCTCTCGTTTGCCCTGCACAGCTGGGGACTCTCTGTGTCTTCTGTGGGACTCCCTGGAAGAGCTCCGAGACCTCTTCTCCATCCTCATCTGTGCCGAGGAGCACGCAGCTGCCCGGGCGGTAGAACGAGTACTGCTCAAATTTATTGCTGCAGGCAGGAAAGGCAGGCAGGGGAGGAGAGAAGGGGAGGTGTCACATCAAGGAGGCTCATTTCAAGTTCATCACAGGCTTGTCAGGCATAATGGACAGTGAAGTGAGCAAGCTGTTTCCAGCTGCTCTGTTCTCATCATGCACTGATGGGAAGGAAAGTTAGACCCGGACAGGGCAGACCCCAAGAGAATATTTTATTTGCATCTATGCTTTTGGAAATAAAATGCAATCAGAAGCATTCTGGTGATTTTTAGTAGACAGTTTCTGCAGAGGTGTTGAAAAACAACCTAAAAGTAACTGTCAGGCATGTGGCCCCAAAGATATGAAAAGGTAAGAGTGGCCCAGAAGAGACACCAGGGTGAAAAGCCTTTGCTGGTGAGGCCAGTGGCTTACTCAGGAGTGGCTGGAGAGGGTGTTGTGGTGAACATTTGGGTAAGTACAATCTCACACTGCTCTGCTCTCCAGAAGCCCTTTGGCTGGCACTGTAAAGGGACATTGGCAGCAACCTCCCTCTCTTTAGGGTCACATTTTAGCAAGGAGGGAAAGTAACTGGTCCCAGCTTTCCTGAATGGGTGATTCCCAGTTTTCCTCATATTAATATGAGAGCCATTACAAGAGCCATTATGAGAGTTAGAGCTGTTGAACTGTAAATTGCCAAAACAGCTTGTGTCTAAATGCCTCCCTAGTTTTCCACAGCAGGAGCATGGCATAGCAAACATAGGATCATTCTCTTTCCATGCTGCTCAGCCAGTGTTGACATCTGCAGAAACCTGTGGAAGAAATACTAAAAAGTCACCAACTGTATTAAAGAAATCAGCCCCTGGCTAGAAATTACACTATAGAAGGACACATCTGGGACCTAAAGCAGGGCAGGGCTGAGCTCAGAGATTCCAGTCCCTGGTGTGGAGGAGTGGCTGGAGGGAGCTGGGAAGACAGCTGGGGAGGTGCTGATCTTGTTTTTCCACAGATTCCTGTTTTATTGGAGACTTGTACTTCATCTGGAGTCAGGATATTGCAGGCAGGGAGGGCAGGAGCACCAGCTGCCTCCTTTCTCTGCTGCGCTGGGTGCTGTGTCAGCAAGTCACCAGGGAAGTGATGGATGGAAAGGTCTAAAGGCAGAGAAGAGTTGGGTGTAAATGGGGGGTAATTAATAATTTTATACAGCATGTATTCTCTGGAAGTACTCCAGAAACCCTTTCCACTTTGTGTCTATCACTTGGCCCACATGGGACTGGCAGAGATGGTCTCCAGCTCCTGAAAAGGAAGGTGGTGCTTTAAGCAGCAACAGCAAAAGGCAGCTCAGATCTGGTTTTGGATTCCAGTCAGTATCTTGTCAAAAGCACCCTGGCATGTTTAACACCTCCAAACCTGCAACATGCTGGTTTTGTCTGGTGATTTATTCAGCCAGTGGGTCCTGACTCCACTATGCCAGGGAGATGTGTTTCATTGCTATCTTTTGAAATGAGGAGATTTTTTGAGAGCACATGCTGACGGGTGTCCCAAAATTCACAGGTTCAGCTCCTGTTTTAGTCTGAAAAGCAGTCCTGTGTGGAAATCAGCTGTGCAGTTGAGGGGGTTTCTCAGATATCAGTGAGCCCTTAGGAAACAGCCACTGCACCCCTCTTTACAGTCTGTGACCTCTGGAAAGTCAATGTCTCCTCTGTGGATCTTCCTCTCTGATGGCACTGAAAAAAATACAAGACTCCTCTTAATAACCACATCTGGTTTTAAAATACAAAGACTCTTCTTAATAACAGTAGGACATGGAGGTTCTGGAGCAAGTCCAGAGAAGGACAATGGAGGTGGGGAAGGGTCTGGAGCGCAAGTCTGATGAGGAGTAGATGAGGGAGCTGAGGGGAGCTCAGTCTGGAGAAAAGGAGGCTCAGAGACCTTACCACCCTCTACAACCACAGTCACGGCAGGGTGTAGCCAGGTCAGGCATTCTGCAATAGGACAACAGGACATAGTCTCTGAAATAAACAAGGCAGAAGACATCTCTCCTTTTTAATACCTTTATTAAAAGTGATCAGCTGAAGGTTGGGAGACCCGATGGACCCGCAGGTTCACCATCACAGCTCCCTGGAGAGACTCGGAAGAGGAGGCAAACGCAGCTCTGTCCATCAAGGGCAAAGCTGGAGACGCATCCTCACGAAAATAGGCAATGGTATATTACACGCAAATCCCCACTACGTGTTGGCAGCTTCGGGTCCTGGCTCTAACCAGCACCTTCTCAAGTTGTGGTGAGGGGCCATTAAGGTTTTCAGAGTCTCTGCTGGCTTCTCACCTCACCCCTGATGTCTAGAGACCACTTTGATCTCTGAATTCCATATTGGCTCGCTGGTTTAGGGGTTTATTAATTGCGTTTGGAATAGGGGCTTGCCCCATTGCATTTTGGCCCTAAACTTATCTGCATATCAACTCCTGGTTCCCTCCCCTCTACCATCTGGGGAGATGCCATCCTCCCACCTGGCCACAAGCAGGGTGATGCTGATATAATAGAGTGAATTCTCAACCATAGATGGCTAACGACCCGATTCTTAACAGGTGATTACAACAAGCGGCTAACAAAAGCACTCCTCTGCCAGAACTGGTTAAACTTGTAATTCTACAACTTTTGGAAAAAAAATGGGTAACCCTTTTTTTGTTCATAACAGTCTCCAGCTGCACCAGGAGAGATTTGAGTTGGACTAGGAAGAAATTTCTTCACGGCAAGGAGTGGTTAGACATTGTAAGAGGGTGCCCAGGGAGGTGGGGACATCACCTGAAGGTCTCTAAGGAAAGACTGGACATAACACTCGGTGCTCTGGTCTGGCTGAAGTCGTGGTGCCAGGTCGAACTCGATCATCTCCGAGATCTTCTCCAATCGTTTCTTGTTTTGGTTTTTGTGTTTTTGTGGGTTTTTGTTTGTTTGCTTGCTTGCTTGCTTGTTTGTTTGTTTTAAGAAGGCCGGAGCAGCATCCCTCGGCCGGTCCGAGGCAGCGGAAAGCCCATCCCACCTCAGCGCTGAGGGCGGTGCAGACCCCTCCCCCTCAGCGCCGCAGCAATGGCGGCCCGGGCCGGCGTGAGGCGGGCGAGGAGCGGCCCCGCCCCGCCCTCGCGCCCTGAAAGGCGGGAAAGGCGGCGCGCAGGCGCTTGGGGAGGCCGGAGCCATGGCGTCGTGCGTGTGGGAACGGGGTGTCCCGGCAGGGGGCTGAGGGGAGCGGGGATGTCTGTGGGCCCAGAGACCCTGCGAGGCTGAGGGGCGAACCCCCGCCTTGGGTGTCACTGGGCTTTCTGCGAGGAGCACTGGCGCCGGCGGTGGGTGGGGTGTCCTCGGGCAGCAGTGTGGACGTGCAGGGTGTCTGTGCTCGCAGAGGTTTAAGGGTGCATTAAGCTCCAGGGGTGCTGGCGGGTGAATACAGGGGTTGTTCGTGAACCTGCTGCCAGCAGTCAGGCTCTAAGTGGGAAAAAGCTAAAATTCCGTGTGATTACGAGCAGCTGTGGTACAAGTTGTCATCTGCTTGCTTGTGTTCCCCTTTAGTACAGAGGCGTCGAAGCAGGTGCAGCTTATGGAGGTGCTGAAGAAGGAGGTGAGGGCCATGCTGATCGCTGCCAAAGCGGGCCTGACGCCAGAGCAGCTGGAGGAGCAGTACATGGCCATGGTCTGCAAACCTCTCCCTCTGCGCGACCTGGGCTTCCAGTCCACCCTAGAGCTGGTGACACAAATGCCTGAAGTTGTCCAAATCTGTTCTTCTAAGAATGGTGCTTTAATCCTCAAAGGTGAGGTTTTGTTTCCAAATGGGTGGAGGAGTTGTTTGGAGCCTCATACTGGAGTGATGTTCAGATATTCAGATGTGCAGAACTGTATGTCACATATCTGTTAATCTGTTTCTCATACAACTCTGGGTAATTTTTTGTCTTTGATATTTCTTCTTGTATTTTGGTCTGTCGTTTAAGACTTTGGTGCTCTTCCCTCCTGAAAAAGTCACCCATGCTTCTAGTTATTTTTGTACACTTTTTTGCTCTGCACTGGGTTTAGAAATTGACATAGCATTTCCTTAGGTGTACACTAGAGCTAGTAAGTATCACTTTTTCCTGTAAATGCAAACTACAGCAGGATCCAAAACCAGGGATGGGGCCTTTCCAGAGAAGCTGTGAAGGTTTCTGTACCTGACTCCATAGGAAGCTTCGCCTGTATCAAAGAACCTTTTTATTTTCTTTTTCTTTGGGGAACACTTGTGGCAACAAATGGCAGTTGCCAAGAGTTGATTGGGAAGGGTGAAATGGTTGGGGGCTTTTTGAGTGCTACAGTAACACAAGAGAAAGTTGTTTAGAAGCTTGGAAAAGACCTGAGCTGTTCTCCAAGGGAGACCTTTGGGCAGGGGGTGCTCTGTAGTGAGAGTTTACTGTGATTCTGCTTTCCCAGCAAAACTCTCAGCAGCTTGGTTTTTGTTTGTGATCCTGCATCCAAAAATTTGACCTGCCTTCCTGCCTGGTCTGAATTTCTAGGGATGAGGGTGCAAACTGATTGCTGGCTTTTAAAAATAGTTCAGTCCAGTTCGCAAAGGGTGAGATTGCTGGAAATCAGCCATGGTTTAGTGTGATTGCTTTTGAAGGAGAAAACTGCTTCTGGAAGGGGTGTGGAGAAGAGGAAAGAAAGGAATGAAGAGGAGTTTAGCCAGTGTAGAGCTTTTAATGGTTCATTGTTCTGGTTGTCTGTTTATTTCTTTCTGTTGCAGCCATTGCAGATGACTCCACCAAAGGGATTGCCAAGCTGGTTGCCAGCCAGAAAGTAAAGACACGCAAGGCATCAAAGAAAACTGCTGCGAAGGCCAATTCTGCTTTTCCCACTAAGAACTATAAGAGTCCACAGAGTTTCCAGACTCTGAGTGCTGGGACCCCTGTCCTGCCAGCAATGGTGAAGGCTGAGCTGCAGGACCTGCTGAGCTCCTCACCACTTCTGCTGGCAGACTTGGACAAGGCCTTCCTCAGACGCTTTGGCCGGGTGTTCCAGTACAGGCAGTACGGATTTTTGTCCGTGTTTGAAGTCCTCAGGAGCATGTCTGATTCCATTGCTGTTGAGAAAACAAAGGCAGGTTCCTTGCTGGTCCTGAGGAAGTACTTGGCAAGCAAGATAGAACAGCAAGAGGTGCCTCAAATTGAGGCTGAGGAAGAAGAGATGCCTCAAAGTGAAGCTGAGGAGGAAGGGGAGCCTCAAGGTGAGGCTCGGGAAGAAAAGATGCCTCAAGGTGAGGCTCGGGAAGAAGAGCTGCTGCCAGGTGAGGTGGTGTGTTTAACTGAAAGCATATAGCTCTTCCAAGCTCTGTGGCCAAACTTCTGCCTTTCAAGTTTCTGTTGCTGCATTTCCAGTTGCTGCAGAAGTCCTGGTTCTCCTGGGCTTTGGCACAGAAGGGCTGTTGAGTGCTGCAGAAGCAGCTGTCACAAGGGAGTTGTCTTGGTAGCAGAGAATTTAACGGGAAGGTTTTTGGCAGTGTTTTGTGGTGTGAGGTGAAAGGAGGGCTGATTAGCCCATTCAGAGTATGGGCTTGCTGAATGTGTGTGTAGGACTGGAATTTCTAGTTGTTCCAGGTGATAGGTGAGAAAGGATCTTCTCAATGTCTGCTCTGCAGGCTGGTAAAGCTTTTGCCATACACTTTTTGAGACTGACGATTTAGCACTGGCCTGAAAGGCATGGCTACAGTGTTCCACAAAAGAGACAAGACTGCAGATAGCCTCATCATTCCCATAAAACCTGTTGGAAGAAGGTGGATAATCACATACAGTTCCTCCCAAATTCACAGCTTTTCCAGGGAAAATACATTTTAACATTATTCTAGCAATGGATTTTAACCTTTAGCTTGCTTACGAAAGCAAGTGATTCTTGATTTGTTTTAACTTACTGACACAGTGAATCCTCATTAATGTGGCTGTGAATGCTACAAGTATTGAGGAAAACAACACTAATGCTTTCAGACTTCCATTTTTTTATGTTTTCCTTTTCTGCTTAATATGCAACACTGTAGCAGTCCAACAAAGAATAACAGCCAAATTATTGTCTTTGCAGCAGCATGTGCAGCTGAGATGCTTTCTTTGGAACCCACCTGTGAGACAAAGAGCTGCTACCAGGCAGCAACTCTGATGGATTCAGAGCCAGTGCAAACACAAGCAGTAGATTTGGGTGATCACCTCAAACAGGTAAGTTGCTGGGGAAATGATATGTAGATTTTTCATGTCGGTTTCAAGGGGTGATACTCTTTTTACTGTTGAGTTTGCATTTTTTGAGGCACCACTGCCTCCAAACATTTTTGTACCTGTTTTAGATGTCTCTGGAGGCAAGCAGACTCATAGTGACCTGGTTGATAGCTTTATGTGCCATCCACAGTCAGTCCTTTTTTGGTCTTGAGGTCCAGCAGCTCATCCCAGGCCAGTTAGGAGTTATATTGCTCACTCACAAGAGTGGTGATACCTTTTGCTATAGTTACTTGTAACTGGACTTTGATAACTTTGTTGTGAGACCAGTTGTGTGAAATTTCCCCTGCTGCTGTTGACAGGGCTTCAGTGTCAACCAGTTTGACAGAGCTGGGGAATGTTCCTCAGTGACCTTGATTCCTGCAGTCTCAAGTCTGCTCTTTGGTAGGAAATGATCATTATTTTGTTTTGTTTAGCTGTGTGGTTTTAGAAGAGGCTGGAGAATAGCAGTGCAGAGGTTTTGAACTGCTAAATCTTTTTGGCAGAATTTGTCCCTCCTTTATTTTTTTATTTTGCGCACCTTTAGGCCTTCTTTTTCTCAGGAAAATCCTCCTGCTTAGAGTTGTTTACTCTGCCAAGATTGTCTTGTGGCTATACCCTGCTGTACAATTGGAGCTTGGAGGCAGGGAAAGAATCCCAAGGGTTCTTCCTGACTTTGGTGTTTTGTGTTCTAATGAGCTGGGAAGCCTGGAGCTATGAATTGGACTTTGTGTAGCACTTGAGAGATTTTTGGCAGCCTGTTCTGATCCTTTAAAGAGATTTTACTTTGGTGTGATGAGGTCCACAGGGAATTTCCCTGGGTCAAACCACAGGTCTCATTGTGTGAAGGCAGTGAAAGAGGGGATATGGTCTAGGTAGCCCCAGATTTTTGTTCCTAGGTATTGCAGAAGGAACCCTTTTAAAGATCCTAGCAAGACAAGACTTGCAAGATGTTTGTACAACTCCTGTTTGTTATGAAACACCAGGTGTGCTGTTTTGTTTTTAAAAAGCTCTAAAGAGGAGGAAAGCAGTTTAGAATGGGTTTGTTTGGGTGTACAGTGGATATTTGTTCATCAGGATGCTGCAAGGTAGAGGGGAAAGATGCAACCTGATCCCTGCCCTGCTGCCGGGTATCCTGGAAGTGTTTTCAGGGTCAGATGGGGCACAAGGGCTGAGTCCATCTGCTCAGTTCCAAGAAGGATAAAGACAGAGCTGCTTCTCTCAGGAGCTTTTTCTTGCTGCCATGACAGAAAGTGTCACCCACACCCCTCTTTGCAGCTGCCAGTCCAGCCTGGGGCAAGGAGTCAGCCTCTCTTGCAAGTCATACCTCTTATAAAGCCTGATTTTACACTGTGTACACTTGCTTTATCTCTTTATAGCTTTGTTGCATTTTGTGAGCTTCTTTTCAAGTGCACATCCCCTATGTCTTTCAAAGAAATGTCTGTTGTCACTAACAGTATGTGAGCTAGCATATAAAGCTCATGTGTGCCCCTAACAGTCTGACCTGAAGGGCTTTATCAGAGCAAAATTGTCCCTTAGAAATGCCACTACTCACAGGGACTACACAGAGGAAATTTGTGAAATTGTAAAGGGTTTTTAGAGGTGATGCTGCTGCTCAGGCCAGCATTCCCTCAGTTGCCCCTAGACTCAAGAATGTTAACTCACTGTTTAACTCAAATGTTTTAGTCAAAATTTCTAGCTCCAAAATATTGAAGGGCATTAGGCTTTACTCTGTCTGCAGAAGGACAGACCAGGGAAGTGGTCACAGCACCAAGCCTGCCAGAATTCAAGAAATATTTGGGCAATGCTCTCTGCCACATGGTGGGATTCTTGGGGTGGTCCTTTGCAGGTCTAGGAGCTGGACTTTGATGATCCTTGTGGGTGCCTTCTAACTCAGAATATTCTATGATTCTATGATCTGCACCTTTACAAAGTGATTAAGAGAGCCACTATTGCAAAACCCTATGGTTTGCAGTTGAAATAAGCAACAGGGAGTGTGCTGGAATATGAATTGCCCACACCCTGCCTGATGTATGTTGCAGTGATAGTTTGTACTGTGCTCACAATAAGTAGAATTGAAGTGGTTTTGACCTTAATCATTGGAGAAGTGCTGTCTGCTGGCACAAAAGAAAGCTCTTGAGGCAGAGAAAGTAGCTGATGTTGGATTAAGGCTCCCATCCATACTACTTCAAGTGAAATAATGTTTTCAGCAGTTAGAATAATGAAAAATTGAAAGTTGTGGGAACAGCTCACTTGTACAAATTTGTCTAAAGGGAGAAAAGAACAGAAATTGTAGATTTTGACTGCTTTTGTCTTTGGGAAGTAGCTCTATTGTGAAAGTGGGATGCATTCATGTCTTCTGTCACTTCAGAATCATTTTCAGATAGTTTTGCTGGTTCAATCATGTACTTTTTCATGGTCATGGAATATAGAAATAATACCTTTCCAGTAAAATCCAGCAAAGTGGTGGGTTGGGTTTGGGGTTTGATTTTATTTTGCTTTTTAGGCAATAGTCATTCACTACTTTTGTCTAAATATGTGACCTGACTTCAATTCCTCTGCTTTGTTCCTTGCAGGAATATGAGCAAGGTATTTTTGTTGCACCCTCTTAAAACTAGAGGGAAGAAAGAAAGTGAGTGTGAAAATGATTGTTTCTATCACAGGGAAAGTCTTCATCCAAGTTTGCCCAATTTGTTGTGATTCTCTGATACTCAGTAATTCACAAGTCCTCAGGAAAGCAGAACTATTTTTTAAATTAATGAAAAGACCAATTATGTGTGCTCAGTGCAGGATGAGACATCTGAGTGCTATCTCCCCGTTATCCCCTTGTAGCATCAAGGTTTTGAGCAGTTTACACGGACTCCAGAAATCCCTCCAGATGCTGTTCAGGACAGAAGCCTTTGCAGTTTGCCACCTCTGAAGAGAAGGTGCTTGGTGGGAGTCATTGTGGAATTCGTCGTCTCTCCTAGCCAGTTCTACATCCACGTCTGCAGCACAGAAGCATCCTATAAACTGCAGGATCTGATGTTTGAGATGAGGTGGGTGCATGCTGTGGCAGTGCAGTGGGTGTTTTTGCTGAGGGAGCAGGGCACCCAGCCCTTGGTGATGGCCACTGCTGGCTTCATGACTTGGTACAGAGATGCTGGTGCTGTCCTGAAACACTACTCAAAATGTGCATCCCTTTTAACTAACAAGCAATAAGTGTGGTCACCAGCAGTTCCTGTGGTTTGTCTGTGTCCTAGCAGTTCTGAACTTTGTAAGCCTGGAAGGGTTATGGAGAGGAGCTTGGAGGGTTCCTGTATCTTGTCTGTGCAGCTGTTGCTAATGTGCTCAGTTAAGGCTTTTACTTCCACCTCCAACACTGCACCTGGGCCAGTACTGCAGATCCTGGTTCATGAGAAATACTGATATGTCAAGGTAATGGTAAAAAAGTAATGATTAGGATGATTGTGTTTAGCCTCTGATTAATCCCCATTAGTTAACTTTGTTGGACTCCAAGAGTATCATTCAAATGTTGAAAGTTTGGGGTTGTAATTTGATTCCCATTTCAGTTTAAAGTGTGGCAGAACAGAGATGTAAAGGGTCTATTAAAACAACTCCTGAAAATTCATATCATGGGGACTTTAAAAAGTCAGGATTCTCTTGATGCTTCATATATTTCTCCTTGTTCATCTCCTGCATCCTCCTAAGGCTGGTTTCTCACTGTTATCTTTTACAGACACGTTTACTCACATAAAGTTGCTTCTGATAAATACATCATGCCTGAGTCTGCAGTGAGGCCTGGGCAGCTCTGCTGTGTCATGGTCTCCAAGTGGTGGTACCGTGTGATCATCCACCGTGTGATCAATGACCAGGAGGTGGAGGTGTTCTATGCAGACTATGGACACCTCCAAATTGTCCAGAAGTCTTGGCTGAGATTCCTCAAGTAAGTGAATTATCCATGGGCAGCAGAATTGCAGAACAGCTGAGGTTGGATTACGGTTCTGGAGGTCATCCTGTCCAAGCTCCCTGCTGCAGTAGGGCTGTCTAGAACAGGCTGCCTAGGACCATGCTGAGATGGTTTTTGAATGTTTCCAAGAATGACAGTTCCATGACCTCTCTGGGCCATTCCAGTGCTTGGTCACTCTCCTGGTAAAAATGACACTTTCCAGCTTGTTTACACTGTGCTGATGCTTGATGTTGTTCTTCCCCAAGTGCAGGACTTTGTTGAACTTTGTGAGGTTCCTGTCTGTTCATTTCTCTATCCTGTCAAGATCTGTCTGGATGGCAACCTGACCCTCTAGGGCACTCCTGCCAGTTTTGTGTCATCAGCAGACTGAGTGTAGACTCTCTCCCATCCCCCAGGTCAATAATGAAGACATTGAGCAATACTGGACCTAGCACTGGCCCCTGGGGTACACTGCTAAATCCTTTCCTGTATCTGCCTTCACTCTTCAGTCTTGTTGTCTGTCTGTCATCTCAGGGCAAGCTCCCTAATGCTCCTTCTTGGGCTGCATGAATGGATATACACATTCTCCTGTAGGCACATCCCCCAGGTAGCAATGTCAGAGGTCCTTTTTCTCTGCAGTTCAGCCCATTTTCCATATTCGTGTCTTCCCCCTCATTTGCCTCTCCTCATGCCTGGCTGTTGGCATTCTTTGGTTCAAAAGTCATGGTTCTCTGTCTGTAACGTTGTCTCCACGAGGGGTTTTGATGGGAAGGTACTTGAGCCAGGGAATGCATAAGGGACCAGTTGTTATTGCTGGTTTTGCTGTGCCCATTCTCTGGGTATGGAGTGTTTTCTGAAGTTGCTGTTGGGTTTTAGTCATGAGTGCACAATCCAATGTATGCTTCTGCATTCCTAAACTGGTAGTAAAACCCATAAGAGGAAGAAGTTCTGCTCTTCTGCTGATTGATCCCTGCTTTTGCTGTAATGGTTTTGCTTTGTATTTTAGGTGGCACTACTTGAAGCTGCCTGCTCAGGCCATCCCGTGTTCCTTGGCATGGGTAAAACCTGTGGAGGTAGGTGTCCACATGCACTTCTGTTTATTGACATATGTAGAGGAGTTACCAAGTAGAGGTTGTCTTTTTCTCCTGCCAAGGGCAAACATTTGGATGAGGTCAGGTCCTGTTGATATTTACAGCAGAATTAGTGCTGCTATGCTCAGCAGAGTGTGCTGGGTGAGTGTCTGCTGTACAGGCAATCACCCTTTCAGTGCTTTCCTTGTCATCAAAGCATTCTTGCTTATATTCCTGCAGAAACAGATTGCTACTGTGAAGCAACACAGTAAACTTATTCCTCTCCCTGCCAGTAGTTCCCCAAGGTCCTTCTGAAGCCTTGGTAGCTCCAACCCTCTGTTTTAAAAACTTATTCTGTAACAGAGCTTTAAGTGAGTTGGTTAGATGGCAGTTAGCACAGCCAGAGTTACAGAGGTCATAAGAAAGTTTCTCTGTGATGGGAAACTTCTTGGTCAAGAAGCCTGAGAAGTACAATCTCTGAAGGAAAGCCTGTGAGCAGAGTTGCTGCCTGTGTGTTTTTAAGGATGTTGCTTTAAAAAAAGTTATTTCCCTGGGTTTTGAGGCTTAATCATAGTTTTCTTTGTGGTGGCTTAGCAGTATCTTACTAACTTTTGATACTTTTAATGTTTGTAAAGTCTTGTGATTCTAGGAATTAAAAAAGAAAACCCAACAAACAACTGTATTTTAGGCAATTGGGATAAAATCACTGGTGAATGCCATGGAACTGTGTTTGGAAATGGTATTTAGGGTGAAAGGGCATTCCCAGTGTAATGAGAATTGCAGACTTTGGGGTAGTTTGGTTTAGTTTCATGCTGGGAAGCTTGTCTGCCTGACTTTGCTGTATTTGTCACTGGCCTGGCCTAGCTCAGTTGGTTTTTGACAAGTGCCCACCACAAGGAAAAGTCTCAGGTGGTGGATATTGGTCTGTTTGTGGTAATTTTAAATTGTTTCCTCTTCAGGGTACGTGGTCCAGTGCAGCAATTCTCCTGTTCAAGCATCTCTGTCGCTTCAAGGAGCTTGTGGGAATTGTGGATGAATACGTGGATGGTGTTCTGTACCTCTTCCTGTGTGACACATCCACCAAGGAGGATGTCTACTTCCACTCTGTCCTGAGGGATATGGGATATGCTGATGTCTGTGGGGAGAACATCCCTTCCCAGGTCAGGAGGGAGGAGAGTGCTGCTGAAAGGAAGGGGAAGGAAAGGATCCCTGCTTGGGTGCCTGTAAATGGGAAGATTCTTACCTTGAAGCCAGTGGTTTTGTGAAGAGCAAAACTGTTATTCCCTGCTTTCCTGTAGCTTTTCATTTTGTGACTGAATCCCAGAGTGTCTAACTCTATGTGGAGAGCTTGCTTTTTGGTTAAGGTGGAGTCTGATGGTACAGCAGAGATGTTCTGTTTAGCAGAACAAACTGTTTTCAGCCTGTCTTCTAGCAATGGATTAAAAGTTGATATGGAAATGGTTTTGGTTTACAAACTGTCATATTTTGCCAGTGAAATATACAGTGCTGGATGGCATAATCATGGTAATTGCCTATTGTCACACCAGTTATAAGCCAGATCATTTGTGCTTTGGGCTTATCTGTGGCCTTGTTTGCATGTCTCAGCCCAGTTCCAGTAAGAACTGTGTGGATTGTGCAAACCCTTGAAAAGGTACTGCCATGATTTTATATGTCAGCAGAAAGCTGAGTTTTACAGCCTGGAGTGCTTCTATGTTTTATTCAGCAGATGCAGAATGCATGTTCTGGCAGGATTAGATCCTGTCATGGTATCTTTGCGTGTGTAGACCAGATTTTGGGGGAGAGGGGTATTGCTGAGAAATTTTGCTGCTGGCAAAAGAGGAGTTGATTTTCTTAATAAGGCCGTTTCTGCAAGAATTTGGAGCTAATTCTTGGGTGTTGTGCACCTTCACCCATTTGCTGACCTGTTAGTGATTTGCTGCATCCTTTTATTCTTTGTGGTAGCAACAAAGTGAAGTTTTTTTACTGTTCTGGTTTGGTTTTTATTTGTTCTAGGAATTTGAGGAACTGAATCCTTCAGCTTTATATGTTCAGCCCAGTGGAAAGCTGGGGAATGCTGAAGTGGTGGAGCCAGACCTTCGCTTGCAGCAGGAATCTCGATATGCAGACAGGGAAACAGCAACATTGAAGCTGAATGGGGCTGAGCTGTGACCAGGTGAGAGTTTGGCACAGCTGTCATTCCATGAAATCAGCTCCAGGGCTCAGCAGATGTGTCTTGTTTTAGTCCCATGGAAATTTTCTGTGGAGTTGGTTTTCTGCTTTTATAAAAAGCAAGTAGAAACATAATATGAGAACTATTATTTATGTGGACCATAAATACCTTTCTAGCTGCCTGTTCTCTGATTCCTTTTCTGACTTCAGATTTCAGTTTGAGAACTCAGAGCAGTGCCAGGTTCTTGTGATCAGTTTGACTTGGCACTTCCATGGTTTTGCACCCCTGGGAGGCAGGAAGTGTGTGTTTTCCTCTTAGATCTCTGGGGTTTGGCAAGGGATGTGTAATAATTCAGGGTAGTAGTCTGTAAAAGGAGGCAAAGTCCACAAGTGCTAGTGGTGAATATTTGCAGTAAAGGGTCTTGCTCATCCTAAACTGACCTGAAAGGAAGTGATTTGCAGTCCTGGTTGTTGCTGGGGATAAGGTTCTGTACAACTACAGGTTTGTTAAAAAATAACTCTAAGGATGAATGTAAAGCATATGTGTGTGCTTTACACCTAGGGTTTCAGAGCATGTTCCAAGGGAAGCCCTTGGCTATTTAACAGTTTGATTAACTGCTGAACAGAGAGCTTAAGCAGGGAGTAAAACCCCAGGTCCTGAGTGCAGTCTAGGGTAGTACCATTAGAAACACCAGGAGCACTTGTCTACAGGTGATCTCTCCCCTTTTCTTTGCTATTTAAATTGTAGTATTTTCATGAGACATTTTACTACAGG
The DNA here is from genome assembly GCF_027477595.1 of Haemorhous mexicanus. Lineage (NCBI taxonomy): Eukaryota > Metazoa > Chordata > Aves > Passeriformes > Fringillidae > Haemorhous > Haemorhous mexicanus. The sequence goes on from NC_082349.1 coordinate 28,032,502, forward strand.
GACCAAAACACCTTTCAAGCCAATGTTGAGGTGTTCAGCAGTGGGCCTGCTCTGGGGCTGTTTCTGACACTGCTCTGAAAGAGGAGTAAAAGCAAGTCTAATGCTAGTAACTTGTAAAGTACTCATTTTCTCTATTTTTTTTCCTAGCCAACTTATGTTTCTGTGCTAGAGAAACTCTGTGTAAGCTGTGTGTCTTGAATATTAATGTCCTTGCTCTGTCAGTTTATCAAATGAACTGAAAGACACAAACCATCCTGTTATTGTGTATGTTTGGAAGAAGGTAGTGTGGTTAAGACTGCATATCTTGAGTTTGTGTTTCTAGTGCAGTAATCTGGAGAGTTCCTTGCCTAGCTGACTAAAGCAAAATTCATAAATGTCAGACACAGGTGGTGGTTTGAAGACTAGAGAAATGTAAATGCATCCTGTCCCTCAGTGGGAATGGTGTGGGTGGCAAGAAGAACTAAAAATCATCTTACAGCCTTGTCCTAACACTCATATTTTTTCCTGCATGTTAAGCAGAGGTATTCAGTGGGTTGCTGGTATCAAGCTGAGTAGTTAGCTAATTGGGCTCTAGTGATGCCTGTCTTGGCATCCTGTCAGCACTGAATTCCTGCTGCCCAGCCATCCTTGCTGCTGCAGGAGTGCTTCACAGTCCCCTTGTGTTCTGACAACTGAAGCAGCCTAGAGAGCAAGTACCTAGTCTTTGAACAGCTGTGGTTGAATTGCTGCATGTCTGTCTAGTTTTCTCCTCCATACTGAACTAAAAAATACAAAGATCAGCTCTCATCTGTGGCTGAGACATGAGTGAGCATCCCTGAAATGTAAATTTAATTTGAACTCTTAAGCAAAAATGCAGAGGGGCTTCCTCTGACTCAGCTCCTGCCTCCTTGCAGAAACTCCCTCTGTCATTGCCGTCACTGGTTCTGCGTGGGGCTGCTGAGAGATGAGACAGCTGTTAATTCTTTGCTAAGATAGGGTGCCTTGTGTCTTGTAATAATCTATGGCTCCTTCCAGCTTGCTGTGGAGGAAAAGCTGCCCTTTGGCCAGGGGACTGGGGATTATTGTTGTGTAGCCTTGTTGTTCTGGTTTTTTAATTACCCATTTGCTGACCTTCCACTTCTTTGTAAATTTTGAGAGATAATTAAGATCAGGGCAGCTAATGAGCTGCGTGTGCACTAATTGCACCCTCTCTTTTTTTTTTTTACATACATTTGCAGACACCTCATTCTCCTGGAGAGTCCTCAGTGCCTGCTGTCTTAGTCAAGTCAGTGGAAGACCTTTACACCTCCTTTATTTACTCCAGGCAACCTGCAGAAATGAGATAAGATGACCCAGATCAGATAGAAAGTTTTTCCAGGAGGGCCCATTGTTGAACCATTCATGCCGTGCCCCCTTGACAGTATGAACAGATTCATCAGTCAAAATTGGCTGGCAGAAAGTTGAGCAGTCTGTTACTGTGCTGTGAGTTTTGCTGCCCCTCTTGGGTATCCTAAGGCTGGTGCTGCTGGGACAGATGGAAATGTTGGTGTTTCTGTGGGCTGGAGATGCCACAATAATAAACAGCTGGATGCAATGTATTGGGTTGACCTTTGAGCAGCAAAATGGATTTCTAGTTATTTAATGGGAGCAAAATGAATTGAGGGTTAGTTCTCTCATTGTTGGGTTTTGTTCTCTTTTCTAGACTTTCTGCTGCTTGCATGCAGAAATATTTGTTTCTCCTCTCCAGTGTTCATTTCATACTGAGTCTCCCAGTCTCTCAACCATAGCATTTTGTAAACCCTGTGAGTTCCCTGTGTGGTTGCTTTTATTCCATCTTCCGAATTATTTAAGAATTTCAACACCCATACAAGAGTTGCTCAGTTTACAAGGTGGATTAAGTGCCTTGCCAAAGGCAGTGGCTGTTTATGCCTTGGTACTTTGTCTCTAGAGTTCCCTAGACAAAACCTACTGAATTCACATCTGATATCCCACCTCTGGGGAAGTGGAGGTGGAGCAGCAGGAGGAGAGGGAGAGGGATCCTTGCATTATACCATGTCAGACTCATCAAACAGGTCTGCAGTGGCAAGTCTTCTTTCCATGACCTGGTGAGGTCCAGGCAGAAAGGATTTCAGTCTACACTGAAGCTCTTGGATTTGCTTGTGTAGCTTTGATCTTTCTTTTCTGTGTTCCTTTATGCAGAAATGATGAAGAAACATGAAGACCAACATCTTGTCAGGAAGTCTCATGGTTGGCCTCTGCCATGCTCTGGGCTCTGTGACCAAGGGCCACCTCAGGAACTGTGTGTCCCTCCTGCCCTGCTCTCTGCAGTGTTGGCAGCTGCATGATTGGCCACTTCCCATGCCTGCTTCAGTGGCTGCCCAACCTGAAAAGGAAGGTGTCATAGGAAGGGACAAGCTGGAGCTGCTGCCAAGGAAGGCTGTCTGGAGCAGCACAGGCTCTCTGTATGACCCTGCTGTCAGGGTTTTTTTGTTCAGAAACGTTTAAGCCCTTGAAAAAACCTGGAGTGTGATATCTCAGGTATGCCCAGCAGGTGTGATAAATGTTAGTTTTACTTTCAGGAGAGTAGTTTGTTTTTTGTTGTACCAGTGGTGTACTGAGTTACTGCTCTTTAATATAATGGTTCAGGAGAACATCCAAGTGTCACATTGTGTTATGTATCCTTTAAGTTTAAGAGAGGGAAATTGGCTGCCCATCCCTCCTTCCTTCAGTGCATGAGCTGTTTTGACATTGTGTGGGGATGTGATTTTGGTTTTTAATACAGTGGTTGCTCTACACACTCCTTGCTGTGAGGAGAGCTGAAGAAACCTCCTTCCCCAAGAAGATGCTGTGATTTTTTTGGATGTTGTGTGTACAAAGTGTCAGGAATCTCATCTTAAAGATATGGAATAAAATCTGTAAGGAATCCAGTGAGAGAGAGCCTGAAGCTTGACCGTGTTTGTGTAGCTCCTTGCCTGTGGCAAGTGATCCTAATGGGTGTTAATGCAGAGAAAAGCTGTGAAAACACAAGTGCCCTGGTTAGGAATGCTGGCATCCAGCTGCTTTTCTGGTACCTGGAGTGTTCCTCACCCTTTCAGGGGCTTCAAGGGCCATTTTGTGCCCACCTGCAACCATGCCAGAGGTATCTTCCTCTGCAAACCAAGAAAAGCTGAATTATACTAGCAGTAATACTGGAATGGATAAAAGCCCAGCATAAGACGTTTGTGGATTGGACTAATTGATCTTTAGAGCTCTCTTCCAACCCAAACCATTGTATTATTCTTTCACCTTTTTTTTCCCAGCATTTAAGGGTGGTTTGGGATGTGAAACAGCTAAAAAACAAAAATCTGTGGCTGGTTAGAAAGCAGCTGCTGGGAAAGCTAACAAAGGAGATGGAAGGAGAATTCTGAGGAGCAGGGGCTGTCCAACCCTGTGGGGAGCTTCAGAGGTTTCCTGACTTCTCTGCTGCCATATTTGGGTTGGGGCACTCACTGTACATATTTGTTATTCGTCACTGAGCTTGCTGAGAGCTCACCCTCTGCTGCAGAACCTCCTTTTGATTTCAGGGAGGTGACAGCTGGGGCCATGGTGGGATGTCCTGAGAAGATCCTCAAATCCTCTTTTTGCTTGGGCTGCCCTGGCAGTGCCAAGTGCCTCCTGCAAACTGACAACAGGAAAATGGGGTGGTGAGTTTTGTTTCTCATGGAAAAGGGCTGGGGTTTGTGACCAGGGGACTGTGGCCCTGAGTGGGCTGCCACCTCCAAAAATTCCAAATGGTGTAGGATGTCTCCCAGACCCCACCTGCCACCTCCCTGTGAAGCCTTGTGCAGGCTGACCTAGAACAGAGACTAGACCGAGTTAAAGAGTAAAGTAGGGATTTATTAAGAGGCCTCAATAGATCCACCTTGGGCTGTACAACCCAAAATGGACCACTGGTCATAGGGTCTGACATTTTTATAAGTTTTGGTCCATTTGCATATTGGAGTTAATTGTCCGATCTTTGGCCCATGAAGTCTCATCTTTCTTGTTTTTCTCTCTTCAGTCCACCGTTGTTTGTGCTCTTGGGCCTGGGATTTGGATCATTTGTCCTTGGGTCCCCAGCTAGAGAGGGAATTGTTTTGTCTCCCTGCTCTGTGAAGAGAGCTCACCATCCCCTCATATGCAGCCTAAACTTCCTAATATGAAGCCTAGACTTGCACACTAAAGAAGAACAGAATCTGAAAAATATAAAAGCTAAAACCTGAGGCATCACCTGGGCTGCAGCACGGGCCTGATCTTGGCAGAGCGGTCAGTGTGTCCCTGCTGCTGCTGGCTCACTGCTAGGTGGCAGCCGACGCCAGTGCTCAGTAGCTCAGTTCCCTGCAGCCTCAAACTCCTCCGGGGGCCTGGGAGGGCGAGGGAGGTGAGGAGCTGAAGACCATCCTGCTCAGTGGGCAGGTCCTCATTCCCCACAGGAGCTGCCTCTGTCCCACTCCCTGCCCCCAGGCTGCCTGGGCATGCAACTGGAAGCTTTGGGGATGGGTCCCACTGCTGTCTCAGGAAATTGAGAATGGAGAAATACCATGGGGTCTGGAAGGTGCTGTGTGGAAACTGGGAGCTTACATGTGTGCAGAAAGGTAGCAGCAAATTTGTGGGAGAAAGCCAGCAAGTGTCAAACAGTAACTCTGTGAGTTGGGAATTCCCAAACCTGCCAGTTTGAGTATGGAGGGAGCATATTCTGGGCACATCACTCTTTTTTCACCCTGGGTACCTGTTGAAGGTGGGCTATAGGGCCTTCCTGCTATTCCATGTATCTTTTCTTTAATGCTGATCAGGATTTCTTTTTTCTTTGAGGCTTTGCCATTCACATGTTGTCTGCTAGTGCTTGGTTAGTTTTCCATTTGCTTTCAGTCAAGATAAAAGGTGAAGATCTGAACCTTAATCCTGAGCCTGGACCTCCCCCCCCCCCCCCCCCAGCACCTGAGGGACAGAATACCCACCTGGAGCTGCTCTTCCCAGCTGTGTGATGGCACCTCCCTTCCCAGAGCAGTTCAGCTCACATTCCTCATGCCCAGCAGGTCCCTCTTTGTACATTTGTTGCCTAAGGCAGTGGAAAAAAGAACAAAGATACCTCAGGGACTGGAAAGTGATGCTGTATTCATATCCTTGCTCTTGTGCACTGCTGTGAGCCAGTGCCAGGTGGTTGGAAAGGAGGGGTGGCTGTGCCAGGCACTGGGATAAACCTTCTTGTCAATTTTTGGGGAAGCCAGACCCACAGAGGTGTCTGATGGAAGAAAAAGGGTTCTGTTCTGCAACAACCCTGTCCCTGCAGGTGTCACGTCCCTCCTGGAGGGATCTGGAGTCATCCCCCTTCCTCCTCCTTGTGGAACATCTCCATGGGGCACTGGTGAGCCTGGTGTGGATCTCCCTCATCCTGGGGTGTGCATGTAAAGGGGTCCTGCTCCACCAGAGGAGCTTGGGGTGGAGCTGCTTTCCCCTCCTTTGCCCCTGGTTTCCCCCTTCCCCATAGCTGTGCTGCCAGCAGAGGTGATCAACTCAGAGTCTCTGGGGAGAGGACCAAGATGTTTAGAGGAAATTAAAAATTGAAAGGCAACGTAGCTCTGCCGCTCTCCCTAAAAGCTGGGGTTAAGCCAAACAGCAGCAAGATGTGTGCTCCAGAGATTTGCTAATGGACTCGGGGACGGGAGGGTCCGGGGTCAGCCCTGGCAGGTGGAGGGAGCTGTGGGGCCGGTGGCTCTTCCCCTGCTGGGCCAGTGGGAAGCAGGTGCTGGAAACGTGGTGTTCCTGTGGCTGGGGCCACGCACGTGAGAGCAGAGCCACACCTGGATCACCTCAAGAAGGACGCTGGTGGGTGGGTGGGTCTGGGAAGGGTGAGGAGCAGTGCTCCAGGCAGGGATTTTGTTTTCGGGGGGTGCTTATGGAAGAGTTTCTCCCGGCTGCCTGGCTGCCGTGGTAATCGGGTACTTTGAGTTTTAAACGGGATGTCAGGAAGGATTTGCCTGGCGAGGAGGATGGGAAGTGACAGCTCCCTTTGGGTGAGCAACGTGCAGCAGAGGTGGCCAAACACCTCCGTCCCTCCCTCCCGGCGCTGCAGCCAGGCAGGAGCGGAGCTCGGGGTTCCCAGGCTGCCCTCCGGGCACACGGGTGGTCCTGCGCTGGCCCTGCAGTGGTCGCTGTGGCTGAGCCATCTCACCGAGGGTGGCATTTTCCAGATCGATGCCTCAGCCCATCCCTTCCCACCCCTCTGCACTTCTGAGTCAAGCCATGCTTTGCAACGTTGGGTTCAGCTAAGAAAATCATTTGGGCTTGAAAACCAAAATTGAGTGCTTCTGACCCTAAAAACGTTTGTGGTTTTATTTTTAGAGGTTTTGTTTTGTTTTGTTTTTGAGACGGAAATTGAATCTTTTCCCTGTTTTGGGAGGATAAAAGTGTATTCAACCCTGCATCAGATTGTTTCACTTGACCCATGAGTAAATGCTTTTCTTTCCTCTGACCTGGAAGGCTTTCTTTTGTTTCCATTTGGCAAGAAAAAGGGAAAAGCCAAATCCTGGTACAGGTCACTGCAAAATAAGGTCTGGAGCTGGAGCTTTTCAGCCTAAGCGCTGTGCCAAGACCCATCAGCTCTTCCCACCAGTCCCTGGAGTGGCTCCCTTTTTCTTGCAGTAAAAAGCCCTGGTTTTGCCTTGCATTTTGCTGGGATAAAATGACTGCCAGGCAGGAGAGCAGCCTCTGGCTGCTGGGTTTTGGATGAGCAGAGATGAGGACAATGCTTGTGTCTTGCTGGCCTTTTGGAAGACATCCCTGGGATGGCTCATGCAAGCTGGCCACCACTGCATCTCTGCAAAGACCCCTCTGGGTGGCTTTGGGGGAAGTGCCAAGATATTCCTGTGGCAGGAAGGAATGGGAAGGAAACATGGGGCAGCAATTCTGCTGCAGCATCCCTCGGTGGGAAATGGATCAGTGCTGCCTTTTCGTTGGACCAGGGCTGTGCTCTGGGTTTTGGTGCTCTCTGCAAGGAACTGTGCACACTCTGTCCCACAGAAACAGGGCTGTAGGTGTCCTCCTGAGCACCCCTTGCATCCAGGTGAGGTCTCCTGTCTTCTCTCCATCTTGGACCTAGCTGCTCAGGTGTTTCCAGTTACAGTGGCACCACTCCAAGCACAGCATTCAAAGGAGAGGGAGAAAGGAGGGAGCTCCTTGTGGATGCTGTGGGATTCTTTGACCTCACAGGCAGCAAGAAGGGGGGCAGATGGGGTGGGCTGTTCTGCCCCCAAAGTTTAGGACCACTTGGGACTGCTGCTGGCGAAACCCTTTCCTGGTGCTGCTGCAGGAGGGGAAGATTGGCTCCTTCCTACTGACAATGAGTTGGCAGGGCAGGTGAAGAGGGCCTGGGACGGATGAGGTTCCCCGTGGCCCCTGCTGCCCTCATCCTGCGTGGGCGGGCTCCTCATCCCCTCCCTGCTGCCAGGAGGTTTCTTTTCTGATTCAGCTCTTCCAGGGCAGAAGCTGATTGCAGAGGGGTTGTGATCTCACTTGTGCTTTTAATCCCACTGCTGTCAAGCTCCATTAGGAGGTTTGGCATCATCTCACTACCTCTGGGGCTGGGCTGCTGTTTGCCCAGCCTGAAATGAGGACAAGTCTGGGCTACGCTGGAGCGATCAGGGGCCGGGGAGCCAGGGATGCTTTAGAGGCCGTGGCTGCCCCCACTGCTCTCCCCTGCACTTCCACACACAGGAAGGGGTTGCAAGAAGTGTGAGACGAGCTCGTTTTGGTGGCCTGGCTTTGGGAGCGGGATAGAGAGGAGCTGGGATGGCGGCAGGAGCCACTCCCCAGGCACTGAAGGCGCTCGGAAACCTTGCGGTGCTGCAGCCTCAGCCCACGCACTGCTCCAGCTCATTTGGGTGACCCGGGGCCGACCTCCCCCCGCTGCCGCCGCACACGTGTGGCCGTGGCCGGGCTGCGTGCGGAGCCGGGCATCCTTCCCCTGCTGCCGCATGCGGAGGGGAAGCTGAGGGGCCAGGAGCTGGGGCTGAGCATCCTTCCCAGCCTTGCCAGTTGGGCTGTGCGGCTCGGCAGGGCGAGGGGAAGGTGCTGTCGCTCATCTCTGTCCTGGCCACCGATGCCCCATGAGTAGCTCCCTGGATTTCCAGACCCATATGCTGCAGGAGGCTGTCCTAGGACCGGCCTGGCTCATCATTGCCCTCCTGGGCTTGTTCTCAGCAGTTTTGAAATTCTGTCTGCCCACGTGCTTGCAGTTACCCAGAAAGGAGCTGACATATGAGCAGAACTTGAGGAAGGGCAGGGATGGTGGGAATGCAGAGAGCCAGAGCCATACAGGCTCCTGGGGGCTGTCTGGGTGGTCAATGGGGTAATGGCTCAGTCCTCCCTGACCTCCCTCTCACCTGTGCCAAAGGAGAGTAGAGCCAGGCTCGTCAGCCCATGGCCAGGAGCTGTCAGGGTTTGGGCAGGCACTGCTGTCTTGATTATGGCCAGAGTGTGACTTTGAAAGGCTCCTGTGCAGCCAGGAAGGTTGGATCGGGCTCTGCTCGCTAAAGAAAGAGGTGGAGGTCTTAGCCCTGCCCTGTGCTGGGGCTTGGGAGTGTTGGTTTGGGTTGGGGTAGCACCACTGCACCCCTTGCTCCTCACTGATGGCTCCTGAAGCTTGCCAGTAGGAGCCTGACTTCTTCCTTGTGGCTTTGTCCCATGCTGCCCTGTCCCATGGATGGTCCCTGTGAGGATGTTCCAACCAAACCATGGAGCTTGTGCTCCCATGAGCCTGGAGGGGTGGTTGGTGTATGTGTGGTGAGGTCATGCTTGGCTGCAAGGAGTTAATTTTCTGCTCTGTCTTTCCTACTCCACTAAGCACCACCCAAACTCACCCTTTGGGGCTGGGATGGGCTTTTCCCTGTGCCTGCTGCTGGCCCTGCTTGGAGCCACATGAGCCACAAATCCCACTGGGCATGTTTTCCCTACCAACCCAGTGCTATGTCTGTGCCCACAGTGATTGATGGGCCTCTGCCAAGACAAGCAGGGCTGTGGCTTGGCAGGCACAGAGACCCTTCAGCAATCGATGCACCAAGGAAATCCCTGGCTCTCATGAGAGCCTCACTGGAGCAGGGTAAAACCTCCTTGCTGGAGAGCCCCAGGTTGCTCAAAAGGTGGGGCATTTCCTTCCTGGAGCCAAGAAAAGCAGTTCAGCTCCATCAAATATTTAGGTTTCATGTTTGTGGGTAGGCAAAAGGAAAGCTGTGTCTCATGCCAGAGTTCTATCCACTAGTGATGGAAAGGGCATCAGCACTTTCCCCATGGGACCCCTGTGTTGGCTGGGAAAAATCCTGCCTCCTCACATGCACTGGGCAAGGAGGGTGAAAATGAACAGGTTTTTTAATTTATCCAAGTTTTCTATGGACACCACCATTCTTGTAGCTGTCCCAGTGGATACAGCTGGTGGTATTCCCCGTTTTTTATCCCAGACCCCATGTGAGGGAGCCTGTTCCCTTTGTGTGGCTCACTCTGTGTCTCCTGGGGAGGATAAACCAGGAGGGAGGTGTTTACTCAGCTCAGCAAGCATCCCAGTTTTAGACTGAACAGTCCAAAATGTAATGTGGGATATTTTCCCCACATCTGAACTATCTTAAGGTAAGGTAAAGTGCATCCTTAGCTCCTGGCAGGGTCTAGGAGCACACAGTACCCCATGGGCTACCCAGATCTACCCTCCACAGCTTTAAATCCTGTTCCTTGATCTCTCTGGACTTTTGAGCTTCTTCCCATGCCTCTGGGATGGGGAGACTGAGCCAGCTGAAGAGGGGAAGCAGCTCTTGCTCCCAGGCTGATGCTCTGGGAGTGCAAGGGGTTAATACTACTCTGCTGCCTAATCACAGCCCAAAGCTGTAAACTCCTACCCCGGGGGAACATCACTGCAGCTCTGGACGTAAAATACTCAAGCCTGAGCTTTAATGATCTTTATCTTTGGGAAGGAGAAAGCATAACTCTAATGATATTAGCCAAGGCTTGTTCTGTCTCTCCTCCAGCTCAGATGGATGGGCAGCCCTGTGTGTCCCTGTGCAGTGTGGAGAGCCCTGGTCCTCGACACCCAGGCTGGAGTTCCTAGATAGCTGTAGTGATGGGGAAAGATTCTCTTCTGGGCAATGCACCCTCCCTTCACCAGCTCCTGGGGGAAAACAACCATCTGCTCATTCAGTGGGTGTGGAGGTGCCACGGCGCATCTCTCCCCCACCCACTGGCTTTGGGGGTGTCTGCAGTCCCGCAAACACATCAGACTGGGGGGGAGTGCAACCACACAGAGACCCCCCCTGTGACACTGGTGCCTGGCTATGTGTGATCCCTGGGTTGCAGGATGGGCACATCCCTCAGATAAGGGAGGTGCTGAATGTTCCTTGTGTGATTGAGCTCGTTTTTCAGTGTTTGTGCAGGCCAAAGCAAACCCACCGAGGTGTACCATGGCTAATGAATGCACATCTGGCATGGGAAATATGCTGTGCAGGGGGAAGCTGTGCATTATTAGCTCCCCTGAGCTTTCCCCAGCGAGCAGGCAGGCTTGGGAGGCTCTGGCCAAATGCTCCTGGGTGGGGATGAGAGGGATGAAGGTCCAGTGAGGGGTGAGGGTATCACAGGATCATGCTGAGACACTGAAACCTATGCATACACTCACCCCCCAATCAGAGATGCAGAAACATGCTCTGGCTGACTCCTGAGGACCCTTCTGTATGTTAATCCCCCATTTTCAAGCCAGAAGCCCTGATGTTCAGTGCACAAGGCAACTAGAGAGCTTGAAACCTGTGAGGAGCAGGCTAGATGCAGGTAAGGACAGAATTTGACACTGTCGGGCTTTTTCTGATTGATACAGCAGCCTTGAGTTCTGCTAAAATGAAAATAAAAGCAAGATCTAGCACAGAATGAAATAAATTCTCCTGCCAGCAGCTGCAGGTTCAGCTCCTGAGCATCCTCCAGCATCAGCATTTTGGGCTGGTGGAAATGCTGGCCTGAACAGGAAGGAAATGATTTATGTGCTGGAGAGCAAGGGGTGAGATGTACCAAGGCAAGGGCACCCAGGAGTAGGGCTCTGCAGCAGGGCTGGGGCTCTGTGCACACACCTGGGTATCTCGTGGGGTTTGCAGGTGCAGATATTGTGGAAGAAGCACTTAAATTAAGGATTCACTGACTTATTTACCTGAATGTTCATCCTCATGAATAAGGATGTGGAAAGAGAAGTCTAGGGGCTTAGATTTTTTTACAACAGAGAAAAAGCCAGAAGGAACCAAAAGTATTTTATGGTTTTGTTTTAAAACTAGTCAGTGAAATCCTTTCCAGCATGGGCAAGATGGAAATTTATAAAACCCACAAGAACTTCCTGTGCTGAATCAGGATTAGCTGCAACACTTAAAAGGTTTAAAATCAATTGTGCATGTGGGTATTGCAATATCTGAGGGTAGCAGAGGGTGAGAGTCTGGCAGGCTCATGATCCCTCTATTGCCAGGGTACCTGTGTACCTGGGGCCTGGCATGCTGAGCTGTTTGTGGTGCCCTGGCAGCAGCTGATCCCGAGATGCCAACAAGGCAGGATGCTTTGCAGGTGCTTTGTGTTGCTCTTGCCCCAAAACAAACTGAAATAAGAACTTGACAAGTATTTTGTATCAAGCTGCTGCTTGATTTGCCAGTAGTGCTAACCTAAACACTCTGAACATGCCAGCTTAGCCTCCCAAACCATGTATTTTATTTAAAACCACATCAGCTGAAAACAAAACCTTCAGCTTTAATTTTCTTTCCCGTTGCAGAGCGTCTGGCGCTTCTGTTTCTGAGCTTTTCCCAGCCACCACAAAGTGGGAATCCCACCTCCTTCTCTGTTCTGTTTGGTCACCCATGCATTGCTTTAAAAATAATGTAACAACAATAGGAAAGACAGCTTGAGGGGGGAAAAAATGAGACCAGCATAGGAATCAGGCAAGCTGATAACTTGCTTGCTGGAGCGATGCTGCTTCACACTGGCTTTGCTGTGATCTCCTGCAGTGCCTGCCAGCTTTGGGCCAGAGCCACGGGGCTGATAGGGGAGCATCATCTGGATCTGGGCAATCGCAGTTCTGTGTAAGCCAAGTGACTCCTTAAGCCCAAAGAAACTCTTTTCCATGTCCATCTATGGAAAAGGCAAAATGTCAGATCCTGAATTAGCTGTAATAATGCCTCCCATGGGCCTGGCAGTGCTTGCTGAGGGGAGAAGTGGCTCTCCCTGCAGCCTGGGCTGTCATCACCTCCTTGCATCCTGCCCAGAGCAGCCCAGGAAATGACTTTGTCACTTTTCCTGGCCTCCTCCTCCGTGCTCGCCTGGATGTCTCTAATTCCCATCCCTCCAGCAGCTCTGAAGCCCAGCTAACGGGAAAATGCATCTCTCCTACCCTGCGCAGAAACACTCGGCGTGCTCCGTGCTCCTCTGTATTTGCCAGCCCTCTGATGGGCTGGAGTGGATGATGTGGATTCCCCCACCGGCAGGGGAGTAGGGAGGCTGTCCCTGGCCGGGCTGAGTGCAGGTGTTGGTGTGTGCCACGCAGCCCTGCATCCCACAGCAGCCCTGCATCCCACAGCCAGCAGGCGCAGAGGGTAAGTGCTGTGGCAGGATCCACTTATCTGGCCTTTGCATTTCATAATTCATCCTGCCCTTTTGCTGAAGGCACAGAGCCCTCTGCATCCAAACGAGCGTTCATTTCCTCCCGGCTCAGCTCTGCTGCTGGATCCCAGGGAGCAATCAGCGGGTCGGGCTCCTGGCATCACAACCAGCAGCTACAAGGGCTGGGCTGGAAGAACAGAGAGAGCAATCCGTGCCCAGCAGAATGCCCTGATGGATGGCAAGGTGATGGAGGAGAAGGTGAGTGGTGTTTTCTGCCCAGCTTTATAGCTTGCTCTGCAGGGAGGAAAAGTATCAGTGGTGTCTTGTCCTTAGGAACTGAAGGACAGGAGAGTTTGCCTTGCTGTAGCAGAGGTTCTGCATTGATCCCACCAAGCTGCACTGCCTTGCCATGGCTTTTTTGCCTTGTTGAGACCAAAATCAGAGAGAAACAGGCAACCACATGTTCTCCTGGCACAGCAATCCTCACACTTGCAGCGGTCAGCTTGTGGTGCAAGGCATGAGATTCAATTATCTTTATCGTAGCTCGCAGCAGTGAGCAGCTCTCTGCTTCCAAAGGTGATGCCAACTGCAAGCTGTACCTTCTCCAGCTTAAACTCTTCCTTTGGAGCTTCAAAGCTCCCAGCAGCTGGAAACTCTTCCTGGGAACAGTTCTGTTTATGTGTGTGTGGCTTTCCAATGCCAGCATGGGCTTGGGGCACTCAGCAATGGGCCGAGCTTGCAGCAAAGCCAGCAGTGCCTGTGGCCTCACACTGGGGAGCCAGTGTCTGCTAAGAGAGATGTGTTTTACAGGGAGTCGTGGAGAGGGAAGGTTGTTCTGTCTGAAAAATGGTGGACAGGCTTGGCATCCCCACCCCTGGGCCTGGCTTATCTCTGTGGCAGTGGTGTGTGATGGGTTTTTCTCCTGGCTGTTTGCAGAGGCAGAATAGTAGTAGCTGGGACATGGTGAATGGATCAAGCCAGACCCTCTGAATGCCCACCATGGGGCCGAGGCAGCGGTGACATCAGGAGACACTGTTAGGGATGGGGGTGCTCAGGGGACTGCAAGAGTGGCTTTGGGATGGCTGGGGTGCTGCAGGACCTGGGCATGGGGATGTTGCAGGTTTGACAGCGACTGGGGTGATGCAGCGCTTGGCTTTGGGGGTAGCCGGAAGGTACCCAAGAGTTCGAGGCTGCTGCCAGTGTGTGCTCCCCCGGGAGAGGATTAGGCTTTTTTGTGTGTGTTGAGTGGGTGTACCCCCTCTTTCCCCTACCGTGGGGCCGGGGGCGGTGCTGGGGGCGGCAGCTCCGGCCCCGACAAACTCCTCCCCCGCGGCCGGACCCGCCTGGGCGCTCCCGCTCCACCGCTCCGGTGATTATTCTTCCTCCTATTATTTATTATTCCCGCTGTTATTGCTCTTGCCCTCCTCCTCTTCCTCCGGCCCTCCCCCGCCGCCCCGGCCGGTCCCCGCCTCAGCCGCCGCCGCCGCGCTCCGGACCAGCCGCCGCCGCTCCTGCCCGGCCCGGGCGCCCAGGTAGGGCTCGGGCACCCCGCCGCCCGCCTCCCCCGCTCCGCGGCTCTCCAGGGGCGTCGGGGCCGAGGAAAAGCTCTGCCAGGGATGGGGGCTGCGATGGGAAGGGGGAAGCCCGAGTGATGGGGGGCGCCGAGCACAACGGGCAGGGATGCTCGGGTGGGATGCTCCCAGCATCATCCTGCTCCCTGCATCCCGGGGCTGCTCCGGGTCCCTGCGCCACAGCTTCGTCTGGGCAAAGCTCCGGGGCTGTGGTGCCCTACAAGATCCTGACTCGTTTTATCAGGGTTGTGTTGTCCAACTTAGCGCTGTGCTGGGTTTGTTCAGTCCCCGTGAACTCTGATGGCAGCTCGGGTGGGTAGGACAGAGTTTTCCCATCTCTAAACCTACTTCTTTGCAGCCGCTTGAAGTTTTGGAAGTCCCAAGCCAGGGGCTTAGCCTCCTGCTCCCTCTCCTGGGGCCCAAAGCTTTGCCATTCATCAAGGACATGTCAGCCCATCAAATCCCCAAGCTCACCACCAAACCTCTCCATAGAAATGGTGGCTGCCTTTGCTGAAGTGGAGGAAATCAAATCCTTTTGTTTATTCCGAAGGATCTCTGTTTTATCTCTCATTGGGCTGCAGTAATTAAAGGAGACCTCTGCTTGAGCTATTTGCCTGGCTTTTGTTTTCTCTTAAGGTTATCCTGGAGGATTTTATTCCCTCCAAAAGGGCATGTGGAAACATTTAGTGTTTTCAGCTGTATTTCATTTGTATACTGTTGATTGTCTCTCCAGGAGAGAGATTTTCTAAGGGGTGGTGGAATATTCCACCCCAACAGAGGTTTGTGTTTCTGGGGCTGTTTTTTATCCCTTCCCCAGCTTTGCCCCTTGCTCCCCTAAGCCTCAGAATTCCCTGTGATGCTGTTTGAAGGATACTGTGTGTACTGGGGCTGCTGGTTGGCATTCAGCTTTGTTCCTGCAGGATCGAAAGGGTTCTAACCTGGGCTTTGCCAGGAGTTAGGAGAAAAGGCTTTTCCTAGGAAGGACTTTTTCACCTGTTGAAAGTCCAAGAGGGGAGAGCATCAGAAGGCTGCCATTCTGGATGTGATGGTGAATATCAGATCAATGAGTCTGATCCTATTCCAGCACCATCTCTGCTGGGATGTGAAATCCTTGTCCATCTCTTTCCAAAGTGCTGGATTTCAGTCTGGCCCCAGCCCTGAGGGCAGCCAGTTCCAGAGACCTGCTTAGGAGAGACAGCCCAGCCCTGCACTGTTCCAGCCCAAAAGACCTTTTGCAGGGTGGAAGTCAGGTGGGAAGGATTTTCCATTTGGCAAGCCCTCCTCTGTGGAGAAATGCAGAGCATCCTCCAGCCATTTTGCATGGGGCATTTTGGGTGCGTGAACTGACAGGAGAGCTGGCAGCTTTGTGTGTCTGCTGGGAAGAGTCAGGACGGAGCATTGAGCTGCTCCCACCCGGTGCAGGATCACCCAGCTTAGCCATGGGCACAATAGGAGATATGCTCCTATTTCTGGGAGCTGCTTTGTGGTCATGCCTCAAATCTGACAGCCCCCAGGGCAAGTGGCAAACAGAAATAAGGTCAGGCTGTGGTGTTCCCTTTGTTCCCTGCCCCGGCTGCCTCCAACATTTCCCCCTCCATCCTCCATCCCTGCTGCCCCCTATCCCTCCTGGCATCTCTGCCCTCCTAACCTTTCCTGTCACTCCTTTCCCACCAGGATGAAATATTTACCGTGGCTCTGTTACCCTTGTTTTCTTGAAAATGAGTTTCACACTTCATCTGCAGGAGACATTTTAGAGACTTCACGTTGGGTTTTCCTCCTTGCTGGGTGTGTGTGGCAGTGTGTGCGTGACCACCCCAGCCAGCCCCGCTCCTGCCTGATGGGGCTGCTAAGGTGGAGCATCCTGAGTGATGGATGAGTCTGTAGCCCTGCTGTGTGATAAATCAACAAGGAGAAAAAAAAAAAGTCTGAAATCCAGCAAAGAGTTTAGCTCTGCAGGGCTGGCCCACCCGTGCCCAGTTGCATTGTGGCTCCTTGCTCTGCCTGGGATGCAGTGGGTGAAAGGAGTGTGAGTAGCAACTGCAGGTGAGCTTTTCCTGTAGCTTTATAGAAAAGTCAGTCCTGGACCTGATCCTGGAATGACTCCACTTGAATTTACCACAAACAGTGGGGTTTGGGTCAGATGCTGTGCCCTGTGTTTGAACCCAGAGCCAGCTGTGGCCCCAGCTTTCCCTGGTGTGTGCAGCCATGGGGCTGTGGTCCAGGATCCTGAAGAAGGGGCCGTCTCTGAGAGATGGATTCCTGGTGGCTTGGAAAGCAGTGCTGTGGCTGGGTGACCCTGTCCATCCCATGGAGCGTCTGCTTCCAGATGGGCTGTCCTCCCACAGCACGCTGTCAGCTTCGTTGTGGGTATTGGGCTGTCTGAACTGCAGAGCAGGAAAGGGGACCCATGGCTTTCCCATCCCTGCAAGGGGCAACTTTCCAGGAAGAGAGAACCTTAGGTCTATGTCAGAGGATTCACTCTGGTGACTGAGGGGAGCAGGAGGGGCTTCCCAGCATGTGTCGTGAGGATGGGGATCTCTGGAGATCAGAGTGGCTGTAAGCTCCTGTTCCCATGGGTGGTGTGGCTGTCCCTGGGTCTGCAATCCCACTGGGAAGGGTGAGGTACGAGGGCTCCTTGTGGATGGTGTCAGATTCCCTGGATTGCCAGTGGTGGGGTTTGGGCTGGCTCCCCTCCAGGCTGGCTGGTTTTCAGCATGGCCACTTCGTGGTGCCCTCAGGATGGGAGGAGCAGCTCATCCCTGTGGCATGTCCAGCTCTCTGCTGGGGTGACCTGCAGTGGCTCCCATAAAAATTCCTCCCTGCTCCTGCTATGCTTCCTTGGAAGCCCATGGGGAGGTTACAAACATTTGTGTTCCCAAGACTAGAAAATGATCACCCAGAGGCCCTGGAGATGGGCATCCAAGCTTTGGTCTTCCAAGCTCTGGGCATGTCACGTCTCCTCCCCGGAGCTCAGGGATGAGCAGCCGGTAGCAGCTGCCACATTGGGTAGACAGAGGCAAATGAAGAGAAGATTAGAGAGTTTTCTGGGTTGTTTTTTGGATCCTGATCACAAAGTCTCCCTTCCAGAGCCAGCAGCTGGCCCTGATGTCTGGCCCCAAAAAGAGACAGTCTGTCTGCCTTGCACTTTCGGGGAGGCTCCGAGAGCCCTCCCGACTATAGTACTGGTGCACGTGGGAGGCTCCTCTCTCTGTATTGCTGCCTGAATGCAATTAGGCTTTAATGAGTCATTAAAATAAATCTCTGTTTCTACTCCAAGCAAACATGCTGGGGGGATGCTGACAGTCGGAGCAGCAGGTCTTGCATCATGCGGAGGAAGAGGCTGCCCTTCCCCGTGCCTTCCTCCCCTGGGCTGGCACCCTCCATCTCCCTTTCCCTTGGAAAAAAATACATTTCCCAAGCACCATGCAGATTAGCAGCTACTGTGAGAGTGGGATTAAACTATAACCAGCCCTAGAGTTGGGTTTTTTGCTGGAGGAGCTGTGATCTGGAGGGTTGTCTGTTCCCTGGTGCCAAAGTGCACCTGTCTGGCTGGAAGTGGGCAGGGATGTACCTGGTTTGTTAGAGATGTTGATGGCCATGTCCTGTTTAACCCTTACCTGGATCTGGTAGGCAGCTGGAAGAGATCTCAGCTGGCCTCATGGCTGGATGGAGATGATTGTGAGGCAAGCAGCAAAATGTGAAAGTGCAGTGATTCACCAATAGAGATCCATATAGTTTTCCTAACTGTAGTGTAAGTGGGATGCAGACCTCCTGAGCCAAGAGGGGTGGTGGTGGCCCCTCACCTTATGGGCAAACACAAGACTCATCTCCTGTCATTCCTCTTAACTGGTAAACAGTGCAATTACCCCTAATGATGTCTATGCTAATTGAATCCCTCCATAGAGGCTGTCTAGCTGGCACACTTGCAGGCAGGAGGGCAGATGCTGGCAGGACACAGAGGGACATCCCCTGCGTGTCCCAGAGGAGCAGCGCCCTTCAAGCAGCTGTCACTGTTTCAGCCACCAGTCCCTGGGCTGCAGGAGGGCACAGGTTAAACCTGGGGGCGAAACAGAGAATTTATTTTGTGTTTTATTTTAGCAAAACACGTAAATTGGGTGATGCCGCGGCACAACGGATCCGCCCTGGTGTTGTGCCGTGCCAGGGGGACTGGAGCTGATGGGATTACAGAGGCTCCAGCCTCATCCAGAGCTTTTCCCCTGGGCTTTGCTTTCGGGAGCAGAGCTTGCTGCTGCTACATGGAAAGGTTTTGCGCAAGTTGTGTTTCATGTGGCAGGCTGGGAGGAACTGGGATAGGGCAGATCTGTGTGGAACTGGGAAACTGGGGAAAGAGTTTTCATGGGAATGGTAGAAATGAGATGGGAAGGGTGAGATGGCATGGATGTCCAAGGCAAGAAGAGTGACAATGAAGTGGTGCCTTGGAGGAGAAGTTGTCCTAGGGAAGCTGCTGAGAAACTGGCTTAATGAAAAAAAAAATCTTTGGAGGGAAACTCACTGCTCTGCTTGGCTGGATCTTGTCGGGGTTGCTCTGTGGGGTTTCTCTGAACAACGCTTCTGGGATTGATGCTTCTCTTCAACTGTGCCCGGGATGAAGATGTGTTTGGTGTCCCTAAGTCCTGGTGGAATCACCCCCACTGGAGAGCAGAGCATGCACCTTCCTGTGGGGGAGGAGCAAGACAATCAAACCAGGGAGAAGATCCACAGAGTGTGTTGGCAGCCCCCAGGGAATGGAGGGATTTGGCTGAGGTCTTCATGTCCTTGCCCTGATGGGAAGAGCCCACTGGTGTGCGAGGTTGAAGGTTTCATCTTGAAGCAATGAGAGTGCTGGAGAGACCTGCCCAGGGCTGGGAATGAACAGGGAGTATCCTTGGTGGGAGGCTGGCTCCATCACACTGCTGGGCAGAGTGCTGGGAATGCTGGCTGATGCTGGGCATTACCTGTACTGTGTTGGTGCCTTGCCACAGGGTTAAATCAGTCATGGGAGCAGTGCAAGGTGCTGGAATCAGGGTGGAAGCAAATAACCTTTCCTGCTCCTTTTCAATCTCATGAGGATCCGTGTCTTGCTGGATGTTGTAAGCACCCATTGTGACAGGGGCTACATGGGGTGCAAGTAAGATCCAAGTCCTTGCTCTCCAGGTCTGTGTCCTTCAGGGATCCACAGTGCAGCAGGATTCAGCCTGGCCTCTGGCTCTCCTCAGGCTGTGGCCATAGGCAAGGTCCCAAGCCTTTAGCACACGTGTGTGGGAAAATTCTCCAGTTTTTTGGCGAGGGTCAGTCTCACCTGGGCCACACCCAGCATCCTGGCTCGCTCCACCGCTGGCTGCCGCAGCTGCTCCTCACGGGGACGTGTGGATGCTGGGAGGGACGGTGCCTGCAGCAGGGATGCTGGCCAGGTGCTGCCTGTGGGGATCTGACGTGCAGGATAATCTCAAAAGCCTTTCTCTGTGTGACCTGGCTTCATGCCACCGGTTTTGTCCCTGGTTATTTTGGGAGCGTGGCAGAGCGGCTCCCCGGCACACGTTCCTGGCCTCGGCCGCACGGGGCTTTTGCCAGGGGCTGCCCCGGGAGGAGCCCTGGGCACAGTGGTGGGAGATGAGCCCTGTGGATATTCCCATCCTGCATCCCGCTCTGAGCTGCCCACGTCTGACGCCTTCCCTGTGTCCGGGGCTGCTCACCACCCTTCCCGGGACTGCATCCACCCAGCCTGGCTCCGGGCTGGGCTGCCTGGGAGCCGGCTGAGCAAACCCAGCGGGTAAGAGACCTGTGGGGGGGATGAGGAGCGAGCTGCCATTCTCCAGCCCTGGGTTTTAAGCCACCCTGCAATGAGGAGGAGCTGCAAATGGCCTTGTAATTATATGGAGACTTGCCTTGATCCAGGTGTAGCCCTGGCTGAGCCCACGGAGTTGATGTCTGTGTGTGTTTTTGGGGACAGGGTGGGGTGACAGTCCCTTCTGTGCCCCTCTGTCGTATCCATGGCTGCAGTTAATCCACGCAGGCAGGTGAGAGGGGATCCGAATGGGCGCTTAAGGAGATAAAGGGCAGATGAGGTGCCCTAGTAATGAGATACCAGGATAATCCGTGCCTGAGAGGTCCCAGCCTGCAAAGCTGCCCTTCCTCCAGGAGTCTGAGGAATGCTAGGAGGTCTCCCAGGGGGAGGAATGTGGATGTGCCAGCTGGTCCCAGGATGTGTCAGGGCTTCACACACCTGGACAGAGATCGGAGGGGAATGTTTGGTCCTTTGTGGCTGTAAAGACAAATTGCTGTTGGCAGGGAAGTTCTCCTGGGCTCCCACAGGACAGGATGAGGCCTGGTGTGGGAGGCAGTGAACCTGGGTGGTCAAGAAGGTGGTTTTTGGTTGAGTTTGATGGCCAGAAGAAGGGATCTCCTGGGCTCAGAGGGTCAGGAGCACAATGTTACAGCAGGAGTGCAGCCCTTCTGCCCACCTGGGAGCTGGGGTTTGGCTGGCAGCTTCCACCATTGAAGGTGTTTGATTTTTTTTTTTTAATTGAGATTAATATCTAATTTCCACAAATTTTTTGCAAGAAAAGAGCTGGTTTCACACCCTTGGCACTTTGTCTTTCCCATCCCTGGGCTGGGAAGAGGCAGTGGGGAGCCTGGGGGAGCTGGTCCAAGTGGTGGAGGGAAAGCAAGGGCAGACTTGCAGCAGGGCACAGAATTTTTGGTTTTGATGACTGACTGTGACTCACTGGAGCCTCAGCTGGAGGACAGTGTCATCTCTGCAACCTGGCTGCCCTTGTGGTAGCTGGGAGCAGGGTGTTGGCTGCAGCAAAACTGCTGGGAAAACCCCACGTGGCTCAAGGCACCAAAGGCATCACAGCAGGAAAAAGCTCAGGCAGGAAATGGGCCACATGAAACACCCTTTCTGCTGGGGAAAACCTTATCTGGAGTTCTCTGCAGCAGGCAGAAAAAAAAGTTTTCCCAACTGCTGCTGTGATTTCTGTCAGCAGACTGGTCCAGACTCCAGTATAATTCCAGCAGAACCAGCAGCAGGTTCAGCTGATTCGGCTTCACAGTGACCCAGGGGTTTTCCATCTGGGCAGGAAGCCTGGGGGCGAGCCCCGGGACCAGAGGGAGGTTCTTGGGGGGCTGCCAGCTGCATCCCACCACACTGCCATTGCTGGGTAAAATTCATTTCATTTGGCTCAGCTTGTTTGTGTAGTGGGGTCTCCTTGGCTGTGCCCCCGTGGCTTGGTTTGTCCCCTCATGCTTTGCAGTACAGAGCACCTCACATGCAGGGAGTTTGGGGGACCCCAGCCTTGCCTGAACATCCATCCTGGCCCAAGGCTGGGGGTTGCAGCAGAGGATTGATCTCCCTGAATCTTGCTGGGCTGGGTCTGTGTGGGGCAGGTTGCAGCTGCCTGAGAGCTGCCCTGTTGCCTGCTGCCATAATCTCTTTTGAAAAGGCAGCCCCTGATGCTGGTTTTTTCCAATTAGGCCCTGGGAGATGACTCTGGTGAGGCAGCGGCCGGGCTAATTTACCAGGCAGACATTTCATTGAATTATCCCGTGAGCTGCAGAGCAAAACCAGGAGAGCAGAGCTTGGGTTGGGGCAGGACTTGTGGCAAGGTTTGGCACGATGCTCTTGGTGTGTAACCGTGCCCTGCCCCAGCCTGAACCTGCTCCCGAGCTCTGGTGGGAGTGCTTGACCCCTGCCGGGTGGCAGGGATGAGCAGAGGCTGCGGGGACACCCAGCTGAGTAAGGATGGCAGTGTCTCAGCTGGGCTGGGAGCGCTGGTGGCTGGCAAAAACCTCACCAGCCGTGTAAATCTGCTATGGACGTCACTGAAGGAGAATAAATATAGAAGCCTGAGATGCCACTCGTTCCCAGAGTCACTTTTCAGGCCCTAACTTTGAGCCGTGAAGCGACATCAATTAAAGAAAATGTATCTCTGCAGCCAGCGGCTCTGCCCGGAGGAGTTCGATAGAGCCACGGACCCGCCCTCCGCCCGCCCCCGAGCGCCGGGGACTGAGTGACACCGCTCCGATCGCTCCCCGAAAGGCAGGAGCACGGTAACGCAGCCCTGCTGGAATAAATCCTGGTTTTATTCAGATGATCTGTGTGCCACAGGGTCCCCGTGCCTGTCCCGAGGCACCCGGGAGCGGGTGAGCAGCGAGTGCCAAGGCATCTGCTCGACCTGGGATATTTAAATATTTAAACAACTCTCGACTCCCTTTTTAAGCCAGAAGGAGAAATGGGACTGTGCCTCGGGGAATTGGATTTGTGCATCCCCCTGGGATGCCGATGTGTCCTATCCCACTCCAGGACAGCTCAGCTCACAGTGCAGCCTAGGTTTTTACAGGATCCATAAAATTGTACGGCCTTTTATTGGAATGGGGTGGTGGGGCTGTGTGGAGCTGAGCCAGTGGAGCCCAAAATGCTCCTTTCCCAGCAGGTTGGGATGTGCTTGGGAAGGGTGGATGGAAAAGGGGTATGGGATGGTTCCTGGTGGCAGAGATGTGAAAAGGTTGCTGTAGTTGTCCTGCTCCTTTCTGGACATACTGAATCTGTAATTCCCAAAACCCCAGTTACTCCTGAGACTGTGGCTCTTGCTCCTTCCCTGGGAGGTGTTACATTCCCTTCTTCATCCATGCAGGAGAGAGCTGTGGGCTCAAGAAAGCGATTTTATAGTCACAAACGTGGTAGGAAATGAACTTCTGGGCTGCTGGTGGGCTGGGTTTGGGGAAGGGGAGAAGGGCAGGAACTTCCTTCTCTTAAAAAACACCCCCTCCAAAGAGAAGAGGAAAGGCAGCACTTCTCTTGTACTTCATTTTCATTTTTGCCTTTGTTTAACATTCACTTTTTTCATAAGGAAGAGCTCAGTTCCTGAGCGGGGCTAAGTGAAATGCTGACCCCAGCATTCCCAGAATTGGGAACACCAGAGAGGGGCCATGAGGAAGCCCAGCTATCCTCTGAGACCTGAGTGTCTCAGAGGTGACCAAGAGAGCCCCAAGGCCAGCCCCTCCTTACCCAGGGTCATTCTCCAGGCCCGCCTGCTCACTCCAATCCTCAGGCTAATTTAATGCTGCTCTCTGAGCTCTAAATCAAATCACAGCTCCCATGAAATGAAGTTTTCTGGATGTGAACAGCTGCCTGCATCATCCATCACCACCCAGCTTGCAGCGTGTCCGTCTTGGGGTCATCAAAGGTCAGTGTTTGCCGTTTTCAGCCACCTACTGTCACCTTTTCCCTGTTAAGGAAGGCACCTGGGGAGGTGACAACTGTACCAAAGGCTCCCTGTGTGTCCCCTCACACTCCTGGCAGTGGTTCAGGGTACGGTTTGGTAACAGGGAGGCAGGAGCTGAGTGTGTTGGTCTCTATTATTAGCTCTGTGCTGGGTCTCCTGATGGATGGAGATATTAGCTGGGTTATGGACATATTGATTTCTTTGGGGTTTTTTTATTCCTTTGTTTCGTGTGTGAGAGCGGCTCAAGGAGGAAATCCAATGCGTGCCCGCCTTTTGGCTTCCTACAGGAACTTCCCATGAGCTGAAAATCAAATTTGTGGCAGGCAGGAGGTGCAAGCCACCACAGCAGAGTGAGGAGGGTGAGTGATTTTTGGGGAGGAGGGTTCCACACTGTGCCTGCTGGGACGTGCAGCGGACAGGGGCCAGGGCAGAGTTGGGAAGGTCTCTCCTGGAAGCTGCCACCTCTCTCCATTAATTAGGGCCACGTGGTGAGTGGGTAATTAGATCTCCTCAGCTGCAATGGGCTGGCACTTGGGCCCTATCAATTATCCCTGCTCTGGACGAAGCACAGAGGGACACGGGGGCCAGTAATGAAATGAGGCTGTGCTGCTATCGGCAGGGGTGATGGGGCAATGGCTGCACCCACTTGTGAAAAATGTGTATTATATGATTGGCTTTTCACAAATATTCAAATGAATATTCTATGTGTTATGTTACAAAGTGATGCTGTATTCATTTTCTTAAGTAGTGTGTTAAATATAGTTTTAGGTTATAACAAAATGTTAAAATAGAAACTGTGCTAAGAAACTTTTTTTAAAGAGAGAACTCGCACTGAGATAGCAGCCACAGGACACCTAAATCTTTCAGAGGAAAATAATTTATTGCTCTCTTATCGAGTTCTTCCTGCCTCGCTCAGCCCTGAAGATGCCGTCAGGATACAGAGGAAGAAGCTGACACTGCCCAGACAGAATCCTGTGTTTGAATGGAATTTATGCATCGTGGATGAGGTGTATGAATATGCAACAGGCTGTTGCTTTTAAGGGTTAATCCTCTGTTAACGTGTGCCCTTTTTTAGGCTTATTTTGCTCAGAAACAGGTACCTGGACTGTCCCTAACTCTTTGTTTTTATTGTCTCATATTGTCCTAAATCCTAATTGTCCAAATTTTTTTTACTCTAATTATATTGCTATTTTTATAACCATCTTGTTACTATTAAACTTTTAGAATTTTAAAAACAAGTGATTGGCGTTTTTCACACACTTCTTGCTACAAGTCCCCAGTTTTGGTGAAATGGCAGATTTGGGGCATGGCATCATCCTTTCCTGGAAGTTTGCTTTACCCACCTTTGCAGCACCCACCTTTCCTGACAGCCTCCCTGAAAAAAACAATTTATTTAGCCCCACTGCAGTGACAGAGGTGGCATTGGTGGGGATGGGGACACTGGACAGCCCCTTTGGGAAGGGGGATGAGATGACAGTGGAGTTTTTCTCCTTGTTCTCCCTCTCAGGACTGCTGAGTCTCCCTGTGGCCATGTGGTGCTGCCTGACCCCACCATCCGGCCCGGGGCCAGCGTGACTGCGACATCCTGCCTGTCCTTTTCCGGGTGAGTGTCCATGGGATGGGGTGGAGGGGGATGCTGGGGCTCCTGGAGGGGATGGAGGAGAGATTTCGTTTCCCAGCAGCACCTAAAACATCAGCACGATGATGCATCCGCCTCCCTTGTAATAAATTCTAAAGTGGAAAAGGCCAAGTGCTGACTAAGCCAGGCCTGCACCCTGTTCCTGTAGAGCTTGGGAAATGCCTCCTTTCCCTGCTTCAAATTAGAGAAAATGACATGGGGGTGAAGCAGGGCTTCCTGCACATCCCAAATCAAGGCAAATTCTTGGGAAATGGGGAAAGGCAGGCAGGTCAAGGGGTGCTGTCAGACCATGTCTAACCTCTCCCTCCACTTCTTCCAGGTCCAACGCCTCCGCCACTGAACGTGAGTATCCCCTGGGTGCCATGGCACAGGGATGGGGGTGGGGGCTGCTTGGCAAGTGCCTGACAGGCAGCCAGGGTGCAATTTTTGGGCTCAGACTTTTGTGGAGTTCAGAGGCTTCCCTTTGGCTTTGCCTGGTGAAAAGTCCATCCAGGTTTGTTCCTGCTTTTGAAGCAGAAATTGGATTTTCTGCCAGGAGGGTAGAAATCATCCCTTTTGGCTCAGTAAGGGTGAAGTTTTGCCAGTGGGCCGTGGGATGTTTGACAAAAACCCCAAGCCAGAGCAGCAATAACAGTGAGGGGATGTGACGCTACATCTCAGGTGTCCTCTCACTAAGAGGAGGATGATAATATTGGATTATGCTTTTCCAGCTGGGTAGAGGGGAACGAGGATGCAATATTTTGGGATGGCTTGTGGGGATCACATCCACGATGTGATGACAAAAGCAGGGAAGGTGAGTTTTGTGTCCCTGCCTTGCAGAGTTTGATGGAGAATCGGTCGGATGACAGCAGGAACTGTTGTTATCACCGGGGGAATCCTAGCAACAGTGATCCTACTGTGCATCATTGCTGTGCTCTGCTACTGTAGGCTACAGGTGAGTGTCCCCTGCCTTGCCACCCCCACCTTGTTCTGGTACAGGCTTCCCAGGGCACTGGTCACAGCCCCAAGCCTCCTAGGGCTTAAGAAGTGCTTGGACAATGCTCTGAGATACATGGTGGGATTTTTGGGCTGAACTGTGCAGGGCCAGGAGTTGGACACTATCCTTCCAGCTCGGGATATTTTAGGATTCTGTGCTCCCCGGGCCAAGGTGCTGCTGTAGGAAGGGTCTGGATGGGAGATTTTTGCCTGTGATGGCAGGAAGTTGAAACCTCCTATCTCCCCAGGTGCTGCAGTTATGTCCTTCCCTCCCCTGAGGCTCTTGAGGCTCTGCAGCACTTGCTAACCGAGGTACAGGCTTGGCTGGGTTTGCAATACCAGATGGAGATTTTTATATAATTTTTTTTTCCCTTGTAAATTAACTGAGGAGGCTTTCAACAAGGGCTAGCTACCACCCCCTGCTCTTTAAAAGTTAATGTGAAGTCTGTGCCATGCAGCAATGCCCGTGTGATGAAAAGTACAGCGCTCACTTGGAGCAGTTTTCAGCCGGCAGGATGAAATACCTTCCCCTTGCAAACCTCATAGGGGGAGGAGGGTGAGTTTCCCAGCTGGTGCCTCCTGCAGCACGCTCAGATCCAGGTTTTGTCTGGCTTCTGCTGCTTCCCAGGATGCAGGAATGATGGAGCAGATCGGCGAGAGGCCCCGGAGAGTCCCTCTGGCAGGGGGATGAGGGCAGTGGGGATGTGGCAGGGCCGCCCCATCGGCCGCTCCGCTTCCCCTCACACAACCCCTTCCCTCTCCTGCAGTACTACTGCTGCAAGAAAAATGACTCCGATGAGGAAGAGGAGGAGGAAGAGGAGGAGGAGGAGGAGGAAGAGCCCGACCTGCCCGCGCACTCGCACCTCATCATGTGCAACGCCTGCAGCTCCCGCATGGTGGACGGGCATGGCAGCCCCGCGCCGCCACCCGGCGAGCTCAACCAGCACGGGGCTCACACCTACTGCCCGACGTGCTCCCCCTACGGCTCCCCCTTTTACATCCGGACTGCCGACACGGTGCGCAACGGGGGCGAGAGGGTCGCCTACACCCCCGCGTGCTACAAGGAGGTGGGGCCGCCCCTCAACATGGCCTCCCTGCAAAGCTACACGGTGAGCCGCCACGGCCTCCTCCGCGACAGCTTCCCGAACCCGCGGGCCATCAGCACGGAGGTGTAGTCACCATTGCCACTAGCACAGGGTGTCCCCAGCTGGTGCCTGCTCCAGGGAAGGGGCTTTTCACTTGTTTTTGAGGAGAGGAGCCCGTAGCCCAGCCCGAGGCCATCGCGGCCCTGCTGAGGCGCCCGGCACAGCCAAGCCCCGCGGGCCAGAAGGCGAGTGAGACCTCAAAGGGCAACGCTGAACCGGCCACCTCCGAACCCATCATAAGTGTCATTATTATCTACTCTCTCTCCCAAAGGGACTTGTCTAACGAGGGCTATGTACAGTACAACCTAATTTAATTACCCCCGGCTCTCTGAGCTCAGTGAGGCCTTTGGTGTCCCCACACAGCCAGCCGAGGTGATGCCTGCTGCCTCCGGCACACGGAGCAATGGGCTGATCATCCAGGGCCACCTGCCGTTCCCAGTGAATCCCAGGGCCCAGCAGGTCATGCCAGCGCTCCTCAGCCATGGGGAAGTGAAGAAGGGAAGATCCAGGTCATCCTGCTCCCCTCGTACTGCATCAGCTGCCACTAGCAGTTAGCTTTTCTGTTCAAGTGTAAGATAGGGCATCGTCTCCCACCTGCTTCGGTCTTTGCACGTGCTGAAGAAGTTCAGGACATGAATTTAGGTCACTGCTGGGGGAGGAAAGTTCCTCCCAAAAGAGCTCACCCATGCCAACAGGCACAGGCCAGTCCTTCTGCGGCCAAAGCCCCCACCTCTTCTACTCTTCACAAGCTTTCTTAGGAACAGTTTTAACTTGGACCCATGAATATGGCAAGATTTTACTTATGGGAAGAATTGAATTCCTAAATAACCAGTTTTGGTCACCTTCAGCTTTCAAAGCCCCGCCCTGACAGCTCTGACAGCCAGAGGAAGGTTGGCTTTAGGATGGATTTTGATTTTGACAGCAACAGCAGAGCCCACTGGCTCATGTCTTCTTTGCAGGGTGCTCCCACTGGAGAGTGATGTTCAGGTGTTTGGGGTCCCCCTGCTTTTGCTTCTGGAAGAGGAGAGTGCAAGACCCAAATGTGTCCTGGACATGTTGTGAACGTGGGTTCACAGGCACTGCAGCCAACAGTGACAGCCAGTGACTCTGCCTTTCTGCAAAAATGAATGTGGGAAAGTTTCTTCTTCCTCCATAAATCAAATTAGGTGAAAAATTACTAAAGGGACATCTCCATCATTCCCAGGCACTTCCATAGCAACCAGTGCAGGACTGCTCTGCTGAGCACTTCCCATTCACGGCAGGGAGGAGGGATGGGGACAGCAGTGATCCCTGCAGATGCTGTTGGAGGCAATGGCAGGAAACCCTTGCCATGCCTTTGCAATATAGGGTAGGACTGCTCAGAAACATGAGTGGTGGGATTTTATTTTCACCACTGCGTTTAAGAAATCATCCCACTGCTCACAGAAGGATTTGGACTTGACCTCCCCGCTCACACACAGAAAAAGTAGGTCTCAGCACAGAGGCACACAGTGCACCAGCCTCAGATATCCACATTACCAGGCAAAAGGCTGATGTACACATTGGGCCTGCCCATGCCTTGGCACTTCTCTGAAGAAAGGAGCCAAAACATCACAAAACATGGTGATGGTCCTTGTAACCAAACACATTGCCCCAGCCTGCGTTTTACACACACTTCTGAGCAAATGTTATGCACCATCTCCCCCACCTCCAGCCCAAAAAGACATTGCATTTCCATTATCTGGAGACTTGGCCTGGCTGCATTGCTTTTAGAGTCTCTTTCCATTCTCCAAATAGTGATAGCAGGTTTTAATGTCCTCTCACATTAAGGGCAGGCAGGAGGGAAGATGAAAGTTACCAGCAGCAAAGCTCTCTGGATCCCACTGGTCAACAGTCCGTGGCTCCTACTGCCTCCCATCTAGCCAGTGCTCCTCCCTGAAAACATGGTAACTGGAAGAAAATCTTGGCTAACTTGATAAATCCCATTCCTTCCCACTAGAGCATCTGCTCAGCTAGGTGTCCTCGTGCTGGGAGCCAGGAGAAGTTAATGTGTCCCAGCGTGGTCTCTGCCAGACAGCCCCATGATGCCGTCCCCTTGGTGGGCGCAGAGCCAGCACACGGACACGGCGGCTCCTGGCATCCAACTCTACCTCTTGACACATAGAAAGGCTTTCCACCACCATGGCAGCACCATGACCTCCAGAGGGAGGGAGTAACACACTTCTGGGGGTCACCCTTGTGGTTGAAGGAAGGCCACTCCATTGTCATCTTCGTCACAAGCACATTAAGCGTGACCTGTCGTGGTATAACAAGGTGCCAAGGCTGGGCAGGCAGTTCCAGAGCAGCCAGATGGCCAAGATGAGGGTTGGCCTCGCAGCCAACACACACCCTGGGTCTGGCATGGTTACAGAGAAATGGGTGAGTCTGGAAGGGCTGAAAACAAGGGGGATGCAGCTGAGAATTAGAGGGTTTGGGAGCTGGTGGAAGAACAGGATGGGGTAGGGGCAGGGATCCCAGGTTTTTTTCCACTTCAGATTCCTCCTGTTACTATTCTCTGTCTTTGTTGCTCAGCTATGGGTCCAAATTCAATGTCAGAAATAAATGAGGACTTTGAAATACAAACCAGGAGTGGTTTCTGTTCTTTTGGCAGGCAACACCAAAAGGGCTTTATCCAGTGCTGCCTGGAAGCTCTACTGGTGCAAGGATTTTTCCTCCCACCCTTCCTGCTCCTGCTTTTGCTCCTCTTGTGTCCCCTGCTCCTCCCTTGGCTCTGGCCTAGGCACATGCATCCCAAATCCAGAGTTTTATAGTTTATCTCTTTATTGTGACAATTTTGGGTGTGTTTTGGCAGTTGCCCTTGTAATGGGAAGCCTGCAGGGCAGAGCAGAGGGATGCTGCCATCTCTGCCCTGCCGCAGGCTGGACTCAGCACCCTCAGAGACGGTGACAGCAGGGACAGGCTCTCCCAACTCACTCCTCAGTAGCTTTCTAGGCACTGATGGTTTGTCTTGTGTAAAACCCTCTTGGTGGAGAGGGAACAGTGATGACTAAGTCATAAAAATCCTT
This sequence comes from Haemorhous mexicanus, assembly GCF_027477595.1. Classification (NCBI taxonomy): domain Eukaryota; kingdom Metazoa; phylum Chordata; class Aves; order Passeriformes; family Fringillidae; genus Haemorhous; species Haemorhous mexicanus. Next base: position 28,062,694 of record NC_082349.1, read on the forward strand.
CCTCGCTGAGCAGGCTGCTCTACAGGGATTGGCTCAACAGCCAGGCCAAGTGGTGTGGCTTCAAGTGGAAAGTCTGAGTTGAGGGGGCTGCTGCCCCTGAACTTGGAAGGAAAGTAGAGCCTGGCAGCACTCAGGATGACTTGAGGCGACAGGACCAGCAGCAGGCCTTCCTGTAGTACCAGTGTGAGCACAGCTTCACCTTTAGCACCAGCACGCAGTTGGCCGTCGCTTTGTCTTCACAGGCATCTTCTGGGGAGGAAAAGCACACGCAGAAGGGGTTACAAAGGAAATGTGCTTCCCCAGCATGGACATCACAGCATGGACAAAGCCGAGGGGTCCTCCACCTCCCTGCCCTCCCAGATGTACCTGGTGCCTCCGTGGGGCATGGCTGGAGTTGGCATGCCTGCCTGGCCTCTGGCTTGGCAGAGGGGTCGCAGCCCTGAGCCAGTGCTTCCCCCTGGTAGCACTTCACCTCCCGCAATTGCACACCAGCACCACACGTCTTGCTACACTGTCGGGGTCAAGAAACAGCAGAGAGAGCATGAGAGGCATTTTCTGTTTGTCTATGGCTCCCAAGTTCTTTGCTCGAGTGAGGTCTCCTAATCCCTGCTTTGGATCCCTGGTCTTGAGGAGGTTTGGGTCAAATGTCACACTGATCTCAAACTTACTCTCCCTTTTTTCTTGTCGGAGGAAAGCATCCCTGAGCTGGGGCTGGGCCAGAGCAAGGGAGAGTTTGCTTTTCATCTCTTTGCTGCAGCTCAGAACTATTCTTGTTTGGAGTGCTGATGCCGTGACAGAAAATGGAGAAACTTGCTGCTATGAGCCAGACACAGCTCCCCAGTCTTCCCATACCCAAATGTTCACCAGTTACTATTAAGGGAAAGAGGGAAAGACAAAACTGGCAGTGGAGACTTCTGGCAGTAGAGCAGACACAGCTTTACCCTGCATGTTTGGAGTGTGGTGCATGCTCTTCTTGAGGCAATAACCCCCATGCTCCAAGATTTTCTCCAGCCTGCGTGTGCCAGTCTTTCATCCTGCTGCCTGTTCTGCAGAAGAGCAGAACTTGGGGTCCCATCGAGACCTGGCAGATCCTTGGGAGAGCAGAACTTGGGGTCTCATCCAGACTTGGCAAATCCTTGGCTGAGCAGGCTGCCGGAGAGCCTCAGCACAGGTCCTGCTCCACCAACCAGGGCTATGAAGCCTCCCCTGCCCCTTCCCCACCACCCCCAGCCCTACCTGGGACCAGGAGGTGGTGAACCATGTAGAACACGGCCTCCTGAAGCAGACAGCTTGTTCCTCAGGCTTTGGAGAGGTCTCACAGCGTTTCTCAGGGTACTCCCTGTACAGCCCGTTCTCCAGGCCCACGCACAGCACCAGCCGGGTCTTCACCCCTCGCCCACAGCTGGCGTCACACTGTGAGGGAACAGAGCAGCCTGGTGACAAATGATGCTCCAGCTTCAAGCAAGAGGGCATTCTGCTCAGAAGGAAGGCTTAATGCCTGTGCTAACACCAGTCTAACAGAGGGAAGTGCTGCCCAGGCCACAGGAGCAGGGAGTGTCTCCAGGTTTCCCAGGGAGCAGGGACAGATGCTGGTAATTAGTGTTCAGCTGAGTTCACCTTGGCTGGCCTCGAGAGCAGCTACCACAGGGTGCCTGGAGCGGCCAAGCTAAGACTGCAAGAGGCTGTTTCTGTCTTATTTTATGTGTAGCTCTGCTCTGAAAATTCAGATAGCAAATGCATGTAGCAACCTACATCTTGGAGTCCTGCCAAGCTTTCTGTGGGCCCAAGGGGACCCAAGTGGTGCAGTGCAGGTGATGTGCACAGACACACACTGCTGAACCCAGAGCTATGCAGGCTGAGCTGGGAAGGTTCTCTCCCTCAGGACAGCACCAGGAAAAGCAGCAGGAGGCAGGATGTGCTCCCTGATGCCCATGCAGGCAGTTGCCAGTTTGAGATTTCACTGCTTTGCGTCTTTTTTCACCACAGCAGGGCCAGCACAACTGGCTTGCCTCCGCCCTTAGTCATCCTGAAAACTCAGAGCTCATCAGTGGAGAGAACACAGCAAAGAAGCTGGCATAGGCAAAGATGGGGAGCTCAGCTGGTCTTTCAGAGCTCTGATGAGTTTCACAGCCAGGTCACAGCTGAAAATGGTGCTTCAGGACTGTGTGTGACCCACATGGAGGGCTACAGAACGGCCAGGTTTAACCAGCCTGTGCTTGTTACTGGTGCTGGAGGAGGCTCAGCTGAATCCAGTCAGCAGCTATAAAGGGAGCAAAGTGAGATGAGAGGCTTAGCCATTATTGGAGGGAAGAGGGCTTGGCTGTTTCTCTTATTTCCTAGAAACCTTCTTCCTTACTGCTATATAGATCCCTGTTTTTCTCAAGACTTCAAAGAAAAAGCCCAAGCCTCACAACTGACTCAATGTGTTTCTTTGGATATTCTGGGATTTGGATCAGCATGTATGGCAAAGCATGAAGTCTTTTGGCCTTGAGCAACAGAAAGAGAGTAAAAAGATGTGCAAAGATTGAGTGTTGGGTGGAACAGAGCAGCTGGACCACGTCCACTGGATTGTAATCCCTGAAGCAAGTACACTGTTATGATCTGGATGTGACTTCCAGCACAGGGATCTGGGCTGTGGTTCAGGTTTACCTTCGGCTGTTACTTATCAGAGATGAAGCCGGTTTTGTTCTGACTTTCTCTTTACTGGTGGGAAACTTGTGTCCTCTGTGGGGGTGAGTGAACACGGCTCTGCTGAGGAGCCAGGTGGGAGAGTAGTTTCCTCAAGGTATTGCTGCCCTCCCGTGGAGCTCCTTGGGAAGGCAGCAAATGCCACAGACTTTGGGGTTTTTATTGGGTACGGCAGGGACAAGCTGGGATATTCACTACTCCTTCCCCCTTTCTCAAAGGAGCTGGGGCAAGGATACAGATCCATGTCTGGAGGTCACGCCGTACAACTGTGCCCTGCCAAGGGAACCAAGCTCCCACCACATCCTTGGGATATGGGGTGGAAAGGAGCTCTGAGGACACAGGGCTGGGCTTGGCTTTACCTGCTCCCACTCCTGCTCCACCCAGTGTGCGGGGCAGTTCTTGTCTCCACACGGGTGGACAGCCAGGGGCTTGGTGGCCGGGTCACACTGCGAGCTGGAGATCACCTTGCCCTCCAGGTTGCGGCACACGACGAAGCGGCTCATGCGCCCCTCGCCGCACGGACCTGAGCACTTGGAGAGCAAAAGGCATTTAGACACATCAGAAAGCAGGGAATTGGACAGGTCAGGGTTGGGGGTGCCAGTAGAGTTGAGTCCAGAGTCCAGCCCTGACACTGGGACTGTTGCACTGGATTCCAAGGGGCTTTAGAGGTACATTTACTCAGGGGCTTCCATTCTCCAGATGCTGCGAGCTTCCCAGATTATCGACTAGAGCTCAGCTCACAGTTAACCAAAATATCCAGCAAGGACAGCCAAAAACAGAGGTTATTTTAGTTTCTGTAGCTCGGCCCTGCCCGAAGAGAGCCGACAGAGCTCTATCTGCAGCTGATCTGCCCAGCCGCTCCCACCCTCCAGCCCAGCGCTGGGTGCCAGCGGCGCAGCACCCCCGGACTCACGGGGCCCCAGTCGGAGGCGGTCCAGCGGCGGTCGCAGGGCGGGCCCGTGCACTCCTTCTCGCTGCTGGGCTTGCGGGACTCGTCGCACAGCGGAGCTTCCACGGAGCAGCGCACCTCGCGCTTCATGGTCCCCGCCGTGCCGCACCGCGCCGAGCACTGCAGGGGCCACAGCGAGTCAGCCCCGGCACTCAGAGCACAGAACAAGGTGCGGAAGCGGCTGTGCCGCCTCCTGTTTTCCTCCTGCTGCTCTAGGAGGGAGGGGAAGGGCCCCAGCAGGGACAGAAAAAGGTGTGTCCGCCGCTACCTTTGCTGCTCATTTATTTTGGGACCTAGAGCTTCAACACATCAATGTGCTGATGCTTAAACTGCTGTTCAAAGCCACTGGGCCACAACCAGAGCAGTCAGTCAAAGGGACTGCAATGGGCTTTTAGTTTTTCCCAATTGCCCCTCAGTTTGGATCCTCCAGAAGAGGAAGCTTCTTGCTGGCAGGGCTTTCACTTGGTCACTGTCCTGCTTTTGAAGTGACCTTAGAAAAAACGTTTTGCAATGGGCTTTGTCTGCTAAGCAGTGCTAGAACAGGGCAGCTACAGATAAAGACACTCCTTGTTTCCCCAGGGGCTTCCTCAGCACCAACACCTGCCAGCCACCTTCCTCCAGGTCCCCCCCCCCAGCCCTGGCTGCTCAGGTCTGGGAGCAAAGCCTACCTCAGACCACTCGGAGAGCTCCCACTGGGGCCCACAGGCCTTGTTCTTGCAGGCTTTCCTCTCCATGGGCCTGGCCAGCCCCGCTGCCTCGCAGAGGTCATCATAGACAGAGCTGTCGAAGCCTGGCGCCAGCATCTTCCAGCAGCGCACGGTGCGGTACTGGGAGCCCTCGCCGCAGGTCCGGGAGCACTCGCTCCACCGGCTGGTCTCCCACCTCCACGAGCAGAGAAAGCACAAAGGAACACCCAGGTAAGGGGGACCAGGGGCCTGGGGTGGCAGAAACACAGAGCTACACACCCAGGGCTGGCTCACCCAGCAGCTGCTGCTGTGGCTCTGCTCATGACATCTGAATAAATGTGGTTCTGGCCTTTAAAAGCAGGCAATTCAGGTCCCAGATTCTTCCCCTCTTTTTTATTACAAGGGGATATGAGGTCTTCTTAGTTTAAGCATACCTTTCAGCCCAAAAATGGCTGTATGCCTTGAGCAGAGAGTGATTCTTAGAAAGATATCTCCCTGTGGACAGCTGATGTCACTTCCACTCACCTAGGCTGGCAGTCTCTCCCTGTGCAAAATTCGTGGGTAGGTTCTGGTCGGGTCAGGGCATCACAGTAGGATTCATCCACTTCCACTCCATCATAGCGCACACACATGGCATAGGAGGTGCTGATACCTGCTGGGCCAGCAAAACCCTCAGCCATGCTCCCTCAGAGCCAAGAGCCTCCTCTCACCAGCATTAAATTGCTGGAGTGCTCACTGCATCTGAAACTCTCCCTGTCATATAAAGAAATACCAGGATTCTCTCCCTCAACAGCGCAAAAGGACCTCACGTGATCAGTCACCTGAAGCCAGACCTACCTGAAGTGCAGGTGGAGCTGCAGGGAGCATAAGCTGAGACTTTCCACCGATACATGTCAGCCAAGCTGATGTCATCGTGGCCCACGGGGCTCACATCAAACTCATTGCTGTGGAAAAAGGAGGTGGTGTGAGCTAAAAATGAAAAAAATTGCTGCAAACATGAAATATAGGGTAATTCCTCCTTGCTGTCTTTGAAGATGGAAAGAAAGCCAGTGTTTCTGCTTTCCATTTCTCCCATCTTGGGCAAGGCAGACCACTGATGAACAGACAGTGCAAAGCCTTGATCCACCTCCCAAATTCAACTAGCAAGGAGGAAGCATCATTCATAGTGAGTATTGTGTACATCGTGGTTTGCCAGCCATGGGGGTGCCCTCAGCCTCAGCTTGTACCTTGCCTCGAGGCATGATTTGAGTTGGAAAGGGAAGCTCAAGCAAAGTCTCTCTCATATCATATAATGTGGTGGGGAGAGTTCATATGTGGCTTGCCAGAAATATTTAAAAGCTGGTCCTCAGTCTCCTGCCGGATATTTACAGAAGCTTCAGAAGCTTATGTGCCCAGAGGAATAGGACAGGAAGGGTATGACAGGATGGTATATGTGACATGCTATGGATTCCTGGCCTTGTTTACAACCAACACCAGGTCCTTCAGCACCATTTAAATGGACCCTGAAATATGTTCCAGGAGCTCCATGTCAAGCCAGTTGTAACAATCAGTCCTTGGAGGAAACACCTACAGCAGCTTCCATGGATAGACACTGGTGAACAGGGACATCAAGGACAGCAGGGGACTGGCTTGGCCCTCCCTCCCCAGCCAAGCATGCTGGAAAATCAGGTGCCACCTTTCAGTGCCAGGGGCTCGCAGAGGCTCTGCCTGGCTGATGTTGGCGGTCGGGCTGGCCCCGAGCAGAGGGCTCTGCACAGATGCCATCGTGCTGTAGTTGGCTGCTTCCCCCTGACTCCCAGCAAACACCTCCACCTTCAAGTCCTCCAGCGAGTTCTTCTGAGCCAGGGCTCTGTGGAGGCCCTGTGGCCAGTGGGGCCAGAGCCTGGCTGTGGAGTTCCTGGGGACCAGCCTGGCTGCCAGGGGCTGCAGCTCCCTGCAAAAGGCGGCATTGTGGGGGTCTCGCTGGCAGAGGCGCCTGAAGAGACGGAGCCTGGAGGATGTCCCACGGCTCTTCTCTGACATCTCAGGTCTCCTCATGCTGTAGGGCACAGCTGTACTGATGGATATTTGGTTGAACCTGAGAGCTGGAATTAAGATACAAGCTTTAACTATATGGGATTGCTTGTATTTCAGTGTGTGGCATTTAGCAAGGCAAAAAACATTCAGCGTTCAGCCTAAAAATCAGAGATTTCTACCAGGGAGCATCAACAGGCTTTAATTACCCTGGCCAAGCCCTCACTCTGTCTGCCCACTACTCTGGAGCCCCATTTAAGCTCCAGTCTGGGCCTTCAGTACTGGGCTGCACAATGTTGCACATGTTCTTTGTTCCTGAATTGTTGTATGGCTTTCCCAGATCAGCCTCGGGTTGGACATTTGACTTGTCTCCTTGCTGTCCCCTGATGATCACTGGACTGTTGCCAAGCTCTGTTGGTGTCACTGCCCTACCTGCCAAGCCCAGGAAACAAGCGAGTGCCCTGCCAAATCCAAATTACAGGATCACATAGCTATAGAATGAACCAGATTGGCAAAGACCTTTGAGATCAAGTCCAGCCCATGTCCTAACACCTCCTCACTGTGGCCTCCCTCTCAGAGCCTGCCCTTCCCTCACAGAGCTACTGGCCCTTGCTGCTTCCTGACAGTCTCCACCCCACTGTTTACCATCCTTCCCTCCTGCTCACCCTGATGCTAAAGCCACCTGAGATTTCCAAAAGACCACTGCAGAATGTCCGCTTCCAGTCAATAAAACGGGGGAAGGAAAAACAAAGCAACCAACCCAACTCTGCTTCTCCACCAACTGTTGCTGCTTCCTCCTCCTCTTCCTCTCCTGCTATGTTTGCATGGTAGACCTGTCTGATCTGAAAGTCATACTTTTCCTTCTCTTCACTTTGTTCCCAGCCCCAGTCCTGGGTCTGACTGGTAAAGTTGGTCTGGAAGAAGTGCGGGGGACCAAAGTCTAAATCTTCTTGCCCTTCCCTTAGAGGAAGCTGTTCACTGGTGTCATCTGGTGACAGGGAGAGCCATGTGGCATTGAAATCTCTCTGGGCAGCTCTGGAGTTGGCTGGAATGGGGTGGCTCTGGCTGGTCACTGGTAGGTGGTGATAGAGAGGCCTGGCAAGAGCAGGGGCTGCAGTTCGGAGAGGTGGTGTCCGTGGCACAGTGTAGTCGTAAGTTATGTGAGGCATTTTCCCATTAAAGTTATAGTACTGGAGGAAATGGGGAAAGAAAACAAAACTGCTTTTAATTAAGGGTATGAATTTCCCAAAAGCCTTTTCTAGCCACATCTGTTTGGTGATGGTTGTTAAGAGAAGACAGCATCCTCATAAATCCAAAAGGAAAGCCCCCACCCACCTGTCTGGCTTCCTTAACCCACCTACACCCAGGTTTGGCTTGGGAACCAGGTTATACTCCTGTTATCTGAGGGAGGCAGGCAAGCCTAAATCTGGTTCCTCACGTACCATGGCATTCAGAGACTGGTTAGTGGGCCCATGAGCTATGATATACTCCAGCCCATCCGAGTTCAGGCTCGAGGGCCGCCGGTACTTGAAGACAGTCCCAGCCACCCTGAAGTTCTGAGGGTTGTCAATGGCAGAGTTGCCGTTGAAGAAGAAATGTCCAGATTCATCAGCAAGTGCTTCAAAGAGAGAGAAAACAGACAAATGGGACATTCTGCAGAGCTCTGGCACTAAGGAGAGCAAAGAGCCCACGAAAGAGGAAAGCCCAGCAGAAACAGAACCCCAGGCCCTGACCATAGCAAACTTGAGTTCCAAATGTCTCTCCTGGCACTGTTCTCCAGTAGCCTTGGTTTTTGGAGAGATGAGGCACCCATGTAGCTACCCTGGAGGAAATGGCTCTCAGTGGCTCTCTCACAGCATAGGTGGGAGTTCAGGGAGCCTCCTCCCAGCTCCCAGGCAGCTGAACCGGGGTCTCCACACCCATCCAGCTCCTCTGCTCACCCAGGATGTTTTCTGTTTTCCTGCGCTCAATGATGAGGATGTCTGTGGCACCAGCAGGGATGTTGGTGATGAACACATAACCTGAGGAACAGAACAGGGCGTGAGGAGACCCCCAGGGCAGAATAAAAAGGTCTGGGTGGGAAAAGCAGCTCATGGGACAAGTGTGTTTGTAGAGAGGCAGCGCTGCCCTTCAGGAGCAGGGTGCCAAGGACCTAAATGTACATTGCACCAGTCTGAGCTCTCGTCCCAGATCTCCTCTGAAATCCCATTAACAGATCACCATTACGGATGTCAGTCTGAGCACTGCTGGGTTTGGAGTCGGGAAGGAACTGCACAAGGAAACAGTCTGGCTTTGGGGGTGTGGATGATTGTGCTTTCACACTCTTTCTGGCAAGAGCACAGAAAAAAAGCTTAGTAGTGATCAGGGCTGATGCTGAACAGAGGGTGGAAAAAGAGCATAGGTCCCCTCAGCTCCTGACTCCATGGAATTTGTCTCAGGAGTAACATAAAAATTGACCTTTAAAGGGAGAGGAAATAAGAGGCTTTTAAAGTTGCGTGGTTTGGCAGTTTGTCTTTCCTGCTGGAAACACAGGTCCTGTCTGTTCTATAAGATATTATGAGGGCTGGAATGGGAGCCCTAAAGTGTACCCATACTGCTACAGGGGGTAAGACCATTACCCCTGCCCTGGAAAGGGGCCTGAGTGCTTTTCTAGGCTGCTGTTTGTAGGGAGTGAGGCAAACTAGTGAAACAACATCAGTGTGAAATGTTGTTCCAAAACATCCTCAAACCCCAGTCCATTAATTACTAATGAACATACCACAGTCCATTCCTCCTGTGGTTGGAGGACAGGGCCACCAGGCTGCAGGGAACCTCAGCCCAATTTCAGAGGGGTATGTCCCTCAGCTGTACCAGCCACAGGACTGGGGAAAGCAGGGGATTAAATGCAGGTTGAAAAAATGCTGTGACCCTCATCATAGCTTAAGTTTCAGATGAACACGTAGCACAAATAAAAGAAGATTCATTGATCTCTTCACATTATCTGAGGTGGGCGAGATGCCAAAATCAATAGGAACAAATAGATCCCCAGCTGCTTCCTATTCTAAACAGGTGAAGGGAAACCTTACCAGCCTAATACAGAGCACATTAAACCAATCTCCTCTGATGATTAAGTGAGAAGGACAAAACACAGGCGTTTAAGCAAGGGTGGTGGCACTCCTCCACTTTTTCCACCAAGCAGCTGGGAAAGCTCCTACCCACGTTCAAGCCAGTCCCCCTCCATGCCAGCTGGTGGTGAGAAGTAGCAAGTGAAGTCTCCAGACTGGTAGCAGGGAGTACCTATCTGTGAGATTGCCTTTCGGAAGGTGCCCGAGACACGGTGGCAAGTGCTGCCGTCCCCTCCACACACCCTGCATCTGTCCATGGTCCGGGGCGAGTACAGGCTCCCATCGCACCCAACTGGCTGCAAAGGACAAAACAACAGAGGGTTTCCTGGGGCCAGCTTATCTCCACAGGGGCAGGGTCTTTCCCTGAGTGCTCTTTTGGGGAGGTTCTGGGGGTAGTAATGAATGAATCCAATGCGAGGCCTCTGTTTCAATTCCCCTTAGCTTTGCGATGACCAGAAGGTCCAGCCACGCAAGTAAAAAATCCCAGTTTCTCTACTGCTTCCTGCCAGGACCTCACCTCACACCTCCCATTGATGCAGACCCCTTGGTAGGTCCTGTCCTTGCAGGAAGTGCCATCCTGTGCTCGGGCCATCAGCTGCCTCTCTCCACTACGGGTGGTGCACTGGAGGTCACATGGCTTGTTGGAGATACTGGTGTAGTCATCTGCAGGGACAGAGCCACAGGGTCACCAGGCAGCTCAAGGTGCCCAGAGATGGGCAGCAAGGAGGGGGACCTTCCCCTTGTCCCTGCTGATGGTTTGATGTCACCCTGGATGTTCCTGGCACTTGCAATGACACCCCAAGGCCATGGATTTTACAGCAGAGCAGGGGTCACGGTGTAAGGCTGCACTGGGGATTGTGCCAAGCAGAAATACTTCCTGCTGGCAAACCCTCTTCCTTGCCATGCCCTTGTAGTGCCATCACTGTGCCCAACATGGCAATGTGCATCAGCAGATCCCAGGCCACACACAAATGCACAGGAGCAAAAAAAGGGCTGTAAGAGGGGCACTGACTGTGGGCTGGTGGCCAGCTCTGCCCCGTTCACCTGAGCAGCTGCAGGTGCAGATGTTCCATGTGCCCTTGGCAGCTAATAGAAAAACAGGTGAGTCCAGAAAGAGGCTGATATCTTAGGTGAACTCAGTCTGGGCCTCAAGGGACAACTGGACACCCATGTGAAGTCACTGTGTAGGAAATGGATGAGCATCCTGTTCAGAGCAACCCAGAGCATCCGTCCCTTGTCCCCTAGGACTTTACTTTTCTGCGCCCAAGAAGATTCTGTGGGTGTTTCCTGACCATCACCCTTGTGTGAAGTTGTGAAAACCCACCTGGATAGAGGGGCATCCAGTGGTAATAGTGCTTCCCAAAGGCTTTGGCATTGAAGCTGGAGCACTGCTGCTGCTTGAAGCTTGCTGTGTTGGCTGGGCAGGGCTATGGAGGGAATAAAGGCAATCACAAAGCTCCCTATCTCACAGCCATTCTTGTGACAGCTGCTTGTCCCTGCTCCATCCTTGCAGGATGAAAATGCCCTGTCCACCCTGGAAGGAATTGGTGATGGCAGAAAGGCCAGGCCTTCATTGCCAAGGGCCTCTCAAACAGCTGCCTTTAACAGCCCTGCAAAAATTCCTTCCAGCAATGGGAAAAGCAGCAACGGGAAAAGCACACTGGGAAAACTTTATCCCTCCCCTCACCCCACAACAAATATGCTTTTACATCCTTTTGTCCCATCTCCCAGTCCCAAAGAACAGAGCCCATCTCCCACATCCACCTCCCCAGGAGAGGATCGTATCCCTTGTCTCCATCCTCTGAGGGACCAATCCCACCCCCAGTGCTGGTGACTTTGCAGCTCCAAGTAGGACCCCCTGAGTCCCTCACCCCCCAGTAAGGACCAGGCAGAACTGGAAGTGGTTCTCACCTGCTGCTGGCACAGTTGGTAGTGCTTGGCTTGACCAACACACATGGTGCTATTTGTTCCCTGAGGCATCTGGAGCCTGAAAAGCAGAAGTTTCCAGACATGAGCTGGAGGTCTATGAAGTACCCAGGTACTGAGGATGACACAGGAGTCAGGCCTGACTTAAGTGGGAGGAACAAGGCAAGTGTTTCACCAGAGCAGAGCCTTCTGGATCTAGACTGGCCAACATCTCATCTGAAACACATCTTCAGTGCTTTTAGGTGGGCTGTGATTTTAGGCTGGTCTTGTTTTGGGGTAGGTTGAGCAGAGAGGGAGAAATTGCAGTATTGGCACCCCTGTGTCCCTTCGCCTCTGAGCTCCAGAAGGGCTGATGTGACCAAAAGACTGCAGAACCTGATGGTCCATCATTCCTATGGACGTGCCCAGGACTTGCAGTGACTGGGGGAGGTGATTTCAGAATCCACTGTGCAATAAGCACAGAGAGATGGTGCCTGTCAGGGGGACTGGTCACCCCAACAGTTATCAGAGAAGGCTTGGTACAGGTGATGAGCCAAAACCATAGGAATTTCTTAACACTTGAATCTTTCACTCTGGCCAGCATGAGCTCTGCAGGAGATACTGGGCTGATGCAAAGACAGAAAAAACTTCTTGAAAGCTGTGCAGATATATGGAGAGTGGCTGAGAGCATAGGTTAAGGCAATGCAGTAATCATCTGCAAAATAATTTAGGCAATGTGTCAAGATGTGCAGCAGACAAAGTGTTAACAGCACTGGGAACTGAGGATACAAGATCACCATAAGCATATTCAGGCTGGCCTGGCTGGAGGTGCTGCAGCTGTCCCTCCAGAGCAATGCTCTACATGACACAGGCAGAGCCTAAATTTGCAGGAAGACTTCAAAAGTACCATGCCTTTCAGAAGCCGAGGCTTCCTGCAGACTCAGACAGAAATTGTTTCATGGCCATACCTGGCTCACATTAAGCAATTCACCTTAAAGCTGCAAAAACCTTTGGGCTGGGATTTCTCTTTTTTTTTTTTTTAAATTCAGATTTGATCCCTGGACTAAAACACCATAGCAAACCCTTCCCTCCCCAGCTGTGGAGTCAAGGATAGAGGTGGCATCAAATGGAGAGAAAAATCTCTATTCTGGAATCAAGCAAAGGGCAGAAGGGCAGCTCTGGCTGTAGGGGTGCAGGACCGCCCCAGGCTCCCTCTCTGTGCTGTTCCCCACTGCTTTCCCAGGGTGCTGGAGAGGAGGAGCAGCAGCAGAGCCATCCAGAGGGAAGGTCCTACAGCACATCTGGACCTTCACCATGCTGTCAGCCAGCTCACCAAAAAGAAGTTTTCTGCTGCAGGAAGGAGGGCAGGCCAGGGGCCCTGGTCTGAGCCTGCTCTGCTCAGGAGTGCATTCACGCAGAAGGGAAAGCTCGCTGTGCTGCAGGATGCCTGCTCTCATTAACAGCCCACCAGCCTGGGGTAGCAGGGTACAGAGCTGCTGGAGGACGAGGAGGAGGAGGGGGAATTGGTGGCAAGGTAGCCCAGAGAGGACAGCAGAAGTTCAGGCAGCTGTAGTTCCCTGCTCTCCCCGCTCCCACGAACCCAATCCCACTGATCCCAGCACTGTTACAGCTGTAGGGGACAAATGCAGATGCTGTCAGATAAATGACAGAGGGGAAAAAACTTGCCAGCTCTGCAGGGAATAAAGGGGAAATTGCTGAGATGTGGCTGAGCTGGCTGCTGCCAAGAGTAAATCAAGTCCCCATAAGGTGTCTGGCAGTGTGTGCCCACATCCTGAGCACAGGAGCTGGCCACAAATCAGGGCTGGACTGGTCAGAGCAGCCGTGGCAGTGAAGGTTTGTGAGGGAAAGGAGAAGAACAGAGCCAGCCCATAACCCTGTCCTCTTCAGGACTCCAAGAGAGGACCAACCCCTTGCTCCCCATCAGGTAAGTCAAGCTGAGTGAGTGCCATGTTCAGGGAACCTGTCACCTGCCCACTGCAGCGTGCTTCTCCTGTCACCACTGCCCACACACAACAGCTGCCTTCCTTTCCCAGAGGCCAGAGATGAGGGAATGGCTGACCCTGCAAACCCAGGAGGTTCAGCCCCAAAACACAGCTCTGGGGCACCCCACTGCCCTGGCCACAGGCTCAGGCTGGGCCACAGCTCACCTCTGTCTCAGGCAGTGCCTCTCCCGGGATGTGACTCCCCCTCCACAGGACCGGGAGCAGGTGGACCAGGAGCTCCACTCTCCCCACCACTTGGTGACTTCTTCATCCCTGGTGCCAGCTCCATCTGCTGCCTCACTACTGTCCTGACAGAAACAGAGCATTGTTAGCTGGAGAACCTGGCTCTTCACCACCAAAGGCAGCTGTCCTGTCACCTGGATGCCTCCTGGAGACCCAACAGTGGGACAAACATGCCAGGGTCTGAGTCCTGTGGGGCCACACCAGGATCTCAAAATTAAAACTTCCCTCCAGGACCAAGTCCTGCATGGGAAGCAGGATGCCTTGGGATATGATTCCTTAGGTGTTGAGACTTTCCATCCCTAAGAAAGATGGGGAAGGGCTGTAGGGCTGGACATGTATGGCAGAAACAGCAGCTGCAGCCTGGCCCCACAGCATCACTCTCAGCACAGCTCACACCTGGCTCAGGAGAGAAGAGTTGCAGTTCTTGGCTGTGCAGGGAAGCTGGGAATACACAGGTGTCAATCCTCAGAGTTCAGTTTATCCATGAATAACCTTCCCTTTGTGACTAAAGCAGCTCAGATCCAGGCTCCTCATCCCCCAATAATTTTCAAGAGAGCTTCAGAATCAGAGCCTCTCCCCACAAACCCTACTATGTTCAGAGGAGGAATGCTCCCTCTCCCAGCACACCTTGCTGGGTCTCAGCCTTTAAATCCTTTAAATTTGGCAGACCTGAGCTCCTCTGGCCCCAGAAGGGTCCTTGCAGTAGGCTGCTGTTGGCTGTGCCTCCACAATTCCCAGCAGGTAAACAATTCTGGGGTTTAGTTGGAGGTTTTTTTTTTTTTTTTTTTTTCCCTGTTTAGTGTTTGATGGTCTAAAAGCTCCCAGGGACTTTGGCAAACTTGCCTGTGCAAGAACTAATCTGCTGTTTAGTGAAACACAGCTGTGAGTAGTGTTGAATGCAGCCCTGAGTTTAACACAGGACAGTGACTAGAAGGGATTTATCCAGCTAAAATGCCAAGTGTTTAAATATTAATGAACAAAAATGAATATTCTGTGTGTGTGAGGTGTGCTTTCTTAGAGCAAGGGCTCAGGGAAGTTGTATCAGTGCTACTGTTAGCAAAACATGCTGGGTTTAGCTGGTCCTGTTGTAAACAACCCTCTGCAAAGGAGAACTGATGGATGGGAGAGAAAACTCTGCAGGGTTTGCTCATCTCTAAATGTGCTCTGCTCACTGCTAGGGCTGTCTCTTGGCTTTTATGCTCTTTCAGGGTGTAATAAAGCCAGAGTGCTCTTCTTCTTGTCGAGTAATTCCTGCCTGAGAACTTGTGTTTCCTCAGTGCCTGCCAACAGAACAGCCTCTGGGCAGAGGAGATGCAGCTGCTTTATGCAAATGGTTTTAAGTTGTACCTTAAATGGTTGAAATGTGCATAGTGCCTTTTTTTGATGGCCAAATTCTGCTGCAAAAAAAAAAAAAAAAGCACTGTGCTACCTGATGCTTTGCTCTCCAGTGACTGCAATAGCCAATTTCAAAAACAAGACAACAAAATTCTTTGTTGTACTTCAGTGTTCTGGCTGGAGCTGACAGGGACCAGATGCTGTGAGCAGCTGAGCTGCTCATTAGGAAAGTGAAATTAAAAGAAACAGAGGTGTTTTCAAAAATACCTTTTTCTGTTCTTCCAAACTATCACCTAACCAATTTCCTATGAGAATTTTTGTCTCGCTGTGTATTATCAGACTGTAAATGGAAATTCTGACTGTGCAGCTTCCACATTTGAACAGGAAATAAACCAAAAGTCTCTCATGGTAAAGGATTTTCAGCTAAAGTCTTTCCCTGACCACTCCTATGCTTCTGTGTGACACATATTTCAAGGCTGGGGTGGAAGAGCTCTTCACAGCTGTCAGGAAGGAGATTTCTAGTGATTTATCTGGTGTCTGAGTGGAGAGCTCAGCACAAAATTGATTCTCCCATAGTTGCAGGAACACCCAAAGCTGGTGTCTTACCCCTTCCATGAGGCACATGGTCTGCCTGGACAGAAGATAAAAACATGAGTAGCTGTAACCTACAAGGCAGTCCTGCCCTGAGGATCTTGTGATCCCTGCAGGTGAGAAGGGGCAGGAGGAGGAGGTGAAGTGAAATAATCTGCTCTGTTGATCTACCCCACAAACAAAGCAGGGTTTGTGTGTTTGGAATGGTGAGAAGCTGCAGGCTCCTTTCAAGGGTTCCTGCTCTTGGGGTGCTTTGCCTGGGTGCAAGGAGATGAGGGATGTGGGGGCACAGCTGAGGTTTGGGGGAGATCAGCATCCCTGCCTTTGTGAGCTCCTTTCTGTGAGAAACAGGACACATCTCTGCACTGCACCTCTCTGACAGGATGAAGATTTATTGAAAGATGCTGGTCAGGGAGATTTGTTCTTTTAATAGAAAGTGTTCTCCCATATCCATAATCCCTGCTCCCGCTTCCTCTCTGTGCTGGAGGAATCAATCACTTTGTGAGTAGATTGATTTGGCTCTCAGGTTTTCCATGACCAAGCTCCCTTGCCAGACCTTCCCTAGGAGCATTTATTTTCTTGTGTAAGCAAGGGCAATGCTGAGCTGCCCCCTTGGCCATGTCCCTTATGGCTTGACTGCATCTGAGTCCTAGGCCTGGACTAGGAGTGGAAACTTCAGGTACTTAGAGCTGGGGCAGCTGGTTTCAATCTCTGCTGAATTTTCTGCATTGTCAGAAAAAAGTCTGCATTGACCACAACACACAAATGGTTCTTGTTTTTAATTGAAGATATATGCCTTTTCCAAAAGTCTAGATAATAAATTAGGGACTGTGGGACAGACTCCAGATTAGATTAACTCCTAGCTTCAGTTTCCCAAGCCTCTCAACAAATCCCAAGAGTGAATTCTGGACAAATGAATCCCCCTACTCCTCACAGAGGGAGAAATGAAAGGGGCTGAATTTTGAACTCTTTTGTAGTGTCCTGGTTATGGGAGCTGCTGGAGCTGCTCTAATTTGCACTCTGCTGCAGAATCATGGAAAAGGAGCAGGCTAGGAACACCAGAGCACAGGAGATGCACATAGGTCCAGCCCTTTATAAGGCTGGCTCTGACCAAGGGCTCTGCCTAAAGGAGATATGATTCCTTAGGTGATGAGAATTTCCACCCCTAGAAAAGACAGACCATATTCCAGCTCTGCCAGGTGTTCCCCACAAGAATTCCCCCGAGGTGCCTGTGGTTTGGCACCTGGCAGAGCTCCAGCTTTTCCTCTCTGAGGCTGACCAAGGAATTCCTGTGCCTGCACACCTGTGCTGGAGGCCATGGGAGGGCTGCCCTCCCCTCACTGGGGGAACCCCAACCTGCAGGGAACTTTTCCAGGATAAAATGCCTGTCTCCAGACTTGCCAGTATCAAAGGAACACCACTCTCCAGGCCAGTGCTACTGAAAGCTCTTTCTGCCCAAGCCAAGGCCCAGCAGCTGTTTCCCCTCTCCCCCCTGCCAAACAAAGGCTGCCACAAGCAAAAAATGCTTCAGCCCTGCACAGAAGGGTGGGCCTGGCCTGACATCCTATCGGATTTCCAGGCAGCCTTTCTGAAGTTTAAAGGGATTAAATGAATTCTCCACTGCCTCTCTGTCATGCCCTGGATCAGCTCAGAGCTACTCTGGGTTTCCCAGAGACCTGGGAATAGCTGCAATTACCGTGTCGGTGGCCCAGTCCCCCGTGTTGCTTATTGTTGTGCCTGATCTTGAGATTCATTAGAGCCTGGCTCCTGGAAGAAAAGCTGTCTGGGAAGAGAGACCACAAACATGCCTCCTTAATAGAGGAGCTGGGGGAAAAGGCTCTCTCTGCAGCCTTGAGGGCTGGGCCACCACTGAAGGGCACAGTAGCTGTCGTAAAATGTTCTGCTCAATGCTGTCTGAGCGCGTAGGACAACTTGAAACAGCAGCTGAAAATGAAATAAATTCTTCCCAGACCTTTTCTGAGGCTGTTAACTGTATGTCCTCTCCCAAAAATTCCCACAATCCCTTTGCTGAAGGGCTTCTCTCTACAGCAAACCACACCACTTAGTGAAATAACTAAGTAGCTTCAGATGTCTGAATGCCTGGAATGAATGGCAGATTATTATCTGGGAATGAATGACCGTGTTCAACGGCCCTGGTTTGGGTTCCCCATCTCATTCTCTGACTAAAACTGTGGTGCTACACTCCACCAGAGCCCTGAGGAAAAAAAACAATAGCAGTTGCAATTATGCCCCGATGTTTCACAAAAGAAATGGGGTTTGTATAAAGTTATTACTCATCCTGTCATTGTTTTACACTGTTTGTGTAGGCTACATAGTCTGTGTGAGAGATTCAATACTGGAAGCAGACACAAACCCAAATTTTCCCTAGAAAAGCTGAAATAAGGTATCTTAGGAGTTTTTCATAGGGGCAGGTATCTGAGGTAAAACAAGCAATGCAGAATAATTTTTAAGGTATCAGGAAGAACAATAATTTGTAGGAAAATAGATGGAGATCCTTGTTAAGGATGTGGAATTGCAGCAGATAAGTCACAAAAATCTGGACATATAATGAGGCACAGATGAAAAGCAAATTAGAAAACCAGTGAACAGAAGTCAGTGGAGAAACTACCAAGTTCTGTTCATAATCCTGCCATGACAGAAAGTTCGCAGGCAAGTGCTGCACGTCATTACAAAACACTGGGTCCTAGTCAGGTCATTCCCTGCAAGCAGGACAACGCTCTTATCCTGGGGCAAGCTGCTAGAAAGGATGGAAAGCTGGGAAGGGAGAGGAGGGAGTGAACATGAGACACATTTATCACCAGGTTTTGCAGAGGCATCGAATGCAGTTAGGAAGGAAGTTAGTTGGGAAGTTGCTTGCAAACTATGGACTGAGGTTTTCTGACACTCTTTGTAAAATATTTTATGTGGACAACGGGAGGGCAGGGGGAATTCCCCAGTGAGCATTTTGTGTGCTGCCTTGCGCTAGAGACCGAGACAATTCACAGCACATCATCTGTGATCAGAGTGCTCCGTGGGGAGCAAGGGAATCTCCAGGGCAGAGCTGGACACAGAGCTGGTGTGTGTTTATCCTGGGGAGCCCTCCTCCCACCTGGGGATGCCCTTGTCTGAGGTGTTGTGCAAACACAGCTGCTGGGGCAGGGAGTGCACACGGGTTGATGGAGCAGTCCATCCCGGTCAGTCCCGAATGAAGGATTTCACATCTCTTTAGCTTGACCTGGCTTGCTCTCCCTGAAGCTTCTGACTTGGCCCTGCAGCTCAGGGTAAACAGAACAGGCAGCAGATGTGCAGGGAGGTAAAAACAAAGTGGGAATGAGACACGTGAAAGTCAAAATTGGGACAAAGCCCAGAACAGGAGACACTGCTGCTCCTCAAACCTGAGTTGTCCCCAGTAAATCTGCAGTGTCTGGTCTTCTCTGTGTCTGAAATGGCTCATGTGGGATTGCTTTATCCCGGCCATGAGTCTGGGGGTGGGAAACACAACCCAAAACCCTCTTCCTTTAGCAGAGCAGAATTCCTTAGGCAGCAAAGAAATCCGGCCGGGCTCCCCTCGAGGAAACAGGAGCGCCGAGGCACAATGCAGGCAGTGACCCGTGGAGGCAGGGGCACTGCCGGCGCCCCGCGAAGTCGGGATTTCTGCCGGGAACACGGATTTCTGCCCGCCCTGCCACGGGAACGGGGGCCTTTCACCCCGGCTGCGCCTCGGGAAGGGGACGGGACAGGCACAGGGGTCTCGGTGCTGCGGTGAAACAAGTGCCACTGGAGGAGGGCCAGGTTGAGGGGTCCTTTGTGGAGCAAAGAAGAGATGAGGGCAGCGCGGGGCTCTGATGCCTGGACAGGCACCCCATGGTTAGTGGGGAAAGCAGCTGCCTGAAGCCGTGCTCGGGGTGGCGGGGGGAGACAGGGAAGGGAGAAATCTGTTTGTTTCCAGCCCTAAACTTGAGCCAACCTTCTGCAAGGGACGAAGGATGGGAGGGATGAACGTGGTGGGCAGCTTCGGGCGAACCCCCAGGCAGGGAAAGGCGCCGTGTCCCCGTGGTCCCTCTGGTGATGCTGGGACCCTCTTGGTGCATCCTCACACCCCCATCAGCCTTTTGTTAGTGCCAGACACGGCAAGCGGGCAAAGCATGCTCCTCGGGGTCAGCCTGGGGCACAGGCGACGAACCCCCTGGCCGAGCAGCGCACGAGTGCGGGAGGGAAGCGCGGGGATCCCGGAGCATGGGAACCTGAAACCTGCGGGGAAGGGCGAGGGGCCGCGGATCGGACCCCTCTCCGTCCCTGCCCCGCCGCGGCTCCCCGAGGGGAGGGAGGACGGGGAGGAAGGCAGGAGGGAGGGAGGGCGCGGGGGGAGGCTCGGCGGCCGCCGCTTACCTTATCGCCGAGGGGGGCGGCGGCGCGGAGGAGGAGGAGGAGGAGGAGGAGGAGGAGGAGGCGGCGGGGAGCGGCGGCCATGCCGCGCTGCTGCTGCCGCTGCCGCGGAGGAGGAGGCGGCTCGGCGGCCCACCAGCGGCGGCTGCGGGCGCGGCGGGGCCCGCGGAGCGCGGCCCGGCATGGCTGGGGGAGTTAATGACTTTACAACCTGCCGGGTGGCGGGCGGCGACCCGAGGCGCGGCCGCTCGGCGGGGGAGGGATGGAGGGATGGGATGGGATGGGGATGGGATGGGGATGGGATGGGATGGGATGGGATGGGATGGGATGGGATGGGATGGGATGGGATGGGATGGGATGGGATGGGATGGGATGGGATGGGATGGGATGGGATGGGGATGGGGGCCGGGCGCTCCTCGGGCCCCGCCGCGCCCCGCCTGCCCCTCGCACCGCCCTGCCGCCGCCGCGTCCGGGGCTCGGAGCTCTCTCGGCGCTCGGTGCGATCCTTTCCGAGCCCCCGCGGCGGCCCCTGCACCGAGAGGTCCCTGCGGAGCCACCCGCGCTGCCCCTCGCTCTCGAGCGGAGCGTTCCGCTCGTTTCCTCCCGCACAAAGCTCTTTTGCTGCCCGATTCATCTTTCCTGCCCTCTAGGCAAGCTCTGCTTCCCAGGGCATCCCTCTGCCCGCGCTGGAGCAGCCTGTGCTCCGTGCTGGGACAGAGCACAGCATCCCCCAGGACACGGGGAGCTGCTCTTGCGGGGTGGCGGTTGAATCACAGAATCCTAGAATGGTTTGGCTTGGAAGGGACTTAAAAGACCATCTTGTTCCACCCCCTGCCACGGGCAGGGACAGCTTCCACTATCCCAGCTTGCTCCAAGCCCTGTCCAACCTGCCCTTGGCACTTCCAGGGATGGGGCAGCCACAGCTTCCCTGGGCAACCTGTGCCAGCGCCTCCCCACCCCCACAGGGAAGAATTGCTTCCCAACATCCCATCACACCCTGCCCTCTGACAGTTTCACCCCATTCCCCCTTGTCCTGTCACTCCATGCCCTGAATAAAACCTCCCTCTCCAGCTCTCTTGAAGCCCCTTTAGGCACTGAAAGAGGGTCTCCGATCTCTCGCCCTCTCCTTTCTGGGTTGCTGTGCTGGTGGTCAGAGGGCAGCTTTTGGCAGGATGCTGCCAGTGGCCGTGCTGGCACACCTCGGCCCTCCCGGGAGGTGCCTGCTGTGATCCGTGGCCACAGGCTGTGCAAGAAATGGCATCAGGTGTCCCCGGCCGGGGCGGGCAGCAGCGGCTGCTGCCTGCCAGATGTGCTGTAATTAGTGCGGGGAGGAGATCGAGTCCTCACCGAGAGTTTCAGCCTCCAGGTGGAGGGAGGGAGGGGAAAGACAAGGATGTCAGCAGGGGGACTCCTGATCAAAGCTGTCTGCCGGCAGGGAGGGGCAAGGGGAGGAGGAGGCGATCTGCTTCGGACCCACGCAGATGAGGGTGAGAAGCACTGACAAAGAGCACAGTTGTGCCTACAAAAGCAGGGAGGGGAGAAAATGTTCAGTCCTGCCCCGCTGCAGCCCCGTGTCATGTTCCTCCGGACCCAGCTCCTGCCCCGCAGATAAGAAAAATTGTGGAGGGGCACGGAGGTGGGGGAGAGGCTGTGCCTAAGCAGAAGAAGGGGCTGGCTGGCTCCAGCTGAGCGAGTTTCAGCAGTTTTAGCTCCGTTTCAGCATCTGATCTTCTTCAGCCCCTCTCCAAAGCAGTGTCCGAGAGGAGCCCTGGCAGGCAGGGGAAGGATGTGCAGCACGGATGATTTGGACAGGGGGATGGATCTGCCTCTCAGGCTCTGCGGGAGCCTGACGGGGCAAATCCAGGTGGCCTCTGCTGCTCTCCCCTCCAGGGCCCCTCCGTGCCCTCCTCTCCTGACCTTTCTTGCTAGTCCTGCTTTCATCCCCTTTCATCACTCCTGAGCCTCCTGTGCTCACAGGGGTGACAGGAGTGCAGTGTGGAAGGCAGAAGGACGGTGTTTAAAATGTTGCTCTTGTCATTTCACATCCTGAGTTCCGGCCGTGTGGTTGTTTCCTCCAGGTGCAGAGGAGGTGTTGAATACTCTCAGCCAATGTGGGAACAAGGATATGGGAAATAAGATTTCCCTTGTAGTCTTGAGACACCCCCAACATTACCCTGTGTATGGGAAGGTTTGATAACTCAGCTGATTAAATACATCTTAAATCTTGTTAACAAAGCCACCACAATTTACTCCCAGCCTCCTACTAATTTCCAATCCAATTCTCTCAATTAATTTTTTTTCCTACTGTCTTTATTCAGACCATAAAGTAAAGCTGCCACTTTGCAATTGGGCCAGCTGGTTCTGCTGTGGGATGTTATGTGTGAGCAGACTGAGCCTGCCATGTGCAGCAGCCCTTTGTGGCCTTGCATTCAGCTCTGCCATCACAAGAGGCTTTCCCCTTGTTGCTCTCCTGTTTCACATGTCCTGTTAAGAGAGCAGGTCTGTACTGCCACCAGGCAGTGTTTAAAGGATTCAGGAGTCTGAGGATCTCCCCTGTGGTAGCACCCATGGTTTCATCCCAGCTGTCTCTCCATAGCCAGTTCTCCATTATAGGATGCCAATCCTGTTTGGGACTGATTCACACTCATCCCCTGCCCTCTGGAAGTTGCCTGGGATTATTTCAACCTCTTGTTTCATTGAATTTGGTTCCATCAGCCAACAGTTTCCCAAAAAAATCTTCCAGACACAATCAGGAGGGGAAGCACAGGCCTCTGGAATCGAGAAGCTGTGTTTGTGGCTGCTGTTGGATCAGGTCCTGATGCATTCTGCTCCCAACTCACCTGTCACAGGTAGCAGCTGCCTTCTCATGGGGAAAGTCTTGGGATCATAATCATAGAGGTTGAGAGTTAAGAAAGATGTATGTGAGACTGGCCTGGTGAGGAGAGGTCTTCAGGCACCTCTTTATTTCGCTGTGTGTGTTCCTTCTGCTGCCCAGCCTGCTGGAGGGAGCCTGGTGCTTGCCCCAGAGCAGGAACAATTGGACTTTTCTCCCTGTGAGGAGGAACCTGTGTGATCCAGGCACTCTGCAGCCACGAGCTTTGCCCAGGACTGAGGCTGATCCTTTTTCCTACTGCTCTGAGCAGCCCTAAGGATTCAGCTCTGTTAACACAGAGATCAGGGGATTCCTTCAGCTCAAGCTGTCATTGTCTGGCCAGGTCTGCTCCCCTGTGGACATTGCCATGTCCTGGTTTTTGTTTCTGAGTGGTCCCTGGGCTGCTGGGGCAGGGGATGGAGCAGACCTCAGAGGACTGTGAGCTGTGTGGAGGCTGTTCCCATCCCTTGTGCTGTGCTGTCCTGGTACCTCTGCATTGGCTCCGAGAGGATCCTCAGCTCTTGAGTGCCCTCAGGAGGGATCTGCAGAGCCTCTCCTCAGCCTCAGCACAACTGCACAGTCCAGCTACAGCAGGAGAGGCCAGGGGGATGCCTGCCATGGCTTAGCCTCCTCCCTCTGTGGGGAACACACTTTTAAGCTGCATTCTTTGAGCCTTTCCATGGATCCACGTCCCACAGGCTGAGGCCAAGCTCCTTTGTGTGATTCATTGTACGGCTGCTTCCCCTGCAGAGGCTAAGGTGGGAACTAAAAACAGCTTCCAGCTCCCAATATCTGCAAATCTCAATTACAATGGAGGTATTGTAGGCCTGAAAGTGGCCCCCGAGGGAGCAGCCCTGTGCATGGAGCTGCAGGAGGGTTAAGCTGCAGATGAGCTCACAGGAGAGATGTGACAGAACTGGGTTCACACCTCCTCCTCTTTGTGCCCTGTCTTCTTCCAGCTCCAGCCCGTGCTGGTGCAAAGAGGTGAGAAGGGATGTGGCAGGAATGTCCCTGTCACAGGGGCAGGGGTGCTGCAGGCAGCACAGGGTGATGTGCCACACCTGGGCAGCACTGGCTGGGCCACTTGGCTTTAAACGCTGAGGGTGGCAAAGCTGCATCAGCTCCAGGACAGCAGCACATTCACAGGGATAATCATCACTGATTTTGTGGTGGAGCAGACCAGGCTGGCCTTCCAGGACTGGTTTGCCCTCCAGTTGTGCTCCTGTGTAATTTTCAAGGTGATTTTTTAGGATTGTTGAGCACCTCATGGCAACACATCCTTTCCTGCAGAGATTGGGACTCAAAAAACCCCACCAGTGCACCTTTCTGCCTCTGAGTTTGTTCAGCTGATCTCTTTGGACCCACTTTTGGATTCATTTGCAAGACTTCAAAAAGCAGCCTGGTTTTAGCATCAAAACCCAGTGCTTTTTGCATAAAAAACCAGCATTGCTGTACCTGGGGACACTGGATTTTCATGCTAAACTGTGGTGTAAGACCAAGTCTTCTCCTCTGGCATCAAACAGGAAGAAGATGGGTGATGTTTACTTCTGGCCATCAATCACATGGACATCCATGTGAAGGCAGGTGCCATTGTTATGGGGACTGAAGAAAATCCAAACTAACGGGGTAAATCCTTTCTTTTCCAGACCTCTCTCTGTTTAGGCTACATCTGGGCCAAATAATTCATCACAAAAGTAAAAGTTTGAGTGTGCTGAAGTGGTGGAATATCAAGTGGAACCAATCTGTTGAAATGAGAAATATTTGCTTTTCGTATTTCTGAAACATTTCAGTTGTCAGTGGATTTAAGCTTCATTTATTATCATTAAACATTATGCAAACCCCAGTGTACTTCAGCCTGGGTTGAATCCAGCAGCTCTTTGGGGTTTGTTTTTAATTTTGCCTCAGCTGAAAAAGCTGCAAATATTTGCCCCAAACAACTGAGAAAAACATTGTTTAGAGTTTTTCCAGGAAAAGCAAATATTCACTTTGTTTGAACAGCTACAGCCCTGACCTAAAGAAAACTTTGCCTAATATAATGATCTCTTAAACTTAATGAAAATAGCTGAGAAAAAAAAAACAGAATACAGTCAGACTCCAGTCTCACTTTGCTGGCTTCTTTCACAATCTCACCATTTATTTTTTAAATAGAAATCCTGTTCCAGAAGCAAGCAGATATTTGTCTTTAGAAGGCCATAAAAATATCTCTGTATTGGAAGAACTCAGGTAGGTGACACTTTCAGCAATGGGGAGTTGCCTTTGCATACCTGGGCTATGCACTGCAAACACAGTATGAAAAATGGAGAGAGAGAACATTAAAATACAGATTTCCACCAAAATACTGGCATAGCATGATTAATGCTATGCTGGTTCTTACTCCAACACCCTGCAGAGCAGGATGCAGCATTTTCTCTCACCAAAGTAGTGTACAGCAATAGAAAAGAGGGAGAGGAGGAAGCAAGCTGTATCTTGTATCAAACCGTGCCCTGGGCTCCAGCAGGTGGTTCTCACATTTAGCCCAGTGTTTACCACAGTTGAAACCCCTGTGGTCTTGTCTTCACATCCCCAGCCAACCAAAAAGTCTGTTCTTTCGCCAGAACATGGACAAACAACCCTCCCTCTTCCTTCATTTTGTCCCCTCCTCCAAGTTAAGGGCCACTAAGCTCCTGGGACAGGTCAAGGCACACGGCAGGGGGAAAGAAGAGACAGGCTGTGGTTTTTAGGGTGCAGGGCTGCACCTCCCCAAGCCCTTGGTGGGGCAGATGAGCAAGGCACTGTTGGCAGGAGACCCATCCAGCACCAGGGTCCAGCTGCTGTAAGGAGCACCCAGATGTGCAGCTGCTAAAAACCACCATGGTGCTGTGGATTTGTTCTTGTTTGGACACAGAGCCTGGCTCTGCAAGGCCACCATCTGCTACAGCTGCTCCTTCTGCACAGGCACATGGGGCTGGCCCCTGGGACTGCCCTTGGGTTATAAAAAAATGCTGTAACCTGCACCTGCCCCTCCAGGTGTTCCTGAGTTGGCTGCCTTGCCCCACAGCACCTGCAAAAACACAGTGTGCAGGGAAACCACAGTGCTTCCAGGATTTGGATTTCTCTTCCTAGGATGCAGAAGAGGAGGCACAGAAAGAAACAAACCTGCTTTGTCAAGGTGTTTTAGTGCTAATGGCAGAGATTTGGTCTTTACCAGCTAACCCAGCTCTTCTCCCACTTGCTTTGGGAGATGCCAGAGCTCCATCTGCCTGGCAGGGAGGCAAATGTACCCTTGGAGGGCAAGGACCTGGTGTGCTAGCCTACGTGGTTTGAAATACCAATGTTAACATCCACATTCATCAGAAGTCACCTGGGGAGAGGCTGGGACAGGCTGCCAGCCCTGCACACAGACCAGAGATCCAGGTGAAGAACAATCTGTTGTGTGGGAGAGCCTGAGGAGAGAGTCACAGCCTTTGTGTGGCAAAGGGATTGACTGGACTTGTTTTAGAGAGAGGAAGCATTACATTATATTGTATTATTCATTTTTTCACCTGTCTAATCCCTTGAGATCTCACACTATCACAGTGACAGCCACTGTTTCATTGCTCTCTGGTTCTGGAGCTTGTTCTTTGGCACGTGGGATCCCCTCATGGGATCCCTGCCATTAGTGTAGTGTTCAAGTGCTGACAACCTGGGATTTCTGGTAACTGATGTTCAGGGGATCTCTGAATTGCAGGTTTGAGGATCTGGGCTTTGCCTGGTGTCAGTCAGGCTGTGCAAGTGGGACACTACTGGGGCTGACTGGTTACACCCTTGACTGGCAAACTGCTTTTCTTTTTCAAGCATGCCTTCAAAATGTCGGGCCTTGAGGAATTTGATCTGTGTTCCAGCAGCTCCCTGGATAAAGTATATTGTGAGACTGATATACACAACTTTAGCAAGCTGAGGGGCAGGGAGAGATGAAAGAGCTGCTGAATCACAGCATCTTTCAGTCATACTAATCATGAACATGATTTGTCTGTTTCTTGATAGAAACGCTACCTGCCAGGTCCTGTTTTTCCTCCTCCCTCCCCACACGTTGATACTCTCCTGTGGAACCCTAAAACACCCCCTGTTCCCATGTGCCAGAAGGAAGTGTGTGTATCACTTCCAGGACTCAGCTTCCCAAATGTCCCGGATCAACCTGTACCTGTCAAACTCTTCCCAGGAACCTGCAAGAAACAAACTGAAGAGAAGTAACACTGGTGGTGCCTCTGCCTGTACCAGAGACAGCCAGGACCATCTTTCCAACCCTCCTCGGGGCTCTGGCCACCTTTGTCCCTAGGCTTTGGCACAGTAGCCCCCCTCCTCGATGGTCTGCACTGGGTGTATGGGTAGGACCAGGTGGGAGATGCGGCTCCACAGCCCACTCAGCTTGTCAGAGTCCATGTTGTCGTAGGAGCCGGGGCTCCTGGTGCCGGTGAACTTGGCCCAGAGGAAGTCACGGACCCTCTCCTCCACCTGCTGGAGGCTGATGTGGCTCTCCAGCACATCCTCCTCCAGCAGCACCGTCAGCAGCAGGGCCACGTCCTTGAAGGCGGCGGTCTCGTGGTCGCAGTACTTGTAGAAGATGAGCGTGGCCCCGGCGGGCAGCAGCTCGAAGCGGTGAACCACCGCGGCCCGGCCACCGGCCTGGAAGGCCGCGCTCAGCTCCGAGTCCACCTGCAGCTTGGCCTGGTCGCTGTGGAGCCCGGCTTTGTCCCTGCCCTCGATCTGCACCGTGCTGCCGTGCAGGGCGGCTGAGTAGCAGTCGGCCAGGCGGGCACTGAGGCAGCGCAGGGTGCGCTCGCCGCGGTGGGCGGCCGTGAGGATGATGATGGCCGGCTGCGTGGGCCGGGACGTGTTCAGGTGCTTGCGCAGGAACTTGCGCCCGCGAAGCCACAGGTCGGGGCTCTGGCCCGGGAAGCTGCGCTGCAGCTGGTCAAACTGGGACAGGAACGCCTCCACCGTGGGGTTCTTGCGGGGCTGCTGGGAGCTGGAGGTGGGGCTGCTGAAGCAGAATATGCAGAAGCCCAGCACTGTGAGGCCCACGATGAAAAGCCCTGTTCAACAGGGAGAGACACAACACGGGGAACGGGAGTCAGTCCCAAGTGACCCGCAGCGACATGCTGGAAAGTAGCTACAAAGGCTATTTCTCCCCTCTCAGAGCTTCCCTTCTGCACTAGGAAAGTGGAGCAAGTTGGTCAAGAAAGGTTTGAAAGGGCTGCTGGCTCCCACTCCAATATGCCAGGTGAGGGAGCTGCAGCTCCAGGGATGAAGGCAAGGATTGTGCAAACCTTCCTGAGGAAATTGCAGCTGCCCACAAGCTTTCTTCTTTTCCCCCTCCTCTGTTTTCTTTAGGGTTTGTGGCTGTTCAGAGCACCACACATGGAGGTGTCTGACCCAAGTGAAGCGCTGCCTTCACTGCCCTCCTCCATGCTATGAGTGAACAAAGGCCACCCTGCTTCTGCTTAGGAAACAGAAGGTCCAGACACAATGCCTTGTGTCCCTCTCCATAGCAAAGCAGAGTCTCCTTCTAACAGGAGAAATGTGTTGATGCAGATCAGCATCAGTGTTCCTGCTTAAAGCCACAGGACAGAGCAGGGCTGGGGAGGGGGACGGGGGACCCTCAGCACAGCAGCCCCCCAGACTTCTCAGGACATTCCAGGCACTCACAGCATGATGACCACAATATGCCAGCTTTTGAGGCTGAAGAGCTGCAGGGGAAGCTGCCACTATAGGCTCGAACTGAGCCTATATTTAAGGGGATGTTTTTTCTCTCAAACCCTCAGAAGAGGATGTGAAAGGTCTCGAGAGAGAAGAGTAATTAAATGTGCTTCATTACTTGCTCCTGGAGGATCAGTGCCTTCTGGTCGATGAGTAACATGCAAGGGAAGCTTCTTTTCCTCACCTTTCCACAGGAGGGACTTTTTGGCCTTCTCCTGCTCTGTGTTTTGGGTGGTGATGTTCTGCAGGGAAGACAGAGTCTCTGGGTTTGGGGCTGTGTCCCCTGCAACAGGAGAAAAAAAAAGTGCCACTCACTGCTGAGGGAACAGGTAAATGGAATAAGCAAAGCAGGAGCTCCCAGCTGAGGAAATACTGCTTTGGGTTAATACTGCCCCGAGTCTTGGCTCCCTCCTGTTGGGCTGGGCAAGGACAAAGACAATGCAGAGTGCAGCATGGCTTCATGCCTTTCACAGCACAACAGGAGCAAAGGCAAGAGAAAGAGAGAAGCCAATTAATTTCTTATACCTTATGACTCCAGGGAAGTGACAATGGCTAGGAGAGATCTCACCCCACTATTGTTCTAGTGCCTGTGGGAAATGTAGGAAGTGGAAGAGCAGCAGTGTGCAGCCACCAGCTCACCTTTTGGTCTTTTCCTTAACGTGCCTTGGGACTCGCTCTCCTGTGTTTCTTGCCCTCTGGGTGCCTCTGGCTCCCAGCCTGGGAAAGTGGCACTGCTCTTCTCTGTCAAGTGGCCCCTGGGGACATCTTCCATGCCAGTCCCATCCAAATATGTCATTTCACTGTCAGAGCTCCGTGCCTTGCTTGTTGATGAGGTATCTTTCTCTTCCTTGCAGAGACTTTCACACTGCCCAGTTGTCTCCTGGTGCTCCCGTGTTTCCTGGGTGACAGACCTGTCTCCTTTGCTTTCCACATTCTCATGGCCCAGCTCAGCTGTGGGGAATAAAATTCACAGACCTACACTTCGTCTCTTTTAGCCCAAGAACCAACAACTCTTTCTCCTGCTCTGCCTCCTCTAAGCCAAGGCCCAAGTTATCAGGCCCAAGGGTGGGGAGAGACTCACCTTCATCCAAGTCCTGTTTTTTCAGGGGTCTTTCTGAGACACCTTTTCTTGTCTTGTCAGATTCTTCTGGCAATACTTCAATTTCCTGGGCAGACTTCTCCTCTAGTGTGGGACCGGCTGAACCCAGGAGTGTTGTCTCTCCCCCATCAGCAGCTGATTCACACACTGAAGAGTCCTCCTCTGGTTTGCAGGATGTCTCAGGCCACATGCTTGTCACTTGGTGCCCAAGTGCTTCCTGGGTGGCCTCCTGGTCCTCAGGTGTTTCCTGGGTGGGCTCTTGGTGCACAGGACGCTCTGCTGTGCTCCCCACCTCACCCTGGGCTGGTCCAGCTGTTGGCATCAGAGTTCACAAGCCCAGTGAGCCACACAGGAATCAGGAATGCCCAGTGCTTTACTACCACCCACACATCTCCCAGTTCTGGCACTGCAGAAACATTTACCCCCAAGTGAGATGGGAGAGAACAGAGTGACCAGAGGTGAGAAAACTCTTGGGTTGAGATCCAGACAGCTGAGTGAAGGGAAGGAGGGAATCAGGATGCAAAGGCAATCACTCACCACCTCCTACAAGCAGACTGATGCCAGGCCAGTCTCCCAGCAATGGCCACCTTGGAAGCCACCCCCTTTCTCCCTTTGCCCCAGTTTTTGTTGCTGAGCATGATGCTATATTGTGTTCAACAACCCTTTTCCCACCTTGAATCCCTGCCCAACCTTCTGCCCACCCCAGGGTATTTGCTGGGCAGGGGCAGAAAGCCTTGATGCTGTGTTCAGCAACAGCCAAAACACTGCTCTGTTTTCAACATTTTTTTCACTAAACCCACAAATCCAAACCACAGACCTTACAGCTACCATGCTAAAGCTAACTCAATCCCAGCTTATGTCCTAGGTAGGATGGACAGGCAATTCCTTCCTTCAGTGGTAGGATAAGATACCACATCTTCCACAGACAGTGGGTTTTCACAGACAGCAATGGATTTGAAGAATTCCTGTGGCTGTTGTTGAGTACAGTTATGCCAGTGCACTTCAAGCATCTGTCTGAATGTAAATTATAATTCTGCTCATGCTCTGTCTCTGTGTTTCTGTGCTGGAGCTGCTCTCCCAAAGACCCATGGCAACATTTAATTAGAAACAAACACTGGAGCATAATTCAATAGAGAGACTCTGCAACTGAACAGCATTTGTGACATATTCTGACTCTCAGAGAACCAAAGTGCAGCTCAAATTTCAGGCACTATTTGTGAAAAATTGTTTATGAATGATCAAGCACTACATAAATTATTATGCTATAATTAGAATAAACACTGATTAAAAGGGCGAGGAACTCCCTTCTAATTTGAAAACAGAGAAAAAGCTGCACTTGTCACTTGTCAGAATATGATTTTTACATTTTTTTGTTGCTGATTATTACAGTGACACTTCTGACTATCAAGGACAGAGCTGAGCTGGTGATGGCATCACTTTATCACTGACACACTCATAGGCACTAGTCATAACAAGGCTCCCACAGAATGTAAGTACATGGTAGAAACTGAAACATGAGGAATTTGGAGATATCCTGCTGTTCAGGCTGGGCACAAACTACTCCCTGCCCTGACTCTTCCAGAGTTTTTCCAACCAGAGGTGGTGGAAAACGGGCTTATTATTTAAGCATCTGCAGTTGGGAAGCACGAAGATGTAGGGAAGAAAGCTCTTCCAGTCTGGATCTCTCTCTTCAGCATTCCTTGTGCTGCCATCTTGGGACACAGAGTCTAAACCTGTTGCAGATCAGAATCTAAAACTGAAAGTGACTTGTTCATCTTTCACCCTTTAAAAAATGACGGCAACTTGCTTTCCTTGGCCTGGAAAAGATGGGATTATTTTACTGGTTTCTTTTTCTTTTGCACAGGTTCCTCATGTCACTGCTGAAAACTGGCAGCACAGGGATTTTCCTAAATGGAGTAAGCAAAGGATTCACTTACCTCCAAGCAGATCCACGCTTGGATTCTCTTCCATTTTCCTTTTCCCTGGAGCTCTGGCTTCTGCGCTGTTTGGTTTCACTTTCTCCGACGTTCATAAGGAGCTGTATCTCCCTGCTGTTCAGGAGGCTGACCGAGTCCTGCCCTCCTCACAGCCACCATCCCGTCCTGGTCCGGCCAATTCCAACTACACGCCCACAAACCTGATAAGAAGAAACACGGGAGCCGTGAATCACGGTGGGAGAGGCTCCTCCTCCGTGATTCCCAAGGTGAAAATGGGCGGATGTCGCCCCTAACCATGAACCTTCAGCCCGTGGGCTCTCAGCTATTTTGCTTCCCGTCAGAGCAGGGGTTAATGCAAACCGCATTTATCTTGGGCCATGCCAGGGGGGTGAGGCACTGCTGTCTCATCCCCACGAACGCCAGCCCGGAGTCTGGGGCTAGGCAGGCTGCCCCTTGAGCTTTTGGGCACCTGGTAGCTCGCAGCCAGGCCGGCACGGAGCGATGACCCTGCTCCTCCTGTCGCTCCCCCAGCCTGCCTCCAGCGTGTCGGATCGGGAGGCGATCCGGCAGAACCCCGCGGGCTCAGCCGGGCCGGGCCGGGGGCTGCGGACACGGAGCCGCAGCTGAGCCCTGCACGCCTCCAGCGATGACTCCCCCCGGCTAAAGCACTTGGGGACAGGGCACGGACGGAGCTGGGCTCGCCGGTGTAACCCAGGCTTTCCCAAGCACAAGTAAGCGGATGGAAAACTCCCAAGAAACTTTCCCCGCTGGAGAGCGGTCCGTGCGGTTTTCCGTGCAGAAATCTCCAGCCCAGCCCCCGAAAGCAGCAGCATTTCGACATCGGGGGACCCCTCGCCCCCCAGCAGTGTCTCCACACACGCTTTGGGGCTGGGGGGGTGCATCGCTGTCCCGCCGCCCGGCGCTCGTCCCTCCCCTCCCTGTTCCCGATGCTGACGCTCCGGCGGGAGAAGGAAATCAGCAGAACAAAGTGGAGCTGGACGCTTACCCAGGCAGGTTCGGAGCCGGTCAGGGCGGCGATCAGGAGCAAAGAGGTGGCAGGAGGAGGCCAGCGCTGGCCTTTCCCCTTGCCCTCCGTCCCAGAGGTCCTTTGGTGGCAGGACTCCAGCGCACACCCTGAATCCTCCGCTGGAAACGTGACGGTGAACCCTGCCCTTCCCTGACTCCCGGCTGCCTGCTGGGAGCTGTAGTTTTCCTTCCCGCAGTCATTCTCGGGAGCCTTCAGGAAACATTAACTTCCTTTTTTTTCGCTGTGTTTCCGCGACTCTGTGGCTGTGCGCTTTTATTCCAGGAGCTCTGTATGACTGGCGGGTTCCTGCATTCAGTAACAGTGTTGCTCGTTGAAGCAAGGAAACGATAGCGAAAGGAGGGAACTGGTTTGAAAGTTGGTTTAGGAAAGGTGCTACAAGAAAAGTAACCAGAACACAAAGGCAGCAAAGCCCAGCCTTTGGAAATGTCACGTTGCCAGTGCAGGGAGGCTGGGGAGGATGTGACATGGAAAGTCTTCAGCATCAGCCTGGGGGGAAAGGGATGCGGAGCCCACCCGCTGTCCCTTGAAGTGGGGAGAGACTGCAAAGCAGGGAAAGGTCAGTGTGTGTGTGTCAGCCCTTGGCCTCATTTAGGCAATGCTTCTCCAAAAAAAATCCTGTTCTTACTTGTGAAAAACACCAACCACTTGTTTTTGAAATTTTAAAAGTTTAATAGTACTAAAATGGTTATAAAAATAGGAATATAATTAGAGGAAGAAAAATTTGGGCAATTGAGATTAGGACAATATGAGACAATAAAAACAAAGAGTTACAGACATCCAGGTACCTTTTTCTGGGCAAAATAAGCCCAAAAAAGGACACATGTTAGCAGAGGATTAACCCTTAAAAGCAACAGCCTGTTGCATATTCATACACCTCATCCATGATGCATGAATTCCATTCAAACACAGGATTCTGTCTGGGCAGTGTCAGCTTTTTCCTCTTAATCCTGACGGCTTCTTCAGGACTGAGCGAGGCAGGAAGAAGTTCGTTTCTTCTGATAATGGAGCAATAAATTCTCTTTCTCTGAAAGATTTGGGTGTCCTGTGGCTGCTATCTGGTGCGAGTACCTCATTCCTTTCTTAAAAAATATCTCACAAACATAGTTTCTATTTTAACATTATGTTATAAGCTAAACTATATTTAACATACTACTTAAGAAAATTAATACAGCATCACTTTCTAACATAACACATATAATATTCATTTGAATATTTGCAAAAAGCCAATCATAAAATATGCATTTTTCCCATTACTGGTGGTGCCTGCACAGTGGCATGTACAGGCATGGGTATGTTCCAACCCCTTCCCTATTCCCCCTGCCCAGGACACGTTTCATGGAAAGCAGCAGCATGGAACACACCAGGGGAAAGGCAGCAGCACAGGGAGCAGCAGAACAGAGACAGCAATGCCCCTGGGACTCAGCTTGCTGCCTTTTCACCAGCATCCCCAGAGGAGCCCAGCAGCAAATGGCCAATACAAAACACAGGGAAAGGCAAATGAGGCAGTGCTGGAAAGGAGGAGGCACTGAGTGGCTGGGACTCGGTCTGGGGAGCAGAGGGCTGAAAGGGGGATGGGACTAATGTGTTTGGTTTGTTTCAATTTGACTAAAACCACCCCCCAAACTAGTACTGGAGGCACTTCTAAAACAGGCAAGAGTTTGTGCTCAAATGGGAAGGAAAAAAATACTTCTTTATGCTGTATGGAGGAACACTTGCTGGCCCAGGGAGCACAGAGGCAGTGTCAGAGGAGTCAATAAAATGTGTGTGCCATGTTACCCGGGGTGTTAGGAGGTGCACAGGCATCAATATCAACGCTGCTTATGTCAGGAAGGTGGTGAGAAGGCGAGGTGTGCTGGCCACTACACCTCATTTCTGACAGTGGCTTCCTCCATCACTCAGAGCCTGGGAGGGGACAGTGGCCATGGCAGACTCAGCACATTCCCTTGTCATGATCAACCTCTCACCAGGTACAGCAGAGGCTGTAAAGCCAGGAGAATGGAAAAGCAGGAAGGAAAAAGTCAGCGTGGCTGATTCACAGGGGCCAAGGTCACATTGAGGGCCCTGCTCCTGGCTGCCATCAGTCTTGCACCACGACTTGATCTCCCTCAGTAAGGGACAGCCAAGGAACAGCAGAGAGGAGCTGCAGGTGGCAAGGGCTTCATGAAAATCCAGGCATTTTCCATCCCTCTGTCCCTAAAACCATCCAGTCCCTTCAACACAGTGTTTGGGGCTGAGGAGCCACCCTTTCCATGGAAGCACAAGTGTCACAAAACTGGTGGCAAGGGTGTGACAAAGGGGGGCAGGCTCCCTTCAGCCTCTCCAGATTGAGAACCTGGTTCTCAAAAAGTCATTTGGCAGGAAAATTAACTGGCTGGCCTAGGGCGTGAAGTCATCACAAAACAGTTACAAAAAAGGATCTTGCCAATGTTTTATGATTTTCTTTTCCTGATGTCGTATTTGTTACATCCTCTTTAATTTTTGCTTTAGAAAACAATGATCAATGTGTGTGTTCTGCTTTTGGGACTGAAAAGAATAACAGTATTTAGGGCTGGTACAGTAGGAGGTATGTATAACTTATCTCACAAATACTCACTTGCTTTTGGGTGAAACTGCAACATTTATGGTGAGTTAGTAAAGAATTTAGGGTATTTTTTGTTTTGAAATCTTTGTACAGAGAAGACACAGGAGTGGAGGCTGAAAGGCACTTCCCTCATCCAGCCGTCCTGCTGGATTGCACAAATGCCAGACTCTCCTCAGTGACAGGACAAGGAGCAGTGGCCATAAACTAAATGACAAGAAGTGCCACCTTAACATGAGGAAGAATTTCTTTACACTGAGGGTGGCAGAGCACTGGAAAAGGCTGCCCAGGGAGGGAGTGGAGTCTCCCTCTCTGGAGACATTCCAAGCCTACCTGGATGTGTTCCTGTCACCTGCTCCAGGTGACCCTGCCTTGGCTGGGGGGGGCGTTGGACTGGATGATCTCCAGAGATCCCTTCCAACTGGAACAATTCTGTGATTCTGTGAATTTGTAAAAGGGTCTCTATTTGCTTAGCAACTCATCTCCAAGCTGCTCTTGAGCTGCTAGGGAGGGAGTCTAGAGGAGACCTTGTAGTCCCATCAAATTGCATCTTGAAAACTTCCAGCCATAGGAACTCTACCACATGCCTGGGTAAAAAAGCTTTATCAAGATTGCAATCAAACACATTTAAAAAGCCCTGTTGCCAGTAATGCATCTGAACAAACAGGTAAGAAAAGTGAAATGCCTAGTGACATATTCCAGATCTGATTAACCTAAACGATTCCCACACTGAAGAACTGAGTAGTGCGTTATCAGCACCACAGGATCTCACGTCCCTCCAAGTACTTCCAAATTCCCCTTCTCTGCTACTCAACTGCTATTTGTTCTTATTCTACAGACTTTTCTACCTCCGAGAAATGCAAAACCGGCCTCGTTGCGCTACGATCGGGCCGCACATAGAAAGTAACGCGGTGGGAAGCGGAGGCGCAGGGCCCGGGCTGCCCTCAGGGGCCGCCCCCGCGGGGCCCCGCCGGCCCGGGGGTGCCGCGCCCGTCCCGCATTTTCTTCACTGGGGGGCGGCAGCCGCGGGGCCGCCGGACGGACGTTGCAGGGGCCGCTCCCGCGGGGCCCGGGCCCGATCCCGATCCGGGCGCCGCTGCGGGCCCCAAGGGGGTTCGGCGGTGCCGGGGCCATGGCGGACCGGCCGCGCTACCACGTGACGCCGCGGCGGCCGCTCCGCGCGCGGGCGGAAGCGGAGAGCGCCGGTCCCGCCCCGCGGGAAGTGAGGCCCGCGGAGCTGCCCCCGCCGCCGCGGGAAGGCGGTAGCTGCAGGCCCGAGCAGGCGGTGGAGGAGGGCGCACGGGGAAGAGGACGGGGCAGGGGTAGGGGTCGGGGTCGGGGTCGGGGCCGGGGCCGGGGCCGGCGGCGTGGCGCGGCGGCGAGCGGCATGGTGGGCAGCGGCGACGACGAGGCGGCTCCGCCGGACGGTCCCGGGTTGGCTCCTCCGGACGGCCCCGGGCTGAAGCGGCGGCGGAAGAGCCCCCGGCTGGCGGCGGGGGCGCGGCCGGAGGAGCTCGAGAACGAGGTGGACAGCGCGGCCCAGCACGGCGCGATGCAGGGTGAGCGGTGCGGGCGGGCGCAGCGGCCCACGGTGGATCATGTGGTTGAGGGCGCGGTGGGGCGGGGCGGGCGGGCGCCGTGTGGTTCCTCTCCGGGCGTGTTGGGACGGGACCGCGGGCTCCCGGTGAGCCTGGTGCTCCTGGAAGGCTGTCAGGCCGGTGGGCTTGAGCTGAGTTGCCGGCTGTGCTTCTCACCTGTGTCTCGTTTCAGGGGAGGAGCATCACTTCGGGACCCCAGACTCCCTGACGCGACCCCCTATAAAAGCGTACAGATCGCCAGGTAGGCTCCGATCCCAGAGCTCCGGAGGGGCTG
Organism: Haemorhous mexicanus; assembly: GCF_027477595.1. Lineage (NCBI taxonomy): Eukaryota > Metazoa > Chordata > Aves > Passeriformes > Fringillidae > Haemorhous > Haemorhous mexicanus. Next base: position 28,099,718 of record NC_082349.1, read on the forward strand.
GAAAGGCCCACGCTCAGGGAAATGTGGTTTATTGGGTTCTAGCTCCTCGGCAGGTGTTACCGTGGCGCATAGGTGAGGAAATCCCGCTGTGGCTCTTACCCGATAGGCGAGGGATGGGAGGAGAAGCGATCCTCTGAAGGATCGGTGCATGCAGAGCACCCTGAAACCCTCAGCTGCCTGTTTTTTTCCTAGGGCATCACTTAGAACAGTAGCACAGCCTTCAAATTTTACTAACAGTGCTTGGTTTTGAAAGGCAGGATTTAAATAAGGTGTGCTGAGCTGCAGGAATCGATCCCTCAGTGGCTGTGCTCCTTACCGGGGGCAGCATTGTTTATGAGGAAATGCATAACTGGGGTTTTCCTTCCTTTGAAACACCAAGGATGCTCTGGGACTTGCTCCTGGAAACTGGGCTGCTGTGCTAGTGCTGTGTGGCAGCCGCTTGTTGCTTTAGTTGATGAAACTTGTGTCTTTCTCCAAGCTATAGAAACATGCTAGCTGACTGAGTGTAACATAGTCATGTGGCTTTAGCCTGTCATTCCACCAGGAAACTGTGATTAAATTGTACTTCCTTCCTCTTTTCTCTGTTTTGGAGTGTGGCAGTGCTCAGGGATGTGTTGGGATAGCCTGAGACTGTTCTCCATTCCCATATGTGTTTTTGTCACCAGGAATTGTCTGCCTGTATTCTGCTCCAGAAGCAGAATTTCCAGGAGGCATGGGGAAAAAAAAAATCTTATCTTGAGGAAGGTTATAGGTATTTCTTTAGGCAACTACAGAGGTTTATCTATGAAAAAAGCTCTTGCTCCCACATGGTGGCTAACAGGGCGTAATAAGCTCAGTGTTTTAAACGTGGCTATGCTGCTTCAGGAGGTACAGCTGAAAGCTGGGTTTTCAATTAGATGCCTCTAAAAATGAGGCTCCTCTCCCTCCCAGCCTCCCCAGCTCTTAGCAGCTGTAGTGGGTTATAGGCACAACAGGTGTAAAAGTATGTTAACAGACTTTTAATTGTTTATATAGCAGCAGAGGATTAGTTTTCCCCCATCTATAGATGTGCAGTATTTTGCTTTTCCTGCAGAGCTTAGGGGATGGTCTGTGAGGCAGGGGAATAAGCAGGTTGGGTTGCTGGGGGAGCAGAATTGTCCTGCTTCCCTGAGAACAGAATGGAAGCAAAACCACACCTTGAGAAACTGGTTCCTGGCTTCTGCTAAGGGGTTTTAAATACAGGTTGGACAACTTGCCTGGGGAGCTGGAAAGCTTTAAGAGCTTTAAGAAGAGCTTGCAGAGTTTTAAGAGCCTAAGACCCCCTGCCTTGAATTAGGGCAGCTTCTAGATCAGTGAGCTGAAGATACGTCCTAGCAATCTCCATGGAAGTTGTCTTACATTGATCTTTCCTTTCTACAACTTCTAAGAAGTCTCTGTAACACAAAAAATAGTGATTGATGCCAAGAAAGGGAGAGGCATTAAGAGTAGGGATTGCCTGAGTAGCCCTCTTCAGATTCATAAATCTTAGTGGTCTTCTGGTCACAATTACTTAGGAGGTTTTCCTTGTAAAACCTGGCTACATAGTGAAATATTATGGCTATGTAGTTAGGCATTCCTGAACATAATTTGTTGAGGAGCTTTGTGGGAAATCAGTCACTTAATAGCTTTTTAAGATAGGTTTAAAACAGAGGGCCCCATTAAGCATGGGGAAATACTCAACTGTTCCACCTGTGACTTATCATAGTTTAAAACTTACAGCTTTTTCCATTTTTTGTGGTTTGGATGGGTCAGGTGGTTTTGTTTTTTCTCCTTAGTACGTTTGACATACAGTGGTGTGCTGAAACTGCTGGAGCACATTAGAAAAAGGTTGTTTTCTTAGTTGAAATAAAACTACTAAACACTAGGTGGCAAGCTGTGCATTGCCATTGGCATGTGGTAAAAGAGCTACAGAAACACACTGAACCCCTGCAGGAACCTGGGCTGTTTAAAGAGTAAAAGGGCCCAGGGTGAATGTTAGAAAAAAAATTACCCATTGTATTCTTCCCTTTGCTGTTTGCTCTGCTGATGCTTGATAGCTGTGCCCACAATCTCAGTTCCTCAACTGTTCTACAGCTTCTTATTCTATACCTGAGCTTTTTCTTGTCAGCCCCTTGGTTCTGGGATTGCATTTTATCCTTTCCTGCATTTGGTTTCCCAGCCCTGACCTTTGCTCTGGGACCCCTGATATCTTACAGGGTTTACTCTTTCTAGTTAGTGACAGTAACTAAGCTGGGTTTCACAGCTGAATGGCTCTGTAATTTGGCAAACAGCTGAAAGATTTGGCTTAGATTCTTCCCACCTATCTGAGGGGTGAAATTAGGTTGCTGGTATGGATTAGGAGAGAATGAGACCTAACTAAAGGATGGCTTGGGCTCCATTAAAAGGGAACTTATTTTCTGTATTTGCTTCTGTCTCTTTTCCCCTCTGCCCAATGCTGCATAAGAAAGCACAATTATTGTTTGCAAGTTGAGCCCCCAAAGCTGTGGGAAAAACTCTCTATAGTCCCATGGTGTTTACACTGAGTCCCTTAGTATAAGGACTTTCCTGGCTCCTAATATTCATCTTTTTAAGCCAAGAACTCCTAACTTTTTTTTTTTTTAAAGAAGCGTGTGGTAGTGAAGACAGCTGTATTTCTGGTGAACTCAGATTTACCATAAGCATTTCAAGTCTTAGTTGCTTTTTGTTGCAATTTGAGAGAGTAACTTTTGGGAGTTCATAACTTGGAAAATCACTGATTTAGGTCATGGATGTTCTGAAACTACAACTTGGTCCTTCAGGTTTATGATCTTACCAATCCTCTTTTTATTCTTTTTTTGCTCCTGACAGGTGGTACTACAGTTTACTTTGAAGAGAATCCAGTAAAGGAAAATGCAAAGGCTCATGACAGTAACAGAACTGAGAAACCAACCATTTCTGCACCATTAAAAGGTAACAGCTTTTATCAGTACTTCTTCCATGGTGTAACAAATTATTGCTTAAATGTATTAAAATGACAATTATTCAGTTATTTTAGAAAAAGGGGAGTTTTTGAGTTGAAATCTGAATGGATGAAAAAGGGTTTCTTTAAAATAAATAAAGTTTAAATGTGTACTCCTGCCTGAGCCAAAGTAAAACTGGTTATAATATGATGATAATCTGCTTGCGTGAAAAACCTTAAACTTCAAGAAAAGGCAGATTTCAACTTTGATCAATATCCAACTGTGTGGTTTTTGAAAAGCAAAACAAAAAGAAGAGTAATATCATACCTGCTTCAAAAAACTTATGAAAGTGGATCTTTAATTGCCCCAGGCAAAGAAAACTAAAACTCTTCTTTTTCTAAGGAGGTGAATTATCTTTGACTTTAGCAGGGGGAGAGACTACACCAAGTAATTTCAAGGTGAGGGAGCACTTTGCTCATTGCTCAGAGATTTTTCTCCATGTGTATTGCAGAAGCAATGGGGAGATAAAATGAGAAAACAATGGGATAATTTTTAGCCACAGAAGGAAGTTACATGTATTTTTAAAAGAAGACATAAGAAGAATGATTTGTCATATTGGCAAAAGCCTTGGGGTGAAGGGCCAGATTAAGCCCTAACAGATAACAGTAGCTTTCTTCAGCTCAGAGGGGTCCAAGAGACTGTGCCTAGGCTGCAGGCTTGGTTTGGCAGCACAGCATATCCTCCTGCCCTGATAAGCTTTGAGGATTTCATAGAAAGAGCCAGAAGCATGGATGGCTGGTCTGTCCTGTTCTGACCTCTGATGTGGTTACTGGGTTCTTCCATTTGTGCTTTGCTTTCAGAAATAAAGGCTGACTTCCTTGAGAAGAATCAAGAGTGCTACTCAACTTCTGCACCACAGAGTAAGTAAAAGAAGAGAACCTAGTCTTTCCCTGTCATTAGATGAAAAGGACAGAGTTATTTTCCCTTCCTCTGCTTCTGGCTTTTCTTGTGCCCTGGGACACTGTCTGGGAAGATGGGCATGCACTCAGGAGGCAGATTCAAACAGAAACTGGAGGAGGCAGCATATTCCAGTCAGAGCCTTTCTATGAGGTTATTCAGCTTGCTGACCACAGAAAGTGCTCCATTTTCTCTTTTATTTTTCTTTTTGGAGGTGACTCATGGGACAGTAAGTGCAGAGCATTGGAGTAGAGGCATTGTGGGGTAAGCTGAGGAGGGGGAACAAAACCTTCACCTTTTGGTGGCAGTGAATGTTAGTTTGTACACAAACCTTCCCTTTTACCCTTCCCCTGAGAAGTGGTGGCTTGCTGTGATTGAATTAGTTGTCCTATACTCTTGAAAAGGAGCAGCATTTTTCTTTGCTGGCAAAATCCAGTCTGCTTATCTAACAACCAGCTCCCAGTGTTTCTGACTTTTGGACTTTTTTTTTAGGTTCTGCCTGTTTTTTTTTTTTTTTCCTGTTGGAAGAGTACTTGAAAGAAGAAGAAAAAAAATGTTCTGAATTCTTAGTAAAATCTTGGTGCTTGTTTCTATCCTCAACAAGTATAGGTACAGATAAATGAAGTTCTGTAAATCAGATTTCAGTCTGAACAACCTGCAGGGTACTTGTTTCTTTTTGGGTTTTTTGTTTTGATTGTTTTTTGTTTTTTTTGTTTTTTTGTTTTTTTTTAAACCATCGTGCTATCAGGAAGAGAAGTTCATCTTGTGGTAGCTGCACATCTGTGAAATGCCTTTGAAGAATGAATTGATGCAGAGTTCTATCTTGTCTGATAGTTCTACTTTTTTGTGTCACTCCAGGTGCTGCAGGAGTTGTTAATTGTGTATAGGGTGAAGAACTTTGGAAGATCACTTAAAACTCTGAAATCTTTAAGGTGTCTTCAGAAGTTAGACTTTTTGAATTAAGCAAGACAAAATTTACTGGGTCTTTTTGCAAATTGTGTTGTAAACAATGCACAGTTCTTAGGCAGAGTAAGATTTGGTTTTGGATTGTTCATTGAATTATTTTTTCCTTTAGTGCATGAGTTACAGCTGTCACCTAAATATGAAACCTGCTGTGTGCAAACAGAGCTGCACTGTGATGTATGACAGAATCGAGGTGATTTTGAGCTGTTAACTCTTAGAAGATTGAGATAAGTTTAGCCGGTGACAAGCTCCATGGCTGTGCCCTTTTGGGGTAGGGGGTTGAAATTACAGAATACTGCAGTTTATTAAGCCAGTTAAGCCCCAGCTTAAACCAGAGCTCTTTTAGCACCTTCTGCAATCACATTCATACAGAAACAAGGTTATGGAGTTTATTTCAGTGTCTTTAAATAACTACTGCAATTTATTCTCAATAGTGCTGTTGACAGTGTCCTGATTTGGTTATATATTAAAGACCCTTCAGCTTTGATCCAGTTGCTGTTCAACAAGGAGCCATAAATTCTCCTGTCTTTTTAATTAACTGGCTAAATGTAGAAAACATGCTGACCAAAAATTGCACAGTATATATTCATACTGGTCTCTTGGGAAAGTTGTTCATAACACTTTATGGATAATGTTTCTTGTACTTTGCTGTCTGAGCCCATTTAAATAGACCAAAAGTATATTTTGAAGTTGAAAGCTTTGCTTTAAAAGCATAATTCATCCCAAGAAACTGACTGCTGATGAAGCAGGCCTCCAATCCAAGCTGCATGGAGAGGGAAAAGAAGACTGTGCATTTAACATTTTGCTTTGCTTTTTCTATTTAGGTCTTGCATTATGTTGTTTATCTAGTGTGTCCATTAATTAATTTTCCATTTTTATGCCTCTCAAATTCTTGAGCAAAATCAGGAGACTTAATTGGGACATGGGATCCTTGTGCAGAAAATAACAGCTTGTTAAATCTCTTCCATTTTATCACCTTGTGCTTGAATTTGAGTTTTATTTGCATAATTCTTCAAGAGTTGGAAATCTTTGGGGGTGATTTGTGGTAGGCTGGGGACTTGTGCTTTCTAGGCAAGGTTGTGAGGATGGCTTGGGAACTGGCATTTGGCAAAGAGCTGAGATTGAGATTTGCTCTGACAGTGGAGTGAGACTTCTCAGGCTGGTGACAGTGGTGAAGGTGTAATTTTCGTGGTTCAAGATGATTCTATTGAGCACAAGGGGGAGAATGATCTGGAAAGGAACTGAAAGCCCTGAACTTGACCCTGCCCCACCTGGGGGTGGGGATGAAGTGACAGCCTCACCTTTGCTCCAACTGAGCAGGACTGGGTTTGGTTCAGCAGGGTGCTTTGTTACCCTTCCTGTAAGTTTTGTGGAATTTTGCATGTAAAAGTTTTCGTTCAAAATAATGCAATTTGGTGATTTCAACTCCCTGCTGGAAGATTGGTCATAATTGTTGTCTTAGTGTTCTTCTCATGTTCCTTTCTTAATCTCTTAACAGGCAGAAGTAAATCTCGGTATCAGTCCAGTACAGAGAAGCAGTCACAGCCTTTGGCCAAAAGTAAGACTTCAGCTTTCACTTCTGTTTCATGCTTGTGTAACATTTAACCATTTTTATGCCTTTCCAAGTATTTCAGTTCCTGGGAGTTGGTGTTAACCTGAGGGTCCTTGCTAGAACAGATGAATTACTTGCTAGGACGTGTCATCAGCATGAAGGAAGGAAGGGTGTTGTATAATGGATAACATTTTCACCTGAATTTGAGGTCTTTTATCTGTAATGTTTACAAGATTAAAACTGAGGCAGGGCTAGTGGTGGTGTTATTTAATTATTGTTGTGTTGCTGTCCTCATAAAAGTTAGGGTGCAAAAGGGTAACAAAAGGAATGCGGTTCTTCCTGTTTCCAGGAAGATTGGTGTATTTCATCTTACTGGGAACAGAATCCTTTTGCTTTCAGTGCATGAAACAAGTGTTAATTTAACTGTTCAAATATGAAACCAAATGAAAATATCTGAAATTTTAAACCAAATCAAAATATCTGTTATCTGATGTTTGCTGTGTGTACTTTGTGAAGCTCACTGATCCAAAGGCCACAACGTTCTCTAATAGTGTTGACCACCAGTGTTTGAGATGCAAAAATTGCTGCAGGAACTATTTTTATCCTAAGGGAATAGGAAAGAGAAATAACACAGAAACCATTCTGGTGCAGCTAGGTTTTCTGTAGGATCCTTTCTGGAGGCTGTAAATGTAGGAGAAGCTTTAACCTTTTCCAGAACCATTTTAAGCTCCTAGTTTGGATTTTATTAAATTGAATGGAATATTGATGAACTTTAAGAGCTCCTTTTGCAGAAGAAGGTCTAATTTAATCTCAGTCAATGTGGGAATATGTAAAAATGTTCTTTTTTTTAATGTTGTCACTTCACAAAGTGGATGAGTTCAAAACTGTGTTCTCTGTTTTGTTTCTTCTTATTTTCCTTTCACTTGTTGACTTCTGATGCCTTTTAAAACATTGTTTTCTTCATGTTTGCTTCATCTCTCTGTAGATGACAGTGAATCACAAAATGGATTTCACAAGATGTGGACTTTGTTACTGGTTCTGTTAATTTGTGTCCCACTGCTTTATTTCCTGTGGAGTGGAATTCAAGGTGGAGCCTCCTCAAGGAGAGATGCTGAAATTCTGCAAGAGTTTCGGGCCCGGATGGAGAAACTAAAAAATACTTACCAAAGCCAGGACCCCAGACTGTGGAGAAAAGCCCGTGTGTCCCTTGAGAAACGTCTTAACTCTTCCCATGTGCATCTGGAGCCTGCTATCCTGTTGCTCACAGCTGGCCAGGAAGCTGAGAAGGCCCTGAGGTGCCTCAGCAACGAGATTGCCAATGCTTTTGCCTCATCCCAGAATGCCACCACGATCAGCATCGACGGGGTGGACAAGGCTGTGCTGGACAGTGACATTGTCAAGCTGGAGGTGGACACAGAGCTCAGCTCTGGGTTCAGTGAAGGCAGGAAGGTGGCAGTGGTGCATCGATTTGAGTCACTGCCTGCAGGCTCCACCTTAATCTTTTACAAGTACTGTGACCATGAGAATGCAGCGTTTAAGGACGTGGCCCTTGTGCTGACAGTTCTCCTGGACGAGCAGTCACTGAGAAAGAGCCTCACCTTTCAAGAAGTGGAGGAGAAGGTCCGGGATTTCCTCTGGGCAAAGTTCACCAGTTCAGATGTTCCTAGTTCTTACAATGGCATGGACACAGATAAGCTGAGTGGACTGTGGAGCCGGATATCTCATCTTGTGTTGCCTGTTTGGCCTGAAAAGGGCCTCCCTCTAGAGGGGTGCACATAAAAGTTGCTGGAGAGCGCTTGGGAAAGGAGGAAGACACAAAATGTGTTGTGCAAGGCAGAACAGGGAAGAACTTAGCGTGGCTGCTGAGCTCAGGCAGCAGCAAACCAGTCCTTTCTGTGCAGAGCCTTTGCACCAACTGGCAGAGTTGTTTCTGCCAAAGTAACTGGGACTTCGCTAAGTAAACTACAGAGTGTAAGCAAGGAACTTATTGGTTGCTGGTAAATTGTGTTCAGTGATGCAATCAGCCTTGGTATCCTGGAGCTGAACATTGCTGTGCCTCAGTTCAGAGTTACTCATCTGCCTCTGAACCTGTGTTTAAGCACCGTTGGCTCTGCTGTGAGGATCCTCCTCTGGTGGTGCATAAAGCTGGTATCACATTTGACAAGGTAACAGAATGTAAAACCATCACCTTCATCTCCCAGAATTGCTTACTTTACTTCTAACATAAGAAATAAACTGAAAACGATGATAAAGTGGTGTGAGTCTAAGCACAAGCTCCTTCCTGATCCTTTGGATCACAACATAGGTGTCAGCTCTCTCTGGCCACTTGCAGAAGTAGCAAAATTGCTTGAAAGATCTGTGACCTGTAGAGAACCTTTCAGCAAGCATTTCTTCCTTAAATGAGCCTACCCCAAACAGTTCTGGGGAAAGAGAAAAGATGAGGTACAAAGGTTGCTTAAAGTCAGTAGTAATGTCACTTAAATAATTCCTCAGTACCTCTTTGCCTGGCTGCTTGCAGGAGTTTTCTACTCTTTTTCAAAGTTTTGCAAGTCGTAAAATCTGGATGGAAATGATAAAATGTCATCCCTGTGTACATATTATCTCCTTTCCAAACAAAACTTTAGGAAGCTATAGGTTATTTCTCCTTTTAATAAGATCATTATTTTTGCATTGAGAGAATCTATTTATTTGTGGTACTTGATATCCTAAAAAAATAACTTCTTGTATCTGTGTATAGCTGGCTGCTTGCTGTATAAATTTCTAGCAAAGAACAGATTTGCAGAGCATGCTTTTAAAATGTTTTTTAGTCTCTCATGTCAAGAGTTCCTCACAACAAGTACCTGTTTCTATTGCTAAATACTTTGGGTAAAAAATAGAGAATAGCAGCACTTCTATTACATTGCTGTTACTTCATGCTCTGGGCTATTGGTCCATGTCCATGTGGTTTTATTGAGTATGAAGGAATGTGTGAAGATGCTCTCAAATTAATAATTCTTGTAGCAGCTGAGAGATTTGGCCCATCCTTCATTCACAAGCCCTTTGAACTGTCCTGTTGCAAAAAAAAAAAAAAAAAAAAAAATTTTGAACCAGGAAAACCTGTTGAGGAGCTGGAGTTTCTGGCTTCTTTCTGCTAGGCAAGGTTGGGGGTGTTAAGTAGAATTGACCAAAATCACCTGAAGCATATAAAAGAGCAGAGTTTGGGAGATACAGAGCTGTGGTCACTTAAACCAGAGGTGGATTTGTTCTAACTGTGGAGAGCCAGCAATGGATAATGTTCCTAATTTAATGGGTAGAAATAAAAACAGTAAGAAGACATGGAAGTGCTGTTGTTCTGGATGTTTAATAGCTCAGGAAGGAAAAGATGGCATTTACATTATGAACATTTCACTGGACAAATGCTTTTTATTAAAAAAAAACAACTGTGACTTATTTTCAAATTTGTCCTCATAGCATATTTGTTTGTATATTATGTAAACTATTTTAGTAATGATTCAAAATAAACATAATTGTTTGTTTTATAAAGCTGTTTTAAGACTTTAAGTGGTCAGACTTCTTTTTCCCTCATGTTTAAATTGCTCATTTCACCTTTGACCAACTACAGATGCCTAAAATACAACCCTTTGCAAAATTCAGAACTTTTAAGAAACTTGAGTGGAGTTGTAGATACTGGGATGCAGATGCATGCATTTCATAATACCAGGGCTTTTGTCTGACAGGGAACATGTCAGGAAATGGCTGTGAATTGTCTTTTACTTGGTGTTCTTGTACTAATTCCCCAGTTCTGATTTCAGCTGGAACTAATGATATGGTTCATTTGTTTCATTAGCCCAACACAAGAGTCAGCAGCTGACAAAAGGGATGACTTCATCCTTGTTCCACTCCTAGCTGCATGCTCTGTACTTTTGGTGTACAAACCAGTCCCCTGTGAACTGACTGGAGGGACAGTCTTACTGAAAAGTAACTTAAAAAAAATTATCAGAACTGGCCACCACAAAAAAGAAGACTAAGTGGCAATACAAAGACAGGAGATTGCACACATATACAATTAGAACATATTTAATTCAGGTTATTTTCTAAGACTTCTCTTCCTTGTAGGTATTAAAGAGCTGTATTCCTGGTTCAAGAGAAAATAGGAAGGTGTCAGGAAACTGAAGACAATGTTGTGCTAGCCAAAGGAAAATCTTGATGTTGTTGTGAACTGTGGGGAAAGCCTACAAAGCTGTACTTACAAATATGTTGTGCTGCTTAGTCTGAAAAAAATTAAAACCAAGATTATATAGTGAATTGCCCCTTCCCTAGGAAGGGGAGAGGCTCAGGATTAGAAGACTCTACCTGCTCTTGAAGCAGCAGATCCTTTTGTAGCTCACTGTGGCTTTGTCCTTAAAAGGCTCTCACTAAATATCCACAGGTACTTAATGCCGATCTCATTAAGCAACTCCTACTCAGCCAGAGATGAAGAGTAATGTGTGTATTCCTCACAGGCTGCTTTATCCCCCAGCATCTCGATACTGGCTGAGAGCAGGGCTAGTGAGCCACCAGGAATTTTTCCCTGAAGCATCAGGAAAAATCTCCCATTGAAATGCCAATGCTGGAGATATTAAATTTAGCCAAGAGGCACAGTGGGTGAGATGTTAACCCCGACAGAAGGCAGCCATTCATTCTTGCAGTGCCTCTGTTCTATGTTTTATCGCTTTTAGGGAAGATAGAAGCTCCAGGAATCTGCCAACATCTTGTAAATGTCTCATTACCTGGGGTTCCACAGACACTTAATTTGGTGCTTAACTTCCACAGAGTGACAAATACATTGAGGTGCACAGGAAGATCTGCTTGTTTCAGGCTGAAGTACTTAACACACTCATGTGTGCAACAGCACCTTGCTCCCACCAGGTTCACCTAGACCAGGGAATGCCTCTTGTATTCCAAGAAATCTGTGTGATCAGAGCAAGCTGCTCTGCCTTCTACCACCTATCAAGCCGGGTCTTCAAGACAGCCATTGTCCTATCACCTCTGCTCCTTGCACACACTGGGAGGAGGAAAGAAATGGTGATAACAGACCTGCCACAGACTTACTTCTTAGGCTTGTCTGCTGTGTTCTCAGCCACGTGGTAGCCAGGCTTGCACTTGTAGCGACAGACCGAGCCCACGTCGTGGCTCCCCCGCAGGCACCGCGGCACCAGGAGCTTGGCGTTGGCCACGGTGGGAGGTGCCTCACACTCCAGCTTGCAGAAGGCTTCAGGCAGGGACCAGAGACCATCCTCCAGGCAGGTGAGCCACTGGTTTGTCCCTGACCTCAAAAGAGAAGCAGAGTGTGTGTGGGGTTACATTTCAGCCAGGAATGGAGAACTGCTGAGGGGAGCTCAGAGCAACCAGCAGAAGTCCTCTTGTTAGGGACTGATACCAAAAGGGGCAACAAACACAGAGACCATGGACTCCATTGCCTGCTTGGTCAGGCTGTAGCAGAAAATACTGGAATGCAGACAAAAGTAATGGCAGGATCAACTCCTAGAGGCTGGAGAAAGGATCTTGGTTCTGCAAATCTCTCCAAATCTTTCCCTTAAACTTGCCCTCTTTCGTGGTGCCTCAGGACAGCCATGGGCCTTAGTGTAGGACAGCTCTGTCATGTTTAGCTCAGCCCACCTTCATCCTCCCCAAGGGCTTTTGGCAGCTTGTGCTCAGCTATGCTGATCAAGCTGTCATACCCTACTACAGAGGCAGTGCAAGATCATAGAATCATGGAGTGGTTTGGGCTGGAAAGGACCTTCAAAGGCCATCTAGTCCAGCCTGCCTCTGCCGTGGACAGGGACATCTTCCACCAGGTCAGGTAGCTCAGAGCCCTGCCCAACCTGGCTTTCAGTGTTTCTGGGGACGGGGAATCCCATCACCTCTCTGGGCAACCTGAGAGTCAGGAGGATGGAAAATGCCACAAGGACAGATGTGGGAGGCTTCACTGGTGTGACTGGGAGTTCAAAGCACCCATCCTTAGAGGTTTGGGTTGTAATACACAGCCCAGCTCTTTGCTGTCCCTGACAGACACAGCTAAATGAGGGGCCAAAACGGCACAGCTGTGGATGCCTGCAGGAAGTGCCCAGGACTACATCACCTACATGGTGTGGATGATGGATTGGATGATGGATAGTTCATTGGGTACTGATGAGCAAGAAAAATGCTGGATTGGAGTGAATGGGACTATTCCTAGTGAGAGGCTTGGATCAGCATGTTTGTGGTGCAGCCAGGCTGCTCTACAATTCCTTCAAACATCCCTTTCTTTTTACAGAAACACTTTTGGGCCAGAGACAAGATCACATCTCTACTCAGTGCCTGTGTTCCTGATGGGTCACGGCTGCCAGGGGTCATCTCCCACCTCCAAGTACCACACAGCCACGTCATCCTTTCCTTGCCTACTCTTAGCATTTGTTAGCATTGACAGTTTGCTTGTAAGGATGCAAGCCTTTGAGGGGAGCAAGCATAGAGCACGTCCCTGCCTCAGTGGCTCAGTTGTGTCAGCTGGACTCTAAGAGTTTACCCACAGGGCCTGGCAGCCTTGGCTGAGCACCTCCAGCCATCATGCTGGAAGTCACCCAGGGGCCCACAGAGGGGACCCCTTCCCATGGAGGGAGCCCATGGCAAGCTCCCAGGGACTGCAGCAGGACCAAGAGGCAGCTGGGAGTGCAAGATCAGATTAAAGCTCTGCCTCAGTTGACCAACCCAAGGCAATGGGCATCAGTTCATGCAGAATTTGTGTTGTTGACATTCATATGCTACCCATTGATCAGCCCACTCTGGGGATCTGCCACCATCCTCCCTGTCATGAAATGGGACCTTAATTCTCTGCAGTTTTTGATCCTTAGATTTAAGGTTTTTTCTTTTACAAAAAGTAAACAATTCTCATACATTTCAGCTATAAATGTCTCCATAAAGTAGGGCACCCATTAAAATGATTTGTTGTATGTGATTTTTTCAGAGCAAAGGCACTGGTGGAAACTCACAAAGTCCCAGTGCTTGAAGCTGTCAAGGCAATTACCCCTGAAATCCCATCCAGCTCAGCCCTTGCACAGACAGAACAGTAGCTCTCTTTCTCTGACTTGGCTTAAAAAATTCCTGTGGCTGCTGATGGAGTCGGCAGAATGCAAGCCAGGCCATGGTGTGTCTGGGTGGAGAACATCTCCCAGACTGCTCTACAGCTGCGGGCATCAGTCTCTATGGCTTTATACAGCCCCAGCCCCCTGAACCACAGGCTTCCCCACAGCCACCAGGCACAGAGCCACTGCTGGCTCTCTGAAGTCCTCTCTGTCTGCCTGGAGGCTGGACCAGTACTTAGGAGAGGACATCACTACACCCTGAGGTGAATGGATCAGGGCTGCCTGCCTGGGGATGGGAGTCAGAGGGAATTATCCCCACGCTAGGATGTCTCTGTTCCAGGGGGAGGGATACCCATCATTTCAGGAAGTATCTCAAGAACTCATCCAGCTGGCAAATCCAGGATAGGTGAGAAATTCCAAGTAGCAAAGCTCTGTTTGAACTGCGTGGGACAGGCATGGAAATGTGGCATCATAAAGGGTGGTTAAGTGTCTTGACACTCCAGACCATACCTTGAAGCTTGGCTGGAGGGATGCAGGAGAAGGAGCATCTCTGCAGGTAGGTGGTCCCCAGAGGGCAGGAGAACTTGGCATAGTACACGTGGGACTGGTCAGGGACACGGCAGTCAACAGGGGCACAAGTCACAGATCTGTCCCACTGTCCCCAACTGCACGTCAGCACCACCTCCTGCTGCAGAAAAAGCAAAGCTCCATCAGACTCCTGAGGAGAGCTTTGATCTACAGCTGTGCCACCACAGCAGAAAGGTCCAACCAGGTTTCAGGACGAGGAGAGCTCTCCAACATTTTCCCTCCCCCACTGTGCCCTTTGTCCCCACTCTGGACAGTGAATCGTGAAGCCTTGATCTGTTCACAGGGAGATGTGTGGGGTGTGAGAGCAGGAAATGTGCCTTGGGGTAACAATCCAGCCACTGTGCATGCTACATTGTCTGTGCAGTACCCACTAGGGAAAAAAGGAAAGTCCCTTCAAGATCCACTGAAACCTCTTGAGCTCGGCTATTTCCACCTGTACGTACTGCAATTTCCTCCCTTAAAAGATCAAGTCAGTTCAACTGTTGTCAGCTCTTCCATTGATTGTTTTTCCCTGAATGAACCTCATGCCTCAGCCCACAGACCCCAAAGAAATCATATAACCTCCTTTAGAAATCCTAACTGTACAGCCCTTCTTACTCAGAGCTGCCCAAGATCAAAAACCCCCACGGTCCCACCACTAAATATGGTCAGAAACACGTGCTACAGACTTCATCAAAATTGAGTGGTGGATGATGGTTTGCTATGAGGAACCGGGTTTAGTCGAAGGTGTTCCTAGCCACAACAGGGGGTGTCAAAGACATATTTTATGAAAAATCCTTTTACCAGGATCTTTTCTTCTGAGAAGCTCAGAGGCCTCAGAAATGAAATGTAAACAATAATTATCTGATGGCTGTGGGATGTGAACTGGAGATGGTTTACCAACAGGTGCATCTTTGATAGGTCTAATGTGGTCGTATTTAATTAATGACCAATCAGAGGTCCAGCTGTGTTGAGGCTGTGAGCAGTTAAAAGATTTTATGATTCATTCCTTTCTTTGCTAGCCTTCTGATGTCTCCTTTCCCTCTTCCTTTAGTATAGTTTTAACATATAATTTTCTTATAATATGAAATAAAAAACCAAATCAGCCCTCAGAAACAAGGAGACAAGATTCTCATCTTGAACCTCATTCTGGGGATGCGCAAAACACCATGACAGTGGCAGGGTGGGTCTAAAAGGCAACCTGTGCAATGCAGAATTTCAGCAGCCAGATGGCCACTCAGGACGAAAGGCCTCTGAAAAACATGGTCAGCATTTTCCCCAGGAAACAAAAGTCACCATCCCAGGTTCCTGATGACAGTTTGCAAGAGACACTTGGCACTGTCAAACCAGCCCAAGTTGGCAGTGCTGCCAGCTTGGGTCCGAGACACATCCTGTGATACATGGAATTCCAGTGGGCAGCCGGAATTTCCAGCATCAGGCCCCTGAACAGCTGTCCAGGCCATCGCACCGAGAAACACCTCTCACCTGCCCAGACACCTGGTGCCAGTTTGCAGGAGGCACTTGGCAATGTGAAATCAGCCCGAGTTGGCAGTGTTGGTGGTGTGGGTCTAGGAGGCATCTGCGATATCAGGAAAGCCAGTAGGCAGCCGGCCATTTTGGGCCTCAGGCCCTAGAACAACTGTCCAGGCCTTTTCCCTGCAAAACAAAATTCACCTAACAGGGTTCCTGGTGTCAGTATGCAGGAGGCACTTGGCACTGTCAAATTAGCCCACGTTGGCAGAGGGGACAGCCTGGATCTGGGAGGCATCTGCGATATCAGGAATGCCAGTAGGCAGCCGGCCATTTTGGGCCTCAGTCCCCTAAACAACTGTCCAGGCCTTTTCCTCAGGAAACAAATCTCACCTGCCCAGATTCCTGGTCTCCGTTGGCAGGAGACACTTGGCACTGCCAAACAAGCCTGAGCTGGCAGAGGGGACGGCCTGGGTCTGGGAGGCATCTGCGATATCGGAAATGTCAGTAGGCAGCCGGCCATTTTGGGCCTCAGTCCCCTGAACAGCTGTCCAGGCCTTTTCCCAGGGAAACAAAATTCACCCAACAGGGTTCCTGGTGTCAATTTGCAGGAGGCACTTGGCACTGTCAAAGCAGCTCGAGTGGGCAGAGGGGACGGCCTGGGTCTGGGAGGCATCTGTGATATCGGGAATGGGAGTAGACAGACGGCCATTTTGGGCCTCCTTACCCTGAACAACTGTCCAGGCCTTTTCCCTGGGAAACAAAATTTACCCAACAGCGTTCCTGGTGACAGAGTGCAGGAGACACTTGGCACTGTCAAAGCAGCCCGAGTTGGCAGACAGGGCGGCTTCGGTCTGGGAGGCATCTGCGATATCGGGAATGCAAGTAGGTAGCCGGCCATTTTGGGCCTCAGGCCCCTGAACAGCTGTCCAGGCCTTTTCCCTGCAAAACAAATCTCACCTGCCAAGATTCCTGGTGTCAGTTTGCAGGAGGCACTTGGCACTGCCAAACAAGCCCGAGTTGGCAGAGGGAACGGCCTGGGTCTGGGAGGCATCTCCAATATCAGGAATGCCAGTAGGCAGCCGGCCATTTTGGGCCTCAGTCCCCTAAACAGCTGTCCAGGCCTTTCCCTCAGGAAACAAATCTCACCTGCCCAGATTCCTGGTCTCCGTTGGCAGGAGGCATTTGGCACTGCCAAACAAGCCTGAGCTGGCAGAGGGGACGGCCTGGGTCTGGGAGGCATCTGCAATATCGGAAATGCCAGTAGGCAGCTGGCCATTTTGGGCCTCAAGCTCATGAACAACTCTCCAGTAGGCAGCTGGCCATTTTGGGCCTCAAGCTCATGAACAACTCTCCAGTCCTTTCACCGGAAAACAAATCTCACCTGCGCAGATTCCTGGTGTCAGTAGGCAGGAGGCACTTGGCACTGTCAAATTAGCCCGTGTTGGCAGAGGGGACAGCCTGGATCTGGGAGGCATCTGCGATATCAGGAAAGCCAGTAGGCAGCCGGCCATTTTGGGCCTCAGGTCCCCGAACAACTGTCCAGGCCTTTTCCCTGCAAAACAAAATTCATCCAACAGGGTTCCTGTTGTCAGTTTGCAGGAGGCACTTGGCACTGTCAAACCAGCCCGACTTGGCAGACGGGGCAGCTTCAGTCTGGGATGCATTGGCAATATCGGGAATGCCAGTAGGCAGCCGGCCATTTTGGGCCTCAGGCCCCTGAACAACTGTCCAGGCCTTTTCCCTGCAAAACCAAACTCACCTGCCCAGATTCCTGGTATCAGTTTGCAGGAGGCAGTTGGCGCTGTCAAAGCGGCCCGAGTGGGCAGAAGGGAGAGCCTGGGTCTGGGAGGCATCTGGGATATCAGGAATGCCAGTAGGCAGCTGGCCATGTTGGGCCTCATGCCCCTGAACAACTGTCCAGGCCCAGTCCCTGGGAAACAAAACTTACCTGCCCAGATCCCTGGTGTCAGTTTGCAGGAAGCAGTTGGCACTGCCAAAGCAGCCGGAGTTGTCAGATGCGGCGGCCTGGGTCTGGGAGGCATCTGGGATATCAGGAATGCCAGTAGGCAGCCGGCCATTTTGGGCCTCAGGCCCCTGAACAGCTGTCCAGGCTTTTTACCGGAAAACACCTCTCACCTGCCCAGATTCCTGGTGTCAGGTTGCAGGAGGCACTTGGCACTGTCAAACCAGCCCGAGTTGGCAGAGGGGGCGGCCTGGGTCTGAGAGGCATCTGAGATATCGGGAATGCCAGTAGGTAGCCGGCCATTTTGGGCCTCAGGCCCCCGAACAACTGTCCAGTCCTTTTCCTCAGGAAAACAAATCTCACCTGCCCAGATTCCTGGTGTCAATTTGCAGGAGGCACTTGGCACTGCCAAACAAGCTTGAGTTGGAAGAGGGGACGGCCTGGGTCTGGGAGGCATCTCCGATATTGGGAATGGGAGTAGACAGCCGGCCATTTTGGGCCTCAGGCCCCTGAACAACTGTCCAGTCCTTTTCCCTGGGAAACAAACTTCACCCAACAGGGTTCCTGGTGTCAGTTTGCAGGAGGCATTTGGCACTGCCAAAGCAGCCTGAGTGGGCAGAAGGGGCAGCCTGGGTCTGGGTGGCATCTGCAATATCGGAAATGCCAGTAGGCAGCTGGCCATTTTGGGCCTCAGGCTCATGAACAACTCTCCAGTCCTTTTCACCGGAAAACAAATCTCACCTGCGCAGATTCCTGGTGTCAGTAGGCAGGAGGCACTTGGCACTGTCAAATTAGCCCGCGTTGGCAGAGGGGGCAGCCTGGGTCTGGGAGGCATCTGCGATATCGGGAATGCCAGTAGGCAGCCGGCCATTTTGGGCCTCAGGCCCCTGAACAACTCTCCAGTCCATTATCCTGGGAAACAAAATTCCCCCAACAGGGTTCCTAGTGTCAGAGTGCAGGAGGCACTTGGCACTGTCAAACCAGCCCGACTTGGCAGACGGCGCAGCTTCAGTCTGGGATGCATTGGCAATATCGGGAATGCCAGTAGGCAGCCGGCCATTTTGGGCCTCAGCCCCTGAACAGCTGTCCAGGCCTTTTCCCTGCAAAACCAAACTCACCTGCCCAGATTCCTGGTATCAGTTTGCAGGAGGCAATTGGCGCTGTCAAAGCTGCCCGAGTAGGCAGAGTGGACAGCCTGGGTCTGGGAGGCATCTGGGATATCAGGAATGCCAGTAGGCAGCCGGCCATTTTGGGCCTCAGGCCCCTGAACAACTGTCCAGGCCTTTTCACCGGAAAACACCTCTCACCTGCCCAGATTCCTGGTGTCAGGTTGCAGGAGGCACTTGGCACTGTCAAACCTGCCCGAGTTGGCAGACGGCGCAGCTTCGGTCTGGGATGCATTGGCAATATCGTGAATGCCAGTAGGCAGCTGGCCATTTTGGGCCTCAGGCTCCCAAACAACTGTCCAGTCCTTTTCCCTGGGAAAAAAACTTCACCCAGCAGGGTTCCTGGTGTCAGTATACAGGAGGCAGTTGGCACTGTCAAACCAGCCCTAGTGGCCAAAGGGACGCCCTGGGTCTGGGAGGCAACTGTGATATCAGGAATGGGAGTAGGCAGCTGGCCATTTTGGGCCTCCTGGCCCTGAACAACTGTCCAGGCCTTTTCCCTGGGAAACAAAATTCACCCAACAGGCATCCTGGTGTCAGTATGCAGGAGGCACTTGGCTGTGGGAAAAGAAACCTGATTTTGCCGAGGGGACGCCCTGGGTCTGGGTGGCATTGGCGATATCGGGAATGTCAATAGGTAGCCTGGTATTTTGGGCCTCAGGCCCCTGAACAACTGTCCAGGCCTTTTCCCTGCAAAACAAAACTTACCTGCCCAGATTGCTGGTGTCAGTTTGATGGAGGCACTTTGCACGGTCAAATCAGCCCAAGTGGGCAGAGAGGATGGCCAGGGTCTGGGAGGCATCTGTGATATCAGGAATGCCAGTAGGCAGCCGGCCATTTTGGGCCTCAGGCCCCCGAACAACTGTCCAGGCCTTTTCCTCAGGAAACACATCTCACCAGCCCAGATTCCTGGTGTCCGTTGGCAGGAGGCACGTGGCAGTGTCAAACCAGCCCAAGTTGGCAGAGGGGGCGGCTTGGCTCTGGGAGGCATCTGAGATATTGGCAATGCCAGTAGGCAGCCGGCCATTTTGGGCCTCTTGCTCCTAAACATCTGTCCAGGCCTTTTCCCTGGGAAACAAAAGTCAGCTGCTGGGGTTCCTGGTATCAGGTTGCAGGAGGCACTTGGCACTGTTAAGCCAATCCTAGCTGGTAGAGGGAACGGCCTGGGTCTGGGAGGCATCTGCGTTATCGGGAATGCCAGTAGGCAGCCGGCCATTTTGGGCCTCAGGCTCCTGAACAGCTACCCAGGCCTTTTCCCTGGGAAACAAAGGTCACCTGCCTAGATTCCTGGTGTCAGTTTACAGGAGGCATTTGGCACTGTTAAATCAACCCGAGTTTAATGTGGTGCCAGCCTGGGTCTGGGAGACATCCCGCGCAATGTGGAATTTTAAGAGCCAGCCGGCCGCTGCAAGCCACCGGCCCTAGAACACCAACGCCGGCCCTTTTCCCAGGTAAGCAAAACTCACCAGCTCAGCTTCATGATGGCAGATTGCAGAAGCCACTTGGCACTCTCAAACCAGCATGAATTGCAAGTGGTGTCAGCCTGGGTCTTGGAGGCATCCTGCCCAATGCGGAATTTTAGGTGCCAGCCAGCCGCTCCAGGCCACTGGCCATGGAACACCAATGCTGGCCCTTTTCCCTGGGAAACAAGATTTACCTGACCGGGTTCCTGGTGTCAGTTTGCAGGAGGTACTCTGCACTGTCAAACCAGCCTGACATAGCACTGGTGCCAGCTTGGGTCTGGGAGGCATCCTGCGCAATGCCGAATTTCAGGAACCAGCCAGCCACTCTGGGCTCCTGGCCCTGAAAAGCAACGCCGGCCCTTTTCGCAGGTAAGCAAAACTCACCATCTCAGGTTCATGATGGCAGGTTGTAGGAGCCACTTGGCACTCTCAAACCAGCCCGAGTTGCAAGTGGTGCTAGCTTGAGTCTGGGAGGCATCCTGAGCAATGCGGAATTTTAGGAGCCAGCCAGCCGCTCCGGGCCACAGGTCCCCGAACTCCAGCGCCGTCCCTTTTCCCTGGGAAACAAAACTCACCCGCCCAGGTTCATGATGGCAGATTGCAGGAGGCGCTTGGCACTCCCAAACCAGCTCAAATTGCCACAGGTGCCAGCTTGGGTCTGGGATGCATCCTACACAATGCAGAATTTTAGTAGCCAGCTGGTCACTCTGGGTCACAGGCCCCCGAAGTCAAACACTGGCCATTTTCTCAGGTAAGCAAAACTCACGAGCTCAGGTTCATGATGTCAGATTGCAGGAGGCACTTGGCACTGTCAAACCAGCCCTTGTTGGCAGTGGTGGTGGATTGGGTCTGGGAGGCATCTGTGATGCCAGGAATCCCAGTAGGCAGTTGGTAATTTCTGGGCCTCAGGCCCCTGAACAGCTGTCCAGGCCTTTTTCCTGGGAAACAAAAGTCAGCTGCTGGGGTTCCTGGTGTCAGTTTGCAGGAGGCACTTGGCACTGTCAAACTAGCCCGAATTGGCAGTGGTGGTGGAGAGGGTCTGGGAGGCATCCTGCAATATGTGGAATGCCAGTAGGCAGCTGGCATTTTTGGGCCTCAGGCCCCTAAACATCTATCCAGTCCTTTTCCCCGGGAAACAAAACTCACCAGCGCAGTTTCCTGGTGTCTATTTGCAGGAGGCACTTAGATTGTTAAACCAGCCCGAGTTGGCAGTACTCGTGGATTGGGTCTGGAAGGCATCTGCGATATCGGGAATGCCAGCAGGCAGTCAGGCGTTTTGGGGCCTCAGGCCCCTGAACATTTGTCCAGGCCTTTTCCTGGGAAACAAAAGTCAGCTGCTGGGGTTCCTGGCGTCAGTTTGCAGGAGGCACTTGGCACTGTCAAACCAGCCTGAGTTGGCAGTGGTGCCATCTTTCCTTCGAGAGGCAATTTGCGCAATGTAGAATTCCAGCATGTAGCCAGACACTTTGGGCCTCAGGCCCCTGAACAACAGTTCAGGCCTTTTCTCTGGCAAACAAAACTCCCCTTCCCAGATTTCTCATTGCGGAGAGTTTTGTGGAGACGTGGCTTGAAGAGAAGGGACATGATAAAATATAGCTGGTAAAGCAATGGGCCTCTGGTGGGGGGCCTTTGGCAGGGCCAGAGTGTCCTTGAGCAGGAAGTTATACAATAACGGGATGCAGAAGCAGAGACTAGCTAATGAGGGGAGAAAACATAGGCATCCTGAGTATCTGATAGCAAAGGTTGAGCTGACCTTTTATAGCGAACCAATAGAGAGCTTTAGTTTTGCAATATGTATGAGCCTTATTATCACTGTTATAAGAGCACGCATGTCAAATCAATAAATTGAGACTTGTTGATCATCATCGGATATGCTTGTCTCCCGTCGACTCCGTCAAATGGTGACCCCAACGTGATCCTTGCCAGACACCACGGACGAGCGACGACCGGGTTGGGTCCCGAAGCAGCCGGGACGGCAAAAAAGCACGAAAAAGAAGAGTTAAGACGCGCCGTGCCCTGGGTGTCCATACAGACGAGCCTGGCCGATACGTGCTGCCGAGACCTTGAGGGGCTGCAACAGAGCTGACAAATTAGGTATGGAAAGGCAAGCAGCATATGATTTATTTACCGCTTTTTTACAAAAGCGGCAGGTTAAGGAGATAGATTTACAAAAGGAGTTACCGGGGCTTTTAGCATATGGGTATGCCAAGGGAGTCTTTGCAAATCCTCATACTGTACATGAGTTGACAGAGTGGTGCAAATTCGGGGATTTATTATGGGAGGCTACATTAGAAGACGATAAGACAGCTAGAAAGTTGGGAAAGCTTTGGAGGGTGGTACACAATGAGCTTCTGCAGCATCAGGCAGAAAAGAAAGCAGCTGAGCAGGCATCTGCCGCTCACACCAAGAATAGGAGTTATGGGAGTGATCAGGATCAGACCACTCCTTTACCCCCTGTGTTCACAAAGGTGGTCCTGCCGCCTCCACCATCGCCTTCTACCAGAGCCGGTCCTGAGGTTGCTTGTGAGCCTTCTGCACCCCCTGAAGAGCAGGGGCCATGGCCGAGGCCACCCACTGCTGAATTCCCACAGGGTAATGAGCCGATCCCTGGGGCGGAAAGCGACCTAGCGGAGGCCATTGCCAGGGAGCGAAGGGAGGCTTGGGCTGCGCTGGTGAAAGATGGCTTGGAGAGAGGGGATGACGGTGCAGTTAGTGCGGCAACCCAGCAAGCATGCCCGGTGACCTTCCAGGCACAGGCTGGTGGAGGATTACTAGCAACAATCACTGCTCTCGATTGGAAATTGCTATCACAATTGCGATCTACTGTTAGTCAGTTTGGGGTAACTAGTGAACCAGCAAGACAGATGTTGGATTATGTTTGGAATACTCAGGTACTTTTGCCTGCTGATTGCAAAGGGATAGTGAAGTTGATTTTCACTCAGCATCAACAACTTTTATTTAATGCACATTGGCAGGCGCTTGTTAATGAGCGTGTAGCGATACAGCGGCAGCCAGGAGACCCTCTCCATGGGGTGACTGTGGATGAGCTTATGGGTTTAGGAGCATTTCTTCGCACTGAAGCACAGGCTCTGATTGGACCGGACAAGTGCCGAGAGGCAATGAGGTTGGTTAGATTAGCAATAGATAGAGTGAAGGAACCGGGAGGAGTACCCGTGTATATGGGAATTAAGCAGGGCCGGGAGGAATCGTTCGGTTCATTTATAGATAAAGCTGCTGCTGCGATTGAGAAGGCAGGGGTACCCGAGTATATGAGAGGGGCTTTGTTGAAACAATGTGCTCTTCAGAATTGTAATTCAGCTACAAGGAGTGTAATTAATACACTAGGTGCAAACTGGACCATAGAAGAAGCACTAGAAAGAATGGCACAGATGCCGGTATGATCAGAAGTCTGTTTGGTAGATGCTATCAATCAGCTGGGATTAGGGTTACAAGAACAAGCAAAGGCTTCTCAGAATCAGGTGTTGGCTGCCCTTGCACCCCTTCAAGCGTCAGCTGCACTTACCCCGGCTCCGACAGGAAATCGGATGAGATGTTACCGATGCGGAGGCATGGGTCACATGCGTCGGGAATGCCGAGCAACAGGGATCTGGTGCCAGAAATGCCGCTCGAATACACACAATACAGGCAGGGGCTTGTCGGTGGAAGCCGGGAAACTCCTCCAGGAGCGCGAATTGCAGTGGCCGCGCTCCAACACAAGGCGTCGCTGCAGCACTACCAACCTCTCCTGTCTCCAACCCGCCACCACAGGAAGCCTCGGCCTGGACGTGGCAGCGGCAATAGAGGTTACACTGATGACTCCACACCCACAAAAAATCCCGACGGGGATTCAGGGACCTGTTGTTATACAGGGTCGAACGGTGGGTGCTTTGCTCTTAGGGAGGTCATCTGCGTCTATGCTTGGATTATTTGTTTTACCTGGTGTCATTGATGCGGATTATACAGGAGAAATTATGGTTATGGTGCATACACCTTTCCCACCACTCCAAATTAATAAAGGACAGAGAATTGCTCAATTGGTGCCACTGGAGCAAATGACTAAGGGATTACAAACAATAAAAGGACAAGAGAGGGGTGAAAAGAGTTTTGGGTCCACTGGAGGTCTCACCTTGCTGACTCTGAATCTTTCTGAGAGACCCAGGAAAAGAGTGGAAGTGGAATTTCAAGGACAGAAAAGGTCATTCTCAGGCTTGTTAGACACTGGAGCAGATTCTAGCATTATTAGCCCTAGTTGTTGGCCTCAACACTGGCCCTTGCAACCAGCAGCCACCACAGTGACTGGGGTTGGAGGTTTAACCCTGGCGAGTCGTTCTCCTTCCCTCCGGGTTCACATAGATGGAAAACAGCTAACAGCTATTTTTTCAATAGTGCAATTGCCGCCTACCATGCAGTGCCTCATAGGGCGGGACATCCTGGCTCAGTTGGGAGTGGTCTTAACTAATGAACACCCTTTGGCGTAATAGCCATTGCTTGGACTTTCCCAATTCCCATTACCTGGACAATTAACACCCCGGTATGGGTTAAGC
Organism: Haemorhous mexicanus; assembly: GCF_027477595.1. NCBI lineage: Eukaryota > Metazoa > Chordata > Aves > Passeriformes > Fringillidae > Haemorhous > Haemorhous mexicanus. Next base: position 28,124,381 of record NC_082349.1, read on the forward strand.
AATGGCCTTTAAAAGAGGAAAGTCTTCAACATGCTCATCAATTGGTAACAGAACAATTTGAGCAGGGACACCTGCGGCTATCTACTAGTCCCTGGAATACTCCAATTTTTGTGATAAAGAAGAAATCTGGGAAGTATAGACTGCTCCATGATTTGCGGGCTGTTAATGATCAAATGGAACCTATGGGTGCGTTACAGCCAGGATTACCTAACCCTGCAATGATTCCAAAGGATTGGCCACTACTAATTATTGACCTAAAGGATTGTTTTTTCACTATTGCACTTCACCCACAGGACATGAGGCGATTTGCATTTACGCTACCTGCCATTAATAGGGAAGAGCCTGATCAAAGGTTTGAGTGGACTGTATTGCCTCAGGGAATGCGCAATAGCCCTAGCTTATGTCAAATCTATGTTGACTCTGCATTACAACCTTTAAGGAAACAGTGGCCGAGCACAGTAATTTATCACTATATGGATGATATACTGTTTGCCCAACCTACACCTTTCACAGAACAGCAAATTTGGGAAATACGGGCAACACTAGCACAGTACTCTCTTGTTATAGCCCCTGAGAAAATTCAGACAACGACTCCATGGAAATACTTGGGATGGTCCATGTCCGAACAGATAGTTAAACCACAAAAGTTGCAGCTGCAGACAAAGCTTACAACTTTGAATGAGGCTCAGAAACTATTGGGTGATCTTCAGTGGTTAAAACCAATTGTTGGGATACCGAACGAATTATTGGATGAAATACATCCGCTTCTTAAGGGTACAGACCCGACGTGTTCAATCCCTGCTACTCCAGAACAGGAAAACGCCCTTCAGCAAATAATGGACTGTGTTACCCAAGGACAGGTCCATCGGCGTGATCCGGAGTTGGCAATAGACTTAACCATTTGGAACGGTCCCAAATACCTTCTCAGTGCACTATCTCAGTTGCAAAAGAAAACGGGGGAGATAAGGGTATTGGAATGGATTTCCCCTGTGTTACAAGAGAGTAAAACTCTTTTTCAAAAAATCGAAATGTTAGCAGACTTAATAAAGAAAGGCAGGGAGAGAATGTTACAAGTAGCAGGAACTGAACCAGCAGTAATCAGGATACCAATGAAAAAAGATACCTTAGACTGGTACCTGAACAATTTGGAAGAACTACAGGAGGCACTTTTAGGTGCATACTGTCCCATTGAAACAGGAAAGCTTCGACCAGCTCCGGTTCAGTGGATAGGGGAATGGGACTGGATTACTCGCCCGAAGCAAGAAAGTTCCTCTATTGCAGGTGCTACTACTGCATTTACAGATGCTGGCAGGAAGTCAAGAACTGCCGCAATAACTTGGCAGGAGAAAGGATCATGGAAACATCAGATCTTACAGGCAGAGGCAGTGGACAGTTTACAGACTATGGAACTTTTGGCAGTAGTATATTGGGTAATATTACAGCTTAAAGGACCACTGAATATTGTTACAGACTCTTTGTATGTTGCTGGGGTTGTAGCTAGAATTGAAGATTCCTCCATAAAGGAGGTACAAAATCAGAGACTGTACGAATTGCTAGTACAGCTAAAAAAGGCCACACGATCAAGGGAGCATGCTTATGCTGTGATTCATGTTAGAAGCCACAAGTGGAATGTTGGTCTAGGGGAAGGGAACGATAGAGCAGATAGATTGGTTGCTGTGGCGCAGAGCACACCCATGTCAAGTCAACAGCTAGCAAGGGAAGCTCACTCCATGTTTCACCAAAATGCAAAAGGCCTAACTCGAGAATTCAAGGTGACACTGGCAGAAGCAAAAGCTATTGTTAGGGCCTGTCCAATTTGCAGCCACCACAATGGGGGTGGTGGTCTAGGCATGGGAGTAAACCCACGAGGCTTGCAATCAAATGAGTTATGGCAAATGGATGTTACACATGTCTCCAGTTTTGGTAGGCTAAAATATGTGCATATGTCTATTGATACCTACAGCAAATATATCTGGGCAACAGCACAGACAGGAGAAAAAGCAATACACGTGGAAAGACATTTGTACAGTTGTTTTGCAGTAATTGGGACGCCAAAAGAATTAAGATGGATAATGGTCCTGCTTATATCAGTCAGAGGATAGAGAAATTTTTAAAGAATTGGGGGAATTGAACATATTACAGGCATCCCAAATTCCCCGACAGGACAAGCTATTATTGAAAGGGCTAATGGTACCCTGAAAAAGTATCTAGCCAAACATGAAGGGGTGACCGACCCCCAGGCAAGGTTGTTAAAAAGTTTGTTTGTGATCAATCATTTGTGTGTATTTGGGGACGCAGGACAACCCCCAGCAGAACTGCATTGTAAGTCAAGTGAGGTTATTGAGCCCTTAGACTCCCAGGATCTTAATCAGAATAGAGGGAAATGGGCTACCCTAGATTCATCCCTGGAATCAGGTATAGTGCATAAGCAGCTTTATAGCCGATGCAATGGCAGTAATATCACTGCCCCGAAGAAATTACCCACAGGGATATTTTTAATTTGTGGAGACAGAGCTTGGAATGGTATACCGGCCAAACCACAGGGAGGACCTTGCTATTTGGGAAAATTGTCATTGTTTCACCCCAATGTGTCTCTATTGATGCAATTGAGCCGAAATTCAAGCAGGCAGAGACGCAGCTTGCACGACCTAGACTGCAATCAGATAGGAATCCCACAGTTTTGGAGTGAGTTAAAACAAGTGATAGTTTCAACTATCTTGCCAGGAGGAGCTGCAAATAAAGCTATGAACTTAGCAAAGCAATTGGGGTGTTGGGCCAAGGATGAATTGAATAAGACGTCAGAAATTCTAGATATGCTAACTGCAGATGTGCAAAGTGTTAATCATGCTGTTTTACAAAATAGGGCCGCTATAGATTTTTTGCTTTTAGCTCATGGGCATGGATGTGAAGAATTTGAAGGTATGTGTTGCATGAATTTGTCCGACCACTCTGTATCAATTCATGCTAAAATAAAAGAATTACAACAAGGACTTCACAGTCTCAAAGAAGAGGAAGGACTAGGAATTGACGAATGGCTTAAAAGCTTGGGACTTGGACCATGGCTAAGGAACTTTGTAATATATGCTATAGGGATACTGGGCGTGGTTTTGATGCTTTTGCTTATTTTGCCTTGTATTTTTAATTGCATTCAGAATATGGTCAGTCGAATGATAGAAAAAACCTGGCAGACAAACCTTCTTGCTCAAAAAGAAAACGGGGGAAGTGTGGAGAGTTTTGTGGAGACGTGGCTTGAAGAGAAGGGACATGATAAAATACAGCTGGTAAAGCAATGGGCCTTTGGTGGGGGGCCTTTGGCAGGGCCAGAGTGTCCTTGAGCAGGAAGTTATACAATAACGGGATGCAGAAGCAGAGACTACCTAATGAGGGGAGAAAACATAGGCATCCTGAGTATCTGATAGCAAAGGCTGAGCTGACCTTTTATAGCGAACCAATAGTGAGCTTTAGTTTTGCAATATGTATGAGCCTTATTATCACTGTTGTAAGAGCATGCATGTTAAATCAATAAATTGAGACTTGTTGATCATCATCGGATGTGTTTGTCTCCCGTTGACTCCGTCACCTCATGTCAGTTTGCAGGAGGCACTTGGCACTGTCAAACGGCCCAAGTTGCCAGTGGTGGCAGCTTGGGTCTGGGAGGCATCTGTCACGAACCGTTCTTATAAACGGGTTTCATGTTGGTTCGTGGATTGATCTCAGGGTGCTAAAAACCAACGCAGCACAGGGGATTTGCCCTAATAATAAAAAGAAATCTACATTTATTAAATGACCATGGTAAAATGCCATGGAGGGATTAATGGAGAGAAAAAGAAAGAGAAAGATATAGAAAAGGGGGGGGGAATATAGCTACCAAAAGTCGAGACAACGCTCTTTGGTCCAGTCCAGTCCAGGATCCACCTGTTACATTGGGGAGATCTCAAATTTTCTAGCTAACTCAGAGGTTTTTAATGTGATAACTCTATTGGAATTTGCGAGGGGGGGAAAAACAGATTCAATAAAGAATATATGTAACAGGTTGTCATGGTCTGAGCCTGGCGAAATGCCAGTGCTTCCATGAGAAAACCTCTTTTCCTGGTATCTACTGTGAGATGTGATCAGAGACAGAGCAGAGCAGGCTCCAACTTACGACTGAAAGAAAAAAAAACTTTATTAACATAAAACTACAGGGAAAAAACACACAGAACACGGGATGAAAACCTTCCAAATTTCCTCCTCCTCCCCCCACCAAATTTCCTAATTTCGTTACCACCCTCTGGATAATCAATTCTCAATTCTTTGAGAAGAGAGGAGTCCCTCTTGCACCACAGACTTCACCCAGGAAACAGTCGAAACTTCTCGTGTTTCTGTGTCACGTGTGGCACCGCCCGGAGAACATTTTGCCATCGTGACCTCTTCCTTCCACGTCCAGTGCTCTCACCACTGCATATGGACCAGAGCTGCTTCTAGGGTTTTTTCCCTTTAAGGATGCTTTGTCCAGTTCCAAAAAAGAGCACAGTCCCTTTCCTTTTGGGACACCTGTCCCCCCCATGTTTCACCCCCTGGGGCTGAGGGGTCTCTTGAACAGAGATCATCTTCCTCTTCTTCTTCTTCGAAGACGGAGGGCACCACCACCACCCTCCTCACCCATCGTCTCTGTTCACACACCTTCACATCACCGCACTCTCCTGGCTCTGAGCCATTGCCTCCCCCTAGGATGCAGTCTCTGTGTCACAGGAACTCAAGGGTTCTGTCCATAGCTATCCAAGAAAAGTCCAGCCAAAAGCCACTCCATCATCTCCTCCCACCTAGAATTCTTCTCAACTTCTCTCAATCTCACCAACTCCAGGAGGAATCAGCATTTGCAAGGTTTCCATCATCCCAAGAAGGGTTAAAAGTCCCAGGCTCTGCCAGTTTGGTTCATGAACTCCCACGGCTGGCTGCCTTGCTGGGCACCCCGCCCTTCTCCTTCACTCCAGCCGCGCTATCACAAGCACAGTCTGCTCTCTCTCTCTTCCTCCGGGGGGGGAATGGGGGATGGCTGCCCGAAGCCCTCGCAGTGCAATGCTCCTCCACCCTTCGGCCCAGGCCTGGCCTACCTCCCTTCGGCCTGGCCTACCTCCCATGGCTCCCCTACCCCCTGCCCAGCTCAGAGCTGGACAGGGGAGAGGTCTCCTCTCGTCCAGAGCCGGAACTCAAAAGGAACTTCCCCTGGGAGTTCACAGCTTTTAACCCCCTGTGTTCTCAGCGGTGTATCTATGCCCTCAGTGGACAAACCAGGTGCCAATATTAAAATCTGGACACCGACTGGCATGACCACACCATCCCAAAAAAACCATTTCCCCTCAAACCATGACACAGGTAGCCCATGTTCTCAGCAGTAAGCGAGAGCCACTGTCTTCTTGGTCCAGTGGTCACAACCTGAAGGCAAACATCTCGTTTTGGTTAGCTTGCCTCCCCCACACACCTCCCCTGGGTTAGGGGTTTCAGTCACAGTCCTTGGAAAGAGCGAGGGGGCCTTTTCACATAGGGGGTTTCACGTCTTGGTCTTAGATGGAGAGGCTTCTCACATTTCAGTCTGTCTGTCACAGTAGTTGCAAACCAGTGAGAAGGGTCTTCTGTGGGGGACCACTCCAAATCTAAGGAGAAGTCCAGCCAGGCCGAGAGGTGGGAACAGCTTCCAAGACTACAGTTGCAAAAAGGGCACAGTGCCCCCCTCTTCTTCTCACTGGGCTCAGTGTAGCATACAGCAAAACTCACCTGTGAAAACAATAGCTTAGCAATGCTCTCAGGCCTCAGGGCCTTCAGCGAGTAACTTTCTCTGACAGAGTCAGAGATTTTAGATTGTGTTCCCCTTGGGATGCCTTTTGCAGTTGCAGTGTGCTTGGAGCTCTGGGCTTTGTGGTGTTCAGTACCCTAGCAGATGACTGGCCACTCAGGGCCACAGGCCCCTGAACAACAGCACTGTCCCTTTTCCCTGGGAAGCAAAACTCAGCAGCCCACGTTCCTGATGTCACTTTACATGTGGCAAACTCATGGGGTGGTGTGTTTTACTGTCTGGGTTTTCTCCTCTGCAAAGCTGCCAGCATCTGACCCCAGCCACAATGACTCCACTGGTTTTAGAACTCACAGCCTTTGGACCAGCAGTGTCTTACCCAATCCACTCTCTCACCACTGAGCCTTTTCAAATGCATTCCACTGCAGTCCTAAAACTCTGCATTTTCATCGAGCATCCCCTTTTGTTCCTGACCCTGACCATAACAATACTCCAAAATATCCTGAAATAGCCTTTAAAAATCCCTTCCAATACTCTGAAAAGCCAAAAATGTTCTAAGAAACCTTGAAGAATCCCCTATATATCCTTAGAAGTTGTGGAAAAATCCGGAAAAAACCTTCTAAGCCTCCAAGCCCCACCTGTTGCTCTCTAACCCTCAGATATCTTCCCTACCTTTTTGCAGTAGATCTTGTTGTCTGCTGAGAGTTCTGTTGTTGTCCTGGTGAGAGGATTGCTGTCTTGTCCCACCAGGAGGGTTCCGCTCTGGTCTCGCTGTTAGGGTTGCTGTGTTGTGCTGCTGTTGGGGGGAAAGGCTGTTGTTAGGGGGGCTGGTTAAACTGAGATTAGGGCTGGGCTGAGCAGTGGTGCAGCTGTACTCTAACTTGCCTCCTAAGCTGTAGCCTGTAGCCCTGATCTCCACTGGACTGTCCAGCCTTCAAGCCCACCCTCTGCCCCCCAGCCCTCAGGCTGTGTCACCCTCAAGCCCCCGCTATGCCCCTCAAGCCCCCTCTTAGCTGCCCCTCAGCTCCTGTGTGTCACCCTTAATCCCTCTCCTTTGCCCCTCAGCCCCCAGCTTCTCTGTGTCACCCTCCAGCTGCCCCTGCCACCCTCAGCATCTCTGTGTGTCACCCACTGTCCCCTCTCCCTGTTCCTCCCTCAGCTCCGAGCACCTGCTAGCCTGAAGCCCCCACAGTGCCCCTCAGCCTCTGTCATGCCCTGAAAGGACCCTAAAAAAACCCTATCAATTCCCGAAAAAAGCCCTAGTTTTTAAAGCGTCCCAAACACCCCACAAAAACCTAAGAATAGCTTCAGAAGGCACTAAAAAATACCCTTTTTAAAAAACCCTCAAACACCCCTAAAAATCCCCAAAGAACCTTAAAAATCCCTAAATAGTCCTAAAAGAGCCCCTAAAAATACCCCAACTGAAGCAGCGAGAGATCTCAGAGGAGGGCTCGACCCTCACAGCCGCCCGGCAAGCTCACAGCACGCTGCTTGCAGTAGGGGGCACTCCCTTAGGCTTGGGTTACCCAGAGAGCGCCTAGGGACGACTGCCCCGCTCTGTGGAGGAGACAGCTCCCTACATAGGACGGGAGACTCGCGGCAGCAATCCAGCCAGGAAAGAGAGGGACTCCAGCTGAGGGCTGAAGCAGCCTTTTATTAACTGGGAAGCCTCAGAAAAGAAAACGAACCTACAGCTGGAGACAAAGCACAAATCCGGCTTACACCAGCCTTTGAGGGGCACCAGAAATGAGGGTGGAGACAGTCCTTGGGCCAATGGGGAGCAGAGAGGGGTTCGGCCTCTGAGGGAGTGACAATGAGGAACATCCAATAAGGGAACATGGGGGGGCAGAAACCTGGCCCCTGAGCCAATCACCCGACGCCCCAGCTGGAACTTTCTAGAGGGAAGGGAGGGGGCGCCGAGTGACAGGCAGGGCACCAGGGAGGAGCCCGGGAAGGATGCATTGAGGGATGGGAGGAGCGGTGTTGATGGGCAGTGAGGAGGAGGGTGGAGTGAGCCAAGGCTGAACCACACCAGATACGGGGGAAAACAGAACAGTCCAACTCATAACTGAGGGGGAACAACTTAACACCCAACAACCCTTAAAATGCCCTGATAAGATCCTAAAAAAACCTAAAAATTCCATCAAATACTCTAGAAATACCTTAGCCCTAAAAAAGTCCTCCACATACCCTCAATAGTCCTTAAAAAGCCCTAAATATTTTAAAATAGTCTTTAAAAAGCTCCAAGTAAACCCAAAACCCCACTAAAATTCAAATTACTAGTAAGAAAGCCCTTAAAACACCCTAAAAAATTCTTTTAAAAACCCTGAAAAAGCCCTAAAGATATCCTAAACATTCCCAGAAAATTCCTAAAATACTCTAGCAAAAAAACCCTAAAATATCCTGTTAAAGCCCTGAAAAAAAACCTAAAAAAAAAGCCCTAAAAACCTGCTCAGCCCCCAAACCCTACCTGTAGCTCTCTAGCCGACAAACATCATCCCTACCTTTTAATTGAGGGAATTGCCTGCAGCTGCTGGGAGGGTTCTGGGGCTGTCCCACCTTTAGGGTTGCTGCCTTGTGCTGCTGTTGGGGAAAACTGGTGACCCAGGGGTGCTGCTTAGGGTGAGCTTCGGGCTGGGGTGAAGGCTGCTGCACCTGTACCCTAACCCTAGCTGGTACCCTGTATCCTATGCACCCCAAACCCTCAGTGTCAGCTCTCCATCTGTCAAGACCCCCTGTCTTTACACCTAAGCCCACAATGTCTGTGTGTCACCCAAAGCCCATGTTCAGGCTCCCACGTGCTGCTGTAGGGAGTCACAGGTGGGCGGTGGGGGGAGTGAGGGATGGGGCAGGGACAGACTGGGGAGGGGTGAAGGGCAGAGTAAGGGACGGAGTAGGGGCAGGAAGAAGAGAGGCAAAGGATGGAGTGAGGCAAGGGGCAGTGGCAGCCTGGTTTTCAGAACCCTCGCAGATGGCAACTCCAGGCCACAGGCCCCTAAACACCAACGCCAGCCCTTTGCCCCAGGAAACAAAACTCACCAGCCTGGGTTCCTGGTGTCACTTTGCAGGAGGCAGTTGGCACTGTCAAAGCAGCCTGAGCTGGCACAGGTGGCAGCTTGGGTCTGGGAGGCATCCTGAGCAATACAGAATTCCAGCAAATTGGGTCAGAGTTTGTGAGCTTGAAGAGCATTCACTAAATGTCTCCCACTGCTGAACAGACAGAGGAGAGAAGTCAGCTTGATGAGGAAATTGAGAGTAAAAGATCACTGAGGAGATTTAGCATAGTTCAGAGGTTGCACTGGAAAGAACCACATTTGCATATGGGAAGCACATTTTTATATATATATATATAAAGTACATTTTTATACATATATAAAAAGTACATATATATATTTCAATTTCTGAGATTGTTGTGGAACCAAGTTTGTTATCTGTCAATATTACACAATTTATAATGAAGATACAGGTGCACAGGCCACCCAGAAGTACCTTCAGGATTCATGCTTGCCTATGAACATCATACTAGTAAAAGAACCAGTTAAGCTGTTCATATTATTTAGAGATAAAAATCAGAGACACATTGTGTGCATTTGTAGTCATAAAATCCACATAAATGTTCCTCAGCTTTGTAGCTGCCAAGTTTCAAACCTATTTAGTAAACGCTGATTTCCTTACAGGAGCCCAGACTGAGCAGGGTACTCCAAGCACATCACTTTAGCTTGCCAGTGCAACCCCCGGCTATCAATCGGGCTTCACCTCGGCTCGGATAAGCCAATAAAGCGGCAGCTGGGAGCGCTGCTGGTCACAGCCTGGTCTGTACAGACATCTAGTGGCCTCTGCTCAAACTCCATCCTTCATCTGCACTGCCACAGCAAAGCCAAGCCCGGTCCTCAGTCGGGCTGCCACACACTCAGAACAAACCTGCGCGACCCCAAGGAGCTGCCAGTTAAATAAGGAAACTCCTCAAATCCCATCCTGCTCTGCTCCCCTGGCACCTTTAGGGAGCCCAGGCCACAAAACAAATTATTTCAAACCAAATGCCCTGGGTGTTTTTGAGCTCAGTTTTTACAGCAAGAGGAGGGAGCACACAGCCTGCGTGATGCACATCTGATAAATATCTGTGCATCCCTGCACACAGGAAAGGCAACAGGTGGCACTGCCCTGATAACACCAAACCTGCCAGCCCAAAATCAAAAGCACAGGAAACCCAAAAAATGGGAGATCTCAGCAAGCACAGCTCCCAGAGTGGCAGGACTGAAGGCATCAATCAGTGATCCAGTGCAGGGACCTCAGCTCTGCTCTTCCCCGTGACCTGCAGGGATTTTCTCCAAGAATTAAACCATGGGGCTGGGACCCTGACAGCTTTAAAGAGTCTATTTCCCTCTGTGGCACTTGAAAGGTCCCCACCACACACCTTAACACCCATTCCACAGGGAAACTGCTGCCTGAGAAAGCTGTGTCCTGCAGGGTATGCCCAAGCATCACCGTGCTCAGCCTGGTCCCACACCCCCACAGCTGTGACTCCTGGCAGCCATCCCCTGCTGGGATGGAGGTGCAGCACTGAACTCACACAGAGCAGGGCAGCTTTGAACACGTTGAGTTCTGACACACCTTGCTGGAAAGCAATATTCACACCATTCTTTGGAGTACCCAAACAAGCATTAATTCAGCCTTAATTTGTGTTTCTACATCTCCACTTTGGAATGAGGACAGCCTGTCTCCCCCAGCAAACTCGGTCTTATTTCAGTCATTTCCACAGGGTGGTGGGGGAAGCAGATGGCAACAACTGAGGGTTCACACTGTTCAGAGTTTACAATCAAACACAGCTGGACACCACCACCAGGCCTCCAGGAGAGGCCAGAGAATCCTGAACTCCCGCTCTTTTGCCAAAGCAAAAATCTCAGGTGAAGAAAAAGCAGGAGAGCTGCCCTGCCCTGGCAGCTGTGTGTGCACACCAGCCCTCTGCACCCACAGCGTGCCTTGGCTTTCTGCAGTTATTTAGAGGGACTATAATCCCAAAATAGAGACAGCCTTCCCACCCTGCTCTGGATATTCCCACTGGGCTTTCCCCCAGGGCATCCACGCCTTGCTGTGCACAGAAACATCCCAGTTGTGACTGTGTGACAGTGACACATCCCAACTGTGACTGTGTGAGATGGTATTTCTCATTGGGACTCAGGTGTTTATTAGTTTTTATCCATGTTACAGCTCACAAACCCTGAGCTCTACAGCACTTTAACAAACAAAAACGGAGCCCCATCTCTCTCTCTCTCCACAAGGTCTTTTAAGGTTGTGAAAAATGCCAATCACTTGTTTTTAAAATTCTAAAAGTTTAATAGTAATAAAATGGTTATAAAAATAGGAATATAATTAGAGGAAGAAAAATTTGGGCAATTTGGATTAGGACAATATGAGACAATAAAAACAAAGAGTTACAGACATCCAGGTACCTGTTTCTGGGCAAAATAAGCCTGAAAAAGGACCCACGTTAACAGAGGATTAACCCTTAAAAGCAACAGCCTGTTGCATATTCATAAACCTCATACATGAGGCATGAATTCCATTCAAACACAGGATTCTGTCTGGGCAGTGTCAGCTTCTTCCTCTGAACCCTGACAGGGTCTTCAGGGCTGAGCAAGGCAGGAAGAAGTTCGTTTCTCCTGAAAATGGGGCAATACATTTTCGTTCTCTGAAAGATTTAGGTGTCCTGTGGCTGCTATTGTGGTGCAAGTACCTCATTCCTCTCTTTTTAAAAAAACTATCTTACATATCATAGTTTCTATTTTAACCTTATGCTATAACCTAAAACTATGCTTAACATGCTACTTAAGAAAATTAATACAGCATCACTTTCTAACACAATATATATAATATTCATTCTAATATTTGTGAAAAGCCAATCATAAAATACACATTTTTCACAAGGATAAATTGTTCAATTAAGAAATTACACCTAAATTATTTTTAGACACGGCTCCTGCAGAGGAAAGGGCTGGAGCACAGGGCAGAACAGCCCTCAAAGGGTTCATAACACCCAGCTCAAAGCAGGGAAGAGAAAAGCCACCCCAGGAGGAATCCCCGCAGAGGTGACTCTTGTCACCCTGTTCTTCTGAGTCTTCTGACGTTTGCATTCTTGTAACAAACTTTCTCACGCACTTTTCTCTAAATAATTATTGTTTTACATTCTTTTATGGAGGAGGAGAAATTTGATGGGCTGTTGGTTTGTCCAGCGTCATTGGAGAGGTGGCACTCTCATCCTCCAACCCACTGTCACTTTTAGAAATCTATAAATGTTGGAGTCAGAAAATAAACTGCCCTTCTTTTACCTCGGAGGTTCCAGCGTCCACGTCATTTTATTTCATGTCCTAGAGCGACAGACCCGGCTCCATCTCCTGAGCACAGTTGAATTTGAGGAGGTGGGTGTAGGAAAGGCATTTTGGGCTGTTCTTGTGAGCCAGGGAAGGCTTTCTGGAGAAAAAGAAAGCCCCGTATCTCTCCTGAGGAAGACACCAAGGCTATCCCCATGACAACGTGATAGAAGAGAGAAAGTTAAAAGATACGGACTCTGGCTGGCTCACAGAGTAACGTGGCTCCTTGCTCACCCATAGAAAACTTTGTTTCTTTCTTATGACCAATGGTTAGTGAATGTGTCTGTTAATTAAATGTAAATATCTTGAAAAACTATAAAGGCAGCTGTCACTGTAATAAATCTCTCTTATGCACCCTTCTGATGGAGCCGTGGTGCTCTGTGCCGTGTCACACTCTATAGCGACCGGTGGGGATTTGGGGAGGAGGGGATTTGAGGACAGGGGATTTGGGGATGCCCTGAGCTGTTGCTGCTGCAGCTCTCGGGAGCTGCCGGGCCCCGTGAGGTCGAGGAGGAGCCGCTCCCAGCGGGGTGAGCGCTCGGTTTCCTGGGGGGCACAGCGTGAGTCACCAGCCCTGCGAGATGTAAAAGCGTGGGCAGGGCAAAAACAATGCAGAGATGCTGCTGGTGATTACAGAGAGGCAGAATCACCGCGAGGATGGGGTTTTTCCTGCTTATCTGCGTGTCTGTAAGGCTGATGGCATCAGCACAGCGTGCAGAGCGGCTGAGACTTTGTTTCATGAATTTCTGTTCCAAAGCTTATAGCAATTACTTTAGAGCAGTCCAAAACACGCTATGAAAAGCTCTGTGTTTGCAAATCAAGTGTAACAATTGCCAGTTTCTAGCTGACCACTTAATGCTGCCATTAAAATAAACAGAGCTTTAGGATGGCACGACAATTTTAAAATTTGCTATTGTGTCTTTACTTTTGACTTCCAAGAAAACTCCAAACTGTTGATTTTAATGACTTGACTAAGCCTCAAGCTTAGTCGAGTGAAGTAATTTTTCCCACATCAAAGATTACACAGGAAGTAAACCTGGAGTTACTCAGCCAATTTGGAAAGGCAGACAGAAAGAGGAAAATCTAGATGAACAATGTGTTTTCCAAAACCTGGTTTCCCTTGATATCCAGGCTTAAAAATCTGCTCACCTCTCTCTTCACCATCCTGGCACTTTCTCTGCCAACTTTTCTGGTTGCTGCTTATTCTTGAATTGTTTGACAGCAGCTTTTCCAGGTCTTAACTGTCCTTTAACAAACTTCTTGGAAATTGATTTAGGCTTTTCTTCCTCATGTCCTTTGTTAAAGACTTTCTGTGGTGGACCTGAATCTATTAACCAACACAAATGAAATTAAAATGCCATCACATAGCTACTGTTGCTTCAAAATAAAAAGAGGCTGGCACCTCTCCTGCTCCTGTGCCATAACTGGTGAACGTCTCCTCTCAAAGTTTGGGGTCCTGTGCTCTGCTCCTTGCAACAAAACTTGCTTGGAAAGGACTGTATTTTTCGGGGAAGCAGTCAAAGCAGGAGGAAGTGAGAGGAGTTTATTGGATTTGCATGGCAAGATTTTGGTAGCAAAACCTTGGTATTAAAATTCTAGTTCAAAATTAAACATTCTTGGGATAAAATAGAGAAAGGTTTTACCCTTACTGGAGAAAGGCCACTGGTGAAAAACAGCCTGATCTGGGTGAGAAATGAAACACCTGGTGATTCATTTCTGAGAAATTCTGATTTACTCATTCTCTACACCTGCATTTCCCTTTCTCCCTGATTGCCTGGCATCCAGAGAGCCCCTTCCCAGGGCTCCTCCAGAGAATCCAGACTCCTTTTTCACAGCTTCCAGCCCAGGGCAGCACAAATGGAGCAGGTTTCATTATGCCAGGTGCCACCTCAGGCACAGCAAGCAATGCCACATTCATTCCCTCACACCCTTGACCACCATCAGCATTTCGGCATTTCCACCATGAGCAGTGTTCACAGAATTACAAATAAAAAAAAAATTACGAAGTAAAAAAAAAAAAAAATCAGAAACAGTGCAAAACCTCAGAAGAAAAAAGCATCACAAGAATCTTACTGTTCTTACAGCAGAACTCCGGCTAGAACAAAGATTTTATACCTTTGGGGAGGATTTTGAAACAGATTAAAGGAAAAACTACTCCCTTTACCAGCCAGTGTGGGAAAGCAAACCACAAATGTGGTTTTCAGATACATATTTAAATGAAGAGTTTTCTGTTATCTTGGAAATAAACACGATGTTGTCCCCCACGCTTGGTGGCAAACAAGCATCCATCCCCTGGCAGCAGAACAAATAACTGAGCCTGGGCAGTTGCAATGCTTTTGCCCAAGCAGGGAGTTTTAGAGCAGGAGAACAGGGCTCTGGAAAGAGAAATGGTGTTTCTCCTGCTTATTTTAAGTCAGTTCGTTTTATACATAAAAATAACAGCTCTGAAACAAAATTCTGCATCTCAGGAGTGGCAGAAACCACCTCAGCACAGGTGAGAGTGTGAGGCAACACAGGATGGAGACAGCACTGCAAGGAGGGAGCCTTCCTCACTCAAAACCTTTCAAAAACATTCCCAGGCACTTATAGGAAGAGAGCTCTCATTATCCACCCTCAGAAGCCCTGGTCAGGCACATTTCCCCTCTGTGGCAGCACAGCCTGGCACTGGGCACAGCTCTGAGCTGTCTGTCAAGGAGATGCTCAGCCTCTGACATGCAAAGAAACCAAGGGGAGAACACAATAATTAAAAAAAATAATAATAATTTCAAAGCAAGTGATGGAGAGGGCTTTTTCCATCCCCCACAGCTCCTCAGTAGACACACAGAGCTTCTTTGCCCTTTTCCAGCCTTGCTGTACAGTGGGGAAGGATAGAAACACACTCAGCTGAGGCACAGCAGGGCAAGACAAGGCACAGGGTGAGTTCAAAGACCCGTTTATGCAGGGGCTGCTGACAAACAGTGCTGGGACAGCCATTCCTTGTGACTCCTGCTCCATGTCCCACGTCCCATGCAGCTGCAGAGCACTCCCAGGCTGCTGCCAGTGCCTGGGACAGCACTGGCCTTCAGCTCAACCCACTCAGCCCTCCTGCCTCCTCATCTCCTTCCACCAGGGTATGGAAAAAACGTGGTGGTGGTGGAAAAGAGGTTGCTTTATGTCTCATGGAAATGCCTGCCTGGTATCTTATCTCCCCAGATCAGCTTTCACAGGGGAAGCACTTGCACTGCACTGCCTCTGATCAAACAGTGCTGAGGAGCTTGAGGTGCACACAGATGTGCCCCAACACCACTGCTGGACCCAAAGCACACCAGGCACAGCAGCCAACCCCACCCTGGAGCAGAGCCCCTCTTTACCCTCCACACCCTACAGCCAGAGCCCCTCTTTGCCCTTACCTCACTCAGCAGTGTCCACAGCCAGCTCCATCACTGCCTCCACTCCAGCCAGGCACAGCTCAGCCAATTCCCAGTGGGCTGATGGCAGGAGAGCTGGGAATGCTCCCTGTTCCCAGTGAGCTGATGGCAGGAGAGCTGGGAATGCTGCCCTGGAGGTGCCCATGTTGGGTACATGCCCTTTAGCCCCTCTGGCCCATGTGTGTCAGCCTGGGGGAGTGACAATGCTCCAGCAGAGCTCTCTCATCAGGTAAAGTCATCGAGGGTGATTTCTTAGGTGGCTTCCTTTCTTGTAAACACTGTTTGATCCCTGGGGGAGTGCTGCTGAGCCTCGCCTCGAACACTCCCGTGTGAGATTTAAGGCTAGCGATGGCAGAACAATCTCTGTGTGGCTGCAGTCCTGAGAGCCTTGTAGCCCCAAGGCCTGCAAACAGGGCACTGTGGAGCTGCACAGCAGCCAGGGGCACAGAGGCACAGCTTTCACTGCTTTTGCAGCTGGGCAGCCTCGACAGAACTGCAGAATTTTAGAGCCAAAGTGCCCCAGTCCCTCTGCATTACAGGTGTCAGCCACAGAGGAGGGAAACAAAGCACTCCTTGTGGACTGGGATTCTGCTTCCTTTGGAGTTTGTCCAGCCTCAGTCCCAGCAGCTGTCCCAAAGAGCTCTGGAGATGTAGCTCCAAGGAGTCACATTGTGATAGCCACACAGCTCTGGGTCACACAAAAGCCTTTGCCCACAAACAGATATTTGGTGCATTATTAAAGTCCAAGCCTCCTTTTGGAGCACTGTCTCAGCAGCCAGAGGTGAATTAGCACAAAGCCAGGCCACTTGCAAATACCCACAGCAAACTCAAATCCATACACTGGCCCAGGCAGGAACATTAAATTGCAGCATTTAAAGCAAAAAGGAGAAAAGCACACAGCCTCACCTCCCACCAGCACATCAGAACTGACCTGGCTCCCAGCCACCTTTCCCCACTTCAGTAATTTGCCCAATCAGGGCAATTAAGCTCTGCTGTGCCTTGTTCTCCACACAGGTGTAGAGAATGAGCAAATCAGAGTTCCTCAGGCTACTGAATCACCAAGTGTTTCATTTCTCACCCAGATCAGGCTGTTTTTCACCAGTGGCTTTTCTCTATTTTTTTTCCAAGAATGGTTAATTTCAAACTAGAATTTTACTACCAAGGTTTTGCTACCAAAACCTTGCCATACAAATCCAATAAACGCCTCTCACTTCCTCCTGCTTTGGCTGCTTCCCCAAAAATATAGTCCTTCCCAAGCCTGTGACAGTTTTGTTACAAATTCCTGACTCTTTTTAGGACAGTTTTTTGTATGCTGGGCTGTGAAGAGAGCAGTGATCCCTTGGCAAGGGCATCTCAGTAAAATGGGTTATCAACAGCAGAGGTAGAGCAAGGGAAGGCTGAAACCCATCCAGGTGTTGAAGGATTTATCTTCTGTGTGCTTGGACCCTTTGCCTTCCCATCACTTTGCTGATGAGCCAACCTAAAACTTTCAATTTGATATACTTCATATCACACTCACCCCACACTGGTCCCAAGAGGACGATGTGACAAATCTTCAGAAGAGTTGGGAGAGCTCCAGTCCCTGAGCAGTTTAATGTCACTTTATTTGCCTAAAGCTCTTCAGGACACAGATGGAAGTCACATTCCTGGGCCTACCTGGTGAGCAGCCCCAGAACACAATGCTGGCAACAGCCACCTCCAGCTCCTTTGAACTCAGCCAGTGCTTCTTTGGATCCTAATCTACTTTGGATTTGGATAATCTCCTGGGGATTTTACTTTTGACATTACTCTGCATTCAGCTTTCCACTTAACATTCTCAGAGCAGCCTGGCTATGACTTTTCCCAAACCCACTTTGGTATGGTCACATTTCAACAGGTCTGCATGCTTGCATGTGTAAAATGTGTTCATTTAAACAGTGCCCTTTGAGCCTCCTTTCCTCAGCCTTCAAGGCCTCCATGTTTTTTGATCACAGCAGTTCCATAAGCTGCCATGACTTTCAGATTCTTCCCTGCAGAGCTGTTTCCTGAGAAAGTGTGGAGTCTTTATCTTCTTTTTGCCAGGGTTGGGATTAAATGTATGAGATGGTATTTCTTGTTGGGACTCAGATGTTTATTACTTCTTATCCATGTTACAGTCTCACAAACCATGAGTTCTATAGCACTTCACTCTAACAAACTAAAAATGGAGCCCCATCTCTCTCTCTACAAGGCCTTTTAAGGATAAACTGTCCAATTAAGAAATGACACCTGAATTATTTTCACTTTTAACCCAATAAACAAACACCTGTGCTCGCAATGTGGATTTTTTTACCCAATTGCACAAAACCACCCAAACTCATGAAGAAGAAGGTGAAGAAGAAGGACCAGCCTCTGTCCTAAAACTTCCATCTTGCTTTATATATGTTATTATGTTCTAAACCCTTCAACTCTAAGTTTTCTACTATGTGATATTACACACTTCTATTCAAACTCCACACCCACAATCCCAGTTCTACCATTCCATTTTGGAAGCCTTCTCCACGGCCTCAGGTCAAATGCAGTGATCTCTTGGGGGTCAGAGCCTGTCAGTACAGAAAGTCTCAAATTCTCAGCAGCCAGGGCTCCAAAAACAAAGCTCATCCAGCAGTGACTGGCAGGTGCAGGATGCACAGCAGAGCCAGCTATGTCTCATTCCTGCTGCCCTCAAGAAGCCCTTTGAGGTTCCCCTGTCAGGAATTCAGGTGGTGACAGCTCTCTGGAGCAGCAGTAGATCAGCACCAGCACCCCCAGAAGCACACAGCCCCCACTGGCTGTCCTGTCCCTGTCCTCAGTAACCTCTGCTTCCTGCCCAGTGTGCCTTGGTTTCCTGTCGCCGCCTTTCTACCAAACAAAGAGACATTTTCTGTTTGTATTTGCTGTGCTTTTAGCCCCTCAGCTGCTTGTCACCCCTGCTGCTGATTTTCTCCCTTCCAGGGGGCAGAGAGGCATCACTGTAGGAGCACCTACAGCTGCAAGGAGTCTGTCACTCCAGAGGTGTCTGCTGTAGGGAGGAGCTGTTCATCCCCTCCTGCCCACCCCCTCCTCCTCCCTGCCTGCTGGAGGAGGCTTTGCCTACCTGGGAGCATCACCCTGAGAGCAGAGACATGCACAGAGAGGGACAGCTCTAGCTGGGACCTGGCACTGAGCCATGGGATCAGAAGGTGAGAGAGGCTCTCTGGGGAGTCCCTGCCCAGCCTCCTGTGCCAGGCAGAGCTAACAAGCAGAGCAGAGTGCTGGCAGGTGTCATCCCACCCCAGAGCTCCTGCCCCTGCCACCACCAGCTGACATGGAAGCCTCTGATTGTCACCTCCCACCCTCCAGGTGGTCACCACGGCCCTGCAGGACATGTGGAGCTCTCCAGGCCAGGGAACACACTGCATGGGGGGGAGCCCAGCCATGGAGAGGGCTGGGCACCCTCAGCACCATCCCTGCTCACGGGGAATGGCCCTGCTGCGGGATCAGGCGGGCACCTCGCCCATCAGCAGGGAGGAAGGACCTTCCAAAGCTCAGCACAGGCCATGGAGCACCTGGGGCAGGGAAGGGTCCAGCAGCCCAGCCTTCGTGGGAGGATGGACCTTGCCCCCATGGAAGGATGGGCTTCATCCTTATGGAAGATGGGTTTTGTCCCCATGGAAGAATGGGCTTTGTCCTTGTGGAAGGATGGGCTTTGTCCCTGTGGAAGGATGGGCTCTGCTTCCGTGGAAGGATGGGTTTCATCCTTGTGGAAGGATGGGCTTTGTCCCCATGAAAGGATGGGCTTTGTCACCATGGAAGGATGGGCTTTGACCTCATGGAAGGATGGGCTCTGTCCCCCAGCCCTCAGCAGCAGCAGCTATGACTCACCCTCCCCAGTGAAGAGTTGTTTGGTTGTTTGCAGGATGCAAATGCTGATGAATCAGCTGTGCCTTGGTGTCTCCAGGCTATTCTGGACACCCCTGTGTCACAGTGCCACATCAGCCCTGCAGCTGAGGGGCTGTCACAGCTCCTCCTGCAGCAGCAGGACACAGGGACACAGGGATAGGTGTCAGTGGTGCCCGTGCCAGGCAGCTTGGAGCTGCCCAGCTCTCCTTGTGCTGCCAGAGATGTGCTGGCAGAGCCTGCAGGCAGTATGGAGCCCCTGCCAAAGCTGTGCACATCCTGGGCCTCCCCTCACAGCCCTGCCTCGAGCCCCTGGCTTTACTGCAGCCTTGGTGCGTGTGGCCACACCTTTGTCCTGCTCCCCTGGATGCCTTTTGGGGCTCCCTAAAAACAGAGGCCAGACAAAATTAAGGGAATAAAAAGCTGTTCTATTTATTGAAGGGCCTTCAGGTACATTTAGGGCACACAAAGCCCCCTCAAGGGCTACACCAAAAAATGGACAATGGGTCACAGGTTTTCACACTTTTATAAGTTTGGTCCATTTCCATATTGGGGGTTAATCTTCCAATTACTGTTTCAGGTAATGGAGTAATTTACCCCAAGTTTGCTCCCCCCCAATTCACTTTTGTTTTACATTTCTTAGGGCCTGAGGCAGTGAGGTGTCCTTGGTTCCCAGGCCTGGAGAAGAATTGTTGTGTCTGCCCAAAATGGGAAAGCAGAAGCTGACACTGGATGTGGAATTTAGAGCTATACACTAAAGAACTGCAGGATTGGAAATATATGAAAAATACACAAACTAAAATCCTAAGGCATCACCCTTCTGCTGAAAATAAAACTCACAAAGGATGCACTGAGAGTCAGTTCAGACCAGCATCCCCAAAATACCAGGCACTGAAGGGAAACATTTTATATCTGTTTTGTTCTCCCTCCTTGCCCTGAACTGTTCCTTACTAAAAAGAAGCATTTCTTAGTTTCTAGCCAGGCTTTCCCTTCCATCCCCTGGCACAGAAATTTGACTTTTGGCAGAGTTCAGGCCACCACCCTCTCCTCAGCACACACCTGAGGGCTCAGTTTGGTGCATCTCCAGCAGCTGAGGTGGCTCCAGCCAGAGCCACAACACAAACTGAAATTCCCATAGAAGTCCTCCAGGCCTTCAGGCTCTAAGAGTGATACTGGGGGACTCACTAAGAAAGGAAATCAAAGCATTACATCAATTGCAGAACAATTACATCCCATTTCCTTGTGAATTGAAATGCAGCACAATTCAAGGGTCCTGCCTGAAGTGCTGACATTTTACCAGCCCTGGCTGGCTGCAGGTTGTATTATGGGTAGGTTTGCTTCATTTGAGGAGGAAAATGCCTGTCTACAGAGAGTGATCACATTAATTCATGAATAATTTCATTTTCCACACAGACCGTTTGCCACAGCTTCTAGCAGCTCAGCCACACGTCACCCACTGTGCCAGAACAGTCCTGTTTGTCTCCTCCACACCCACCTCCAGAGCCTCCTGGGTGCCCACTCCAACACCTCCCTTCCCATGAGTGCCCTTCCAGGATCCACACCATGGCAGGGGAATGCATAAGGGGGAGGAATGGCAGGGAGCTGTTTTATCAGCCGGGAGAGGCAGAGGAGCTGGGAATGAAGACACAAAGGGGGAAAATATGAGCTGGAGGCATGTGGAAGGCATTGCTTTGTCTTTGTTTCTCACCATCCAAGCCTCTTTGAACTGACAATAAATTGGTTTCCCCCAGCTGAGTCTGTTTAGGCAGTGAGGGTAAGCACTCTACCTGCATTTATGCCAACCATGAGCCTTTCCTACTCATTTTCTGTGCTGTTTAGGAGGGGCAGTGACAGTGGCTGGGTGGCTGTGGGGGAGCTGATTGGGGTCAGCCCAATATTGAGATTTCAAGCACAGAGAGGTGTGTCCAGCCAGCAGGTGTCTGCTCCATGGCACACTCTGAGTGCATCACACCAGGCTCAGCCCTGCTTGCCCCATTCAGCACACAGGGATGCTGAGAGGGAAAAAATGCATTTCCATCTGCATCTCTGGCAGAAACACCTTTGCAGCCCTGGCAGGGCACAGGGAGAGAGGGGTTGCCACCAGGCCCTGCCCAGCTGACCCAGCAGCTCCATGTGAGACTGAGGGTTTACTGGAAGTCACCAGAGTCTCACTGCCCAGCCCTTTTACACTCAGCCAGAAAGAACAGAGATGCTTCACATTTCTGTGTTTAATGTGCTCCTGGAGACCACAGGAAATAGCACTTTTTAAAAGTAGGTCTTCAGGAGAGGGGTAGCTATCTTTTTTCTCTTTTTTTTTTTTTTCTTAATCAGACGTAAAGAATGAGATGAGTAAAAAGCAGTTAAAGAAAGGCTGAATTTCCGAACCAGTTACATGATGGGTTCTGCCTGCAGGTGATTCAATGGTTCTGCACGAGGTTTTCACACCCTGAGAGCAAAAGCAAAGTGTTCAACAGTGGTACCCGAATTACAGAGGGCACAAACCACTAGAAAAGAGTTGCAAGAAAACAAAGAAGAGCAATTTGGTGACAAGAAAAGGTCAGTCTTCCAAAGAAGGCTGTACAAAGAAGCAACAATTGCTGTCTTAGTGTTCCTGGAGAGACAAGGGTTTAAGGCAGAAACCATGAATTTATTTTCTCTAAGCCACAGCATTCCTAGAACATTATTCTCTTTGTCTCAGCGGCTGTGGGATGGTGGGGGGGACAAGTTCCCCCCGTCACCATTTCTACACATATTTCTGGTGCTGGGCATGGCCCCACCACAGGCCAGGCAGCTTCTCCCCAGTTCCCTCAATCCCAGGGCTCCCAGGAGCTTCTCCCCAGTTCCCTCAATCCCAGGGCTCCCAGGAGCTTCTCCCCAGTGCCCTCAATCCCAGGGCTCCCAGGAGCTTCTCCCCAGTGCCTGCAATCCCAGGGCTCCCAGGAGCTTCTCCCCAGTGCCCTCAACCCCAGGGCTCCCAGGAGCTTCTCCCCAGTGCCTGCAATCCCAAGGCTCCCAGGCAGCCAGCTGAAACCAAAGCACTGCTGCCAAGTGCCAGTTTTAGGGTTTGGGGTTTTTTTGAAGAGTTCAGTGGTTATATGGCTGCTGGCAACTCTGCCTTCAGCCCCAACACCCCAAGCAGCACTCTTGAGCATGGCAGCCTTGGTGGCTGCCACCACGTCCCCAAGTTCTCTTGCTTTGTCCCCTCAGTGCATCCTCCAGCTTCCTTCAAGCACCAGGGCTGGGGTTTTGCTGACTTCTGTCTGCAGGGGGATAAAGGATGGCACTGAGTGGAACAATTTTGGCTGAAATGCTGGTCAGGACTTTCAGGTAGTGTCCTGCAGGAGAGAGGAATCAGCATTTGGAGCCATGTTGGAGTCCTGGCTGATGAGAATTTGAGACTTTCTGAGCTGACAGGCTCTGACTCCCAAGAGAACACTGCATTTGACCTGAGGCCGTGGAGAAGGCTTCCAAAATGGAATGGCAGAACTGGGATTGTGGGTGTGGAGTTTGAATAGAAGTGTGTAGTATCACATGGTGGAAAACTTAGAGTTTAGGGTTTAGAATACAGTAATAGCTATAAAGCAAGATGGAAATTTCAGGGCAGTGGCTGGTCCTTCTTCTTCACCTGCTTCTTCTCCTTCTTCACCTGCTTCTTCTCCTTCTTCTTCTCCTTCTTCTCCTCCTTCTTCTCCTCGGGTTTGGGTAGTTTTGTGTAATTGAAAAAAAAATTCCATATTGCAGGCCATGGGTGGTTGGTTATTGGGTTAAAAGTGAAAATAATTCAGGCGTCATTTCTTAATTGGACAGTTTATCCTTAAAAGGCCTTGTAGAGAGAGAGATGGGGAGAGTGAAGTCCTGTAGACCTCATGGTTTGTGAGACTGTAACATAGATAAGAGCTAATAAACACCTGAGTCCAAACAAGAAATTCCATCTCATACATTTAATCCCAACCCTGGCAAAAAAAGAAAATAAAAACTCGACAGAGGCAGAAGCTCCCAGTGCCAGCTACAGCCAGTAGCAGCCACAGCAAAGAGTCTGATGGCAGCAGTGACCTGTGCAGGTGCTGCTCTGCTCCTTGCAGGGATCCTGTGACCAGCCCTGGCACTTGTCCTGTGGCACTGCAACCCCACAGCTCTGGAACACTGTTGTATTTTCTGGGACCCCTGTCGTTGGAAGGATATGATGAATCTGACTCCATGTTCTTAGAAGGCTAATTTATTATGTTATTTTATGATGTGATATTATATTAAAGAATACAGAAAGGATACTTACAGAAGGCTAGAAGATACTAAAGAGTAACTCGTGACTCTCTCCTCCAGAATCTGACACAGCTTGGCCCCTGATAGGCCAATAAGTATGAAACCAATGAAAGAACCACCTGTTGGTAAACAATGTCCAAACCACGTTCCAAAGCAGCAAAACACAGGAGAAGCAAATGAGATAATTATTGTTTTTCTTTTTCTCTGAGGCTTCTCAGCTTCCCAGGAGAGAAATCCTGGGCAAAGGGATTTTTCAGAAAATATGACAGTGACAGAACGTGTTTAATCTGTGCCTTGGAGGGCTCTGGAGACATGGATGGTTCAGCTGGCAGATGGATCTCAACCTGTCCTGTGACTAACACCCCACTGTGCAGAATAAAATGCATGTGGTGACAAAGTAAACTCTTCAAGGGCAGGGAGACAGGACCTCAGGATGGCTCAAACTGGATTTGGAAATTACCATCCCCTTCTTTCCATCCAACCCTTATCTGAGTCACCTCCCCCAGCACAGCAAGCAGGGTCTGCACAGGATGTGAGGGGGGATTTCAAGCAAAATGACAATTTCCTTCTGCTGCTTAAGGAAAAAGAACAGTCAGCCAAGGCACCCTGGCTCAAACTGAGTGCAGCAATGGGATTTAACTGCTGTGTGTGCTGCAATCCCCCTGGTTCAGGATTTCCTCCTGAAATCCTCCTTGATACCTTCACTGCTGGTATCAAGCAGGGAATCTGAGAAAATGGCATTCTCCTTTGTGCATTCTTGATCTTCTCAGGTTTGGATTTCTCCTTCAGGTTCGTAATGAAAGTTAACGCTGAGATAATTTAAATCTCTTCTTCATGCATAAATCTTATTAGGAAGCACAAATGTTCCTCTCTGCTGCCTTTTTCTCTGGCATATTTTGCCTCTGTGTTGACATAAACCTCACAGGAGTGAGGAGAGAGGAACTCCAGGGGAAATGGATGTGCCCAGCAGAGAGCTGCGGAGAACATGCAGCCTAGTCCTGGGAGCCATTCAGATGGCCCAAAAGGCCAGCTGTCCCCCTGCCAGGGCAGCTGTCCAAGGTGAATTCCCCAGGGAATTAGGTGATCAGCTGGCTTTCAGTCCCCAGGAATGACCTGACCAAGGGGAACCAGAGGAATCCCCAACAGCAAAAGAAATCTGGACAGGGAGACTTTTTCAATTGTTGTTGAAGGAAACTGGTTGTGGAATGTGGGAAGAAGAGAGAGGGAGAGTTAAAATATCTGTGATGGTTTGTAAGACCATCACAGATATTTTGGGAGAGAAGGTGATTCTCTCACAGCCTGTGCTGAGGAATGGGGAGGCAGCTGAGGGAGAGGAAAGCATGTTGTGGTTTGAAATTCCACCTGCAGCTTTGAGTCTCTGCTACCCAGAGGAATGAGCAGCTCATTTCCAATTAAACCTGGGAGTCCCCAGAGCAGAAAGCCTTCGTGCCTGTTCCCACAGCTCCTGGGACAGGACATGTGCAGGAACAGAGCACCTGGCTCTCCTCATTATGCCCAGAGATCAATCAGCAACAGTCAAGATTTTCTTCTTCCTCATTTCCCTTTTTTTTTTTTTTCAGTCATGAAAATCAACCAGAATTTCACATGCAACTTGCCTCACCTTGCAGCAAAATTACTCTGTCTTTACTCATCTCCTCCTCTCTGCTGCGTTGAACCTCAGCCACTTAGTCATGCCTAAAATTCCACATCTGTAACCATGATGTAATGTGTCAGAGCACTGGGAGAATAAAGCAATATCTGAATCTACCCCTCTTCCCTTTCCCCTGTCTCTAACCACCAGACAAGCTCCTTCCCAACCTGGTAAAAATGTGCCAGAGTCTGTGCAGCTCCTTGGGCTGGAAGGAGTGACCCCACACAGGACATTGTAACAGAAACTCAAGAGAGCCCACGGCTGGCTTCTGGGGGAAAAAAAAGAGGTAAAAAGAGATTTAAAAAAGAAATCTGTGATGCAACCAAGGGGTTACAGCCCATCCTGAGCCTACACAAGGTTTGCAAGGTGCTGGGACCTGGTCTCAGGTAAATAGGATACAGCATCTAATGCACATCAGCCACAAGAGAGGCCAAACCTCTGCCAAGCAGCTCTCTGTGCGGAACAAAACAAGAAATATTTGCCATGCAGAGCCCCAGCTGGGCAGCTGCACATCCAAACAGCTGCCCACAGCAGACCAGAGAACTCCGATCAGGAGATGATCTGAGCTCCTCACCTCTTGTCAGCCACGTTCTCTGCAGAGGGAGGTCTCTGGAGCCTGTAAATGCTGCTGATACCCCTGAGGCACCTCCACACCTGACCCAGGCTGCTCCATCGGGGGAGAGGATGTCAGCTCAGAGCAATGCAACCAGGGCCTGGAAAACCCAAACATCCCAATGCTCACCCTGCTGGTGCAGCTGGGATTGCCTTTCTTGTGCACAGACCCTTCCCTTGCTGGGGAGAGAACAAACTTCTTGGAAGGTTCTAATTAAATTTCAATAATTTATTTTTATTTTAGAAATTTTAAATACAACCCAAGAGCTATTAAAAAAATCACAGAATGGTTTGGCCTAAAGATGGCTCCAACATCCCCAGTGTATGGCAGGACCCCTCCTGCTTGCTCAAAGTCCCATCCCACCAGGCCTTGAGCACTTCCAGGCATGGGGCACCCACAGCTTCTCTGGGCACTGCCAGGGCCTCATCACCCTCAGAGGGAAGAATTTCTTCCCAATGTCCAATCTAAACCTGCACCCTTTCTGTTTAAATCCCTTCCCCTCTTTCCTGTCACTCCATGCTCTTGTCACAAGCCCCTTCCCAGCTCTCTGGGAGCCCTTTCAGGCACTGGAAGGGGCTCTGAGGCCTCCCTGGAAACTTCTCCAGGCTGAATGACCCCAACTCTCTCAGCCTGAGAGAGCCCAATGTCAGCATTAAACACTCCTTGAGTATTTAATGGTAA
This sequence comes from Haemorhous mexicanus, assembly GCF_027477595.1. Classification (NCBI taxonomy): domain Eukaryota; kingdom Metazoa; phylum Chordata; class Aves; order Passeriformes; family Fringillidae; genus Haemorhous; species Haemorhous mexicanus. The sequence goes on from NC_082349.1 coordinate 28,151,007, forward strand.
CAATTAGCAAAAAGGTCTTTAAATGAACAGCTAACTTGCTAGATCAGCTGATGACTTTAATAAAGTCAGCATGGCACAAGCAGCTTATGAATTGAAAAGGTCCAATCCTGCCATGAGTTCGCTCCCAGCCTGCAGGCAGAGCCCAGGAGCTCAGCATGGGCACTGCAGGGATGTTTGAGGGAGGAATCATGGAGCAGAACCACGTCCCACGTCCCACTGGCACCTGTGCCCCTGACCAGGAGCAAGCCTGGGAGCCCCAGCCTGGACCTGCACCAGCTCTGCCCTCCTCAGGAGGCCCAGAACTGTTTGTAACAGCACTGCCCACCCCTCTGTGCCCCTGCCCACCCCTCTGTGCCCCTGCCTCTGAAAGCTGCAGCCCTGGGGTGCCCTTGGCACTTCAGGTAAGGACAGATCTCCTCCCCTCCCAGAGGCTCCCCTCATCCTGCTCCAGAGCTGACTGCAGCCACAGCCTGCATGGGTACTGTGGGGTGACCTAGAGAGGCCTTTGGGATCCTTCCAGCCCTTCCAACGCCATGCCAGCAGGCAGAGGAGACACAGGGCAGGTTCCCTGTGGGCCCAAAATGCCCTGCCTCTCTCCAGGCTGCTCCCCAGTGAAAAGGGAAGCAGCTGAGGTGCTCAGCTGGTTTGGCTGCAAAGACAGCTGCACAAAGAGCTTCCCACTCCTCACTTGGATGTCCCATCAGCGGCAGGGCAGCACAGCCCAAAGAGCAATCAGAAGAGCACAGCAGTTTCAGTTTCCAGCCTTTCCTGGAAAGGTCTGGATGCAGCAGCTCCATCCCTGTGCTGTGCAGTTTCACGCTCTGATACGTGCAGAGAAGAAGTCAAGCCAGAAGACCCCTGAACTTTGTCCTTTTGAGATACTTTCCACCCTGAGAAATGCAGTGGAAACATCAGCAATGTGAGCAGGGCTGCAGCTTTCCCCTCCTATTGGCCACAGCAGTAGCCAGACCACTGAGAAGTTTCAAAGAAGTAAACTTCCCTGAAGCAGACAACACAAACCACAGTGAGCTGAGAGCAGCACCGTGGCAAAGGAAACAAATGCTGCAGGCTGCTGAGGAGCCCCAGCCACTGAGAGCAGCAGCAGGGCTGATGATGGATCAGGGAAGCCTCTGTGTCCTGCCTGGCGGCAGTGGCAGTGACAGCCCCAGGGTCAGGACCCCGTGGAGCTGACACCAGGATGAACAAATAGGGTTTGGGGGTTATTTTACACCACTTTGTTTCTTTGCCCTCCAGACCACTCTGTGAAAAGTGCTTCTGGGGCCAGAGGTCACTCAGATGGAGCCTCTGGGACAGGCAGCCACCCGTGCCCAGCTCCACTCCAGCTCCAAACTGTGGTTTGGGATCAGCCCCTTCCTGCTGGGCTCAGGCTGCCTGCTCTGTGCTGCCCACCCCACACCTCCCCAGGCCCCAGATCCTAATGTTTCAGTGCTGGAGCTCCAAAGCCTCATGGAAAGGGCCCTGTGCAGTGCCAAGCAGGCAGCAAAGAGGGATGATGGCACTGGCATATTTTCTGAAAAATCCCTTCGCCAGGATTTCTTCTCCTGGGAAGATGAGAAGCCTCAGCTTCTCCTGTGTTTGCTGCTCTGGAATGTGGTCTGGAGGTTGTTTAACCAAACATGTGAATTGTTTTTACTTAATGGCCAGTCATGGCCAGCTGTGTCAGACTGCGGAGTCAATCATGAGTTTTTCATTATCATTCTTGTGAAGCCTTCTGTCTGTATCCTTCTCTTTCTTTAGTATAGTTCTAGTATAGCATTCTTTAATATAATATAATATAATATCATAAAATAATAAATCAGCCTTCTGAGAACATGGAGTCAGATTCCTCATCTCTCACCTCGTCCTGGGGACCCTCACAAACACCACAGGATGAGGCTCCCAGATTTCTGCCACGCTGCTGGCAAAGGAATGGGGCCCTGAGCCCTGATCACAGAGGCCTTGCAGGGCTTTGGCCACGGCCCACTGCACCAAATGAGGAGAGGACAGCACCACTCACTAGAAAAATATATATTTACCATCTGTGTTTTTCTCAGGAGAGAACATCTCATGGCAAGGGGCCCAGCCAAATCCACGCATGGACAGGTGCCAGGTGTCACCAGCCGCACCAGGGGAGGGGGGGCAGAGCAGGCCCCCATGTGCTGAAGGGGCAGGAGGGGCTCGAGGTGCTGCTTTCCCCCTGAGCCCCAGTGCCCTGCAGTGCTGTGCTGCAGAGCCCACGGCCACCCCACCATCCCCAGCACCACGGCGTGCTCACGCTGCCACTTGAGGGACAGCCCTCAGTGCTCCCGGCACCTTCCTTGCAAGGCACTTGGGGTGAGTTAAATAAAGAGGTTGGGGAGCATTTTCTGGGCTGGGAACGGTCCATAGCTTAACAGAGGATGAGCACAGCCCCTGTCCCAGCCCGGCTGGCAGGAGGGGCCTGTGGCGCAGCAATGCCAGCGCTGGGCAGGGCCAGCCATGGCTCAGGGGGAGCAGTCATTCACACTGCTCATCCCCACACCACTGAGGTGCCGTGGCACCACCCAGACACCTCCTTAACCCCCCCCCAGCTGTCCCCAGCAGGGCTGTGCCACCACGGGGAGCAGCGGGTCCCAAAATCTCCTCAGGCAGCAGCAGTGAGTCCCAGCAGGGCCACACTGAGTCTGTGGGGTTCCTGTCAGGAGAACACGTGCAGGTCTGTTCAGGCTGAGGCAGCACAGCCCTGGTGCTTTCAAGCCTTTCCCATTGCCTGGATCCCCTCGTGCTGAAGCCCAAGCATGGTTTCTGGGTGGGTTTTGTGGTGCCCAGGCCGCTCCCAGCCCTCACACATCTGTGTGGGGGTGCGTGTGTGAAGGGGCTGCCAGCCGCCCTCCATTTCACAGCTTAAACAAACCAAAGAAAGTCTTGGATTCCTCAAAGTTGACCAGGGCGATTTTGGAGACGTTGACATGCAGGCTGTCCATCTTCCTGAGCCTGAAGAGAGCCCCCAGGTAGCTGCTGCGGGCCCACATCCTCTGGCCTGCGCAGAAGTTGGTGGCTCTGTCCTCCATGAGCACCAGGCTGCCCGGGGAGGCCGGGTTCCTCTTGTACACCACGTGGGCCAGGAGCTGGCTGTCACAGGCACTGCCCCGGAACAGCACCTGAGAGTACACAAAGTACAGCCCCGGCTCGCTGACCAGCAGCCCCCGCTCCTGGTACTGGATGCCGCTGGTGTAGGCATGGCCAGAGCTGGGCTCCCACTCCAGAGGCAGCTCCCGCTGGGCTGGGTTGCCTGGAAGGTGAAACAAGGCCAAAGGAAAGGGTGGGAAGTGGGTTTGGTTGGGTGGTTTTGGCTCAGGTCACATCGCAAGGCAGATGTTCTCCAAGCCCTGTCTGCAGCGTGGAAAGTTCTCCTGGGCCTCAGCCCTCAGCAGTGCCAGCCCCAGTGCCACTCCTGCCCTGCACACCCCAAAAACCAAAGCCAGGCCTCACTGAGGAGCAGAAGTGAGGGGGAGGGTTTGGTCTGTGGAGCAAATTTCCACTGTCAGAGCAAACGTGTCACCCGAGGAGAGCAGCAAAGCTTTTGTGGGGTGGGCTCCTCAGAACTCCAGCTATGGCACCCTCTGACCCTGTTCCAGCTGCCATGGCCCCCTCTGGTCCCATCCCAGCTGCCATGGCACCTTCTGGCCCCATCCCAGGTGCCATGGCACGCTCTGATCCCGTTCCAGCTGCCATGGCACCCCCTGCCCCCCTCCCAGGTGCCAGCCCTGCCCCCCCAGCACGTACCTGTGACATGGGCTGCCCTCCTGGCCTCCTTCCTGTGCCCTGCACAAAGAAAGGGAAGACATTGGCCACGAGCTCCATGGAGGAGTCAGCCCGGAGAGCAGGGGGCAGCTGAGACCCTGCAAAGCATCCATGCCACTGTCCAGGCAGGAACTGGAGCTGTCCTCTGGAGGGAGAGCACAGCTGGGAAAGCTCTGCCTGCCCTGCAGGGCTCAGTTCCCTCTGGAGAGATGGCCCTGTTCCAGTGACTTGGTGTTTGGAGCCCATCCACGCCATCCCTTCATTTTCCTCCACATCTACTTCATCTTCTCTAATTTCAGAAGCAGCATTTTCCTTTCTCGAGCCAACTAAAGTTTCCTCTCCGCTCCCCCTTCTCCTTTACATTATTTCCCCGTTTCTATTTCTTTTTCCAGCCCCCCTCAAGAAATTCAGGTTTATTATTTATGTTCAGCCTCTGCTAAAGAAGCCTGTGATCAGAGCACTGAGCATCCAGTTCAAATGAGAGCTCCCCTTCCCCTAAAGGTGAAAATTCATTGGTATAGGGGTTGATGAAAACCCTTTCCCAAGAATTTTGCAATTTAATTTTTTTTTATTCAGTATCAGAACAAATTTGAAAAGAAACTTTCTAATTAATAAAATTCTCAGGGAGGTGGGGGAAATAAAACTTTTCAGAGCTAGAAAAAAACTGTCAAGAGGAGTGAAAGTTTCTTTTTGACTTGGCCATTTTTGAAAAGGATATCCTCACTTATAACATTAACATGGAATGCAAAAGAAAAAAAAAAATGGAAGTTCAAACCACAGTTTTTAAATTCCACACAAATTGAAACTTTTTTTTCCCCCCCTAAATGAAATCTGGGAAAAATTGGCAGGTTCTTGTGGAAAGTTTCAATTTAATGGGGCTCCTCCTGCAGGCACGGACTCACCTGTGAGTTTCTGAGAGGCTGGAGGGATGAGCTCAGCGCTGGCAGACTGGCAAGAGAGAAGAGGGACATTGGTTTAGAGCGTGAGCAGCAGCCTTTGGCAGGGGTTAAATCTGGGGATTTATCAGCTGCTAAGTGCTGAGAAATACACAGGGAGAGAGCACAGACATATCCTGATACAGCAGTCTCTCAGAGGAACAAGCACCCCCTCCCTCTGTCCCAGCAGCCACCGAAATGCCACCCCTGTGCCCCTTGGGAGGAGCCCATTCCAAGGGCTCCTTTTCCCCTTTCCCCAGGGACCTGCGCCCAGCCAGGCAAACCTCACCTCTCTGAGTTCATCCACTTCCTTCTCCAGGTGAAAAATCTTAAATATGCTCAGCCCCACTCCGGTGAAGGCCACCAGGATCAGCAGGAACATCACGAGGAAGCCGGAGCTGCTCCTCTCCCCGTCTTTGTTCCGTGGCTTTCTGCTCCGGTCCGGGACGGGCGGTGGGAACGGAGCCGGGGGGGGACAGGGAGCCCCTGACTCGGCACATCCATCCACCCAGAAGATCTGCGGGCAGTAATTCAGGTTCTGATGCACGGGTGGCAGCGGCACGGGCCGCACCTGCCTGCTCGGCTCGTCCCTGTGGCAGCCGAACCCCGGCGGGCCGGGCACTGCCCGAGCCCCGGCTTTGCCCTGCTGCGGCTGCATCCGTGCGGTGCGAGGGATGCTGCGGCTCCGAAAGCCTCCGAGCATCAGCAGCAGAGCCCCTTCCGGCCCGGCAGGACCCTCCCTCCTCCCACAGCCCCGCTCCGGGGGCTGCGCTGCCGCCCGGGTCTCCGCGCTGCCGCAGCCGCAGCCGCTCCCCAAAATCTGCTGCCTCTGCACCGCCCGACCGCCGGCGGGGCTGCGGAACTGCAGGAAGGACAAACCCTCCGGCATGCTGCACTGCCAGGTACAGACGGAGCCCAGGAGTCCTCCCCGGCAGGGGATGCGGAGCCGAGCCCGTGGGATGCGAGGGATCGCTCCGTCCCGGCTCCCCGGGCATCTCTCCCTGCCCTTCCCCGTTCCGCAGGGCACGGCCCGGGCACAGCCTGGGCTCAGGCGCTCTCCTGCCCCGGTTAAAGCCTCAGAGAGCAGGAGGCAGCCTGAGCAGAGCTGTCCCGGCGGGAACAGCCCGGGCAGAGCCGGCTCCGGGGCTGCCCTCCCGCCTTCCAAAGAAAAACACAGAGTCCAGACCATGTTGCACTGTTTAGAGCTCATTACAACATCCTAATCAGGAGAGACAGGGATATTTCCATTTCTCAATTTCCATTCCTCATGTACTGCAGATTTCTATGCGGGGACAGTGAGATTTCCCCACAGATTCCCAGGTGCACACAAGGGATTAGGAATACTTTTTCTTTCACTTCACAGCCCCGTGTTGAACTGTGTTTTTCTATGGGGTGGTGTTAAAAAAAGGAAATGCTTAACACAAGAGCAAACCAGAGATTAGTTTCCTGTGGCTGAAGGAAGCAATCACAATACACGGGCTTTGATCTTGAACATCAAACCTGGGATCTCTGAAAAGGGCACATTTGAACTTTTGTACACTTGTTTCTCCAAAGCAAGGGCTCAGCTTTGCCTGCAACCACACCAATAAATCAGACGTGCTGACAAAGTCTTGCACCTCCAGACACCCCACTGCTTTTTGAAGATATTCACCAGCCCTTTGCTTCAGCAGCAATCCACAGCACAGGTTTCAACAACCCCATTTGGCTCTTCCTCACACTTCAGGGTTTAAGAGACACAAAAGCAACAAAAATCCAACTCTAGCAAGGTCAAGCTTGGTCACCCCTGGCCTGGCTCAGTTCCCCTGTCTCTGTCCCAGAGCAGCCACCCAAGGACAGGTCCCCATCCCCTGCCACAGCCATTACAAGAGAGGGTCACACGATGGCTTTGCCTGGAGAAGATCCACTTCCACATTTTTCTGACACTGTGTTAATGCCAACAGCTTGTTGAGGCGGGACTGAGGAGAGAGTAGCAGCTTCCCTTAAATGTCATGAGTGTTCTTACTCCACACCCACTGCTTCCCACTTTCACAAAGATGCCTTTTTAAAGGGTGGGTGAGAGGGAGAGGCAAGGAAACCAACTGAAGCCATTTCAGCTGCACCTTCTTTTTTTGGATGCCCAGATCAAGAGCCTGCTAATAGCCCATGTGGTGGCAAACCAAAGGTTGGGGTTATTGTGCCATCTAAAATGCTTAGTGCAAAACGTGCTTCCAGGGACCTCTCCCTCTGCTGCTCCTGCTGTCACTCTGTTTTCCTGCCACCCCCTTCAGACACCACAAGATGACAGACACTGACTGGTAGATGGTGCCAGGCAAGGCTGTGTCTGCACAGCACATCAGGATCACAGAGCCTGGGGCTGGAAGGGACCCCTGGAGATCCTCTAGTCCTAAAAAAAAGCAGCTAGTGGTGCCTGCAGGCTCTGTGTTCTGGTGGCTTCCTGTGCTCAAACAACACAGGATATGAACAGGACTGCTGAAATCATGGCAGGACAATTTGCTGCAGGTAGGCACTTCAGTCACGTGAATTTTGCTGGAAGGCCAGAATTTAGACAAGGCTGAGGCCTCCTAACAAGGACAGCTGGGCAGGAAAACAGGGCATGAGAAGGACAAAAGGGATGTCAGATTTGCCTCCACCACCCTATCCCCCTCCTGAACCAATCTGCACATCCTGTTTCCAGCAGCCCTGTTATATCATTTGAACAGGAAGGAATATTTTCCAATGGAAACACCTTCCATAGCCCTCAGCAGAGAACTGCTCCCCTTTACCAAACCAACAAAAAACATGACAGGCTGCAAAAGAGGATTTGCTCAGAAGAACACTCTCCTTCCCCAGTTCACCTGCAGAGGAGAGGTGGGAGCTCTTAATTAACAAGACACAATTATGCTGAAGTTGATGGCAGAGAATCAGTCAGCAGCTTAGAGTTTGTATCAGCAGGATTTAGGGACCTGCCTGAAACAGCCCAAAGCAAGCAGGACTTGAACAATGGTCCAGATCTAATACTTGACAGAAAATGAACCTTGAAACTCAAAACAAAAACTGAAGTGTGAACCTCTGTGTAGGAGAGTCTCTCATCGTGTTTTGGACAGAGTCTCTCGGGAAGCAATTAACAAATATTTCCTATTACACTAATGACTAGTGGAAATGTTAAAAAGCAACTCTTGAAAGCCAACAGGGCTGCAGGAATTACAGCCAAGAGCAACTGAGAAAGTTGAGAATCATTCGCATTCAAAAACACAGGACTCAACATCACGAGGACAGAGAATTGAATCAGAATAAAACAAAGCAAGAAACAAAGACTGCAGATTCAGCTCTTTGGGTAGAAAGCAATGTGCTGGAAAGAAAAGAAGTCTGATGCTGAGAGGCTCCTCAGCTAGACATGAGCTTCCAGCAGGGAAAGCCCACAGGCTCCTGTGAGAGTTCACACACAGCTCCGGGCATAGATCTTGCCCTATAGATCCCCTGGAACCTATGGGGCAGACAGGATCCATGGGGCACAGGGGATCTATAGGGCAAACATTCCTGGAACTCACTTCAACTCCAGAGAGGCTCTGGAAGAAGCTGCAGGAGCTGTTGGACAGAAAGGAGGTTCAAATCTGTCAGTTCAAGAGCAGATTGGCAGGGAGGGATGGACAGCATCTCTGTGAAGAGAGGGATGATTTCCAGCAGCAGAGAGCTCTTAAATCTCACAGAATAAAAAGCCTCCCAAGGAGCCACTAATTGTGAGCCAAATCTGAAGGAGTTTGAACAAGAAGCTGGATTTTTGACTGAACACTGGTATGGATGCTTGTGAGAGCTGCCGCCAAAGGGAGTGGGCCTCTATCTGCTGAAGCCTCAGAGGGGTGGAAGGCACCTAACTCACCCAGCCTTTGCAGATAGCACCAACATCTTCACGTTTTCTCTATTATGTGTTTATTAACAGTTTGGTTTCTCAAATTTCCTCCACAACTGCTCTCCTTGCTGGGAGCATTTCTTGCACATATAAGCCATGGCAAGGGCATTCAGAATCACACACAAGAACAGGTTTCAAAGTCCACTGTTAACAGCCTTGGCCTGGCATTACAGTGCTTAATACATCCCTCTTCCAGGGAGCAAGGTGCTCTGTCCTCTCCTCCACCATGATTCCAACAAGAAACCAGCAGTTCTGGATTCAGCAAAAGAGGGCTCTGAGGTGAGAGAGAACCCAAGGAGCCAAAGCAGATGAGAAAAAGAGAAATTAAAATATTACTCTGCTGCTTTCATTTCTTTTGTGCCTGTGGTAAGTGCAGGGAAATGAGGTGGAGTGGCTGTGAGCTAAGGGGAATCTATTCTGAGAACAGAGCAGCAGGGTCATTCCGGGGTGCCACAGGACAAAACAGAACAAGGTGCTGTGGCCAGATGTGAGGAAGACCAAGAGAATGTGCAGGTGTTGAGTTCCTGTCCCAGGTGAAGGGAAGACAGGACATTCCCAAGGGTCTCATTCCCAAGCCCTTCTGCAGGGTCTGTGCCCTGTCCCAGCCTCTGGGCACAAAGGCAGTCCCAGCCCTGGCAAACACCAGCTGGCTCTGCTGGCCAGGGGTGCCTGGTTCCTGTTTGACAGCTTAATTTCTTCTCAGCCCATTCAAGACAAACAAACTCTAACAGTGTCATCATAACTCACAGAAGCTTCAGTAGCTGCTGCTTTCAGTTATTTTTCTGGGAAAAGAGAAACAGCAGACAGGGACTGTTGTTTGCTGTGAGCTCACAGAGGGCACCGCTGCTGGACGGAGGCTCCAACCACATCTGACAGGGGAGAAAAACAAGCCTCAAGGTGGCAAACGCTTCCTTTCCATCTCTAGGTCTGCAAGGGGCAGAGCTCAGTTCCTTTGCATTGCCTCCCAAAAGCTGCCCTGCTGCATGGGAGCTCCAAGTGACTCAATGGAAAGCAGCACAGTCAGGGCCAGCTGCAGCCCCCAGCCCCTGTCAGGGTCAGACAGAAGGATCCTCCTTGGAAACTTCTTCCAAATCCATCCTGCTTAAGTTAGAGAAGGGGAAGTGAGCAAGGTGAGTTTCAGCACTAAGCTTTGACCTGTGGAGCTGTCACAAAGCCCAGCAGCAGCTGCAGTTGGACACTCAGGGTTTCCAGGAGATGAGACACCCCGCAGCACTCCGTGGGCAGGGCTCTCCACTCCTCTGTTGCAAATGAAGTGGAACATGTTTGTACCTCATTAAGCAAAACCTGCTAAGCTGTTCCACCTCATGCTGTAACTTGGCAAAAGCAGAAAGCCACACACCACCTTAGATCTGAGTTTTCTGCTTGCATCACCACACAGCTGGTAGAGTGTGCAGCTTTAAAAAAGCCCGATTTCCACTGATAGTTAATGTATCCTTTGGCCAACACAGCATGCACTGACACAAGGTGTGTTTGCAGCCATTCACCCTCACATGGAAACCTCCACATTAAAGAGATTTTTTTGACCTTGGGCTCAGGACCTGCCCAAGGACTGAGGGGCACCATCCTCACTCCAGCACACACTTTGGCTTCTGTTTTACACCAACAGCTGTCCAACCTTGCTTGCAATATCATGAGACTATCACACAGGAATTTTAAGATGTATAAACTCCCTTCATTAGAAACTATTATCCCTACATAAAGTCTATAACCAATTTAAGAGACTTTACTCCAAAGAACCAAATTTTGAAAGCTAGATTGCATGACATTAATAAAATTGAAAGTAAAAAATGACTCAAGAGCCCACATGAAAGGAAAACATTAGGCAATAATAACCTGATGGTAAGAGGAATTTTTTTTAGCAGTGGTTACAGATAACTAAAAGCAGGGTGGCAGCAGCAGGTGGAAGCTGTGGTTTAATCTCCAGTCTCTTACCAGAACACACTCTCAAGTCTGCCAAACCATAACTGGCCCTGTAGGTTCCTTCAGATGCTTTATTCCCAGGCACACTATGGCATTCACATTTTCTGAACATGATTCCTTCACCCACGGTTTTTCTCCTGGGAAGCCAAAAGGCAGGGAGAGGCTTCAGAGAAAAGACAAACAATTCCTACCTCATTTGCTTCTCCTGTGCTGTGCTCATGTGGAATGTTTGGAGATTGTTTACCCACAGGTGATTGCCTGATTGGATTCTGCTGTGAGTTGTTTTCACTCTTTGGCCAATCAGGGCCAAGCTGTGTCAGGACTCCAGGGAGAGTCACGAGTTTTCATTATCTCTTTAGCATTCTGTAAATATCTTTTCTGTATTCTTTAGTATAGTATTCTTTGATATAATATAGTATAATAAAGTAATAAATTAGCCTTCTGACAACATGGAGTCAGATGCAGCGTTCTTCCCTGCCACAGGGCTCGCTGTGAATTTACAATAGCACATTTCCCCTGTGCTCATTACAGGACAGGCTCTATCACTACTATTTTTCCACAAATGCATCAACACCTTGGACCTAAGTCAGGCCCAATACAGAGGGAGCAGGGTATTAAGGGAGCAGAAGGCATTTGGTTTTACATCTGGATTGTTAACTTGGAAATCTGAATGTGTGACTGGGATTTCAACATGCAGCCTCATGTATCAGCACAGGATAGAGCTGGGAGTCCTTCAGTTCATAGCCAGTGTGTTTTCAAAGAGGGGCTGTTTTAAGGATTCAGTCATGTCCAGCTTCAGGCGATTTTTCTGAAAAGCCCAGTGGTTGCCTGGGCAATAAAGGTACACCTGCTTCTAACAAGTGACATAAGAGGAAGGAATGAGTAAAAGAAACCCACACTTCCCCTCACAAAACACCCAGCACTCTCTTCCCTCATCAAACTCCACATTCAGCCATGTTTTTAAATCACAGTTCTGTGATGAAGCAGAGTCCTGAGACACTCCAGTGGAAACTCAGTGCTGGGGAGGTCTCCTCTGACAAGCAGATGCTGGCGAGCCTGTGAATTTGGCATCTGGCTGCCCAAGTCCTGCTGGGCTTGACAGAAATAAGTCAGAGGGGGAGCGACCAGTAATGGGCAAACTTCAAGCTGAAAACTCTGGTTTGAGATAATGACTCTCTAACTTTCCTTTCAGGGCCTTTTGTACCACCCTTCACAAGCCTCAGCTGTGAGCAGCAAGAGGTCATTTCGTGCAGTTCTTCTCAAAGAAAGCCACCACATGCAGGGATTCCCAGGGCAAGGTGTGAACTGACCTGCTGGAAACCTCTACAGCAGTTTCACAGGGCCACAATTCCTGACCTTTCGGACAAAGCACCACTCAGCCCTCAGAATCCACTCCCCCACACTTTTCTTTATTGAAACAGAAAAACACATCTAGGCTGACAAGTTTATGAACTCCTTGCTACAGCCCAAAGGATCCCATGTCCTAGTCCTGGACTGAAATTTTAAGACCAGTCCTTCTCTAAGAATGCAAGCCACAAGTTTCATTCTCAAAAACGCCAGTAAATGAAACACAAAGTGTTCAGATTTATTTGGAAATTCACAGTTTCTAATGGCACTACAGCTCTGTAGTTACATACTCTTGCTCCACAACATTGGATGCTGCACTCTGGTGGTATGAATTTTCTTCATCCAGGTTTGACATTCTTCTGAATTCATGTTCAACACGTCTGGTTCATGTGCTCTGACTGGCTAATTGTGCAGATCAACTCTGAAAGTACATCACTTTGAAGTACTCATAAACTAACAAGAAAGCAGCAAAAAAACAAAGGCTTTAAATAAGTCACATTACATACAATACCTAGGAAAGGCATCACATCTGTTAAAAAGGGTACCACTAAAAGTGCTCAATAAATTAACTTATTTTGTACAACGTGAACCTGTAACACCTGTCAAAAGGAATAACCTTTTGTTTCACTCACTCAGAACCACACTCAGCAGTTCAGCAACCACACATCCTATAGTATCCAAGTACACAGTCACAGTCAAAATAAAAAACACTTGAGTATGAAATACCAGCCATACCAACACTGCACATTTGTTAGCCAATACAAAAGCAAACGTTATGGAAACACCTGCTGTGAGCCAGCCCCAAGGCTCAGACTCCCAGGCTTGGCAACACCAACACGCCCAGAGCAGGCTCTGGGAATGCACCCTCACATTCTTCAGCACAACAGCAGTGAGCATTCCTCATCCACTTCCTCCAGAGAGCTGCAGCAGGCCATTCAGGTGACAAATGCATTCCTCAGCCTCCATCACCAACAGGAAATCCTCAAGAGCCAACGTCACTGATTCTGCACATCAGAGTAAGCTCTGATTGTGACTGAAGGTGCAAGTAAATACAATTGCCATCCCTGGTGAGAGATTTTCCTGAACAGAGTTTGCAAAACAAGAATCTAGTCAGGCAAGTCCATCTCTTGGTATTTTTACAGTATCCAGTCCACATTACTAAGTCCAGCCGAAGGCCAACATGTCCCTTTACAGCACTGTAGTGTTGCATCTTCAAAAAAAGCTAGAGAAGTTACAAAATAAATCAAATGACAAACAATTGTATCTCCCCTCTTCCAGTGGCATTATAAATAGACAAAAGGCACATAAATATGGGAAGGTGCAAGAAATAGGAACAAAGCTAAAGGAAGAGGATTAGGCTTTTATCCCTATTCCACCCAACAAACTGGGTTTCAAAAAATTTCTGCCCCAGGAACTGTGAAAAAAAACCTTTATAAAATGAACCCTGCCCTCCCTCCCCCCCACGCTGTTCTCATAGGAAATTATCAGCCTTGTAAAGCTGCAGCTTATAGCCAAGATTGACACAATCCCATCTATTTAAAAAGGCAGAAACCAAATTTCTGAATACTTTCCAATGAGTTGAGCTCTTCGTCTCCCACTATCCTCCCCCAGAATACCACAGACTGTTCTCAAACGAACAAACACTCTCCTGTTTGAGAAGTTCAGCTAGGTTTAGATGTGTCCAGAGACTGTCGTGACACCGAGTGTTCCCACTGTTATATCTTTGTTTCCTTTGATTATGTCATGCAGGCTTGGCATCGACCCCGACTTAGTCTGTATTAGAGTTTTTATAAGCTTCCCTTGGTCTGAAACTTTCGACCGCCTCCTCTTGATAGCTCTCTTCTCAGTCTTTGTCTTTTGGGTCTGCCCGTTGCACAGGCTGGTGCACGCTGAGATGCCACAGAAATAGGACTCGTCCGACTGCGACGATGTCTCGGAGCTCCCCTCTGAGGGAGGGCCCTTGTAGGAAGAATGATAAACCTCCCCAATGTTAGAGAAGTCCCTCTGGTTCGTGAAGGGCTTCCTTCCTTTGATCTCCCCGTTGGCTATCGGGTGCAGGGGCTCTGTCGTTGGCTTAACAGTCTCTGGTTTTTCACTTTTGTACTTGCAACGCTTTTTCTGAAACCACAAGTGAAAAAAAAGAAATGGTTAAGTTCTGGGAGGCAAGGAGAGCATGCAAGCCAAGCCTAGGAACCAGCAGAGAGAGCAGCTGAGACGTGCACCACCTGCCAGCACAAACACCTCAGCCCCAGGGTCACTGTGATATTTTATGAAAATCCTTTGGTTAGGGTTTTCTGCTGAGAAGCCTCAGAAAAGAAGAGTAGACAATAACCATCTGATGGCTGTGGAATGTGGTCTGGAGATGGTTTACCAACAGGTGCACCTTTGATTGGTCTCATGTGAATTGTTTTTACTTAATGACCAATGACAGCCAGCTGTGTCAAGGCTGTAAGCAGTCATGAGCTTTTGTTATCATTCTGTTCTATTCTTGTCTAGCCTTCTGTATCATCTCTCTATTCTGCAGTATAGCATTTTTAATATAATATTATATCATAAAACAATAAATCAGCCTTCTGAAACATGGAGTCAAAATCTCATCTCTTCCCTTGGTGGGGTTGCCTGCAAATTCCACACCCCAGCAGCTCCCTCCCCACAGGCTGAGACTGTACCTTCTTCTCTGGGGAAAACTTCAGGGGCTCCACAATGTACAGATCCTCTGGATCCACTGCAAGAGAGAACAGACACTCAACAGTGCTGACACTGCCAGCTCTAGAGCAACACAGTCCCAACTAAACACAGCATGACAAAATATTCCCCTGAGCAGGCACATTTCTCCCTCTCTCCCTTTCTAAGTTGAGGGGGCCACAACACAAACACTGTAACTGACAGGGGAATTTCTCTGTGTGCTAAGTAAAGTCAGCACACAGAGAAATTCCCCTGTGCTGTCGTGGCAGCTGCCAGTGACACACACCTGGAAAAGCCCTGGCTTTCTCAAAGTTATGGCAATGGGAGAGGTGCAAAGAATATCCTTTGGAGGAAAGGAGGAGTCAGTGAGTGTTGCAGTCTAGGCAAACAAACTGCTCCCAGTGTAAGAGTGTGTCATGGGCAGCCTGCCCCAGACAGCATAGATGTGCACCTACCAACAAGGCAGGTGTTCACACTGACCTGAGACCAGTGGGGAGAATTTGTTTTTTCTTTCAAAACAATGCTTTTCCCAATCTATACCTTAGCTAGTGTTCATGGCATCACACTGCCAACTCCAGAGTTGTAATGGAGTTTTATTCACAGGACAAACTTGTGAGGCAAGTTTGCTGTACCCAGAAGAGCTGTGTCAGCAGGAAACTTGCTAGTTACTATGATCTGCAACACTTGCTTTTGCATGGCACTCCTGGCCTCAGAAATCAAAATTCAGTTGTCCCAAATCTACCATGAATACTGCAAAGATCAGATCATTCCTCGTACCCAAGCCAAGATAAATGGTCTAAGTTTTCTTACTGAAGTTACTAAATTTGAATCCTAAATACCTGCCAAGTTTTAAACACGGGCTATCAGGACTTCAGGAAAGTAGGACACTCAGACTTCCCACGTCTGGCATTTCCAAGACAAAAAAAAAAAAAAGCTACCTTCTGCAAGCGTCACAGCTTTGCAGACCTGAATGCCTGCACTGATTGCTCCTAACCCTAAAAAACCATCAGCAAAGCAGAAGAGATCTGTAGCAAAAACTGCCTGTAAGGTTTTAGCATAATTCAGCACAGTTCTCTGAATATCTGGTAACTTGTTCACAAACCACCTTACATTACAGAACACATACACGAACACAGACACATTGTGCAGCACTAAGAGCAACACCACAGACCAGATGTATGATATGAATAATACCTTCTTTACCAGCTAGCTGAAAAGACTGGGATCTAACCAGTGGAAGGGAAGTTCTTCTTTTCAAATTCATATCATCATAGGAAGAGAAACACCTAGGAAATTCCAGAAAGCTTTTTTAACACATTTTTCTCAGGACTTTGTCATGTACGTTTCTCATTAAAAATCATTCTTGGCAGAAAGACAGAATTGTCTGCTGAGGTGCCCAACAAAGCCTGGATATCAGGCACAGTACTGTGTTTGCTACAAGTTACCATGCCATGTTTTTCAAGTACAGTAGCCCCAAAATGCTCCTAGGAGAGTGTTATGACTGAGTGCCCCTTGCTATCAATTCTGTGTTCAGAAAGAAAACTCAGAATTAAAGCAGATGTGCCAGTACCAGCAGACTTAGGAAGCATTAAAAAAAGCTGCAAGAACAATTAGGTTTCAAATATAAACACATTACCTTTTGGGGCTAGGGTAGTGATTGCTTTTGGGAATTTTTGAGAGGTAATCTTCACAGAACTGAGAAGGGCTCCTGCACCGCTGAACAAAAAGCACCAAGCCCAGGATGAGGCAGAGAACCAGAGAAATCACCAGGTAAGTCTGGCGGTCAGAAACCTGCAGGGATTGGAGACAACTGCTGAAGGCACAACAATTCCATGGCATTGCCATTCTTATGTTTTAAGCTCTAAAAGACAAGTGCTATGTTCTCGACTCACTTTTCTTTAGTTTCACTAAACACCTGTTCATGTTTCAGTAATTTTTCTGAGGTTTGATGCAGTCTATTGGCTGTGCAGCACTCAGGAGTGAAGGCTGAATCCTACTAGCTGCTATCAGGACAAGATTCCCCTGCCTCCAATATCAGCACAACTACAGAAGCTGCCAGCCCCTGCAAAGAGCATCCCAATCTCCTTGAAAGCAATACACTTCCCATAAGAAACCAGGCTCAGAAAGTAAATTCTCTGGTTCACAGCTGACATGGATGCAACACTATGGCAAAACTAAACTGTACTTTTTATCAGCTGGCACTGCAGTACTTCACAAAATACCTTTATAATCACTTGATTCAATGTGGTTTCACTGACCACAGCACTCAAACAGGAGCTCATCCAGCCAGGCATCAAAGGAGGAGTCTCACCAAGTGTTAGCTCAAGGGAGGTCTTTGGCAATACCCACAAAATATATAAGATCATGTTTATGGTACTGCTTGAAATGTCAGGCAGGCAGAACATAAACACTGGAGAGAAAATGTTCCTAATATTGTTGCCAAGATTTCCCTAATCTCTAAAGATGACATTTGCCAGCAAGGAAAGGAGAAGGGTGCCTTGGCTCAGACTACAGTCACGGGGGCTAGGGGGGCTGCAGTAACTATGACCAATTTTGCTGTGACCAAGACAGCTCATGTCACTCAAATCTGCAGCCAGAAGTTTCAGATAGAGTAGGCTGAAAGCAACACAGCAGACAATTTAAAACTCCATTTGAAGACTCTGGTCTCTTCAAACAGATGTGTTTAGGCATCCATTTCCTCTGGATTGTGATTACCTCACGTTTCAGCTCTGCCACGGTTGCTGACAGATTGGAAGCCAGCTGGGTCATGTTGGTGAGCTGTGCTTGTAGCAGCTGGATTGCCTCTGTCTGACGCTGATCCTGTGGAGAACAGTCATGGGCATGCTGTCAGTGGCCAGGTTCACTGTCACCAGCCCTCATGGCCACAGAATTAGTGTTCTGTCTGACACAGCAAGGCACTCAGCAGCCACACAGCCTACCCAGCATTGCTTCCAACACAGTGCTCACATAACGTCTTTGTTTGTCAACTAACATTTCCTAACATTAGTCCAAGTGCATCTCATTAAAGACACTTCTGCTGTCCTCACCACGAGCAGAGTGAGCAGGCAGCTCCACACAGTCACTGTTAGGAGGCCACAGAACACACACACAGCTGCCAGGCACAGCTCCAGTCCAAGGCTGATGCACAGGACAGGAGCCCACACCAGCCAGGAATGGCTCCTTCCCAGCTAACAGCTACTCCCTGGGAAGAGCCCTAACAGGACTCAATCCTATGAAAAATTAAGGAAGGTGAGCAGAATACCAGGGGGGCTAACTTCAGACTGACCAGCACTGATACTCTTCCAAAAAAAACCCAAACCCAACCCAGAAGAGGCAACACATGAGAGCTGCCATTTTCTTCACTGTTCATGGATGAAGAAACTCCAGGCCTGGGACTGCACTTCAGAAGCTTTCAGACAGTCTGGGATTAAGTCTGCTATGCCACATGCACAGCTGCTTTAGTGAATGTTTAGCACAGCAGTTACTGCTCAATTTCACAGCTGCTCAGGAAAGCCAAGATGGCAGAGCAGGGAAAACCCACATTTTAAAGAATGAAGTAAAGTTTTTGTTCCATGCACAGCATTTTTGAATGCACATTTAGCCTAAGCCATTACTGTACCCCTCTGCCTTTCTATAGGCTCAGTCTCTTCAGCAGCAGGGAAACTGTCTATCAATACTTTAAATCAGATACAAAAAATGAACCAAGTTTAAAAAATTGTTTTGAGTGCAGTTACAACGAAGAAACAAGGGTTGGAACTGACCTGGATAACTTTTTCATTGACAAAGACATTGAAGAGTTGTAGCCACTACCAGCTGACAACTGATCTTTAAGTACAAAATCAGAAAACAGAGCTGAAAATGGCTTTATTCTGAAACAACTGAGAACATGTCTAAAAATCTTACAATGAAGAACAATAGGGAAGCATGGAATGGATGCTCTTAAAAGGCAGATATACAGCTCAGTTGAAAGAGGATTTCTGCACCTCCGTGCAACTCTTCATTAAAAGCAAGCCTTTCTAACTAGGAAAACACCTCAATACTCCAAACAAATCATACCTGCTCTTCTGCTATTCTTGAGGTGTTCTGAAGTTTTATTATCGTTTTATTGAAAGCCTTCTGCATTTCTTCCATTTGTTTTCGGTACCTAAAACAAAAAGTGTTGAATGCTGAAATGTTAGTGCACAAAACTCCTCAGCTTAGACTTGTCTTTAAGTCTAAAACATGACTGACAGCAAAAACCTTCTCTTTGCCCAAAGAGCTTTATTTAAACATCAAGTGGTACCTGCTTTTAAATTTCACAAATAAAACAGATGTCACATTTGTTTTGGTTTTTTTCCCCCCAAGGTTATGGTCCAATCTATTTCAACACTTTCAAGTGCCAATTTACTGAATTCACTCTGCACAATAAATATAACTGTGAGCCCCTTCTTTGGAACCAATTCTGAAATGGGTACATTTCCCCACTCTCCTGTAGCTAAGGAACACCACAGATAAACACCAATACACAGAGACATCCTTCACAGTAAACTCTTGGTTCCCTCTCCACAGCCACTTTTTCAACTGGAGTTACTACAGATAACAGGGTAGTTTAAGTGGAAACAATTTAATAAAAAAGGCATTGTAGGTGTGTGACATTCAGTTCAACAGTAACAGAAGGATGTGGCCTTTGGTAGACAGAATTATGGACAGAATTAGTGCCTATATCCTGACAACACTTCATCCTTTTAAAAAACCCACAGCAACACTCCTCAAAATAAAACAAACAGGATTTTATCTGAAATACAAAGAGGGAAGAAGCCCTGATTCACACAGGGTAACTCCAACAGCCACCTAGGCTGAGTCCCTTCCTGAGCTTTCCATAAAGCTTTAAGCTGTGATTTACTGCTGTACTGCACTAAGTGGTTTCTTTAGTTATTGTTTTGCACTGGGTGATCTTGTTTTGCACTGAGTAGTTCATACTGTCTGTTCCATACACACCCCCCTCCCCCAAGCCCCAGTGGAGATGGTCTTGTCCCGGGTCAGTCCCTCCCATCACCTCTATCCCACTGGCTGTAGCCCCTTCTCCTCTGCCCCTCTTCCCCTGGGTTTAAAATCTCCTGGGACGAGACCCTCTGGTCTCTTTGGTCTCTTTCCCCCCAGGGACTCAGCCTTGTCCAGGCAGCTCCCATCCAGGACTAAAGTGGGGCTCTGGGCCCGAGAGGAAAGAGCTCCTCGAGTCTTTTACTTTTCTCCTTGTAAGGCTGTGAGGGGCCGAGGGTCCAAAGCTGGCCAGATCAGGCCCCGAGAGTTCAGCCCTTACAATTTCCCCTCTGCCCAAGCTCCCCTGTACCTCACAGCCTGGACTCCTCCCAGCCCTGCTCAGCCTCACCTCTGACTGAGCTCTTCCAGGTAGCGGCTGCTGAGGGACATGTTGACCTCCAGGGCCTTGATGCGGTTGTTGAGGCGCATGAAGACAGATTCCTTCTGGTTGGATCCATGAACCAGGTTCCCGTTGGCGTAGCCCAGCTCTGTGGAGTTCTGCAGCTCAGCATAGAAATCTGTGGCTGTTCTCTGTGGCCCCCCTGAGACCGGGAGTGCCAGCAGAGCTTCTTCTGCCACCTGCTCGTCCTCCTTTGTCTCGGCAGGCACAGGAGGCTCAGCAGGAGGCACAGCAGGTTTCTGCACTTCTGGAGTGCTCTCCTTCCCTTCCACAGCATCACTGGCTACCACATCTGCTGTGCTCTCAGGCTGCAGAACAGTCTCTGTAGGCTTTGGAATCACTGGGGTAGCAACAGGCTCTCTTGTGCTCACCTCCTTTACCTCAGTGGCCACACTGGGCTCAGGGCTTTCTTGTACAGCAGAGCTCTCAGCCTTCTCCATTTCAGTGCTGAGCTCTGGGACATCCACTTGTGGAGTCACTCTTGGTGCTACCTGGCCTGAGTCTTCTTTTGGAGGCTCCAGCACCATGTCTGTGGTGGGGGATGGCTTCACTTCAGAAGTAACTTCTAGCAGGAGGGACTGAGAGACAGTTTGAGGATGGCTGGGCTCCAGCTCAATGGACTCTGTGGTCTCATTGCTGATCTCCTCGTGGACTGCACTGAAATCAACTGCAACAGCAGACCCAGGGGGTTTCTCAGCTTTGCTGTCCACTTGCTCAGGCAGAGGGTCCTCTGCTGCTGTGTGGGCAGACTCAGTCAGAGCTGGCTGTGGCTGCTGCACATCCACAGGGTGAGCTGGCCTCTCTTCCCCTCCAGTTTTACTGTGCTGCCGATGCATGGCTGCTGCAACCGAGCACCACTTCAGCAGGTACTCAGAGAAGGTGGAAATGCAGCACACTGCTGCCATGTCACTGCAGTACTTCTCTGTCTCCAGCTCAAACCATGCTGCTGCCTCCTCTTCCTGCTCATCACTGGACAGCAAAGTTACTGTGGACTGGCTTGTATCTTCTTCATACTCCTGCACTAGCTGAACAATTGGGCTTTCTTTAGTCAAATCCACCATTAATTGCTCCTTCTCTATCTGTGGAATATCTGTAGTAACAAGTCTACAACAGAGTTAAAAAGACAAGGTGTCAATTCAATACTTTTACATCCCTGCTATAGAAGACTGTGAAAATAAGTCTTTCAGAAAATTAGCAAGGCTTAGTCCAGTGACCAAAGGCCAGTTTTGAGACCGAAATTCTGCAAGGTAGTATTTTCTCTGGTGATTTTCAGTCCCAATAGGCAAACAAATTATTTCAAACACTGCCTCTTAAACAGTAAGCCTTCTCAATTAGATATTGCCCCTTCCCTCACCCCTGAGAAAAGCCACCAGTTCAAATCCTCTTTTTCACACAGCAAGCATCTCACTCTGCTGATGCAATCCTCAAATACAAGAATCACAACATTCCCACTCACCTGCCTGAGTCTCTCAGCAAGAATGATAGAAAACTGTAAAGCCACTAAATACAGCACAAGTCATATCTTAACATTTAAGAGGCAGGGTCTTGGCCTTAAGCAGCCTAATTATCAGCAATTGTAATTACTAAGAAACAGACTCTATACAGAACTTCTTATCTCAAGCTCACTCTGTACATTTGCATACATGTTTTCATCAAGAGAAGTCTACCAAAGTATAAGCTTCCAAATCAGAAGTTTATACAAACCAGAAGTTTATGGCAACACATTTTACATTCCTAATTAGTCTCCCTTACAGGAGACAACAAAACCTGGACCAATATGAAGCCAGTTTCTGTGTCAAAACAAAATACACCATAATGGAAATAGCTATAATAGACAGCAACAAAAACACTGTATGTCTCTGGTTAGTGCCATTACCATATTACAGATTTTACCAAATACTTATTTCTTCCCTTGTTTAAGTCTGCATGCCATATCTGAGCATCCTACTACCCACGATTGCAGACTGGCCCATGTTTGTCTCTGGTTGGAGCACATTACAAACACCCCAAGAGCAGTCACTTACTCTGGTGAAGGAACAG
The DNA here is from genome assembly GCF_027477595.1 of Haemorhous mexicanus. Taxonomy (NCBI): domain Eukaryota; kingdom Metazoa; phylum Chordata; class Aves; order Passeriformes; family Fringillidae; genus Haemorhous; species Haemorhous mexicanus. The sequence goes on from NC_082349.1 coordinate 28,173,043, forward strand.
GTGTTGGTTCAGGCAGTCTTGGTGCAGCTGTTGAAGTTGCAGGGGTGGCAGTGACATTTTCAGACACACTTTTGTTCCCAGCTGCACAAAGGAGGAAAATGTGAATGTGGCAACTCAAGAACCATCTTTGTTTTCAACAAATTCTGAGATCTGGGTTTATTATTGGTGGGTTTTTTTTGATGATTAACTGTGCTACCAAATTAACTGCAGATGCCATCATCCAAAGTTATCTGAATGAAATGCTACTGAGGGTTTTTGACTATGGTGTTGTGAACAGTCTCAAAATACTTCAGAGAAATAAGCAGCAAGTTAGGACTTCACAACTCCAGCTGGGTAACAGAGAGTAAAGATCTCCAAGAAAGCTGAACAAGCACATGTCATCTTTGTACGGGTCTTCTTCTCAGCAAATTCAGCATCTTTGTTCCACTTTTCACAGTCACTAGGTCCTATGACACTAATCAGATGTGTCACAAAAGGTGAAAAAAGTCATTTAAACCATGACACACTGACTCCTCACCAAAAAAAAACCCAAAAAAACCCAACTTAACAAAGAAATGCAAACTTCCCATTATGCTTTTGTTCCAGATTGCAAGGCAAGATGTATTCTATCAAACACCTGTATGGCAGTTGCCATGTGTCAAGTGGGCAGTTTGCCTTATCTCTCTAAGTGATCACAATCACTCCTCCCTCTGGGGGGAGGAACATCTGCTGATAACAGGCTGCTGAATGTCACTGCATGGCTGATAAGAACTACAGCATCCCATTGGGAAATGGGAGCCCAGAGGGAGGAGCCAAGCATTCCTACCCAGATATAATCTGGAGGTTCTGGAATAACTGCAGGGCTTCTCCACTGGATTTCCCAGAGGAACAGCAGCTGCCTCTTCTTGCAGTGGATCTTCAGAAGAAGACTGCACCCTTTCCTACAGGATCCCTGCTTCAGCAGAACCACACCTGACACTCCAGGAGGGCTGCAGCCACAATTCCAACTGGACTGCTACCAACATCCTGACCCACAGGGTGTCAGGTTGTGATCTGACTCTGTCAGTGTTGTTCTAGTGTACTGCATTGTTTGTTTTATCCTTTTATTTCCTTCTCTAGTAAAGAACTGTTATTTCCTGCTCCCATATTTTTTGCCTGAGATCCCCTTAATTTAAAATTCATAGCAATTTGGAGGGGTGGGGAGGGTTTACATTCTCCATTTCAGGGAGGCTCCTGACTTCCCTAGCAGACTCCTGCCTTTCCAGAGACAGATTTTCATCTAAAAAACTACAGTACCTTCAGCTTCAGATGACTCCTCAGTTTTGGCTCCAAGCATATTGGCAGCAATGTTCACCATACTCAGGATAGCATCTAAAAGAGACAACAATTCCTCAACAAGGACATTCTCAGATGGCCCAGAGCTCAGCAGCACCAAGAAATTTGCTGTTTTACCATACTTGCTCGAAATTAATCACAGTGTAAGGACATACTATCTGGTGATTCTATTACACTGGAGGCAGCTGTTTTTTTTTTTAAGGTAAATGTATAAGATAGAAACCTGTATTTGAAAACCTGCACCATAACACCCACAGATCTGGCTTACACTTATATTTATTTTAAGGAGCTGTTAAGTAGAACAGTTCCTCTCCCCTCTGAATTCACAGAAGTAAATTTCAAGAGGTCCTGCTCTACATCAGCACAGGAATTAAATACAGCTCCTCTGTGGTCTTGATATGGAAAACAAACATAATGACCAGGCTTATTTAGAAGCTGAGGAGCAGGTAAAGAGCACTATATTGTAAACCCACAGAAGCTGGCTTGATTTTGCCCATTTCTCCCTCACCCACCAACACATAGCAGTGTATCTCACATGGCCAAGGTCATCATCTTAGAGAGGCATTTTAGCAGCAATGACAAACTCTTTGGGCTCCAGGAAGTTGTGTTCAAACTTTGGTTTGCCTTTCCTCCAGAAAATGAAACTGCAGAAGGTGCTGCCAGAAGCTGCATTCCTGATTTATGTCAATCTATCTGGCTATGTATGATGAGAAAAGTCACAATAGCCAATAGATGCTGAACTTGAGGTGTGGATGGTTTCTTACAAAAATGAGAAAATGAAGGAGAATACAGAGTTGGTATAGAAGCTTTACAATGTGGGAGAATGGCAGGAGAGAGAACAAGACTGCAGAATGCTTCTTATGAGATTGTCTGAGAACCCTCCACCTCCTCCTCAAAGGACCCTCTTTCTCATTCTACATTTAAGATGCAAAATGGGAACCTGTCACATTTGTCTACGTGCATTAAAAAAAAAAAAAAAAAAAACACTAAAAAACAATTCCCACAAACTCTACTCCTTCCAAAAGGGGAGCACTGACCACCCAGACAGAGAGGAAAGCTGTCAGTCAAAACCCACCAGCCAGAACTAAATACTGGTCACTGCAACGTTTCAGTGCATTAGAGGGACAGCTGAGCACCATCAGCAACAGGTGTTTAAAATCTTTTAATCTTAGCTTTAGTAGTCTAAAAAATTAAATAGAAAGTCACTGCCTTTTTCAGACAGTGAATATAAACTTGTAATACTGCCCTTGCAGACAGATCATGTGAATGAATATGCATCACCAAGATAGCTTGAAGACAGAAGTTTAAAAGTCACAAAGAAGAGATAAGCAGTGTCAGGGAAGAATTTACTGCTTTATCTCGTCTGTGAGAGGCACACATGTAGAAATAAACTGCCTTTTCCACTATCTATTTCCCTTTAGAAAACTGTTCCAACCTGTGAATATTCCTAGCCATGACCTTATTCTCAGGAAACAAAAATATTCTAGGAAAAAGTATAAAAGATTTCTGTGGCTCTGATCCACTACAGGATGAAAGCAAAGCCTGACTCCAAACAGCATTAACTGAGTGCAGATCTACACTAGAATAACAAATCTTCATTAGCTGGGACAGAAGGAAGAGTGGGACAGTGCAAGAGCTCCTTAGGAAATGGTGTGTGGAGGTGACACCATCCTGAATAGTGCAGCAGTGAAGACTACCATTAAAACTGAATATTCCAGGATTCTCAGCCAAACTAACCCTACACATGGAGGTTTTCCAATGGGAAAAGTGAGAGGAGACAGTCAAGAACCTTTAGCTCTCTCAAAAAAAATACACAGCCCTTACGAAGAGCCTAAGTTACAGTATTTACAAAAGCCATATCAGAAATTGTAGTATTCTCCATCATTCTCTCTCCCTAAAGTTGTACAAAGGAAGTCTTTATATTGCCTTCTGCACGTTAGGCATTTTAACTAAACACAGATTTCCAACTTCCATATAATTACAGTTCTACAGCACTTTAGTACTGGCCATTTACAGCCCTACGCAACTTTTACATGATCTTCAGTATTCAGAATCTTTAAGTACAGAAAAGTCTCCATTAAATAGATATCCTTACAAATTGAAAATTCATTTTTAGAGCACTAAGAACGATCCCCCAACTCCAAATTTTTAATTATTCCTATGAAACTAAAGAAGAATCTCAAATTGCTTCAGCAGAATATAAAAGTCGTAGATGTTGCACAACAAAATGTCATTCCACTTTCAAACAGCACATCTTGTTTTAAGCACAGAAATAATATTTTCTAATAAATCATACTCACTTGTAGCAGAACCAAGAAGATTTTTTGAAGATTTTTCTTCCCCTGTGTTATAATCCAATAGATAATCTATGTATAAAGAAGAACAACTTGTGACTATTAGAATTTAATCTGTCATGGGCAGAGAAAATGAACCTCAAGATTTAACATGTCATTCAATTATGTCAACTTGACAGTGTGGAAATAAAACTACAGAAAGCTTGAGGTCAGATATTATGAACTGAAATAGACACTTAAGAATAGAACTTTCCATGTAAGCTGCTTTATTTTAGTAATCCTTTCCCACTGTCAGCACGTGAAGAAATTGTCTACTCTGCCAAGTCAAACAGAGACTTAGAACTGTAATTTTAAAGCAACCTTCTATGTAGTTAGATTTAAACACATTGTTTAAAACTTCAAAGGGTTGCTGGAAAAGCCCAGAAATGCTGAAACACTGTCAACAAGTGAATTTAACAGTCAAATCTTTCATCAGATGCAGGAAGTGACGAGCCATCAACAGCACAAGAGCTATCTGAATGGCTAAAGATGCACAAAATATTTGCTTACCATAATCTTCATCAAACAGTTCTTGTCTTTCAGACTGATACTGAGAATCAGCTATTTCTTCATACTCTTCAACCATGCTAGTACCAAATACTCTATGATCAAAGTTTTAAAATAAAAACCTAGTATTAGGAATCATGTGACATAATTGATAAGCAGTATTAACTTTATGTAACAAGTAAATGAGATACAGTAGATGCAGTCACTTAAGCAAGATCAAGCAGCAGGGATGTTTATTTTCTCTGACCTGTATATACAAGGAACCTAAACAAGATCTGGTTTCTCATTCTAATTCCAAAGATTCTTTTCTTCCTTTTAAACTCGCACCTAGACTTCCTTTGGCTGTGCATGAGCTCTTATGCCTCCTCTTCAGTTTCACCTTTGACTTGCTCTAGGAATATCTCTTCAGAACTACCTCCCTTTACATGCCACATTCTCTTTGACCTCTTCTGCCAAAATTAAATCAATGTAAAGCAGCCTTGTGGACTAAAAATATGGTTTGACTTGCAACATTAGAGACCTCCCAGGTTCAAAAGCTGGTTTTTAGGAGCAGTACAGAGGCTGATGGTTCTCCAAATTAAAAATTCACAGGTGTTTCTACTCAGCTATTGCAAACATTACTGACTGCATTCACTTGTGGTGCCAAACGACCCAGCAGCTTCCAAAAAGCACTCACCACACCTGCTCTTTTTAGCTCACCACTTGTTCCCTGCTTTGCTTGGTCAGCCTTGAAATGCTCATGTCCTGCTCTAAAGCTCCTCCACTCCCCCTGCAAATATAAACTATTCCTGACATACTGGAGAAGCAAATAAAGAGATTCAAAGCTTCTTTACACAGACATGAAAGACACTACACAGCAGGCAGGTCAGGCAACTACTTCAATCCACAATACCTACAATAAGTGGAATTTAAAACTGGAATTGTTGCCCAACTATTCTAAAAGCAGACTAATCCTCACTGCAAGGAGGTAGAAAGACTAAGCAAAACACAAAATATTACCTTATAAGACTTAAAGGGCAAAAATGTTCTGATCCAAAGTGTGATATCAACTCCACCTAAAGAATAAAAGGTACTTAAAATAAAACTCCAAAGACCCACGAGCCAAAAGTTCACTGAACATAAACATTCAGTCTTGAAATTGCAAGTTTTGTTGACTCCAGGGAGTTGCAGATTGCCCAGAGCAGAAAAGCCCAGATTTATTCTTGCCATGCATTAAAGAGCTGAGCCGCAGCAGAGAACACCCCCAGCCCCATGCATCCATCACTCCACCAGAAGAGTTGCTAACCTTTATGTACTTGATGAACATCTGAAGCGAGAGAGAGGAAAGGAGAAAAAAAACAAAAAAACAAAAAAGTAGATGTCAGTACAAAGGCTGAACACATGCCACAGGCAACTACAGAGTCCTGCTGGGTTTAATTCAGTACTATAAATGCCTAAGAGGACAAGCTGGGAAGGATTAAGTTGTAACACAACTTCATCTGCCTTGGGTAGCAAGATTTCATTTAGCCCTTGTACATTGCAGATTGAAGGTAACATGCAAAAAGTGTTTCATTAGGCAATTGAAGTTATTCAGTTTTTCAGGGCAGCATGACTGCAGATAGAGTCCTGAAGTGTGTTAAATGTACTAAGTGTATTTTTTCCCCTTAAAGAACATAGACTACAGAAAGTGACTCAAAAGGAAAAACAAACCCACGTAGCATGCACTCTCTATGTACTGCTGCAACTCACTATAAAATACTTCCATTTACAGAAGCACAACTGCAACAAACAGAGCAGCTGATGACAGACTTGGGAGCTTCAGACATCTATTTCTAGTGCAACCTTGACTACGCACTGGTAATTATTTAATCTGAATTAATTTGCAAGCATTTATTAAACCACTATGGAGACACTATCACTGAAGGACTGGAATAATCTGTAAGTGAGACCAAGACAGATAATCCCACAAAAATCCCACTGTATTTGATACAAATTCACTAATCCACTTCAAAAAATTTAACTTTGGAAAATATTTTGGACTCATTCTGTAGACCAGACACACTTAGAACTTGCTTACTTTTTGCACTATGAAGTGAAAAAACCTTTGGAAATTTTACTGCGCTGTATTATTCAAGGCAGAGCACTGTATCCACCAAGGGATTAAGTGCTGCAGCATCTACAGGAATTCTGCCACTTCAGTGACAATGGCAGCTACCTTAAGGCATTAATTAATTCAGCCAGAAAACAGAATTAAAAATAAATGAAATCTCTGTTCTATGACTCATGGAGAATTTCTAGGTAAAGAAGTTAGAAAATTGTCATTCACAGCTACTTTTTCATAAAAGCACAAAGCATAATTAAGGTGCACAAAGCATAATTAAGGTGCACAAACCAATCTCTTTTTTTTTTTTGGCCATACCATAATTGGAAGATAACACATCACTGAAGAGGACCTAAAAGGTCTGTATTTTATTTGAATTTAAACCTTCACTACAACCCAGTATTTTCACAGAAGCTTTTATCCAAGTTCAAGTACCACATTAATTATTTATGGAGTTTTATTCCCTCTGAGTCTCCTGAGTAAAGATAGCTTAATGCAAACTGTTTTGAAGGTGGAGGTATCATGGCAATGCTCCAGTAGCAGTGAGCATAAATAATTTGCCTGAGTCAGAGTTATGGTTGAATAACTGGAAAACTGCATTTTGAGTCTCTTAATGAGAACCAAGATGCAACCCTGCACACTTTCAGATTCACTAAACTGTACAGCCCAACATGGTACAAAAATAACAAGAAATAGGCATATTGTGATCTGTGCTCCAGGGACTGAGTGGGCAACATGTGTATATCCACAAATCAATCTAAATAGGGAGATACAGATATATGTATATATATTTAAAGCAGGTACAGCCAAGAAACAAAATAGGTCAAGATTCTTCTGCTCTTACATTCAGGGGACAGTTGGGTAAATCAAATAGAACAGAACTTTGTCTAGATTTTCCTTAATTCAGGTATCAGCTAAGTATGTACTTGGACCCAAGGGGCTTCCCAAGATCCTCTCAATTACCAAAGTGAGCAAGGTAATAAGGTCACAACTGTGACAAGGATTTAGCACCCAGACAAGCCCAGCTGGGGCCACTAATTAACCAAGGGCAATTAATGGTAAGGCAGCAGGCTTTGATAACACATTTCTTGGGATGCTGTTATACAGATGAAACCCAGCAAACTCTTCCTTCCCTGAGGAGCATGGATGCTTCTGCAGTATTGAGTTACCTTCACATATTTTGCATACATCTGTTCATCCAGAGGAAAGCTCTGGACATTTCTCTCATCTCTGGCATGGAAAGTACCTAATTTAATCCATTTGTTTGTTGGATACCTAGAAAGGAAACAATGGAGTCAGGTAATGAAATGCAGGAACTCTCTATTTACAGGTATTTACAGAAGTTTTTCCTAATGCCTTTCCAGAGCAGAAATACATTTTGTTCTTTCCAGCTGCAAGGCAGCAGCAATGTTCCCAACCCAAAACCTCAGCAGGACCCTCACACAATGACAACAGTGTGCAACCCCTTGAAGCACAAAATCCCAGACTTATTCAGTCACTGAAATTCAGCCAGTTTAGAGTGAAGCCCCCCAGATGAACAGAAGAACACAACACCTGGCAGGCTGCATTACTGTAAGCAGGCAGCAGAAAACTGGGCAGAGCCAGAACTGCACAACAGAACAAGTGTTCAAAGTCTTGGATGCTTTAGGCATCCAAGAAGAAAAGGAGTTTTCCTGATGCCCTTTGAATGCCTGCTCACTCCAGAAAGCAGTGAGGGCACAGCACTGCCTTAATCATCCTAAAGCCACCCTCTAAGCAGTCATCTGGCCAACGTGCAACACTCTAACCCCCTTCCAACTTCTCAATGGTGTACTACTCTTCCTTTCTTTTTGAATAATCTGTGGGGTTTTGGACATAGTTCAGCATTGAAGACAGCTCAAACCATGAAAATGGTCTGAATGACAAAGGAGGGGAGAGCCCACAAACTCAGTAGCATTTTATTAAGGAATTTTATAGTCTGCCACCCACTACCCAGCTACTGCGTAAGTTCTGCTCCTCAACAAATTTCTCCTTTTAATTTTTAAGGTGGCAAAGGAAAAAACCTGCTAGCAAATGACAATATACACAAAGAAAAACCATGTGACTTCACATTACATTACACTTTTCATAATAACAAGCATACAGAGATCATGCTTCATAAAGCCTTGCATCTAATAATTATTTCATTTTTTCATTCAGAAGGATGAGTTTAGGTAACATACCTGTCACTAATTGACACCAGAAAGTCTTTAGGAGTGGAAGAGAATAATTCATGATTTGCAATGTCAAACTGCTTTACTTGCACTGGTTCACAGAGCTCAACAACAAACCTTAAAGACAAAAAGTAAATATTTTTTTAAGAAAGAATTTTTCCTTCTGCAGTTAAAACCTTCAGCCCTTCCCCTCATTATCACATCCTTCACTGGGTGTAAGGAGGACACTACAAAAATGCTGCACCATTAGAATCACTGGTGATGTTTTTCTGAACATCACCTTAAATAACTCCAGGTAGCACCTGCAGCTACACGAGTTTCATCCATCTTGTACTCAAAGGCATCACATCACAGAACTAAAAACTAAGGACAGCAAACAATTTAAATCATGCCTGAAGTACCAATTAATGTATGGTAAATTCTGTTCACCTGTCCTGCAATTATTTGACAGTCAGGAAAAGAAACCAAGAATCTTTATTTGAATGCTCAAGTGCTTTATCTGCCATAAGATAATTATGCAAAACTTACACATATTAAAGATAAATAAAAATATCACCTTAAAATTACTTGTCAGTACCAGAGCTAGATTTCTATGGAAGACATAATAAATCATCTTGTGCTAATTCTGTCAGAGTTCTTCACACACCCATTCCAAGGAGCAACACATCAAGGTCAAGTCAGTCCCACAGCAATGGAAAACTGTAATCACTCCTGCCACAAAAGTAAAGCTCAGGAACCTACCAGATTTTAGTACTGCAAGGATTGAGCATATAAAGGTCCATGTTTTCCATCAAAATAGCTGAAGTGCTCTGTAAAAAGAAAATAATTTGTATTTTGAATTGCATGGTAGATACCAACAGCATCAAGGATTTTTCCCCTCTTTCCAACAATATATTGGAAATTAGGTTTGTAGACTAATATCAACAACACTCTGAGCAAGACAATTATCCAGGACACAATATGCCATACTTTGGGGCAATCATGGATTATTTACTGTGGTGAGCTCTTTAATATAACTCTGTTCAGTTTCTGTATGAAGTAGACTCTGCTCCCATTTTCTGAAATCATTTAAAACGACATAAAGCTCTATAGCAATCCCTCTTTAAAAAAAGCCCTGATCACTGTTTACATCCTATTTTTATTAATCAAAATCCCAATAAATCCAAACACAGAATAACAATTTCACAAACCAGTGCTCAGTTTTAAGTGTACTTTGTTGCATAGCAGTACACTAAAACCTGAACACTAATAATTAATAAATGCTTACCTTTGCCTCTGGATTTGCTGCCAAAATTTTGGCACCACACTCTACAGAGGCATAGTTATTCCTGTTTTTCTGGACCTTTTTAGTGGAATGCTGCCCACCAACAGCAGAAGGGTGCATTGACTGACCTAGGAACAAGAAAATATTGCTACTACAACAAACCACACAAACAAGCAGTATTTGCACTGTCAGGGAACTTCTGCTCACTGCTTTTATATAATGAAAGCTATTAATTACATAGTTCTAGCAGAAAAATGAAGTTCCAGGCTGCATTCCAAATGGAGACAGTCCTGCTATTCAGCTCTACCAGGAGATGACAGTGCTCTGTATTTAGACCAAACTAATGAATCCTGAACTTACTCTTTTCTTTCTCCACTTCCATGACTTTCTTCTTCCATTCATCAAATGTTGGAATGTCTCCAGGGTCCTTCGGAGTTATTACTGATGTAGGGTCAATTTCTCCTGTCTTCTTAAAGTCTTTCTGCAAAAGAAAGAACCACTGATTGTGAATATTTTTCAGGACCAACAATGAAAACAAAGATGAACTTGAAAAAACAAAGCATGCTCTGATCAAGTCAAGGGCAGACACATCATTTGCACCCGTGTTAACAACTTAGAGCCAATGTAAGCAAGATTATAAACCAGAAAAAACATGTGATGATTTTCTCTCAGAATTACAGATTATTTCACTGAAATACTGGCAATTTTTGTGGCTAAGTTAACACATTTTAAATAAAATGTAAGCCTTCTTCTCCAACCCCTGCATTTTCTTCCCAATTTTTGCTTTTCCTCTTCCTAATGAAGAGAGCTTTCCCTGTAGCAAAAATCTTTAAACATCAGTGCTTGTCATGACAGAATTCCAGAGGTTCTCTGGAATTTCTGAACATGTCAAAACCAGCAGAATTATTAAATATTAAAGGAACCATTTTTAAGTATCTCAGAAAAAATGCTTTGGACTTGCCTGACAAAGCAAAAACCCTGTCAACTAAACTGTACATCATTCCATTTCAAGTTTTCATTTCTCCTTTGTACAAACATATTCAGCACACCACCAGATGAGTGAACACTTTTGGCAGACATTTCAAGTGTAGAGATTATTTTGTAGACAATATTTTAGAGGTAGTTGCCAAGTGACAGCTTAAACATGATCCTAAACCAGCAAAAAATGATATTGCCACGGCCTTAGTCATTCTGATTTTAAAAAGAGTCTTATTAAAAAACACAAGGAAGTACCTCACAACCAGAGCATGAAAAAAAGTCATACAGTTAAGCACAGCAGGCCTGGCCAGTTACATATCCCATCGTAACAAGGGCCAAGTGATACTTCTGGGACAGAACAAAAGCACACCATATATTTTACAATAAAAACAGTGGGCATTACTCCTGTGTGTACTGAGGGGATACCAACTTACCTCCCTTTTTAGGTTCTCTGAAGCATTAAGAGCAGATTTTTGCTCATCTGCCCCCTTTGCAGCTGCTGAAACTTTGGACTCAAACTCAGATTTTGTCTTCTTTCCCTTGCCATGTGAAGATGATATGTTCTCTATATGCTGGCCTGCAAGGCTGGAAGTTTAAAGAGTATCAGGATCTGTAACATGGTCACCACATGCAGCATCACACTCAAACAAGTACATAGATAAGCAAGCACATGCAAATGTTTGTTGCAAAGCCAGCACAGAATAGAACAACTCCCTTTGAAGTATTCAGAGTCACACACAACCTGCTTGGATACTCACCTCTCTGGTGGACTGACAAAAGAGGAAGGCTCACTCTGAGGGTCAGCCTCAAGTGTCCCACCAATATCACAGTCAGGTTCTGACTGCTCAGCTTCACTAGAGCTGACTACAGGGATATCAGCACGGGAATTCTCTATTGCACTGAAGGGAAACAAACAACAGCCTTTTTTAGCCTTCTGATAATACAAGGAACCCTGACAATCAACCACAAAGATAAGTGAAAGGTTTAGTAAAGCAACAGTCTCACAGAAATAATTAAGAAAAGAAGAATGAAGCACGCTGTACTTGTGGAAGTGCAATCTCAGCTGTACCCATGAAATAACAGAATTTCCTTTTCCAGCCTGTTTGTCCCAGAAAGGAACTCAAAACAAGCTTCTCACCTCCTAGAATTCTCATCTAACATCTTACCAAACACTGCACTAGATAATTCTTCCCAGCATCACTACAAGCTAACAACATCTTCATAGTTACCTGGCTGCCAGCAGTTTTCTTTTCCCTTTCAACAAAGGAAGCAAACACGAGGCCAAGTTCCCTCACTAAAAGCTCCTCATGTTCCCAAGTCAAGAGGCAGCAGTGAGAACAGAACTTGGCTAAACTAGAGGAGAATAGGAGGGAGAAAAGCAGAGCCAGCCAGACTTCCTTTCTACTAATGTATTTCTTCTTTTTTGCTGGTGTAATAAAAATCAGGTAGCCCAGCAGACCATTAGCTAAGCTGTACCAACAGCCCAAACCAGCTCATCTGCCCACTGCTTCACCTCCTGGCCCCCAGAAAGGCTGAGCACACCTCAGACAAATGCTGAGGCACAAACCCAGCAGAAAATCTCCCCTCTGCTCTTCAGGAATGATAGAATGGGTGGGGAGAAGATGGACAAAGAGTAACTTTCAGGTAATAACTTCTGACTGTCCTCTCCAGCACAGTGATGACTTCCATGCTGATCCAGGCTACAGCCAGCTCTAAGGAAAGGCTTTACTCTGCCTTCTAAATTTCCACATAAGCTTTCTTTAATGGAAGCAGCAAACTAGGTTAATCCAGTATCATGACAGAGCTGCCAAAACACAAACAGCACGTCAGCAACTTAAAAGGGGATCTTTTTGGTACCCTGACTGCTACAATTATCAACAGAAGCAGCTGCAACCAACCCAGGGAGACAATTTTAGTACCTTTCATATGATAAATTTCCTGTGGTATAAAACAAAAAACTTCTAGGTATTCGAAGACTTTTTGCTATGTAGCAAAATCTAACAAACATCATGAATACAAGAATTTATTAGCTATAAACAGAGAGTATTTACCCTGTATGCCCCAAAATGCTTCCATCTGAGGTGCACAGTGTTTGGCTCTGCCTGCAACTCTTTACTGACTAAATAAGGCTGACCACTACACAAAACTGAAAAGCTGCACATATTCTCCATTTCAGTGGGTAGGTGACAGTATGAATAATTATCAACGGAATAAAACATTGGACAAGAATGAACTTAAAAATTCTTTGATCTCAGGGTGTACCTGACTGGCCTCAAGTAACTAATTTTGGCAGAAGGTGAGGTCTAGAAGCTGCAGTGCTCCCTCTCCTTTGAATACTTTGATTTGCCTTAATTTTTTAAAATGCATTATCAAGCTCACTTTGCACAGCACATTCCTTACTTCCAGACAAAAAGAGCTCAGATTATTTTTCAGTAATTTTTCCTCAGATTAGACTTAGATAGACAAGTTACACTCAGTGCTGTTCTAAAACAGGATTCACTACAAAGTAAAACTTGTTTGGGATAAAATTTCTTTCAAAATATTTTGACAAAGAGGTTCTGCTGAAATATTAGACCATTAACACTTGAGAGAGTTGGACTTGGTTACACTTTCAGGAATCAGCATCTAAACCAGCAAAAAGGTCAAAAATGTCTGAAGATATCAAATGCAACTGTGTCTTTTTAAAGACCTTGTTTAAGTATGGAGCTGGACCACAGCTGGTTTGGATATTAATCTGTTCAGTAAGAGACCACCTGTGACTACTGAGAGCTGAAGTTTGAAATAATGGATAAACATCATTTTCTCAGCTTCTCTGCTACACCAGGTCTGCCCTTTCTTCCTGTAAATGGCACTGGTGTCACAACACCACTGCCCAGCATGAACTCATCCATCAGGTGCTCCAAACCAAGTTTCTATTTTCATCTGTTTCACAGCTCAAGTCTTTGGAGTTCAGCACTCCAGTATTCCCCAGCTGTGACAGCCAGACAATTTCCAACAATTACCAGACACCAAGCTGAATGCTTCAAAGAAAAATAACATCCTGTCTCCTTCTAGGACCTAACAGTAGAGCTTACAACACATTACACAAATAAATCAGTGGAGTAGTCAAAAAAGCTATAAAAAGAACAGGCTGAAGATACATTCCAGTTTTGCCTTATAAAAAATGCAAATTTTGGAAGGCTTCCAATTAAAGACACTGACGAAATATCAAAATGTGTTTAAGCGTTAGCCCTGGAAAACTAGGCAAGATCAGCCCACAAACAACATTTCCATATCTTTTCTATGGTAAAGAACCTAAATTTGGTAAAGCAGAAAAACTGAAATCTTAAAAAACCCAAAACACTAAAGACAAGTCTACTTCATTTTCAATGTGTTCAATTTTTATCCAACAAAATACTTCCTCTTTATCAGCAGTCAGAAACAAGTTTACTTCCCTTAGCACACCTCCAAAAGCCCAACAGGACTCTGTGAAAATCCTTGGAAAATGCTACACGAATTTCCATACTACAGTTCACATTTGACAGCACAACATCCCACAAGAAAAGGGAAATAAAACGAAGTACATGGACTCCAGAAAGCTGCCTGCAGCAGAGGCAGCTCTGCAATACACTACTAAGCACTAGAACTAAACTGCCTTGAATGCATTTATATGAGAATGTGCTATCTTTTCAAAAGTCTCGTATTATCAGAACATGAGACTCTCTGTTTCTAAGTCCCAAGATAAAATTCTGCAGAGTTCTTCCTTAACTGAAGGCAGAGGCCACTGCTGAAGCAGCCTCAGTGCTTGTTGACACAGATGTGAAAGCACATTTGTGAAGGGCAGAAATCCTAATGGTAAAGCCCTGAGGGCTTTTATAGTACAGATTATCTAAGCATGTTGGCTTTTTTTTTTGATCATGGCAATAGTACTCCACCTCATGCAAGTGCACAACTGTTCATCCACACACTGAGGAAATGGTGGCACACTCCATGAGCACTGACACCATAAACCAGCAAAACAACTGTGGGGAGCAATCCCATCTTATCCCTACTACACATCTTAACAAGAGCAGAGTAAGTGAGATTCAAAGACCACAAGAACAAAATTGCAAGAGCTTACTCAGGCTGTGAGACTGGAGGTATCTCTGAGGTAGGTGAACTGGAAGTGTTTTCAGTGCTTGGGACTATGCTGGAGGAAGCTTCATTTACATCTACTGAAGGTGGACTCACAGCTTCTGGCTGGCTTGTTTCACTTATTTCTGTTGTCTGTAAAAACATTCCAGGTGAATATACATTTTTCAACACCTGAGTAAGAAAAGCATTCACACAGTAACATATAATATGGAGTTCTAACAGTTTGCATTTCTGTCAGAAATTCATTTTCCTTCTTCCTGGACCTAGGTGGCATTCTGTGCTACCCTGGGATAGCTGCAATACTCTCCTGTGGTCTGCAATAATCATGTAAAAATATCAACTGGAGCAGGCCTGTGCAACAGCTTCCTCAATGATGCATTCCTACAGAGACCACCATGAGAAAAGCAGTTTGAATATTGAAGCAAACAAAAGAAACAGTTCTATTTGCATGTTCCATTACAATCAAATTTACTGTTTTCATCCTGAACTAAATTTTAGGGAAGGCTCTTAATTTCATCACTCCAATGAAGGTCCAAAATTATTTAAAGCCTATTCCATGCTGTAAGTGAACAAAGAGATAAATCACTTTTCACTTTTGAGTGTTTAGCAGTCTTGAGTCTTATTTATTCTAGGACTTCAGTTTTCATAACCACACTCAAAACAAGGCTTTGTGAATCTGAAAGAGCATATAACCACTGAAACAGGTCAGATTAACTCCTGCAGCAAAAGGAAATATTATTGTACAAAAATCTCTTGTCAATAGCTACATTACTCTAAGTCATCTCACTAAACATGAAGGGGTCAGGAAGTTTTAACAGATTTAAACACCCAAACAATGAAATAAATATTCTGAAGTATGTCCTATGTATGTCTTGTAATCTACAAAACAAAAATATGTAATCAAATTAATAATCTTTAACAGTTGGTTTCTAACATTTAACACCAAGCACTGACTTAACAGTGTCAATGGCAGAGAGCTGAGATACAACCCTTTTCCCATTTTAACAAATGAAATGAAAATGAGAGAAGCCATGAAGGACCAGAGCTAAAATGGACTGCTATAATCACCAAGCCTGATCTACACAAAAGACCTCACACAAAAGACTTCTTATGTTTTATTTATAAACAGACATCCATACCCACAACATCCAATTTTAATTTATCTTGGAAAGTTTTCAGTCACAACCTCCAAATACTAAATTAGTCATTATTTATGCCCATGGAAAATGCAAGGTCTGTTAGCTCACACATTTTCTCTTTTACTGGAAACACGAGTCTGACAGCTACCCAGTGCACAGGTGAAATGTGAGAGATGGTTACTATGAACTTTAGATAACCAAAATGAAAGACTGAAATCCAAGAAGCATTTGAAGACTGTATGAAGACAGTGAATGAAACAAAAGCCTTGCCTGGTCAGATTTTGTCAAGTCATTGAGCAGCTCTTCCATAGAGTAACTCCGTGTGCTCGAGTCCTCAGGCTCCAGGCTGGGAGCAGCCTCTCCCCCCTGGGGGATTGAAGGTAAAACATCAGTCAGTCTGCAGCCACAGGCTTCCATGCTCAGCCAGAGCAGCTACCCATGGGACACACTGAACAGCAGCACTTCTTTCACCAGCACAGCAACAAGAAACTAAGCTTCACTAATCTTCAGAACCACTGCCTGCCCACCTATGTTTCAAATCTCATCTGCACAAAGACTAAAGCAAGGTAAAATGATTCAGTTAAATCTTCTCTGAAAAGACCACTTTACACTGTCTTAATTCAGTTTGTTTGCTAAGGAGAGTTCCTCATTCTACTATGACTTCACATGTTGACAAACCCTCCCCTATCTCCCTGCTGCCCAAAAGAGGAGAAAAAGAAAATTCTAAGCTGACTTGCATCAGACAACCATTAGAAAATTACACGTGGCACATTTCAGTTGCAGCAGTCTTATCAGCAGAAAAACAGTAATTACACAAATCTGCCAGAACCTTGTAAAGCAACCTTTTCTTCTACAGCTAAAAATTCACCATCAAGTGCAGTGAATTCACAAAATAAAAAGTATCAGCACTTCAGGAGAAAAAAGTTTTAAACCCACCAGACCAAAACTAGCAAGAATTTACACTTGCCTTTCAAACTTTAAGTCACGGCTACAAAATATGCAAGCTGGTTTTGAGCAGTCCTTTAAAATACAGCACAAAATGTGGTAGAAATTCATACCCATTTTGTTTTCTAAGGGCTATCTAAAATCCTGTGGCCAAATACTGCAAATGCCAGTGTTCAGACCCAAAATGGGCTGCTGTGCTATACAACACTACGTGGTATTAATTTGAGAGAATTAAGGCATCCACTGAAGTGCAGGAGCTACAAATCTGAGCTGACAAACCTTAGAGACAACTGAGCAACATTTTCCCCAAATACTATTAACTCACATCCCAGTCCCTAAGATGAAATAGCATCAATGGCTGAAGAGACAACTGATCTAAGGCAAACTGATCAAGGGCTGCAAAACTGCTCCTCTGGAGCAGGACAGCTCCAGCAGCCTAATTAGGAGTAATAGACACCTGCTTAAGATTTCTCATCTACCCAAGAGATGATCTTTAATGAGTGAAAACAACAGCCTAACATTAATTTTCACATCTTTGGGTTTAAGTTCAGAAATCTGCTTACCTATGCATCCACATTAACAGAATGAAAGGAAGAATGCTGCAGAGTAGGAAGTCATTTACCAGTGGCTTCCCAGTCTCAAAGCTTACTTAATCTTTCCAGTATTATTGCATCAGACATTAAATTCAAGCAGAACTTCTTTTTAGGCAGCCAGATGAACAGGAATGCTATTTGGCTGCACAAGCTGGCAAAAAAATAGAGCTACCCTAGTGCAATGCTTAAGAAACCTACAATATTTAAAGGGATTTTTTATGGTCAGGGAGCTCTCCACTTAAGTCAGCTAGAATGCTCCATACACATTTTCAAAGTCTGTTGTGGCATATAAAAGCTTTTTTGGAATGAGGACTGTGATCAACACTACTACAGATTGCTGGAGGAAACAGGAAAACCAATGTATCAATACTACCCCCCCTGTTTAGAACAGGACTGATTCTGTACCTGGGTAAATAAATCAATGAATGGAATTACCATGATTTTCTAACTCAATAGCTTGGGAACTCACTATGCAATGCAAGATGCAGAAACTTGCCACGAGTTAATCAGGGTGGGACAATTACACTCAATTAAACTAAAGTGCTGAGTAAAGTAAAAATGAAAGGGACCACAGCTTATTTATTATTCCTTTCAGAAACACATTTTAGCCTTCTTAATTTTCATTGAACAGAAGGAATGCAAAGTGATAAATACTGACTTGAACCAAATAATCTTCAATCTTCTCTTTAGGATAACAATCATCTGTACATTGTTTTTAATACAACACAGATGGAAGTGGCATCATGTGGCCTAGACTTACCCAGCCCATCACCTCCTATTGTGGCTCTACAGAGCCTCACACTTCCCCAATGCCCACTTCTAACATCTGGCCCCCAAATTAAAAAGAAAAAACCAAAGCCATCAGAAGCTTTGCTATTCATTCCTTCTCTTGCCCCAAACTATCCACCTGAATTGTTGCATGACTGCAACAAATGAAGTAAAGGAGAATAAAAACGTGGGAAGATATCACTGCTCAAAGAACAACTGAGTACATCAAACATGGTGGCCAAGAAGACCCTATGAAGAATTTCATTTAACAATTTAATATTTAGTCAGAATGAGTAATCAGCATGATGTGTTCAGCATACCTTTTCCTGGACATTTTCATCCTCACTGGCCAGGGCACAAGCATCACCTGAAGCATACTGCACCGCTGATGAGAGAGTGTCTTTACAAAAGACATTCCAAACAGGAAGCCTATAAAAGAAGTCAAAAAGCTTTATTTAAAATGAAATTTTAGAATTCCTGCAGCATTGTCTCCCTCAATCTTCTTCAGCTGTTCCCATGAGGCATCTTAAAAATACAAGTACAGTTCAGGGATAATCATTCATAAAATCCATTTGAGGATTTACTAGAAGTAGTTAGCAACAGAAAACAACATAAATTTACTACTTCCAAAAGAAAAAAGTATCACCAAACCAGATCCTGGAGTGTCACCACATCAAAAAGTGAAAGCTGGCACAAATTAGCTAAGTTACAGCAAGTTAGGAACAACTTGAATCAACATCCTTTGTCATAAAGCAATGAGATATTTTTAGCAATCATTATTACTAAGCAAAAACTTCAGCCACAGACTAGAAAGCAAAATCTCCTTAATCCCCTGTACAGAGCCTACCTGAGAAGGTTTCATATAGTCAACACCACCAAGCCCATTTAAGAAAATTAGAGAAAATAAGTACACAAAAAGAAAAAGCCCTAGGCAAAACCTCCCATGAGGTTTGTGTTGTACTTTTTTCCACCAGCTTTAGTTGTCAGCAGAAATGGATTTATTTCTGCAGAACACTTCTACAAGCACTTGTACTAGAAGGCATCTTTTCTTTCTCTTCATACATGGTCCCTCCACATTCTAGGGAGCATTTGCACAGTGAATCATCAGGCTTGGAGGTCCAAAGGTTTTCACCCTGATTTCAATCAAGGCCAGCAGAACATGAAGCAAACTGAGCTTTTATGGAGTCTTCAACAATGCTGGAACAACAGCTAGCCACCACTTTAAACACAAACATTTTCCATTCAGGAAATGCTGTTTACATAACAATCAGGTGATTGGAATGACCTCTTGTGAACAAACACAAACATCACCCTGCACCCTGAAAACAAGAGCCTCCTTCTCCTCAGAGGAGAGAAAGGGCTATAGCACAGAAAAATCTGCAGGCAGCAACCTTCTGACAATGGTTTTGAGAAATGAAACAGTCTTAACATTAATCATAACAGTAAGATTATTAGTAGGTCATTATTCACTTACACAATTGGGATCAGTACTGCTTGGAATTTGAATTACCAGCTCTCTTCAAAACTTGAATATCAACTTTATTGGGAAGTCTGTGCAGTGTAGACTCCCCCACCAAGAAGAAGCCCATGAAACAACAGACCACAAACAAGTCCTAAAATTTTAAGTTTCATGCATATATATATATATATATATATATATATATATTTTTTTTTTTTTTTTTTTTTTTTTTTTTCACACACACACATACTTTTTCATTGGCTCTCTCCACAGCAGAGACAGTGAACAAAGAACTTGTAGGATCTGACATATTATTATGGAGATGAACAAGAGAGGTGCTCCACCTCAGTCTCAGCCCCAAAGCACCTCAGTAATTTATCTTCTTTTTGAGGTAGCTTCTTTCCTCTATACTAAATGGAAGCCTTTAAGTCAGGCAGAAGCAGCTACAGTTAGTGGAAAATAAAGAACTGAATGTAAAGTATGAAAATAGCAATAACCACATATTGTGGCAGGTACAAAGTCTCACATCTCAGTTGAGAATTAGGCATAAGCTTCTCATGTAAATTCCCATCCCATCATGTAGTTACCTGTTGTACTGAGTTTTCCATCAAACCTCTGTCCTACCCTGTGCACAAGAGGCTCATTTCAGAGCATGAATGAAATGTTACCAGATTTCTATGGCCTTATTACTTAGCTCTCACTTGGAAAAATTAGTTATGCAAATATTTTGAGTCATTTATATTTCTGAAAAGGGGTTTCAATCATTTCATGGTGAAATTCCCAAGCTCTTAACGCCAGTACCTCTCTTTTGAGATATAAGAACTCCCTGTTACTTCATAAAAATACACCAGAAACATCAAATATTATAGAGAATCATCCCACTCCTTCATTACTCAGGCACAGGCATTTGTTTCCCATTTTGCCTCCACTCTGGGGAGCACCTCGGGTGAGCTGCACAGAACAGCAGTAACTCCTTGGGGGCAGAAAAGGAAAGATTTCAATGGCTGTGAATTGGCATTTTAAAACACAAAGGTCTACCCTCACAAATGCATGAATAACTCCTTTAGTACAAAAAGCACAGAAGGCATATATTTCTTACCTTAATCTATTGAGATTTCATGCAAGAAATCAGGCATTATCAGGTCACAAACACAGATTTTAGAAGAATGCAGACTGGCAGCTCAGATTTAAGTTACACTGACATGATCTGTGTCCAATGTCTTACTTATTTTCCAAAATTCTTCTTGGTCTACTCCCCAACTCCAACATTATACCTCAAGTCTCCCAAAAGCCCTCCAAGCTAGGGAGGGGACTGAGAACTCTTTTTGTGTGTGCCTGCACCCACAGGAAAACATAATCCCTTCCTGCAGCAGAGCATGCAGCTCACAGGATGCATCACTCAAGTGCCAGCAAACTCTGACATAGCACTCAGAAGACAGACTCACATGAGACCAGCCAGACTGGGAGAAGTCAAGTTAATAATCTTATCAACACAACCAGTAGTAGTTTTTTTTCTTCTGACTTTTAATATTTTGAATATTAATTCAAAAGGCCTCTTTAGCTGAAAAGGAGAGACCTCACAATAAAGATAAATTGCCAAATGGCACAGCACCTCTGTTAACCATCAAAAAAAAACCAAACAAAGAAACCAAGTGTTAACTTACAGAGAGCAAAATTTCACTTGAGTTTAATTGACTTGCAGTGTACACCCAGTGGAAGTACAGCAGTTTCTGCACACACTAATCTGTCTTTCCCTGCCTTGTGACCCAGGAGTGGGATCTGAATGCTGACTCAGAACTGAGCAGACCTAATGCCCAAATGAGATCAGTCCCTAGAGACACTGTCTCAGGTACGAGATACATCTTCAAATGAAGAGATTGCTCCAAACACATAACCCACAGCTGCTGACTTACGTGGATACTGAAGTTTTCAACAGTTCCATTTTTGTAAGCATGACTCAAAACACCACCTGCTATTAAATCTCATCAAGAACAAAGGAACTTCAGCATGACTCTTTGTCCTATCATTAATGCAGTTTTAAAGCCATTTTCTCTAATAACACCACGAACTTTCCAGCTTAATGTGCAAAAAACCCAAAAGCAAATGCTACAAGTTCAGACAAAGCAGCAGGGGTGGGTGGGGGAATCTTTACTCTTCTCAGGGCAGGCTGATACTGTGGTTGCCCACTGAAGCAGAAATGCTGCTCAGCCCTATCTGGATGGTTCACTGCACTCACTGCTACACAAATTGGCCATGCTCTGCTGATGAACCTTCTGCTTTTGAAAAGGAACACACTGAAATTCAAAAGTACAGGTGGTTTTGAAATTGCAGTGTAATTTCATGTGAAAGACGATCCAGTTCTGATTTAGCTGAAACTCTTCAAGTAATTGTGACGAAGGCTGCAGAAAACTACCAGAGATAATGACGCTATGGATAACTGTTCTGACAGGCATAAAAATCAATCATACGAATTACAGCTAAAAAAAATCCAAAATATGAAGGTAAGAGGAGTTTTTCCACAATTTGATCAGAGAGAAACAGCTTAGGCTTTCCTTTCCAAAGACTTCATACAACACTGACACACAGCTTCAGTTCGAACACATCTGTCCTCAAAATTATTAGTTTCATAAAGTCTCCCAAAACAAGACCTATTTCTGGACACTGGAGAGTGAAGCAGTTCAGAACAGTTTACATTTGGCACCTGCAAGACAGAGGAATTTGAAGCAAAGGGAAAAAAGGAATTTATCACCAGCGCACCAATTCCAAGCCCTGCCTGCAGGGGAACCACTGACAGACCCCAGAGCGCTGCGTTACCAACAGTGCAGATGTGCCAGTGCCCAACAGCTAAGAGGGAAAGATGTCCCTGTCCCTGCCAGGTGACAAGTGACAAAACATTCACAGATCACTTCAGAGAGGCCTGTTCAAGAGGAAAGAGGAGGGGTTTGAGCCAGCAGAGCAGGACTGTGAGTGGGGAAGAGGCACCTGTTTGCTGAAGATCACCACCTTCATTAGAGAGTAACTGACTTCAGATAAACGAGCCCGAAACGATAAAAGCTGTGAAAGGCCAAGGAAGGCACCAAAACACCTTCTGCTGTGAGCAAGTCCTACAGGTCTGGGACTGCTTTCACCAGCTAACTGACAAAGAGAAAAAAGGCTCTGCAGGAATGAGGAGCTCAGCAGATCCACAACCAAACTCTGCAGTCAGCAGCAACCTGCCTCTCAGCCACTGGCAACACAGGAAAAACAGCAAAGGCAGGGAACCCTCCTCTCTCCCCAGCAACTTCATGGAATCAATCTTTCTCTCTCATCAGTTCAGCCAGGGAACTCTCATTTGAGAGCCTGCAGAACAAAGTAAATGTCATGGAAAATGAAGACCAGGACATTATTTCAACCAGCCACAGGAGAAAAGCCACTTGCAAGACACTGAACTGCTGCAACACAACCTCCCCAGACACAACACTCATTTCTACACGTGAAGTGGAAATACATCTTGATAAATGCAAAGAAGAACCATTAATCTTCTTCAATACAAGTAAGAAAACCCCAACAAACAAAACAACACCATTCATTTAGAAGTCATTTATTACCACAGAAGAGCAGCATGTGTTACTAAGATAATTTTGAAAGTTATGATGGACCTTTAAGGGAGGAAAAAGCTGAAAACTAAAACTACAGATCTAGACTAAGCATCACTGGTATCACCTCATTTCCTACCACTAACTCGATTCAC
The DNA here is from genome assembly GCF_027477595.1 of Haemorhous mexicanus. Classification (NCBI taxonomy): domain Eukaryota; kingdom Metazoa; phylum Chordata; class Aves; order Passeriformes; family Fringillidae; genus Haemorhous; species Haemorhous mexicanus. Next base: position 28,196,458 of record NC_082349.1, read on the forward strand.
ATGCTCAAAAAAACCCAAGGCCAAAACAGCTGAAATTGGAGCATTTTTGCAAATCCTTTACCAATCTGTGTTATTTTGCAATTAAGTTTTTAATAGCTTGCCCACACTTTGCAAAGAATGTGCTCTCCAAACAGTTATTTCACTTACTCAGAGGAGCCAAATACAAAGATACTTCTGATCACACTGAATCTCATAGCTGCATACAATGAGATTCCAAGCTTTGGTTTCAAATAGGGCTTTCAGCATTTTAAATACCATCAGCATGCAAAGCTTGCAAAAGGAGGTTCCAGGAGCACCAGATACTTTATCAGATTGAACTAATTTACTGCATCCCCCCTTCAGTCACACAGGAATCTGCACCCTCTGCTCTGACCTGGAGATTATGGAGACATTCCAGTAAGTCCTGAGGGGGAAGAAAGTCAGCTCTGAGCCAAGGAATGCTCAGATATCCAAACCAAGAAGACACAGGGGAACACAATATTTGCTCTTGACTGTCCACTGTTGCCCAGGTTAAACAACAGAAAGCAACTTTATTCCTTGCTTGCAGTGCTCCCAGGATTATTCCCTTTCTCTCCTGGAAAAGGCTGCTGAGATAACCACCTTCACAGGACTCTGTGACCACAACAGACAACAACCTACATTAAATGCAGGTTCCAATGTAACACTGAAACAAACACAAACCTCTTCTTTGTCGAAAGGAGTATCCAGGTGCCCTACTTCAGGCACTAAAAGCAGGGCAGATGTCACAACCCCCTCTGGAAGCACCCAAAGGAACAGGCAGTTCCTGGTGTTTCTTGGAAACAGACTTCTGCAATAGTGAAGGAGGATTGCAGTGTATCAGAAGCTCCCTGCATTCTCAAACTCTAGTTATTTTCTCTGATGCAAGAGTTTGGGGAAGAGCACCCCCTCCAGAAAAAAAAAAAACTAAAACAACCAAACAAACCTGATAGGAACCACAAAGACTACAGGAAAACAGCATAGCCATGCACTGTCAGTAAACTTTAAGGCTTTTGGAGGCTGTAGAAATGTCTGACTTACACACTTCTCAAGACTCCCCTCATTGCTTAAATTCATAGCACAGCAACAGCAGTGTCAGAAACAGCTGCTCTGCCACAACTCTGCTAAAAACCAACCCTCAGTGCAACGCAGCTCAGCAGAGTGCCAAGGAGGGGGGTGTTACTGGAGTGCAGCAATGTGAATTTCAGCCTAGAGCATTGTAAAGCTGCTATCACCTGACTCCCAGACATGTATGATGTATTTTTAATAGGCTTCTTATCTGTAAGGGATTTCAGCATGATCTTGATTACCATTTCAACACCCAGCCAAGCCAAGTCATTGCCATTGCTTTGTGCACCTGAGCTGATTTTTGAACTGTTGGAACCTTTGGCTAATATTCCAATCCAGTTTGTCACTCACATCAACATGTTCACTCACCCAAGCTGGGGGACCAGTCTGCCTGTTACACCAGATCAGTATTTCCAGCAAGAATTAAAGTTTTTAGATTTACAGTTCTAAGTTAACCTGCTCTTGGCTAAAACTTCTCATGCACATCCTCTCCAGGCTGCAGCACCTCCAGAGTGAACTTTAAAAGATACTGCATGTCCTCCCCTTGAAAGAGGCACAGAACTTCCCAAAAACTGGATCAGTAATGAAAGCTAAAGACAAGAAAAAAAACAACTCTGTACAAGACTCACAGTAAGAACATCAAAGTGAAAAAGAACTAATAGCAGGTTGCAGAAAGACGTTTCAGAAAGAGTTCAAATGAAGTGTTCAAGGGAGACACATTTCACTGCAACAGGCAAGGTCTCCTACACCAACACAGACACCTCCTGACGGGGTAGAGGCCACTTCAGTACACCATTTGCATAACAAACAAACTAACTTGAAGTTTCTAGGACAAATCATTTAGAAGAGACTGCATAAAAGCAGTTCACTGATTTTCAAATAATTTTAGAAGGCAAAATATTCAATAATTGATTGAGCCAAGCACTTGGGCCCCTGCTTGCATGTACCACCTTCAACATGAGCAGGCTGTAAGCTGGGCACATTCGATTTTAATTTGTAGGAGTCCAAGAGTTCCAGGGCAGCTTTTGTCCCAGCCTTAACCCCAGAGCAAAGACCCTTCCAAACAGGATACTCCATACCTAGGAACACACACTTTCCATTCTGAAATCAGAAGCCTGGAACAACACTTCTGATTGTATCAGTGCTCAAATAATTTTATTTCTTCCTGCTATAAAATGCACACGCAGTGTTTATTTTAGTATCAGCCTTCTGAAGAGATTTAAGTACTCTGGAAGAGAATCAGCAGATAAAATTCTGAGCCCCACTACAGGCCAGTTACTCTTGATCATGAGGGCACTCATGAAAAAAAAGAGGATTTCAGTGGTAAGGGGCACATTAATGAGGCACACTGGAACACAAACCTCTCACTCCCCAGCTCTACCACTCACAATTTGTGCAATTAACAGAGGTGAGCTCTAGGTGTGAGCCACAAGTCAATAATGAGGCAAATAAATGTTCAATCAGCAAAAGCTCCACTGTGAGATCGCTGGTGTGATTTGCACAGCTCTCACCTGTGCAGCAGCAGCACACAGTGAACCTGCTGGTGCTATCACAGTGCCAGTCCAGCACTGGGGCTTTCAGAGCTCCTCCTGGGTTACAGCTTTCAACAACCACACCTTCCAAAGCAGACAGGACTGAAAATGCAAAGCCAAACTAGAAATATCTTCTCTCATTAAACTCCACATGAATCCACACATTCATAGGTGTGAATAAAAACCAGTATCCCTTTCCACTGCACTTGGTAACCCAGGCTTCACTCCTGGCTCTGACACAGACCCAATCCAACCTTCAGTTTTCAGGGTATGTTCCCGTGGTGGATTTCAGTCAGAGCTCCTAGGCCAGGGCTCTGCCATCAAAACATCTTGCTGCTCAATCACTTTGACACAAGGCATTTCCTCATGCAGGATACTCACAGAGTAACAGCTGAAGGATCCTGAAGTGTACATGCACTGACCCCCATCCCCCTTTTACTCACAGCTGTAAACCCAACCAGCAGAGTTAATGAAAGCTAAGTAGGTCAGGATATGGCAATGAACTTTCTGGGATAGAAAGACAAATTACTGGATGCACTATTTCTTTATTAAACTCCCAATTAACACTTTGGAAGTGCAGCTTATGGCAGGCAAAAACTGATGTCAGAATAATTTATACAGGCCACTCTTCAAACAGCCATCACAGCAGGTCTCACCTCAGATAGTCCAGGTATCCTACAAGCTCCTAAACCTACTCCACTCACTCAGCTCTGGATAGTGGCAAGCTACAAAGCACTGCAAGTTTTAAATGTATTTTTTACATTATGATCATGCACACAAAGGGATTAACTGGAGCATTAAGGAGGTCTCTGAATACAGGATAATAGAAGACATTTGTCAGGCACAGTGGAGGCCCCACACTGCACAGATGCCCATTATTTTTGGAGCACTACTTTCCTGAGCCATACCTCCAGCAGAAGTATTTTCCCCAAAGCCATCCTGCTCTTTTGAAACTTGGAACAATCCTGTTGGCTCAGGGCTGTCAGAGCTGTTGCTGGCCCAGCTTCAGAAAGCCTCAAGTACTAATAACTGACCCAAAGAGCATCACATTCCCTTTATTGAAAAAGCACAATTTGGCTAACAAACCCCTACTCACTCTTCTGCTTTTCTGTGCATCTCCTAAAACACTGCCACATTTTTCAACGTCCAGGATGACATCTTCAAGTTCAAGTCAATTATTTTTTCCCCCACTTGATCTTTACTAATCAGTAATTCCCCACTGAACCAACCTTCTTAGCTGAGCTTGAAAATGCATCATGAGAGATTTTGAAAATTCCTATTTTTAGCTTAGTTTCAAGGAAAGAAGCAACAGCTACTCAGAAAGAAAATAAAGCCCAGGTCAAAAAAAAAAAAAAAAAAAAAAAGGCAAGAAGTCCAAAACAGCTCCAAGTGTTCTTTGAGCAGTTGTTTTGTCTCATGGGTTTTTCCCTGACTTTTGGGGTTCCATTTGATCATCTGTTGGCCACCAGTTACATCTATAAGGAAAAGATTTCTCTCCTAATAGCACAAAGTCCTTTGAAAATTACATCTCAAAACAACTAAATTTAAAAAGCCAATTTATAACACAATTCCTTCCATTTGCTATTTGAAGTTTCTTAAGTGCTGAAGTGAACAAAGGTGCTGATTTTCTTTACAGTAAGAAGTTAAATAAATCACAATTTATCAACTTCAACAGTCCACCAACAATGCATGAACCAACAGACTTCAAGACTTTTTAATTACAACTCTGATGTGGCTACTGAAATTAATGCAGGTCCCAAAGCCATCCTGCAGCCAGGATTTAAAACTGTCTAATGTGAATTCATGCTTGGACAGCAGACTAGAAAACTGGAGTTGCATCCCTCAACATTTAAATTAATCCACTGGCTCCTATCCAAAAGCAGCCAGTGAGCAGGCTGCTTTTCTCAACTCTAAAAAAGAGTTTTGCATTGGGGCACTCCAATGCCAGCTCTGAGATCAGTTAAGACACTGCCTGAAAGAGCAATCCCTTTTGAAGGGTAACAAAAAGAGCAGCTCCATTCCCCTCCTAACCACACCAAAGATGAACACAGAAGCTGTCAGAGATCTACAGAACAGATACATTACTCCAACCAGATAGCTGAACATGACATTCCTTCTTTAATATGGAATTATCCTGAAAAAAGCCTAAACTTTTTCACTAAATCAAGTCCTGGTGAAAGAGCAGACTAAGAACACAGCAACAAAAAAAAAAGAACAGCCTGATCACCTATTGATCATTAAGTGAAAAACCCATTCCACCGACAAATTACCTGGAGGCAGGAACAGATTGTCAGCCCTCAAAGCACTCTAACCAAGAAACAAAAACTGCTTTCCAAATAAGAATCCTAGCTATACAACTAAAACATCCTGCCAGAACTTCACTGTCCAAGGAGTAAAAGCAAAGCAAAGCTGTCTGGAGACAGTTCATGAGGCTCACAGCTCACCTGATCAAACCCACGTGGCCAAGAGGTTTATTTGTTTTAAATTTTGCTAAGTGTAAACACAGCAACTGAGTTCTCAAGCACTTTTCAGAAGTGCTTTTGTTTCCAAACCCCAAAACGTGATGACACGAACCAAAGCTGCTTCAGGACTGTCCAAACACAGTAACACAAGCACCAGCAGCACATTTGCTTGGGTAAAATAGACGTGCCTGGGCTCCCACTCTTCACCCAACTGTGATACAAGCCAGAAGCTGAGGATGACTTCTTTTTTTAAGCAGACTATCTGAACAATCTACAGGAACTGTGCTGTAGTAATACACCCGAGTGTGGCTGTTCCATTTGCAATATTTGCAGTTTTCTGTTCAAGCTGGCTATCAGTTCTCAAACAGTGACTCACCAAGTTCAAAGAGGGCCAAAGTTTAAGAAGGTTGGAACTTACCATACAGAAATACATTCTACTAATATTTGTATTCTGTTGAATGTCTTGTCTTAAAGGAAGTTTGAGAAGAAAGCAAACAGGGGATGCTGGAACAAAATACAGTTCAGGTAATCACTATAAAAACGCTGTCAAAGGCATAATAGATTCAAAAATAAGAGAGTTCATTTGGCTCAACTTAACACTACTCCTGACAGACTCAGAGAAAGGGTTTCAAGAATAAGGCACCGTGATCTTCCACAGAAGAGGGCAAGAGCTCAGCCTCAAACTGGAAATGCAAGGATGCCTCCGGTAAAAGCACAGAGACAACAACACACACGTTTGACCCTCGGTGTGTGGGGTCAGCCCTCACCTGCCACCGCCGGGTGACCACTGCCGCTCCTGGCAGCGGGAATGGCCCTGCCGAGCGCTGTCCCCTTCCCAGGGTGTCACTACACGGGAACCCATCCGGGCAGCGCCCCACCTCCTCAGGGTGTCACTGCACGGGAACCCACCCCGGGCAGCCCCGGAGGCAGCGCTCACCTTCCCGGGCTGTCCGGGGAGGCCGCGGGGTTCCTCCCGCTGGAGGCACTCAAAACGCACCCGGGAGCGCTCCTGGGTCATCTGCCCCAGGTGTCCCTGCCCGGGCTGGGGGCTGCACCGGACCCTCTGCACAGCTCCCCTCCGACCCTGCCGGCCCTGCGACTGCCGCATCCCCCGACCCCCGGCTCTCCGCAGCCCGCCCAGGGAGCGCTCCCAGCGCGGCAGCGGGCGCGGCTGAGAGGCCGGCACTCACCAGAGCAGGGCGCAGAGTAGAAGGCAGGAGCCCAGCGCCAGGGGCCGGCGGGGCGGCTCCCTCATCGTCTCGCCGGTCTGGCTGGCGCGGCCGGGCCGAGGCGGCGCATCCTCCTGCGAGCAGCGGCGGCGCTGAGGGGGTTCGGCCGTTGTTGCGCACGGCCCCTCCCCGCGCGCGCGCGGCCGTTACTGCCCGCCGGGCCGGGTCCCCCGCCCCGCCCCTTCCACCGCCTCCCGCGCTGAGCTGGAAGGATGCGCGTCACCCGCTCCGCGCCGCCAGCCAATGGGCTGAGAGCCTCGCGGGCTGGCCCCGCTTCCCCACCCCGCCGATTGGGCAGCGGGCTCGCCTCTCTCCGCCCCGCCAAGGACCCCGCTCTGTGAGGTGTCCGCGGCAAACAAGCCGTTAAAGGGAAATCGCCATAGTGATAAACGACGGCTGGCGGCCAAACCACCGGCCGCGAGGCGGCTGAGGCGCGCCGCTGCCTCCGTTTCCAGGGGCATTTCAAGCACCGGCGCGCCCAAGTGACATCTCTTAATTATTTGTTTTTTATTTTGATCAGGCTTCCTGCAGGCTGCCGAGCGCTGAGGCCCGCAGTGGGAATAGCCGCGCGGGGGCTGCCGGGAGTTGTAGTTCCGGGCTGGAAAGGGCCGAAGTGCGGGTCCCCGCCGCCATTTCCCGTCGCCCTGAGGGGTCTGTGAGGGGTAGCGGGGCCCGGCTTCACCCCGGGCTCGTGGGCGCGCCCGAGATGTGTCAGCGCACATTTGTATCCATCGTGGGATCGGGGGCCGAGCGGGGAGCGCTCTTGGGAGACGCTCAGGGAGTGGAGGCCCGTTAGCATGTGGGATAGAAGCGAGGAGCCTCCCCGCACCGGGCCGGTAGAAGAACACCCCGGTTGTTACCAAAAGACACGAGGCGTTGTGTGGGTAACCCGGCTCAAACCTGCCCCTCCGCAGCGCTGGTCTCCACACTTAGGCAGGAAAACCTTCCCTGCGGCTCACTCCTGCCAAAAACACCGGCAGCTTCGGGGCTCTCGGTGAGAGAAGCGCGGGGGGAGCGGGGGCGAGCGGCCCGGCCCGGCCCGGGAGCCCTGCAGGGAGCAGGGCGGTGAGGCAGGAGCGTGCCACGCTGGAAACGTGCACATGGCAGGACTCTGACCGAGGAGGGACAGCTCAGCCCGCAGGAAGGGCGTGAATCACGGCGATCCCGGCAGCAGCAGTAGCAGGTCACAGCTGCTGTTTGCCCCAGAGCAGCTCCAGCCTCATAACCCGGCCCTTACAGAGCTGTGGGGTGCCGTGAATGCAGTCAGTCAGTTCTTTCCCTGATTTTTCACCCTGTAACTTGGTGCCTTCGTTAACACCTGGCACTCCCTGACCCTCTGAAATGCCCAGAGGTGCAGAAGCAGCGCAGTCCCACCCCACCCGCTGCTGCTCGAACCGGGTCCAGGAGAGCCTCTCCCCACCAGGCTGGGGGTGCCTCGGGCCATTTGCCCATCCCAACACACGGCCTTGGCCACACAGTACGTGTTGGACACAGCCAGGACCGGAGCATCCATCCATGAAGCGCTGGAAATGCAAACATCTGCTGATGTGGCTGCTGGAAGAGCTGGTAAACATTCATTAACCTCTTGCTGAGTACTGCCAGCCAGAGCTCCTGGCCTCAGTGCTGCCATGGGGTACGGCTGGGCGTGTTTCCATTCCAGGGGCAGGAATTCCTGCAGCCTCCCTGACCACTGGAGAAGGCTCTGAAGCCGCACTGGCTCAGCCCATGGGGCTGCTCCCTCCTGGCACAGCTCCCACACACTGTGATCCCGTTAGGAGTAAGCACAGCTTAGACCAAACACAGCCAAAGAGCTGTCACAGGGGACACATCATTTCCGTGGAAGCTTTACAGAGCTGGGATCCTGGAGGAAAAGCCCCTTCAAGTCAGTCCCGGAGAAGAGCCTGGATCAGCCAGGCAGGGTCTTGATGTCCCCACCTCTGCCATACCCACGTAGCAGTGCTTGCTAAGCTTGTTTCCCAACCGCTGATGAGCAATTCAAGAGTCAAAAAATGACAGATTACCCAATCTCCTAACTAGAGCCCCTAATTAACCTAAACCCAGTGGCCTGTGGGGTTACCAGGGAGCAAATATTAGTATGCAATTCTCAAAAAGTGCTGCATGTTTGTGGTAGGGGTTCTTTTGCTTGTTCTAGGCCAGATTTCTCATGGAAAACCCCAGGAGGAGGCGAGCTGGTGCAGTTCCTGTGACGTCCTGGGGCTGAATTTGAGCTCACCCTGCATCCCCTGGGCAGGGAACATCACTCTGCTGACCAGGGATAAAACCTGGGCTGTGGTGCTTGGCACTCCAGGCAGGGAAAGCTGGAGGAGGCCACCCAAGGGACACCTTAGAGGCAGCAGGAAGGAGGAGGTGGTGCTGTTTTACCTGCACAGTGATGGGGCAGTGCTTGTCAATTGCACCCCAACATTCCAACAGGCCTGGCTGTAGAGTGTCCCCCAGAGATATGGGCATTTTAGGACTACTGGAGAGACACCTGACCCTGGGGTACACCCTGGGCTTCTGCCTTTCAGCACTTTGCAGCATTTGTTTGCTGCAGGGGCAAAGCCTTCTCTCCCATTCATCCCTATCAGCTCTTTACAAAGGCTTCTTGTTTTCCCAAGTGTTGCCTTTTTATTCTCCTTTTTTTTTTTCACGTGTGATTTAATTCACACAAACTCCTTCCTCTTCTGACTATTGATCTTGGCTCCTTACTGGTTAAAATAAACTAAATCTTTCATAAGCAGGTTCTGACAACACAACTTTTGTTCCTTCCAGACTCAATTTCCTGTTTAATTTCCTGACCGTTTCTTACTTGGTAGAGGAAAAGCTGTAAATTGCAAAATTGCTCCAGAGACCTTCCTCTGACTTCAGATGAACCGTTAACCACTTGCAGGAGAGAATCCAGCAAACCAGCACAAAACTTGTAAAAAAACCCTCAATTTCTTTTATATCTTCGGCGATTCGCACCGAAAGGAAGGCTGTGCAAAAAATAAAGGTTGGAATCGTTTTCCTTGGAAAATCAAACAGGAGCAACTCCGCCTCCAGCTGAGCAGGTAATTGCTCTTTCATCAGTCAGCAAACTGCCTGTGACACACGGGCCGTGCCTCTGTGCTCCCAGATGGGGACATGGCCCCGCACGGGCTCTGATTCCCACTCCCACACTCCTTGAAATCCCGGAGGTGCCGAGACAGTCCCGCGGTCACAGTGACCGCCTGATCCAGCGGCACATTCCCGCCTGATCCTGCAGGCGGGCTCACCTGAGCGCTCTGTGCACGGAGCCTGTCTAGGGTTAATAACGTGGTTAGGGTTAATGAACGTGGGCTGGCGCCGGGCAGCCTCGGCGCGCAGGGACACGGTGACACCCGGCTGGGGCTGCCTGACCTGGAGCAGGAGCGCCGCTCCTCAGATCTGCGGCCAGCAGCCCCAGCCCGAAAGAGCCCGGAATTGTGGCACGGCTGGCACAGTGCCACTGCTCCCAAAGCAGGATGGAGCCAGGAGCACCTGTGACAGCCCCTGGGCAGCTCTTGCAGGGCACAGCCAGGGCCAGGTCTCCTCCACCTGGCTCTGAGCCCCCTCTTTAGTGGGGACTTAGTGGGGTTTTAGCTCAAAACCTGGAAGACGAAACTTCATGTAAGATGAAGAAAACGAATTGAGGTGGGAATGTCACTTTTGAAAATGTTTGTATTTTGGTTTCTCATTTCATGTGACTAAATTTTAACTTTGCCTAGAAATAGGAGATAAAATGATTGCTGCAGCAGGGATGCCCAGGCAGGGTACAGCTGCAGCATCTCCTGGCCCTGCTGCAGAGCCACAGAGCCTCTGCATGACAGCAAACACTCTGTCCTACAACCAGTGCTTGGGAATAGATGGAAAATGGCTTCCTGGGGAAGGGATCCACCTTATCCTGGCTGGCTGGTGTTCCAGGCACAACTGGAGCAGCACCTTGGCAATGCTGTGACACCAGTGCAGAGCCCTGGTGCTGGAGAACACAAACATGGTCAGCCACTGGGGAGCTTCTCTTGCCTTCTAATGGGGCTGATGGAATGGGGAAGGTCCAAAGGCTGCTGACAACCGTGACACAGAGAATCCAAATTAATTCATGCTCTCATGATGGAAGTGTGGTGTGGGCCTGGGGGCTTCCAGTGGGGTGAACCCACCATGGTAGGTGCCTTGGTGCCCCTGGTGCTTCCCAACACCTGCTGTCTGAGCTCCCCTGGGAAAAGAAAAATGAAATTTCACTGCAGAAACCAAGAAACTGCAAAACTTCACTATGAAAGTGTGAGGTTTTTCTTAGCCGTCATTTCTGGGAGGACAGCGTGGGCTGAAGCTTCCCCTTCCTCCTTCTCACTCTGCCCCTGGGGTGAGAGGAAGGGCTGGGAAAGCACCTGGTGCAGCCCAGGGCCGGGTTCCTCTATGGCTCTGGGCAAGTCAAGGCCACAGTGGGGGATGTCACAGGCACCTGGTCCAGCAGGGCAGGGCATCCATGGCTTTCTCAGCACAAACCCCAACCTGAGACCCACCCCCCTCACATCCCCGGGCTGGAGGGGGCTCAGAGCCCTGGGCAGCAGTGCCAGGAGCATGGCCGGGTGGCACAGCCCACACTGGAGCACCAGCACCTCTGCTGGATCCGAGTGCTGGGGATGAGGGCCCAAAAGGGCTCACCAGGCACACACAGGGAGCCCCATAGGCTCAGCTGCCTCCCTTCCCCCTTTCTGCCCACTGCTAAAATAAACTAAATTCCCACCTGGCTCCATCCCCTCCCTGCCAGATATTTAAAAATAGGCAGAGGGGTAGGGGGGGGCTGGCAGCAGGAGTGTCACTCCTCAGGGACTCAGGCTCCAGGGGAACAGGCACACCAGGCTCGCCTTCCCTGTGGTTTGGGGCAGGAAGAAGCACTCAGGTGTGAAACACTCCTCAGCCCCACATCACTGTCCTTACTGAGCACATGGGCTCCTGCTTGGAGCTCCAGGGAAGAGGGCAGGGAGGGCTCCTGGTGTGAATATCTCCTGGGAAATCACTGTGTTTCCATACTGTGGCCATGCTGTGCTTGAACAAAAGCTTCTTTACTTCTTTACTAGGCAAATGGGAAGGGGAGCATAGGGGAGGATCCTCTCACCGCATACCAGGCTGAAACAGGGAGTTGCAACCTCTTCTTGACCTGTGCACAGCAAGTATTTCCCCTGCTACACTTCCTAGAAAAACCAACAGTGTTTGCATACACAGTTTCATCCAGTATCCCCCTCCCCATGTAAAGAACAAAAATATCTCCGTGGCAGACACTAAAAACCTTGTTAGAAACTCTGAGTCCCTTCACACTTCTGACTCGGTGTCCCAGGGCTGCAAGGGGAGGGAAGCGGTTGCTGTAGGAGGCTCAGGGTGGGCAGAGTTGGAGCAGGGGAGCTGCTGTGGGGCTCCAGCCCCTGGGGGGACGTTGCTTTTACCCTCTGGGCAGTTGGGTTTTTCAGTGTTCTGCCACCTGCAACTGTGGAAGAGCTGGGTCAGCAGTTCACATCTCATCCCTACACTACACATTTAGGGCTAAACAAGGGGGAACAGAGTGAGAAAACACTGTGCAAAGCTTTGTTTTGGAGCCCCAGCCCGGCTATGCCAGGTCTTGGAGACACCCATGTGCACCGTAAGACCCTCCTTGTTCCCAAATCCCAGTTTTCACCTTCCAGCTTCCATGACAGCGGGCACTCATGTCCCATGGGCAGTTTTATGATTTTATCTCCAAGGTCTGGTTTCCTCCCTGCATCTCTGTGTTAGAGATGTGCCACATACAGCTGAAGGTCAAGCTGAGCTTACCTGAGCAGCTGAAGTTTGGACTCATCCTACCCTGGAGCACCCTGCAACTGACAGAGCACATTGCTGATGTCATTTTTGGCCGTAGTTTCCTAGGGGTTTTCTTTTTTTAAAGCCAATTAAAAACCAAAAAACATCTGTACTATGTGACAGCTTGACCCTGGTGAATTCCCCTGCAAAACAGGCCCTGCTGACCTACTGCCCTGGAGCTGGCCAGGCCCTGGGCTGGGCTGGCTTGTCCCTTTCTCCAGAGCCCACACCGGGTGCTGGGGAGGCTGTTTTGCCAGAGGGCTGCAGGGATCCATGCTGACCGTCAGGGAATGCCAGGAGCGAGGGAGCTCAGTTTCACAGCCCCCCCACGGCTGTGTGTTCCAGAGGTCAAATCCCTGCAGGCACGTGTCTTTCCACATCTCATCTCTCCTGCCCCAGATCCTCAGCCTTCCCATCTTTCTCCCCCTTTTTCTCTGGGCTCAGCAAATCCAAACATGGCAGATGCCAGTCCAGTGTGGGCTTCTCAGACCCAATCTCATTTGCCTGGACTGCTCTGTGAGCTCTGAGCAGGGTTTCTCCAGCAGCCTTGGTACCTCCTCAGCTCAGGAAATCTGACCTGCGCACAGGAAAGGGAGAGCCTGGGAGAGCTGGAGCAGCACCATGGGCAGGCCCTGCTGGGCTCCCAGGGCAACCAGCCCTGTCTGTCCCAGTATCCCCCCAGGGGGCTCAGCCCAGCTGCAAGGCTCTGGACTGGTGCTGTCCCAGTCCGTGCTGGGGACTGAATCCAAACAATCCTTAAATAGGTGACTGCAGGAGAGCAGGCACAGCCTTTGTCATGGGGCCTTTTAAGGCAGGAGACATCTCTGGACATGGAAAAATGCAGCAGCTGGAGCTGTGCCAACCTCCCCCCTCCCTGAGCAACATTCCTGTGGAGGGAGGGTTTGGCTCCAGGGTCAAAGGGGAAGGCTGGGGGATGGCTTGGCAGGGAAACGAGGCCCAGGGATCCATAGCTGTGCCCTGTCATTCCTGTGGGGTGACACAGGGGAAGAGCCCTGTCTGAGGGACAGGGAGAGGCACAGGACCCATCCTCCTCTGTGCAGCCTCAGGCTGGCTCAGACCCGTAGCAGAGTGTGCTGCTCAGTTATTTGGAAGCCTATTTCTGCAGCACAAATGATGGTCCCGTCCTGCAGACACACCTGGAGGCAGCCCGAGCCAGTGGTGGGGGAGCAGTGCCTGCATACTTTGATATTCAGATATCTCCAGTGGAGGTCCAGATCAATCCCAGCTATTTCAGTCCCAGCCTGTCACCTTTTCCAGCCTTCCCTCCAGACAACTTCAGCAGTGTATTCCAACATTGAGAGGAGGCAGACTCTAAACAAATCTGCAGCAGGGTCCCTTTGCAGAGGGCAGGGCAGAGCCAAGCCCCAGCACACACAGAGTTTGTAGGGCCATGGCACCCAGCTCCTCATCCCTGCATCTCAGCAGATGGGCTCAGAGCACTCACCACCCCACAGCCTCTCCAAAGGCCAGTGGCACTTGGGGACACCAAACTGTGAGGTGAGGGAGGTCTCATGGCGCAGAACCTAGAGTGGGAATTTAGATGCTCACAAAGGACTTTTGTATTCTTGACCTTAGCTATTGCTTATCCCTGCCAGGACAGCTCCCAGGAGGGCTGGGGGATGACTCCATGGCACAAGGTCCCCTCTGAGCAGCAGGGCCGGCTGGTGACAGTGACGTGGCGGGTCCCATGGCGGGTCCTGCCAGGACAGCTGTGCAGGCAGGAGAGTCACTGCCCAGGACAGTCACTGTCCCGGAGAGTCACTGCCCTGCGGCGAAGTCTGGGCCACCTGGGCAGGGCTGAGCTGTCCTTTGCACCGTGGGTGGTGCCACCACACGTGGCAGTCACATGCTGTCCCCACCCAGGGACACAGTGTCAGCACAGCAGTGGCAGCTGCTTCGTCCCAGACCCTGCTGGGCTCCCCCAAGCACCAGGTGAGTGCCAGGCCCCATGGGTCTCGGCCCTGGGCTGGCATTGCCAGGGTGCAGAGCCAATTCCAGAGAGATCCCCTTATCCGGGTGGGCACCCGTGGGGGGCTCCAGCTGCTGTGCTGGATCTCCCCGAGGGGTTTGGCTTTGCTGATATCACCCAGCATGGCTCAGGAGCACTGTGAGTCACTGACCAGCCCCAGCCTCCCACTCCCCCTGCCTCCAAAGGCACTCTGCTGGCCCACAGCAGAGATTTGAAAGGGCACACAAAGTACCCATCACCTCTGTTCTCTCCACTGGGGTTTTCACATGGACCTGACCATGTGGAAGCAGCCTCATGCTCCAGCCCAGCCTGCCCTTCTTGGTCTCCAAAGCATCACAGATGTGCAGAGCCCAGGGCCAGGTTACAGCAAACCTGCTGCCACCACCCACAGTGAGAGCACGGAAGGTGGCATTCCTCTTCTGTGGTGGTCGTGGCAACTTTCAGGCAGCAGGAATGGCTCTCTGCCCTCCCAGCTTTCCTCTTGCATGCCCCAGCTTTACTCCATGACTTTGGGAGAAGGACATTTCTTTCAAAATCTCAAGTTCCCAGGCCCTGGGCACCAAGGCAATGCCAGCAATCACAGGAGCTGGCAGCACTCCCTGTCCCTGTGGGCACTGCCTTGTGCACATGGTGGCACGTGCACGGCTCTGTGCAAAGCGTGGGGCTGGGGGCTTCCAGGGAGGGCAGCTGAAACCGAGTCCAGCTCCATCCTGGCTTGGAGCCCGCTGGCATCGCCCCTTGGCAGGGGGTACCTGCACAGGGTGAGCAGCTGCTTCTGCCCTGCTGAGCAAGTGCAGTGACACAGAGCTGGGAGGTGGCACTTTTGAGGTGTCACTGTGGTGTGGCTCAGCCTGAGGCCCCCCCAAAGGCACAGCAGCAGTGTGGGTGTTACCTGCTGCTCTGCACGTATCTGATGAGGTGGTATGTGTTTGGAGAGTCCCCCGTGGCAGGCTCTGGGTGAAATCAACTGACAGCTCTTTGCCTGTTGCCGCTGGGACAGCAGGGCCATGAAGGCCCCTTCCCACAGCACAAACCGGGCACTGTTTGGGGCTGCTTTGTCCCGGGCCAAGGCCTCTCAGGTGAGGCCAAATGAAGCAGCTTCTCAGCAGCAAGAACCTCTTTGGGGCTGGGAAGGCTCTGACCTGAGCACAAACAAACACAGACTTAGGGAAAACACCTCTGGCCTCTGTGAAACCTCCTTTAATATGCCCTTATCCCCTTGCTGCACACGCTGAGTCTCTTTGGCATGGGCAGCACAGGAGATGGATGTCCCTGCAGAGCTGCCTCTCTCCAGCGCTGCTCTCCTCCTCCTGCTCCTCTCTCGGGCAGGGCAGGACTGAGCTGTGAACAGGTAGGAGCTGCAGGGGAAGGGCGCCCTGTAGCATCACACCCACATTCCTGAGCTGCCTGCCGGAGCCTGGTTTGGCCAGAAAAGCAGGTGCCTCGCTGGACAGGGACAGGGAGTGGGGCTTGCAGCATGGGCTGGGGTCATGCTCCCAGCAGCAAGGCTGGGCACGCACCGAGATGTCCAAGCACAGAGAGGCCCTGGTTAAATCCCATCGGCCGGCTGTGCCCTTCTCGGCGGCTGCAGGAATTCAGCCCTTCGCCACGGTGTGGGACCAGAGCAGGAGCATCCCTCCTGCCCGCTGGGCCGGCTTGCGGGCCCAGGTAGAAGCGAGACAGCGCCCAGTACCCACTGGCAGCAGCTGCGAGTGGGACAAGGACTTGCGGCTCTCGGGAGGAGCAGATCCCAGCACGGAGCTGCGCTGTGCCCTGAACCCACCCCCAGAGGCTGCTGAGGCTCACACGGAACGGGGAGCGCAGCCCGGGGGGGAAGTGACCCGTCTGAGGCATGGCGGAGCCCGGCCCTGGTACCCTGCCCCCGGTCCCTGTCCCGCCCGGGGCTCTGGCCCGTGTCCCGCCCTTCCGGCTCGAGTCCCGCGGCTCCGGCCGGGAGGTGGCAGCCGTGAGCGCCCCGGCGTCCCTTGCGCCACCTCCGGCAGCGGCGGCGGCGGCGGGGCCGGGGCTGCAGAGCACCCCCCGTGCCGGGGCCATGGAGCCGGTGCCCGGGCGGCAGTGGCAGAAGGTGCTGTACGAGCGCCAGCCTTTCCCCGATAACTACGTGGACCAGCGGTTCCTGGAGGAGCTGCGGAAGAACGTGCACGCCCGGCAGTACCGGTACCAGGCCGTGGTCTTCCAGTCGGGAGTCGTGGTGCAGCAGCTGTGCAGCGTCTGCGTCTTCGTGCTCACCTGGTGGTATATGGACGCCGGGATATTGAGCCCGCAGGGCCTTTTCGGGGCGGCGCTGGTGTCCTCCCTGCTCGGCTACGTCCTGTTCGACGCCGTGGACGGCGGGGCCGGGCGCTGGGCGAGCGGGCGGACGCGCTGGGCTGACCTCAAGAGCACGCTGGTGTTCGCCGCCTTCACCTACGGCTTCTCGCCCGTGCTGAAGACGCTGACCGAGTCCATCAGCACGGACACCATCTACGCCATGTCGGCCCTCATGCTCCTGGGGCACCTCATCTTCTTCGACTACGGCGCCAACGCCGTCATTGTGTCCAGCACGCTGTCCCTCAACATGGCCATCTTCGCCTCGGTGTGCCTGGCCTCGCGCCTGCCACGCGCCCTGCACGCCTTCGTCATGGTGACCTTCGCCATGCAGATCTTCGCCCTGTGGCCCATGCTGCAGAAGAAGCTGAAGGCGCGGACGCCGCGCTGCTATGTGGGGGTCACGGTGCTCTTTGCTCTGGCAGCGCTGGCAGGGCTGGCCACGGTGTCAAGCGTGGGCGCTGTGCTCTTCGCCTCCCTGCTGCTCGCCGTCTCCTGCCTCTGCCCCTACTGCCTCATCCGCCTCCAGCTGCTCAAGGACAACATCCACGGGCCGTGGGATGAGGCTGAAATCAAGGAGGACCTCTCCAGGTTCCTCATGTAGGCCTGGGGGACCCTCTGCTGTCAGCAGTGGAAGGTCCTGGCTGGGGGACGGCCCTGTGGGGGTTTACACCTGAGCCAATAAAGTCTCTCACAAGGACCACTCTTGCGTTCCCCCCAGGATCTGCATCCAGCCCTGACTTGTGAGGTTGTGGTGAAGCAAGGAGCTGAGCCCTGCAGGGCTGTGGGCAGGCGATTTGGCTCTGGCCATGCAGCCCCAGCCGGGGGATACAGAGGATGTGTCCCACGGAGTGTCAGCCCCAGGACCCTCAGGGTGTGCAGGGGACTGGGCACTGCTCGGGGAGGGCTGGAGGGCAGGGCCTGGTGAGGTCGCTGGGGCAGTGGGGGCTGATGGAGCTGCAGGGCCGTGCATGAGGGCTCAAACGGAGGCAGAGCCGTCCTCAGCTGCACCGCCGCCCTGGTGGGTGCCAGAATAGCCTCACATCACCCCCAAACACCACATAACCCTAAATCCTGTAGGAGAGGGGGGGATGAAAGGGCATCACGCCTTCCTCTCACCTCTGACCCCTTTCCAGAGGCAGATCTGGCCTTGCTGCGAGGCACAGGGATGGAGCTCAGCACAGACCCCATGGGCGCACATCCAGCTGCTGGGGGGATGCCAGAGCCCGTGAGCTCCCACCCGCTCCCGTCTGACCAGTGTCCGTCTGTCCGGCAGCGCTCCCACCACGACAGAGGGCGCTCCCGGCAAACGAGTCCCGCTGGAGGCCGGGCGGGGACAGGGAGCCTCGGTGCCGGGACCTCCCCTGTCCCTGTCTCTGTCCCCCTCCCGCGGCCAGCCCGGCGAGCAGAGCCCTCCGGAGGGGCACCCCAGGAGCGAAGGGATGCCCACACCTGCCCCAGCCCCATATCCCAGCGCTGCATTTGGCACCGCCCCGGGGTTGATGGAATTTCTCTTCCGGAAAAGCTGCAGGAGTGCAGCGTTCTGCTCGATTTTCCCCGTCCCAGCGAGCCGGCGCTGTTCAGGCGCTCCTTTCTCGGAAATGAGCAACCCCCGGCGGAGTCCCCAACACCTCCAGCGCTTTGTTACTGCTCTTGCCAAGTGTTAAATGTTGCTGCTGTCGTCGTGGTAACGACTACATCTCATTTTGCTTTTAATTAAAACCTGTAGAGGTCTGGAGCCCGTGCTCAGGTCTCACAGGGAGCACAGCCAGCCAGATGCTCCGAATCAAGATGACATTTTTTAGCTCTGCAGAAAGGAGACTGTTTTTTCACAGGAGGCTTTCCCAGAAAGCTGCTCGGTGACCCGATGTCCCATCTGACACTGGGCTAATGCCAGTGTAACGCTGCCATCCCAAACAGATTCACAGAGCCCATTGCTATAGGGGCAAGGCTGGAATGTAAATCAAAAATCAACCAAATCTCGTCTGCTTGGCCCCTGGCTATCACAGCAGAGGCTGCAAGAAAGCAGAGTTTCTGTTGCACCCACTCCTCCAGGGGGGAATACTTCCCCACAAAGCACCTTTCCCAAATTCACACTGTCAAAAGTAGCTGTGGGTTAGGAAAGCTGCAGGCATTGACCACTCAAACATTTCAAGTGGTGGAGATGGGCACAGGCTGCCACCTTGCCCTCAGCCTGAACAGGGACCTGTGCAGGTCCAGGGACCCACAGCAGGCTCCATCCCCCAGCTCCAGGGGATGCAGACTGTGTACCACCCAGCCCTACCTGCTGCCCACAGCCCCAGACCTCTCTGCTCTGCCCCATCCTTCCCTTCATCTCTTTAGAACCAGCCATAGAATTCTAGGATTGGATTAGGACAGCCTCAGTCCTTGCCCAGAGATCCCCTGGGGAAAGGCTCAGTTCCCCTCACCTGCCCACAGAGACACCTGCTCACCCTAACCTGGGAAATGAAAACCAAATCCACAGCCTGGATGCACAAAGGGACCTTGAAGGAAGGAGGAATGGAGAGGAGAGGAGAGAGGAGAGGCACAAAGGGCAGGCAGGGTTTCCCTGGGACTTCCCTGACCTTCTCCTGAGGACACGTGCTCTGCAGTGCTGTTGCTATTTAAGCTGCTGTAGAAACGGCCATTATTGGTATGTCTGCATGCCTGAGGTCAGAATATCCTCTACAGAGCAGGATTTGGCCATACTCTACACTTACCCAGTAAAGCTGGATGCCCTTTGGGCATTTGCTCCCTGAGCAAACCCCCACTGAGACCCAAGGGGGGGGTCCTGGCTCTTGATGCCACAAACACTTCATCAACCCATCCCTAAGGGGTTAAAGGTTCTTTTGCATTGCAAGTTTCTTTCCCTTAAGGTTCAGTCCACTGAAATCAGTCCTTCCATGGGACTTTCTTTTGATTTGAAGCTGGCCAAATGTGAGTAGCTGTGAAGTGGCTGGGGATCAGCCTTGCTCCTGGGGGAGCTGCTGACATGTGCCAGCTGGAACCTCCATCTCCAGCTTTGCTGCAGGGAAAGGCCAGGGTCAGCCACCCACACCGTGCTCTCAGGGGGCCACGTCCCTCCCCACGTGGGGGCCTGGAGCTGGGAAGCCTGTGAAGAACAAAGCTTGGCCCTTTGATCAGGAAACCAAACCACGATTTTGGTCCTAACCCATCCACTGTTCTGTAATGTCACCCTTGTCCTCCTGCCCCTGGCCACACCACCAGGGCAGGCTGCAGACAGCACAGACAAGGTGAAACAGCTTCTTCAGAAAGCCACCCTGTAAGCTGATGTTGAAGAATGTGCCAGGGTTTCCCAGCACACTGTGCCTGTTTCCACTGTGCCAGGGTTTCCCAGCTCCTGTGCCTTTCTACTGAAGAGATTTTAGAAATGGCTGCCCTAAACCCATGGAACCTGGAGTCCTATTTTTGACAATATTTTTTCCTAAATATTTCATAAGATGGTAAAGATTTGTGAGGAGGATTTACCACCATAAAATGCCCCAAGAGACCAGTTTGTGCCTTCCAGCCTAATGTGTGGAGCCAACAGCAGCTGGGAGCTCAGTAGCAGCTCCTGGCAGGGTGCTGTGGCCCAGCCACTGAGCTAAAATATCATCCACCTTTTATCTGTTGTTGGTGCTGTGCTGTAGCTCAGAGGGATTGCAGGGAGAGCTTCCCCCAGTGCAGAAGAGATTTTTTAACAACCTGGAGAAAAAGCAGCTTGTAAAGTTCAGTCTATCCCCCTTCCCTTTTACCTGAGGCATGGGCAGAACCTCCTCAAGAGCTCACCAGCTACAAACGCTGTTACTTCTGCAGTAGTCCTGAAAGTGCACAATTCCTGAACTCTGCTGAGGGGTTTCTGCCTCAGCACCTGATGGGTGCCACAGGTGAAAGCTGCAGCCACCCTCAGCTACTCCATTCTTGGCACAGTTGTTTTCCTGGAGCTGTAGATCTCCATTGCTCCCTGTCTCAGGGTGCTGGGAAGCACCTGACCCAGTCCCTGCAACTCCCAGTTTAGCACATGCAGTTCAAAGGTATTGAGCAGGGTTTGGGGTTTTCCCCCACTTTTTACTACACCATTGCTGTTTCTCTCTTCTACTCTACCAAAAGACCAAGTCTAAGTGAGAAGGGAAAATGTAAGTCCATGGCTTTCTGGGCTTATATCCCCTTCTCTTTTGAGCAAACTCAGTGTCTGCTATTTACCAGCTCATGCAGGTGGTTCAGCAGCTCCCTGGACATTTTAGAGGTCAGCAGGACCTAAATCAGCTGCAGCAAGAGGAACTGCCCAAATTCAGCAAAGCTGCATCAAATCAGGCTGGAAAACAATCTCAGGCAGGCTGTGACCTGGCTCCTTCTGCACACACAAAGTGATCTCATCCCCCCCTCTGCCCCATCCCAAGCAGCAGCCCTGCAGCTCCCTCTCACCATCACCTCCCCACTGCCCAGGAACCTCTGGTTTGGGCCCCAAAACACCATGGTGGAGTCCAGTGCCCAGTGGGGCCTCCTGACTTACCTGCATGGTTTGTAAGATACACCCTTGGCTTTCCTGGGAGGAAAAACAGCCAGTTAAATCCATCAGTTTCCTCCTTTTTAGACTGACCCTTCATAGACTTCTCTGGCACCCAAAACAAGCATATCATCTAGATCCCAGATTTTCTCTTTCCCACAGGGATGGACATATTTGGAACTCCAGACGTAGCTCCTTACAGCTGCCTGAGCTCAGATGCTCCAGTAAGGTCGGCTTGCAAGGAATTCAGAGGCTTAGCTTGATGAAAATGGTCAGAACATCTGCAATTTATTTATAATTGTGCAGATTAATCAGTCTAGAGAGTGTCTAGAGACTGCTGCACTCTTCTCCTTCAAGTTTCCGCTCAGCCAGGTGCTGCTGCTGCTGCACTGGACATGTTTTGGAACTCTGCTGGCTGTTCTTCCTGCTAATGCTAAGCCATTTGCTCCATTTGTATGGAGCAATCCTGGTGCTGAATGCATTCAGAAGTGCTGGAACTCCAGCAGAATGTCCATCCCTCCCTCCACAACCTTGGAGGGTGAGAGGCTCCACAGAGCCCAGGTAATTTCTCCCACAGGGTAAGAATGTATCTGTGTGAGAAAGAGGGAGTAGAGCCTTCAATAGAAACACAGGACAGACTCCTTTTGTAGTCAGAATTTTATTTTCTTTACATCCAGGCTTATCATTGACATCTGAAAATAAAATCTTTCATTTACAAATAGGCTAGCACAAATTAAAGGTAATTTTGGATTAAAAAAAAAAAAAGACATTGCATGTAACACAAAAGAAATGTGTGTGTTAGGATGATCTTCCTGGAACAGCTGGTGGAGGTCGCCTAGGAAAAAACCAAAAAATAACCCAAAAATCACAGGGAGAGGGGGAGATTTAAAACAAAAGGCCAAGATACAATAAAATGACTCATATACAAAATTATCTTAATAAAATGGGTTAAGAGAAAAAGGCACAGAACATGCATATTAAGGAAAAGAGCAAGAGCAAGATTAGAATCAGCTGGCTTTCAGCACAGCCTGGCTTTCATCCTCACCACCTCCCTTCTGACCTGCCAGTGCCAGAGAAGCAGAACAATCCCATCCCAGGTGTGGAGGTCACTGCTCACAGGCTTTCTAATTTTCTTGCAGCAAATTATACCCTCTGCAAGAGCTTCTCCCCAGGCAGCCTTAAAATTCTCACCACTATCTGCTTCAAACACTGTTCTTGAGTAGAACTTCTGTGAGGCTCTGATGAAATGATGAATGATCAAAGAGGATGGCCCTGGGGTGACAGGAGGGGACATTTCTGGGAAAGGACAGACCAAGGCTGGAGAGCCCTGGGGCAGTGAGGGCCCAGTGCACAGAGCAGCTGCTCCCCCTGCTACCCAGCACAGAGCACTGAGCTCCCCCTGACCAACATTCCTGGCTCCAGGCTCATCCAGGGGGACCTGACAGGCTCCAGCCAGAGGGGGACAGTGGGACACTGCTGTTCCCTCAGGGGAAGGGCACAAACTGCCCCAGCCAGGGCCATTAAAGACCAATAATCTCCAAATGTTACAGGAAACAGCAGGGATATTCCTCCTGTGCTCATCCCACCTTTTGCTCCCTCTTTTGCCAAAACCTAAGGACCCCCTTAGCCATTGTGGAGTTCCCAGAGGAAGCTGTTGTGTTCTTTGTGCCCTACAGACCATCTCCAAGCACTGATTGCAGCTACTTGGCTCATCCTGATCTGCAGGAGGAACTGAGTAATCAGAACATCTGCACATTTGTACACAATCTTTAGAGGGAAATCCCTTTCAGGCATATTTTAACTCCAACTCCTGATTTGGAGGATTGAGTCTGACCTTCTGCTCAGCTCTGAAACTCCTCTGAACGTGCTTTCTTCAGCAGTGCAGTGAACCCCAGGTACTGCTTGTAAAACATTCATCCATTTCCCAGCAAAATATCTCTGCAGCACTCCAAGCCCCTTGCAGGGGAGCAGGCTGAATGCTTCCCAACAGGTTCCACCTCCCCTTTAATGACATCTCCAGTGATCTCAGCACAGCAGCACCTCCAATAAATCCTCCCTGCAGTCCCCACAGAGGCACTGTGGAATGCTGACATGATGGTGCAAGAGACAGAAGACACCACTCATACACATCCAGAAAGCAATAATAAAAGCCCATCAAGAATGACAGTTTATTTCAGGTTCAGAAATGCAGCATAACATTTTTACAGCAGGTGTATGTGATGCTCATTGATGACCATGGTTTCGGGAATCCACTCGCTGTGCTCAAAGGTCAACACCAGGAACCATTTACAGATTACGAAACCAAAGGCAGATGTTTTGGCTCACATGAAGTAGGGCATTAACATACAGAGCAAAAAAAAAAAAAAATCAGAAAGAAATTAAGCGTTTGCTTCTTAAAAAAAGAAGTCATCGTTTAGCCTGTCCTGGAAAAGTAAAGAGACAGCAGTAAAGCAAACGGCCGGCAAGGTGGGACAAATCATAGATCAAGCAAGAGTGGAGGGCTGTCGGGGCGGGAGGAGCCGTCGGCATCAGCTCGCCTGCAGACAAAGCAAGAGGAAAGACAGGCAGAGTAACAATCATTTACACAAAGGAGCTGTTCTGCACCAGCCTGGGAGCAGGGGCAGCGCCACAGCAGGAGGAGCTGTGCCAGGAGGGCACCGGGAGGCTCCCTGGTGGCACAGGGACAAAGCAGGTCTGCTCTCGATTCAGGAGGGTGGACTATTTTAAGACAGAAGGACAGAACTAGTCAGGAATTTCAATATGCTGTACACATCATGGTTAGTGGAGCTGTCTGGAACAGGGAGGATAATATTTTCTATGTTATACTTGAACATGAAATGCCATAACCTATAATGTATCTTCTTTAATATAATAAATAATCTACTTTTAGGAGGCTTACTCAGAAAGTGCAACAAGATCAGCAATAAAATAAACACACATTAACTATGTCCATAAGCCTTTTTGTTGAACATACAATCTTTTTAACCCTAGCACAAGATCCCTTGAGATCCCAGGCCCAGAGTTGTTCACAGCACACACAAGCTCTTCAGCTGCTGGTCAGCCACGGCGGGGTGAGGTGGAAATGTTCCCTGGGCAGAGATCCAGGCTCAGCCTAAATGCAGTCTTAGCTAAGCACCCTCCTGAAACTTAGCAACTACACCACCTAGATCTTTGTGCACCTCACCTAAGATGAGAAACTCTGGTGTTGCTTCATTATTGCTCCACTATGCCCTGGCAACCAGAGCAGTGCCAGAGGGAAGCAGAGAAGGGCAGAGCAACCTGTGCTACTCAAACACGGAGCTCAGACCTGGCTCATCCCACCTAAGTGGCTCTGCAGAGGTGCTCAGTCCCTCTGGCAGATCCACAGGGTGCTTGTCCTGCTTTCCTTTGGGCATGGAGGGAGCTGCTGCCAAGGCTGTTCCTCCAAGAACAAGGGACGGGATGGACGGGACTTGCCAGCATCAGGAGTTAGTGGGACAAACAAACCCATTCCAGGCACTCTAGAGCAGAAGGAAGTGGGCCAAGGCTGGAGGACAGTACTTACTCAACTGGATGTGGCAATTTCTTGGGAAGCATTCAAGTGTTTTTCCTAGAAACAAGTTTATGTGGTTTATTCTCACAAGCACATACGCAAGAAGAGGTGAAATCATCAAACCCTGGATTTGTGCTTATGGTTTTTTATTAACCTGCACACCTAAAAGTGTTGCATTTAGGGCACAGGGCCAGATTTAAATGAGATCTGAATGAGGATGCAGAGGAAGGAGGGCTGTGCAGCTGTGTCCTGCACCCTCAGCATCAAGCACAGGACCAGATGGTGCTGACGCCTCAGTGCCTCCTCCTCCTCCTCTTTCAGGTAAATCCACCCTTGAGAGCTTTATTTACAATTCAGGATTACTGCTGAGAAATAGTTTCTTGGGGGCAGAGTAAAGGACAGTGCTCAGTTGTGCCACCTACTTCCTTATGCTTGGCAGAAATAGTCAATAAAGTAAATCAAGGAGTCTCAAGTAGAGAGCATTTAAAAGACCATTTTAGGCCAGGAGCTGTGCCATGTAATTGAGGCTCCTGATTACCAGCATTGCCCTCCTGTTCCATGCAGCCACACAGGCCTGGATCACCTCCTGGGGGTCATGCTCTTCTGGACAAAGGACAACTAGTCTGAGTCCTTGCGCTGTGGTGGGATAAACCCAGACAGTGGCCTTGCAGTGTCCTAGAGTGGGCTGGGTTGGAAGAGACCTTGGAGCTCATCTTGTTCCAAGCCCCTGCCATGAGCAGGGACACCTTCCACTAGACCAGGCTGCTGAAAGACCTGTCCATCCTGGTCTTCTATCACCAAGTGAGTATCAGACTTTGATATTCTGATATCAGAAGTGATATCAGTGATCTCTGTGGCTCAGGCATTAAACCTGGCTTCCCATCAGCAGGCAGCTGCCAGTCAGTAACAGAGTTCTGTTAAACTGTTTGGATACACAGGAGTGCTGGCAAGGCAACAATACTGTGGCTGTTTACAAAATTATATCCAACAGATGCAGCACAGGTTACAGCAGAGAGCACTAAGCAGTGGAAAGCTGTGTAGAAGACAAGAAGAATCATCAAAATATGTTTTCTTTTTTGTACTAAAAATTAGTATGACTGTGGTTGTGTTTTCAACCTTTTCCTTGAAAGCTGATTCTGTGCACTTGGCAACCTCACATGTGACCTCCAGACTCCCCAGGCATGTGGCACAAGTATGGGGTGGACAGGAAATGAAAGTTAAGCTAGCACACAAATCAGGATGCTTTCCCAAGCTTGTCTCTCTTCTGCAGGCTGAAACATGATTTGCTGCACTGGTGAGCACAGCTAATCAGCAGCCTGGGAATTAACAGGCTAAATCCCCATTTGTTGTGACTCTTTGATTGGATTCTTCCTAATGATGGGGCTACAGCATACTGGAGCCCTACAAGCAGTCTCAATAAATACATTTATTAGACTGATTGTACTGGGGGCCTTTGAAATCACCAATTGCTTTGCCAAGGGATCTGTAACCATAATTTTAATAGCAGCAATTCATATTTTCTGAAGGAACAAGGCCAAATTCCTCTCTAGTTTCATTCTGTTAATAAGTTCTAAGCTTTAAGGGTGACACTGACCCTAAGTGTTTAAAGTGAAGTAATGCAGTTAAGACAAAAGGTTTTTATAATGCATTAATTTATAACGTGCAAAACAAGAGGCAGAGAGCACCTCTGCCAGTGAGCAGCTGCTAAAATAATCCAGGATGCACAGCTGAGCACTTCCCAGAACTTAGCTGTAAACCAAGGTGTGTGCAAGGACCGTGTGATGCAAAAAGAAAATCTTTACACAGGGGACACAGGAAAACTTTACTGACTGGCATGTGAAAATATCACAAATATCTCACATCCAAACCTGGCCCTTGGGAGGCTCAGCTGCCAGTCCAGGCTGGAGCTCTCACAGTGGGCACAGGAGGGGGACCCAGCCCAGCTGTGCATGTATCTGTCTCTCTGTGTCCTTCTGGGTCACAAAGGGACCAAAAGCAGTGCTCAGTTCCCTGGATCCTGCACACAGCCCATTTCCATGCACTCACTCCCCTCCCACGCTTCCCAGGAGCGCAGTGGGAGCAGGAGTGTGAGCAGGGACAGAGGGAGCTGGCACACGCTGCTGTGTCACACCCCAGCCCTCCAAACCACCCTGTCCCCAGCCTGCTCCTCACCAACCCAACCAACCTGGCATGGCAGCTGCCAGGATGGGAATACAGCAAAACATGCCTTGTCCCACACACACCCTGCTCGTTAAACAACATTTCTTAGAACTAAATTTTGGATAAGGACAATTTATAGGAGAAGCAAGCCTCTTGCAAGAGAGATCTGGAAGTGTGGGGCCTTCAGAAGAGCTTGGTAAGAAACCACATGGCTTTTCTTTGCCCAGTTTAGCCATTACAAGAGAAAATAGAAAACCTAGAAGGTACAAATAAAAGCAAGATTCCTTTCAGGTAAGAGGGGGAAAAAAAGCAGCAGATCAAATCAACACATGCACAAAGACACACAGAGTCAAGCCCTCCATTTGCTATAGAGGACTGTGAGCACAGTTGTCTGGGTGGAGATATGTGTCAGTAAGTTAGCTAACATCAGTTATTGCAGAAGGAAAAGTCAAGGCAGCACAGACCTTCCCCAAACATTGAAGACCTCATAAACAATGCGGAATGGACAGAGAATATCAGTAAAATTGGTTACTTGCCTAGAGATGTCCATACATGCGACTATACACTGGTTATTGTGACAGTTACCAAGCAATTTGTTTCCACAGATTTGGTTAACAACGAGTGACATGCCAGAAACTCCTTTTAGTCTAACAGGGAGGAGTCTAACGGACGGATTACAGTGGGCCGAGTAGGTGAAGGGGGCGGTCTTCGACTGGAGAGAGAGAGAGAAGAAACAATGAGCACAAACACTGAGCACAAACCCTCAGCACAGACCCTGAGCACAGACCCACACCTCTGGCTGTTGTGACATGGACATGCACGTGCTCGTACACACAACAATCCTACTGCCACGCATGCTAGACACCCCTGAGCATCCACAGGAAGGAAGGAAGGAGGAAATGGGTTTGCCATTTCTGCCATGCTTTACCCTCTCACCCATCACTGTGCACAGCCTGGGGGTTCTGCACACACCACTGCCTTCTGGAGCCACGCAAACCAGCAGGGCAGGGTTGTTATTCCCTGGTTTCAGGGGTCAGTCCCAGCCTGGACACTCACAGAGCAGACTTACAGGCACATTTCAGAGCAGGCTCAGGACTGGGAAAAGCAGCCTGAAGCAACTTCAGGTCTGCTTTGCAGGAGCAGGAAAATCTGCAGCTTCTTGCATACCTGGGCCAACTGTAGGCCTATCGATGTGCCTGAATCTGAGGCACATTTTGAGGCTTTAAATCAATGGCCAGTCTTGAAAATGCCAGTCATGGCCAGGGCTGCTGGATTCATTAATTCACCACGAATGCATTTTTCTATCAACTTCAGGAAGTGCTAAAGAGTCACAGATTTTTTGGGAAGACTTAGGTGCCTTCATTCAATCTTCCTGTGTAATTAAAACCCCTACATTTTAATTTGAACTCTGTCATCCTCTGATAAGAGACCCCAGAGCAAGAGTTAGCAGCAGTGGGATCTCCAAGCACATCCTACCTGCAGTCCAGGCTGGCACTTATCCCTCCCTCCCTTCACCAAGGATAATACCCAGCTCTGCTGAAGCTGTAGACAGAGCCTCTCTGGTAGGTGTGTAACACTTTACCTTTTTGAGTGCAGGAAGGTCCACCTCAGAGCTGTGTGGAGGTAATTCCCTCAGCTTAGTTACAAAGAGTATTTTGTTGCTGCTCCATTCCACCTCTGCCCATGCAGAGCCTGAGCTGACACTTGCCTGCACCAGCTTGCAGTCCTGCCTGGCATTGCTGTGTGCTGGACAAACAGCCTGAGACTGTTCCAGCCTGCTCCCTCACCCAGCTGTCCAGCACCCTCCAGCAGTGCTCTGGTGCTGCATTTATCCCAATCCATGCCTTACAGAGTGTTTTTGCTCCCTTTCTTTAGCAGGAAGTACAGGTACTCTATTCCTTAACCCAGCCCAGATCACCAGGAGAGCCCATGCCTGCACCCAGGCTCTAAGCAAGGTGGGAGCTGAGGCTGGTTCCCATCAGCTCCAGCAGAGCTCTTTAAAAATTTTCTAATAATAATAAATTCATAATTTGCCCTAACAAATGTGCAGCCCTTCCTAACCCATCCTCCACCTGTACAAGTAGGGACAGTTGTGGCTCTGAAGAAGATTAGGAAGGAAATGTGTCTCATTCTGCTAAAGCTAAACTGAAGATGAAATGAATGTAACAATGTGTTAATTTTCTTTGAACTGGAAACAAAATATGTGAGACAAATTTACACTTGACAAAAAAAAAATCTCGTTTGGCTCAAAGTGCATCTTGTGCGACAATATTCTCTTTTGGTGAAGAAATGAGAATTTTAATCCCTACCATGCAACAAATACAAAATATGCCAACTAAAGCATTCAAGTAAATCAACAAACTAAAAAAAAAAAAAAGGCAAAATATAATTTCTTCATGGTGTATTTTTCTTACAGGAAAAATGTGACTGTGTTAACTATTGTTTCTTGTGTTGCTCCAGTGTAGGTCTTCTGGACCCATTTCCAAAATTTGTAGTTTCATAAAGAACCACTTCTAAGGCTCTGCATTTCTGCTGGGTTGCATTAAATTATTCCTTTGTTGAAATGCCTCACATTGCATTGTTTAGCGCTTACTGAAAACATCGTATCATATGTATGCAATTGACAAACAAGGGAAAATGCATACAGCTGTCTTCATATCAAATTTAAAAGCCCAAACATGCATTTTAATACCAGGTTAAATGCAGCCCACTGGATTCAAATAATGCAATTTAGCCAAATTGCATTTAACACAGCAGGATCAGAAACTGGAGAGCACAGTGGGAGGATTTCCTGGATATAATCAGTCAAACCAAACCTGAACCACCATCAGGCCCAAGCCCTGTTTCCCCTTTGAACCAGCACTGTTACTGAACCCTGGGCGCTACTTTGAATTTCCACTCAAGCCCAGTGCAGACCTGAAGGGAAGATCTCCCCATTAGCTCTTCCCCACTGCAGAGTGCCAAGTGCTTCAGGAGAAGCTGATTCCCCAAGGGGATGCTCTGATGAGGAGCTGCTGCCGAGCCACCCATCCTTGTCCCTGTGTCACTGCCCAACAGACAGGAGTGCTCAGAGCAGGGAATTCTGACCCGTCTGTGGGTGCTCTGACCCATCTGTGAATGCTCTGACCCATCTGTGGGTGCTCTGACCCATCTGTGGGTGCTCTGACACATCTGTGAATGCTCTGACCCGTCTGTGAATGCTCTGACCCGTCTGTGAATGCTCTGACCCGTCTGTGGGTGCTCTGACCCATCTGTGAATGCTCTGACCCGTCTGTGAATGCTCTGACCCATCTGTGGGTGCTCTGACCTGTCTGTGGGTGCTCTGACCCATCTGTGGGTGCTCTGACCTGTCTGTGGGTGCTCTGACCCATCTGTGGGTGCTCTGACCCATCTGTGAATGCTCTGACCCGTCTGTGGATGCTCTGACCCGTCTGTGGGTGCTCCCACGTGTGTCTGGGATGCGGTGACACAAACACCCGTGTGTCCTCCCGGTGGGCATGGGCAGCACATCCGTGAGGAGCGGGCAGAGCCTTCCTCAGCTCCAGCCCCTCAAGGGTGCTGCCTGCCTCCCGTGCACCTCCAGCTCCTTAACCCTCCGCACAAACTGGGGCAGCAGGACCTCCGCCCGCAGAGCCTCCTAGAGGAGGGGCAATGTTTGGGAAAGGCAGCGCTGGGGAAAGGAGCTGCAGCAGCAGCATGTCCCTGCAGCCCTGCCGCGGACAGTCTCCTGGGATATCTGCAGCAGTGCAGGAAGGGGCACCGCGCTCCCGAGCCCTGGGCAGAGCACAGGGGCTCAGCTTAGGGAACAGCCCCTCCCTTCCTTTGCCACGGGCACACGGGATCGATCGGCACCAGCTGGAGCTCGAGTGCGAGTGAAAGAACGAACAAGCCCTGAAGTTGCCTACCCTAGACTTCCCTGTGAAGGGAAGGTCACAAATCATTCTGTGACCATTTCTACACTGGGAGTAGCATTCAGACCTTTTTTCACCCCCTAACAGGAATCTCAACCCCAAAAACAAGAGGCGAGGCCCTGTCCCTTGTCTCTCCCTGGCTCCTTCACTGCCGGAGCAGTGGCTGGGAGTCCCGGGAGCGCTGCAGGAGCCTGGGCCACCTACAGACAACAGAGCCAGCAACCAACTCCGGGGCAGCCGCCCCGAGCACAGCCCTGAGGAGGCCGAGCGTGGGCTCGGCACCATCGCCCCCGAGCCAAGGCCCCGCACGGGAGCCGCGGCCCGCGGGCAGGCCGGGGAGCGGGGCCTGCGGAGCGGCAGGGGGAGCTGCAGCCTGCCCGCGGCCCGGCCGGGGGAAAGCGGGCAAGAGCAGCCTCCCCCGCAGCCCTGCTCCCGCGAGCTGCCATCCCAGTGAGCAAATATGTGACTAAGCCCAGGTCAGTGTTTAGTCTGAGGCGAGCGGATGGTAGCGGCGCAGACGGGTCTCTCCCTGTTATCGCGGCCGGGCAGCGCCCGCTGAGCGGAGCCCGCGGGGCGGCCCCGGCCCCGGAGAAAGCTCCGAGGGAAGCGGCGCTGCTGCGGGAAAGCCTTTCGGCTGTTGTCGCCAACATTTCAGCTGCCTTTTCGGGCCGTATCCCGCTGCCTGGCCCGTTTAACTCACTCTCTTGTCCTTGGGGTTGTTTTTATTTTTTTTATTTGTTTTGCTGCCTTTTTTTTTTTTTTAAACTGTTTGTAAAAGTTAGTGCTAAAGGGGCACGAGATCATAGGTCCCCCCGGGGTTGAATAAACGAGTCTGCAAAAAGAATCAGTTCTTCTAACTAGCACACATTAGGCAGACATAAAGAATTTACCAATGAAAATTGTGGACTAAGTATGTATTTAATAACTCCCTGATGTTGCTGCAGAGACTTCTCCTTTGAAGAGCTCAGTGGGGTTTTGAACCGGAGGGGAGCTCTTACCCCCGTGCAAAAACTTTTTAAAAAAGGAAAAGTTTTTACATTTATTTTTAACCTTAGCAGCAACCCCCCCCCCCACCCTGTTCCCAGTTTTAAAAGAACTCCTAAAAGCTTTAGCTAGGCAAATGCCGAGCAAAAGAAACTAAATAAAGCAAGTCTAGACTTAAAATTAGATCAGAAACACATGGGAGTTCTTCGAGCCTTTGACTTTTGAGAAGTCCTATCGCTCCCCACATGGAGTGCACAAAATGTGCTTTCAGTAAAGCATGGCTGTAATTACCATGGGAGGCCCCGCTCGAAGATGGCTTCTCACAGCACAGCCAGAGGACTTCGAAATAAAAGGCTTTCATTTCCACTTATAGTTGACGTTCTTGCATGCTTGTGACCACCAGAGAACACTTGTGGAAGGCATGCACAGGACTCTATTTTACAATACATCCTATAGATCTGAAGCTGTGAACAGAAGCCCATTATTCTCTCCCTTTTCCATCATCTTGGTTTCCCTATAACGCAGCCCTCTCGGAGTACCCCGATACGTGACATCGTCTTTGTAGAATTTAACAAGAAAATACTTCAAATCTCTAGGCAGCTTTAAGACTGACTGCAGGCAAATTTGTTTTAGGTGACAGAACAAACCTGGAATGTTAGGCATATGGGAAGAGTGCAGTGACTTACTGCAGGTGAGGAATAAATCTGGTTTCCTGTTTGGATGATTATTTAGAGACCTAAGTAGTTTGGTCCTGAGAAAGTTATAATGCTTTGACTGATTTTATTTTTGTACTGTTTCTCTGGTTTTCTCTGTTTCAGTAAGATCCTGAGAGACCTACACCCTCTATTCTTACTGGTTCTTGTATCAACCTAACTTTTATATGGCATCTCTCGACCTCCATCAGCATCAAGATCTGGAGGACAGTCCAAACCAGAAGTGGAAGTACTGTACCCATTATGCTTGAAAAACAGAGGCAAGACATGGTTTGTAGACCTAATTAGTCTTCAGTCTGTACAGGCCTAAACTCTGTCCTAGAGCAGATGCAGCATGGCTACTGCAGTTTCCCAAACATGAGCTCAGGAGTGGAAGTGGGAAAGCCAGGGGGAGGAAAGGCACTTGGTCCTGGTGACACAGGTCACACCAAAGCAGGAAAAGCAGAAAAATTATGGCATTAGGAGGAGTGAAACAGGAATCACAGACAGGGATCAGGAGGAGATGGTGATTGCAGGGGAAATGAGAAACTGCACGGAGTGGTGATGAAAAGTGAAAGGAGCTGGAGGATGTCTGCCTGAGATGGTCCCTTAGCCCAGTGGAATGGTCCAAGAGAGTGAAAATTGCTCAGATTTGTTTCTGTACTGGAAAATGTCATTTTGTTAAACACAAAATGTCTGTAATTAAGCATTGCTCACTGTATCACTATGGTCAGGCAGGTCAGGAAGGGAAGCCCTCAGACACAGAGCACAGCTTTTGAGGGTGGCTGCTAGTTGTTAAGCAATTCTCCAGATGAACTCAGGCTCTACAAAGCACAGAGGGTGTGCTCAGACTGTACTGCCAGGGACTGTCCCTACAGCTGAACCCCAAAACTGCAAATGACCCCGCTGCACAGTGCTCTCTCAGTGGAAGAATTTTTTTGTTCAGTATAAGCAAGCTAAGGTTATTAGATTATGCTGTTTTATAAGATAGCTATTTCTTTTAATTGAAAGAAAAAAAAAAAAAAAAGAGCAAAAGGGAAGAATGTGTCCTTCCACTGGCCACCACTACACTGCAGCAGTATAAATCTCCATGAATTCAAAAGCTTACACTGTTTGAAAGCACTAGGGTTAGTGAGGTTCCACTGTGTGTGATTTAACTTAATACAGATACTCCTTTCAGAGGCAATGTGGCAAAATACGATGTTCCAGCAGAATAATTTATTATCTACAACTCAAGCTATGTTTTCTATATGACCATAATAAATCAACGTCCATCACACACACATACAAATATATTGTATGTTTATGTGAACACTGCATTTTCAAATTAGTCATTTTAGGGAATTAATGTGTCATATGAAAAGCTCAGCTTGAATAAACACAAAATTAATTCAACGGAGCAACCGAGCCAGAGTATTATTCTTAAGAAACTGTGTTCTTGTTTGCCCTTCAGCAGAGAACATCTTAAGTAAGCAAGTGTGCAGTGCATCTGTGGAATTCTGTCCCAGCCTTTCAGAAACCTTAGGTTGGGATGGTCCAGAGGGTCACAACTGGCCATGAAGAAGAGAAAGTTAGGAGTGCTGAGTGGGAATGTTCAGAATGGTGTTCTGTGCATGGAAGATGACAACAGAAGGGCCACAAAATCAGCAGGAAGAACATCTGATCTTTTCAGGACCTGTGCACTGCTCTGTGTGAGCTGCACTGTTTGCCATCAGTGTGAACTGTGTACCCCTTTTGAACACATTTCTGTTCTTCCTTCCTACTCAGCTCTGACCTTCCTCTGCCTTGTGTCCTCTCTCCTCTTTACTTACCTTGGTGCAAGAAGGGGAGCAAATGTCCTGGCTGTCACCTCCAGCTGGAGTTGCACCTCTTCTTGTCCATGATGCCAACTAATGGGATTACCACTGTTGTTAGGGGAGCCACGGAGTGCCCTCATCTACTGATCCAACACAGCTCGCGGGGGACAGGAGAGTTTCAAGACAGCCTTTCAAGATGCCTGCAGGTGCAGGAAGTTCAAATCATCCCTATTTCTCTCTGTTTACTCTCAGATGTTTTCTCTTCTAGCATAAGGCAGCCTAGAAAGGCACTGCTATTTGCCCACTCTCTCAGACAAGGCAGGAATTCCCTGCTCAACACCATCACTCTAATCCTGCAATGTCTTCATGGCAACTGTTATTAAACCACTTCATTATGAAACTAAATCAGTTCTTGGCACAAAACACATCTTCAGGTTCCTGTATTTCTGTGAAACAACTGCTGTTGCTTGACTCTACTTTCTTCAAGTAGAGAGATGTTAAAAATAAAACCACTTCCTTCTACTAATAGTCTCTTGAGAGAGAAGATGGTAAGGAAGGAAAAAAATAACCAAAACCAAACCAAACTCAAATTTTTGCTGAAATTCATTTAGTGCATCAGCTGACACTCCTACTATGTTTGAGGACTGCACTTGCAACATCATCTTTATTCCAGAACCACCTTCTCTTTTACTTACCCTTTCCTATCACATAGCTCTGGTCTACTCTAAGAGTAATGAAAAGCCATTTCACTGCTAGATCCTCTTTGCTGAACTTTTAAAGTGACTTGCAACAGTCCTAGTTGAATGTCACTTTGTTTTAAAACAATTTTTTGTTGAATAAGGCAGGAGCAAGTAGCTCAGGAACAATACTCAAGATGATTACAGCTACCTGAGGTCCAGTAGATAGATCAAACCTCAACCCTATGCAGAACAAGTGATTCTTCAGATACTTTTGTTAATTGCCACAGTGAACTGCCCATCAGAAAATTCATGGGCCACTGAAGATATGGATAGCCTGTCTCTGGCTGATGGAGGGAGATGCTGAGAGAGGTTAAGAGTGGCAGCAAATCTGGTACCCAGGCTGTAATGTCTGGCATCCCATGGACTTTGTTTTCCTCAATCTTCAGGACAGTCATCTGGGGGTGAGGAATTTAAAAGAAGGCAGTAACAAAATCCTACTGCCAGTCTAAAACAGAGCCATCCTTTTAGGGGCAGCAATCACTGAAGATCCTGGAGCAGAAGTGAAGACTCTCCTGTATCACTCATGACATTACAGCTCAGGCAGCTGAAGAATCAGTTCTGTGCAAATGCCATTCCAAATCTCTCATAAGATCAGTACTGCAGAATTACAATGGAACTGCCAGACTTGCTGGATTGTGACATTTTACATGTTTTTACAACCTGCTGGGACCTGCTTTCTGTCCAAGCCCTCCAATACTTATCCTCATGCAGAATGCTCCTTCTTTCAGTGCTTCTGCTGTCCCTGTTCATTGCAGAGGGGTTGGACTAGATGACCTTTAAAGGTCCCTTTCAAACCAAAGGACTCTGTGATTCTATTGTTTGATTCTATCCCATGACCAGAGTTGCAAGATGAGCCCAGGTTTGCACCTGGCAGTGTGACTGCCCCAAGCAGAGGAGCTCATGTTTCTCATGGGTCACAGCCACTGCCACCAAGCTGCTGTTAAGAAAGACTGCCAAATATTGCATTCTACAGCTTGAACACTGTCTGAAGAACTCTAAAAGACAGAAATTCAAGGTGACAGCTTTACAAAGGTGTCAGGGAAGGGATAATTTGGAAGGAAACCAAGACAAGATGGTGAGAAGGAAAGGAAGGAATACATAGGGAAAGAAGTCAAATGTACCAGGCAGGAAACCAAGTGAAAGGAGGAGGTGAAAGAGGAAGCAAACAGGATGGTCAAGAAAGGGACAGAGAGGGAAAGGCTGAGAAAAAAAGGGAAAATAGTGAAAAAGGACCCAGTGGAGGAAGGGAAAATGCAGAGCTTCTTTCTGAGAGATAAGAGAAAATAAATGGAGTCTGCTGCTGCTCAAAGCAGCCAGCAGCAGAAGTAACATATTACTGGGTGTGCATTTCAACAAGAAATGTACATTAGACTGGTAACAAATTACACAGGGCTGTCTTCCCTCTGGGCAGAAATCACAGAAATAATAACTGATATTCTCCTAAGTCTTGTGATTTTGGGGTCTTCAGACAGGCAGAGTTGGAAACATACTGACTACAGAAGGGCAGTGTCCCCCCTGGGAGGGGCTCTGGCTTTGCCCATGTAGCTGTATATTCTTTTGATCACAGACATGAGATGCAGAATTAAATTAAATTATTCTTTGGCTTTCTTTTCTCCTGAGGTTCAGCAGGAATTTGAATTCTGTCCATGTAACACTTTTGTCTCTTTGCTTGCATGAAACAATCCTAATTGCAGATTATACTTTTTGAATATAACTTCTGCCAAAGATCCATTCAAAGAGGACAGAGAGCTGTGCTCTCCTACTTGGATGTTCAGTTTAAGATCATCCAAGTCAGCATGCAAACACTCTAAGGTGGGCTCTCACTCATCCTGCCAGAAGACTTTGGTGCAACAACTATTTGATTACAATTTATATTCCATTAAAAATACAGTAGTAAGCTTGTAAAGCTGCAAGGTCAAACTTTCAGGAGAAAGAAGATTCCCAGGCTCAGGCAGAATAACCCTTCTGGCCTTATATGCCTATGCACTATGAAAGATTTTATTCAGAGGATCATGTGCAATTTTTGCACAAAATCTCCTTATCATTCAATGCACAGGGTTAGACGTTTCATTAATCTTTTCAAAGAACTCTAATCCATAAAAATCCATCACAGAGAAAAATTTGTGAATGGTTGATATTTGGCAACCAAAGAGTTGAGTGGGAGCCTGTGGGCTGGGAGACGTCAGACAGTAATGCTTTCTGCACTGCTCCTGACTTTGTCTGAAAATTTCTAACTGCAGTTACTGTCAGGTAAAAGTACCTTTTCCTGCCAGTTTGGCAGAAATATGTAGTGGTGGCTTACAAGGCAGATTAGCTACCAACACAGCAGGTGATGGAATTAGCCTTGGTGGCATAACAAAGGGGAGCTGCAGAGCTGCCACCAGCGCTTCCCTGCTGGCTGGCTGTGGGTGGAAGTAAATTGCAGGGATAGTGTGTGAGCAGCACAATGTCAATTTTCTCCCCACCACTTGCCTCCTGTGTAAAGACCAGCCCCGGCCCCTGGGGAGCAGCCCCAGCCTGCCTGAGGGTGACACACATGCTCCAGGGTTTCACCTCCTGTGGGGTCACCTTTGCCTCAGTGACAAATTTAGGAACCATCTGCTGGTTCCAAACCAGGGCTTTGTTGGGAAAGCCCTGGTGAATCCACAGTAGTAGGACACAGGCAGAAAAGGGCAGCACCCTTCCACCCCCACAAACGCCACAAGCTCTGCTGCCAAGACAAAAAACATTTCCAATTCAATTGTTTTCCTTGTGGCAAAGCTGAGATTCCCATTCAGGACGTTTAAAAGCTAAAAATCAGGCATCCACAGTAGAACTTAAATTGGTCAAGATCAGGCTTTCCACTCAGGCAGGCAAACACACATCAGGGTGAGCTGAAGTGCTTCTAGGGCCTGCCTAAGCAAGCAGACAGCTGCATTTTCTTTCAAAGTACTACTGAAGCCTTTTAAGAGAGAAGGGGAATAATCCAGATTCTGGCAGTGGGGAATATTTCACAAATCATATATGCTTTGGCATCAAGCCCTTAAAGCCAGGGGCCTTTACTCCCAGGCTTTGCTGGGAGAGATCCACCCACCTCAAGTGGGATTAATTAAAAGAGGCATGTATCATGCAAATAGTTTCTGTTTCCTTACAGAAATATTCAGAGCACATAACCCAAACCAGCTTTAGAATCAGAGCGAAGCAGGGAAGAAAATTATTTCCTGCTCTCCTAACTCTTTTCCTTTCCCTGTACATTAAGGGAGGAACAGTGAGAGAATGCTGAGAGCTCACCATTTCTGTACAATTCCTTTGATAAATCCTAATAAAGTAGAAGAAACTAAAATTGTGTTTTTAAAGATGGGCTGTATCTCACGGTAAGGTGCCAAATTTTCCATGTCAACGTGTGCTAATCTGCTCATTGGACAAGGACAGTCCAAGTCCTACCCCTGAAAATGATCTTTTTAGCTTAAGGCAGAACAGGAGAAAATGGAAACTTTGTGTTTCTTCAGCCTGTCAGGATTTTCAGCGCCATGTGACAAGGACAGGGGCTGCAACAAAAAGCTCCTTTGGAAAGTGAGATAAACTTTAAAAATATGACTTTCTTCTCAGGAAGCTAAACTATTTCTCTAGATAAGAGAGATCCCAACACTTCAAGGAATCACTGCAGAAAATGGTGGTGGAACAGTCGGAGCACAGCGCCCCAGTTCAAAAATAAGTCACAGAAAAAGCTCAAGTTTCCACAAGAACTCTTCCTCAAAATTCTTTTTCCCCCCCTTTTAATATCTCAGACCCATTTTCTGAGTCAATTTCATATGATCCTGCAAAGGCTGTTATTAAAACCAGACCAAGCGTAGCTGAAATTCCAGGGCTCAAAGGAAACATTGAATAGGCACAGGAGCTGGCCACACTGTCCCCCTCAGGTGATTTCCCCTGCAGCCCCTTCCCTGGGATTTCCTCCCTCGCACTTTAGTCAGCAGAAGAAACCTGAAGTTTCAGCAGAATGGCAAACCCTTCCTTCATTCTTTAGCAGTTGAGATCTTTTCTGTCTGAGGCTTTCATAGCTCTAAAAGAGAGAACTAGGATCTAGTCCAGAAGATGTGTATTGCAGATTCTTTTTTTCCACAAAAATGTCAGGCAGTCTCACATTCAATTCTGTATCCAGCTACAGTATTTGAAAATCACTGACCTCCTTTATCCGCCACTGCTTTTCATGCCACCAGTGGCGGTCCCGAACGGAGGCGTTCCCAGGCTGCTTACCCATGTGTCTTTTGCGTGCTAGAAAATTCCTTCCTGGTCTCCATCCCACCTAGCCCTCTGGCATGAAGAAGATCATCAGCAGACATGCTCTTGGCAGGCCACCCTGGGAAAGCAGCGTCCATGCACAACCAGGGTGGGCAGGGGAAGGAGACGGGCTGCTTGGCAGGGCAGGGGACGGGAGCCATGGTTCTCTCGGGTGGCACAGCTGGCACAACTGCACCTCAGCCCTGCAGCCCACTGAGGTGGCCTCTGATGGCACTGAGGTGGCCTCTGATGGCACAGAGATGGCACCCTTTGGCTCAGCCCCAGGCTCTCCCATGGTCCTTGGGTTCCTCCCTTCCAGCACAAAGTTTGGAAAGGCAATTCCAGGTTTCTCCCCAGTGGTCCCTGCTGCAAGCTACAGGATATCCACTAAGGTGAAAGAGTGTTTCATGGCTGGGCATTGATGCAACAACGCCCTTTTCATAGCAAATATATAAAAATACTTCATTCCTTTGATATACCTCATTTATTTATGCTTTCTATTATAAAGGGTAATTATATAAGAAACACTGAGCCTCAAATTTAAGTTACTGACAACTATGACAGATCTCACCTATTTAAAAGAAAATTCTTCTCCAAAGCTTCTCTTCTCAATTACCATTTTTAAAATTGAAAATGTGCACATTTTATTTTGGTTCCTATTTAGCTGGGCTCTTTCTTTTTCCAAACTGTGAGTACTTTCAATGTAACAGCTAATTTATCAAAAATGGAGAACATTGCCTTATCTGCCCACGCCTCTCATAATTTAGAAAGTTAATGAATCCCTCAGAATCAGGGGTTTTAATATATGTGTGTGTGTGTGTATATATATATATATATATATATATATATATATATATATATATATATATGTATGTATGTGATTAAGTGTATTACATCATTGTGAAAATAAACATTAAGGACATTCTATACATATAACATATAAAAAAGGAGTCAATGCCATAGAAAATTATACAATATGCAAAGCTACTTTAAAAGGTCCTGATAAATGCAAAGCCCTGAAAAGGAAAGGAAATAATGCACTGAAGATAATCTTGTTCCTTAAGTAATTGCTTGGTACCATATGATGTACTCTGTCAGACAACTAGGAACTGTTTCCAGCTGGCTGGAAATTACTGGCTTTGCAGGACAAGAATCAGACTCCTACCAGTTTGTTCCACTGGTTCTACAAGAATTGCTCTTGTTCTCTCCAGGAGAGCCCTTGTTTCCTCTGGTGAGGGTTCAGAAGGGCAGAAATGATGAGCTGTACCCCTGCCCCTCTCCTCCTGGGGGTAGGTGACTTCTCTCTCTCTCTCTGAGCCCTTATGAGGTACAACACAACCAGAAATGGGGTTCTTAATGTGAGCAAATCAGGGTCTTCCAAGTGACTGACTAGAATTTTTTAAAATGAAACAATCTTCCTATCTTTTCAAACGAGGTATGTGGTAAAAAGAGGTTCCATCAAACACCTTTGACTGCAGGGAATGCCTGGTTTTGCTTTGCTACACGCCTTTGTCAGCAGCAGCGCTCGCCTTCCCACCCAGGGAGCAGTGCAGAGTCTGTCTGTGGTGCCAGGGGGAGAGAACCATGGCACCCCCAGGAACACCAACCCTCTTACCTTGGCACGCTGGGAGGAGCCCGGCTGGGCCGAGAGGGAACCTGGGGGGGTCCTCCATGGGCTTCAGCACTGGGAAATGGAGGCAGAGCTCCCGGCCGGAACGGGACTGGGGGAGCCCCCGACTGGGGGCCTGGAGAGGGGATGGCAGGAGCAGGTCCTCGGCCAGATAAAGGTCTGGTGGGGGGATTGTTCAAGGTAGGTCTCCTCAGAGTTGAAGGACTTGGAGGAGGTGATCTGGTGAAATATCAGAGATTTTAAAAGTTCAGTAAGGTGGGGGTGCGGGTTTTGGGTTTTCTTTGATGTATTGTATTTTACTTAAAAGTTAAACTTATGGCAGATGTTTTTTATTGGCATTTTCCTTTGCTGTCAGTGTCAGAGGATCACATACAATTAAGACTCACGTGTTTCCCACTGACAGCATACAAGCAAAGAGGTGAATAAAATGGATTTTATTATTCAAGTCCTAAGAATGTTTCGTTAAGTGGAATTTCTAGGACATGGAGCCTGACGTGCTGAATTATTTTATCAGCTTGCAAAAGGAGACCAAGTGGATACACAACTGGGGTGATAGAAGCAGCTGCTGTTTGAAGCATCAGAGAAACTGTAAGACCACTGGATGGTCTTCTGCAAGGCAAACATCCTGTCTGGTGCTCACATAAACATACCCACAGAACAGGTGGGTATATTTATATACCCATATATAAACATATTCCCATATTATATATGGGAAAATGTTTTGATTTTCCTCACAGAAAATGTCATTAAGACCTGGAGGAGCATCTTCCCAAAATACAGGCAGGGAGGGAGCTCCTGATCTTGTTGGAACCCTGGTTACTGAGAATTTTAGATTTTCTGTGCTGACAGGCACTGACCCCCAGGAGAACACTACATTTGACCTGGGGCTGTGGAGAAAGCTTCCAAAACTGAATGATAGAAGTGGGGTTCTGGGCATGTTGTTTGAATAGAAGTGTGTAATATCACATGGTGGAAAACTCAGAGTTTAAAGTTTTAGAATATAGTAATATATAAGACAAGATAGAAGTTTAAAGACAGAATCTACTCCTTCTTCTTCATAAGTTTCAGTAGTATTGTGTAATTTTAAAAAAAAAGACTGCATTACAGGCCATGAGTAGTTAGTTATTAAGTTAAAAGTAAATATAATTTAAGTGTGATTTCTTAATTAGACAGTTTGCCCTTAAAAAGCCTTGTAGAAAAAGAAATACCACTCTATTTTTAGTTTGTTAGACTGAAGTGCTGTAGTACTCACAGTTTATAAAACTGTACTAGAGATAAACACTAATAAACATCCAAACAAAAAATACCATCTCACACATTTAATCCCAACCTTAAACAAAAAGAAACAAAGACAGTGGCAGTGTCCCAGGCAGTCAGTCCCACTGTGGCATTTAGATTTTTTGAACATGATTTTTTCACCTAGGGTTTTTCTCCTGGGAAGCTGAAAGGTAGAGAGAGGCTTCAGAGAAAAGAAAAACAATTCTTATTTCATTTGTTTTTTTGTGATGTGCTTATGTAGAATATGTTTGGAGATTGTTTATTTAAGGTGGTTGCTTGATTGGACTCTGGTGTGAGTTGTTTTGACTTATTGGCCAATTAGGGCCAAGTTGTGTCAGGACTCCGTAAAGAGTCATGAGTTTTAATTATTTTTTTTTTAGCATTTAGTAAGTATTTTTTCTGTATTTTTTAGTATAGCATAGTGTCGGAACCCAGGACATTCCTCTGGCTGCCCTGAGTGATTCGAGACCCTGGCAAGGGGCTCAGAGACCTTGGCACAGAGTCAAAGACACCTGTGCCTTGGATTTTAGCCCATGGAAACAATTATCAACTTTGTGTGAAGAGTTACAGGCCACAAGAGTTTGAGTAGAATGATAGTGAATTTGTCACAGGTGAAAAAGTAGAATTTTGGGGATTTAGAATGGGGGTTCAAGAGGCAAGATGGAGGAATCTGGGCATGT
Source organism: Haemorhous mexicanus (assembly GCF_027477595.1). Classification (NCBI taxonomy): domain Eukaryota; kingdom Metazoa; phylum Chordata; class Aves; order Passeriformes; family Fringillidae; genus Haemorhous; species Haemorhous mexicanus. The sequence continues at coordinate 28,239,063 of NC_082349.1, forward strand.
CCTCTCCTTCTTCTTCTTGCCCTCCATCTTCTGCTGTGATGGTGACACTTTTGGATTGGTTTAGAATAGAGACAGACAGTCTAACATAGGTGATAGGTATTGGAAAATTATTGTAAATAAAGTACACGTAGTTCTTAGTATAAAAAGTTAACACCACCCCAAGGGCAGGGACTGTGCCACAACCCGACCTGCTGGACAGATCTCAGCAGGGCAGAGAAAGAATGGAATAGAGCACATGAGCCTGTCCTGGATGCCATGGCAGTCCAGCTGTGAGGCTGTGAGGCTGCTCACCTGCGTGTCTGCTGAAGCCAGGAGTCATCCACAGGTGGGGGAGCAGGGGTGGACACGGTGCTGGTGCTGATGTCCCCGATGATGGCCAGCGCCTCCTGCAGCGCCTGGTACATGCGCAGGGTCTCGTCCCGCCGCTGCGCCTGCTCCGCCGACTCCTCCATCAGAGTGTTCTGGTCCTCAGAAGAATACAGGTGAGCCAGCAGCTCTGCATTGATAAATTCTTTTACCTGTTTCATCAGTGTGAAAAATGCGTATTTTATGATTGGCTTTTCAGAAATATTCAAATGAATATTATATGTGTTATGTTAGAAAGTGATGCTGTATTAATTCTCTTAAGTAGTGTGTTAAATATAGTTTTAGGTTATAACAAAATGTTAAAATAGAAATTATGCTATGTAAGATACTTTTTAAAGAGAGGACTCGCACTTAGATAGCAGCCACAGGACACCTAAATCTTTCAGAGAAAGAGAATTTATGGCCCCATTATCAGGAGAAACGAACTTCTTCCCGCCTCGCTCAGCCCTGAAGACGCCATCAGGATTCAGAGGAAGAAGCTGACACTGCCCAGACAGAATCCTGTGTTTGAATGGAATTGATGCATCATGGATGAGGTGTATGAATACGCAACAGGCTGTTGCTTTTAAGGGTTAATCCTCTGTTAACGTGGGGCCTTTTTCAGGCTTATTTTGCCCAGAAAGAGGTACCTGGACTGTCTGTAACTCTTTGTTTTTATTGTCTCATATTGTCTTAATCCTAATTGTCCAAATTTTTATTACTCTAATTATATTGCTATTTTTATAACAATTGTATTACTATTAAACTTTTAAAATTTTAAAAACAAGTGATTGGCGTTTTTCACAATCAGACAGAAAGGAAAATAATCCAAACCACCAAAGAAATAAACAGAATTCTCTACAGAAAATACAATGCTGAACAAATACAGGGGAGATCAATGGAAGCAGGAGATTGAATCACTTTCTCTTACTACCAGTTCTGCTGAAATTCTGATCTCTGAGGTGACACCTCTGCTTACACTTCATTTCCCAACAGCTCCCAGGAGCCAGCTGGCATTTTGGGCCATTTCTAAAGGGCTGACTGGGAAATAAATGGTAGTACCATCAGATATAAATTCCCCAGGGAATGGGAATTTTCAGGCTTTATGACATACCTGTCAATTACTTTCCTAGGAACAATTCACCCTACTGTAGACAGCGTCTTGCATTTCCAGCAAGTCTGTCAGATTCTGAATAAACCATCCACACACATTCAAACTGAAGGGAGAAGTCTCCAAGTAATCTAATTTACTATATTGATTTCCTGCTATGCCTGCCCTGGTTATGGAAACCTGGGCCACATTAAGAGACATAAAAAGCTAGAGGTACTCTGATTAAATAAGACTGTGGTAAATAGACCAACTGCTGACCTACTAAATCCTTGCATTTGAGACTTGTTGCTGTTCTGATCTATTTCTCATCTGGTGCTTTGCTCCATAAAGCTTTTTTGAGCTGGAGATACTGATGATAATACATTCCCAGGATTCTGATTACATAAACCTGAGCTCCATTTGCACATGGGTCTGTGCTAGTTTTGTGATTTAAAGCCTGACAGTGAGACTAAGGCAATGTTTGTGTTTAGACAAGGTCAGTGAGAGCAGTGAGCCAGTGCAGCCAAGGGACCCTTTCTGGTCACCAGCAATGAGCAGGCAGCCAGGACAGAGCTCAGAGGGAAACAAAACCATATTGTCTGGGCTTGGCTGTCATTTCCCATTCACGTATGACAGGAGATGCACAAATTCTCAGCAAAGCCTGCAAAATTTTTCCATGAGTTTCATGCTGTTTTCCAGTAGATGGTACTGATCAAGAGCCAGAGTACACTACTTTCCTTGTGATTGCCAAAAACTCCACATTAAAAACAGATATCACAGTTAAACAGCATCACATTCTGCTCAATGAAATGAGCATTTTAATGGCATCACTTCAAAAAAAGAAGTCCTAAAATTAGATTAAGGCCAGAGCTGATTGTAAAGGCATTGTTAAACCACAAATATCTGTTTGAAAAAAATCAGCCTGTGACAATTATCATGAGAGGTCCCTGTCTGTCACTGGTAGAGGATTCCTCTGAACTCCTCTGGAAAGGGAAGACTGCTGTGCTAAGGATGGATCTTGGATCAGCCTCCTGCCCTCCTGCGCTGTACTAGACAGAGGAAGATCTCCCACCAGAGCCACTTTCTCCAGCTTGGAAATGGAGGGAAAAGTGATGTTTACTCATGTTTGCTTCTTTCTGGAAAGCAGACTCACAGAAATGGTTTAAAACATTTTCCTTCACAGACATCAGGCCTGGAGTCAAAGCTGAACCATAGCAAGCATCCAAATGCCAGTGCCCCAAATCTGCCCTGGCACTCTGAAATGGGGCAAGGTGGGCTTGGAACTTCCTCAGTGAGAAGACAACACATGGCACTGCCTCAAATGCAAACCCATTCCTGGACCTGCAGTCTGGCAGTAACAAGTCCTCTGGAGTTTCTCTCCTCAGCTGAGATCACCATCAGCACTGTTTATGGAGCATACACTGACTACTCTTAAGACCACCCCTCTTGTATAATCCAGGATACCAAGGCACCATGAAATACAAACTTGTGTATGTGTTTTTTGTTTGGGCATGTTTGAATTGGTAATGGTAACTCAATGCAGTTCTGTGTGGTAAATGTATTTTCTTTTAAGGTAATCAACATCCACCCTAGGGGAAGAACAAGGGATGCACTTGGAACACAACAATCTAGGCTTAGGCCCCAAAATATGCTCAGGGACAGCATGTAATTATTTTCTGTACACTGAGTTTGAATCTGATACTTTCCTTGAATTCAAAGTACTTGTTTATGGGCCCACAAAGGAAGTTCTAGGAAAACTTGGGAGGTTGCAATTGTCATGGAAACAAATTCCTTGGGATCGATTTGTTTCCAGAGTTTTGGAGGCAACATGATGGGGCAGCAGAAAATACAGAATATGTTGATTAAGGGGGAGGGAAAGTGTTCTTACTTAACTCCTGGTGGACGGGTTGGAATTCTGAATACTCCAAAGAACACAAACAGCTTCACAGGACCCACCTTCCATCACAGCTCCACTCCTTTCCAGATCTTTTCACAACCTTTTGGCAGGGCTCAGCACTCTTGATTCAACCATTTCTTTCTCTTTTCAATAGCCCTGATTTTTTTGCTATTTTACCTGTTGTTTTCAATGTGGTATTTTACTGCCTATGCTGTACAGAAAGAAATTCATTATTGCTTCTAATGTCACTCTTCACAGTTCTTTAAAATGTTTGGATTCTTTGCCACAGACTTAAACTCTAGGATGGAGGTGCAGGCCTCAGCTCAATAGGAAGCCCAGATGCAGCTTGGGACTATGAGGCCAGCTGAAAGCTTGGTGATATTTTAAGTGTGTGGTTGCTGTGTGCCAGCCTGGCAGGCTTTATCAGTGTCACCAACAGCTGATGAGACTGAAAGCACAAAATCTCACAGTAATCTACTTCTGAGGGACGCACACACTTCAGAGACCCCTAAACGATTCCAGATGAGGAGGTGAGTGGCAGAAAATTTAATGTAAGCTTTCAAAAGCAACTGCTCACTGAGCTCTGCTGTTTATGAAATGAAAGCTAAACCCCAGCCTTTCAAGGGCACTGGAGATAGGCTAAGTCAAAGCAGTGAGCTGCTAGCAATGATCTGGACAGAGCAGTGGGGACACACACTCAACTTCTGAAGTCTAGAGCATGGCTGATTTCCAGAAAAAAAAAAGGCAGTTCCATTGTTCCTATGGTTTTTTGTAAAAACTCACTCATGACTAGAGAATTACTTACATTCTGACTCCCCTAAACCCAAAAAAGTTTAATGAAAAATCTCTTGCCCTCATGCAAAAAATTCTGTTTGTATTAAATGTACGAGAAAATCCCGCTGAAATTTCCTGTCCAACCACCTAACTCTTAAGTGCAACACAAATTCCACAGGGCTAATGAAATCCATCAGATGAAGGCTAGAGGTGGCTCTGAGTCAAAATAAATGCTACCTTCTAATCACATTTGCCTCCCAGCATATTGCACTAGTAAAGCCTGACTGGTTTGATGACCTCTCAGAAATGGTGCTGCTCAGAACTAGCAGGGGCTGTGGCTCCCCATCAGTGATTTGTATGGCAGCAGTGGCACTAATGTTAAGCTTAATTTTCAACAAGGTCCATTCAGAACTCTGCCAGGATGTGAAGGCTGAGATCCCACTGCAGTGGAAAAACAATGGTATCTCAAAGCTGCTTTTAACCAAATAATCTTCAGATCTAAGAAAGACACACACAATAAATCAACCAACCACATCTGCTTATCTAAACAACAGTGTCCAAAGCTTCCAGATTTATTCCTTGAAAATGGTAACCTGAAAATATAAAGAAACCCAAACAAAATAAGGACTGCTTTATGAACCCTGACAAAGGCCTGCAGATGGAAAATCAAGGAAGCACAACTCTGCTCTACTGCTCTCACAGGCTGCCCACACCAAGCTCCCAATTCCTCTTCCTTTTATATCAAAAGCAAGACATCAAATAAAAACCAAAACAAAACCACCCCCACCTTGATTTACCTTTAAATAATAACTTATGTTCTGATTAAGATGTAAATGAATTCTTTAGGATTTTGGGAGAAGCACTCAAGGCAGGGTGGCACCCTTTGAGAAGGCTGCAGAACTTCCAAGTACTATGGAATATTGGAATATTTTGTCCACGAGTGTGACATGAATTCTTCTCTTTAGTAGCTGCTGTTGCTGCTGTGCTCCAGAGGTGTGTTTGAGAGTGAGAGATCTGACAGACACATTGAACTGATTTAGAACTGTGGCTGCTACTTACATTATTGATCATGAGGTGCATGATTGTTTTCGGGATCAGATCTCGGATACATTTGTTAATAATGGACATGTAGGAGTCCACAAGATTTCGAATTGTCTCCACCTGTCTTTCCAGCTGGGGGTCCATTGAAAAATTATCTGCTTGGCCATTCTCTTCAGTTTCAGTCTACAAAGAAGGGGAAAAAAAGCCTTTTAGACTGAAGTAAACTTGAAACACATTGGGGGAAAAACCCCTGGACTTACACTGTAGTAATCCAGCAACATAACTCATACAAAGACTATTCACAGGTTAAAATATGAAGTCTTGGCTTAACATCAATGTTCAGCATCATGAAATTTGGGTCTTTAAAGTTTAATGCCAAATGACACCCTTTGCACAGAGCACATGTATAGATTTCCACACAAATTTGTAATTTTATGTTAAAGAAAGTTTTCAGACAAAGATGCGCGGTGGTAAATGTCACACCAAGAAATTATTTCACATCACTTACTGCAATACTTATTATCAAATCTTTTACCCTTCACATTCAGCCAGCTGGACCCATGCAAGAAAGAAGCACCATAAGTCTGGATTTTTAATTTTACCCTTCTGTGGGTTAAACCCACCTTTGTTATTTAAGGCTGACTTATTTGTGACAAATTTTGCAGTTCAGTCTCTGACTTATTAGATGTGAATAGCACCTATATAAACAAAGGGCTTATAAAAGATAACAGCAAAAGCATCATTGCTTCCAATGCTCAAAGCTGGATTATGCATTTGAGGTCTCTTTTTCACTGGATAGAAAAAAACTTCTTTGTATGCAAACAGCTGACCTAATTAAATACCAGGAACTTAAACTGGAAGCTAAGAGGCCTATACTTTGCTTCAGTCTGGCCTGTATAAATATAGGAAAACCTAAAAGAAAAACAGTAACCTTTTGGTGAAAATCAAACTGCTCTCTGAGGCTTGCAGATTCCAAAAGAATGGAATTTCTACCCAGAGAGTACAAAGAACAACGTTCCTCAAACTCTGATATCAAACTTCTCCCTGAAAACAACTGCCAGAGCATTAACAGCATGAACTGTAAAATCTTAATCTGAGCACCTGAGTTTCTAAGTATCTGAGTATGCTTCTGTGGGTACCTAGAAGCATAAAATCATAGAACCACAAAGTGCTTTTGGTTGGAAAAGAAGAAGCTTTTTGACTTAAAAAAAGATTTTTTACTTCAGCCAAAGTGCTCCAGCCTTGTAGTTCATGTTGTTCCAGCCCCCCGTGCAGGCAGGGACACCTCCCACCACAGCAGGATGCTCAGTGCCCCATCCAACCTGGCCTTGGACATGAGGGACACAAAGAAACAGAAAGCACTTGCAAAAACTGAAGAAGCCAACAAGGAGAACAAGCTATGTATCAGCCAGAGCCCTGCCAGCACAGCCCCATTTACAACAGAGTTTTTAGCTAAAATTGGCCCATGGCTGGTGCTTTGGAGATTTCTGGAGCAGCTGAGATCAGTATCAAACCCACCAGTGAAAGGCCAATAGTGCTAAATATGCAAACATGTCACCAAAGAGGCTTCTCCCTGCAGGAAACTGGGCCAAGAAGGGATTCCTGGTCCTAGTGCAGGGTCTGCTTCTGCTCATGCAGCATTGCCAGGTAGAGCACTTGTATCCTTTTCAACTACAGCTTGGCCAGTCCAGGCTAAATGAAATGGAATGTTTGTGATGTGTTAAGTTCTAGTTTTGTTAAGAAATAAGACCCAATGTACCATTTAGAAACAAAACTGAGTGTTTGTAAAAGAGCTTTCAAAAGTATGGGTGAATTATAGGAAAAACAGCTGATCTTTAAAAACAATTAGCTGTGCTTCCTAAAAATCCTGTGACTGTGGAGGACACTGAAGGGGCTCCTGATGAAAACAGGGTTTTCAGTGCTGTAGCATTGGTAGACACTACCTTAAAAACCTTAATCTTTTTGTTAATAAACTGCATGTAGCCAAAAGTCACAGTGCAAAGACTATTTTCCTGAGCCTCCATGTCTAAAGAAAAACTAATGGTAATTTTCCCTGTGAAATACCAAAGAAATAAAAAAAACATACATCTATCATATATCTGCAGATTTTAGCCAAGTAACTACAGACCAAAAATGCCCCCTTCCCAGTTCCCCTGTATTTGACATCTATTTTCTTTCTTTTCTTCTTTGCTGTCTATATAAAGTGCAGTTTGCTCATGTATTTTTTCCTTTTATTTTTTTTTTTACTCTTTAAATTACAGATTGCAATAAGATTCCTAACTGGCTAAGCAGCAAAGTGACAGATGTTTATCATTACCCTCATCAAGAGAATGTAAAGTAAAAATAGTAATTTGTCTCTGATCTTTCAGGCAAAGGGTAATAGTCTCTTGTTTGAAACTATAACAGAGCTGACTTCATACTGTTGATTTATTTTCTCTGAAATCAAAAAAGATCAATCTTTCATGACTTTACAGTAATTTATTATGAAAGCTTCTGGCCATAGTATTCCTAATGATTTGATGTCTCAAGTGAAGGCTTTTCATGCCAGAAATCATCTTGTTTGCATGGCATCATGCAGATGGAAATCTGCTTCCAGCAGGTTTCTGTGCCCTCCAGGACCCCTCCAAGCATTAGAAACCTTTCTCTGCTCAGCTGCCTCAGCTCTGTGCCAACAGCAGCAGCCAGATATGAGGGTGCCTGGCAAGGCTGGGCATCCCAAGTGACAGAGGTGCCCTATGCCACCTCCAGGCTATTCTTTCACAGCCTCACAATGACCCCACCTTCAGTGCAGGTCATCCCTCAGCCCCTGTCCCTGTTTCTTACAGCATGGCTCCTGCAGTGAAAGCTTGCTCAGGGAATAAGCCCAAAGCAGAGCTCGGGAGCAAACCCTGCCAGCTCTCTGCCCACTGCTACCAGCATGGCCAGGCTGAGCAGGAAGGGAGAACAAAGAAGGTGCAAACAGCTTTCCATGCCTCCTTTCCCAGCCCAGGCAGCCCAGTCCTTTCAGCTCCTCATCCCCGAGCCAGAACTCACCAGTTCCAACACCAAGTGTTAAGTGACAGCACATGAATCTGGACTAGGTTTTTAGTCAGTTGACTCTTGCTTAATGCTGCTATAATTGTTGACAGGAATGGAATATTACTACTTCAAAGGAATGCAAGTGCAATTACTTTAGGGAGTTCTGTAAACCTCCAACAAAGAAAGCTAAGCAAGAAGCTAGAGTGCTTAAAAACAGGTAAAGGAAATGAATTCATCTGGGAAAACTCTAAATCAGAGTATGTGATGGAAACACACCAAGGCTACAAAGAAGCAACAGGTGAAAAAACCACAGATGAAGAGAAGGAAAGGTGGGAGCCAGGGGGTGCTTCCATGTACCCCTCCAAACACCCCCAGACATCCTTTCCTTCTGCTCCCTGCACTTTAGACTGAAATATTGATCCCTTGCACTCTGCTGTGGTCTCACCTATCTGAAGCTGCTCTGTGATCCCTGCAGAACAAGGTGCTACTGAAACCCAAGGTACAGCACTGCTGCTCTCCAACTTCCCTGCATTCGCACACCTTCTGTGCTAGGAATGTCTTAAGGATTAACTAATTAATTAACTAATGTGTCCTACAAGAGCAGACTAAAAACTGCCTGTGAAATCCAAACCACTGAAGTTTGTGGGAATTTGACTGTTGGCTGCAGTGGGAACAGGATTTAATAATTTCTACCAGAAAAGTTATCAATCTTCTGAAGATTGTGAGCTCTCTGCCACAAGAGGAATGATTTCATGGGGTACTGGGGATGCAGTGCAATCCAAAACAAAGGAGTAATACCTTAGGTTATCAGGATAATTTTTCTGATTGTAGAAATTATAAGCAAGTTCAAGAATGTCCCAGGGAAACTTAATGAAAAGTGATTCCTATTGAAATTCACAGCAAAACTGGGTAACACACTGAAAACAGTCCTGAGCTGGCCACACAGAGAGAGCAATACTTCTAATTTCCATGATTTCATTACACTCAGGGCAGCTGCCAGCATATTTAAGAATGTCTTGTATAACATTCCTGATGTCAGTTCCAAGAAGGAGCATTTGTCTGGCATTTTCATTAGAGAAGTGTATCAACCAATTTTCTGTAATCAAAAAGGCATTCTATTAACAATGACCAAGAGGAAGCAGACTGGAAGGTGACTGACTCAAGGGTAAAAATCAGAGCAGCAGCAAAGCAATGCTCTGTGCAGTACAAAATATGTCCATGGCTGCAGTAAGAAATTGCTCATTTAAAAGCTGCTTTCAGCTCTTTCATTTACAGCTCCAAATTCATAGCAACAACAACCACCTGAGAATTAATTATTCCTGCCAGATTGCATTTATGTTTTAATTCACAGCTGCTGAAAATACATATAAAATCTATTTTATGTATCCCTGTCCAAGTAAGTTTTTTCTTCAATGCACCAACACTCAGCACACTGCAGTTGTCCTGACCCCCCCTGCTTTTCCCTAAATCTTTACAATTGATTCTCTCTTCATTGCAGTTTGATGCTGGATATATAATTTAGCTAAGATCCTCTCAGCTGTACATAGTGTGCCTTTTGCCAGAGGACTGCTGAAACCACATGATGGCTTCACACAGTGAGGTTTTCTTACTGGAAGGAACCACAAGTAAATGACAATACATTACTTTTGTGCATTTACAACAAAGCAAGCAGCAGAAAAAGAACACTTCCCGGGTAGCTTGGAAGCTGTCCTTTTCCCTCACAGAGGGTGACTTTGCCACTCTCTTCCATGCTTTCAGCATGTGCTGACTTTGTACTGCTGTTCCCTTTACTGAGCCACCCACAGGCTGCCCCTTTCAGCTGCTATGCCTTCATTAGCAGCCTGGAACTGCTCTAAGCAGAGGTTGTGATCTGGCTTTCCCTCACACACAGCATCTCTCTCACTTCATGACCCCCAGAAGAATGATACACCCTAGTGCACTTTGGTTCACAAGGGTTCCACTCTCTGGATTAGCTTAAACAATCATTTACTCCTGTTCTTCCTCTGTGGTTACAGACATTTCCCAGGACAGACCATGAGCTAAATCCTCCTGCTGAATGCACACACTCCTCCCCAGTACCTCCATGGCTTTAACCATCCCAAACATTCCCAGTCTGGCAGGCTCTCTCCCTGCCTTACTCCATGGAGAAGCTGATTTGGAACTGTGAGACTGAGAGGAATGATGTATTACCAGAACTCCAAGAAACCTGGATTTATTTTCATCTTACAGGTTGATAACTAATCGTGGCAAACCAATCCAACCTCCTTTTAGATCAGGGATTCAGATCTTACAGGTATGAACACAGATACCATACATCTCAGACCTCAGTAAAGCTTTCTGACACAATCTCAAGTGACATTTTCATTAGTGGAAGTGTGCTTTCCCTGCAGTTAATGCTTGGATGCTCATTGCCATGGAAAAGCTGTCAATGGCTCACTGGCAAAGTGGAAAACTTTTATATGGAGTGTGGTTTATAATGTGCTTATTAAAGCCTTAATGCTCAGGATGGGGGTTATAGCCTGGGTTTGTTACAGGTACAGATGAGAAGAAACAGGAAGGGAATGTGAACAAATTAGATGACAGGACTGGAGTTCACAATGACCTAGAGAAACAGGTTCAAAATCTAGACTAATTCATTCTGAATAGAAAGTATTTGATTTCACAGATTCTCCTGAGTTGGAAGGGACCCACGAGGATCATCAAGTCCAACTCTTGGCCCTTCACAGGACACCCCGAGGATCCTACCATGGGCTTCCTTAGGCAGGAATAAATAATTTAGATGTGAGAATGGAGCAGTTCAGCAGAAAAGGAGCTGTGTCCACAGTGCAATATAAACACAGCATGAGTCCATACTGTCTTGCTGTTATAAAATCATTACAAGAATTGTGCATCCAGTGCTGCTTATCACACCACCAGAAATTTAAGGAGCATTTTGAGAGTGTTCACATGAAGCCATTGAAGATGGCTCAGGGCTCTGTAAAATATTACCTGAAGGGAAAAGGTAAGATAAATTGGGACTGATAAGTTAAAAAAAAAATCACTTGTGGAAGGGTAGAGATGAGCATCTTTGCAGAAAGCAAAAGATGTCAAATAAATATTTGGAAAGTGTTTTATGGTAAGAACAGTGAAGCACAGAAATAGATGGATTAGGAGAGCTGCAAATCTCTTCCAAGGATTGGAGAGCATCCTTCAGAAAAGACCTAGGTACAGAGACTTTTCCTTGAAAAGAAGAAATAGGCAATCTCTCACATCCCTTCCATCCAGCAGGTGCTACTGGGTGCAAAGTGGTGTGAAATTACCCACAACACTGCAACAAGAAAAGGGATTTCTGAAAAGGCAAAAAAAAAAAAAAATTAATTACAGTATCTTCTACTTTTTGTTCTATGCAAAAATCAAGTAAAAAATTGTGAATAGCTTGCTGTGAATAGCTTTCTCCCCTCAAATAATCTGCACTCCAATTTCACCATTTGCTGCCATGTACATCTCTCACACAAAGGACTTTTACATAACCCTCCCTACACTGCAAGTTTTGACTGGGGGCCAACAGCTGCTTCATGCCTTTCAGAACAGACTGCTGGACAAGCAAAAGCAGAAAGAGGCTGGCATAAGGAAAACAGCACCTTTGTTTATAAAACAAATACTACTGTGGAATTTGCAAACTTTTCAGTCAAAGAATTTCCTTGTCATAACAACACATGAAGTGCCCCATATTTATAAGAGCACATTAGAAAAAAAAATCTAGGATATGAGATACTATTGACATGGTATTTGCTATCATTTCAGTGTAAAAGGATGTCAGTGGATATTGGGAAGTCACAAACATGGTGAGTTACCCTGGAATTCAAGTCATGATGATGATGACTCAAAGTGCAACGATTGGCCCAGATGATGTTCAGGCTGAACTTTATTGTGGATTTGTTACCAAATGCATGAAACACATTCCCAGAGACACAGCCTGATGCAGCAGTGGCCATTAGCTGTGAGGGGAACAGGATCATGTGCTGTGAAAGGAGGCAATCAATGGGTGGAGGCATCAGCCGGACATGTCAGGATTAAAGGATTAAAGCTACTGGCTGTAGAATGCAGTCCCCTAAGAACCAAAACAAATACAAATCCCAAAGTTTCTACCAAAGAGGATGAAAACAGAAAGCAAGAAAATTAGTCATCCACGAGGCTGATCAGGGAAGTATTAACAGGAAGACTGAAATCACACCTTGCCTCTCTTCTCTGTTATTTACCTCCCTTAGCAGTAACCATGCAAGAGGGGGTCACTAACTAAATTCTCCTTATTCCAGCAACAAGGCTCAGCTGAAGGATTCCTTTAGGAGCAAGGAATTTTCTTATTCTTGAGATTAAAATGGGGCAATTGCTCAGTGCACAGACAGGGGGCTGAGTGAAATACTTTGGCTGAGATGACATATTTAAAGTGCAGCTTACAACTTAATGTGTCTGTGTCTAAGAGCTGCACTTTTTTCACCAAATGTGATAATTTCAGTGGTAGGTACCCAGAATAATGAATTAAAATCATAATTCTGTTTGAAATGAATCCTGTACTGAACTCCTATTCCGTGGTTCCTCCTCATTTGTTCCAGCTGAGGTGGTAACTTCTGGGTACTCAGCAGCCTGGTTGAAGTAAGTGTGACTAGAGGAGGAGGAGGAGGAGGGGAGGAGGGGAGGAGGGCAGCAGATCCCTGTGCATGCTGGGAGGAATGGGCTCGGAGGGGCCTTGCAGTGGGGGAGCTCTGTACAGCATCCAATGCTGGGCTCTATAAATTCCAACCTTGTCTTTTATTTTTACTTGATCTAATGCAATGTGTCCCCTGTAACTCCACTCTTTTCCATAATTAATGGTCTCTAGGAAAATATTCTGAAATTCTCCCGTGATAAGCACCTAGACAAACTTGATGTTTCCTCTCTGAGACACAAAAGAGGACGTTAAACTGTTTTCACCCCCACATCCCTCGAGCCATGAGAAGTACCAGATCTGTCTCTGCTGGGCCAGACTAAGCCCTGGCTCACCACAAACTCAGTGCAGCACCGACAAATGATCTCCATAGTAAATGATGCAAATAAGAAATGTCAGCATGTTCCAAAATTCCTCACTTAATCTTATTGCCAGTTGTATAGTCTGGATAATCAGTAAATAAATCCCTCTAACTTTGCTCAAATACTTAGGGGCTGAATACACAGAGAGCACTTTCTAATTCATTCTCATTAACCTTCCCAGCTCTAAACAAAGTAATTTCCTACTTCTCTTAGTGTCTGAATTTTCCACTGGCCTCTGCAACACCTGATTTAACAACAATGATTTCTCACTTGTGATTTCTCTTTCGAACTGGCATTGTTCTTTTTCCTCACACATATGCTTGCTGGAATAGCACGAATCAGCAAGATTTAAAACCTCCCATTCTTAAGTTTGAAGCCCCTAAAGGGAAATTGCAGTTGTGATGCCAAGGAACACAGTCGTACGTTATTTGACTTTTCCTCGGCCGGGCTGACAGCAGAGGGGGAGGAAGGGAGGAAGGAAAGGGGAAGGGAGAGGAAGATGGCATTTTAATAGCACCCACACTGGTTTCACACAGTTGGATCTCTGTGCTCTGGAGCAGCACCATTTCCGTTCCCTTTGCCTCACTTTCAGCCAGCACTGCTCAGCCAGGCTCTATGGGAAGGGTTCTCAATCTTTTTTGCCCAGCATGGACCACATCACAGTGCAGAAATCTGTCTTGTGGACAACGCCCTAGCCCACCTTTTACCCCCAATTTTGACAGCCCATTACCAACTCAAGCCTTGAAGGGAGCACCCCACCCATATCCCAGATGTGACTGTATGAGCCAACATTCCTGCCAGGACAAGATGGATTATCTCTTCACCTCTTGGCCCAATTCTCAGAGTCTCTGTATTACCCACAGTAATTGCCTATGTGAAAAAAAAATTAGTAAGAGAGAAGAATGTATTTAATCTAATTTAGTAAGTGAACATACAAGAACCACCAGCATCTCATGTTGACAAATCTGCCTTTCTCAGATGTTGATCATATCTCAAGCATAGCTTGGCCAGAGTCCTCATCAAAACATTTCATTTGATAATTCAGGCCCTAAGATTCAAAGCTCTCATCCACATCAGTGAGTGTTCCATAAGCCTTCTGTCAGGCAGAGTGGCAGTGGGCTACAAATTCTGGCAGGAACTCTTACCCCAGCAGAGCATCAATGATCACCATATCCACAGTGTCCATTTAAGGTTCCCTTTTAAAGCTGCAAGCAAAAATGGGACCTGCAGCATTGCTGTAGCAAAAAAGCCTCAGAGCAGAGGGGGAATTTCAAAACATCGAGCACTTTACTGAAATGTAACAAATACTTCTAAACAAAAGAAAATCATCTATAGAGAAGCATTTTGGATTCATGCCACAAAAAGAGACATTGAAAATTCTTGGTTAAAATTATTTTCAGGGTAAGAAATGAGTTGTGAGCAACTATGCTGTACATAACATTTATGATATGGCTTCCATTTTGTATAACTATGACAAACCCCTCCTATGTATTCTATAAAAGCGGTAGAAAATGAAATAATTTTTTTTTCCTCCTAAAAATAAATTTTATTTAAGAGAAGGTGAGATTTTGGTAAGTTAATACACATGTCTGTAAGGAACAAACATAAACACTTCATGTTATAAGACCACATTCCCTTTGGCACAAACCACAATAAAACTATAAAGTTTAAAGCTTAAGTCACTCTGACCTCCTCTCTGTGGGAAAGGAAAAGGACATCAGTGATTAGGACTGTGACCATAGGGAGTTTACCTTTGCAGTTAAAATTACCTGGCTTTGCTGTTGCCACAAACAACCCTAACTTGGCACTGCAGTTGGTTATTTCTGCAAGTGAACTTTTAAAAAAAGTTAAATGACGTATTATGGCATTTTCAGTTCAAAAGGATTTCTTGTTTTTCCCCCTTCTGTCACTGATCAGCAGCAAAAGGTAAAGTCAAGACTCAAGGAAACCTTGTCCTGGTGGCAGCACATTGAGGAGCAGCAGCTCACATACACAATCCTGAGGATTACAACTGCTTTTGTCAAGAAAAGAAAAAAACTGCCCCTCCCCTTAGGGCTCTCCCTCCCCCGCTCCAGGGTTTGTGGCTGCTGAGCAAAGCTGGGGGGAAGAGCCCTGGTTTAATGCATCATCCCAAGCACTGAATGTCTCACAGTGGAGCTACAGACAGGAAATTTCCCTCTTCTTCCCCTATGGTTCTAAAGGTTTTCTGCAATGAAATTACTGGGAGACAGCAATATCCAGGGGCAGGCATGGAATTTGAACCCATGGCCTTCTGGCTTGGAGGTGAGACTATTCCTAACTGAGCCAAAGTGACACATACATAATATGCTTTCAAGGTTTTTAGAGAGCTCTGTCATGATTTAAAAACACTAAGTCTTTGTGGTACAAACCACAGGGCAGGAAAGAGCTGGGGCTCCCTTTTTACTGCTAATTTTAGCCAATGAATTGTTTATAATCTCCTGCAAAATACATAAAGCCTTATTCTGCCTTAAGCTAAGAGAGAACAGCCTTTCAAAACTGATTCTTAATTATAGTGTTCCCCTGCTAGATGGGATGGAGGCAGGTTCCAAAACTATGTCAGAGTATATGAAGTGATAAAATGAGGATGGGTGAGCTATTTTTAAACATGCTCAAAGACTTTGAGGTCAAAATCCCTGAATTTATAGCCTTATGGCTGTATTAAAACTCGTGGACTATTAAGACCTTTGTGGAAAGACTGGAGTGTCATTTCATTTGAGACCTCTCTGCCTTCAGAGCCCTGTGTTCTCTACCACTCTGCCAAACTGGGGGGCCTGGGGAGCCACCTTGAAGCCCATGTTATTTCCCTGCTGTAGCCAGGCTTTTGGGAGATAAAGGGGATGAGACACTTCCAGCCCAGCACATTCCCTCCTCCTCTTTTTTCCCAAGATGTTCTGCAAGTGAGAGACTTGCCTTTCCAGATGGCCAGGAAGTGAGTGGCTTAGAGAGGGCTGGAGGAATCTCAGGCAAAAGCACATAATTGCTCCTTACTCTGCCCAGTCTGGAAACCCAAACCAGCCTCAGGCCTGCTGGTATTTGCTCAGCACAGTTGTGTTTCCCATCTGAAGGAGGCAGCTGGGCACCTGCTGCTGGGCAGGACAGAGAGCTGCTGCCCAGGAACACTCAGGTTTAGCAGCAGCCACCCTGTGCTCTCCTACACAGCTTCTTCCCCAGCACAGGGAAAAGACTTGGACCAGAACAAGTCCTGAAATACATTTTTGACTGTTTGGAAAATCCAGAGTCGAACAAAATCATTGTTCTACTCGTGGAAATAAACCATGCACAGGCATCACCTGGGAAGGACTGGCCCTGCCTCTGGCCCCACAGGCACTGAGTGTACCACTCCTAATCTTTGGTCTGACTCAGCATGAGTAAAAGCTGTCACCTGCTATACACCCTTTGGTTTTATTCAGTAATGATCAATATACACCACTTCTTTTTCATAGGAAAAAGGCCACACAGTGAGAAGAAACCTAACTGAAAGACTGTCCCTGCCTCACAAGTTGAAGTGGAAATAACTCTCAGCCCCTTTTCCCCATCCACATTCTGCATCACCTTTAGGTGTATCTTACTCTAGAGGCCAAACAAGTGGCAGCAAAGGCTTTAAGGCTCTGAGGACACTGCAAAATTATTGGCACCATTTGCATTGGTCGAGCTAAGGTCTTATGGGAAGCCACCACACAGAGAGGACCTGCTACTTTGGAAAAGACCAGATGTAGGTTAGAAACATCAGAGGATGACAACAAACTCTAATGCTGTTTTCAGGTGAGGGGATTTGTTTGCTCAATTTTGCAATTGCATTTACCAGAGCATCATTTAAACCTGTCATTTTTTTCCATTTGGATTTCCATGCAGTGATGTGTAATATAAAATACTAAAGAACTGTAGATGGCCCAAGTAAAAGCAAAAACTAGTCAAAACAAAACTCAAATCCTTTTATTGACTGCATATGGATTTATAAAGCAATAAAACCACGGAACAAGCACAAAACAAAAGCCTTGTAAAAAAAGGTTTAGTACAAAAAAGGCCAAGTGAGCAGTTGAAAAAACCATCCAGTGCTGTTGGTTCTGTTAGGAATTAATGTACACTCATGTTTCAATCCAAAGGAGTCACTGGAATGGGTTGTGCATTTTATCCACCAGAAGATCACAATGCACTTATTATCATGAGAGGGTCTCCCACTTGGAGCAATGCTGGATGGATCCATGCTCCTATTTGGGCATTTTGCACACATTGCATATTTTTACAAATTCATGGTATTAGTACATCCTATAAACATTAAAATCGAATTCTTTCACAACTTCCCTGTGTCAGTCTGAAAATTTCTACCATTACAGGAGAATGTGGTGAGTTCAGGGACACTTTCTCTCCTTGGGGTCACAAGCTGTCATTCCTGGATGGATGCACACCCCCATTACTTCCAGGAGAATTGCTCCTTTCAGGAATTGGGCCCAGTCCATCCCCAGCCACAGTCTCCAACACTCTCCTTCCCACTACCCACTGGCATTTACTTAAGACTACAACTGCTTCCTTACATTTCTGGAGTGGCAAAACCAGTTTGAATGCTTTTCCTACAAGTGTCCTTCATGAGTTTGATTTTCAGGCACAAAGAATTCCTTAACTGCAGCACAAATCATCCTCCAGCTCCATCCTGTACTCCTGCATCCCACTCTGCTCCCAGCAAAACCCCTGCCAGAATTCCCACTGAGTTTAATAGTCCTGTCCTATCCCCCCCAACTCCTAACTGAGGTTAATTTCTTTTCTCCAAGTATAAACAGAAACCGGCAGGTAAAAAAGTTTTGTCTAATGTGGCACTAAGGCTGTGGAATTTACTCCCATGTGAGAATGGCACAATAAAGTCATTTGTTTAAAAGTAAATTGAAAACATTCCAGTCTTCTCAGGCTTACAACTATTAACTTTGGTTTCTGCACAGCACTGTAGAATGTCTGGCATCAAAGACACTTTGTACATTGCACTGAACTTGCACTGGACACTGTTAGTGGACCATTAATCACAGCAAACAAAGATCTCATGCAGACACAAAAATTACTGATTTTTCCCATGTTCAGCATGGCCTAGCAAAGGTTAACACCACAGCTGCTGGATACTGCTCATTTTGAGGCATGAAGTGTTGACAAGGCATCTGAGAGCGTGCAGATTTTTCAACTAATAATTATGTATTCCACACAAAACAATTCTTATTTGTGCCTAATGCTGTCTAGAATGAGACAGACACCTACCTCAGCATGAACTAGCACAACTTCAATTCAGATGCCTACAAAAGCATGTCCTTCTTTCCCCCATACACAGATAGGATGTGTGAGGGCAGGGGCACGGGTTAGTGGCAAGAAAATCGAGAGGATGTGATCCAAGGTTCACAGGAAGCACTGCTGGAGGAAGGGAGGGCTTATGGAAACAGGCACTGAGATCAACTTGCCTGAGGGAATGTGGAAGAGGAATGGGAACTGAACCAGGAGAAAAATGAAAGAATCTGAAAACCAAAACCACTCAGTGGCCAGAGAAGCAGCAAAGGAAGCAAGGAGAAAGACCATGGTCTGGAATCACAGGCTTTGTTTCAGGGTGTAGTTCACTGATAATGGCCAAGGAGAAAATGCTGTGGCACAGGAGTGTGAATTACTGGCACTCACAGGCAGTTTTCTGTCATCCAGAGCAGGGCAGGGGAAAGCCTGAGCCATCTGCCTTGAAGCTTCCTAGCTGACAGGATGATTTCCATTGGGCTCCTCAGACCACAGACAAAATTCTTGCACCACCTTTCTCAGGTGAAAGAAACCTTACTGGAAAATTGTCATTCTCTCCTAACCAGGGCAGGAGATGTGAATGGAATCAGTGAGGGAATAAATTGCTACCTTAAAAAAAATCCCAAAAAACAAACACACCAAAAAAATGACAACCAAAAAAAAGAAAACAAACTCAAAAAAACAAAACAAAAATAAACCCCAACCAAACCCTCCCCAAAAACCCATTAAAAAACCCCAAAAAACTCCAAAAAATCCCAAACCAAACAAAAAACCCCAGCCATCAGCTCCCAGCAGCTCCTGCTGCTGCCCATGGAGTGGGTGCAGGATCACAGCATGAAGGTACCAGTGTGGTACTTGGTTCTGTGCAACAGCAAGAGCAGCACCCAGACTCAACAAAATGAGAAGGAAATTGATGCAAGTACAGGCTTGTTAGTCAAGCCATGACTATATGCAAGGCTTTTGAACATGCTTCTAAAGAGCTTAGACCTTAAATAAAATAAAAAAAAGAAAAATAAAGATGGCAGAGCATGCCAAACTCAGTAAGTTAACTGATTTTGCTGACTAAAGAATCTTTGACAGATCTTTGGTTCAGCAAAGGGATACCCTTAGGAGACTGGCAAAGAAGCTTATAAAGATGAGTATTAATGAAAGAATAGTGCAGTACAACAACTCTGTAACACATAAATAAGTTATAATGTGGAAAGAAAAACTAGCAGCCTTGAAGGATTTGTTTAATGTGGAAAGAAGAACGAGCAGCCTTGAAGGATTTAATCATCAAAGTGTTGAATGGATGGGTCTTACTGAAATAAAATAGCATAAACTTGCCAGTTAAATTTGATTCTGCCCATTAGACAGAATTGTGAGGTAGTGTCAACACAATGGGAGACTGAACACTGTCCTGGAAGACATGGATAACTTCAAGGATTGGGAAAAGAGAAACAGGATCAAATCATAGCTGTATGCTGACAGAGCAATGACAGCTGCTGCACGGGACAGGGAGCTCAGCAGCTGGCAGTAAAAATGGAAAGGAAAGCCCAGGCACAGCCAAGTGAGCATCAGATGATTCCAAGACACTGCTATGTGCCATGAAGGAGCACACGTGCTGGTGGTCTCTGTTCTGAGCAGTGCTTGTCCAGTAGAGGTAACACTGCTTTGTACAGGACTGATGGAGGAGGCCATGAGACTCCTGGTGACAGATAATACTTGACACTTCCCCTGCTGCCAGGGCTGCTACACTATTTCCTTAAGAGTCAAATGAAACTGCATGTTGAGAACTAGAGTATTTTATTTTCATTGCATTGAAACTGCATTTCAGCCTTCCCTGGGTAGAGCAGTGCAGCCTCTGAGAGCCCTGGACAGTTCAGTTGGAATAACTCTGCCTCTTATATGAACTATATGGCCCTCTTCCTTTCTCCCCGAGGAGATCCTTGGCCATGTTCCAAACCATACTCCCCTGCCTTCACTCTGGAAGGGGCTCTGCAGCAGCTCTCAGGTTAAGCTGGGGAGTACAAAAGGGAGGAGAGAGGGAAGGGACTTGAAGAGTGCTCTTCAAAACCTCCCATGCACTCACTGATCCAACCAAAGCTGCTTCTGCTGCTTAGTGGAGCTGGAAGAAGAGGAAATGTGGCCTTTGGAGAAGACTTCTCTTAGGCTATTGGGCAAGGAGATTATTGTTTGAGCACTTTCTTCATGTGGCTGGAGAAGCAGTGCATGTTTCACAGGTGTGTGCAGAGCAATTTGGACCCTGGTCAGACCAGAGTAAAACAGCAGTGTAAGGAAACAACTCCTGCCTTTTGAAGCAGGATTTTCCCATTGCTGTCTCCAAACTGGAGCATCAGTCCTCTGAGTTTTCACCTTGTGAGAGAAGAGCACGCAGCTGAAAAGGCAGGTAAAGAGCTGACTACAGACCTTGATGCTCCCGTGGACTGCTGGTTCCAGCTTCCATGTAATGGAGGGGGGAAGGAAAAACTTAATCCAAGACCCTAAAATTAACATTTAAAGTGAAATGATGAAAGCAAGTTGGACTGGACTATCAGTATTAAGGACACTTGAGACAGTGACCATGTCAGAGACTGATCTCATCAAATAGAAGATTGCTTTAGATTTATTGGAGGATCAAATGACACACTTGAGGATCTGCTACTCCAGCTAAAACTCCATATCCATCTCATGAAAAGTTTTGGGGTGTTTATCAGAAGGGGAATGGTAAAAAGGGGTGAGAAAGAGGTGAACTCCTTAAAATATAATTTGTTTTCTAACTACCTTCCTTTCATAAGAAAAAAACAAAAGAGTTCATCTTTAAATACAGGCATACAGACAAGCTCTCTCAGCCCCAGAAATTCATTCTACATGTTGATTAATGATCAAACTACCAGAGCTTCAGCATGAAAAATGGGCTAGGCTTCAACTGCAGATTGCCTGTAGCTAATGATGCAGTGGAATGAACATTTTCATTCCAGCTAAACCATTCCGGTTCATGTAAAAATAAAGAAATCCAATCTTGGGTTATGAAAAAGACTTGTTGAATTCTGCATTCTTCTTGGGTTAAAATAATGCCCTGCATCTTAACAGATCTGTAAATGCAGAGGATTACCTGTGAAGTCAGACACCCATATGATTACACACATGTACACCCAGAGTTTAAATACCTGAGGTGAAGTCAGGAAGAGAAGCTGGTAAACGTAGCCTAGAATTTCAAACCTATGGGCACTTTTCTGGCTTAGTAGATTTAACACAGCTCCTGTCTCAGGCTCAAAAATGTAAACTGTAATAAAAACACCCCACAAGGAAGTGCAGTGGGCTGCACAGCATCTGCCTGGTGAGAAGGCTGACACAGGCACGGCTTGCCCGGAGATCTCCTTGTGGTTCAGCCCCTGGCGCCATCAGTTGGGCTTGAACTCAAAAGCTGTGGAGGGAGGTCATTAAAAGTGATTCTGCACCACTGAGAGAGGGTGGGAAAGGATTCAAGCATATGCAAGGGAAGGGATGTGTCTCTCCAGTTCTGGTGATTTCCACTATGGAAACGCAGCACTTTACAGCTTTTAACCTTTATGCCGCTGAAGTCAACTATCAGCGTTCTTTAAAATTTTTGTTTTCATTTCAGCACATGAAATGCAAACTCCAGTTTGGGTAATGTCAACAGCACATTCTCCCTTAAACCACAAGGAAGGTGCAGAGTTGAAAAAGCAGCACAAGGCAGAAAGCTGAGAAGTGGAATCACACACACGCAGTGATCGCCACCAGCACATCGGCTGGCCAGAACAGTGGTTTTCAACACTATGGAACTCAGAGGGAGTGTGAGGGGAAGCCAGGAGGTTCAAACCATCCTGCTGGCTGCAGGAACAACTATTAAAAAAATTAAGAGGAAAGTCAGACCCCAGAAAGAGCACAAGACACTGTGTTCCAACTCTAACCAGCTGAAGGAAAGTTTATATAAGAACAATCACTTTGTTAGTGACTCATAAGGAAAGAATCCCCAAGCTTTCTTCAGGGAAACCCCAGTAAATAACGTGTCTAAAAACACATGAAGATGGTGCTGGCTGTTCTGTTACAATATTCAGTCCACATGATAAAACCTTTGGCAGAAGAACAACCTACTGAGCACAGATCCTTTTGGGAAACCCAAAAACCAGCAAGAACTGCTGTGGCTGCATGCTAAGACTGCCTCATCTTCCAGCTCTTGTGTGAGATGTCTAATCCTAATGGGGAGAAAGTGGGAAAAAAAGGCTTTTTGTAACAGCTCCTCTGTTGACTACATGCAGGTGCACTCTCAAGATAGATAAATGCCTGGATTTCAATGCATTCTGCAGGTTTTAAACTAAATGTTATGGATTCAAATATCCTGCCACACCACATCCAAAGACACAGAGTGGAAACGTTGCTGCATCTCTCTTTGGAGCATCTTATGAGACACACAGGAGGCTGGGCAAAGAACAGTCCTCTGTCCAAAGAAGGGATGGATATACTTTGCAATGTAGAGCTTCTTTGGCTATGAAAGGTTTTTCCTTTTATTTTCTTTCTTCTCTCTCTCTTTTTTTTTTTTTTTTTTTTAATTAGCACAACATTTTGGAAGTATGTGTTTTTAAGCATACCTTCCAGCAAGAGACTTTAAACTCAGTAAATTCATAAAAATATGAGAAATCATAGTGGTTTCCCAACAAATGACCAGATCTGAACACTGTGGTGCCTGAACTTGGACTGACTAGGAAATCCCAGGTAGGAATATGAATAGAAACATTCTGTGTCAAGCAGAGATTATGTTCTGTAGCAAAATACTTAGTTTTTGAAGATAACCAAGAGGACTGAGTGGGAACCTGGGAGCAACTCCTTAGCCATTTTATCTCACTCTCTGATGAGTTTTTAGTCTATATATGAATGTGGACATGTTATTTTGCACTGGAAAGCTCCCCTGCCCAAAGTTATACTTTTACATACTGAATAGAACATGTTTTAGTTTATTCTCAGCTGCTGTAGAGCCATAGCAGACTCCAGAAACTTTCCAGGATATAGCCAGAAAAATGTCAAGAAAATAATAGAAGGTTGAAAGCATTGAATAGTCATTCCCTAGGGGCTGAGAAGTTACCATAGTAAAAGAGTGTTCTTACCCAAATGCTCAGCAACAAAAGCAGTAGCATCACCAATATTTGAACTGTAATTTTCCATTCTCAGTTGGGGGTTGAATTTGGAAGAAATGGGGCATTTGTGAAAATCTTTCAGGTATTTGTGACCATAGCTTAATGTTCTTCTCCATATATGAAACATTTTTATAAAAAGCTATGGACCATCACTCTAAAGGCCACCAATACTGAAGCATGAGCAGCTGCAAATAAGACAAAGGAACTCCTTTAAAAGGGGAGCATCTTTTAGGTCAAGTAAATCATTCCAACATCCCAAATGGAAGAGTCAACTAAAAGGAGCATAGACAGGAAGACTTTGCCTGAAAAACCCCCTAGCAATGCATGAGAGAGGAACAGGTCACACTGAGAGTCTCACTAGAGAAAAAATGTGTATTTAAGTACTCCACTGGAAATGTGAGTTCCCTTGCTTTGCTGCTCAAAGACAATTACCTAAGAACCTGGCACTTCCAGAGACCCACTGTCAACGTAGAGAGAGTGAAGCAGTTCACAGTGAAGAGATACAGACTTAGAAGGAATAATCATTGATTATTCTAAACACAAACTCCCAAAAATGCAATTCCCCTGTAGGAACCCATCAAAAAAGACCAGAATTCTGATGGGAAAATGGTTCTATACACTAAAGAAAGCCCATCCAGTGTGCCTGAATAAAGACATTAACGAGGGTCTTGGAAAATACACACTCAGTCTTGGGTACACAGAAGGAGGGAGAACTTCATTGCATGCCTACATCTAGGACTCTCACAAGGATTATTGGTGTTTTATCACTTGAACAAATGACCCAATACAGGCTATTGAGCAATTTTCATACTCTAAGGTGAGGTGGTTCCACCATGTAAGGATGGACACCTGAATCAACAAGTGTCAAATTTCAGAGAAGAATTGAAGAGTATCTGAGAAATAATCAGAACAGGAGGATGAATCCCCTTTATATTTAAAAGACAGGAAGAAAGATATCCCTGCATACTCAAAAGATGTTGGAGTGAGGTATTTTTAAAGAACAAATGTCCTTTGCTAGGCAGACCAGTGCCAAACAGGTAGTGTGCCCCAAAACCCTGTTTCTAGAAGCACTCTAGTGCTAGTGACAAACCTTTAATAAATACTGTCCTGCAATAATTCATTGATTCTCTCATGCCATTCTTGGACTGCCAGGAACAATGTTCTTACTCTCAGTTTGTAAAATGGGATCCTGCTCTGCAACTGCAACTTCTAGACAAATAGTATCTATTCCTAATATTAAAACCAGCTGCTGGAAAGGCATCATGCTGGGGCTTACAAAAGAAACTGTACAAAGAAGAGGGAGCTCAAGAAAATAAATGGGACATGGGGCAGAAATCACAGCCCCAGTGAGACAAAGACAGGATTGGTTCTACGAAAGGAGAACTTTATTTTAGCAGAACACTAATCAGACTCCAAAAAGCACTGGAAAAACCCAAACAGTCCCCAAAGTCATGGGGACAACACCCCCACTCACAACAGGTGAAATTCTCACTCTCTGGAAGTGCTGCCATTGACTCCCCCATGCCCATCTTCCAGCCTGACCATGACCCAGCCTGGCTGAAATGAAACCATTTCTGAGCCCACACATTCACCCATCCCATTAAGAGGTATTTTCTGCAGAGCCGCATATAACAAAGAGGGAACTGATATTTTCAAACTAAAAAGACAACTGAATTTGACGTTTCCTAAAGCAAGAGCCTTGATTTTCACCAACCAAGGGCAACACGGGTGGTGTTAAGGACTGCAGACAATGCTGCATTTTGGTCTCAGGAGAGAGACCATCACCTGTGTCAAAGCCTTCAGCCAAGGAACAGCAGGGAACTCTGCCCACAGAGCTCCTTGGTGCACAGAGCTGGCATGAGCACATCTCTTGAGTGTTTGTAGCCACATCTTGAGACACAGGTGATCTAAAAGAGAAGCTGAGCTTTTTGAGGATGCCTGCCCTGTATGCAGCTACAAAAGTGGATAAAAGTAAAGCTAAGAAGAGCTAAGGTCAGTCCTTGGGAGAACTAAGTACAATCTCACTCACAATATTACTGAGAATTTGCTGTCTGAATCAGCCAGATAACCTTTAATAACTATAATTTAGAAATCTGGTACAGCAGCTGTTTCCAGGCCGTGGTCATTAACAACTCCATATTTGTACACAGTGCCAGCACAACACAGCCAGGGACAACTGGCCTGTTACTGGAAGGCTTCTGTTCACTACAAGAAGGTTCCTGCTTCTGCTGGAAGAATAACTAGATCTGAAAATCAAACAGTATTAAACCAAACTACAACTGAACATGAAATTACATTGCACAAGACTGATTTTTCTCAGGACTTTATCTTCCATTCTCCAGGTTAGTTTCTTTACTTGATTTCCATAAATGCCCTTAGGTTTGCTGCAACCCAGTTTAGAAACTCCAGCTGTTGAACAGGTCAAGATAATATCGTGCAGCAAATGCAACCAGAAAGTTTGAGTATCTGCTGCTAAAGGGTCTGATGGGGCCTGACACCATGTGTTACTGCTCTTGGTAATTTTGTAGCCACCCACCAATGAGCTTCTATCTTACTCAATAAAGTGAGGAGTTTTCTGAACATACAACGGTACATTATTCTCTCTTTTAATTATAAATAACTTGCTTATAGAAGAGGAAGAGCAGAGGTTGAGTTTCAAAGAGAAGAATATAAAGGAAACAGAATGAGATCACTTGCTTCTCTGCTGCAGGAACAGAGGCTTCAGGAATAAAGGTATGAAAGTCACCCAAAAACTGCATTGACCAGACACCTGAACATGTCCAGAGACAGCTCTTCCTAGTGGGAAATCACCATTCTCCAAAACTGGCACTCTTGAGATATCAAGTGTTATACACCAAACGGAGAAGAAACGGGGAAGACATCAGTCAAAGGCCACAATGGAGCTGAGGAGTGACCACAGAATAGGAACACATGACATCCTGGAAGGAGAGTTATGTAACTAAAGAATGCAGCTCCAGAATGGAGGACTTTACACCCTTAATATGGGCCTTGATTCTGACTCAGCTCATGGAAAGTAATCATAAACCTGTCTCCACAAAAAATGTAGGTAGAGAAGGTTAAAGAAATCCAGGATGAACTATGTCAGAGTAGGCATTGCATAGCTTCATTTTAGTTCAAAACAGAGTCAGGGAAAGCAACATTCAGTTTCTCCTGATCATCTTGTTTTCCCTTCTGGATGAGAAAAAAGGAGTATCTGGCTGTTCACCAGCTGCCCTCCACCCTCATGTCCAATGATGACATTTCCTGTTACACTGTAAATGCTATGGAAGAGTGAGCCTGGTGACATTTTTGGCAAAAAAAAAAAAAAAAAATTCAAATTTTTATTTACTCCTAATTTCTATTCAGCTTTTGTGCAATTACTGACTTAGAAGACAAGGAAGGTATTTTAGGATTGTCCCAAACCCTTGTGATAGTTGTGTGTTTCCCCCTCTGTTCAGTCCCCCTCGAGGGTTATCCTGTGTGCTAAAGGAGCAACCTGCCCTTCCTGACCACAACTATTCCAAGAGCTGGAGCCACAGGGACTCCAGCTGCAGGTATCAGCCTGGGCTCCAAAGGACCTTTGTGGCTGAGATTGCTGCAGCTCAGCCCAGAAGCATCTTTCTCTCCTCCAGCCAACTTTCAGTGCTCACTGACCAGCTCTGGGAAGGCACCCTAAGAGTCTGACCACCCTCACTGCCTTCCCCAGGGCAAACCTCACTGCATGGTCAGAATGGGGCTAAAAGTCCTGAAACTTCACAGCCAGAGAGCTTTCACCTTTCTTCAGAGTTTCATCAAAATCCCTCATCAGAGTAGAAGTGGTGTAAAAACTAGCTGCCCCATAAAAAATAAAGAATTTTAAAATATTTTCAGTATGCAGACATCTTGCCAAAAGCACAGTAAAGAGCCCACCATGAATACAGAACAGAAATAAAAAATGTTTGCTCATTTCTAAATTTCCTGGAGTTTGCTTAATGTCAGCAGCCTCAGCTAAGAGCAGGAACATAAAACCCTGTGATAGCCACTGAACCCCCGACCCCATCAGCAGCTTTGCTGAGACTGGCTTTGGAACCACTCAGAACATCAGCCTGCATCTTGTTACTCTCCCTGCAACTGATGTAATCCTGTGAATCTCTTGTCCCCTGACCATTTTTAACTCTCTCAGGACAGAAGTTCTTTTACTCTTACAGGAAAATGAACCAGGGCTGCTCTGTTTTTTCAGCAACATTTGGGGAGCAAGGTTTCATCTTTTCAGTTTTTGTTTGAAAGAGTAAATATTTAGGAGAAGCAGAAGATAGCTTTCATCTGAAACATGTTTGCACATCCTTGGAGCAGCAAGGGAGAAGGGGACTGGAAAAGAAGCTGTTCCTTCCCTGCCTGCCTTTTGGACAGCTTTTGACCCAGTGTGTGCTCATGCACCCTCACCCCCTGGGGCTGCTCTTTTACGCCGGGACTTCCTTGTAAAATCCAACTCATCTATTCAAAGCAATGACTGAAACACTGTCTATAAAATTATGGCATTTTTCCACTTGAAAAAAAAAAAATTAACACTTCATTTAAAAGTTATTTTTAAACCTACTTGGCTTGAAGCCACCTTCAGTCACAACTGAAATGAATTCTTCCTTTCCTAAAATTCAATGCCTTCCTTTTCTTAAATATACTAGTTTAAAAAAAGTAAACTCAGTAAATGCAGAGTTTACACTGCTGACTACACTGTTTTGCCCTCTGACATATCAGCAGTTTGCTTTTCAACAAACCCAAACAAGTCTTAACTTTTTCTACTTTAGGGACTTATCCCAAGCAGGGACTTGAGCAATGCCAGAGCAGAACCACTGAATCTGGCCGGGGCACTGGCAGAGCATCACCACAGCCAGGAACACAGTTATGTCTGGGAGGGAACTGAAGCTCTTTCAGAAACATGGCCAGACTTGAAAAGAAAGCACCAGAGCTTTATTCCAGTGTGAGACACCTCCAGCTTCTGGCACTGCACCTGCATTTACATGGAAGAGCCAAGCACAAAACACATGAACTGAGAGCACTGCTATCATATATGCAGGGAGAATGAGGATCCTGACTTCACTATGTTCCCATTTTTCAGGACTGTCTCAAGAGACAGGAGGACATCTGTACTCCTTAATGAAGTAGCTGATCTGGAATCTGAGCTTAGTAACACTAATTCCCCTTTAAATAAAATAAGAAGTTTTTAAAAAATGGGGAGAGAAAAGAAAGACTTTAAGCCATTAATATGCCACCAAAAAGTATTTGAAGGACCTGGCAAACTGACCTGACAGGAAGAGTATTTTCTTTCTCTTTTCAGGGGGACTCTGCTTTTCCTAAGAGAAAATGCCAACTGAATTACACTGATTTTATATTCAGTGATCATTTTCGTGCACAGCCTTATCTGCACTGTGACAACTCCACTGAGATGTGAAGATGGAGTCCATAGACTTTAGTTCTACACATTCTGTGAAGGGTATCAGCTAGCACAGCAATGCAAAATAATTCAAAGGCAAGAAATTTGTAGTAACTATCTGTAAAAAGTCATTTAAAGAGATTTTGGTTTTCCAAGTCAAAGTTTCTCAAGTCTGAGCTCAGCATTTAAGTGTCTGGTACTTTGAATCAAGTAGAAATTATTGGTTAACTCAGGGCTTAATGATGACAAAGGAAAGGTGACTTTTTATATTAAAAAGTGGCACTTTAAGCTTTTGGGATTTTTCTGGTGCTTCTGTTTTATTGCTTAAGTGCCTAGGGATTCAGAATCAAAATTTCCTAAGGTCTCAGCATCTATGTACTCTTTTAACCTAACAGTGTTAGAAGCCCATGGAGATGGACTCTGGGAGAATGGTTCAGGTTTTGATATTGTTTTCAAACAGCAGCATCTGGAGGGCTGTTTCAAGGGGATTTGGTTTTTAAATGGGAGTAAAGAAGATGCACAGAGTAAGCAACAAATCCACAGTGGTGGGTTAGGACAGTCAGAAGCTCTCAGCTCCTCTGTCTTCAGCAGCTGGGCTGAAGCTCTCTGCACAACTCTGGACAATTCTGCACTCATTCCCCATGCAAGGCTGTGGAGCTCAGTGTTAATATTAGCAAAATGCAGCTTGCCAACATGTGCTTGCTGAATGAGGTAGGTCTCCATTACCTCATTCCACACGACCCTTTTACAGATTTTATCCAACAAAGCTTCTGAAGATATATTTATCTTTAACCATGTGAGAAATCTCACTTACAGTAATGATTGTGCAACAATAAAAAGTAAAAATAAAAATGATTAGTAGTCCGCTGATGATTATAAACCCTCTTCACTTCCCTTCCTCCCCCTTTTTCTTACAGACTCATTACTCCAATGTTTATTTTTACTTTTGTAAGTCCAAGAGTGCAAAGCTAAAGGCAGAGGTATAAAAGAGGCCAGTCTGAACGGATGGGTGAGTACAGGATCCTGACATATGAACACATGGCAGGATCCAGTGCAGGAACAGCACACTGGGCAGTACTGGAGGAGGGTTACAGCTCTGGGAGCAACCCAGGAAAGCTGTGCCAGGACAGTAAGGAATGATTCTGCAGCTTTTTAGCATAAAAATGCATAAGAAGCTTTAAGACACTGTCATTGTCAATCTGCCATTCCTCTCCCCCCTGACCTCTTCTCAGAAACTCTCTGGTCACCTCTCAGGTTTATCCATGTCATTTTCCAACTCCACTGAGTACAGAAATCTCAAGATTGTGGAGTTTGAGCCTCTGCAGGCAGCTGCAGCTTGGTTCTATCTGTCCAGCTGGGATCAGGTGATCTCCAGACTCCAGCAGGAATGATCTGTGTGAAGGAGAAGGGGGACACACAGACGATGAGACATGAATGCTTACAAGGAACTGGGTCAAAGAGAAGGATCAGGATGGTTTCCTGGAGATTTCTTTTGGAGTTGTCTTCTGGATGGCAACCCAGGCCAGATGGAGTTTCTGAACCTACAGCAAGAGCTGCCCTTGGTTCAGAATGAAGGAAGAGTTAAGAGCTCCCAAATCCTCACATCTCACAGGATTCTCCTCTCCCTGCTCATGGGTATCCTGCTGAAATCTGTCAGCTGCTTCTGGTGCTGACCTCCCTGGGGTCCCCACAGCTCACAGCTCTGGAGAACAGAGCAGGTCCATGCAGCTCCTGACCTCCAGACTCAGTTTGTGCCAGCACCAAGAGCTCAGTGGTGTCCCATCTCTCCCCATTTCCCTTAACAGAGCACCTACAGTCTCCTCTGAGATCAGAGCAGCATCCCCTGCAGCAGCACAGCCTTAAGCCAGCATGTAGTAAAGAAACATTATAAATACTACCTTGACATTTTAGTGTACACAGTTAACATTTACATTTCACACCACCTCCTATGTAAAGTCCCTCTCTCCATGCCATCAATTCACCAATTCTCTTAACTCCTCCCCACCCAACACTAAGAGCACCTTTTCTCAGGCAGGCCAACAAAACAGAGTATTTTTGGTGCTTCTGAGTCCAGCCACTGTGGAGAGAGGAGTGGTCAAAAACTGGTTAAAAATACAAAAATTACAAGCAGACAAAATTCCTCAACCATCAAAACATTTAAAACCCACCTGGGTCTTTCCCAAATATCCCAGAAAACTTCCAGCTCACAAAGAGATGCTACAGGCAATATTCAAAGGCTACTTTCAATATTTGCTCTGAAGCATCTTTTGATGCTCCAGATTCATCTTCCTAAGGGTTAATATACCAAAACAGGAAGGAGGGGGGAAAAAAAGTCACAAAAACTGTATAACTCCTTTCTGAGGTATGACAAATTCTCTCTGAATCTTATTCCAAAGTGTGAGATGTGAAACTTCCATTCTTAAGCCCAGTAAAAATGGCATTAACAAGTCCCAACCCTGGGAACTGCATGATTATTCGTTTATCAGATCAACATCAGCAAAGCTGTCTTTTTATGTGCTGCTTACTTTCAAAAAAAAACCCTACCATGCATATTTCAGTTCTCCCTCTCCACACCCCACACCCTTCTGCTGCTGTCCAGCTGGAACACATCAAGGGTCTAGAAGCCAAGTCAAATGTTGACCCCACCCTCCTCCATCCATTTTAAGGCACCTTCAAAGCCAGTACACTGATCTAGTTCAGCTTAGCCAACAACGCCAGCAAATCTGTTATTTAAGACTTTAGTGCTGGGTTTTTATAACTGCCCATTAATACAAGCTTTGATGTATGGTCAGAAAACCCAGCTGTAATGAGTTTCATCAGACTGTAGTAACCTTTCCTCAGAAGGTCTTTATTACTATAAATTCATAATCTTTGGGCCCAATACTTTTATAGAAGCATTCTTACTGAACCTCCTTAAAAACAGCTCAGCAACACTTAACACTCTTTCCCCAAAATTAAAACAAAGAGCCAGTTATATTCTTTCTTGAAGACACTTTTGCACCCACATTTTAATCACATTTCCCTGTTAAGAGCATGCAGGCAATAGCTGTGTGAACTAAAAGACAAACTAATTTTCATTACAAAGTCCTTCAGACAGGATACAAAAGGAATTTGTAAAAGGACAAACAACTTACTTTGTTGATCCCCTTTGTGGGATGCAGCACGGAAGAAAGAGGGGAAAAAAGAAATGTTAGTTATATTTATTTTACATACATTCAGCCTAACTTGTACAGTTCTGGAAATGGCTCGAGCCAAATGAGGAACTGACTCAGGGAACATTCACTGAATCCTGCAGTCAGACAGCTTCCAGGGGAACACAGGACATTCACAAAGGACTTAAATGTTCAGCAGAGCTGTTTTCCTCACTGTGCAAACCAGGAGCAGCTCCTGGGAAGTCGCTGGATACAAATACAAGGGAGAAGAAAACGAGGCCCAAAGTGATGGGATGGGATGGGATGGGATGAGATGGGAATGGGGATGGGGATGGGAGCCAGAGGGATTTTCATGTGTTGGGAACACTGAAATTCCAGTACTCAAAGCAACCAGCTCCGCTGAGTCTTCCACGACAACCATTCCCTACAACTTGCCAGCTAATGGAAAGTTTCATGATTCAAAGCATTTTAAAAACCAAATGTTGAATTTTTAGATTAGTAAAAAAAATAAGGAGGAGATGGCATCGGGGGCACAGGGGGAGAAGGAATGGGCGGTGCTAACAAGGTAAAGTGTGCAGAGCAAGTTACGACAAACATCTGGGCTATTATTTTGGTTTAATTGTGAGTTTTGCCATGAGCTGGCATGAACAGCGTATATTATACAGTGGGAGGCCAGCCAAAATAAACACCAGCCTACACCAGTTGAGAAATACAGTCTGGAAAGGTTAGTCACAACGTTGTAGTCATTTTTTAACAAAAAAAGGAGGGTTTTATATGCATCGTCCAGAAAGCCAGCAGCAAAGTCAGCTGGTAAATGGATATCCCATTTCAAAGTGAATTGGCCACAGGATGATTTATATCAAACAAGCTGACTTGCATATGGGTTGGAAAAATAAAAACACTGATTCATTGCTATCTGGGTGGCTGTCAAAGCCCACGGCCTCACAAAGGCACATGGATTGGGAAGGAAGGCACTTGGAAACTGTAAAGAATTCAGAGCAATGCTGAGGGCTGATCAGAGGTAATTCATGGGACAGTGAATATGGGAACACAGTCACTGTGCATCCCCATGGACAGAGGGACAGGAAAAACAAACAAAATGAAGCAAGGAAATGGAGGAAGGGGGTGATATATGGCCTTAAAATATTAATGAGATTTGCTTAGGCAAAAAGAAAGATTATAAATCTAGAACCTTGGACTTTAAATGAGCAGGATTAAATGAGCAGCAGAGACTCTATGTTAGTGGTAGCAAGTACTGAGCCCCATTAGCACTGTAATCAAACAACTGTATGTAGCACTACTAAAAAAAAAACCAGCAGAAAAATGAATATTCTTAGTTGAGAGATTTGCCATTGGTGAGAATTCAGAACAGCTCTTTAATCAGTGCCAGATTCCTACTTCTCCTTCAGTTTTCATTTCCAAGCAGCAATTTTGCTTCTGATGCCAAAGCCTTGGATACCCAGAGTTCCCAGGTGTGCCTCACAGGTAAAAGAGAGAGAGAGGAGTTTGGTCTGGGAAGGGGCTTAGGCACCTCTTTGCCTTTTCAATTCTGGGATCATGAAGTTGGGGGGAAGCACTGAAGTAAACTCAAGTTGCTGCCATTTCCTGGCAGTCGCTCCTACTTAAAAATACAGTCTCTGAATCTTTGAAGGAGAATAAAAGACTGGGGGGTGTCTCTAAAACAATTTTATATTGTCAGAGGAAGGTGTGAAACTGAGGAGCATGGACAGGATTTCCATGAAATGCTGCTCATTTTTATTTAGGGTCCACTGGATCTTCTAAGGTACCTGGAGCCTTAGAGATTTTGCTTTGCAAAATTCAAAATTCTGAACAGCAGATTCACAGCCCACATTTGAACCTCCTTAGGAATAAAGTTTTGGAGGCCTAGAGTAGCACAGAGCATCTTTCCTGAACAGCTTGATAAACTACTGGGCAAATTTCAAACTACAGGCACTTAGAACAATAATATTTACTCTTTTATAATGAAAAGATAATTCCAGCTCAAAGGAGAACTGTATTTTGACTCCCTTCTACTTCTTTCAAGGAAGTCTCTCATCTTGCATCTAAGACTCCTTTGACAGACCAACTTTAAACAAAACCAAGATTTCTTTGTAAACATATTTTGAATACCAAGTATTTTCAGGGAGAAGGGAGAGACAGGAAGAGAGAAGTTCAGAAATCTAACTAGTCTTTCTTGTTTAAGGACAAAGTACCAGATATACCAATATGATAAAACCATCACAGAACACAAGATTAAACCAGAGGCAGCAAGAGTCTTTTGTGAAATCATTATTAAAACCTAAGCAAGGAAAAAACCAAAGCAACACAGAATATTTGTCCAAGTAATTAATTAGGTAACCTCTCATAACAAATCCTTGTTACATGGCTTCTGATATTCTTAGGTAGGAACAGATCTACTGGAACAGGCAACATACTGAAAACTCACCAACACTGTTTTACTTTTTAAAGGTAAAGTCTCTAATACCTGGTAGGTCTCCTGCTAAATACATATTTGCACTATTCTCTAAAAAAAAATCATCATCATTACCATCATCACTGTTTATTTCTATAATAAGTGGAGAATCCACTAGTATAAGAATTTTTTATTTATCTTTTTATGGCAGTCTTGAAACTGTGTATGAAGAGAAGAAGCTGAGCTTGTTTGCATGAACAGCTCCTGGAGGAGATGCAGACAAGAATCGGACTGGAAGCCATGCAGGCATCACAACCAAGGGAAGAAAAAGATGAAGACAGCCCACAACCCTGGACTCAAGGAACCTGGCCTTCCCATGGAAAACAACCAGGAAGAAGAGCAAATTCATCAGAATCAAAGCATCATTCCTCAGAGCAGATCTTCTGCCAAAGGTGATAGTGGCACCCTGGAAAATGCTAAGATAAACTCTGAAATGTTAAGCCTTGTGTTTTACCTGCGTAAGTAGTATAATTGCTAGCTGAAATAATTGTTTAGTGATTAAAATAATTATTGTATAATCATAAGAAGAACAATGAGAAACTGTATGTTCCTAGTCTAAGGTGGCCATGCTT
This sequence comes from Haemorhous mexicanus, assembly GCF_027477595.1. Lineage (NCBI taxonomy): Eukaryota > Metazoa > Chordata > Aves > Passeriformes > Fringillidae > Haemorhous > Haemorhous mexicanus. Next base: position 28,274,293 of record NC_082349.1, read on the forward strand.
GGCTGAAACCTATGTATACTATAGAACAATATAAGTTTAATAATTAACATGAAAGTTATATAACGATAGAATATAAAAGCATATCCATCCCAAACCTATGTCGGAGTCAGATTTGGGTCTTTACCCCTGACACCCAGAGCTCTTCAATAAAAGCACCTGCATATAATCATTTCTCGTGATTATGTGTTCCTGAACACTAACAAAGGCATCCAGCAGTCACTGCAGAAAGGTGAGTTGTGCCTTACAGAAATTTTAAAGGCTCAAATGCCAGGTATTTCTGCTAGTCAGCCTTCTCTTTGGATACATCTCAAACCTTCACTTGAAGTAAAACACCAAGATATCCAGGTCCAAAAAATATTAAATAGTAGCTGGACATACTCTGTTTCCCAACTTTCTGTCATTTCTAGTAAATGAATAGAGGCTTTTTTATTGTAACCTGTTCCATTTGCTCCACATGATGATTAGCTGAGTAAAATTGCCTTTGGAAAGGTTTAGCATGTGTTTCATACACAAAAAATGATGCAGTGAATAAGTAAAATAAATATACACGATTGCCTGGAATGCTTCTGTCAGTTCTGTAATCCAGAGCTTGAGGGAATAAACTCTTCAAAGCACATCTTTACCTTAGAAAACATTAACAGAAACAATGAAGCTCAGGAATCCCCAAATTGCTCAATGCTTTTACTACACAGATCCAATGAAAAACACGTTGGAAGCTTTGGTTTGTGGTTGGTTGGGTTTTTTACATTGAGGTTTGACGCACAAATTGGTCTTAAAATATTTCATTATGAATATTTTAGAATTACCACAGTACAATGAAAAGGCTGCTCTTTGTTGAGATATCTGCATCAGACACTGTGTTTTCCCAGATGACACAGTTGGGTTTTTTTGACTCAAACAGAGCAGCAACTGGCAAACCAGTGAGCTTTAACTTACTGAGGATTTATCAGGATAGACACCGGCTCGTAGCAGAGATGCCTTCCAGCTATCCACCTCCTCTTGGGAGTCACAGGCTAGCTCAAGGAAACGGTAATCCTTGTAAACATTCCTAGAACAAAGAGCACCACATTGTAAAACTAACATTTTACTGCTCTCTATCATGCACACAGCATTTAAAATTAAAAATCATTTGGGATCAGAAATTACTTGGTAATTTATGGGACAGGTGCTTGTTTAATAATTACACGGAGTACTTAAAAACATCTCTGAATGCTACACACACAGCTCTGGAAATAACAATCAGCTAAAAGCCCCGTGAAACTACTTAAAATCCATTTTCCTGCTTTTGCTAAAACAGAGCACTTTTAGGGGAATAAAAGGGTGTTGTGATGAAGAGGACAAACATGTAAGTCATGCTAACATAACAGCACAGCTTGTGACAGATTGCTGCCGTAACCAATAAATACCAAAATCATCACTGATGCAACTTCTTCCCATGTGAAGTCCTTTCAGTCCAGTTTATACCCTTTCCAGGTTTTAGACATCATCAGTAAAAGAGGAAAAAATCAGCAATGATAATCGAGATTTTTTTTTTAACAAATAAAACAAATCTCAGATGTCTCTCATCATAGTAAGAGAACTGGGACATGTTTAAATAAAACCTTTTACAGGTAGTTCACATAATGAGATAAATACAGGGAATCACTTAATGGAAGAAAAGAGGAAGGAGGGAAAATACATCTGTAGGAAGGTGGTACTTGTAAATTCTTCAATACACAGAACAGATTTTCCCCTCACGGTTTAGCCATTAGTTTCTGAATTCCAATTCTATACACAGAGCAGATCACTGTAAATTTGTCAGCCAACAGTCTTTTTAGGAAAGGCCACGAGCTTAGCTGAAAAGGGTCAGGAAAGCACATTTTGCTAGATCTTAAAAGTTGCACAAGGATCAATGTTCCACCCCAACCAGACTGTTTTCTTCCCTCAGCAAGCTGTGGAGGAGAAGGGCTGATGGAGATTGCTTCACTCTCAATGACAAGGGGCCCTTTGGTTTCATTGTGCAACTACAGAGGTCATTTCTCCCACATATTCTGAGAGGGAAAAACCCTGAATTCAGTGTAGAAAAAGGAAATATTGTCACTGCCTAGACAAATTTCTTTAGCATTCAGGGACTGGTGGGATTTCACTGCCACACTGCTGGAACACAACTGACTTGATGTAATTCCCACTCACAAGTGATTCTCTCTTAACCATCAATGTCACCAGGCACCTCACAGCCTTGCTTTTTAGGGGCAGTCTCAGGAAACAGGTGAAAAAAAGATTTTAAAAAGTGCAATTGAACCTGAGCATGAAGCAGCCATGACACCAAATCATTAAATTATCACCTACAAAACCAGAGCACAGCAACCAGAGCACACCCACTCTGAAGAGAGCAAAATCAGGTACTTTTTAGCAGGCTTGTAGGTTGAATTCAAAACTGCAAAGAATAAAGGACATACTCAGAATTATTTCCTTACATTGGTGATTCAATTCTCACCAAATTCAAAGGCTAAATCTGAGCACCAGGCTTGCACTACTCCCTTCCAAAACCCAGGCTGGAAGTGCCACCAGGGCATTTCCTTCCCACAGAAACCAGCCCCAAAGGTCACAAAGAGGCACTAATGGGCCTGATCCTATAGTTTAGCCAAAGCCACTGACAGGATGAATAACTGAAAGCTCTGTGGATTCTTTTATTGATTGAGAAATTTAAAATTAATCCTTTCTCTTCCCTGACTCCAAAAATACTAATCCTGTCTTAAAGCAATTAATAGCCTGGATGACCTTATCAGATGTTGTTACCTTAAACTGTGCAAACACCTGAATTTTATTCAATTTGCAATATTGTGGAACTCTAACTCAGCATTTACTGAACAAACAAACAAACAAACAAAAAAAAAAAAAAAGGGAAAAAAAAAGAAGCATAATGAAATTGCCAGAGAAAAAAATGCTTTAATTTATTGTTAGGAGAAACTTTTACTGAGTTAAACTTCTCTGGCTAAGATAATGAAGCAGCTATAACTTTGAAGAACTAGGAAGCTGAAATGGTAAAAGGGTACTCTCAGCAAAGATGACTAAAAATAACAATCAAGCAAATAAAGGCTGTAAAACATAGTGATAGGGAAGTTCCAAAAACACTTATCTGCAAGAGCAAAACAACATGACACCAACTTGAGAAAACATTTTTTCAGGCCTGTCATGTTATATATTACACTTTTTGGCATTTTGTGGCTTGCTCCAAGCAGCGTGGCTGTGCGAGCAGGATTTCAGCTAGGCACTCTGAACACGTGGGAGCTGACACTCCTGCATTCTGTCTCTGTGTCAGGACTTCTCCTGGGGCTGGGGACACCTCATGGCCAGCAGCTGATGTCCCCACATCTCCCAGGCCTTTTTTTCTCCCTGTAGGATCTGAGAGCTCTTTTTTGTGCAGCTCATTCTATTGTACTGCCACTGCCAAAGACACAGCACGAGCGAGGGACTGAAGGATGCACACCCTGAGTGCTCCCAGCAATGTCCCAGCAGGGCAGGTGAGGGGATGCTTGTCTCCCAGCTGCATTCCTTGCTGCTAGACTGCCCCTGCCTGTCTTTCTCCAAGAAAGGCTGACAAGCATAGGAACTTTTCAAAGGGAAAAAAAAGCCCAAGTAACTTCTTTCAGTAACTTCTGAAAAGAGTGTGTCCTTTTCCTGTTACCAGTGGAATCTTACAAAAACACATTAACATGTTTTACTCATTAGGAATGCACTCATGGAAAGCTGTAAAAACGTTCTTGAAAACAATTCAGATTTTCTGTTTTCTTCTCTCTTCCACTTCTTAAAATTGCTGAAGACATCAGCATAGCACCAGTTACTACTCAAGCCTCACCTACGTTCTCCGTATGGAATACTGTGAAGTCATGTTCTCACCTCTAGAGCAGCTACATGGGATGTTGGACATCAAAGACTATGACAGAATAAAGGATGCCAGGAAGGATGAACTCTCAACAACACCAATCCTGCTGATATTCAGGCATCTGTAAATCTAAGGGACTGCAGAAATAAGATAGATACAGAAAATGGGAACATGCCTAGAAGTACCATCTGCAAGTAGTATTTCCCTTGAATATTTAACATTTCCTAAATGTGAACACATAATTGAGGAAACTGCAAAGCTGTGTGCATCTACCACATCTACCTACTCCACTTCCTCCTGGAGTCTCATCACTGTAATTTAAATATCATGCATAATACATGAAAATATAACTATAGTGGCATATCTGGAAATCAACATAATACTGATAACACTGCCTTTTTTTCCCAGAGTGAAAAATACAAAAGACTACCATTTGTTATCTGCAGATTTTATTGTACTCTATATAAGCAAACCTCAACTTGGAACTGCATTTCCATTAAAAATACAACCTAATTGCTCGTGAGGATGAACAGACAACTGGACTAAAAGCATCATTTCCAGTTCTGGAAGGTTCCACACTCAGGACATGCCTTCTCTAGGCCAGGCCCATCACCTCAAGGTCCAGCAGCCACCCAGCTGTGACTTTGCTTACCCTACAACTTCTTCACTTTATTTTCACCTTGATTTCTTGATTCCTTTCCCTGTATATTTCAGGGCCTAATACAGAAATGTCCACAGGTGTTTCTTGAACTCCTCCCATCAGGAGAGAATCCTAACAGGACTGGATTAAGGCATTTGAAAGTGCCCAAGAGGAAAGTGAGAAATGCCAGATAAGTTTGAAGACTGACCCAGCTGTGAGTTACTGAGACTTCCCTCCCACCCACCTGAAGCCTGGGCTGTCAGCACTGCCCAGGGAAGGCTTGCCTGCCTAGAAACCAAATCTCTGCAGTTCAGGGGCAGGAGTGAATAACACACCTGAAAATCACCCAGAAAGAACAGCCCTTGCAACACCAGGGGTTCCCTCCGTGGTGGCTGCACATCAGAACGTGCTGAGCACATCCCCTGCTGCACATCCAGAGGGACTGTTCCTCTTGCAATTTCTTAATACTTAGATAAGGTTAAATATTTATCTCCAGCAAGCCTAGAAAATTTTGAAGGGCAACCACTGCAGGCACATTACAAACCCAGGTAACATGTGTGAATATATGTTAATGCACACTCACATATAACCATGTGCATGGAGAGCTTTTAGGCTGAGTTGGATCTGGATTTCACTAGCCAAAGTTGTACTGGATATGCATAAAGTTTATTTTCATAGAGAGAAAATACAAACCAAAATTAATTAAAAAAGCATTTATTCTTGTGGGAGGAGACAGAACAACCATTACACAATAAGAACAGTAGTGACATTTTTTAGAACTGGACCTGTAAAAACTACTTTAATCCTCCAAAGAACACAAACCCCTATTTAGCTTCAACATCACACTGACACAAGGGAAGCTACTCACAGACTGAAAGATAAAGGAATATCTTCTTTTACAGGGATTTCAAAGTGATTTTTTGTAAACATTTCATCTCTATTAGCATGGAAGCAGAATTGAACATTAGAAATCTAGAACTATATGCAAATTGGTCCCATTTTATTCCATGAAAACCACAAAAGATTCAATTCTTAGGTATTTCTTACTTGATTGAAATTGAAAACATACAGAATATGGGTTTAATGAATAGTCACCTAAAATGAAAAGGGGAGAAAATAACAGAATCCAGACACTCCAGCTACTGAGAAAGGTAATCTTGGATGAAACTGTACATTTTCTATCTATTCAACCTGCAACTCCACTGTGCACACTCTGCTTATTCAAATTTAGCCTCAGTCTGTGATTTTGGACACCTCTAATTGCACAATGGCTGGTTTGAACATATGCACCTTTTTTTTTTTTTTTTTTAATAAGAAAGCTCTACCAGAAGCTCTGCAAATCATATATTTTGAAGAAACAAAAATGGCCATCTGCTCTGAGTTAACAGCAATGACTAACATTTTCTATCAAGGCATACTATTTCAGATTACTCCAGTGTGAATGCTAATTAAAATTAATTACACAACTCTGAAGATTCTTTTTTTTCTTAATATCCAGAAAAGCCAAGGAGACAATCTCTGAGACAACGTCATGAAATAATTACACTTAAGGATTTTGCCATCTGTGTCATGTGAGTGCTCTCCCAAAAGCATATCAGTCTTTTCAAGTACACACACCCAAAACACACAGAAACCCCCCCAGCTTCCAGGTGCAAATGAACAGAAGATGTGCTGCTCAGTACATAGGCCAGCCTTGGCAATGAAGTATCTCGAGTCCTATATGTAACCCAGAACAGAAATGCAGCCAAAACTAACACCACACAGGCCAAAATCCACAGTAATAACAGTGACTGCCACTAAAATATTCCAGCAGTCCCTGGAGGAGAAGGTTTCATGCCTTTGGTGGTGAGGGATGGAAGCCTGGCCTGGAATCTGCCTTGGGGCCACACAGACACAAAAGCTGCCCCCAGCTGTCAATACCCGGACCATACTCTCTCTTATTTGTCATGTCAAAAATATTTGTCAATAATGATAAAACAGAATATATTCCAGGAAAAAAAAAAATAACACCAACCTTTTTTTTTTTTTTAATAAAGGAAAGCTGTTGGCAATAAAGGCTAGTTATTCCTTGGGTTTGTATATATTTCCTGTTCTTAAATATTGTACTCTCCAGCATTTTAGGGGTTTGTTTAGAAAGGTTAGCAGCTTTTTTTTCTGGATTAAATTTGTAGGGCTTTTTAATTAAACAGACTCTTTCTCTTCCATTTTGAACAGAGAGGGCTCTGAATAGCTAACAGTCCAGCTCTTCCTGGCGCTTAGCTTTCTGAGTAATTCAAAAACAGTAACTAAACATACATCTCATTTTAGGCTTTCTCCTTTAGCCTGGCTTCTATCCAACACCTCCTCTGACCCGGTCTCCTTTCACTAGTTCCCTTTATTTTGGCTCTTGCCCAATTTCCCTTATATATGGATAGCAGTTAACCAGTTGCTGCCCGTGGCCAGAAATTCAGTACTTACAGCTCTCGTACATTTGGAGTCCCAGAAACAACTTGTGCTCCATCCCCTTCTAGAGCAACCCACAGCCAACATTTATCCAAAACATGCAGTGATGCCTCTCACTGAGCAGACACAGTGTCATTTCCTGGGTCCTACCAGACCACAGCTCCCTGTGCAATATGATTCCTGACAGACAGAGTGTATTCAGGAGTCAGGAGCTACAATTCCTCATCTGGCAGTTCTATTTTCAGTCCTATTGTGTGCCCTCAAAATGGCCTTTTGCTTGCTCTTCTCTGGACATTCATCTGTCTGTCAGATTAAAGAGCTGTTTTTACAGACAGGCAGCTCTGGAGCAGGGATGGCAGATTCTGTCCCACTGCTTCATGATTCCTGAAGGGCATTTTGCTCTCAGGAACCCAGTCTTGTGAAGCAAAAGGAACAGTTCTGTGCTTTGCATTGCCCCTCACACCCCTCTATCACACAGAACCACAGAGGTGAAGAAAGCAACACCATTACTCAGCTTCATCTGGGTCCTGGTGATGCCTCAGGTATGAGCTTTTATATTTTTCAAGTTCTGTGCTGCTTTAGTGTGTGGATCTGGGCTTCATATGAGGGGATGGTGAGCTCTCTGCACAGAGCAGGGAGACAAAACAATTCCTGCTCTAGCTGGGACCAAGGACAAATGATCCAAATCTCAGCCCAAGAGCACAAACAGCATGGGCTGGAGAGAGAGAAACAAGCAGGGTGGGACTGCATGGGCTAAAGCTGGAACTGGACAATAAACTCCAATACGCAAATGGAGCAGAACTTATAAAAGTGAGAGACCCCGTGAGCTGTTGTCCATTTTGTGACCATTTTGGTCCATCTTGGGTGCAGCCCTGGCTGGGCTCTTGTGCTGCCCAAGGTGCATCCATTGAGGAGATCCTTTTAATAAATCCCTGCTTTATTCTTTAGCTCTGTCTAGCCTCTGTTTTAGGTCAGCCTGCACAGGGCATCACTGGTTGGGCAGGAGGGAAAAGACACGAGAACTGGGGGCCTCTTCTTCTGAAAGGAAGGCAGAATTTCACCCATTGGTTCTGCTCCTCTGGCTCCAAGGAAAGGACTGAGTCTGAAGGGGAGCAGAGGAAGGCTACTGATCCGCCAGGTAACCCTTCCTCACTCTGTGGTTGCTACTCCCACTACTGGTAAAGTAGGCTTGAAAAAAAGTCAGTAACTTAACAAACACTTCAGCCTGCTCCCATTTATAACCCCCAAAGCCTGTACCTAGTAGAATCCCTACTCCTATAAAAGAGAATTCATCTCTCCAGAGTTGGAGAGGAGGTGGAAAGAAGCTTTTTCTCTGCTTCTAGCATATGAAGACAGGTTTTTAAACTCAGCATAATTTCTTCAATTAAAAGGGAAGTAGTACATAAATCGAGGTGTAATACAGTAATACAACAATTTATTGACCAGTAAATCAGGAAAAAAATGTAACTAGGCTACTGCAAGGACAAGAGATTACTTTAGAACAACAGACTATCTGTCAAAATAGTACCATGTGGATCAAAAGGACAAGATCAACAACTGCTTGCCCTTCTCAGGGGAGATGGAGAGGTAGGACTTGCACAGATCCTTAAGGGAGACATATTTAAGACTACAGTTCTTGTCCCAGCCTACAGTCCTTGGGTAACAGAAAAAGCACCAAGAAGTGAATAATTTTACAAGAACTACACAGAGAATAAATCAAGTATTTGGAATTAAATCCTGTAAGGACAGTAAACTTTCTGGGATGGACAGAATTTGTTTTCTTTGTTCTTGAGCTCTGAACAAGAGTCTTACCCACTCAGCAATGCGAACATGACAGGTTAATCTACTGAATGTGAGTTGAGATGCTGACAAAATCCTCTCATCTCCATTCTCAGCTCTGCCTAGAAAGTCAGTGGCTACACAACTTCACAGTGAGCTCTACAGCAGTACTGCAAACATTCTTTCTTTTCCTATAGCATAATTATTTTAAAGTACTCAATATATTTGATCTCTTTTTCCAGTCTAAAAAAAGCCAGACTTGCCACGAGTTTCCTGTGGAGAAGATGGTTAACACAGAATAGCACTCACTTGACAGCTTTAGGTTAGACACACACTGCTTGAACCCACAGCTCAACTTCAGTTACTAAAGGCAGGCTCATGCTGCCAAAATGATCCAGGAATCACAGGGCACTCACTCAAATTTACTTTTGTTTAGTATCTACTATTTCTAAGGTAAGGAAACTAGAGGAGTCCATTACAAAGGCCTTCCATAGTGTCTATAAATTAAGTAGACAGCCCATTCAAAAACTTTAAATGTATGACTTACTTTGCAGAAAAACAAACCTAACCTCCCAGCTAAGTAATACTGTAACTATTTCAGGCTATGTTTTCCTTTTCCCACCCTCACCTTTTTTTTTTTTTGTTGTTTTTTTAAAGATTTAATTAGAAAGTAACATGAAAATAATTTAATTATTTCACAACACAGCCTTTTCATAAACACACAATTATGTTCATTTCATGAGAATTTATCTTCACTGTGAAATCAATCGTCACAGTCTCCATTTACTCTACATTACCAAGTCACATTTGATTCCTGTCAGAGAACTGTTGACTTCTGCAGTAAATCAAAATGACAGATACTGTTAGTTTTCTTCTCCATCTACCCCCAGTCTCAGCTAACTCAAGATGGTTTTTCCTTCTATGCAGTGAAATGAGTATTTTCCTGGTAACTATATTTCAGAGCTGGAAAGGTTTTCATAAATGGAAAAAATGCAGTGCATAATCCAGGAAACTATTGAAATGTACAGTATCAGAAACATATGGCTGGAGCAAATACCTATGCAGTGAGGGGCTGGGAATGAAAAAGAGAACAAGCTTATTAAAATTCTTCTCCTAAAGGATTTTTGCTTGAAAACTAAAATAATTTAATTGCACATTAAGAAAGATTTCATAGTAAAGGAAAAACATGCTGCAGATTATGGGGGGAGGGAAAAAGAGATACAGAATAATCTCCATGCTATCATGGAAGCTGGAACAGATGATTTTGCCTTTGTTCTTTAATGATCTACATCTTAAATAGCAAAATGGTTCCATAACCAGAACCTTCAGTGGGCAGACTTTGAAAGCTGATTTCTCAGTTGCTAAGGTTTTTTTAATTAAAAAAAGCAACCACTCCACCACCCCCCAACAAAAAAAAAAAAACCAACAACCACCCCCCAACAAAAAAAAAAAAAACCAACAACCCCCCCCCCAAAAAAAAAAAGCCAGCCAGAAACTAAATTAATTTTTTTAAACGATCTTTGAAAAGCAAGACATACTCACACACACAGACATCAGAAACCAAGATTCAAAGATAACCACAAAGTAAAACAACTATAAGAATTCGTATTTCAATGTATTTTTATCAATTCTCTCTTTCAGTTTCCTTAAGAATGTGGGATAGGGGACAGTCCCCAGCCAGATCACTCTACTCAAGAACCAATATTCCTGTTTTTGCTGACACATCTATGAATTCAGGATTCAGTGGAAAGTGATACCAATCTTTTTTTGATCAATTTGTGCCAGGAGGCAGATTTTTAGAAATATCAAAAATCAGCTGTTTTACAGTAACAGAGAAACTGCTGTTTTAATTAGAATTCAATAAATATTTCTTCAAAAACAATTTTGCCTCCCTTAAAGCTGCAAGACTGACTCCATGATCTGCCTCTCTGAAGGCAAAGGTATTTTGTGTTCTTACTGCTGTGCTGTCATGTCTTAACATGCCCATGTGGATGTAAGGATGTTTTTAGAGCAGCTTGCAGAGGCTGTAGGGCCTACTCAGAGCCCAAAGAGGCCGGGCTATTACAGACATGGCAAACATTTTAGACATTTGATTTTGAAATCCTTGATGTCTAGTATGGATGAAGATCAAGGGAAAATGTGAATGTACCGCTATATACCACCTAAATAAATCCCAAACTTGTCAATGAAAATGCTTCTCTTGGATTTTCACAGCAGTTCAATGATTAATATTTATGATGATGATAATACTCAAAGCCATTAGTTGAACCAAAAGAGAAACAATGAGTTAAATTAACAAATTTCTCATGGAAGTAACCTAATATGTCCAGCTGCTATCAAGCCACCAGGACAAAGTTATCTTTCTTGATGGATCCACACACATCTACAGCCAGAACCATCAGAATTACATTCATTTCTAGCATCCAAAGATCATTTCTGTTTTTAAGAACATGAAAAGCTTTTCAAAGCTTTTTTCTGTGCTCCAGAAACACAAGTGCTCAAGCATTTGAAATGTTATTCCCAGCCAGTATGTGTGTGACGTGCTTTCAAAGGGCATCTCCTGGCAGACCATGCAGGCTGGCTGAGGTGGCAGCAGACACAGGCAGAGCCTTCCTGGGCTGGTTCAGATTGAGCATGACATTGTGGCCTCACATTCCTGGGGTCAGCAGAAACCTGACAGCCCAGAAATCCCGCGCTTTGCTTTTGCTTTGCAGGAGGGAGGGGCACTCTTTGCTTCTGAAATTCTGGCCACTATGTCTGGCCAGACTGGAGCAAAGACAGCTGCCTCTGCAGAGAGCCACATCCAGCCCTCATCATCTTGAGTATGGGTAATGCCAAGCTTTAGTGATGTGAGGGAGAATCAGGTGTGAAGGAATTTAGTAGAAGAGGGAAATAAGGTCATCTATGCATGCTACATTTGCCTGAAAAAAAGCTTAGAGAAATTGTCCCCTATCTGCTAAAATGCAATTCCCCTGAGACAACTACAAAGGCAACTCTCTTCCTCCGTTAAAAAAATAAAAATTACTCATCACTTTTATGTCTTTTGTAACATTTAAGGAAACTGAGCTGGCTGTGCATCAGGAGTAGCTTCCATAGAGCACCCGCACCACTTAAAACAGAGAAGAGTCTGAGAGGAAAAGTGTGGGGCAAAAACTAAAAGGCAAGGATTTTATTAATTAAATAAGTAGAGGAATCTATTTTTACTCCATTCAGCAGTGTTTAAACCCAAACAAACAATCAAATGAGTCCCGAGATTAGTGACAGGCAAGATTTTCCACTGGAGAAAGTGAAAAGCAATGACACTTTTGTGATTTACACCAGTTGAATCTGGTCACAAGTTACAGAAGTCATGAATGTTTTGGTAAGCCTAGGTGACTGCCAAATAAAACAAAAATAGGATCAGGAGATGATTATTCAGCCATAAGGAAGGACTGGCTGACTCATCATGGAGCTGTTTCACCCCACGAGTGGCTCGGAGGACACCAATCTCTCATCCCATGGTTATGCAACAGCAAAGCAGAATATCAAATAAATCAAGAATATCAAGACCTTGTGGACTCAACATGGTGGAAACAGCAGAAGTGCACTCACAGTTATTAAAATGCTCAGCTAGATACTATCTGATAGAAGTATCTGCAGAATAGCACATTTTCTTACCTCTGCTCTGTGTTAAACAGTGCAAAGATGTGTTTGCTGGACATGAAGCTCTTTTCCACATCTCGCACTTTCAAGTTGTCCAAAGGCAGCATGTACTTCTTCTCTTTTTCCTAGAAAAAAAAAGGATTAAAACAACACTGTGTGAGAAGAAGCCTGATGTCAGCAAGATCTGTTGAGTTGGTAATGACTTTGGAACATTTGTTATCATAAGGAAATACCTAAATTTAAATGTCTGCTTATCTTTCATAGACCTACCTGCACGAGAAATGAAACCTTAGTTTCAGTTCTGTTTTTCACCAACCCTTTTAAAACATTTCCTAATAAAAAAAGTTCACCTCAAACACATAAACATCTACATTTGTTATTTTTCATTCCTCTGAATTCTAAAAAGGCAAGGGTCAGACTTCACTAAAATAAAAGTGTCTGATCAAAAAAAAAAAAACAACCTCTTCTATGTCTGCACAGCAAGAGAAGTAACTGGTGGCATAAGTTCATCTCTATTTTTTTGCTATTATTAATTATTTAAAAATGGCATTTAATAAACCCACACATAAACTTTCATTCTGCCAGTGAAAAATACAAAATCCATACAAATCAATCAAAATAATACCATGTACAAACAAAATCAGAATCTAATCTAACCAGCTTATTTCTGCAAATAGGAATGAGTTATCCACTCCTGCTGTAGCCAACTCCTTTACAATTTCACCACAACCCTCACTTACAGCACAATCACTGCAATTTCACCTTTTCCAGGTTACTTCCTTCACTTCCAATTAAGAACTAGCAATACTCCCAAGGTAATTTATTATGTCAGAACAAAAAAATCCCTGAGATGATTAGCTGTTTCCATTGTGTTAAACTTCTTTAAGCGATGGATAAACCAAAGCTGACCTCTCCAGCTTGCTTTGCAAACACACCTGATGTTCAATAGAAGGATCCAAAGACAAGAGGACATCCTCAAAGCTCTCCTTCTGGGTTTGCCCATCTCAACAGCACTGCTCACAGGGTTATTAACACAGCACAGTTTAACAGCTCCTAAAAGCCATCAAGGTACTCTTAAGGCTGGTGCCACTATGGCAGCAAAGGAGTGCAGAGAGGCTTTATGCCCTGGAATTTTTCCAGTGGATATAAATGGGGTTTTCATGACTTTGGCTACCCAATGACCCTACAGAACTTCAATAAATCACCAAAGTTGGAGAGCTCAGATTCCTTCACAGTCCCTTATCAGCCAACTTGAAGCAAGGCTGACTGGTCTCTGCCCAGCCACCACCAGAGCCAGCTCTGAAGTCCAGCATCACTGCACTTCCTGAAGTATTCTGGGCTGGGACATCACTCATGGGGGTTGACTCAGGAAGAAACATGCATGGGACAACAGTTTATTGTATGCCAGGAAACAGGACAAAGGGACAAACCAATCTAGGACTCAGCCTTCTCTGTGAGTGTTTCCCAGAATACACCAAGCAGCTCTCAGTGCACAGAACTGGAAGATGTCCTGGCTGGGCTGAACGTGTGTTCTGTGAGGGCAGATGCAATTCATCTTGGCTGAGCTTCAGCAGATTGCAAAACTCAGCTGGATGAGAAGGGCCCTAAGAGTGAAACTATAAAAATACCATGACATGGCCAACAGAGGCTCACTTTCCTAGACAGCCTCCTAGCAGGCCTCAGGAGAGGAAAAAGCAGATTTCAAAAGCCCTTCTGGAAAAGCACAGCTTCTCTTGTTGTTGAATACAAAGGTTATCAAATTCTGTGTATTATATAAAAAGCATCTGATGGATTTTGAAACTGCCTCTATCTTAACTACCCTAGAAATTGTCCTTCACAAAAGAAGATGCACAGGCATATTCTTCATTCCCTCACCTAACATCTGCTCCCATGAAGGAGTCTAGTTCAGTGCCACTCTGTAGCTGTCTATCACAGCTCAGATTTAAATTCTGCTTCCAGGGAATCTGTATGGTCTGAAGCCTTGGGGCTCTCCCAGCAGGGACTGTATACTACCACCCACTCAGTGAGAATTACCACTGAGACAAATAAAACTAAGCCATGTAAATTCATAATTTATAATTTAAAAAAATAATGGTAAACAACACTAAATGAAGATCTTATAAATATGTTTATATGCAAACTATAAGTACCTATCCTCTAATACTGATTTATATTGATATGATCTCTTTTGCTATTATAAATTTATGTCCTAACTAGTATAGTAAATAAAAGTATTAGCATTTAGTATTGCAATGTATTAGCTCTGATGCCATGACAAACGGACACACACTTGAAAAATATTGTAACATATATTAAACCTTGTATCAAAAGCAAATATTGTCTTTTTCAGCTGAAAGCTGGACTGAAGGCAATGTAAGATACTTTGTATTCTATTTCAAAAACTTAAGGCAGGTTATATATAAAAAAATCTTTTGGACAGAAATACTCCATTTGGGCAGATATATTCCATCATAGCTAAGGAAAAAACTCCAAGATAAGCTTAATTTTTTCTTTAAAACTTATCTTTCAGTATTACAGAATAGACTTATCATGATTTACTATTCAATTACTGAAAATTTAAGAAGTTTCTGATGAGGTGTTTCTTCTGACAGACACTATTTACTGACAAACCAAGCAACCACAGATGAATAAAAATAGAAACTGATGAAAAAACTATACCAAGAATCTGATTGTCTAAACAAAAACTCCACAAGAGGGAAAGTTATATAAATGTTGATGCCAAACTGTGAGAAAGTGTTTCTTGTGCACCACCAGGAAAAAGGAAATGCCTACTGCAGGCTAAGAAGTGGTTGGTATTTATTTACATGGCCTCCTACCCACATGCTGAGACAGGGCAGTTTCCAAGAAAGGGAAATCACAGGGTGCCTGTGCTTGAGGCAAACAGCCACACAGGAGAGATCAGAGCTAAATACTGCTTAATTCCAGGAGAAAGGTATTACTGTGACATTAAAGTCTGTCAGCATAACTCATTGCAATTTTATTTTCCCTCCAAAGTGGGAGAGAATATACAGAAATAGAGAACAAGCTAATTCAACAGCAGATAAGCCCAACATTTCAGCCTAAGCTCAATTAATATTATGTTATGGTAGGGCTAAAAAAGCTGCAGCCAGGACTGTTTGTGCAAGTTTCCCATCCTGAGAGGCTGACAGCATAAGAAACAGGGAATGCATGAAGCCTGGGAGGAATGGGGCTAGGCACACTTCGACGAGTGACTACATGCACATAACTGTGGGTCCAGTTTGTCCCCCTCAGCATTTGTTCTTTTTATTTATAGATTTTTATTTTTATAAAGGGGCAGAGAACTTCAGCGTGACATGAGGGGAAAAACCAGCACATGCTGATCTCACGTAGAGACTTGGCCTCTCTTTTTCCAGAGTAGAGGAGAAGGAGGAAAAAGTGGGAGGTAGAATGGCCCATTCCTGTCCCTGTGACATGAAAAAAATTCCCCATTCTCCACCTTAGAAAAACAAATGAACCTGCTGGCCTGGAGAGGCCTTCCCACCCTGGAGACGATGTTTCACCACTCGTGGGCATAAGTAGCACTCACATCCTTAATGGACCAGTTCTGCTCTCTGACAGGCAAGGGAGCTGCCAGGAACTGACAGCATGATGTAAATATGCCATATTACAACTGCCCCTTCCTTCTGCACTGCTTAAATGTACTAAAAATAAATACTGCTCAAGTCCAAAATGGCACAAGGGATACAAAAAATACAACAGCAGCTCCCCTTCCCCCAGCAGGGTCTCAGCCAGCACTTCCAGGCTAATGAACTCCACTGCATTTTCAGCCAGGGGCAGGAACTGCTTCAGAAAGCCTTCTGTGCTTCTGGAACTTTCAGGATCAGTGAAAACAGCAAAAGAGACCTTGGACACAACGTCAGCAAAACGGATGATAAGAAGAACAGAACTCCCTTCCTTCAAAGCTAGAGATCTTTAAATGATTTCAGCTTCTTCCAGTTATCAAAGGTGGTTCTTCTGTCACTTCAGGCTGGCTAAGGTGCAGCAGCAGCACAGGCTCTTTCCCACAAAAGATCAGAATTCAAGTTTATGCAGCACGCCTCAAGCACACGATGCTCAGGTTCTGAAATGCAGGACTGAGCCAAGCATTGGCCCAGTTGCACCTTCAGCTGCATCAAGAGAATTGAGCTGGTTTGCTCACCACTTACCAATGCCTTATAGAACACCAGCTTTGACATGGAGGGTCATGACACCAACCAAAACCTGTCCATGTGGGGATCCCAAGTTCAAAGAAATCAAGCTCCCAGCTGGAAGCACAGGCCACACTGGAAAGGATGGAACAAAGGCTGGTTTACAGCAGGATTCATTTTCTGCATCAGCTGAGAGCACAGATCTCAGGAATATTTACTGTGCACTGAGAACAAATGTAGATATCCACAAAATTCCTCTGCCATTAGCATGAGGCATTAACAGGCATTAGGCATTGATTAGGCAAAAGAGGGAACTGCTTTAAAATCACAAACTGAGGAAGAACACCTTTGAAATAAAGCTGGGGAAGAGCAGATTAAAAACTTAGCATTTCTACCACTGGACTGGGTTTCCAGACCCACACTGTACTGCTCTCTGGATTTGTTTCTGCATTTGTACCCGGGGATAATACTTACCTGACTCAGGCATCGTGCTCAACATTGATTCTGCCAGAGCCAGGGATGGCAGGGCATCATTAAATATCCTGCAATCAGGGCTCTAAAACGTGTAGGTGGAACACCCAAGCCAAGCAACTACTTGGCAAAGCAGTTAAGCAGCAGAGGCAGAAAACTATCCCAAAGCAAAGCTATTGTACAGGTACTGTACTATTTGATACGGCCAGAGCAGTGTCCACATGCTACAGAGACACAAGAAGCAGTGGCTTGTGAACCTGCTGAGCCAGAGTGATCCTTATTGAAGAAAGGAGAAGAGAAATAATAGCAGTGTAAGGAACTGCTGGTGGTCTGTGCCTGTTTACTCCCAAAAAGGAAAGGCTCAGCCTTATTTACACCTCGGAGCTCTGGCTGCCAGTGCCAACAGCCTACACTGTGGCATTTGATGAAAGTGAAAACTATTGAGATGCCTCATAGAAACCTTTATAGTATTTAAATCAATATCCAAGAGTTTACCATATTCTGACTTTAAATATATCCAAGAGAATTTTCCTGTGTTTCTGTTTCAGTTTATATTTCTCTCCCAGTTGACAAAGCCACACAACATCTTCACAATGATCTCTGCTTCACCACACTTGGCTTTAAAGCACACTTTGAAAAATTAAGCATGAGATTCTCAGACACTACTGCAACATTCTGAAGAAAAATGAAGCAAGTTATTTTATTACAGACTACTTAGCAGTGTGGGATTCAGGCCTGAGCATGCTCTTGGGTACAGATGTAGAAAACATAATTCTAACACGTCTATAAAATGAAGAAGGAGCTGCTTTACCAGAAAAACAATGCACACCTAAATATTCTAACATTTTTATGAAAAGCACTGAAAAAGAATACTTAATAAATTGCAGATGAGAACATGTTTCTTCCATCTATGCACCTCTCCCCACCAGTCTTCCAGAGTCAACTCCAAATTGAAAATCTCATGACAAAAATGTGACAATGGCCCAGGCTGATAAGCTGGGCTGTTGTAAGAACAGAGCACAAATACCAAATCTTCTATTCCTTCAGTCTTACAAGTCTTTATCTTTTGCCATGCTCAAAATACTGAGTTTCTTATATAAATCAAAGCTGAAAATGCCAAACCTGAAACCATAGCTGAAAGAAAGATCTTATGATAGAAGCAAGCTATTTCAGGTTTCAGTTATTATTTTTCTATATTTTGCATTTGTACTATTTTTTTCAGGCAATTATGCATACTTCTGGCACTTGCAATTTTTTTCCAATCTTTCAGTAACACAACATATTATTAAAAAAATTTAAGAGCCTTGTTATATCCCTGCTGTTCCTTCAGAATTCAGCTATGGGACTAAACCTGATGCTAATGGTAAATCAGTCATCAATCTGCCTTTTTGTTAATTTTACAGAGTGTCACTCACTTCCCACACTGGTTCTCTCTTGTAAGACCCAGCATTATATTTGTTTCTGCACGCGTTTTTTTTCCCAATTCTTTTCAGGAATAGAAAAATGAGATTTCACAACTCTGCGTTCAAAATACTTCAACAAGAAATGGCCACTGGTTCTTCCTTGAAAGCAGTTTTCTGTCCTGACACATTTCAAGACTTCCCAGAAGGACATCAGGATAGGCTGTCTCAACATCTCTATTTTGCAGGACAGGTTTCCAGGGAGCTGAAGCTGCAGTTTCAATTCCTACAGCACACCCCAGAGCAGAACCTCACAACCTCCCTGCTCAGAGCTAGGCAGCCCCAGATTCCTCCTTCTCCTTGCCTGGAAGAGAGGATGGGCACAGAATCCTTGGGGAGAGCTGTGCTGAGCAGCCGAGCTGGCCTTGAAGTGGGAGCTGACAAGCCTGCTGTACCTGCCTAATTCCATGGGGTTGCTGCCTGCACATCTTTCCCCTCAGTAATGAGGGGGGGCTGTCTAGGCATCCCATTGCAGAGTCTGAATGGCTGTATTACATAAAAAAATAATCTTCAAAAAAGGAAATCTAGTAATTCCACCAGTACTCCCCCCTGCCTTTATAGAATCAGTACATCAAATGGAAGGGCAATAGTTTCTGGAGTATATAACAAATTCAATGTTAAGTTTGCCCCTCTCCAAAAGAGGTGTTTATTATCACAAGTGAAGGGCTGGTCTTTCACTGCTCTGTGCTGTCAGTAAAAGGATCAATCTGAGAAAGGGCCTGATGAAGAGGAAATCTCTGTTTAGCTCCTATTAGTTAGGATCTTGAAAGGTCATTTTGAATTTGGGAAATCTTGCCTGGGAAAGAAGCCAGCAATTCCTCTGAACTAAAGTGATGTTGGCATTTAAAACTGAGAGAAAGCCCTGACTGATGAGCCAGTGACAGTCTGGAAAAATTCTGCTGGATGCGCCAGGCGGCTGCTCCAAAGGTAGAGGGGGATAAATGTATCCTCTGACCTTTCTATCCCTTACTAGGAAGCCTGCTTAGAACAGCTTGTTTTTCTCTGCTGGTGCTCAAGTTTTTGTTTTTCACTCCTCACCTCTGCAGACCATCCAACCACAGTGGTTTGCAGGAGCAGCAGTGCAGGATGAAGGAGCAGCATGTCTGTGCTGGCACAGAGGGACAGTGACACACCAGGGTCTGTGAGATCAGGCTTCTCAGCTGGCAATCTGCATCAACAATTTTCATTATCACACACACACACACGTGTGTGTGTATAAAAATACTGTAGTTTTTATATATATGGTGGTGGGATTTTTTTTTTTAATTTACAGAAAAAATGTAATTCTTGAAACCTCTTCTCTTTGAATTGAAGTGCAGCTCAGATTTCAGTCTTGGAAAGGTGATGGTCTGGGTGAATGAACCTCTCTAGTTCGAATGATCTCTTGCATTAGGAATACTAAGATAATATGGAAAAAAACCCCAGGAAGTTGCACTGTATTTTCAGCTTCCTCAATGCTCTTAACTTGAAGATAGAAAGAGAATCTTTCATTTATAAGCCTCCTGAAATTCCTTGGTAAGCACATGAAGAAGATGCACCTTAGATACCATACCTTTTTATTTGCTGGAAAGGCATTTCCTAAAACTCATCCAGCTTTTTATCTATTTCAGCTTCTCTAAAGTGAACCCTAGAAAAGCTCAGACTCAGAAAGCCACCAGAGACCCGACATCCTTTGTGTATGCAGAAAAAAAGATCTTTCCTGCAAGATGTAAAATGATAAATCTGCAATTATGTAATTCTGAGGTGATGCATCTGTCTCTGCAGGATTCCTAAACATGCAATATAATGCACACACACAAATTAGCTCATGGCACTTATGCTGCTTTACTTGCTTGTTATCATTAAACGCTTTCAGACAGCAATCAATTTCACTGTGGTGGAGATTACTGCAAAATGCATTAAGAAGTTCACGCCTGTGGCAATGGTCATTGAAAATATTTTGGAAAGCATCCCAGAAGTATAAGACTTTTTCCAGACATCCGAGAGAAACTCTGCTGTGACAGAGCTTCTGGTGTCAAGACTTCTCCCTCAGCACCCATCCTCTTTAGTTGTTTTTTTTTTTAATAGCAGCACTTTTTGAAAGGTACATTTCAGCTTTTTCCTTTTTTTTCTTTTTCTCCTTTTTTTTTAAATCAAGCCAAGATACTTGGGTCATGGAAAACATTAACTTCTGAGACAACTGTCTGAAGCTATCTCCTTCCTTGCTCCACATCATATGTACAAATATACTCTAGCTTATCAATTTTGTCAAAGAAAAACTGTTGAATTATAACATGAGTGATAAAAATCACCTGACTACCCTATCTCAACAACATATTTGTTTGGTTGTTATTTTTTTTGGTAAACTAAGTAGCCCTGGGGATGTTCCTATAACTAATAAAAAAAGAAAACTGAGAACATCATAACCACCAAGCACAATTTCTACTTCATATCAAAAACATTACCTTCAAATGCTAAGTTACATAATGCCAACAAACCTTCAAGGGAAGATTTTGAGATGTGTCTCAGAATTTGACAAAAAGATATCCTAAAATAATTACAGTGATGTGCAGCAAAACCTGCAGCTTTCTGTCCTTGGAAACCAATATTAGACTGAAATCTCCTTAGAAATAGTCATCAGGAATGTTCCCATGAAGCTGTCCCAGACTGAAGCACTCCTGAGCTCTGAGCCAAAGCTGCTCCTCAAACTGACCTTAAGTTTCCTCTGTTCTCAAACCCTCCTCAGCCAAAGGCCACCTCTGAATGTCCATCACCTGTCCCAGTAAGTACTGGAATGGGAGTGGGGGTTGACTCAAAAAAGGAACCTGACAAACAGGGGCATGGGAATGTGGAAAAAAAGGTTAGTAGAACATCCAAGAAATTTTTCAAAAGATTCAGTGTCAAGCTCCTCTGGTTCAACTTCAGTTCATTTCCTCTGGTCTTGCTGATTGTCTGGGAGAAGAGACTGACCTATCTGCCTATAGCCTCCTTTCACACAGTTACAGAGAGCAATAAGGTCATCTCTGAGCCTCCTTTTCTGCGGGCTGAGCCATCCCAGATCGCTCAGCCTCTCCTCATATGTCTTGTGCTCCTTCACCAGCTTTGCTGTCCTTCTCTGGACTGGCTCCATCAAAGTTACTACCATCAAAAAAAGTGACTGCAAGGTGCCAGGCAGTGCTGGTCTCCTCCTGATCCCTACCACCAGAAGTGTGTGCAGAGGGAAGTGTGTGCAGGAGAGCTGCCAAATATGATGGTTATCAATATGCAGAGGCTGCAGATTAAATGCAAATGTCCAGTGTTGCTTCTTCCTGACCATTGTATGTTAGTTTGTCACAGGCAGAAGTGTGTTCCATGAAGGACACTGGGCACATTGCAAATCATTTTGATTGTGCTGATCAGCTGTTCCCTTGCAGCATAATACAGAAAACAGAGGGCCTGTTGCAGCATCACCCCAAGGTATGTCAACCCTACAGCACACCTGCAAAACACACACCTGAAACAGAGGCACAAACTCCACTGCCCAGGCCAGGTGCTCTCTTGAAA
Source organism: Haemorhous mexicanus (assembly GCF_027477595.1). Taxonomy (NCBI): domain Eukaryota; kingdom Metazoa; phylum Chordata; class Aves; order Passeriformes; family Fringillidae; genus Haemorhous; species Haemorhous mexicanus. Next base: position 28,296,283 of record NC_082349.1, read on the forward strand.
CAGCCAGGCAGGTGCTGAGCTCAGCAGGAGGTAGCACACTCTGGGGAAGCACACAGCAACACCTCTGGAAGGACAGAGGCATTCTCCCATTGAAATAACCACAGACTGTTCAAGTGTTGTCACTGCCTTTTGTGGGGTGGCAGACCTTGGGTTATTTATTGACAGATCACCTTTGTCAGCTTCATCCAAGCCCACCCTTGTGCCCTTGCTGAATCACAGTGAAGGATAACACCCCTAACACCAAAGCCTTAGAGCCTGGCCATCCTTGGCATTCCTGCAGGCCCAGAGCAGGCTGTGCCATGTCCAGGACAGATCACCCAAAGCCACCTTTGCAGCCAGCTCGAGCAGAAACAGGCAAACAAACACTCTGCAAGCACAAACTCACAGTTATGCCTCAAGCTGCAGCTTTTATATTTTCCAGATCAGTAGTGCTTTAGTGTATAACTCTAAAATTCCATAATGTACTAATTCAGCTACTGTTATGCCATTTTAATTGGACAAAAAAATTTCTCTCTAGGCTTGAAACTCAAGGACACCTTACTATCTCAGGCCCCCAAAAATGTAAACAATGAACTGGGGGGGAAAACTTTGAGTAAATGACTTCATTACCTGAAGCTATAATTGGACAATTAACTTCTGATATGCAAATAAACCAAACTTATATCTGTCTGAAACTCTCATGACCATCGTCCATCTTGAGTGTAGCCTCTGCAAGCCTCCTGCACTGCCCAAGTTGTGTCTATTGAAAACCTTTCAAAAAATACCAACTTTATTTTCTAACTCTGTCTAGCCAGCCTCTCCAAGGCATCAACAGCACATCCTCAGCCATGTGGGATCAGTTTCTCCATGTCAGAGGCAACAGGCAGAGGTTTGTGCTGAGGCAGATCATGCACTGTCACAGCCAAGAGCGGGGAACAAAGCTAGACTGCCACTGAGCACTGCAAGGGGCTCAGGGGAAGTGGGGTGCTGAAGTCAGGAGACAACATCTGTGATGCTTCTGGCTGCCAAATTCATCCTTAGCACAGCAGCAACAAACTCTCAGCCAACCAGAGACTCCATCATCATCGCTGTGAGCAACAAGCACGAAAAGCTGGGCAAGGAGAGAATCTCTCAAAAGTATCAGCACCTGGGAGGAGGTTGCTTTTGTATGGGGGATGAAGTCTTCAGTAACTGCCAGATTTAAGAATCTTACAGTCATATTCTTTGGCTATCCCAAAATAAAAACCTTACGAATAATTCAAAAGTATTTTTAATTGTTTTTCTACTTTTCTCCATATCTCTTCCAATGCAGACTAATGCCAAACCTTGTCTTTTCTTGCAGTGACATTTAAAAATATGTCATTTCTCCTCTGTATGAAATAACATCATCTTTAAAGAATTCCAGTTCTCCCATGTCTGGATTCCTGCAATCAGCTACTACTCTGATTCATACCTAACACCCTCTTTTATTCCATGCTTTTTGCTTAGGGAGGGACATACAGATTGAATACACCATTGTGTAGACTGAAAGTTGTGTTAAGATGACAAACACCTGCATTTACTTAATCATCTTTGTTAAGATACTGTCAGTTGGCTTCCCCAAGAGCACAATGAGAAAGGAGCTCTTTCCTAAGGAAAAAACCTCTAACCAATGATCACAATAGCTGTAAGAACTATCTTCATCATGCTCTAAAAATTTGTAACATGCAGCTTGGATAGCTATTGTTGGTGAAATTATATTGTGAAAATAAGATTTTAAAAGATTCAATAAACAAGGTGTAAACTTTTGCTTCAGCAGCAGTGGCTACACATGCTTAAACCTCAGCTGTTTCAAAGAATCCATGAAAGGTATGATGACTTTGGAAGTCCCCAGGAGCTTGAGAACTCCACACAAACATTGGTAATGCAAGAGGTAATGACATTATTGCAAACACAGAAGACAACAAAAAAGGTGCATTGAAATGCAAAAGTTGAAAGATGCTTTCAAAAATGGTGAAGTTTTACAGTATGCGGACAAGGAAGATAAACACCACTGCCTCTCTGGAAGAAAGGGAAATATTTACTGTGCAGCACTTCCTCAGCAGTGTAAGTCCTTTTTCAATGCTGACTCAAAATATTGGAGACTATCAATTCCCTGGCCCTAAACTTGCAGGACACTGTAACAACTGTAAAGAATCACTGCAGCGTACGTACACCAATCCTACACAACGCTGACATACGGCACTGAATTCCCAGACAGTCAGTCAAAGTTCTGGGCAGGAAACCAAATTCCATGGGTGTTTTTTTTCTTTAAACACTATGTCAAAACACCCCTATTACTCGTTACTTGTGCTTTGAAAGATATACTCCATTACTCCTTAATGTCGTTAGCTTTTACAGATACTGCAACCAACAAGGAACTGCTGCTGGAAAAATCCATCTCCAAAAGCCATTTTGGGAGTGTTTCCATGGGAAAGCAGCGTGGTCACAACAAAAATCCAAGTGAAAACAAGATAGCTAACTTACAAATATTCGTACACAATCAAATTTCAGTAAGGAATCTAGAATAGTGAAACTAACCAACTCCCAAGTCTGTAATTTTTCACAAGGAAGTTGGTTCTATGATGGATTCTGAAAACTGAATTCACACAACAAAGCCTTACTTGTGTAAATCCTCTTATTAGCTGTCAATGAGCTCCTTTCACACACAGTTAATTCTGTTATCAGAGATCATCTTTAACATGTTCCAAAACAGTAAAGAACATTTAGGACAAGCATTTTGTTTTCAGGACACTTAAAGATACAAAGAAGGAGAGACATTGCAAAGTTGTCAATGAAATTTCTAAAATATAATATAAAACCAATAAAACAATTCAGCTAGTTCCCCTCTAGCCTTCAAAAGCCTCAAAAGTATTGAAATAAAATACTGAAATGAAAAGTTCATTAGAAGTGTTCTATGTCTGCCCAAGTGCTGTTTTAACATCCAATTCAGCAATTTGATTTTCTGTGATCCATTCCCTGCATTTACATTACTCAAACTAAATGTATATTTTAATTATTGCCTCAATTCTTTATTTTTGCTGAAATAACATTCTGGGCTCTTTTAAGGATATTCCCAAGCTTACAAAAACTAGACTATCTAGCAGTTTAGATTTGTTTTAAATGTCTAATAATACATTATACTGAAATAGCTTGAAATAATGAGGGCTTTATACTAATACATTATCAAAATATAATTACTAGTAATTCCCAGGAAAAAAGTACACGACAACAGACAAGGCTAAATGCATGTATATTTAAATAAATGCATTACAGAACTAATTGCCATTACTCAAAAAAGGAAAAAAAAAAGTCTTCCCCAAACCAAGTGTTATAAGCCTGGACAATTTACATTTCAAAGAAATTCACATTCCCTCATGCAAACAGAAGACCTCAAAGTACATTTCAATCTGCTCTGAAATCACACTTTGGAAATGCAGGTGGGAAAAACCTAATTCAGAAGGGGAAAAATACAGTTCAGTCTAAGAAGACAAAACTATGGTTTAAAATCAAATTCACTTGGCAGCTGCACAGAGCCTTTACAGGTGACTCCTGAGTCCCCTTGTTTTTCTTGCACTCACTTTCTTTTTCCATTCACCTCCCACATCTCCTGCAAAAGACGCTTGGTGCAAGAAGTGGTTTTCAAGTTAGGAACTACAGAAATGCAAAGACAACCCTGGCCAGTTTGTGTGTGGACAAAGACCACCATTTGTAGGTGCTCTTTGCAGAGAAGGGCACTGTTTGTAAAGCCACTGGAACTGTACACAGCACTCTTACAGAACTGACACTACCTCCTCCCAAAAGGGTAGTGAAGATGGGAACCTCTGATATCTTCTGTAGGCATAAACAAAATCCCAGACCCTTTCAGAACACTATGACACAAGGTCACCTTGAAGAGAAGCACATTATGGAATTTTTCTTCTGCTCACTGAAAAGGAGGAAAATTTTATATACCATAACAGATGCATGCCACTCAATCTAAAATAATTATACTCTAATTACCATTGGATACTAAGTTAAACAACACAGCCAAAAAGTCTTCATTATTTCATGATTTGGATCATTTAGAGCAGAACTTGACTGATGTCAGGCACTGAGTTCCATAAGAAAACATTTCTAATTGATTTGAATTAGGCTGCAAATTCTCAGATTACTCTGCAGTTTAAGAAAGTCCTCACTGCCCTCGCACAAACATCCACACAGACACAGCATGGCTTCAAAAGGAAAAAATCCTACCATAGAAAGGTTTGAGTTGGAAGGGAGTTGAAAGCTCATCTCATCCCACTCCCCTCCAAGAGCAGGGACATCTTCCACTACCCCAGGGCGCTCCAAGCCCCATCCAGCCTGGCCTTGACACTCCCAGGGATGGAGCTTCTCTGGGCACTCTGTGCCAGGGCTTCACCACCCCTCAGGGAAGGATTTCTTTCTGATCCTTGATCTAAACCCACTCTGAATCAATTTAAAGCTATCACCCCTTGTCAAAAGTATCTCTCCAGCTCTCTTGGAGTTCCTTTAAGTTACAGTTTAGCTGCTCTAAGGTGCCCTGGAGCCTTCTCTTCTCCCCCTGGGGCCCTAACTCCCTCAGCCTGTCCTCATGGGAAAGGTTCTCCAGCCTTCTGAGCATCTCAATGGCCTCCTCTGGACTTGTTCAAAAAGAAATGTTAACTACAGAATCACAACCCTCCTTTCTCTGCTGTTCATGTCCTAAAGGGGAGGTGGGGCTAGAAGGGAGCAGAATCTACCAAGGAGCTAAAAAAAGCAGTTCAGTACCTCAAAGATGAAAATGAGAAGGTAAAAAGACCTATTGATAGCTACAACACACGGTGACCTGGAGAAGTGGCTGTAGAGGTGGGGATAAGGTTAGGAAAAAGTTATGGAAGAAACTGCTGCACAGTTATCTAAAATATCTGTAGACTGACTTAGTAATGGCACACAAACAGGAAAAGCTAGAAATTTTCAATACAGAACCAAAATTTCTACTTAACTGATCTAACAGAGATTAGTGGAATAATTCATCTGGAAAACTGACATATCTTTATATTCTTGTTTAGAGAGCTGGGCAGAAAATCATTGGAAAAACATCATCTTTCATATCAAAGCACACAGATTGGTGTGGGGTTGGCACAACCCAGAACATTCCCAAAGGAAATAAAACAACAAAGGACACGTGCCTCACCATCACCAGGACTTTCAGTGATCACAATACAGATTCATGGTAGAGAACTCAATGAGGTATTTTAACTAAAACAGACACACCAAGGGAAAAGCTGACCTACAACTTGGTAGAGGGGGAAACCCATTAATAGGCAATGTCGAGAAAGCTCCAGTGTTCAATCCTGCTTTTACATTACTCTTTACTAAAAAGCCTATAAAGCAGTAAAAATTATTATGGCTAGATATTAGGAAAATAAAATTAGGTTAAAGAAAATGAAGCACTAGTATAAACTGCAAAGTTCAGTTAAGCCCCCACCCCATTCCTTCACCTCTCTCAAGTGCTCAGTTTTAAATCAACAGGCTGAAGTAATTAGAGAACTCTGCAACTGATATGTGTAAACCTCTTATCTAAATTACAGAGAGAGAACAAAGCAGCAAACCTGACTTAAAATGCTCAAGAGCTCCTTGGAACTATGCCGTGCTCTTCCTCTGCTATTTACACTGCAGCAGCATCTCTGCTGTTCAAGACAACACACAGACTTCACCAAAAGGAAAGCCTGAGAGTCTCAAATGCTTTTATATTTCAAGCACATTCTCTTTTCCCCTCTGCTCCATCCTGGTGCAGACAATTTTCCATGCTCTAGGCCTGGATCCACCAGCTCCTTCCCTCCAGAACTTTTCCAAGTCCCAGCTCCCATCCCATGCTCCTCAGGAAGGTGCTCAGGGTGGTGTGTAAGACACAGCTTGGCAGAGGTGCTTGAGACGTGGGCTCTAACAACAGAACTAAAACTCAATTTATCAGGAATGATGCAACTTCTTGTTTGTATGGAACTGAAAGGCACCAGCACCCTGTGAGAACTCCCAGTCTGTGGAATAAACTGGGAGTTCAAACCAAACCCAGGGAGGAGGCACACAAGTCCATCTGGGCAGGAGACTCAATCCATAGAGGCACCTTCATCTTCCACTGAGGAGGTCAACACCTGGGTCTGCTACAAAAGCAAAGGGCTCAAGGCCCTGGGAAATAAAGCACCACACCTTAATTTATCCCCTCCTGGCTGGGTACCAGCCTAGCCTAGGAGTAGCTACTCATCTTTTCCATTTGGTAGAGTAGGGTGTTGGTCCATCACCTCAGTGACAAATAAATTTACAGAAAAGCATAAATTCAGGTCTCACATGAAGGGTACAGGAACTTGTGCATTGTACACAGCAAAGAAGATCATGATGGAAATAATGAAGAACTTAGAATTCCTTGTTTCACGTAACTTGTGCCAATAAAATATTGCTTATCCCCAAATTTAGCTTGCTATACAAACTGTCCCTAAACTGTTGAGTATTTTTTGTATAAGCAGGGAGAAACACAACTATAAATGCCTGAAGTCCTTGTCCACATTTTGACCTCAGATGCCTAAAGGCACTTGTTCTGCTCCCACAGTGTGGAATGCCCTCCCACAAAGCACCCGTGTGGAATCTTCAGAGACTATTTTCTCAAAGAATAATAAAAAAAGACATTTCTTGCTACACTTTCTGCTGTTAGCAGCACAGCTTATTGACCACCTCTGTGGATGCCTACACTTTCCACTGTATTTCACACAGATGGGATTTCTTACATGTAGTTGCCCATTACAAAAATCTAACTGAAAATTTACAGTTGTCGACTATGAGACAAAGGAGGAAGCAAACTTGTCTTTATGTAGGGATGTATCTGTCTTCACAGTGAAAAAAGAAAATATTATTTTCACGAGGTTTACTGCAAATTTATTACAGCAATTAAACTGTCCAGTGAATGTCTGTATCAACTTATTTCCAGATCCAAAACCAGATGCAAAAACCACCTTTCATTTAATTTGATTATTCTAACTTGTGTAGAGTATGTAGAAACAGATATTTTGGCAACTGGTTGCTAACAAGCTTTCCTAACTCTTTAAAGCTGTTCTTGCAATGCTTTTCCTACAGTATTTACCAGAAAAAGCTAGTGATTAGAAAACAGTTCAAATCCTGGCTCTTCCTGCAGCAGAAATCACTCCATCTCTCCGGCACAGAAAGGGTTTTAGAAAGAGAAAACTCCCTGAGAATCCACTTTGCTGCTGGCCATGGCTTCAGTGTGTTTGTCCTGCAGCTGCACAGCAAAGGGTTAGCAAAGCATCCACACTACAACGCCCATTGCCTCTCCACCCATCAGGGCTTCTAAGGTTTCCAAAAATGTGCAGGATTTTTAACCCACTGTTGGCCACTGGCATTTAAATGCTCAGGAAGTATTTGGTTTCTGACTTTATGCATTTTGTAATGGAGCTATGCACTCTCTCTAAAGATTAATTATGAAGTCTTACAGGGAATATGCACCGTTTTTTATCACTGAGCTTGCAATCAAAGAGTCATTTATTTGATGTTTTAATCTAAAACAAAAACCCCCAATACTGTATTCAGTAGTGTAAGGTTCTACCTGTTCCTCTAAGCACCCACCTACCATTCTGTAGCTTTAACATTAATCTTCTGTGTTTGTGAATATTGTTTTCTCCAATATAAATAGAAGATGAAATCTAACAAGTCACTGACTCTTGCATTTCCTCTGAGAAAGCTGATAAACAGAAGTTCCTTTAAACAAAGCACATACTTAAGCTATGATCTGCACTTATGCCAAGCATCCTTGTGACTGAGAATTCAGTGTGACTCAAACAATCCCTTCCTATGGATGTTCCCAGCTGCATTAGAAAAGGAAGAAGGAGCCCATGCAAGGAAAATAAAGTTCCACAAAGCCAGGGAGGGAGGCAAATGCTGCTCAGCTGCCTGCTGTGGGGGCTGCAGCACTGTATTAGATTTGGCTCCTCCTGAGCATCTGGCATTTGTTGCTTTGACAAACACACTGATCTGATTCAGGACAGGAATTGCTGCTTTTCAAAATGCTGTCATATACACTATGTCAAAACTGGAGATTTTTCTTTCCTTAGCTTTTTCATTATGGTAAAGTTTTGTTTACATCTAAGAGATAAGAAAATTGCAGACTGAAGTCTGATTTTATGTTGACAGTATCTCTTTACAGTGAGTTTAACAACAAGATAAACAGTAGAATCAGAAACCCAATCATAGCTTTTAACTTTTCATCTTATGTTTTAGTTACAAGACTATTCTTTCTTGCAAAATGTTTAAACCACTACCCTGAGTTTACTTCTCACTTGTTAGCCAGGCAATAAAAATAAAAAGGCATTGCAAAAGTGGGAAATGGAAAAAAAAATCAGATAAACAGATAGCACATTAGATATGCTTAGAAATATGCATTAGCACATGGGATGTCTCTGGTAACAGATGATGGATCACATAAAAACTACTCACACCAATGAAAGTTACAGTCCATTTTCATGACCTTTATCAATAGCCCAAGATTGACTAGAAGTTACAGAAAAATAAAAGAAGAGATACTGTACCCATTCCTGTAGCCAGTCTCATCTGCAGTGATTAATCCCACATTAATTAAATAGAACATCCCTTATTTTCAGACTGGAGTCACTGCCATCTTTTATACTGATGCTTTTTACCATCTCCGGTCTCTCCCATTTTTTAAGTGACTCCATGAATGGGAAAAACAACAAATTTCACTTTAACAGAACACACGGGTACATCAACCCATACTCAAACAATTTCTTTCTGTGCCTATTTCAGTGTGTTGATCTCGCTGAGGCCCCACGATCCAGCAGTCAGTAGCACAGATGTGTTCCAGTGAATGCCAACACTGCCTGAAAGACTTGTTTACCCCATGGCCACCTTTTCTAACTAGAAAAGAAGGGCCTTGGTCACTTATTCAAGATTCCCAGAAGACAGGTAGCCAAGTGAAAGCCCCTGCAGACAGACTGCAGACGCAGCTGCAGCAGTCTCCATGCCCAGGGCACAGAGTGCTTCAACCCCAAAAGTGTTCTGAGCTCAGTGTTGGACCAGTGTTACCCACTGGGCATTCATCACCTGCCTGATCTTTCCCAGCTGCACCTATGGGAGCTTCAGTGAGGACATTCAGAGGGCTTTTGCTATTCCTGCTGCAAATGGCATCAAGTTGCAGAGACATGAGGCTTCAGGACTATTCTCATTCCTCTCCAGTTGCATACACCAAGGTGACCATCAGGACAATCCACTGAGCTATTCAGTGTAGTATTCCACAGGAGAGGGGATGTTTTTCACTTTCAGTGGTGATGGCAACCATGGGCACAGACAGCAAGACTTGAAATACAAACAACAATTCAGGACAAAATTCAACAACTCCGCCTATGGCATGGGAAGATGCTGGTCTGTCCCCTCAGTACCAGCAGGGAAAGGACATTAAGGCAAAAGAAAGCAATATGGGAGCTCTTCCAAAGGGAGTGTGCTCAAATATCAGCCTCTCTCATTTGCCATGCTAAAAAGACACAGAATGAATTCAAATACCATTCCCTTAAGGATCTGATCTATGAGCGAGACAGCCCCCAAATGATTTGAAAAGAGGAACAATGGAGCACATCCACCATAAAATTCCCCAGTGGGATGCTATCAACAAATCAAAAATAGTGACGCCTTTTTTAAAAAAATTACCTTCAAATATGTGCAAGGGAAAACCCCAAATCTTTAGAACAGAACACAGAAATGATTGTGACAACTACCAGCCTGACATACTATCCAGTTTTCTGATCCCCTTCCTCCTGGTTTTTGCTCCAGTACATACGTTGTACTCTGACTGCCAAGACAATAATTTGGTTTCCTCAGCTAATAGGAAATACCTTTCAAAAATTAAACCATTATTAAAAAATTAAACCATTATTTAAAACCACTGGAATATTTAATAGGCCAGCTCACTCATCCAAGTTACTAACATAAGCAATTAACAAAATGTTTCAGCCAAAAACGTGCTATAGTTATTGTATTTCTTACTTGTGGTTAATGAAGAGAGATGGCTCAGCAGAACTCCAGTCATAATCTAATTACTGGTAAAAATATACATTCAAATGTGTGGGTCTATGATGCAATGGGAGCAGGAAAAGGTGGGCACGTCTGAGAAATACAGATTCTTTCAACCTACTGCTAAACTCAGGACTGGTAACAGGACTGTTACCATCACCTGCACTGTGGGAACATCTAGGGAATACTCCAGACTGGCACTGTAAAAATATTTGTAACATTTCCTGCCCTGAGGGCTGACAAGCCTTGTCACCATGAGTAAAAGTCTGGAGGCCATCTGGCAGTGTCCCAGTAGCACACACTCTTCTCTGATGTTGGAGTTAGACCCTATTTCAAAGGCTGAAAAACCATGTCATGTTAGGAAAATGAGGATTATTTACAAACTGATAACTACTTGGTAAGATTTGCCTCCACACAACCTCACTCAAAATAAGTATGAAGTGTAAAGCTGTGCAACTGCACAACAAACTGCTCGGGCTAGTAACAAAGGGGTGCTCAGACTAGATAGTTCAGTAGGATTTAAAGTCTGTTGAAAGGACAGATTCCTCCCCCTCATCACTATTACTTCAGATACTTCTCCCTTGTCTTCAAAATCCACAAATATCAAAGATCCTTTGCTAGACTGACCAACACTGACAGAGTGAATCCAGCATCATCTGTGCGAAGGACATAATATCAAAATATCACAATCCACAAATACCAAAGATCCTTTGCTAGACTGACCAACACTGGCAGAGAGAAACCAGCCTCATCTGTGCTAAGGACAGAGAACTCAATGCAGGAACTGAGTTTGCCCTGCTACACTGCTCTTTGTCACCAAGGTATCATTCTACACATGGCAACTCTGAACTGAATGAAGAACTGAAAGTGGGCCAGATCTGGTTCCAAAGGGCTACACCCAGGTTAGTGAGCCCTGAATTTTAATCAGGTTATCAGCATAGGTGCCTGAAATACAGCTGAGTAGGAGAGATGCTTTGGAATATCCTCTTAACCTGAAGAGCTCAGAAGCAGCAACTCCAACAGCACTTAGGTACACTATGGGTAACTTCTACAATATATTCCACAGCTCCATTAGCTCCTAGGCACAAGAAATAATTTCTCAGGCCTGTCCAGCACACTCCAAACCAGCTGCCATAGACTGAGAGATCACAAGGAGCAGAAATGTGACCACACCCGCTGAGACAGCTCTGTCACAGAGTTCCACAGCTCAGCACTAGAGGCACCACATCCCACGAGCAAGAGCACACAATGGAGCTTGGAAAAGCATGCAATAATCACTGTGGTATGCATGAACCCCTGAGAGGATCCAACAGTCCTGGACAATTTGGGCTGGCTCCAAGCTGTTTGCAATAATTATTAACTAGACCTTTGGGCAGCGTCTTGTAGGTTTGTTTTTTGAACACTGCAACTGAAGTCAGTTCTTCTTTAATTTACATGGGACTCACTACTCTAACCAGGTGGTTGTGATTTGCAGGGTTTTCACAACACTTGCTCCTCTTGCTGCTTTTTTCCCCTCAGCTTAAGCTTCATACCATGTTTTTTTCTAGGGGTCTTTTGTTTTGTTTTCAGATTTAAGTTTAAAAGCATGAAGTAACATACCCCCTGGTTTTTGCCTGGTTTCTAATTAATGCCATTTAATATCACCACCCAAAAAAGACACAAGGTGATCTGAATTTTTGTCAAAACTGACCAAGAAATGCAATAATTGTGAAGGTAGGTGAAAAATTTACATGACTAATCTCTCCACCAAGACATCCTTTGTTAGTAAATAAATTCAGATAAGAGCCTTAAAGATCTTTTGGAGGCCACTGGTCTTATAAAATAATAGTTTTGAAGTTCTCTGGTTGAATCCATAATACAGAGGGAGGGGCATGCAACAGATATTCCTTGTGAATAGTGAGATGGGAAGTGATTTTATATTTTATTAAATTAAACAGCTGTGGAAGCAAAAAGGACTGGAAAACAACAAACTGGAAAGAAAGCACAGTACCTGCGTGTCATCACAAACGACATCACCATTTGAATGCCCATATTTATAATGCAACCATAAAACCAGGCCAAATTCATTTTTTGGGGCTTTCTCTGCTAGGTTTAAATATATTCTTCTAAATATTTCCTGCTTTCATTACTCAAAACAGTGAAAAAAGCTTGGAATAGAAGGTATAAAAAGGAGAGAAAAATTAGTTTAGGTAAGACATTAACTGCCTTATGAGCATAAGCATAATTTTAAAAAATGTTACACAGAGACAGCTTAAATTCAGCATTTAAAAAGAAAAAAATTAACACAAACTGGGGATTCCCCCCTCCCTTTTCTTCACTGAACAGGATTCAGCAGTTGAGCTTTCTGGGCTCCAGGAAGGCTACACTGAGTAAACTCAGCCAACCACAAGGTTGAAAATGTAGCAGACGTACCATAAAAATTTAGTAATGCTTTTAAACTACTTCTCACCTCACTGGTTTGATGGTGGTGTGGTACTGTTATACAATATGTGCTGTCGCCAAGGCAACTCCATCTCACCTCGACAGCTGCTGCAGCTTCAGCGAAGCAACACGACGAGCTGTGGCAACTCTGAAATTTACTTTTTTCTAAAGAGTCTTTCCAACTATAAAACATTTTCAGATGAACTTCTGGAGCTCTTTATCCAAGGACTATGACTATTTTTCAAAAATATCCATCACAGTATTCTAGTGGAAACACTGTGACACTTAAGTTCAAGAGCATATTCACGTATTCTATTAAATCAGATTTGTGCCAGGCACTTTTATACCTGATGTAGAAACAGTATTGTGCCTCTGTGCTTGTTCAGGGTAAGTGCAAGAATTTTACATCCCTGGCAATACCACAAGCCTGCCTGGACAGTTTAGCATGTCCTTTTCCATTAGAGGAGGGAAAAAAGTCAAACTTCTTGAAGCACAGAAAGCCTAAGTTCTAACCCATCCCTTCAACAGGAGCCAAACTATAATATTGCTTCAACGCCATTTTAAGCAGAGCAAAAATAAAGGGTGAAGTCCAAAACAAGATTCTGTGCAAAGAAATCAGCACAGAGTCCTTCTGTGATAAAGGCTTTAGTGGAGGGAGGTGGCTACAGTCTCGTGGTCCAAACCCCAAAGAATTTTTTTATTTTCATGTCCTTGGCTTCAGGGACAGTGCTGTGTGAGCAAGGACTAGAAAAAGAATCAGAACATTACGAGCCTTCCCCGCAGTAAGTATCGATTGCAGCTTTTAAGAAGATTCAGTGCTATTTCTTTCCTTTTTCTCAACCTTCTTGGGTACAGAACCAAAGTAAACATAAGACAGTAGAGCAAGCTGGTGAGGGTGTTTTGTGAAACTCAGCCAAAGTTTCTGCTACTTTAATTTGGGGAGAAAAATAAATGTTACAAAATGTCTAGGAAAAGTTTGTGCTGAGAAAGCACACAAGAGTTTAAAAGCAGGCCACACAATTTACTGAAGAGGAAGAATAGAAAAAGAGCAGCAAAAGAATTATGGAAATGCCAGATATATCTATTCCTTTTTAAATCAACAAAGCAGTAAAGCAAAAGTTGATTTTTCTCCAGTCTAGGCTTTTTTTAATCCTTTCCCTTCCCCTTTTCTTGCCTTCCCGTGCCTGTTGTAAGAGCAAACAGCGGTGGCAGAGGAACGAGGCTGGCCCTGCCTGCGTGTGCTGCCTGAGCCTGACATTTAACCAATTCTGGTAACAGCACGTTTACCACCTTCCTTTCCACTCCAATCTGTAGATCTAACACAAGGAAAGGCCCCTTCTTTTTTTTCTCTCCCCTTTCTGTTTAGTAAATTCTCTCTCTATAAAAACTTTCAAGTGTCCCTCTGCCCCTGAACCAACCTTCACCACAAAAATCTCCTGATACAGAACTTAAAAATGCCAGGTAGTGCTCAAAAAATTTTCAATGCATGATACACAAATGCACATGCAATCCTTGTGATTCTCCTCTACTGTCCTGCAGCTCAAATTGGCGAGGCAAAAGCTCCAGCTGTAACACTGAAACTCCAAAGAATCTGCTAAATTCAGTGATACTTAAAGAGTCGGAAAAAATCAAAACAAAACCATAACAAAACAAAAAACCAATGAGCAAAGAATGTACCTAATTACTACTAATCCTGCCTATTAGATTTCATTCAGACACCACAACTTCTTTCAAATAACCCTAGTTTATTTTTGAAAAAAATTCCTTTCTTCAGGCAGGATATGGGGGAGGAGTCAATCAGTGATGTTTTACACATGCACATCTGGATACAGTCCAATTATTCCTCTTATACATTCCTCCAGTTGTTTTCATTTTGCTCCATGCTCTGGCATTCATAAATTTGTGAGATTAATTGTGTGTGAGTGTCTGCAGTCTTGGATCTGGGCACGGGTTGAGCTGCAATACAGCTAGAAGTCAACATTAAAGAGAGTTCCAGTTCAGAAAACACAATTTATATTTATACATCTCTGGTACAGTAAGGAATGAAGCAGCCATCGTCCTTACCACATGCATCAAATTGGTAAGATTAATTCAATATCAACTACATTTTATTACCACAGTTAGTGTGAACTTCATGAATACTTAATTACTCAGAGTTAACTGCAAAAGAAGGAATTTTTTTTTTTTTGTTAGGATTTGTTTGGTTGGGGCTTTTTTGTTTGCATTGTTTATTTAGTTTTTCTTCATGTGATTTTATTTGCCTTTGTGAATCATTAGCCATTGTAAGAACAGAAGCATTTTAAACCTGGGTCCAGCTAATCCAGAGGATTATGCCACTCTGGCCACCACAAGGGTCTACAGAGCTGGCAAATCCAGAAACCTGGGAAACGCCCCTGTCAGAGGCTTTCCTGTGGGAAGCTCCCACTCCTTGCTGCTGTAACTTGCTATTTACCATCTCCAGCAAAGGCAGACACGAAGGTTGTGACTGAGCTTCTGCAATGCTCTGGCTATTCCAGGCTGCTGGAACAGCCCCCTTTGGGGCCAAAAGCAAGTGAGCTCAAACCAATCACCAGCACAGGGAAAGCAAGGGGGCTAAGCCCTGCTTCTCCTCTCCTGGGGCCAAGCCTTCCATTTACTGATGTTTTGTATTTTATGTGCAATTTACTAACCAAAACCAGCTGTTTCCTCAAGTTCTCTGCAATTTATTGTTTTGCAAAATCAGTTTCACGTTACACTTCTGATCAGTGCAGTTCCACATGAGAGCTACACAACTGAGGTGAGGTATTAAAAAGCCAGGGGTTGAAGACCAAGAATCTGCTTGACTGCAAGCTTTGTGACCCAAATACAGGGCTGGATGCACAAATCCCACTTGGGGTCCAAGAGCACAGGCAATTCCAGGCTGTGATGTAGGAGTCAAGGCAGGGTGACAAGGGAGACCAACTGTGCCCAGCTCCTGAAGCTTACCCAGCAGCAGTTCACTGCTGGCACGAATAGCTGGACAGCCATAGGTTGTTTTGGTCTGGCTGGTTTTGTGCAAGATGGCTGTTGTATTTTTGAACAAGTATCCATCAGATTTGATGGGATTTTTACAGAAGATAAATTGAGCCTTCTTACAACCACCTAGTCTATTCCAAAAATCTTGATGAACCGTGCAAGAGTCAGTCTGGGTATAACACCATTTCAAATTCAGCAGATGATACTAATCTTTAACTAAAATTAACTCACTCATATTTCCCATTGCTAATCCATCTTGTGGATTGATCCTTTAAGATCTCTCAAACCTGTAGCTCGATAAGACACAGAAGAGAAAAGAAAAAAAACAAAACCAAAACAACTCTTCAAGCCAGGAGATTTTTTAATAGCTTTTCTGCAACCCATGAAATTCTCCTTCACTTTTCTTCATGCAGAAGGATGAAGATGCATGCAGATCTTGCATTGGGCATTTGTCATGACCTGAATCTGACAGTGAATTGCCATTGCACTGAGACAATTTTTTTGTCCTGCCAGCAACCACTGCTAATCCCTACAACTCCTCTGGGAATGCTGGAGGGTGAAGGTCTAAAAGGCAGAGAGAGTGGTTACAGTAAGTTTATTGCTGGGGCAAACATAGCTGATCTCCCCAGCACTGCAGTGCTCCCACAGCTTGCACTGTGACACTTGAGAACTGGACCAGCTGTGAAACTCAATCCCTCACCCCAAACCTCCATCCATAGAATTACATTCAATCTCAAGATTTGAATAAATTCTTTTAGTCTTCCTTCCTTCTTAAAATTAGGAAATCATACCCCAAACCAACCAATGTTGAATGAAATTCTTTCAACATCAAGCACTTTAGAGTCAGGGAATGCCAGACTTATGGCTGCACACAGAACCCCTGTTCTGCCCTGTGTGTGTAGGCATTGTGATTAACTATCTGATTCCGTGATTGTGCCCTGCTTTTCTGCAGGACTCCTGCCTCATTCACTGTGCAGAAAGCACATACAAGAGGAGAGAATTACATTTGTACAAACAACCATAAATCTACTATTTCCTAGCTTCTGAGTACTTGACTTTGCAAACAATGTTCCTTTCATGTAGATTTCTGGTTGTAATACTTGTACAGCCTACACTTAAAAACATTGCAGCAACCTGACTGACAGTCTCATCTAAGAGAACAGAATCAATTTTTGAAACCTACTCATTTTATGGATGTAACATATGCAAAAACTCTCATTTCATAGTTGCACTATCAAGCTTATAAAAGTCATATTTTCCACACAATAGAGGCAGTGTAAAAATTAAAACAAGCTGCAGACTGATTGACCAAGTTGTCTGAATTATTCTCTTTCTTCCTAACAATGAACTGTGCTCTCTGAGCTCCAAGTAAACAATTAAGGAGGGTGGGGGTGGGGGTTGCAGGGCAACCTATAGTAAATAGCATTTTAATTGCACTCTTGCAAAAAATACAAGGAAAATAGTAACACATAAAATAATTCCCATTTTCCCCTTAAAGTCCTTAGAGCTGTTTTAGTAAATCAGAAGCTCTGAGCTGCAGGCAAGGGCACAAATCTTACCCAGCACAAGCTGAAAGAAAAACAGAAAGTGGCTCATACAAATTTCTGGAATCATGTCTTCCAAGGCAGTATAAAGTAGCCTTTATACCTGAGTTAGACTATCAGAGCATCAACTGCTACGATGGAAGAGACCCAGTGCACACTGCAGTTGCTGGCTCAGCAGGTGGCCCTGGATAAATACACACATGATACTTTTACTCCATAGCTCCTAAACAGAAGTCCAAAAGCACAGCTTATTAAGCTGGTTGTGTTTAAAAAAAAGCACACATAAAAATACTATTGAAGGGTCCCATATAATCAGGTCTTATTGGTTTTACTTTGAGAGCTCATGGAGGAAAACTTCTTGCCAACTCAGCCAGGGATCTGTGCCACACCTCCTGAAGTCACATACATCCTGCAGTTCCTGGTACTTGGCTAAATCTGGCTCACTCACCTCCTTTAATCACTGGGGAATTTTTTACTGGGCAGAAGCAAACAGAACTTTGCAAACTACTGTTTGTGCTTTACTCTCTCACAGCTGTGTGAGCAAGTAAGGCAGTAAAATTAAAATCTAGCCCCCAAATAGTCATCACAAAGAAGATTACAAGTAGAGGTGTGATATCTCCCCTGAGTATCCATCTCCTTTTCTGGTTGCTTTCCATGCTGTCCAAGGCTTGAAAGAATTCTTAAACTTTCTCTTTGACATTGGGAAGGAACTGGCACAAAGGTCTGAAGGAAATATCCTTAGCAAATTCAAGATTTTCACTAGACTAAATTGGGTTTCTCATTTCTACTGGAAACAAGTAAGCAGGTCTCCATTTCTACCATTCATGCAGGAATTTTCATAGCATGGCTTACAGTGAGTCGTAATGGAGATGGAAAGCAGATTGCAGTCTTTTCCAGAGTAATGTGACTTTATTACAAAAGCTGTATGGAAGCAAGGAGAGGTTCCTGTTAATGTACATAACCATGCTTTAGCAATGCCCTCAATACATAATATCTACACAGGGTAGATATTATGGCACAAACAAATGCACCAACAGGGTCATTCATTTTCAGAAGTTATAAGAGATAATGACAGGACACAAAGTAGGATTTTTCCCCATGTGCACACTAAAGAAACAACTTTGTTTCAAAACTAATCTTGTTCAGAACAGTATTAGCAAAGCTCTGTGAACAGCAAGTAATGAATATACAGAAAGAGCCTCTAAGACTAACCCTTAACTGCCATGTGGGAGTGTTCAATGTCCTTCACCTGCTCAAACCAGCTCAAGGTGAACATATTCAGGTACAACAGACACAAAATGCCAAACTTAATGATCTGTGTTTCCAGACAGCAGAAGACAGAACTAACATTCCTTCCTGAGCAGCCACCCAGCTGTGACTGAAGGGTTAACTAAACACCAACATCTTCATGTTTTAACTAGTGAACCAAGTCTTCAAGCACATCTACTCCAACCTTTGGATGCTCTTTTGGCATCTGACACCTGCACTTGCACCACAAACCCTTGGAGTATTTAGCTGCTATTGCCAAGTTGAATTCTTATCATTAATCATACAACCATCATATGAAGATTGCTGGGAGGCTGCCAGTATTATTGAGGCTCCTTATGGATTTTCTAACAAGGCTTGTAGTGCCACCTGTTCAGGAGACAATCTCCACCCCAGAGCCTGCTCCCTCCCCAGCTCTCCCTTCCCAAGCTTGCTGTCCTCCCCACTTCTCCACCCTTCCATCTGATAGCATTTGCTCAGCATCTTTCCTGCTATTTTTCCTTTACTGACATAGGCTTCACTTTCCCTTTCATCATAAACACATGCCAAGGTTCACAGAAATAAGAACTTGGAATTTAGCAAATCTTAACAAGATGAGGCTACTTCTGTAACATTTACTTCCACAAGACATACTGAACAATTTAATTGCCTCAGATCAGCTACACTGCTATCATTACAAGCCAAGTAACAGATTATCTTGGGTAAGGTAATTAGGGGTAAACAAATGAAACACAGTTATGATTCACCTACGCAAAAGAATTAAGATCAATCCCACCAAAAATATTTAACACAGACTCAGTCAGATAAGCATGTTCTGGTGTACAACCCAAGAGAAAAAAATTCATTGATAGTAGCAGAGCTACATTGAAAGAATGAATCACCAACACTTTGATAAATAGCAAGAGTGGAGCATGGTGTAAAATATCAGATTCTACACAGAAGACTGAATTGGGCACACATTTAATACCTCTCCCTGATGTTACTTTCTGATAATACAAAGTAAGGCCTCATTTCTGACTGTCTGGCTCTAGAGTATGTTTTTATTTAATTATATGTACATACCCTATATAAAAGGAATTTACCATTAGTTTTCTGGCCTTTAACAGACATATTTAGTAATTACTTTAAAATGTTGACATTTATGATCAGTAGGGAAGATAAATATAACCTTTATCCAAAATTCTGTGGGAGATTTAGACTGCAGCAGGTGAATAACACAGGCATGATTTCCACAGGTTCCTCTCCAGAGGATGTTCTTTCCAAACTTAACTCCATGTGGCATAGAAAGGTCACAGGTTATGAAAGCTTGGCCACAATCTAACAGTTTTTCCTTCTATATGACCAGATGAGTCCAAAGCAACAAAACAACAGAAGAATAAAAGGAAAAATAAAAACCAGATGTCCATCAGAGTATTCATGGATTAATGGGTAAATGGATAAGTGGGACTAGACTGGTTCTGGGGAGCAAAGGGACTGGGTGCAGAAAGAGTGGCAATATTACATTTTCCAGAGGCAATTTTTGGAGAACGTGGCTTGCAGATACAATAGTGGAAGAGGGAAAGTCACTGGGGGAAGGAATTGAAGGTCCCCTAAGTCAGAGATTGATAAATGGTGATAGTACCAGTTCAAGAAACTGAAAGATGACACAGGAGATGTGGATTTGAAAACACAGATGGGAAAATACAGCCTTCAGGCCACAGGGCAAAGGACACTCCACTCAAGGTCCAAACTTAATCCAGTGCAATAAAGTTCAGTGTAGACTTAGGCAAATTTTACAGGTGTTAAGGATCCAGAAGCACTAATTGGCAGATAATATTCTAGTCAGGCTGGATCCAAGCATCATCTCTGTAAACCTCTTGTCCTAAGACAGAGGCAATATATTCTAGAAAAAGTTTTTTTTCCCCCTGTAGCTATTCAAATGCAGGACTTCTGAGGGCTCTCATAAAGGGGAACACTGTGGGAGATTCTGTGGGACAGAATTCAATCTAACAGCCTTTCAAACATAACTTTACACATTAACCACCTCCCCTTGCATAATTCCCTAGTGTGTCTTGCCTAACTTCAAACATTCCCTCCTACCTGGTTTGTTTCTTTTTTTTTCTTCTATTTTATCACAGCCCTAAACAAACACTTTCAATTGTATTTCAACAAGTTCTTCTGAAGGCTTTACAGAAAAGAAAAAGAACCCAAAGTATAAACAAGTTGCTCAAGGTCATATAAGTACATGAAAAGACAAGAGTAAAAATCTTGATTCAGTCTTCACTCCAATCATACTGCTTATTCTCACCATGTTATCAATAAATACATTTAATTCTTCAGAATGTTTCCAGCACTGATGTATTATGGAGCTCCCTTGCCTTCTCTCTTCCCTGAGTTAATACTTTTTCAGCATACCCTCTTGTGGATGGAATCATCATCATTATGTCTCTAAGTCTCTGAGTCTGTAATGAAAAATTGCCATCTTGCTAAAAAACAACCAAACCAAACCAAACCCCCACTGGTTTCCTCATTGTACAAAGCACTGTGCACATCCACAGGTGTAGTCTCAGCTGAGGAGCAGGGGTTTGTGCAAACCTCACACAGCCTCTCTTTGGAGTATCATCTGCAATTTCTTCACTGATTTTTGCAGCTTGCAGAAGGAACAGGTTGATTTGAGGGGCTGGGAGCAGAGTGGCACTGGAGTTAATAAGCAGACTGAGTAATCCATCCCATCCATGGCTGCTGTGGTAATCCCTTCTCAAGGAATTCAATATTGCCTTTATTCTCTACTATATCTCTGTCTCCTATCACTGATCACCTCATTTCAACTCCCATGTTATGATTCTATTCCAATTGCAAGAGATGTGCAGTTTTTAGAACAAGAAAGCTGCTGGTGTAATAAACAGACAATGAACTGTGGCCATGAAGAGAAACAGTCTCATTACATGGAGATTTATGCAAACTTGCCCTCTTGTACAGGAAATTTTCTATCAGCCCTTCTATGAATGAACAAAACACTAACAGCTCTGGAATTGAATGCACAGTATATTTAAACATAACTGAGACTCTAAGATAGTAGCATATTGACCTTACATAATGCCTTGTGGATCTTCAAAGTCAAGAAGGGAAGGACAGCACCAACAATATTTTTTTAAAGTGCTCATGATTGTTTTTCCTAGTCAAGGCAACAGTCTGTCAATACCTCAGAATATGCCAAATACAAAGTTTCAAAACAGGAGCTTGAATTATGAATGAAAGCTAAAAAAGCACCATAAATATATCTCAACAGGTGGAAAGCATATAAATAAAATTTCAGATAATTCAAATACATTCAAACAGCAACATTTTCCACAGAAAAACATGTTTCTCCCCAGCTAACTGGAAAACTTCAGACTAAAGACAGCATTTTGATTTATCCAACCTGAAAAACAAAATATTTCCTATCCCTCCAAAATAAAGGGACCCAATAGAAACTAAAACCCCAATGAGATTCTGTGAAACAATGTGTAAGCCAAACATCAATAATAAATATTTTTGTTATAGCAGTATCTAAATGCTCTAACTTAGGGTCACATCTTTACATGGAGATTTGGATGCACACAGAGGCAATCAATATTTTTAAGTGCTTACAGTTTAAAGACACAAGCAGAAAACATTAAATGGGAATTAACTATACCAGGCAAACATATTTTACAAGGATTACCATAATTTTGTTAAAGTTCTTTTGGATTTTGAGGAGTGAGATTTGTTTACAGATTATACTGTACTAATCAAAATAAGATCTTACAATCTTTGTCAATAAGGATACAATGATAACATCTCCTGTCTACTCAGCACTTCACTATTACATAAATTAAAGTATCCTTTTTTCCCCCCCTCAGTGCAAGGTTTTGATCACACCAACCCCAAATCACTCTGTAGTTTCTCTCATAGGACAGGAATCTAAGTGCATTTTTAAAAAAGAGCAAATACAGGAATCAGATATATATAAGTAACACCTTTCTAAGGAGGAGGGAGGAGAGGGAGGAGAGGGAGGAGAGGGAGGAGAGGGAGGAGAGGGAGGAGAGGGAGGAGAGGGAGGAGAGGGAGGAGAGGGAGGAGAGGGAGGAGAGGGAGGAGAGGGAGGAGAGGGAGGAGAGGGAGGAGAGGGAGGAGAGGGAGGAGAGGGAGGAGAGGGAGGAGAGGGAGGAGAGGGAGGAGAGGGAGGAGAGGGGAAACAATTCTCTGCCTTATTTGATGTTCAGAAGGTAGGAATTCAGAGTTACATTCCCCTGAATCACATTTCCATTTTTTTTTCCTGTTCAGAATTCAAATACTCTGAGAGAATGTTTGAGTTTTGAGACACTGACAGAACAGCAGAAACATTCCCTGGCTTTTCTGACTTGCTTTTTGGTTAGGCCCTTATGTGCCTTCAGGTCTTGGCTGTTAATTGAATCAAGACAGATTTCAGCCAACTGCACAACAGCAGCATCATCAGCCTGTGATCCACTCAGGCTCTCAAAGGCTCTCCATGGCTTTTGTGAGCTCAGGGCCTCTTTGTGCAGTTCTTCTCTGTTTAAAGTGTGTACTGTCACTTGATCTGGGCACTTCTACTGCTCAGAAGCTACTTTAGCATTCTTGTAACAGTTAGATGAAAACACTGGAAGTCTCTTTAAAGAGATCTAGAAACAGAAACTGGTCCTTCAACCTTAGTTAATCTGTGAAGCTGACAGGAGGTGCAGAAACACTCCTGACTGTCTGCAATGTTCCTTTAACATAGTGGTGTTATTTTTCAAGATTTCAGATTTAGATATTCTCCTTGGAAATCTAAGAAAACTGGACCTAGGGATTCATGTCTTTTGGCTAATTTTCACTACTACCCTGACCAAATGAAATTCCTTACCATATAACACAGCCTGAAATCCCTGGCCAAATCTGGGTATTTCACATGTGCACACATGTTGCTGAGCTCCTGGTAATTACCACTGAAGAGTTCCATTCTCTACAGCTTCCAAAAAGTCCAAGAGGGAGAAGATCTTCGCAACTTCCCTTTCAAGCCAGTTAAGTCCTTCACTCACAGACCTGAACTTGAAGTACAACATATCCAATACATGAAAAAGCTGAGCTCTGTTCAAAGTGTACTCTGTTTTATTTGTCCTGTGGCACTCCCTTTCCCAGACTCTGTGCAAAAACCAAGGGACTACCTCAGTACTGAAGAGTCTCAGGGAACTTTTAAAAACTGAACTTCTGTTCAAAACCAGGTGAAAAAATCTAAACCCTGAGACTCCGAGGAAATCTACTGCACTGTTTTCAGAGATGGTGACATTTTCCACAACTCCACAGCAGCTTAAGGATGTTTTGAACAGTATCAGACACTAGTACAGACTTCAGTTCTGTGTGCAGTGTTCATCAAGACCTTCACGTTGTGGTGCCTCTCCTGTGCTACAGCTCTATCAACTCAGCAGCTTCACAGATCTTTGATATCTATTCAATTCAGTAAGACTTAAATTAACAGATGTTCCAACATATTCTATACAAATTATCTTCTTTCTATATAGAATCCTACATGAAATTTTACTGCTGATCAAATTTTTTCTTCACTTAAAAAAAAAAAAGGAAACCACACTCCTTTCATTTTAAGCTTCATACTATTCATCTAGCAGTTTGTTTCTCTCTCCTCTACTAGCAGAAAATATAATACAGGAAAAGATTTAAATGAAAAACAGATCTGTGTAGTGAATTGCATATGGTTTCCATTTTCCTCCATGCAATGTTTCATAGAGAGTCAACAAAGAAATCCCTCCCACAAATCCAGACCTGAAGTCCACTTTCAGAATCTTGTCAGCACAGGAGTTAGGAGACAACTCTGTGCATGAAAATGCTGCAAGCTGTCTGTGCTCTATCTTGTTAGGGTAAATCATTCCTAGAAAGTACCACTGGATCTAGGTAATAAATCACTGTTTAGAAAATATGCACACTCCAATGATGCTGGCTGTGTGTGTGTGAACCTGCTGGTTTCAGGCATACCAGGTTTGGTGTGCAGCACATGGCTTGCTGCATTTTACACCTCTTTGCAGCAGAGCTTTCCAGCACTAACAACTTTATACTTAGTTGACATTCTCCATGCTAAACTAAACCCAGCCAATAAATACCACTTCTGCCAAAAAGCCTCCATAACTATGAAATTCCATCAGCTTTCCTAGCTGATTTAAGCAATTATTTCCAAAGTTTTTCTGACTTTGTTTACATAAAACTCATCTTTTCCTCCTATTCCTCATAGCCTGAACTATTTTTTTTTCCTCTTGCATTCTCAGCAGTTCCTGGTGACATCCAAACACCAAGACAAGCGTGCCATGTTTCTATCAGACACAAAAGGAGGTTTACAAAGCAGGAGGCTCCTTCTTTCCCATTCTCTGGGGGTTTCTGTGTCAGGGAAAGAGAATGAAAGATGAGCTGCTGTTTCTCAGACGCCTTTGTTGTTTCTGAGTTAACAACTGTTTGGATTTCACTCCTTTTAAAGATTGGCTTTAAGTGGGGCATTGAGTGGGATGCAAAAATGAAACAGAAAATCAGGAACACCTTCTCTTGTACCTTCTCAAGGTAAAAATCCAGGTAGGAGGGGATGTTTGTGTGGAAAAATGTTCCCAAATACTCAACTTGGTGAGCACATCAGAACCACACAGCACTGCTCCCTGGAAAGACAAGACACTAAAGTTCTGCTTAGTTGCAAGAGGGAAGCAAAGACCCAAGTTTAGCAAAACTTAGCAAAATTATATCTGACTGTATCTTGCCTTTGAGAGAATGTGCAGCAGTATGGGATGAACACATCCTGCCTGACAGACATGATGTGCCTGTTCAGAAAAATCCAGAGCACAGAGGTTACCTGGTTTGTAGGTCTATTTCTCATGGAGAACTGTGGGCTGAGAATTCTTTAACATATTAAAAGAAGAAAAGGAAGATTCTATGCCTCCTTAAATTTGCACGTATGAAAATGAAAAATGTTACCCAGGGAAAGAAACAGTCAGTAGAAAACTAACAAAAAAATGAAAAATATTAATATAGAAGAAATTACTTCTTTTTTTTACACCTATTAACATGGAAGCTATCTGAACAGCACCACAAGTTCTAAAATCATGTAGCAGAACTGGCATCCCCACATTAGCTCAGTTCCACATGGCACTTCAGACCTTCACATCCTTGAGTGCTGACCCTAAAACCCAGCCAGGTCAGGGTGTTGAAAAAACCTGAGTATTCAAGGTTTACAACAACACCTTCTAATCCCAGTCTTCCCATTAAATACATGTCCAAACAAAGCCAAACTTGCATGAACAAACCTTTCTCTTGTTATTCCCATTTCCATACAGTTATTTCTAGTTACTTTTTCCCAGCTTTAGTAAGTTTTCACCATTCCAAACTCTGAATTAGCTTTCAGAAGATACTCAGATACCTGACAACCCTTCTCAGTTTACTAATTTTTAATGTGAAGTTAACAGTAAAATATTTTCTTTGTTAAATGCCAAAAACCATACAGATCCACCTGTGGAGGGGAGCTGTGGGATAACCCAGGACATCTCCCTGGTGTTTTCAGCCAGTCCTGGTCTACAAGATATAAAATCTGGAAACCTTCTTCCTCTGTGCATTAGAGACTAACACATCTAGTAAAAATTAGAACACTTGTTGAAGTCCAGAAAAAGCATAGAGAGGTACTGGGAAATAATACTGTACAACAAAGTCTTTTGGGTTTTTTTAATACATACACCAGGTATGTAAACTTTTTTAGCTGTAAAGAAGTTCAGCTTCATAAGGCCTGTGAAACCTGCTTGATTGCAGAGTCTCAGAGGCATACTCAGGCATCTCAGGCATATAACTCATCATTTTCCTGGCTCTCTCTTGATTTTACCCTTTTAACTGCATTTTCAGGTCTCACTCTACATGAATAGTGTTTGTGAATGATTTGCCAAACAACATTAAAATGCATAAAATTGCTGCTTCTTCTGTATTTTCCACATTTCTCACATGATGCCCAACACAAGGCAATGTTTTGGTGCAGTGCTCAACCAAAAAATCCTTTTGTAAGGCTTTAGAAAAAGACACATTTAACAAACACCCCTTGCAGCTGGAGTAAAAGATGACAGAAGTCACTCAGGGAATCGAGAGCAGAGCTGTCCACTTCATCCCTAAACTTCAGGCAGTCCTCAGAATACACTGAGATGGACATACCACAAAGGGAACCACTGCAGAGATGTGAGATGTGAGCAGTGATGGGACAAGTTGACCTTGGGTGTTACCTATGGGAGCTGCCAGAAAGGGCTGTGGGTGGGTTGTTGGCTGTTTTGGAGGTTCTGCTTTTCAATCCAGACCAGATCCTCAGGAGGTTAAGTGTTACACATAAAAGACTTGGATAAACTTGCATGTTTGCTACCTTAGGTTGAAGTACCCAGTTGGACAGCAGAGGGGGTAATTCTGTACACCCAAGGAAAAGCCATTCCATCAGCAAAAGGAAGGCCTGGGATGAAGCTGTGGAGACTGACATGAAAGGAACAGACCGATATGCAGTGATGGCTGCTGTCAGTGAGACACCACAGAGCACAGATCAGCATTGCAACAACATGAAAGGAGAGAAGAGTCATGAGCCATCCCCCAGAAAAACATACTGAAGCAGTAACAGGGACTTCAAAGAATGAACACTGCTCCTTTTGGGCCTCTGCACAGCAAAGATGAAGTTATTGCTGTGATTTCAAACAATTATAGGGAGAGGGAAGAACTTTCTGGTCTCTGAAGAGAGTGAACCAAGAGGCATCAATGGAGGTGTTGACTAATACTTTTAAAGCATCCCCTATGTCTAACACGATCCACAAGGAAAGGAACTTCAATCAGCTCTTCAAAAGCTCTCCATAGTCTCTCTCACATCTCTCAAACTTTCAGTAAATTGCTTAATTTTTCTGGAACTTACACAGGCATTTGAAAATGTTTAGTAATTTGAGAAAAGGAAACTACTATGAACATAACAAGACTGAACTTCTGTTTTACTAAACTACTGGTTAGTAGCTACAGTGAGTTTATGCAGTTGGATATTGTCAAACACTAAGAAATACCTACCAGGCCAATATGATGGCTCACTGGTTTTTAGAACACATCTTGCCTCAACTGCTGAGAGAACATTAGTAAAGCCACAGTAAGCACACATCCTCCTGCACTGCATGAAAAGCTACAGCTAAAGCAAAGCTTTATTTGTAAAGCAGACAGGTGAAGTAAATAACAGAGAAAGTCTGTTAGTAGCTCAGCTTTATCAGAATTTTAAACTGATAAATCATCCCTTGCTTAGCTAAGAACAACCAACACATACTGCCAGGAAGGCAAACACAACCTCTTTTAGCTCCGGGAGCTCAAGTGACAAAAATTTCTGTTCCTTTTAATTGAGAGATACATAGAGGGGTAATGAGGAAGTTTGAAACATCTATTCCTCGGGGACATTGATAAAAAAAGCAACTAAACTTGGGACTAAATACTAGGAACAATGTAACAAAAATTGTAAAATTCTGTTGATCTGTTAACTCTCTTCAAGAAACATATTTAATGTGTCAGGGATGTAGCAAGTTACGCCTGAGAGCACTATCATTCACCAGTTCCCATGAAAATTTTGCAGAAATCAGATCTCAAAATCTTTGAGCAATCAAAAGACTTTTAAGTTGGCCCTTAATTCTAATTCAAATGCTTATGTCTACATAATTAATTCAGACAGCAAGAATAGGTGATTAAATCTTCATACCTAAAGAAAAAGTCAGACATGACTGCTCCTTGGATATCACTTATTAATCTTTGGAAACCAGATTTGGATCTCATAAAAGAAGATGAGTTATTCTGATATGGATTTCATGGAGCTGCAGCAATGCAGCTTTGACAGTCACCCCTCCTCCGAGTTTACACCTCTTCACAGCACAAATGACAGATTGCTGCACCCAGCCTCAGGAAAGGAACTCACTGTTTCACATTCCACAACCTGGCTCCTTATTGTTAAGTCTTTATCAAAAGCAAGAAACCTATGAATAAATTATGTTATGAACAGAAGTTTTGGCAAGACAAAGACGACACTTCACGCAGCAGTTAATATAAAGAGAGGATAATAGTCCTGCCAAAGACAATAAATACTAGAAGAAATGGCTTTCAGTTTTAGAGGCCCTGAGCAATATTGCTGGTGTTCATTTTAAGATCTGCTTCTTCTACAACACAATTCCCTTAAGATTGTTCTTAAATGTGAAAAGGATGGATGTTTTTGTTTTGGGATCATTCACAATGTTGGAATTGCAAACCACAGGCTTGAACTGAGGTGAGAGTTAACATCACTTTGCCACTAATTTCTTTCAACTGCATCCTTCTCTTTTGTGATCTCCCTTCCCCCGACTAAAAAATCTCCAGGCATTACTATCGAAAATATACTCATGTAATAAATCATGTATTTGCTCTCACGTGACTGGTATTCATTAGAGTCAAAGATCTCCAAGATCTGCCCCCAGAGTGTATTATGTTACTGAAACATAGAAATAGCTGCAACACAAAGTTTTGCCAGAAAAAAACCCCACAAAAGTAACAACAAACTGTCTCTCAGTTGGGCAGAAGAAAGAATGTTCATAAAAATATTTCTGAGGGGTAAATCAAACCCCAAAGTCTAATTAGACAGCAGTTTAAACCAACAAAACACAGGATTTTTAACTAGAAACTTCTAGTAGTATACACTTTTTCCAGTCACCCAGGCAGTTCTCTTTTCAAAGAAATTTTTTTTCTAGAACAGAATGGAAAAAGAAATATAAACCACTACAAGTTTATCCATTATATATCCTGGCTTTCGTTAGGCAGTAAACAACAGGCTCCTACATTCCCTCAAATGCACCCCCTTACTGTGCAGTTATTTTGCTTTACTGAATGCTACAATCACTTTGTAGCAGAAGTGACATCTCCTGTGAGAGAGGCAACGCTACTCCAGTGATGTGGTAACCTGACTGAAACATTTCAGCCTGAGTGTGGAAAAGGAACACTCGATTCAGCTGCACATCTGGGTTTTATAAAGGGTCTAAAAGCTTAACTCTAACGTGCTGCAGGGCTAAAACACAGTAGAGGAGATCACAGCAGTCAAGAAAGAGGACAGTGTTAATCCAGGGCATACCGTGCTCTTCACCACTGCTCTGAAAATTAACTTAGCTCAGCTAATTTTGCATCCCCACAAATTGTGTGTTGTGTATGAGTAAGCAATGACTAAGGAAATGTCAAAGCTATTCCATATCCTGTTCTTTTCCTGAAGAAAAACATGACAGGCAAAGAGGATACCTCCCATTAAGGCCACAACAATTCAACAAGGCAGCTATTTTTTTTTTTCAGCAGGAATGAAATAACCTATATGGAATCTAAACATTGCCAGTCATTATAATCACTTGTTACCACTGTGCTGAGCACACATGGCTCCCCCAAATCAATTTACTACCCAAATATCAGTTTAGATATTCAAATATATATAATATATATAATAATTTATTATTTTATGTATATTATATCAGATATAATATGAGCATGAGTGCATACCCACAATTTAAGCTGAAAAAATGCACAGTGAGCACAAAGTCAGCTGTACATGAAAATACCTGCTCTGTACTACACTGGTTCTTTTCCAGTGTTTCAGGTTAGTCATTGATAAACTTTGACCACTGGCTAGGAAGGCAGAAAAAATACTGAACAATACAGACTAGAAGGTGATGCACATATTACAACCAGGGTGAATATAACCAGGCTGCTGAAAAGGGAAAAAGAAGTAGCATCGATATTGAACCTGCAGTTGGGTTCCTTACAGCTGGGAGGACAGAAATCAGCAGTGGCTCCCTATAGGTGTCCACCTCAGAGGTGCTGAATGTCCCCTGTACACCAAAGGTAAAGGAAACACAGGCTCCTGAACATGGTTGTTATGAATTTCATCTCAGATATCCAAAATAGCTGGACTGAGCACTTCCAGCTCTGCCTTCTCCCCATTTGTGCCTCTCCCATAAACCTGAACAAAGTTTGAGACAAAGCACATAGAGCAGAAATGTGGAATTGAGCAGAGAAAAGGTGAAATAGTAAGTATCCTAAAGCATCCAAACTGGTGAGAAGGGAGAGGACTGGGGGACAAATAATAAGGGATTGAGCGAGGAAAAAGGACTGGGAACAGGGAATACAGTGTTTAGAGACTGTGGTTTTCACCAGTCCATTATGTGTTACAGGAACCACACAACAGAGGGGCATTAGGCTGGAACATTGTCCAGAGCTGTACTAAACTAATTTATAAAAGATCAAATCACTGACTGCAATACTGAGACCAGACTGCCTGGAAAACTGTGCAGCACATAGATGTGGCTCTGGGCAGTCCTATAACCTTCACAGAGGGGTCCCAACCAAAGGGGGCTTCAGTTAGCACTGTTAAACTCCTGCTAGCCTCACAATCTTTCAAGACACCATGAATAATGCTAAAACCAACACATGAGGATGATGGAACAAGTTGAAAATGAGCAACACACTTCAATAGCATGTTCTCATAACAATGGGCACAGCTACTTAAAAGCACCAATCATGCCTACATGCATTGGCCAGAAGGAACAATACTGCTTAGGGACAAATTTTCTTTTTTGTAAATTTAAAATTAAAAAAATGAGTCTGATCACAGTGGAAGACTAAGAAACAACAGAATTGCAGGACTGCATTAGGCCTTGCCCAACCATAAGTGATATTCATTAACAGAAGGGTCACAACCTCCAGAGAAACAAAAATCAGATACTCTCGCCTCATGTGCTGCTGCTTCCTCCGCCCTCACCTCTTCTGTCCCTGCTTTATTCCCTCCTTCCTTCTTTCATCCATAACCCAAGAATTCTGCACAAAAGTGAACACAATTGAGATTGTTTGCATTTGTTCACTCTCACTGGCATTTAATTCCCTACTCACTTTGTTCAAAAGCTCAGCTTCAAAACAGACCCTGGATGTAGTTTTGCAGGGGTTTTGTGCTCTGATGGCAATGACAGCCTGCTCATACTGTTGCCTGTATCCTATGCCTACGTATTCTTAATCCTTTTAAATCATGATTTAGCTTATTGAGCACCAAAAAGGGTTAACCTAGGTGCTGTATGTGCAAAAAAAGCTACATCAAATCATGGCAGACGACTTTCTCTTTGAGAATTTCAAAAATAGCTATGTACAATTGCCTGCTATTATTTCAACTCATTTATCAGCTGCAGACACCCACTTACTCTTCTGGAGTTCCTGGATCATATCTAGTGCTTTTACAAAGCAGAGATACAAAATTTACAATTCTCCAGACACTTTCCATAGTAACTTTTTAATGCAAAAAATGCACACTAATGGCAGTTCAGCCACTTCACCACGTAAATGCAGTCTGGGATGTTTAACAAACAAGGAGCACACAGCTCCTGTGCTACCCACACACTTCATGACCATTTCTAAGATGTCCCTCCCATTCAGTGTGAAGAATGGCCCGGCACTACACTGCTGTCTGCCAGGAGAAGAAAACAATCAAGCAGAAATACAGCTATTTGCTTTTTCATAGGGATCCTCCAAATAAGCATTAATTAATGAAGAAGTCTGACTTCTCAAAATCCTTAGTTTCCTCCAAGTTAAAAATCACAGAACATTGTTAGCTTGTGGAAAATAATTTAATCACGGGGCTGAGTTCACAGGCACAGCAGAATGTCAGCATGATGATAAACTCATGAAAAATGAAAGTTTATCACTACCTTTGGAAGGCACTTAGTATAAACTATGGGTAACAGTTTATTATTTATACTGACTGTTTGAGTGGAACCTGCCATGCTGCAAGACGGCTGAAAGCACAGCACAGCCTTGGAAGCTGACTGGAAGCAGTTCAAATCCCACTGTAGAGATGGGGAGCTATTCAGTGAAAGATTTCAAATATTTCAAGTCTAGTCTCAACTTGGTATCAGAAGGAATGGAAATGTCAATAGATTTTTGGGCCTATTCCTTTCCAAAGAGAAATCAAGTGGAAAAGGAGGGCTTTGGTCTAAACATCTAAGACAGATGTGTGTAAGCAGCTAAGCAGCCCTTAGGAAGGAAAGAAAAAGTGCATTAGAGGTCTGAATGGCTTTGCACTATATTAGAGGTTCTCCCCAAAAAGGCTTTAGCTTCTTGCTGGGCTCCCAGAACAACCCAAACCCCCTGTTCTCCTTCATTCCTCTGAAGCTGTGCTTTTGCCAGGAAACAAAACTTAGAGGGAACAAATTTCCAGGCCGCAGTGTGGGGAGCTATTCTGGTTCTATTTAACCATCTCGGGAAAAACTCACAGACTAAAGCTGCTGCACTTGGCAGCAAGATTCCAAACTTCACTTCCCTCAGCCCTAAACCTGCTTGGTTCATTAATGTTTTGTGTTCTGTGTTATTCAGCCTACGTCCCTTTCTGCTGGTATGGAAAGAAGATCCCTGGGACGCTGTCTTTCCTTGACAACATAATTTCTTGCTCTTGGTGACACATGCAGTAATCAATCTCTGACAGTTCCTCACAGGGGAAAATCTGACTGCTCTACTGAGGGTCCCACTCACAAAAACCAGTCCTCAGTCTTTCCAAAATTGTATTCTTCTTCCACAAGGCAAGTGCCAAGTGGGAATACCATAAAAAAGCCAGTCCCCACACGTGCAATGATACACAGACAAGGAACCCTCCTGGTTTATCCATGGTGTAGCTCAACTCTCTCCCTTATTACAGTTTTATCTTCAAAAGCCCTTGCCCACCAACTCACTCTCTCTGACACACTTGTTGCTGGCTTTAAGAAAGCGAAGCACGTATCACATTAAACCTCTCCAAACCTTTACCTCTGCTAATTAAACAAGAAACCCAGCACTGCTTGGACACATGTTAGTCCCCTGTGACCCAAACGGGAGAGCTGGAGGATGCACATTCTAAACAGACACTCAGTTTGGCCTGACACCACCACAAAGCAGCCTGAAGGTCACTTTTCCTTTTTGCTGGACTCAGACTCCAATTCCAATTCCCCAGCATCCAAGTTTGTTGCATTCATGCTCCATGAAGTGAGAGCTCTGCAAACTGCCCTGTGCACACCTCTAAGAGCTTTGGCTCTCAGAATCTGCCCGCACCTAGGAAGAACCAAATCCTGCAGAAGTTATTTAGGACATCAGAGCTCACAGAACACATTTAGATTTACACACATTCCTCTCCAGGAAGCTGGTGGAGATCTACCTCTCGAGACACTGATATTTGTCTCAGAATTCCAGGCAGAAAAAGAACTGCTGGCACCAACTGCATCCAGTGCATATCCAGACCCAGACACAATCACCTCCAGGTTTGACTTGAGAAGAGCTAACTTGTTCTGTCAGCTGTTGTGTTAGACCATGGGCTAAGGCAAATTTAAAAAAGAAAAAAACCCACACAACAAAATCAATCTAAGTACAACACTTTGATTCAGCAGAATGAGTAACAAAGAAAAAAAAATTTACCGGAGAACAAGGCTGGTTGCCTGTGGGGAGAATATCTTAAAATCTACGGTAAAGTCATAGTTGGCAAAATTGAATAGATCTGGTAAACATCAAAGATAAAATTCAGCAGAATAATTCCACCAAGCACCATTAAAAGAAAAATGGGACCAGCAGGGTTACCAGTGAAAAACAATGCCAGGCCTAATAGCACTGATCTACCAGAAGCAATTTATTATGACACCAGAAATAGCTATTTTCACAGTGGATGCTTGAAATGAAAACTTTAAAGCTTCTTTAAGTCTTGAGCTATAGCAAAGTATTCAAGCAGCCAGCCAAAATAGCTGAAGGGAAATAGGAAGGCCACATGTGGAACTAATTACTCATGTAGAGGCTATGACAAAGAACATTTCTCCAGACTTTTCATGGGGGCTTCACTTTCAGGAAGTAACTCTAATTACTGTTCAAGTCTCGGCAGCCTGCATGCCGCTGACAGTTCCAAGAAAAAATGAACCTATTTGCCCTTTTCTTGGTCTGAAATGCCAAAATAAAAAAGCGCAACTAGAGTCATTAAAAAGAAAGAAAATAAGCACTGGCTTATTACACTAGCTTCCTGAGCAGAATCCTTTTTATAAATTCTGTTTTTCAGCCTTCACAAAAGAGCAAATTCTGCATCTACATTAACTCGCTCTCTGTTGGCTGCAGTGAAACTGTACATCTTGACTTTTTACAGCTTTTCCATACTGGGGCCCACTTCCTGCCCAGTTGAAGAAAAAAATCTGGCCTGAAGATGAAATGACTGCTTAACATTACACTAAAACATCTGGTACCATTTTATACACAGACCCATGTCTGAGAGCAGGCAATTCTAGCGGTCTCACCAGCGGCACAGTGCATACCCAAACCTCCCCAGGGTGACATCATCCCATATATGGACTCTCAGGCCCAGCCCTCCCCCTTTTCCTGGTCCTAAATTCATTGCCAGATCCCCAGTCTGCTGCAAATGTGCCACGTCAAGACTGGAAATCACAGCACTTCAGTGTGTTTCAGTGAGTGCTGCAGAGTGTGAGCGAGAGCCGAGCACAACCCGTGATGCAGGAAGGCAGTTTTTCCCCGAGACTAAAAGAGGATTTAAAATAAATAAATAGACGCGTCCGGAGATCCTGCTCCGTCGCCCCAGTGTTCAGACTACCTGTTCAGGACAATGCTGTTGTACAGTAGTCTGCACATTGGTTAGACTGGGCAAGGGAAAGCGGCGGCGTGGACTATTGGGGACGCAAGTTGCTCTTGCCAAGGAGAAGACACTCATTGCTCCTTTCAGATCTCATATCCAGTATTTTTCTTCACAGGTTTTGCACACTAGGGAATAAGAAACGCTAAGGGACACTGTGAAAAAGGAGGACTGCAGAATAAAGCGGGGAAGACATTCTGGTAAGGCCTGCTTTGGAAGAACACCTGGCCTATGACCTGGCGAACCTAG
This sequence comes from Haemorhous mexicanus, assembly GCF_027477595.1. Taxonomy (NCBI): domain Eukaryota; kingdom Metazoa; phylum Chordata; class Aves; order Passeriformes; family Fringillidae; genus Haemorhous; species Haemorhous mexicanus. The sequence continues at coordinate 28,331,485 of NC_082349.1, forward strand.
GTGACTCCCCTCCCCCCTTCCTCCAGTCATCACTGCAAGAAAGATGGAGCTCTGATGGTGCACTAAAAGCCATGCAAGAAATGAGAGAGGTATATTGCCTAGAGGTACACTGCCTAGAGAAGTGTACAACAGTAAAGCTAAAGTCGGTCATTTCTTTTTTACTAATTTTTTTTTAATTTAAAATAAAGCTTTATTCCCCAACAAACTAAAAAGGTAAATTTAATTTTTTTTTTTTTACTTGAAGCTTTCAGTATAAATATTTAAGAAGTATACAATTTTTTTTCTTAGGCTTGCTAGAAGTATGTATTCTGAATAGCTCCTGTTGCGATCTATGATCTGAAGATCAATTTTTTAAAAATTATTTTTGCTTAAAGTAATAAAATACTAGAAAAGAATGCATGAATAATATTTTATATTATTGTAAAATATATTATATCACCTCTGGGAAAACTATACTTAGTTTTTTTATATGCAGTTGAAACTTCTTTGAAGTAACTTATGCTAGATGTGCTAATGAAAATTGGGAGGGAAACCATAGAAAAACTGACTACTCCATACTAGACTTCTGCCATGTAGAATACAAAATCTTTGATTGTCAGGAAAAATTACCTTTTAAAGTTCAGGATGCGATGGAAAATAAATCATTCAATAAGTAAAAGGGAAGAAAGAGCTCTCCAACCCGATACCTGGCTGGATATTGCATGGGAATGATCAGGACCGATCGATTGCTGCCGCTCTCATGTGCACTTTGAATAGCTGATAATTCTTCTACCATTCAAAATGATAAGTTACTTTGTCCTGAATCCCACTGATAAAAATGGAATTTGTAAACCAATGCAGAAGTTTGCTTTGGTGAATTTCCAGCTGTCCTGGTAGGGGAAAAAAACCCTCAGGCTGAATGAAATCCCCACGGACAAAATAATACAAAAAGTCTGGGCTGCAATTTGATACCAGCCAAACTCCAGAGTCAGCTCCCCTAAAGTTAACAGTAGTAACAAACTACTGCAACCGGAAAAAATCCCACCTATATGGTGCTCATTATTGCCAGGAAGGCTTGGAATAGCTGTACTGTAAAAAGAATTAGCATAAATATGCAGCCACTTGTATTACAAACAGTCGATTTTGCAGAAGGTGTGCTGTATTTTAGACAGCCTTCATGCTAGACTTTCTTTATTTAAAAAAATCTGTATATTATGCTGACCTTTTCCACTGCTCCTTTGATAATCAATAGAGGAGCTTTTGGGGAGAACTGGTCACGTAGTGTTGGTGTGATGGTGCCTGGACTGGCAGCCTTAAAGCTTACAAAGGAAGGACTAGCATTGTCATTTCCTTCTGCCTCCCAGCAAAACTTTTCTTTTGACCAAAAAACTCTTTTTTTGATGTATATTTACACTTGTAAGTTATTCAGCTTCTCTTCCTTTTCTTTTGCAGAAGATTATTTTTATGATTAACTTAGTGGGGTTTAATCCATTATCATATGAGTAGATGGAATTTTTGTTCTCATTCTGCTTTAAAGGGGAGTTACAACACACATACAAATGTGGTTATTAAGAGAAAATCTGAAGTAACAGGAAGAAATTAAAGGAATGGAACTAGAGTCAAACTGGCATTAATATTTCTCAATCTTTACGTATGATTGCTGTCTTAGGCATCACAAATCTGAAAAGTTTTATGACTTAGATTTTGCTTAAGCGGTAAAAAAATGTTTCCAAATTTTGTTGAGAAACTCGCTCAGTTTTGCTTTCAAGGGGAATATGATAATTTGCAAAATTTTTTTTCTCTCTAATGCTTACTTGCAAAGCTATTTTTTTTTTTTTTTTTTAATTCTGATCTAGAAATTAAGGAAGGAAATACTGTTATCCAGGGAATAATAGGCTCTCCATGAAAATAGCGTTGCAGATAGCCTGTGTTAACTTTTGCTAAATAAGCAAGGACGATGGAAACATATGGAACGAGTGTTTCTCTTATCTCTAGTCCACTATTTGCATTAATCTTTATTTTAAATGACCTTTCTGGGTTTAGGAAGTGATTCCCCTCCCATACACCCATGACTCTTCAAAGTTACATTTTTAGACTGTAAGGCTGAGATCGAGGAGGCCCCCTTGGCATGGGGCTTGGAAAGGAGGCGGGGGGGGAAATGCAGAGTGCAAAGCAGCAGATATGGAAAGAAAGGCTGTATTGTTAGCAATGAATAAGGAAGTATATTGACCTCGGCTCAGGAATCAAAACATTTTCAAAGTGAATTAAATGATTCTGCGGTTCTTAAAACACTGCTGGTTTAGTTGAAACAATTTCTAGTTGATCATAGTCACAGAGAAGAGATTTCAATAGTTATAAAACAAGATGCTTTAAACAGGCATGTCAACAAACACAAGCAGGCTGCATATAAATATTTCAAGAGGAAAAAAAACCAAAAACTAAAATACCAGCAATTATTACTTTTTGTAATGAATAAAAAAAGAAACTAGCAGGACCCAATGCATACTAATCATGGTGAGAGTTCTCTAAAGCCAGGACAATACCAATGCTTAAGCCTGTTGTATGAACTGATACATATTACCATAAAATGCATATTGAAGCCAGTAGGAACATTTAAAATAGGTGAGTGTTTCAATACAATAGACCTTCTTTCATCTTTAGAGAGTGTATTTTATTTAAGTGCACTCAAAAAAAAATTAAATAGGGAAGAGGAAGAAAATATTTCAAACTTTTTCTAACTATTCCTTTAATGTTAAAAAAAAAAGGAAAAGAGAGAGAAGGGTGGGAGAAAGTCAGCTAACTTTACAGAAATAAATATAGATCAAATAAGTATTCAAATGTGAAAAAAACTAGTTACTTTTAAAAAAACCTATGTCATTTGCCATCTTTCTGCCTTGTCATTAAGCTGCATGTTGTCTCCTGTATGATCATTGCCAGTCCTATTTTGTGCATCTGTATTTTCAGAGCATGAAGACACTGCCACCCGCCCCACGCTCCTTGCCCCCCTTCCTGTACTATCACTGTGCCTCCAGACCACCCAAGTATCATTTCTAGATGGAAAATATTATAACCAAAATAGCAAAATACCTGCATAAAAAATCCAGGCTTCTACATAGAACGTTCATTATAATCTTTCAATCAAAATCTATTATGCAGATTGGAAAATTAAAAGCCCTAAACTTTAATCTGTTGGGTCTTTTAAATAATACATTTTAATCAAGAGCATAACTTTACTTTTACTTGTAAAAGGCTTTGCTTCCTGAACTGTACTTTATTTAGGGGAAAAAAATAAAATCTTAATTGAAATACTATTAAGGGTCAGGTTTAATCCTACAAAAAGACAGGAAATGCCAGAGTTAAGAATGAAACTTTCCTGAATTATTCTGCTGTAGTTCTGTACTGCATTTTACACAGCATTGCAAAGCAGTATCTAAAAATAACAGCCTTCCCTTAAATAAAGAGTCCAGATCACTACTGAAGGGAATACATATCTCAATTCAGTTACCAAGGTACCAATATTTAAAGTCAGGTCCTTACCATAAGTTTCTCTAAATATAATATTGGCAATCATGAGAATTTTTTTTTTTTGTTATGAGTATTCTAAAATATTCTCAAATCCTTTACTGACTCATGAGAATTTTTTTTTTGTTATAAGTATTCTAAAATATTCTAAAATCCTTTACTGACTTAGTACGTCAACCAGACACAGCACACAAAAATGTTAAGCCCTTTAAGCAAGTTAACTAAAATTTCAAGGAATTTCAGTTTTCAAATAAAAATCAAGTGGAGATATTCATCTACTCATGTCTAGCAGCACACAGTGAATTAACTGAAGGGAAAACAAACTTGCCTCTGTCGAGATGTAAAGCTTTGTGCTGATTCTTTGATGAATTCTCCTTGTGTACAGTTATTAGAAAGACAGCACAAAGTTTCCACTTACGGCTTTCCTCCCAGCACAACCTCCCTGACAGTTGTTAACTAAAAATCCATTTTAGAAAATCCATACTTCTGCTGTTCCAATATTCTGTACTATAGGTTGCCAACGATTTTGACTGCGCAATTCTTTGTTATTTCAAGAAGGATCCATAACACAGAAAGTCAGACCTAATTTTCTTCCAGATGAAAGATTTTTCATTTCTTTAGCAACTAAATGCAGGAGTTAAATCTGATTAAATCTACGAAACAGTCAGTGTATTATATCTATTTTAAAAATACTTCTAATTTTCCACTTCTGTTTTTCTTCAAAATGGTGAAGCAGGCAGGAAGAAATGGCAAGTTAAAGCATACTCTTAAAATTTTGCTTTTAGCTATAAAAAATTAAGTAAGCACTTTATAAAGACAAAGTATTTAATGTATTGAAATTAATTTTTCTTCATCTCTGAATTAGTTAGCCATTTTTTGTGGTTGATTCACTTATTTAAGACATCTTATTACACCTTGTTAGGTTCAAGGAAAATTCCATTCATATAATTGATAAACTTAACTTGTATAGTTAATTTGTATATTAACTGAAATGCATATTATTATTTATGGCAAAATTACTAGAGACAAAACACCTGAATGATTACATAATGACCTACTATTAGTTTAATATAAAACCTCAGGGCTATTCCCACCTTTAATCTCTGGTAATTTATAATCAGTTTTCAGGCTGGACTTAAAATTGTATTCTGAATGGGGTATGTTTGAGAAGGGTTTGAAAGCACAACTTTGTTGCTTACCTATGGTGGCACTAGCGAGCAACAGAACTCAAGAACACCATTACAAACCAGAAACATTTAATCTGTAGAGAAAATTAGTACAATTCTTCTTTTCCCCCTTTAAGGTTCCAATGGCTTTTATACCTTCTGAAACAATACCCCAGAAATGTTGCAAATGTCAGTGCAAAGCTGGATTACAGTCACTGTGTGTAGATACAGTGTACAGAGAAAATTCAGCAAAGCAGCACATCTTGTGATGTGAAATGGTACTGTTTGTGTGCTTTTGATCTCTAGTATAGTCTGTATTTGACTGAAAAAAACTTACTGAAGTTTTTTGAGGTTAATTTATTTTGTTGGAAAGTACAGATTTTGAGAAAAGCAAAATTTAAATAACATGCAAACCAAAATACTAAAAGGAATATAATACATGTACAGCTATCACAGATATTAGCAAAATCTATCCAAAATGCAATCAGCTTTCTTTCCAGCACATTCCGTATAATGGAGTTAATGTGCAAGTTGCAGCCTCCATTTATACAGAAGGATTTTTATTTTTAACATCCCAGATTATTGTACTTATCTGCTCCTAGAAAATATGCACTGTATAAACATATCCTTTATCTTGAACTTCAGTATTTCTGTGCTTCCATGAAGAGTAAAAACATCTGGTTAAATTACTATGTGTGAGCACAATGTGCAGGCAAAACCCTGTACGGATTGCATATAAAATAAACCATGGCTTCGGTTCTTTTTGCTTTTCCAAATGTTCAGCGTGAGCAGTCTGTTGAAATCACATCCCTGATATGTGTCAGCACAATTATAACTCATGTACCAAGCCTCTTTTCTGAATAAAATCAAGTTCTGTTCTTGTTCTGCAGCTGCCAATGTTTTAAAGTTTAATTCTGTTATGTGTGTTCCCCCAACAAACGCCCCCCAAAGTGGACTGGCACAAAGTGTTGCACAGCAGCGGCGATGGCTCCAAGGGACTGGCTGGACGGAGTTGTCATGTGTCTGCCTGTCTACACTTGCTGTGCAGAACATCCTCTCACCTGTACAGCAGGCACAGACAGGCAGTCGCATGACAACCCAGCCTGAGGGACAGCCGCCAGTGGGACCCCGCTCTGACAGCCCAGAGCATCTGCAGCACCAGCTCCAGCCAAGAGTCCTCTGGACCTCAGACGGCCGGTCAGTCACCAAGCCCAGAGTCAAAGCAGCACTGCCTGTCAAGTACAATAAAACCCACTGCTGAAATGCTTACTGTGCTTCCTATAGTACTCTTTTCCTAGTTGTTCTCAGGAGCTCACTAACAGTAAGTTGGATTTACCCGCAGCCCTGCGCCACCTCCGTACATTCTGTCCTCCCGTCTGCTTCCTAGGCATCGCTCGATTCCTGCTGTACAAAACTCCCTGACATTCCTGCTCACCCCGGAAGCCAAGAGCAGCTTATTGTGTGGCAAGCTCATTCTGTAAACACACACAATGTCAGACCTTAGAGGAACTTCTCCCCTTTCTACTCTCTCACCTCCTCCCTTATTTTTCTAAGTTCGCTCTCAAATCTCACATCATTTTACAACTGGCAACAAACTGTGAAATTATAATACAAACTGCATCCATCACTGGATGTTGACAATAATACCATTTACTATAGAAACAGAATGGAAATATTTTCTTTGGAAATAAGACTACAGAAGATTTTTTTTCCCTATCAATGTAAATTTCACATTTTTAGAAATTCTAATCCTAGAGTCCAGCTTGGCATCCTTTGCACAGCAATAATGCCAGTGAAATCTCTGGATGCTTTAGAAAGAATAATAAAATCACATTCTATGACCATGCACTGTAACAATGTTACACCACTTTACAAATAGCATCCATATCTTTACAGTAAAGAGGTTTTTTATTCACAAGCTAGAATAAAATTCCACATTCCCAAAGTCCATTTCATCCTTATGCAGAAGTGGCTAATTCACAAACTTCAGATTTGCAGGTTGACTCTCAAATGAACCTTAGTTACTGCTACTTAACAATACAGCAACAACTGAGCTAAAATGCTCAGATTTAATAATCTGTGTGTGTAGATGTGCCCTATAATGCTTCAGCTAGGATTACATGGAATACTCTACGAAATAAATCTGTATTTGTGAGGTCACAGAGTGTGATGATCTTGCACTTGTTTACAGCAGCCTCAAAGCCAGTACACAGCACTTTTCCTTGCTTGTTTTTAAAGCAGAAAAGCACAAAGTCATGGTACTGGTCACACAGCAAAGTTACAAACAGAAGCAACTGCATGCAGGATCAGAAACTAATTCATGTCAGTTCTCCCAGAATCAATACTGTAACTGCTCTAAGCACACAGCTCAAACGACAACCTGGCGTTTCCAGAACTGCAAGTCTGAAAATGCATTCTTAGGCACTGAATCCCTCTCATCAGGAATAAAATCCTGGTGTATGTTTGACAAACAAAACTGTGTGAAGAAACCAATTGTTTCTTTTCTAATACTGATATCATACAGGAAAATCTGAAATCTTTTGCCATAGCAACTTGCTTCTAAATACATTGTACTGTGGATTTACCACTTATAAAGCTGCACCTCACAAAGGAATTTACACCCTTCTAATGGCACTAGCGAGCCGCCACTAGTGATTTTGATCTCAGAGCAAATTCCAGACTTAAAACCAGGCTCAGCTTACACTAGAGGGGGTACACAGCCCTGGAGGCCCCAGCAGGCACTGAGCTTTGCAAAGCACATTGTCAGAGCTCTCTGGTACACAGCTGCTGCAGCACTGGCTACAGGCACAGAGGGTACAAAACTCCTCAGCATGGCAAGGGAGGCCAGGTGAGAGCTGATCCTACACCTTCCCCAGCTGCCAGGGAAAGGCGCTCAGCCAGGGAAAGGCAGCCTAAGCAGGGGCTGGGGGCTCTGAACTCCTCACGACCTCGCAGGGCACAGTCAGACACACAAACACAGGGATCACTTCTCACATCACCAGACAGCACATCTCACTGGGGGGAAACATCCCCACATAGCCACTCCAGCCAGCAGCTGAAGAGCCTGACTGATTTTTCAGTCTTACTGAGAAGGTCCAGTACAAGAAAAAAAAAAACAAAAAAACCAAAACACACACACACACACACACAAAAAAAAAAAAAAACCACACCTAAACAAACAAACAGCAAAAAAAAAAATCATTAAAAAATCATAACTTTATACACTCTTTTCCAGGACAGAATAATCAAATTACACAGCTAATCCATACTTGAGGAGCAACTTCTTTCACCAGCAGAGCATGGAATAATACTCTGCTATTATCCTATACAATTACCTTCTTACCACTCTAAGAAATTCCTATGTGATCTCCCATGGCCTGAATTAACTACTGACATTTTCATGACTCTCAAAACATAACTGTTTGCCAATTAAGAGACATTATCTTAAAATATGCATATGGAAATCACACAGTGGCCATTTCTTTGAGTATTTTCATGAGCTTCCCAGGTGACTCTTCCCAGCAGATTGTCAAAACTATTTCTTTTTAAAGTTGCACAGCTGTACCATTAGGATTTTCAGGAATTTTTATATTTCCCACTAAACAAAAATCAGATTTAAAAAAACAATACCAAACTACCCAAAAAACTTGCCACAGCTCATCTTGGATGTACCTCCAACTGCTTGGGACAAAACACAGCAGGTGTGTTAATTTTGCTACATTGCTTGTTTTAGTTACAGTTGCCTGTACCTTACCTAAGAAAGCTGGTTCTAGTAACTACAAGGCAGATCATAAAAAACAACAGCTTCAAATTTTCAAATTCATAAAGTCACTTTTGCATTTTTTTCAAATTCTATTCTAGCAATCTGAAAGTAAATTTCCCCTCTTGACACCCCGTCCCTTGGCTCGTCCCCTCTGCCAAACATACACTGGTTTTCCTGTTACACTAAATTTGAATACCTTTAAAACTTAAGTAAAAGAGCAAGGGGAAAAATCCTCAAGATTAACTTAAACTGTCCCTCTGCCTTAAGGTGTATCCTGAAATGGCTACAGACTGAAGGGGAAAAAAACTATTTCTGAGCAGCAGAGTTCCCACCCCCAGCAGCATTACTGAAGGAGTTCCACATCCTGGATTTGCAGGACTCAAGAAAGCTCTGCCTTATGCAGGCCCTCTGCCCAGAGCTTCCAGAGAATTCACTGCAGTAAAATGCCATGGTAGTTTAAAGAGAATATGAATTTGCACAGTCCTCATCAAACTGTTTTGTTGGAATCAACCAGTGTTTTGATCATTACTTAGAATAAGATGAAAAAATTAAGTCACGCTTTAGAGCTCATTTAAAGCTTTCTCTTTACCTGTGCTTCTTCCATCCACCGAACTGGTTCATCCTAAAAATAACTAATTTCTTACTAAAAACCTTAAATTTGTTTTTAAAGGTGGGGAGGGAACAACCCAAATATGAAATAATAGGGTTTTTTTAAATGTACCCCTATTTTTCTACAAAAACCAACACAAACCTTAAAAACACTCACAAAGGCTTTACCACAAATCTGATAGCTGACATAACCCTGTTTTAACCTTCAAAATACTGCTGGAGTCTTGGATAAAATGTATCATTGCACACACTGTTGAAAAAGTCATTAAACAGAACAGACAAGCTGCCTAACAATATATTCAAAGTGAGCAATGAGATGTCCTTTTCTTTATTTCTGTATCACTCACCTCAAATTTACTGATCACCCAAGAAGGTGCAATTTTGTCAAATTTGAAAATCCACACCAACCAGCTAGAGAACTCTGCAAGTGGGCTCTAAGAACATAACTCCAGAGGACAGCTGTTTTCATTAAATCAGTTGCTGTAGTTCCTTTCAGAAGTAAATTTACCCAGACAATTTATGATCAACTTGCAGTAGATGTACAAGAGCGACCAAAGCAAGGATAGCACAATAAGCAGAGTATTTCAAAACATCCTGGGATTTTTTCCTTTTTTAAAGAAATGTGTGGAAATCACAGGAAGAGAAGAAAAAAGTAAAACAAAAAAATATCCCACACCACACCCTGTGTTTGTTATCAGCATTTCAACAGAAGTCTTCGACAGTCAGCAATCTCCCTGAATCAAACCAGAAATTTAAAGAACACAGCTAAAACCTTAAAACAGTATCTCCATTCAACTTTACACAAACTGATTAAATATTTCAAGTTGATATTAGAATACTGTATTAATACTGGGGTTTTCCCCAATAGAAAAAAAGTTCTTAACTCCTTACCTCATCATCTTTATACCAGGACAAGCTCTCTGCAGTCAGGACAAACCAGTATTCCTTGGATCCTCCTTTCATGATGCCAATGTTGTTGATGGTGAGCCAGCCTTTCCGGATGACCTATGCAGAGGTGCAGTCAGGTACAAGTTTAGTTCATTACTCACTTGACAGAGTTCTGCTGCTGCATTCATTCTTTTAAATCAAGATTTGCTAAATGAAACACAAACAGGTGCATTTTTTCAGTCTCTGGGAAATTCAAGAAGTTTTGCAGCATTCAAAAATAAAGTAATGAAGTGAATATTACATTTTCAGTCTGAAGGTTGGAAAGAGTAGGTTGGAAAGGTTGGAAACTATCAGAATGTTGTACTTACAGCAAGTGTGAGTGTGATAAGGATCAGGTAAGCTTGAAGATATTTATTTGCTGTATAGGAACACATTCTGAAAGCCTATACAACTTAATCTCTGACTACACTGTTCTGGTCTAATTGTTAAGGTCATCTCTAAAGGTGGATACCAGGAAAAGCACCTAAATTCTGGTAAAGTGAGTGGCTTCTGACACACACTGGGGATTTTCAGAAGTGGCTGTATGGAGTGACAAAGGGGAGAGGTCCTCTACAGTTAAGTTAAGGCAGGAAGCTGTAAGGAGAGGCATGTGAGAGCCATTTTCTTCTCATAGGATAGAAGAGAAAAAGAAAAGAGGGGAAAAAACCTTAGGCAGCAATAAAAATTGGGGAGGGGGGTAAAAAAGGTAAAGCAAAACTTTATAACATAGATACAAGCCAAAGATGAAAGAACAGATGTGAACATACCTATAAATACTAAGACCAGGAGGCTACATCATGCACAGAAAAAGAGGGACAGCAGAAACCTAAGAGAAATGAGACAACTCCCCAGCAGAAGAGTATAACCATGAAAACTCCTTTACAGATGAGATGGAAACTCAATTTTATTGGAACAGCCACTGTTTTCCAATGTAAACAAGAAAGCAAACATTCCTTCCTATCATGCTCTGAACAAGATCACAGAACTCTCCTAATCACAGATGCAAAGAACCTCAGCTCTTCTCTTTCTCTCCACAGAAACACCCTTCACTTGCCAATGGAACCCTGAGACAAAAAAGTGCTCAGAGAAGCCCTTCAGAACCCTCTCAACAAGCTCCACAGGCACTGACTTGTGTGATCAAACATGAGTTTCCTCTTTTATTTTAAGAAATATATGAGACCAACATTCCTCTCACAGGGCTTCATAAGACCTGTAACTCCAACACCAACAACTCACCAAAGAAGAACATGGCTCACCATCTATAGATGTTTCAGAACCAGAATTCACTCTTATTTAGCCTGGATATTCATGCAAACTCCTAAAAAAAAAAAACAGCTTTGGTTTTGTACAGGGTAAGGGACTGAATTCTATTTGACAACTAAACCAAAGAAGTTGCACCTGAAAAGCAAGAAATTGTATGGAAATGCACACGATCCAAGAATATCAGTTTCATTTCAAGGAAGATAAATGTGTTTTTCCATTTACTACCAACCAGGCCAGCAGTGTAAGAAAAGTCCAGAAGATCCAAAAACAGGCTGTACGTTTTCAGCCTGTAAGAAAATCTCTAAGAAAGCATTGATTAGGTTCTGAAGAAACAGTAAGGGATGGGAAAACAGGACATGATTCCTGTAAAGAGACTCAAGAGAATGGCACAAGCAGATTAGATGGAACAACCTGTTCCACAAAGTGGGTCAGGACTTTTAATGTTTAAGGGTTTTGGGGGGGAAACCTAAGTGGAGAGGGGCATCAGTGAGTACAAAGATACACAGAATGCTTGCCTAAGTGCAAGTTAAGGGAAGCATTGATAAGAACTTGATTACTCATCAAATCCTCATTTTATTTTGTGATGTTTATTGAAGTAAGTTTTTAAGAGGAAACAAGTAACATGTATATACAGCCAGTATATATACGTGTTATATACATGTATATACAGCTGGCCTTCAGGCAGCTGCCAGAGGACAAGTTGTGGAACCAAACTAATTCTGTTTTTTTCTTTTTGCACTGAACTATAAAAAAATTGAAGGAAAAATTGGGGAAAATCAACAAAATTAAGGTTCTGCATTCACTTGAACTTAGTTCTGCAGCAAGGGGAGCTGTATTTGTGCAGCAGACTGAATCCTTCACAGCACATGTGCATATGTTCCCATGCAGCAAAGAGGCTGGGAGAGAGGATGCTGTTGAACCACATTTTCTGCAACTGAAAACACCATGTTGCTCCATGCAAAGCTCATATCCACATACAGGAAGCCCAGGCAGCCTGGCTAGCACCTCGTTTGGAGAAAAATGTTTTGGAGAAATATTTCAGGGAAGGTAAAAGATTTGAACACAGATGTCAGTGAAGATAAAGAGGTGGTTTTTAGAAACAAACCAGGCAGGAAAACCTAAGCAGCAGGTTCAAGAACCTTACAGGTGATTACCACTTCAAAGGGAGGGGAAGGAGCACTCTCTGCTTATTCCATCCTCTCCCTCACCGTTACCACAGGCTCTGCAACAGCTTAATAAGAGTCCCATTTTCTCAATTCCACAAGAAGGCATTTGTGGTAGAGGTCTCAGAACACACCAAGCCAACATTGTAAAATCTAAACTATACAAACCACTTAAGAAGCACTGAAGGTTTCAATACTTCTAAGGCAGGAATTGTCATGCTCCAGTCCAACACATCTCCCCACAAATGTGTAACCATCATGGGGTGTGGACAGAAACAAGCTGACTTGCTAGGACATTCCCTGGTCACTGGTTCATAAAGGAAGGAATTTGCCAGTAGTTTCCTCAAAAATCCTGTGTGCTGAAGATTAGATCCAGCTGTCATTCCCCCACAACCCTGCAGAAGAGCAGGACACCAACCTACAGCAATATTCTGGGTGTGTGTTTTTCATGTGAAATTTCTAGACCTATTTATCTATAACCCTCTGGGAAAACAGAGTTCTGTGTTCTCTAAAATATCCTGGACTCTACAACAGGTCACAACAATGTAAAATACTAGGAAGCTGTTCCAGGGGCCACCAAGAGGGAGAAGATGAGTTTAGTGTGCTAAGCCTTTATTGTCCCTTTATTGAATTTTCCCATTTCCCAGGCACATTCTGTTAACTACAAAAAGCTACACTTACAGAAGACTCAGCATCAGTGTTGGACGTACAGGAGAGGGAGATGTTGGATCAAGGTGCAATGCAAGAAAAGTGAGATTAAGGAACATAGTTTCACTTTCCAGAGAAGCTGAATGACACCTTAGACTCTGTCTAAACCCTCAAGTCATATTTTAGAAGTGTTCTTCCACAGGCAATAATATGGCAAGATTTTCAAAGACACTTCTGAAGTTCAAAAAACTCTGAAGGAGAGTCATTATTTTGGAGTTTTTAAAACTGTTGTGTTAGCTATGTTTTATAGCACTTCAGCTTGAAAAATGAAAGCACTGTGTTTCATTATTTTCTTTTTCTTGTATCTCAGAGATCCATTTCACTCTTTTCTATCCTATTTCTAAATGTCATTCTGGGCAGAGCGGATGTTAGTGACATAAGTTATGAACCTCAGGAAGGCGAAAAACAGGGGCACAGCCAGAAGCTACTGGAGACAATATTCTGACCAGCAGCTGGACTCCATGCACAGGATGAACAAGAGATGACACAGTTCCTTCCTTCAGGATCCTGATACCTAATCTGGGTGACTGAAAAATGAAACTCAGAGCCTCTGAATGCACACGAACAAGCCAGAAGGAAATCACTTTCTCATAGTTCAGCTGCACAAAACCCAAATCATATTTGTTGTTCTTACCCTCCACCACTTCATGGATAAACAGGAAAGCAGGATTTGACACAATAAGCATATTTTATGTGTTGCTGCATGACTTTCATTGCATTAAAACAAGTAAGGCATTTGCAAAAGAAATACATTGAAAGAAATGGGACACTTGCTGATTCTCTAAAGAAGTATTTGAAGGATGACTTTAAGATAAGTGAGATACATGAAATTGGGCAGAGAGAAACACAAGAGTGAGAATCATGAGACTGGACACTCCCACAAGAACACAAGCAGCAGTAATTGTTAATGTAACACCATTAAAGTTGTGTTGTGTAAGACCACTGAAATAATTCTGAGCACAGAACACAACTCCCAGTACCACTCCATCTTCCAACCACTGTCATTACAAAATGTGCTACTGAACAGTAAGCACATTGAGAGAATAAAAATTATAAAAACTACTCAGGGAGGCATCCTTAGAAGCTGTTGGTTCTTTGGATTCAGTCATGAAGATCCTCACACTACAGAAGCTGTAAAGTATTAGAGGGGAAACCTACTACAGTATTTCACTGCAATTTGCCAAATGTCCCAGCATAAACTGATCAGATCTGCTCTGATACTGAACACAACCAAGATCTTGTGACATTGCTTCCCTACAAATCACTGCACAATGTATTACACAACTTAAAACTTGTGACAGAGGCTGAAGTCCTGAAAATGTCTGCCTTAAAGAAAAATTTGGTCTTTACTGGAGCAAAGCTCTCAGGGGTAAAAACCCTAGAATATACTTCCAAATATAGTTAAACAAAGACTGAGGTAAGTCAAACATGGAGGGATATTAAGCTAAAAAAAAAAAAATAGTTAAAGCCATTTAGAACAGGAATACTCCTCTAGACTTGATAAAGTGAAAATTCAAAACCAGCAGGCCTCATGCTGCTGAATTTTGAAATATTTTTGCATGTGTTAGTTCATGGGCACCAACTCTTTCATAGAAACACTGACATGTCTTAACAGAACAGCTGTGTCACAATTTTTCATAACCACCTCACTGACCATAGCACAAGTCCCCATTTCCATCCGGTTGCTTAAAAAAATTCTACAAGCATTTTTTTCCTGGGTCATGCAAGATAATAGGATTTAAGTATATCTGAAGAAAAGAAACAGCAAAGTATGCTGCAAAGCAGGACTAAAAGAAAAAAAAACAAAAAAAAGGAGGTTACAAAGGGAAAAGTTACTTATTAGGACTATAGTTCAAGCCACCTCATAGGGTCTGAATGCTAGTTGTGTCCAGAAGAAATTAATCAGAAAATTAATCAGATTGTTGGTGTAACACTGAAGAGAGGCAGGTCAAACGAACTCCTCAGACCTAAACCTCCACATCACCTGGACAGTGCCTTGAAACTCAGAGCTCACATTAAACTCCTCCACTTACAGGGCTCCTTCAAGCACAGTAGCAGATTTTGCCACAGAAGCAAAGCACAGAATCTCCTATAATGATATATAATCCTCCATAATTTCAGTGTCTTGCATTCCCACACACACCAATTGGGCTCATGGAGCAATGACACCTTCATCTTTAAAGCTTTATCATGAAGGGGAGTATAAAACATTGAATTTTAGTCACCAAAACAAATCTCAGCACACAACACACATAATTAAGAGTGGGACAGTTTTCAGAAGCCAAGCCTTGCTAGTGTGCTGTGTCAAACCAAGCATTGCACAGAGTACTCCAAGCAAATGAGAAGACAGACTAACCTGTGGCTTAAAAAGAAACTTTGTGGAGTCAGGTCAAAGCCTCAGGCGGTAGCAAAGAAAAGACAAACAAAAAAAAGGCCAAAGATTAAGTGTGAGAGGATAAATTAGTAGTAGAGGAAAAAGGAGAAAAACATGCTAAGAGGAATTTGCATTATTGTCCAAAAATAAGGTGTTGCTGTGCTCATCTTATTTCCAAGATACACAGAAATAGTTAATAGTTATCTGCATCATTCCAGCCCAAAGCAAGCTACTAAAAAAGAAAAGCAAATCATTGCAAATGAGCATCGGACTAATTTTGGGAAAATTCAGTGATCTTGATCTCCCCACAGGGTGCAATTCAACTGCTGCTAAAGTCAGTGCTGCCTTTTTCCATACCTGAACATAAATTTACTTTAAAATAACAACTAATAGAATTTGATGACGGCAACAAACTGAAAAAATGTACATTTTTATCACAGATATTGCCAAAGAATACACACAATACAAATTTATTTCTTACACCTTACCATCACTGAACCGATAGTAACTTGTTATAAAATTAACTACAGTTTAGACAATTAATTCTAATTAGTAATATTAAAGACATTGACATATTTATTTACTGATGAAGTGGAAGGGTTAGAAAAGAGTCTGTCCACAATATATTGATCCTCCTGCTGCTATGAAGAGAATGTTAAAAAGGCTTTAAATATTTTCATTCATAAAACTAATTTTTCTATCCAAAGTAATTCCTTGACATAAACAAACCACCAAGAACAGTACCTGTATCCATAAACAGCATGTTCATTTACACCAGAGCTAATGTTTCCTTTTGGTTACCAGAAACTTATTTGCTCACCTTACAAAGAGAGGTTTACTATGAATAGAGGCACTTACATCAGATAAAAACTGCTTTCCAGTTATATAATAAAATCAACACCAATTAGTCGTTTTAGTTTGAGAAACTTGTTAAAACTACAAAAATATTAATTCGATGCAAAGTCTTCTACAACATTTTAAGTTATACTAGTTCAGACTCATAACAGCAGGTTAGTAGCAGTTAAGTGATGAACTGCAATTACACTTTGTGAGGTAGTGTTACAGACAAGACAGCTTAACATTAAATAGTTCAGCAGCAAGTATTTGACAAACCAATGAGTTAGAGACAAATTTTGCCCTCTGAGAAGCTAAATGAAAAAGCAACAATAAAGCTTACAGAACTTAGCTCGTACAATTTGCCTTGAAGGCGGTAGATTGGTTCCCTGAAATAGCAAATTGCAAAAATGAAGTTTTATTTCAGAAACATTTTCTCATTCTTTTCAACTCCAAACAATCAACTTACAAACATCTGTTTATTATCTCTACAATAAAAGGTTCAGCAAAGTTCTTTATACCACAAGTAACCAAGTTTCAACATTGAATTTAAAAACGCCAAGCTTTTTCTTCACTTCTTAAGAGAGAAAACATTCACTCAATTAAGAAATCATTCATTTTATTTGTGTATTTTTGAAGAGCCAGATAATTGGTTGCTTTTCCTTTTATGGGACACTCCAAAGTGATGACAGTCGTTGTGTTTGACACATGTTCCGGCACAGCCAGATAAGAAGGAAATCTCTCCTCAGAGGGGAGAGGCTGCTCTTTGAAGCCATTGCAGTGTTTAGACCTTCCAGGTTTTTTTTTTCATTTTAATCCAAACCATATATTGTATCAAAAATGTCACTCATGCTGGTCAGGCTGTGGGGAACCATTGCATCCAAGAAGTTGCTGGATTATTTTAAGAAATATCCTGAAAATAACTAGCAATTTCTTGATGAGAGGAAGAAATTGAATTTCTAGCCCCAAAAAGATGACTAGAACTCTTGCCAAGAACTCTTGTCTACAACAGCAGCAGAATAGGAGACTTTCTGAAATTTCAGGTTTATTGTTTGGATCTAAACTCAGTTGTCACATTTGAAAACTTTGATCAGGAGGTGAAACCTCCTGAGCATTGTTTGACCAAATTGCATGTGAAAACATCAGGAAAATATTCAATACTGGTAATTAAACAAAATTTCATTGTCTTATTTTTACTACTATTTTTTATTTCATTCTCAAGTATGTACTAGTTCCATAACAATTTTTTTTCTGTTTAAGACTTTGCAAAAGCCTCAAAGTGAGCAGAAACTGTCCAAATGGTAGCATTTTCCTTATTTTCATCTCATATTAAAAAGAGAACTGATCCTGCCAAGTACTGAGAACCCCTGGCCCACCCAAAAGCAGAGGGGGAAGGCAGGCTGAGGAGCACCAAGCACCTTGCAGAATCAATCCCATATTCTTACGTGACAAAAAGAAACAAACAATTTCATTAATGAATCTCAGTGAAGACACTAATTAACCTGAGAGCATCAACTACTTATTCTTTGTTTGTTTTGAGAAAGGCCCATGGTACATAGTCAGCAACTATGTGGTGTCAGCTGAAAGGTTTCAGAAGAGGTAAAGGCAAATCCACATTTGCTTGCTGACTTGCCCTTCACTGCAGTTCAGCTGTGAACACATCAGGAGTAGCAAAACACACAAAGCACACACAGGCAAGTACTCACCAGCGTTTGGGATTCTGAAATTCACAAGTTTGCAGTTAATGACAAAACACCGATGTGTAACATGAGGATTCAAGGCACTGAACAGCATGGGAGGGAAGACACTCACCAGCAGTGCAAGCAGCAGCAGAAATGCTAAACAGCAAATGATGATAACAATGGAAGTCGGGTGGCTTTGAAAAGTTCAGCAAAACAAGGCAATGAGGACACATTTATGTATGTTTGAAGCAAACAAAGGTAAATTATAAACTTAAAACAGAAAATGCAGCCAAGAAAACCAAACAGCTTGGATTAACTTGCACATGCCATTATCCATTCTCTGTTAGGTGCCTACCTGATTTCCCACTGCACTTTTGTTAACCTGACTGCTTCTTTGTTGGGCACTAAGGGAAGCAGAGGAAAAGAGTTATGCTGAGGAAACTTGAACTAAGCCAGTTCCTGAGGAATAATTTTAGCAGTAATAGTTACTTTTGATTCCAGCAGAGAAAGCTAGATTAACACAGCAAAACAAACACAGGAAAATCATTGCATATATGTGCATATTTCAACTGCTTTTCTACCTGATGATATTTGCCTGCTAAGGACAGAAGGGACATGCACAGCAGTCAGCTCCAACCAATCATCCCCTTTGCAACAACATCCATCTTGCATTGCTAAAGGTTACTAAAAGCACAGAGAAATTATGGCTCATGTGGGTAACTTTGGAAACATTAGCCTCTATAAATATTCAGAAGAGACAAAAAACAAGCCATTTTTGTTATTTAGAGCAGTACAACAAAATCCTCCTCTGCTGGAGGCTCCTTAACAGCTTTGTCTTGACAGTTTGTTTTGGATATTATTTTAATATTTATATGCACTTTGAGGGTGTAAATATAACCAATGGATGAAGCCTTCATAAAGCTGGTTCAAAGCTGAAATCTTGTAAGAATACTGCACGTTTGAAATTAAACCATATTTAAAATATTTTGCTCAAGTCTTGAACTTTGGTAATCACAGTTCCTGAAACAAAACACACTCCTGTCCCAAAACCAAACAAGTTGCCATTAATTCTAAAAGCATTGCATTATGTGGCAGTTTGTGTTAGGCCACAAAATTAAAACATTGCTGGAAAGAAGAAGAAAAGCATTCCAAGAGCAGGCTTTGGCTACTCAGCCACCAGCACTTCACTGGTGACAGGAAGTTTTGTTTGTATTAGATTATACCATTTCACCAGGCATTGATTCACTGAAGACAGAAGCATCCATATGCCAGCAGCTCCAAAGGCTGCTCTGACAGAGAAAGGCAGAGGTGTGCTTGGATCAGAGCCTGTGGCCAATCCTGTTGCTCCAAAGAATTGATGAAGCACCCAACTTAACCCCAGCCCAAATTCTGATCCTGTCCTTTGGACCACACTATCAAACCAGCAGTCCACATGCTCTCTGGGAGAAGATCCACAAGGATATTTATTCCTTGTGCTTACTCACTGTGTTTAGCTTGATAATCCTGATCCTTTTGATCAAACAACACTGCATGTCCCTGGTGCAACATCTAAGTTTTCTTTTTTTCTTAATTTTATCACCTTAGAAAAGCTCATGTTACCATGAACACCATACTAAGAAACCCCTGCCTTTTAGAAACAGCCCAGCAATTGGTTCTCTATTTAATGTTCTAAATACAAATTATCCTTCATGCAGATTGAAGCATGTAGCTGTTCTTGAGTTATACCAACTGGAAACAAACTCAAGCCCAGAATTTTGCCATTTGTTCTGCCAAACAAGACAAACATTAATATTCTAAGATTTTGCAATTTTATTACTATGCAAATTTATTCTAAATACTGGCCTTGTTAAATCCCTCTCAAGACAATTCCATTGCACTGTACCTGCCTCCGATCCTGCAGTGCTGCAGAGTAGTTTGTAATATCTTGTGCTCTCATTCTTATGACCAAGGTTCACAGGACTTACACTGTTACTGCAGCTGCATGAGACAAGAGGCTAGAAGGCTCAGCAGAGGGAAGGAAACACCAGGGAATCTGGGGAATCTGTAGTCCAGGATGGTTGGATACTGCAGAAGCCCCTGTGCCACCCAACTTATTTCATTTTCCAGTTCTAACATAACTGCTGTAACAATAATACACTTATAGTTTCAAATTAATATTTTCCTCTGTTTGTCTCATTAGTGAATATATTTTAAATTCTTTTTTGCTATCCAGATTTTCCCTTTTAGTTGAGCAGAAGTCAACAAGGCCACTTTCTTTCACATATGTTCTAACCTAGAGAAATCCTTGCTTAAACTTACCCGTGAACTTAAGCCAAAAGTCACTTGTTATCTGCTTATGCCCCACACACAGCACTTTGGGATTTCCAGATCTCAGCTAGCAAAAGAGGAAGCAGCTTTCCCAAGAAGTTGAACTTGGGAATTGTTAAGACACAGCAGCAAGGACCAAGGAGGCTGCAGGAGCAGCACCCATGAGGGGAATTTTTCCAGGGGAGAAACACAATGAAATAGGTACAGATACACCTGGAACTCCAGAATCCAGTACTATAAAATATGGAAAGTTTCAACTTGACACAAGGAAAAGTCTTTTCATAGTGAGGTGAGGCAAGCATTGGAACAGGCTAGCATAGAAAAGCTGGAGAATCTCCAATTTTGGGAATTCTCCAGACGTGATTGGATAAAATCCTGAGTAGCCTGGTCTGAACTCAGCATGGACCCTCGTCTGAGCAGGAGGTGGGACTGTGTGACTTCCCAAGGTCACAACACACACCATGAATATACATGGAGTGTTTTTAGCAGCCTTTTTCCTGTCAGAAAAGGATGAAGAGTAGTAAATAGCAGGCAGGTTATCTGGACCTCTAAAAGGCCAGCCACCATTCCTACAACATCCTGTTATTTGTCAAGAGAACTGATAACGATATATAGGACCCACAAACAATTCTAGAGAAAGTTGCTCAAACCAAACACACAAACAGTGCCTGCCTTTGCTTTCTCCCCTCTCAGCTCACTGAACTCCATGTTTTAAACCTTCAAGGCACACTGCCAAAGATGTGCACCTTCCTTCACAGTGCTAACTAGAATTGGCCACAGCCAAATACTACTGTGGTGCCAAAATTTGTTGCCAGCATCTCACACAGCCCAAACCTGTTGTGATTCCAATCACTGTAATGGCAAATATAGCATGAATATGTCTGAAGGAACATTTATTCTTCAAAGAGTGAAGACATTTTCAATGTTTTTACTAGTGTTAAAATGTTGGTATGAAGTCCCTGAGGCACAAATTGCTGGAAACTGAGGGAGAACATTCTGGAAAATATTCTCACAGCCTTTTCAATTAAGCGAGGAGAACGTCAAACCAGGCCCTGCAGGGCACTCTGCTACTATTATTCTCTGCAGCCAAACAGCAGGCATACTTAGAATTCAGTGACATCCATTATTCTGAGCAAAACTGTTTCACACAGAATCACAGCTCCCAAAGTATGCATTAATAACAATGTGGAAAGACCACCAATATCCATTTCTGTGTCCTGAAATGTGTGTTACTCCAGACTAAGACATAAGCTCCAGCTCCAGTGAAACCAGGCTTGTGAACTGGGACAGACTTCAACATTGTGGCTATTGAGAAAGAGCATGGTCCTGCATGTTTAGGACTCTGCAGCCTGGATCTTCACTGTCATACTTCAAGACTTGTGTTCTGAGCATAATAAAAAAATGCCAAGCAAATAAACAAAAAAGCCTGGCAGTGTCTTTATAACAAATATTCCACATACTTACTTTGCAAAGCCAATGAAGTCTTCATGGTTGGTGTTGATATAAGAAACCTGGATATCAATGAGCAGCAGCATCTATTATGGGAGACAGGAGAGCAAAACAGGATGGGTAAGGTGGAAGAGTGAGACTGAAGAAAAGGAAGAAAAAAAACCAGAACTCTTGAGTTCTCTGCATTACTGAATATTGTTTTCATAATTGTTCAAGCCAAAAGAAATATTTTCTAAACTCCACCACTTCTGCTTCTGTGCTTGTTTAATAAGTAAGACTACAGAAGTCCTATTCCCTCTTCCTACTTTTTTTCCTGACAGACCTCATTTTTCACCTTCTTGGCCATCGTCCATTCCATTAAGATCAATCATACACAGGCAAAGAGAATTTTAATAATTATATAACATAGATTCCAGCTCTGCATTTTGCAAGTTAAGCAAATTCTGCCTATCTGGAGCATTCCAGCCAAGCCAGCAAGGAACCTAAACCTTAAACCTAAAATCCAGGTACCTACACTTTATCTACCACACAAAGAAATGATATGTAATCCAGTCCTGGCCCAGAAAATGTCCAGTCCAGCCATTCTTCGTGCACATCTGGATTGAGGGATGGGCTATCAAGAAAATAAGACAATGATTTGTGTACTTATCACTTGCCAGTCTTTCATCAGCCCACAGAGAATTTGATTCAACCTTGACAATCTAACTCAGTAAAGAACTTGCTAAGATATCTACAAAAAATTCCCTCCTACCCTTCAAGAGACTCTGGAATATGCAGGAGACTGCACTTCACCCCTGTCTTTTCAGACTTCCATTTATCAGAGGGAGCAAGGAAGGAACCTATTGTTACCAAAGGGTGGTATTTCATCCCTTCAACCTTATTTCTGCAGTTCCTCAAATACAGCATCACTACCAAATTCCTCACAATTTCCAGAAGATATCAGATGCCTCACTTAGACTCAATCCCCACTATGTTTTTGCTCCATCTCTTACCTCTGAAGGACAACTGCTAACATCATAAATAATGATGTGAATGTGACAATTACCTATTTGGTCAATTTTTGGCATTTACAGAAAGCCCAAATTTTATTCTTTGTTCTGAGAAATAGTTAGGTATGTGCATACAATGAAGAACAGGAAAATAAAACTCAATTATTTTAAACAACTTGTATTTTCTCCAAAATTTTGAGATAACAATGTTCTGACTAGAACTCCCTTCAAGTACAAGCCCAGCTAATAATTTTTTTTGTTGAATTATTTTATGACTACATTTGGAGCACAGATTAAAGCAACAGGATGTGCTGCACAGCTTCCTAATTTGCACAGGGACAGGCCTAGAGAGCCAGGAGTCCAAAACAGCTTAGGAGTTCTGCCGAGCTCTTCTTCCGCAAATATTTCTATTGTCACACTCTTCATCTCCAGACAACAATTCCAAATCCTTTCCATTGGATTTTCTCACATGTAATCTCAGATTTGCTGGATTTGGAATGTTTGTCTTAGTGATGAATGCTTTAACCAAATTTCTCTGAATTTTAATTTGGTTTTTAGCTTTTTTTGAACTTAAAGGAAAGCTTGTCACTCCCTCATGGGTCCCAGTACAATAATTTGTGAGCCTCACAGTAATTAAGCTGAGGGGTGGGTGCATGGGATGGGTATGTTAAAAACACCTGAAAACAAAGCAGAAATAAGCTGTTCCTGTGTGCCTTTGTTTAATCAACATTGATTTCCCATAAACAGCTCTAGTGGCCCAGCTAACAAGTTGGCACACTGGCACAGGAACAAGCCAACACTACGTAACCTTTCTGTAACAATTCTAGTCCTTGTCAAAGCTCAGTGGTAAAGAAGCGATTTTTCTTCCTCTCCACAATGTGCAACCTATTTAAAAAAATGTAACATCTTTCACTGTCCTACTGCACTTTGGATGTAAGAACTATTCTCCTTCACACACTTCCCCAAACTGTCACATCTCCTATTTATTCTCACCTGATCCTTGGTTTTCTCTTCTCTTTCACGAATGTAGCCAGCAACAATTCTTTCTGTTTCCTCACACAACCTTGGATATGTTGCCAACTGAAACAGAAAATTCATAGAAATTTACACCTGCAGAGGGGCTTCAGCGGAATACAAACAGGGGGACCTCCAGCTTTCTCTTTGGAAGAAAGCAAATATTATAAATGCTTGGGACTCAAAGTTAAGCACACAGCAAAGCAAGCCTTACTTGCTGTTGTTCAGGGACTGGAGAGACCTAAACCCTTGGATTGTTGCTGTTCTTTTCCTCCAGGGAACACTGAGGAAAAGACACTTTGGACATATGAAACACAGTCTATCTAGGATGAGGTTTCCCTCTCTTCTACTGGGCCTAATTCCAGAGGGGTGCTCTAAATGATTTCCAAATTTCTTGTTTTTTAAAGGCTCCACCTTGTGGCAACATCTTTACATAACAATACTGAAAAAAGCCAGATACAGTGGTAAAATTGGCAAATGCCACTGGGAAGAGCATCTGCACAGTTAACTTAAGTGACAAGTCTTGCAGACTTTGACAAAAGTGAAAAAACCTGGAAACTCTGCTGAAAACATAACAGAGAATCTGCTCCTCTATGTTCTTTGTCTTTTGGGTTTTAAGAAATATCTCCTTTACTTGCTCATTGATATAAAAAATTTGGGTTTTTTCAGAAAAAAATGCAAGAGGATATTTCTCAACAACCTTATCAATCAGGAGTGATTCTGTGCTCAGAATCACTCCTGTACTTACTATTATGGGGTACCCTGCACTGGGATGGTGGGACAGGCAGATGGACAGGTGAGACTGCAAAAGCAGCCAGTCAGATAAGAAGTGAAAACATGGTTTTAAGGAGGAAACTGAGGGCATCTCTTGACTCAAAACCATCTCTCACCATAAGAATAAAAACAAAGGAATTAAAAAATGAACTTTTCCATGATTCCATTATTCTGAGCACTTTGCAGAAGTTGTGATTAATTACCTGAGGAAGTCCTACTCTGTCTGACGAGTGACTGAATCAGGAATCTCTTATAACACCATAAAATGCAAGACAGCCTTTATATTACATACTCTATCATTACATTTTAGTTACATTACCAGATCTAGTGCAAGCTACCTTTTTAGTGCACTTCTTGACAGTGTTGATTAACTCTTGCATCACCAGATCCACACTTTTTAAACAAGGTCCCTTCAGCTTAACGATCTGTTTTTTAACAATGGCTTCAAACGCCATATCTGGAGTGAACAAACCTGTTCTGTGGACATAAAAGAATACGTAAGACAGAAATAAAAACATCAGGCAAGGAAGATTTTTTTTTTTTACTAAATTGCTCAAATCTTTACTTTCAGAGCTGAGTAATAACAATCCCTACACAAACAGCCTTCCACAGAACGAAATTTGCTTTTCTCAAAGGAAGTGTCATTCTGAGTAAGAATATATTCAGAATATAAGAATATAGGTAGAAACATGCTTGAAAGATGAAATCCTTCAAGAGGACTGCAAGAACTCTAAGGAGTACTGCTATAATGCAGTAAAGCCTCAGCAGCAGCACATCAAACCTTAGGGATGAGTGGCAGCTGCAAGCACTCCATGCACAATCCCCTGCACAGCAAACCCATAAGAATCCTATGGCTGCACTTTTCACTCACACCAGAAAATGAGGTTTTGTTACTCAGAGTCCAACATGGAGAATTTCACACTTGGTCACTGCAGAGTAAATGAATCTATAAACAGGTACCCCACAGACCCAGTTCTAAACAAATGGGCCTTGCTTCTCTTTCAAACACTCTTCTCCAAGGTCTACCTTGCCAGATAAATTATATAAAAAACCAAACTATAAAAGCACACCCAAAAATATCAGTTCACTATGATAAATCAAGACCTCTCCAGCAATCAGGAAAGGAAAGTTCAAATCCTGCACCATGGCTACCAGGGTCAACCATCTGAGAATTTACCAATCGAGTAACACAAGAAACAGTTCCCAAAACTCTGAGAACAACAAAGCTTGTTGCAATGCTTTGGGAAGATATTCCACCTGTACCATCTGACCAAGCACAGGAAAACATGGGAGTACTTGCCTGATCCCATGAATGTTCTTGATGGCATAACTTATCTCTCTCCTCAGCTCCTTCTCGTTGAATTCCATCTAGAAGAACAACAGCACACAAGAGCACATCAGGGGAAGGTTTCAACAGAACAGAAAATATCCCCTCTCCCTCTATAACCATAAGACAAACAAGTGCAACTGTTAAAATAGTAGTTTCTAATTACACCAAACAATGCATAAAAGTATTTTAAAATGTTTTACCACTAAGGCTACAGGCAGCAGTAAATATTGTTGAAAATCACATACTCTTCAATTCCAGATATACCAACAGCTGGAATGATTTTTGAAGAGTTGACAGAGTAAGCCAGAAACAGGATTTGGAGGATTCCACTTTTTTTTTAAAAAGCTGGCTTCTAAAGTGATGTAGCTTCTGTGATTATGATCTGTTTATCCTTCCCTTCCCATTCTACAGTTTTCAACTAAATTTAAGAGAGAAGTTGTCCCAATTATATAGTTATAAAGCTTTTCTTTAAGTTTCTTGGAAGACAGCTGGCTGGAAGAGAAGTCAGTGCTGTTACAAAAGAAAGGGTCATTATCTAGGTCAAACCATCATAGAATGATTTAGGCTGGAAAGGACCTAAAGGGCTATTTTCCATAACTCTCATTTTAATAGATACCAGCTACTTGAACACAAGTCAAATTTACCAACTGTAACTGCTTGCCTGCCCCATTTAACCAAAGAAAGATGTCATCTGTGATAAAACAATAGGAAAGCTCAGAAAATAGTATGAAATGGGATTGTAATTATATTTTCTTTCTTGTACTTTAGAATTCTTAGCATGTCTCAGTGTCCAATCCTGGAAATTAAGCCAAATGTCTCAATTATAACTTCATGTAATTTCTTCCACAGTTAAAAGCATATTCTTTCAATCAGATCTTTGCTTGGTCACACTACTATCAGTATGAACAAAAGGAAACATAAATAAAATAAAGCACAACAGCAAGATGGATAAATACCTTCACAAGTTCAAAGGGAAAACGTTCATGGAAAATACGATTGATTTTGGCACCTCCTGAAAGTTCCAGTGTATCAACTTGATCTCCTGATCCTTCAATTCTTTTTTCAAAGTCGACTGAAAACTGCTGTACCATCCTAAATGGGAAAGGAGGGGAGGAAAGGAAAAAAGAACAAACAAAACCTGGAACAATTTAAGCATATTAACTACCAACTCTTACTTCAGCACTATGCAACTAGTACTGCCTATTCAAACATATTTAGCAATTGCCAACAGTATCTGTACAACTGATTCAGCCATGTTGCCAATCCATAGAATCCCTACCAACACACATCCCCCTGCATCCCTGCTGTCTTGCAGTACTGTCTAATAGCATGATGTGAATCCAGTGCTGCAAAATTCAGAAGAGATTGGGAAGGAACTTCTTTTCCCCATGCCAAAAAGGCAAGCCCAAGAACCAGTACTAACATGGTGATGTGTCAGAACCACAAGCTCCAGCTTACTTGGCTCTGCTTTGACTTCTGCAGCAGCAGCATTCAGAAAAACCCACAGGAGAGTTCTCCCAGTCATGGAAAAGTCAAAGGTGATGTTCCTCTGTTTTTGCAACCAAAACATCTTGAGTAAAGTCCCAAGGAACTGTCTACTCTTTTGGACACAGTTGTTACAAAAATAAGGAGTAAATCAGTCTTCATCAGGCTCAAGAAAGCCTCCCTAGTTCAGCTGATTACTTTCCCCTCTGAATTCCAAAGTTTTAATTAGAGAATTAATCCAGCCCCAAACTTACACAGTATCACAATCCAGTGTTTTTACCATCTATTCCAGAGAAATCAGAATGCTGAAAAGCTCAGAAATCAGTCAGAGCAGGAATGTGACAACAGGCATATAAGAGAGAAGAGCTTGGTACATTTTAGACTTCTTCCTTCACAGACTTCCTCTCTAAGAGGTAAATTTTATCTGCAGATAAACACAGAGGGCTACAACTGAAGAAAAAAAAAAATGGGAGAGCCAAAATGGCAGCTCTTTCAGGTGAAAAGGTAGGCAGTACTGAGTATTCAGCAGCCCTGGAAACAAGCCAAGGAAGGAAGGAAGCAGATGCAGCAAAGCAGCAGCTAATCGCTGGTGTTCAATCCACAGCATCAGCATTGTCCTTTCTCCCTGGTGCTAAATCCACAATCAAGACAGGGCTAGGATTCCACCTGCACTTGATTCCAAATCAGATGAACAGTGATCCCTTATTTCCATGGCTGGTATCAAAGTCTCATCAGACAGACTTATTTTGTGGATGAGACCCAAACCAGACAGTGACTTCAGCAGTGAAAACTCAGTTCAGAACTGATGATGATAATCCCCAAGAATTTGCCTCGCTGCTTTCTGAAAGCACACAAACTTTTACTGACAACTCCTGCAGCAAAGATCTTGGGTCTTGGGTGCACAAAATATGAAGAATGACCACCTTTGATTTATTTTGTTCTTGCCATCTCTAGGTTCTTTTGGACAGCCAACTTTTAATAAAAGAAAAAGAAGCATTCTTTATTCTTCTTCCAGCCTCCTCATTTTACAGACTTCCAACAATGTCTCTCCCTTGCTTGAGGTCATCTTTTTGGCAGACAGAGAATATGTCTACCCAATCAGAAGCAGTTTTTTACCTTTGATCATCTCTGCTGCCCATCTTCATGCCTTTTCCTTGTTCTGCTTTCTCCCTTTTCTAGGATTACTAAAATTAATTTAGGGAAAATTCTGTTGAAATTGTAGACTAAATAAAGTGTTCTGAACCATCAAACACAGAAATCTTTGGAGCTTGTGTAAAGAATCCTTCACAATATCCTAATGTTTAAATTTAAACCAATCAGAAAGAAGGGGCAAAAAGGCAAAACAAACCCATTTGAAGTGAAAAAGCAGACAAAAAACACTCACTGCAACAGGGCTTTTGTTTTTCTGGTGGGATCTTCTGGTCTGAAGTTTTTATATACCTCTACTTCATGTTCTATAGAAAGCAGCTGGCTCTGGAGTTTGCTTCTGAAAGCTGGCAGGGTATCCCGGATATGATTGGTAAGTTGCTAAAAAGGAAATAAAAGTCTTTTTAAAAGATGAAAGCAGGAGCACAATTTCCTTCTGACTGCCAACCATATCAGCCATGACCTGTGCTAGTTTACCAGTGCTGTTCCTCTTGATCTCTGATTCAGTGGAGACTTTTAAAGAACAATTCAATATTCCTGGTGCACACAAAATTCCCTCATCCTCTCACTCACTGAGCCCCTGTTACTACACACCTGTTTAGTTACACCTGAAAAAGTTACACACATTACATGGGAAATTTAAAATTACCTCTCATCTCTCTGTGCTGATGCCACACTCCCATTTTGCTGCTTTTCTTAAGGGTGTTTCACAATTCCCTACATATTTGTTTAGTACAACAACTCCTTTATGCTACAGCCACAAGGCAATATGGGAAAGAAAGATATTCTGAGCACCCACAGCATGTTTTTACATATATATATAAATATGTGTTTTAATACGTTAGGACAGCACTGTCTATGACTTACCTGTGCCATAAATTTCTCAGGTATTGTACACATTCCTTAATTAAATGCAAACTGGAATTCTTCCACTATGCCCCAAACCCTCTCCCAAGCCCAGCCAGACAAGCTATACATTTAAACTGTCATACACCAAAAGATAAAAACTCAAGTTTAAAGTTGCTCAGCAGACTGACAGGCACAAAATCAAAAGCTGGCGTTTCCCTGGAGCACCACCTTGTGGATACAAAGAAACTGAAATATTACCTGAAACACATAGGTCTACAATATCTTGAGGACAGAACTTATATAGATCTTCCCACATATAACATTCTACACACAGTAAAAGTAAGAGAGTAACAGAAGATCAACAGTTCCTACTGAAGTAGGTAAATATTGAAAACAGCTCTCAAAAAAGTTAATAGCATATAAAGAGTTAGGACAGACAGGAGATTTGAAAGGTATGTGCAGCTTGTGTTTCAGTCTCAAAACAAAGACATATGGATTAAACTTTCAAGATGTAAAATAAGACAAAACATTCTAAACACAGAAAAAAGTGCAGGGTACAAGGAATTTCTTGCATCCTGATGAAGACTTTGGCTCTGAAGCACAAATAAACGGCATTAGTAGTCTTTTTGAGCAAGCCCAGAGCATTTCATAGCCTGGTTTTGCAGTTACAGCTGCAAAGTCACTGTAGCAAAAAATTAAGCAGACCAGCCATTAAGTTTTCTGCTTTAACCAGGAGCATTCCAGCTGCTGTCCAAAATGGACAAAGCCAAGCTGACCTGGTCTTTGTCTATTCCAGAGGAAAAGCTGCAATTTAACAGTGAGCTGGAAAAAAAAGTATCAAGTTTGACTTGTAAGAATACCAAAAACACTGGGCAACTGACAAGTTAAATGTAACAATTGAGGAATAGGATGGTATACTTCCAGGAAGGGAAACAAATCTTGGTTTTGATGTTTATCTTCAGTATTCTAAAGAAGAGGGAAGTGCAGAACTGCCAGTAAAAGTCAGAAACTATAACTCACAGCAAGCTTCTGTATCTACATGCAATATACAGCGTTATTTTTACCTTGTACAAATGAAAAACCCTGAAAGCAGAAAAGGATGAGTGAGGTTCAGAGACCAACTTCATTTTAATACGGTTTTTATATTGGCCCTATCATTACAAAGCTGCCTTTCACCACAAAGTTTTCAGGTCCTACCTGGTTTAGAACTTTCTGGAGATATGGTGTTCCCATCCGATCTGCCATGTGCCTGTAGGATGGGTGGGAAAGAAAGAATTTCCTTTCTGCTAGAAGAGCTGCTTTTATGTCCTTCTTCCCATCAATGTCTTTCTGGCTTCTGTTTACAACACCAATATAACCTAAAACAAGACAAAACCAATGAGTAAACTAATGCAGCTATTGCCTGAACCGCTGAATTAATCTTAAACAGAAGCAGACTGTCTCAGCTCAAACAAAACTTTCCAATTCAGGCATTTCAGATCATGTTTACAAGTAGAATAGTAACCTTAACACTGACTAATTGTTCATTCTGCTTACATATAGCAGATAGACTTCCTTTAGATCACCAATTCAAATAGAGAAATACCTGAAATTCTGGTGAAGCCTAAAGAAACCACTTCAAAAATAAACAAAAATCCAAAATAAATTTGAAATACACACACAGGTCTAGACAGATAAATGACATGACATTAACAAAATACGAAAAAAAACCTACTCATTTGCTGGACCAACATGTTCCATGGGAGGAGACAGTAGTCTCATCAATAAATTATAACTAGAATCAAAATTCTTGATATTATTAACAGAATGAGCAAATGTGGCAGTAGCTGACAGAACAGGGAAAATTTCTGACAAGGATCAAAACTGGTTTACAGTGAGCTCTGGTGTTTGCTTCTGTCATATACAAAGAAAAAAACCATTTTTTTTTGTTACAAGAAACCTGGCAGAGAAGAAAAATACTGGCTAATGACATGTGCTGGCATTACACTGCATATTCCAGAGGAAGCAAGGATTTTCCAGGTCCAGAAAGGATATTTTTAGCACAGCCACCTTTATGTTTGCTGAATAGATAACTGCAAAAGCAAGGAACACATCAAGTCCAGCTTAACCTTTGATTCATCTCAGGACTCCCAAACACCATCCTTCTCCAAAGCACTTTCTGGACTGCAAAGAGTAAAGGCAAGTGTACATTCTCACCTCTACGAAGAGGGAGGAGTTTGTTTTCTAGAACTTCTCTTGCATCTGTTCCTTCATCCATCAGATCCAATTTTGTGATTACACCGATGGTTCTAAGGCCTGACCAGAGTGGAAGCAGGAGGAAAAAGCTATTGAAGAATCATTTAGAGTCAGAAGAACAATTACACCTTACAATTATGATACAACATATCTGTGCCCTTCTCAAAGCTACCACACAATAACAGCTCCAACTCAAGTCATGATACGTCTGGAAAAGCAGGGAACATAATTGCCAGTGCTGAAATGTGTTCCTCAAAACTCCTTAACAAGGCTCAGCATCCCTACAATATGACTGTATAAAATTTATGATGTAAGTATCCAGAAATCCCATCAGCACCATCCCCCATTCTGCCCAGTACTACAAAAATTGATAGATAAGCACTGCTCCACTTGCTTATCAGAGATAGTGACAACATTTTTAAAATTCATTTACAGCAACATTACCCAAACAATACTGAGCTAACAAACAGTTGTATTGTGATGCTGAAGATCGTGTGAGAATGTAAATAGACATCTATATTACATATTATAAATTATAGAATTTCCCACAAGAATTGGTCTGATATTTTCAATTATGTTATTACATTTGAGAACAAAAAGTGGTGGCACTCAGTCCTGCTTACCCTGAGGGTCCACTTCCTTTGCCAGCTTCAGGGCATCTGAGTTGGCCAGGTCAGTGTTAGCTGGAGTCACAGCCAGGATCAGGCAGTTCTCTCTGGAGATGAACTGCATTATCATGTCTCTGATCTGCTGCTCAATATCTGGAGGCTGATCCCCCACTGGCACTTTAGTGATTCCCGGCAAATCAATAAGGGTCAGGCTTAAGACTACATGGACAACATGGATCATAAAACTGGTTAGAACACCACACATGACAAAGGGGTCAACACAGCTATGGCTGCACACAAGTTTTGGTCGCATAAAACCACACAGAACTACCTTTACAGGCAGATAAATATGTCAACAGTTGTCAACACTCCAAACAAAATGCCTGACAATCTGCAAAGACTTGTTTCCCCATTAGTTTTACATCTCTGGATTTATTAGTACTATTTAATGTTAATATTTAATATTTGAAATATTGCAACTGGTATAGAATAATACTTATATCAAATGTCCTTGAGGGCCCTGAGAGAAATTCACATGGCTTTCTGAGCTTTGTCCAACAACAGGAGCACAGGCAACAGACCACTCTCATTGCATCCTCCAAATAAACCAAAACAGTTGTTTGGATTTTTTTAAAATATATTGTTTCTCTGACCATGTTTTCACCTCCAATTAAGAAATGTCTCCAATTAAGAAATTCCCAAAAAACAATCAATAGCTACCCTAACTTATATAGCAAAACTGTGGTTAAGGGGCTTGGGGATATATTGTTGGTTTGGGGGGTTTTTTTGGCTTTTTTTTTGGTTGGTGTTTTTTTTTAATCTTTAATATCTTCAGAAAAGTCAGAAAGATGAAAAAATTAATCTATTAAGAAAACCTGGTTTGCTTTGGCATGATTTCCCTAGTAAGGGCCACAGTGGCAACTGGAGGCATCCTGGCTTGGGGTAAGCATCCCGCTACTGGGGTAACAGGGCATCCTTTAGACAAATGAGAAAAATGCAATTCCTAGGAAGGAAATACCAGAAGTGTAGTTGGAGTCTGGTTAATACTGGTTAATATAGACAGCTGTGGCTAAACTCAAAGATTGATCATAATAAAACAAAGCAAGAGAAATAGGTAGGAAATTTTCACTTTCTCCTGGAGTCAGCATGTTCAACAAACAAGCTTTGAGGCAGGGGATTTAGTTGAGCTTCTCTGCAGCTAGAAAAATCATGTGCCTCAGCCAAACACACCACTTTTGTCCTATATCAAAGACAAATCCAATGAAAAACATTTTCTCTAGATTGTCTTCATTAAGCTGGGCAGATGGCAACCAGAGGAACCAACTTTGATATATACAGGGGGCTTCACCAGAAAGCAACTTCAAACACTATTATAGTCTGATTATATTTTTAGTGACAGCAAACAATAAATTTTCAGTAAGGCAAGGAGACACAGAGACTTTCTAGATCAGGGAATTCCTCTGGAGAGTGCCAAAAAGAAGTTTTGTTACTAAGTCCCATTACTGGTCTATACTAACTCAGCCTCAAACCTTTTCCAGCCCAGATGAGGCAATAAGAACAGATACAAAAGGTGATGGCTACACAGACAGAGCTACATAATATGTTTACATGACATAAATGTAAAGTAGAATGATTTTACCTACCATGTGGAGAATATATTCTTAAATTAATAGGAACTGAAGAAATGCCTTTGTTCATTCCTGTTACTCTGTCTGTTTCTACTTCAATTTCCTGACGAACTTCATCAAAATCAGTAAATTTCTTCCCTTTGCAGTGTAGAAATTCAGCATACTCTGTCAAGAACACCAGTAACAGCTCTGTATTTCACAGGCTCATTGACTTGCACACCCACTTCCAAGCCCCCAGTGTTCTTCAGATGTGTGGGCACAAAAGTTGGTCATCATGGCTATCAGAAAAGCATTATTATGACTGCACATATGAAAACCAGCCCTCAACAAGAAAGGCTCAGTTAAAAGTCAAGTAGACTGGATATGATTTATTGCTCCTATCTTTAGCACATAATCTTCTGGAACAATTGAATCTTTCAATTAGATTACATTTACAGTAATAGAATAGGGAACAGATTAAGAATGAGACTGAGTTTTCATCTGATCTCATATGCCTGTAATACATCCTAAATGGAAAAGTAATTCAAATTCTGTACCAGGAAAGATTTTTAGCATTTCCTTCAAAAACTGACATCCCATTTTACACATGAATTTAGCAAAGGAATTCTGTAAATTTTTTCAAGTTCAAAATGAAAATAAGATCACTTAAAAACACTGTAATGTTTTTAACACAGCTTCTCATTTCCTAAAAGTGTCCTGTAGTAAAAATATGAATCATGTTTACAAGTTAGCAAAAGTGCCCATAGAAATAGCTGTGATTTTGCTGAAGTGGGACAATACAAACAATTCCAAAGCCTTTAATTTCATTCAAGTTGCTGGTTTACCTTAGAAGAGCATTGCCAAGGAATCAGAGACAGATAATTTGTTAAACCCAAACTTGACACTTAGTCCCTGGTTTGACTTTTGAATCCAAATAATGATACTAATTATTGCAACCTTTTTGGTTGCCTGCACAACCAAAAGCACATCCCGAGATTTTAAAACTGGAGTTTCTCCCTTCAAAGCAGAATACAAAGGTTTATCTACATGATGAGGCTGCCATCAGAAATGATGACATAAACAGTAATTCCAGACACCAGCTCACATCCTGTCCCCAGCAGGTCAGAGCTGTAGGACTGGGGAAAGGCTGAAAAGACTCGTGCATGTTCCAGTTCATTTCACTCTGCAATGGAGGCCTGATCCCAAAGCTCCCTTCAGAAGTTTCTTCCCTAGAAAATGTTACTTGGTAACAAGCCCAGATAGCCAGTGCAAAGAGCTTGCTTGGTACTCAAGGAACAGCAGCTGAAAACACCAAATGTGAGAATATGGATTAAAAGAGGACCTCATGTGTCAGTACTGAAGCCTGCTCCCCAGAGGTCACTTTGCTACTATTATTGACAGAGCTGTTAAAAAAGTAACAAATAGTCAAAACTACAATAAATAGTTAATGCAAACTGACAGAAAAAAGGACAGAGTGGAGACGAAAACATCAAATACCCACCTGTCTGTGCTACAATATCATAATCCCTCCAGATTCAGTGTGTGAGTAACAGGGAAACTCACCCTTGTTCAGACAAAAATACATCATTTATTTTAAAAACAAGAGAGCACCTAAAAATAAGCACCTTCTTTTATATCCTTTTTTCAGTTCCAGCAGCAAAATGATAATGAATGGGAGTTTTGTTTCATTATCTACTGTTTATTAAAAAAAACCCCAGGGAATATTCAAATATTCAAATATTTCAAGAAGAAAAACAACATGGTGCACAAAATAAAATATCTCAGTGTAGAATTTACATTTGTAAAATTTGTCATCTCAAGGCTGGCAAATAGATACCTAATGAAAGAAAGAGCTGACAAGTGGTTCATATTTTATCCCTCTTTTTCACGCACAGCTCCTGGCATAAAACATACACATTCTTCTTAGTTATTTTTTTCTCCCAGTGGATCACCAGATTTTCTCGAGAAATTATTTCTAAATCCAGTAATTAATAGTTGGTGCCCAGCTGTAATCAGTTGACTCGGTAGCCAAGGAAGGTTTTTCTCTTTTCCCCACTCTACACCCAGTAATAAATTCACTATCTGACAAGGCTTCAAAGCAATCCAAATAAAAATGTTTGCTGCTTTTTAGCTGGGTTCATGTTTATCAAATCTCCTTGCTCCTGGTGCCATCTGTGGTGCCAGCAGGGCTGAAGGAATGAACTCCAGGGTGGTTCCTAACCTGTGGTGCCACTCACAGCCTACAGAATAAGAATTCCAAGGGACAAGCAGAGCTTTGTTCTGCTCCTTTCAGCCCTCAGCCTGTCCTTGGCAGTGATGCCTTCAGCCAGGCTGGAGGAGCAAATGCTTTAATGCAATCTTCACTTTCCAGCTTTCATGCACAGAAGAACACTAGGAAAATGTTTTATTTATGTTTTTGTGGGAATGGACACAAAGCTAGGCAAGAAAAAGTGATCCTGCCTGACTTCTAGCTTTCAGACATGTATTTTTGGTATAAAACTGAAGTTACATTAAGAGAAAGAACAATTAGACACAAAATTAAAACAGTCCTTGCATGTAAAATAACTCTTTTTTTTTTTTTCCCTCAGACTCATTAAAAGCACCTTGGATAACATAAAATTAGAAGGCTAACAGAGCATAGTTCCTTCAGTGCATCCACAAGTGATTAATTATCTCTTCAGTTTTGATTAAATTAGACAAATCATACAAACGAGTGATATGGGATCACATCTTTTAAAATGGTCCTTATTTTTCCTGTCAGTTATAGCTCTGTATGCCTTTATTATTTAATCTAGCACAATGATAGATTGTTATGAGCACTAAACAGCAAATAGAGATTGCTATTCTCAAACTAAATTATATAAACACTTGAGATATTTCATAAATTTGTCTCTAAGCTAAAGAGAGCCAAGTGACAAGGATCAGCCCTTAGGAGTACATAAGGGTTGTTTTGGAAAACAACCCTGACCCACATCAGGCTGAGCCCAAGAGCTTATAAAGCCCAAAGATTTTACTCTGTACAGAATAATCTGTTACTAGGTCAGGAATTCGCCAGGATCAGAGACCTGGATTCAGAACTGCTTCTAAACTGATTTCAAGCAGAGCTGCTCCAAGTTGGTGGCAATATCCAGTGTAGAGTACTCAATAGGGATTGAAAGTGTTCCAAAAAGTGGTTCATTAAATTGTAGGCCTGTAGCAAACATTTTAAATATAGGAAGCACAGGAGGAGTATCTGCTATTACTGCACCCTCTATCTGCCCCTTGGGGAGATATCACTCGAGCAACAACACTTTTTACCTTCCATAAAGCCTCAGAACTCTTTCCAAAAGAGTGATTTCAAGAGGGTGTTTTAAAAACATGCAAAAAAAAACCATCATCAGCCAAAGTACTTCACCTTTTCTTTGATGATGGACAGCTTTTTCTGAACAAAGTAAATGCAGTTAAGTGAATCTGGACCATAGCAAATCATTCAATGGTTCTTCCTTGAAAAGAGAGGAATTATTCAAGAGCCCTTCGTCTATCCAATCTACAATCCCTCTTCTGCTTTGCCATTTCTCTAGCTTTTCTAACAAGCTGAAGATTAAATACTCAAAACTGAGTTATTCCACTGCTAACCTTCAAGCAGAAAGGCTATAAGAAATAGAAGTACCCTGGCATTTCCTGAAGCTAAAACAAAAAATCCTGGCAATGCAGAGAATTACAAGAATATCATAGCAGAAGATATTAAACATGGAAGACAGTGCAGATCTGCTAAAGTAACTACCAAAGATAGCAGGTCACACTCTTAGAAGCCAGTGAAATAGTTCATTAGAAGGGTAGACACATGTACCAGAGGAGGTAAAGCATTCTTTTGAATGCAATAATCTTCCACAACTTTGGAAGTTTTTGTTTGTAGAAGAAATTTCCCTCTGTTCTTTCAACCATTTCCTACAGATGATGCTTTCTGTAGTTCCAAGCCCTCACACAACACTCCTCCAGGCATTTTTTCCTAAATTTACAGAGGCAGAGCTCTCACCAGGTAGAGCTCTCTCCTTCTCAGGACTGAAGAAAACCAGAACTTTGTAAGACTGCATTTCTGTGCTGCCTCTTGTACAAAGTTTACTTCTGTATTTCACAACAGCATGACATCAATGAGCTTTGCTCTATCAGAGATTCACTGTGAGCACCAAGTTCTTTTCTGAAAACCACCCTTTTTCTCAAATACCAGCCTTTCAGTACAGCAAAATACCATATCCCAGCTAAATTGCTTCTTACTTTGGGAATATTTCTCTTCTTTTGCAAGCAATTTTAATTCCAATTCTGCCCACCAGTATCTTTCATATTCTTGCTTGTATTTGCCAAACACTAACTTGATAAACACACTCCATTCTGTCATCCTATCAGTAATACAAAATACTGAACATCACCTGGAGGGGTGTCCCACTAAACAGCTGTGAATCCATCTCACAGGAGTCCTTGCTAAATCATGTTTTCCAAGATATTTTCAAAAAAAGGAAGATAATCTAAAAATCTTTACCGTAGACAAGGTAAGATACCACCTCACCTTAATTTACAAGCCTGCTACCCTGTAATAAAAAAATGTATTGCACTGCTATGACAGGGTTAATTCCCTTGATGAGTTTGTGTTGGCTGCTGTTCATCTCAAATACCTTTCAGATTGTTAGCTAATAACTACTGACAGATTTCTTTCTCTTTAAAGTGAACTTTGATTCTTCTGTCACTTTCCTTTATTATCTTTATAAAGATAAGCATATATAAAACCATTTTTCAATCTTAATGAGGGGATTCCATCTTTCCTAATATCACTGAGCACCAATCTGGGACCAAGGAAACAAAAAGTTCAGGCAAACCCTGAACCCATTAATTTGTCCCAACATGAGCTGAAGCTCACATCCCATTTTGAGGGTCCTGATGGAAAAGTGGCTGAGCCCAGACCTCAGCAGTCACTGGGATGAGCTCAGATCACCCCTACAGACAGCAACAACTGGGAGATTTACAGGTACAAAGAACATCTGCAGTCTCTCTGACGCTACATAAGCTTAAATTCAGGTTTCAGACCAGCACTGTCTCTCTTCCAGGATGTCAGTACTGTTTGGGGGGTGAGCCTTTCCTTAGCTCAAAAAGGGGTCACCCATCATTACCATCTTTTCCTCCTGCTGGTGGCACTTTTTAGCTTTTGGGGTACACAGCTCAGTAGTTTTACTGATCTCTCCAGCATCCCTGTTCATCATCTGAATGAGAGTGGGATCCAGGAAATGGCAACCACTGTCTGCCTTTCCTCCCTCTAAAGTGCCCATTCTCTTTCCTGCTATTGGTACAGTGGCATTTTTCCAGTTTTTGTCCCTGGAGACCTCCAAATGCCTGCCATCTGATGAAGTCTCTAAGATCATTTGTGCCAGCTGAAATAACCAGTCTAAAGTCTTTTTACATTTCTTTTTCTGTTCGAGGATTGTTTCTGCCACCAGATGGCAACAGAAGATGGCAATGCATGAAGAGTAGTCTTGCAATACACGAAATTTGGATTAAAGCTCTACTACCTCAACAGAAAAGAGCATCTGCAAGACTTCAGAAAAAATCAGAATGTCTTTTGAACCTTATGATTTAATTTCCACTTAGTATTCTAATTAACAGAACTCAAACAAATGTGGATATTGTAAATATGACTCATTTATCTAACAAATGTCCACCTCAGCAAAGAATTTCAAAATCTGTTAATCTGCTGAAGCAAGAACAAAATCTGAAATTTTAACTGCTCCAAAAACAGTTATCAAAATAAGGAAAAAAGCTCATCTAGAGCCAGGATATTTAAGATGTAAATAACAAATACCAGGATTTATACAGCAGGCAATGGATTCTTAACAAAGAGAAGACCTACTACAAAGGCTTCACATATTTTTTGTTGGCACTGCTGTTCAAAAACAACGTACTACCTAATCTCTCAGAATCTAGTCATTATCTCACCTGCAGAGGCAGAAGAAAGCACAGCAAGAAGAACAGATTGCCTAAGGTTATACAGAATGTATGGCAGCAGAAAGAAAAAAATAAACCACAAACAAAACCCACAACAAAATGAACAACAAACAAAAAAACAACAGAAACACCAACCCATCTCTCAAGATCTCAGAAATTTCAAATCATTACCTTCTAAAGCTTACTCAGCAGCGCCACTTAAAATATCTATTAACCGTAACAAAAACTGCTGTGTTAGATAAAAAACCACCAAGCTAAGAACTATAATCAAAGTTGTGAAACAAAAACTTAGGAAGTTGAAGAAATAAGTTTTAATGTAAAAAATAAGGAGCACCAACTCAAAGGAAGAAAAACCCACCACCTCACAAGCACACGCGAAATTCTCATCCCTGGTCATCTGAGCACCAACACTTACATCTTAAAGACACACAATTTCTCATATTATCAAACCCAGAGAAAAATACTCAAAACTATTAAAGACTGACTTGTTACTTACAATATTTAATTAAAAACTTTGTATTTGTCTTCAGTATTTCAGCAGAGTACAAATTTGCATGAATGTGGCGTGCAAATGCCATAAAGCCATTTAGGAATTGTACTGGTATCACCTAAACATGTCAGTGACTAAAGGAGCCAACAGGTCACTGTGAAATAGCTTTGTTCAAACTACACAGAATTTTTAAAATAGGTATACAAAATTCGAAAAACCACCCCATATATACTCCACATCTCTCATGAGATGCATTTCTTACTATGGGATTGTTCAATGTTACCCCTGCAGGGGTAACAACTCTTTACCCAGATGTGCCAGATCTCTCAGATGCTGGAGGATCCCTGGTAACCCCTCCCAACCAATTCCTGCACCCTTCCATGCCATGTCTGATCTAATAATGGTTGGGCAAAGCTTTCTCTGATGTGTACAAATGCCTCCTCTGCTAATTTTCATCTCTCAGTGCAGTGACTCAAATGAAGCTTTAACCTCCTTTGTCAATCAAATTCACATTCCAAAACTATTCTCAGACACTTCCAAAATGTTGCTGAAGTATCTTGTAGTCATCTGTGCATACCTGCATAGAAAGTGCCCCCTCTCTCCCAAGGAATACTCCAAGATTAAGAACAGTTACTTTTAAGACTCAAGAAAAATCCTAGGATTAAAAATTAGTTTTGTTTACTACAGCAACAAAAAGCTGATACAGCCCTCTAATTATTCTGTAACATTTTGGATAATTATGGGCTTCATAGAAATCAGCCCAACATCTGCTTCCTGTAAAAGAACACTGTGCTTTTCTAAGCAGTTTTCTTTATTTTCTTTTCTTAAAATTAGTTCACAAAGATAAAGGTGACTTTAAAGATAAAGTTACTTGGAATTTCACCATCAAAAACAACAACAGTGGAACAAAGTTTAAAGAAAGTAACAAAATAATTAAAGCTTGCATTTTAAAGGTCTTGGCATTTAATCCCCAACAAGAACTACACAGCATTTCCCAAAGGGAGAAATAAACCTTAACATCCAGGAAACACAAAATTAGGCTGAAACTCAGTTTTCCTGAATTTTTCAAGTTTTTTGTTGTGTTATTTAAGCTATAATGAAGAACTAATTTTCAGCAGAGAAGCTACCTGTACAAAACCTAGCGGCCTACCTAAAGGCAGTAATACTTTGGGAACATAGTAATGAGGAAAGCCAGACAGAGAAAAACCCTAAATCAAGAGACAGCAATGATTTTACAAAAGAGGTCAACACAGAGCAGTCAAGGTAAGTTCAGGATGGGTGCCAATGAATAAGTATTTATCCACTTGAGGTCAGATATAACACAGGTCCCCTCAGTTCAGCCTTTTTGAAAGGATTCAAAAAGCTCAAAGCTTTTGTCTCTTCTGCTCTTGCATTGTGGCATGGATCTGGAAAAGTCAGATGAAGACTCTCCACAGCTAAGTCTTATTCATGCATTTCTGCATCATCTGTCACAGGCCAAAAGCCAGATCTGCAGAAAAGGCAAGAGTTCATTCCTCCAACTAAAATAAATGTTAATGTATACCATATATAAAGCACTATAAGTGTATGACACACTGGACAATCCCAAAATTTCCAAGCTGAGCATGCAGATATACTGAATTACACTCTTTTTCCTTTCTCTTCCACACTGTAAACACCATGGAAAATTTTATAGAGGCACTGAAAGTATGATGGCATTTTAAAAGCAATAATTCAGAAAACACCCTGAAGCCCAAGCAGACTGCAGTCTACCTTCCTGTTGAACAATTTGAAGACCTTCAGGAAAGAAATACGCACAAAAACTTAATTACATCTCACACACAGGGACAGACTAAAGTTTTACAGGCAGCTACAATTTTGGTTTTTCCCCAGTTTCATCATGGTACATAACTCAAAGACCATTTTTTGGTTTCAGTGCTGGTTTGGATGTTATTTCATTTCTTTTTTCACTGTTTTGAGCAGAAGCAAATAGCAAACCAGGGATTTTTGTTGCTTACATTGGTTTAGAAGTAACAACACCAAAGACTGGAATGATGGTGAACCATAACTGCTTTTAGCTATGCCAGGGAACTGAGCTACACCACAGCAGATCAAGTGCCCTGTGGAAGAGTACAGAGTGGTGAATTCTCATGAAAGATCTCAATATGTCCCGTAGCTCAGTGGTACACCCAAAAATATTTATATTTTTGACCAGACAAATACCAGAA
Organism: Haemorhous mexicanus; assembly: GCF_027477595.1. Classification (NCBI taxonomy): domain Eukaryota; kingdom Metazoa; phylum Chordata; class Aves; order Passeriformes; family Fringillidae; genus Haemorhous; species Haemorhous mexicanus. The sequence continues at coordinate 28,373,935 of NC_082349.1, forward strand.
CCCTTGTTTTCCCCCTAATCCACCTTCTGCTCTACTTAGTGCAGTGAGCCCAACCAAAAAAGACAAGTTCTGAAAACAGCCTGTGTGGAATCAAATCTGTGTGCACTGGAGCAGGAGCTAAAGGTAGAAGTGCAGCAATTTTGGTGTGTTAACTAATACAACTGCAAAGCTCATCAAGAAATGAATAAATCAAAGCTAATTTCCAAAGCATATTGCATGTAACGATGTGGATTCAATTCACCATGTGCTCCAGGATTTAGACATTACCATTTTCCCACAATGGGAAATGTGATGAGTTGGTCCTGAGCATACAATTTTGGAGCAGCAGCCCTTTGTTCCAGACAGTCTGGTGGCATCTTCCTTCACATTGCTCATGTCTTCTTAGAGAAGTTTTTTCTCCTGCTGAAGTACATCAGCACTTAGTCCAGGCATTGACCCAAAAAGAGGAAGAGATTACCTGTTTTAGCAGTGATGAGCTGCAGGACCAATGGTCGTCTTGTCACAATTCCAGAACCTCGTGGAAGAAAATCCCTAGAAACATTAAAAAATAGTTACTAGCCAGAAGCAATGTGCAGTTACATAAGATATTGGACTAATTTGGAACCTCCTCTGAATGAAAATTGAAAGGTGGTGTAGATAGATTTATAGCAAATACTCCTGTAATGTAGGGCTGTTAATTTTGGTTCAAGATAGTAGTCAGTCATTACATGAGACAAATGTGTATTTAAGCTCAATTACTGTCTCAGGGCATTCCCAAGCCTCTTCAAGACCATCACATATAACATCTCACTTTGCACAGTAACACTACATGAAGCCATGCCCAGATTTACCCAATGATTCTGTCATCACTGCACACTTAATCTGAAGAGGATCTGGACACAGGAATACACACCACACTAAAGCTCTGGACAAACCAAACTGGCAGCACTCTGCACTGATCTTTCACATACTCAACTTCTGCCAGTTCAAATTCCCAAATAACTTTTCCACCAACACATCTGCCCAAAAGTTTCTCAGTGAAGGCAGAACACTAAAGGTCCTGTGGGACAGAGGGAAAGAGTGTCCTTGGACCAGAAAGGAAACAAGAAAACGAACCTACCAGCTCTATCATATCATTATGCATGCCCATGGGCCTTTCCATGCCTCTAAAGACACGGAGACTCCTTATGCAACTGGAAAGAAACCCAAAGCAAAATAACACATTTTTCTCAGTGTCTTTCCCAGTTGCCAGATCTAGTAAACATTTAAAAACCATGAGATGAGATTCAGTAAGAGGCTTTGAAAAGCATTCTCTTCAAATAAGCATCTTCAGAGGAACAAAATTCAGGGGTAAACAGAGTTGCACAATGAGTGTAAGCTCATCAAAACCCCCTCATTTTTCCTGTCTCACAAGGGATGTTGAATCGCTTTCCTGCCTGCCTTAGCAGCACTGCTAACTCACCTCTCTGGCTCAGGTGAAAAGCAGTGCAGCAAAGGCTTAGGGCAGGAATTTTCAGTCCAAGGGCAGAGCTGATCTGGGTGACTCTTGTTATACACCTGAGTGCCTGTACAAAGGTGAGGCAGGAATGTGCAGTGTCTTTGGGAGGGATGGGGAAAAGGACATGAGCCAAAGGAACAAAGCACAGCCCTGACAGCCCTTTAGACACAACTGCTCAGACAGGTCTGCTCCAGCCACTTGGGAAATCACCTCCTGCCTATAACAACCACTGAGGATCTTCACACTGACCTTGCACTACTTAATGGAAGCCTGACTTTCACAGCTTCTTTAAAGGCCACACACAAACCTGTGTGGTTTAAAACAGGCCTTGAGGGTACATCTATGAAAAATAAACCACCCAAATATCCAGAATATCATTTGTGCAAGTCAGAGGATGTTAGGTCTGAGCAGTCCCAGGCCAAGACAGGCTCAGGAACACAAAAGTGAACCTCTTTCCACAAGCACCAACAAGGTGACAAAGCTGCAGCAGAGAAGAAAAACAGCAACTCTACCTGTGATAGGAGACCTGAAGGATTCCTTCCTAACATCTAGACATAAAAAAAAAATAAAAATAACATATGCAAGCAGTTCTAGGGCTCTGAGGAACAAGACCACCAGTCCCGTGCCCCACACCACTTTAGAACCCCCCCAGCATTTTGAATGAAACAGTGTTAATTTGTAGCTAAATTATGTTTCCCTTTCTCAGTACCTGTTAATGTGTGCTTACTGTGGGATTAGTCTGCAAACCAAAGCACACCAGAAAGGGGAGGCTGTTCAAACACAAGCTCACTCTCATTAACTTCCCTACTCAAACTCAGACCCGCAGGCAGAAGTACAATTAATTAGGAATTCAAGTAATTTCTAAAGCAAAGATACTGCAAAAACATCAGGTGTACTGATTTAAATCTGCTGTGATGCTTTATAACACTTGAGACAGCAACAGCATAGAGGAATTAGCTTAGACAGATGCCAAAGGCCTTCAGATAGGTCTCTATCATAACTTCAGTATCTACTAATGGAGAGAAAGCTGCCCCTCAATGAACATCTACTGCTATTTTCTCATGGGGAAACAGAAAATAGTAACGGGAACATGGTCATACTTCATGCACTGAAAAGAAGGAAGCCAGAAGGCAGCAAATTGAGATTACAGTTTCATACATTGGTTTTCAAGCACTTAGTATCTGTTTTTAAAAAATATATATAATCCCCCCCCTCCACCCCCCATCAAGAAGCTAAAATGAATTGCCACTCAGGACATAATGGTCACCTAAACCAGTGTCCTCTACAGCACCACAGGAGACAAGAAAATCCTTTGGGAAGTCAAAGGCTGAAAAGATTTATTGATTTTCTACTTCAGACTGAGCACATTCAGCGATAAAGAACACTGCATTCATGCAGCTCCCCGTGTACACAATGCTCACCTTTCTTCAACAGCAAAATTACAAAGAAAGGTTAAGACAACAATTTTTCTTCAGAACATGCTCTTAATATGCCCAAAAGTGATGGCACTCTTTACCCCTGTCCAATGAGCTGAACTATTTTCTGTTCAAGCAAACATCAGCAGAGAGAGGTTCCTGCTTGATGAGAGGGAGAGCTGTGTTGATCACATAACCAACTCAACAGTGCAGCAGCAGGACAAAAAACTTCTGCTACAAATGCACATTTTGAAGAGGGAAGAAGTCAAAGAATGAGGGTAATGGGCTTCACAGGGAGAGTTCAGAAGAAAATTCTCCCCCATCATTTAAGCACTGAATGGGTGTTTTACCTCTCTGAAAGAGACACTGACGTCAATCTGCCCACAGGGATAGGTTTTTTTTAACATTTGAAATTTCAGCTACAAGGCAATGACACCCGTGTGCATTCTCTGTACAGCTCAAATCAGAGGTTACAAATAAATACATAAACTCTACTTACAGAAAAAAAAAAAGGCAATTTTTTAAACACACACAGAAATCTAAGTCAAATCTGAAACATAGCTTGCACATCTTTAGGAAAAGCAACGTAGTACCACACAGCAGGGAATCAGATTAAATGCTGCACAACTGCTTCTGCAGAAATGCCTACTCTGACATCCACAGGACAGGACGCAGCTCCTCTTCCCCTTGGTACAGAAAGCATTCTCTAAAGGGTTTGTTAGGGGTGCTGAATGAAACAGCTCTGTATTAGAAATGGTCCCACAACTTATACAAGTAACAGCAGCAAGAAATACAACAGGAGTGAACAGAGCCAAGTCTCAAAGGCTCCTTCTGACCAAAAGGACAATGCCCTTCCAGGCCCTGATGGCACACCCCAACATTCTTCTAAGGACAGACTTGAGACATCTGCTATCCACACCTTTTGGTTAGCACGTACACATCTGTTCAGTGAAAGATGGGATAAAAAATTCACATCAGAGTTGAAGAAGCTGCAAAGAAATCCATCTAGGAAAATATTCATGCCTGAGAATTTGTGCTCAAAGACACCAACAAGGGGGAGAAAAGGCTGTTTCCTGGGGTGGGGGCAGTGAGTCTGGGACCACCTGTGTGCACAACTCCAGGGCCACTTAACAATGAGGAGGTGCAGGAAAGAAGAAATACATTGGGAATGAAAGCCCTGCTCCTTTAAGAGACATTCATCCTGCATTAAGATTCCAACTACTTTTACATCTTCACTCTCAGAGCATTCTCAGCACAAAGCACAGAGCTGACAGCAGCTGTACCAGCTCAGCAGCAGTGACAGGACAGCCCATCAGCAAGGCCTGGCCAGGGCTGAATTTATCAAATGCAAAGAGGAGGCAAACAGCCAGATCTGCCAGGACGGCCCTTCAGGATCTTGTCAATCTTAGAATGCACTCTGTTGTTAGAATATTGTTAAATACTTTCAAGAACAAAATATTTTCAGGACTAAAAAAATTTTATCCTATAAAATTACTCATGTCTTTCCATTTATTAATTTAATTTAATTTATTTTAATTTAATATTATTTATAATACTATATATTATTGCATAACAAAAGCTGTGTTGTCTTCTCAAGCACTGCTCATTTCCAGTATCAGAGATCTGGACAAGTGTATCTACTAAGTTTGGTGTCTACTGTTTGTTTAATGCATAAAGGAACATAGAGCAGCTTGAATTTGACTTGCTAAAAGCCAGGTCTCAAACTTACACCACAGGATGGTTAAACAAGTTGGCCATAGCAACACTTCAGCAGTTTATGATAACAAGCCAGTTTGGGCTTTAAGGTGAAAAAGTAATTAGAATACTCATTCATTGAAGAGCCTCATGGAAGAGATGGAAATTTCAGGAAGGGCAGAAACTGCAGGGAAATGCTGAAAAGCAAACTAGACAGGGGCTCCTCAGTGAGGTGGTCTCATCATAATGCAGGACTGCAGCTTACACAGGAAAACACATCAAACAAATAAACATAATGTGTTTCAGGGAGATTTCCAGGGAAAGTCTCCATTTAGGAGATCTTTAGCACACTAACAGTATTTATTATGCTTTAAAAAAAAAGACAAGACAAAATAAAACAGAAGAATCCCCAGTTTGTGTGAAATGTGATGATGCATCACTGTTTAAAACTTATTGTAGTTTCAAAAGAAAAACTTACATTTGCTTTTCTTTGGTCAGTATCACACAGGATAAATGGCAACTAATTTACATCAATACCAATATAATTAATTTATACAATACGTAGGGGGAATCCAGGAAATCAAATAACCGAGAAAAAAGTCAATGATTACACAGTAACTGCATTAATTAAAGAGCTACGAACAATTCTAATTGATAGTGATGAATTGTTAAAAAAATCAGAATTGCCTCCAAAGAAAAAGCCTCCACATTTCTCACAAAGCACAGAAACGTGCCAGGCTCAGGACAAGAGCCTGAGTTCTCTTACAAGAAGCAGAAATGACCCATCTCTTTCATTGTGCCAGACAGCATCATCAATGGCACAAGAGCTCTCCCACTAACACAAAGTCCATCCCAAGACCCTAAACCACTCCCAAATGCAGAAAGGCCCTGATTCATCAGCAGCTAATAAAACAACAGTGCATTGGTAACACTCCCCACAGGCTTTTATTCACAAGTTTTGCCAAGGAATGCAACACAGCTTTAATTGCATAGGAAGCACTTGTGCCCAAAGTCAAAAGTTTTCCCAGGCCTTTTTCCAGCAGTGTTTATTGTTTTACACAACTCCAGCCTGGCACACCAGGAGCACCTCTGGCCCATATTAGCAGCTGAATGACCATGCCTTGTGCAAGAGACCATACAGTTTCACAGGAACACTGACACATGTCCATACAGCATCTCCAAGTGCTGTGGAAAACACACAGAGGTACTCAAAAAGCTTTCATTTTTCTTCCATTTCTCATAGTTAGCCTCAAAGCAAAGTGCTGAAAAGCTCCAGAAACAGGAAAAAGCATGGTCCAATGTAAGCCTGAGGATGGGAGGCATTAAACATTTCTAACTACTTTCATCAGGTTTTAAAAACCCATAAACCACACTCAGGTAACTTGCAACTGGAGAACTCTTAATGCTAAAAATACACATCTGCAGACCTATTTTGCAGATGTGCTCATTCTATCTCACCTGCTCCTGTGCTCACCAACTCCACCAAAGGATCCAGCAGCAGATCTTTCACTCACTCGCTTTTAATTCATTACAAAGCAAGGTATGTCCAAGAGATAGGAAATGTACTTTGCATTTACACAGAGGACTTCCTAGGAATTATGTCCATGAGGTTTGTCATCACCAGCACAAGACACACTACCCTTCAAGTGCCAGTACAAAGATAACCCCAGGACACATTCTCAAGAAGGCTCAAAAGGCACTGCCTCAGGTGTGCGTTGCTGTTCTCAACCCTGTGCCTTTTTAATTCAGTAACACAGTAGTGTTTCTACAGGACACTGAAATTGGGCCATGTATGTTGTTCCTCCTCAGCTCCAAGTGCAGAGACCAGTTCTCATTGTCAGTCGTCACTTGATCCCTCATCTCCTTTCATTAGTTACAGAAGAGTAAATGGGTTTATGTTTGGCACAATGTCTGTCAATCAAGGTCTCCCACAGCTTTGTTCAATGGCCTAGCATAACGGGCCTTACAGGAAGATGTACAAGACAATTAATCTGCTTTATTGCAGACCATGATACCTATCTTAATTAGGCCTACCAGGCATGCTAAATGCATTTTAGAGCCTGTGGATTTTTAGTGATCTCAGATGTATCAGCTCCTGAAGCTCTATACTGATCTTTGCAGTGTTTTTTGGAAACCACACAGCATAGATGGCTGGTGCTTAGATCATGTTTCGTCTCAGTTTGCAGCAACCATTCTTTCAAGGCAAATCTTCCTTCTACTGACAGATAGTTTTAATTATCCAGCTCAATCAAGCACAGTAACTACACATTCAGCCCATGCAGTGTGTACAGGGCTTTAGGGGCAAATAAACAGAGTATCCAGACACCTTATTGCTGTCAACTCCTCCTCCTCTCAAGCAGGGTACATAAACTTGGTGGTTTTGAGAAGCCATTTTCCAATCCATCAATGTCTTTCACCACCACTGCTGAACTACTGGACCTCAACAGAAAAGCAGACACCCCAATTATCCTATCCATCACTTTCAAGTAAGAACACAGCTTGAATTAAGAAAAATAAAAAAATAGAGCATTGAAAATCTTTCACAGCACTAGAGCTAGCAGCCTAAAATATCTCTTTGGGTCCCTTTTCCCTCCACTCCTTTATGGAATTGAGACCAACTAAAAAAAAAACCCAGAAGGCAATGTTAAAAAAAAAAAGTCTACTCAAAAAGACCTAGCTGTGGGAATATGAGAGTGTTGATTCTAAATGTGACAAAAAAAAGTATTTTTGAAAAGCCCTTGAAAAACTGGCAAGGGATTCCAGTCACACTAACTGAGGACCTCCATTAACAAGTATGTTCAATGCCAGTGCTTAGGCACCACTCAGGTGAGAAAGCAAAGCTTGAGATTTCCTCTTCATGCAGAAGACTGGGGAGAGAGCAGGCTCAGAAATCCCTGCCATTGTACTTCTCTTGGATCTGGAAGATGCTTGCTGTAAGCAGTAGCAGCATTTTTGCCCAACAAGATGACAGAAGTTATTCATCTCCCCCATTAGACATCATAGGGCTATGAGAAAATCAGTGCCAAAAATTACTCTGGTCCTAATGGTAAAGTCTTCCATTAAACAAAATTGGAATTAACAGGTTCTCCAAAGTAGGGGACATTTGAACTCAAGTCTAGGAAGGCACATACCTTCTTAGACCAATCTAATGCTGTATTTTGACAGCAGTGACAGTACCCCACATCACATTTCCACACAGAAAAAGGCAGGACTGTTCACTGGCTCATCAAAAGAAAATGCACTCCCTAGGATTCAAGAAAATGTCTTTCACATGATAGAAAGTTTTTTAATCTCAGCAATGCTTACAGGACTGCAAACTTGCCATACACAGGCATGAGAACCTGCCAGGCAAAAGCCCAGGGTGTGAGATGAAGAGTGCTCTGTTTGCAGTGCCTGTGCTGTGCTGGGCTCGCTGGCTGAACAGAGGGGGAAGCTGCCAATGTGCAGGCTCGTGGGCAAGGCACGGTATGCACGATGCATCTGTCCTCCCTGGCAGGCAGCCAGCCCTCTGCTGCATCATCCTCCTTCCATGGGTGAAAATGCCCTTTTTCCTCTGTCCCTTTTAAGATTTTACAAAAGCTTCTGCTATTTCCTGCCCAACGGTGCTCTCTGTCAATTCCAAGCGGTGGTGGAAGGGGGAGAAAGGAAGCACAAAACACAAAGGAAGCCCAACAATTCCCAGAATTTTGGTGTCAAAAAGAATAAAGGAGACTTTGCAGAACAACTTATTCTCCCTAATCAGATAAGTTTGCTTTAAAGAAAAGGACTCATTTGCATAGGATGTTGGTGCATAAAAGCCCATCCATTCTCAGGATGAATACTAATGCAGCAAGATTCTGTATCTCAACACAAGAAACAAACAACAAAAATTCTTTACTCACTTTAAATTGTTGTCAGTGCTCTAAATAGACCTTGGCTGTTCGGGTTTTTTTTTTTTCAATCGCTTCCAGCTGCCAAATGCAATTAACAATGTTTCTTCAGAAAGATTTGAGTAAGAAGTTTTCCTCCATAATATAATCAGAGATAAAAATATGACTGCAAGGATCAGAAGGAAAACAACATGTCCCAACAAACCAGGGATATCAGCTACATGAAGCTAATTACTACAGAAATACTTGCATTTAGCAAATAATTCACCTCTTGATACTCTGTCAAGACAAATCTTTTAGATATCGTGAATTCCAAAAACCCAGAAAAAACAATCTGCTGCTCTTCCTCCCAAATCCCACTGTCCTGAGCTGGGATCTATCAATACAGACTTTTTAAACAGCAGCACAGTATACAGTCAGCTGTGACACAAAATTCAAGGACTTTTCAGAAGCATTGTGAAAATACATTTCTCTTTTGCAGCAGACTGTACAATTATCTTTTTTGATACATTTTTGATATATGTTTTGGTACAGTACAAGCCATTTCAGATAATTTTGCAAAGCTGGAATGTAACTGGATTCAATTCCTGTACTCCCTCTGGAATATATACACAGTGGGAACTGCAGTATAAAGAGCATGAATTTATTGACAGGAAGACAGCTACAGAAGGAAGGGGGAAAGGAGATTGTTTCCAAAACAAGTGATCCAAGTTTCTCAAATAGCTTCTCTTCTCCAGCCATTTTATCCTTTTCTACCTGCCCATTTATCCTTCTCTGAGCCTGTGATATGTGCAGATTAATACATTGTCCAGGACAATGTAAAGTCTGTTTAGCTCAACAGTGAAATTTAATACCAGCCATGATCTCCCATCTCTCTGCTCACCAGAAAATTAATTATTACCCCAAGAAAAACTTATATTAGAAGTCTGACCCAAAGAGTGTTTTCTGCTGCTACTTCCCAGAACACTACCAAAATCATTCAGCTGCAGATCTCAGCCCAGACTCCTGAGCTTCTCAGCCTCTTTCCCAGATCTGACAGACATTGAGGATCTTCTGCCAACGTTTGTTTAGCACCTGAACAAATAAGCAGGTGAGCACACAAGGGCACAACACTGTCTCTGATGGATTATGCCAAAATATCTTCAGCAGCTTCCAGCTTGGCTGATGAGCAGGGCTGGAAGAGATCCCAGTTGCCCCCTGACATGCAGCAGAGAGTAGAGATGTCTCCCAGTGGTTCTCATCCTTGCCATGCAGAGCCCAGGTGAGTTACACACAGGCAGCTTCAGAGCATCCTGTAAAGCTGAGCACCACTGAATGTGCACGGTTTAGGCACCTGCAGTGCACAGAGTAAACAAGGGGCCAAGTGCCCAAGGTTACTCTGGCTTTGATGATCTCATCTGTGAGGGCTGAAATCTGTATTACAGCAGAGTGCATCTCCTGCACACTTGAACAAAGAAATCAGGTACTGAATTAAAAGTCTAACTTCAACACACAAATTATAAAAGCTGACATTATCAGGAGACACTTGGGTTGAAAACCTCTCTTATCTCCAGCTACAGTCTCCTTTACATCCCAGAGGCTATCACAGACAACAGTGCTTGGCAGCACATCAAAGCCCAGCACCCAGTTAAATGGGATTTTGCTCCTCTCTAGTTCAATAATGCTGCCTTGTTCATCTCCATGCAACTTACTGAAGAAAAGGATGCAAGGTCACAGTTAAATAATGCTCATTTCCTGCTCTCAGCATATTTACACTGCAGGTTTACACTGCAGACACACAGCATTAAAGGGATTCTCAGTAGGCCGTTACACACGAGCACAGCAAATAGGAAATTCACAGACTTCTATATTTACTGTTGATGTTTAAACCCCCACCAAAACAGTAATAAAAATCTAAACACCAGAAAAAGCTAAAAAGTCTCTCCCCCTCAAGCCTGCAATCTAGGCAGTTTTGAGAAACCCATAAATACTTGGAGGAGCATCATCAATTTGCTCAGTGATCAACTGAGGGAAGGCAAACCACAACTATGATCTCTCTCTCAATGACTAAGCTATTACTGGTGCCTTTTTGGGACGAGCAAACACTGGCACATCTCAGCTGTGCAAAGCAGAATCCAAGGGTCAGTTTTGGTTCCACACAAATCTAAATCAGCCATCACTCAAACAAGAGAAATGCAAAACAGCAAGTTTTAGACAAAAATCACAGTTATCCCACACTGATTTTAAGATATGCTACCATCTTCCTTTACAGGTAGAAGCAAGTTAAAAATAAAGGAATAGAAATCTATATTCTACATATAGGTAAGGCATGTGTGGATACGCATGCAGGTAATATTTAAAAAGCTGTTTGAGGTCACACAGTAAAGAGTGGCAGAGAGCAGTGTCCACACTTCCATGTCTGTGCTGCAATCCATGGCAGCATCACTCCCGATGTTTACTGGTGAATGTCCAAACAATCCCATTGCTAACATCTATTTATCTAAACTGGAAATCCTTGTTTGCTATTTCATCTACACAGGAAAGTGACATAAGCTTGAAACATCAGCAGCAATGCCCATCAAGAAACAGCAAGACAACAAATGTGTTGGTTATTTGTTGATTTCAACACTACAAAATCCCAAGTGTGGGCTCCTTCCTGAAGGCAGTGAGTAACAGGATTTATAATATTATACAAGAGTCTAGAGAGTCAGACAATCTATGAAACTTTCAGAAGTGCCTCTATATTAAAAACCAGGGAAGTCTGGATAAAGTGAAGTAGGTTCCTTTGTGTGGCAGCAGCTCTCTGGCCACAGAGAGCAGGCACAGACTTTCCCAGATATTTTCCTGGGGAAGGCTGTGAGAAGCTCAGAGAAAAGAATGAGAAACAAATCTTATCTCCATTTGCTGCCCCTGTTCTTGTGCACATGTGGAATGTGTTATGGAGATTTGTTTACCAAAGGGTGATTTTTTAATTGGACACTGGATGGTGTTTTGGATGGATTGATCAGTTAGGTCAGAGCTGTCTCAGACTGTCTGTAAGGGTTACAAGCTTCTTAATAAGTATAGTATAATATATGATACAGAGAATAGAGCAACTGATCAGCCTTCAGCAATCATGGAGTCAATGCTAATTATTACCTGGCAGGGAGCCTGCAGCGACATCTATGGTCTGAAAAAAAGAAAAAACCCAACTCACAAGCCTCTCCTGAGATGACTGCCCTCCTTTAAAAACGATCAGAGGAGTGCAGTCACTCCCTGTAGTACCTTGATAGATTGAACTCCCACTAACAACTGCCACTGAATCTGCAGCACTGATTTCTCACAAGGCACTCGAGACCAGACTTGGGGTTTTTTTAACATTGCTTTTTGCAGGGTTTTGAAGTTTTTCTGAAGTCTAGAGCACAGACTTCAAATACTACACTTGTGTAGTAAATGCTACGATACCCTGGTCGTACACAGCATGCTGAAGTTGTAGTAAATATATTCTCACAGGTACACTTCACAAAAGTGAAGTGTTACTTACTGATTTAGCATCTCTGAACTGCCTGATATGCTGAACTTCAATGCCACAGTAAAGGTCAGAGCTGCATACACTGTGCCTGCCTCATGACAGAGTACAGCTTTTCTTAATTGGCAAAACATACATGCCAAAAATAAAAGAGACAAATCCTCAAAGCAGTTTTAGAGGAAAAAATTAGATGTGGGGTGGTGCTGAAAATACAGCATATTTGTTTGCATGTCTATTTTTTAATACACATTTCCTTTACTTTGTATATATCAATTCTCAAGACTTGAAGGAAATTTAAGGTGACAATTGAGTTACATTTAAGGACAAAACCAGGCCATCTGTACCCCATCTAAAGAGCCAGCTTGTTCTTCAATGTATAAATGCAAACCTTATTCAGGGAAGAAACCCAAATGAGCCACTGTCTCATTTGCTGCTGTTTCTAATAAATGAAATACCCGGAACATCCATGCTTTCGTTGCCCCAGAGTATTTTGATAACTAGGCTAATATACTCAATAGTGTACTCCAAGCTGTACTATGTCTTAATTAGTCAGGAAAAGGAGTGGCTGACTCTCATTTCCAGAAGATCCTTAAGATTAAAAAAGAGTACACAGCACCACATCTCAGTTTGTATTCAGCTTCACTGCTTAGCTTTTTCCTGCCTGTTTCACAAAAGAGGAGATTTTCTGTCAAAAAGTTTTTCTGTCAATGCCTAGTAACTAAAAGAATAAAATACCTGCACCAACCTTAATACATCTCCCCCAGGAAGCATCAATCTAAATGTGTCTACATTATTCAGAGAAATTTTCTGCTCTGGCAGCCAGAGTTAAAGTCCCTTCTCTTCTCCTAATGACTCAACGCAGTCTTTTCACAACCGCCATCTCAAGCAGAACAGAATGAACTGAGCACACGAGGAACAGTAATTTCAAAAAGAAATAATCACTACATATGTCATAATAAATAGCTCTACTTACATGGCCTTAAGATTGTCAAAAGCTCCTCAGATCAAAAAGCTGTAAAGCTGAATTACACAATCAGACCTTGGGCTCTTAAAATGAAAGTGCCTGTTTCATGATGACTGACAGGCTTACAATCAGGAGTTCACATCTCTTATAAAACAATTATTTGGCCTCATGCAGTTTGTATTATATTAAGCAGGAAGGGAAGCGAAGAGCTTTCAAGTTGGAAACCTAATTATTAATTTCTTGCTATTTTTAAGAGTAAAACAAGGTTCTGATTTCTGCAGAAGGAGGCCCTGACATGGTAGCTTGCTGTCTGTGCCTTCAGTTATCTGAAAAACCCATTTGGCTGAATGATGAAATAATAGATGAAATAATAGAAAGTGCCTTCTCTCCAAATACAGTTTACAGGGATTGCTTCCTGCCAGTAGTTTTCTTTTAAGTAACCTAATTATTATCAAAAGCCAGTTTGAAAAGCACAAACAACGTACAGACTCCTGGCCCTAAACTTCTCAAGAGCACAGCAATAAGAGGCCAAGTGCCTCTCCCACTGACAATCTGCTGGCATTTGTTGTTTGACTTTCCTTTGTGCTTTTGAATCACTCTCCAACCAACCCCTACCAGAAGGCTGCATCAAATTCTTTGCTTCAATGCTGGCTCAACATTTTCTGGGCACATTCACTCCTGTTACAAAGTGAAGCAGAAGGAGGTGGGAAGAACATTTGCTCTTCAGACAACTTCATTTCCTCAAACACACACCATGAGCTCCAGCTATGAACACATGAAGGGCTAACCCATAAATGGAAATGACTGCTGTCCTCAGGTGCTCTCCAGAATCTCTGTTTGTATCTAAATGTAACCAGAATCCTGAGAGAAAAACCTTTACACACAGTCCTTGACTACCAAAAGAAACTGTCTCCCTGCACACAGAGGAGCAGTACACAAAGAGGAAACTCTCCACATTCCTCAGGGGATGCTAATCCAAATAGCAACAGCAATGGACAATTTGGGAGATTTGACACATGGATTCCAGCTTGGCTCAAAGCCAGCCTACAACAAGACAAGTAGTTCTGGGTGTCCCACAATTCCTGCAGAACCCATCCTCACTCACCACCACCATCTATGCAAAACACATGTGAGCTAATCCCAACATATTCCCTGCCTGCTGCTAGTCATTAAGGATCCTGTGTGCACCTGAACAGGCCTTGCTGCTACCCTGGAGGCAGTGATGGGATGTGTGTCACTCATTCAGCAGGACCTGGCTCCCACTCCCAGGCCACCTGCAGCCCACACAACTGTGGCACACCAGATTCCTCACAACTCTTCTGAAAAGTGATGGCAGTGCATAAACGAGGCAGTGGATAACCCTGCACAGCCCAACACACTTCCTAGGAGCCATAAAGAAGCTCTAACTCTTGATACCACCTGCAAGTCAGAAAACAGTTTCTACTGTCCAAGTGCAAAAAAAAAGTAATCTTTGCACAGCCAGAGGTCTTGTGGAAGACTGAAACACCCACACTGCTATAGTGGCTACAGATTGCAGGGAACAATAACCTGATCCTAGAGTTAAAAACACCTTGCCAACCTTACCACAGCTCCACTGACAATACATGTTAACAACCAGCAGCATGGTTGTAGCAACACCCATGGAGGATATTGTGCCTTCCTCAGACCAATTACAGTTACTCCTGAAGAAAAGAGAGCTTCAAAATCTGAAGGCAAAGAGCACAAAATCTACTAATGATAATGACTCATGTGGTAAAAAACAAACAAACAAACAAACCAAAACAAAACAAAACAAAAACCCACCCCAAAATGAAACCAACAAAACACAAAAAAAAACCCCTACAACCACAAAACAACCCAAACCAAAAAACTAAACAAAAGCCATGAGAACTAATGGTCAAACTTCAGAGCAGCACAAGGATTGTTTTATTTTCATGTCAATTTCAAAGCCGTGCTACTATTAGTTAAAGCTGGCTCTGTGGTTGCCAGAGGTCATGCAATATACCAGTAACAAAGAGAAATGAGGGCAGCATGGCTCTGCAGGGAGATTTTCTACCTCTACAAGCCATATTAAGACAGACGTGGATGAAACAAACTTGTCTGCAGAGAGCAGCTGCATTATCCCATAAAAACAGGAATATCCTATGGCTTACTAAAAAGAGACACAGGCCATTTGTCTGCTGATATAACAAGCAAAATCCTCTTCTGAGCTCATGGATATTTATTAATCTGGTTCTGAGGGTTCACAACCAAGTTTTCACAGCTTAGCCAGGGTACATCTGCTGACCACACATAGTCTGGAGGAAAGGCACGAGCAAAATATCCCTGCTCAAGTCTTGTGGAATAGGTTTGAAACAATGCAGTTTAATGTCATTTTTGCAACAGGCTCTAAGGTTGCAAGTAGGGAGGTACTACAGACCAGTTCATGCTGAATCTTGAGAAGTTACTGCATAAAACAACAATGTGGAACTCTGAAACCAGGCTGAAAGAATCCAAATTCCAAATCCCATGTGACAGAGACATTCTGGTGCTTCATAGCAGCCTGTAATCTCTTCTCTGAAGAGATTGTCTTGAAGTGTCTGCAGGCTGCACAGCGAATAACTACACGAGTAAAAAAAGTTACTGCCCTTAGCTTTCCTTCCTAATTCCTCCTAGAAGTGCCCACACCTCACTCATGCAGCTGGTTCCAGCCTTTTGGCCAAACAGACCAGATCAGCACAAACTGCTCGTTTTCACCTTTTGCTCCAGCCAGGCACATCCGGGCGGCTCAAAAGAACAGCTCCACCTGCGGATCAGATGGAGCAGATCCCTCGGGCAGCCGAGCGGTGACGAGCATCTGGGAGCAGCATGATGTTCCACCGGCACAGCTGGATCCAGAGACCGACATCAGCCCACCTCACTCAGCCCCGACCCCAGGGACTAAAATAGCCTCACTGACAAGAAAAATGAAGGTGCTTTTTCCCCTCAGCACATGTGCTTTGCACAGCTTTGTGGACACGTAGCTCAAAAAATCAGAAAGTTACCAAAATACTTTTTAAGGACTTGTTTAAAGAGCACAGTAATAATTTGATAGCCAATTGTGCTTTCTGAGGATCTCATTTATGTTTTTCCAAACTCAAGAGAATTGCCAGTACTGTCAACACCAGTAGCTAGCTACAGTCTTCAAGGAGAAAGAAGAGGAAGAACTGACATTTAACACAGTCAGTTCTGAAGGAGAGATGAAGAACCACTATACAGTATTTTTGTACCGGGTATCAAGAGCTATTGCAGCCTAGCACACGGCCAGGTTGTGGAGTGTCACGGCCTTTAATATTACCTTCGGTGAAGATCTCTGCACATCAAAGACCCCAGTCACCGACACACAACAGTATTTCGACCCTATAATCCGAATCCTGTCTAGAATCGCAGCTCAGCTGCGGGAGCATCACCTCCCTCCGGGAGCCCGCAGCTATTTGAGGAAAACGCAGCAAGAACTTCATCAAACAGCACGTGAAGCCCGTGTTTACCTCGGGACGTCTCCATTGGCACAGCCTGGCCGTCAAAAAGCGCCGCCTGAATCGTGAGGCTTCCCCTTTTCCTGACAATGATGCGCATGTTGGACTTGACGATCTTGGAGGTCTTTTCCAACCCTAATGACGCCGTGATTCGAATACGCACGGGCGCGTCGGGACAGTGCGAATTTATACGCGATGGGATGGGAGGAATGAGGCGCCCGGAGCCAGCACGCCACCGAAATTAGGGTTTGGGGCTTTAAACGCCTCGTTCCTCTCAGGCAGCGGTCACCCCCACACACAGACGCACGGAGCGGGCACACGAACGCGCTCGCACCGGAGCCGCGGCGGCTTCCCCGCAGCGCGCACATCGCATCACGGGCGCTGCCGGGCCAGGGCCCGCCTCGCCACCCCCGAGGCACCGCGGGGGGAGGGACACCGAGCATCCTCGGTGGGTACCGAGCACCCGCGGTGGGCTCGGAGCCGCGAACTGTCCCCCAAAAACCCCTCCTCGTCCATCCCCGCCCGACACCGCACCTCCCGCCTTGGCCGTTCAGAGGAGGGTCGCGCGCCGCGGCCGTTGGGAACAGCGCGCGCCGCGGGCCGTGTGGGGGGAACGGGGGGGGGCGCGGGGGTGCCGTGCCCGCCGCCCCTCACCTGGAGACGCAGTTCTCCAGCACAGAGCTCTTGCCGGCGCTCTGCCCGCCAACCACCGCGATCTGCGGCAGGTCGAGCAGGCAGTTCTGGCCCAGCGCCGCGAAGGCATCCTGCAGCCGGTTAACGAGCGGGATGAGCCCCTCCATCCCGCCGCCGCCGCCACCGCCGCCTCCTCCGCCCACCGCCGTTGACAGGTAACGGCCGGCGCACTGCGCATGCGCAACTCCCTCCGCGGACCCGGGGGCGGGGCCTCCGCTGGGCGGCCACGCCCCCTTCGGTGCGTGTACCAGTGCCGGTCGCACGATTGTCCCGCGATTGTCCTGCGATTGTCCCAAAATCCGTTTTCCCCCCCCGTTATGCCAAAGGCCCATCCACGCTCAGAGTCAAGGGGCTGGATTTATTTGTAGTTCTGCGCAGAAAGATGGCTGGGTGGCAAATCCACAAAGCCAGCGGGACAACTGTCAGAAATTTTCCCTTTTTGTGGATTTTAACAAACCAAGGCGTTGATGTTAATTGGCTACAACTTATCTAGTTCGCTTATTAATTAGTGTTCTGTCTTCTGTTGGGTAATGATCCTCTTGCTTCCAGTTAATTAATCTGCATGCTCAGTCTTTCTCTTAAATTAGTGGCTTTTTTGGTTCAGTCATCTGTGAGTCAGTGGTCACAATTTGCCCCTGCCAGAATTACCTCTTACCCAGCCAGAGCTGCTTTCTGCATAGTTGCTCAGTTGTTTTTATTAGTTTCTTCCTTATCTTGGGTGTTCTGCGAAATAGCCTTGTACCCCTAAATTCTGCATTCTTTGTGTCAGCTAAGAGTGGTACACCCTTCTTCCCTTTGGCAACCTCCCCCTAGGTCTGAGATAACTGAAACATGTCGAGCCATAAACCTTAACAAGGCAATTCTATCGACAAGTAATTTGTCTTTCTACCTTCTGGACCCCACTTAGACCTTGCTTGTTAGGGATTGCTTTTTCACAGATTGCCCAGAGAGGCTGTGGAGTCTCCCTCACTGGAGATATCCCAGAGCCAACTGGACACAATCCTGTGCCTGTGCTCTGGGATGATCCTGCTTGAGCTGGGAGACTGGACCAGATGATGCCCCACTGTGCTCCCTGACAACCTGACCCATTCTGTGATTCTGTTTGTTATGAATGAATACTCCAATTTAATAATTAAGGAAATTTATTAAATTATCAAAGTATAAATTTGGAAAGAGCCACAAGCGAGTCGACTAAGCCGGGTGATCAGAGTCAGGGAGACTCAGGATTTGCTATCACACCAAAGTCCCTGTGGGTCTCCAAAATGTCATTTTAAGGGGTCCATTTTATACAGTCTTTTGGGCTCTGGAAGGGGCCCTTCTTTAGCATATTTTAGGATATTATCGTAGTTTTTCTTTCTTCCTGCCATGTTTCCTGGAGCTGGTGGATAATTCCTGGAATCCTGTCAGGTGAAAACTTCCTGACATAAACTTCTGATGATGCCTGTCAAATGCCTCCTGCTGGGGTCTTGTCAGATGGAAAGAAATCCCTCGAAATATACATCCCAAGAGACAGTGCCCTCCTGGTGTTTGAATCGCCATTCTTTATTTGTCCGACACTGGCTTGGTACACAATGCTGTGGTTTAAATTTCCTTTAGCAGGAATTATTGTATAACTTATATCAGATGTTCCTGCTCAAGGACAAGGCCACCACAGTGCTGGGACACTTGGACATGAGGAGCACAGTTCAGCCAGGTCTGTGTGTGTCGGAATTCAGGACATCCCTCTGGTTGTCCTGGATTGCCTGGACCCCTGCCAGGGTAGTCAGAGACCCTGGCACAGAGCCCAAGACACCTGTGACTTTGATTATGACCCATGGAAAAAGTTACCAAGCTTATATGAGGATCTGCAAGCCACGAAAGTCTAAGCACAATAATAATTAGTTTGTCACAGGATGAAAAATAGCTTTTTGGGGTTTTTAGAATGGGCATTCAGGGGGAAAGATGGAAGAATCTGGGCATGTCCATCCTTTCTCCCCTTCTTCTTGGTTTCCACATTCTGCTGTGATGGTGGCACTTCTGGATTGGTTTAGAGTAGAAGCTCACTGTCTAACATAGGTGATAGGTATTGGGAAGTAATTGTAAATATTGTACACATAGTTTTTAGTATAAAAAGATAACACTGCCCAGGGGCAGGCAGAGTGCCTCTGTCTGTCCTGCTGAGCAGACCTCGGCTGGACAGGAGAAAGAATTTTATAGATAAGAAACAATAAAAAAACCTTGAGACTGAGAACTGAAGAGTTCTGACTCCTTCTTCGACCACAGGGCTGGGAAAAGAGAGTTCCTAACACATCTCGGGGTCACTGTGAGCAGCTAGAGCCCCGAGATGTGTGCTGGCCATGAGAGCACCACGCTGCCCCTCTCCCCTGGGAGCCCCAGCTGGTCACTGGGAAGGGCAGTGCGATGCCCAGGCACAGGCAGGAGCTCGGCCAGGCTAGGGCACATTCCGAGGGCGGGCAGCAGGTGATGCTCAGGAGCGAGCTGGGAAGTGACATCGAGCTCCAAGCTGTGTCACTGCAGCGGGTTCAATGAAAAATGCATGCTGAGGCTGAGCTAAAAGCTCGGGTACACAACAGAGAAGAGATTTGGCTGCAATTACTGGCAGCAGTCACATCGTGAAAATATGCAAAAGGCAGGCTTTGGAGCCGTGCAGTGATAAAAGTTCCCCTCTCTATTGGAGCAGCACTGGCCTCGCTCAGTGAGAAAAGCAAAACAAAAGGAACTCTGAACATCCCACAGGCTGACGGGGACTAACGGTCTGGATTATCAAAACTTCTTGGCCAGAGCTCTCAATAAGCGTGAAAAATTACAGTACAGCAGACAGTCCTGCAACTCTGGAAACAAGTAAGGGATTTGAATCGGCACAAGGTGAAGACGGCTTCTCCTCCCTCGCCTCTGCAGTTAGATCACAGCCTCTGGGAAAAGCCTTGCCATCATTTCTGTCTGCTTGGAAGCCTGGGAGTTATTGACATAATTATGCCAATTAGCAGCATGATTATTTCTTTTCCCACTCCTGGGTGAGCGAGCTGTGCCAGCACTGGAGTAGCTGCCTGGCCTTCCTCCAGCTCGTGGGTTTCTTTGGAGGCTGGAAGTTGGAAAGAACATTATGAGTGTCCAGAGCACTTTGTGCTGCCCCCATGAAATAATTAAGATCTGTAGAAGAGCAGCCTGGCCATAGGATTGCATCTCCACAGGAGACAAATGAAGATTGAGAAAGGCATGATGCCTGGGGAGCAGCACCATGCACACCTTCAAATTGATCATCCAGGGAACTGTCCTTTCTGCTTTAAATAACAGCTTTGTCTGCTTCCACAATTAAAATAAAATAAATTGTTTTAGGAAACAACTAATTTAAGAAAACAAATGAAGATTAGGAAAAATTTGAGTTATTCCCCCAAGTCTGGGAAGTTTCCAAACCAAATTTTTTTTGTCTGGTGAAGCACAATTAAAGCCATTAAGTGCCCACATTCACCCTGCTACTCTATCACTTAAAAAATCCACTTTCCCCTCTCCAAAAATAAAAGCCACAAGCAGCCAAGGATAGATTCCCCACCTTCTGGAAAAAGCACAAACAATTTCATGATGGATGCTTGTGTTATCGTGAGAGGTTTTTCTCACTTTTCCGACACCTCCGAAAGAGCAGGGAAAGAGACAGGAGAGGCACCCAAGCATATCTTTAGGTCTCTGCTTTTCCTGACTGACTGCTCTGGGCGGCTTGTTCCAAACCCCCATGCAGAGCCCAGCCTGGCTTTCTGAATTTGCCAAGATTCAGAATGGCAAAATTAAAGGAAACAGGGGTGCTACTAGACGACTGCAAATCTTCTTGTAACAAATAACCCTGAAATACAAGACCCAAATCAGTGTCAGGGGGCCATGCAAGAAATTGTTCTCTGGGGGAGCAGTAGGGGCAACCCCCAGGAGCAGAGAGCTGTGCTGCTCACTGGTTAACCAGCTAAACACAATCTGGTTTTACCCTGCTGTTCTCACTTGTGCCCCTAATAATACAATACAATAAAATACAATATCTATAATTTCCTTTTGCTGCGTGCCAGGCTCAGCAAGGAGAGAAAAGCTCTGCCAAGCACCTTTCCTGGCATGGCAGGAAGGGTGGGTGCCCTGATCCCCAAGGTGACTCCAACAGTGTGGTCTGATGTCACATGTCACCAGCTCCAGCACAGCCTGCCTGGAGCCCCCAGTCACAGCCTCCAGTGCATTTCAGATCAAGGCTACAGACAGCAAGCTTGTCCTGCCACGACTTTCAGAGAAATATATGGCAAAAATAGCCTGGCTTCAGGGTACAGCTGAACCCACAAACTCACACACAGACACTTCTCCCTAACCAGGCAGTGATGTTAGCACTGAGGACATTTGGACCAGGTCCCCAGGCTGCTTCCCAAACACACAGCAGTGCAATTCCCTTCAGGAGAAATGAGTTCTGTATAAAGCAGCCGAGTGGGGACTTGCAGATGGCTGCAGCAAAGAGCCAGCCACGCTGCCCTGCCCAGAGCAGCAGAGCACAGCAGAGGCTGCTCCTCTCCCCTAAGAACAGACAGATTCCTGTACACCTCCTCATCTCTCCAGGGACCTTCCTCATCTCCTTCTTGCTTCAGACAAGAGTTTTGGCAGAGCTTTTCAGGCAGTGGATGGGCACAGAGCAGGAGGAGGTGGGCAAAGGGCAGCTCCCAGGTTCTCAGCAGCGCTTGGCTCTGCAGTGGTGCCAGTCAGCATCACACCCTGTCCATCTGCCAGGACGAGAGCTCAGACCTTGAAGCTGCAAAAGATGGAACTCAAGCCCGTGAAAGAAAGCCAGAGTGGCTGCAGAGCTGTGATTAGAGCAGTGGCTGCAGCATTTCTCCGTGTAAAGAGGTTGTGCTTTCTGCCTTCCCCCCACAGCCCGGGGCACTGCTGACTCACTGATGGCAGGACAACACAGTCCCTGTCCCATGTCTCCTCTCTCCTGCCCTGTGACCTGCAGCTGCATTCTTTAGTCGGGTGCATCCCGTTGCAGGGAAGAAGGGCACCGTGCTGCATTGCAGCCTGCAGAGATGTTTCCCTGCAGCCCTCAGCACCCTAGGAAAGAGCTGCACTCCCTCCCTGCAGCCTGGCAGCACGCCTGCTTCCTTGGTCACAAAGCCAGACCAGCCAAGTGCTTCCCCAAGGGAAGATTGCATGGACAAAACCTGCTTCCCACTTGCTTCCAGCCTCTGGGAGTGGCTGCTGCAGCCCTTGCTGTGCTGGACCATGCCATGCAGCATCCCCAGGCAGTGGGGCCATGGCTCTGCCCAACTGAAGGGAATCAGCCCAGGGCTAGGTGCCTGCAGCTTTTGCTGCTGCAAAATCTCTCCCAGCTGCTTGCTGTACTTTGAGCTGATGACAGTATGTCCCTTATCCGCCTCCACCCTGCTCCTGAGAGAGAATTGGAGTGTCATTCTCTTCTCCAGAATAGGAACCTGGGCTGTGACACCATATGAGGTGAACATGTGGCACCCCATCAGTGCCTGCCTCAAAGTGTCACCGTCCCAACAGCTGCCTGCCCACAGCCACCCTGGGCCAAAAACCTCTCTGCATCCTTCTACCCAAGCTCAGGAAACTCAGGACTGCCCCACCAACTCCCAGTGTCATTCACTGGAGCAGCAGCAGGACATGGATATGATGCTCTGAGAAGGGACCGGGCCAGCCCAAAGCATCCTCAGCTGGCTCCAGCCTCACACCTGAGCCTGGGGTGAGTGACACACCCGGCTCTTCTTGTGCTGGGAAAGCCAGAAAGGAAAAAGTCAACATCTCCGTGCTGGTGAGGGTTGCTAAGTGACGGCAGAGCTTGTTTCTATCCCGCCACTGACAGCGTGCCTACGCTGCAAGGGAAGGAAGTGAGGAGTAAAGGATGTAAACATGAGCACATTGCCAAAACTCTCGACAGAATCTCCCTTGCCAAACATATACATTAGCTGCGTGTTTTGGCTGCCAGCAGAGAAATATTTACTACATGTCAATTACACCAGCCTTGGAGCATTTTACCTGCAGAGGAGGATTTGCAGCACTCATGAATTTGCCAGTTTTTCAGCTGAAATTAATTTCCAGACCAAAGTTGCAAGGCTGTCAGTAGCTGCAAGAACAGCTGCAATGAACTGAGATTTCATCCTTACATTGTTTCTAATAGATGGCTTTTGTTTTTCCACCAGGATGTGGCGTTATGCAGCATTTTGGAAGCACAACAGAAAGGCAGGACTGGACAAGGGAGGGATGAAGGCAGCCTTTGTATGAGCTCCTGGGGAAGAAAGGAGATGGTTTTGGTAAAAAGAAAGGGCACACACACACAAACCTATGTGGTTAAGATTATGTGGAGAATTGCAAACTAAGTTAAAAATAGAGTAAAGGCAGCACTGCTGATCTAGTTGAGAAATTTGCCATTGCTAAACTACATGGATAATAAATATCTTTCAGAACAGTGCTCATCACAAAGGAGCTTTAGAAACTGCATGGGGGCAGGCACATTTCAGCTCCGGCTCCAGCCTTGTTTCTCCCCTGTGCTGTGCTGAACTCAGCACAGAAGGAGGAGAATCTCTGGAGGAGTGACTGGGTGGTGACACAGAGGGCACCTAGCCAGGCTGCCAGCCTTTATCTGAGGCAGGGAACAGGCCAGCCCTGCTCTCCTGGGCCTGGGAACCATCAAAAGCACTTATTAAAAAAGCATCTACTCCCTTTGTGAAGTTGCAGGTTAACCCGGGGAGAAAGTAGGGCACCCATCTGTCCCTCTATGGGAAGGGGAACAAGGGCAGAAGCATCAGAGAAGGGATCTGAACAGAGCAGTTCCCAAAGCAGAACCTGCTGGCAAATTAAAATGAAAATACATCCCCAGCTGCTGATCAGAGGGAGGTGCTTGCTGGCAGCACAGCTGCCATGGTGCATCCTGGGCACCAAGAGCCCCATCTCCTGCCTTGGGACAGTGCCCACATGGTCCCCACTGCTGCAGGGGGTGAGAGCCCGTGGGAAATGGATTTGTAGAGAATTCTCAAAGCCTGGCAGAAGGCTCACACAGTGGACCTCTATATGCAAAGCTTGAGATAAGAAATGCTGACTTAGAAATGCCATGGGATAGGACAGACATTGCTGAGAGAGAAATGGAACTAGAAACAAGTTTCAAAAGATGGCCTTGCAAATAAGACTGGATACTTTGGAGAAATAGAACTATGGAAGATGCATTGTAGGAGGACCCACGAGGGGTAATTTTAGAGGATTGGCTTTAAGGCATTTACAGCATGGTGTGGCAAAAGCTGATAGGCCAAGATACACTTCTAGTGCATTGTAATTGAGAATTAATTGGCTTCTGATTGTGATGGTGTAAATTATAACATCTGTATTGTCCCACCCTTCTCATGAGACTGAAAATAGAATAAAAGTTTTTAAAACAGCTCTCAGTTACCCCATCTCTGGGTCAGAAAAGGGCATAGTCCAACAAGAGCCTTTTAGGCTGTCCTTTCCGTGGCCCCTTGGGCTGGGGAACTGCAAACTCAGCTCACACACCCTCTCACTCTGCTTTGGAAGTGGCAGAGGCTTTCCCACAGATGGAGGAGAGCTGGCTCTTTCCAAGCAAGGAAGGGGCAGCCCAAACCCTGCTGGGACACGGGGTATGAGCTGCAGGGCTGGGAGATGGCCCCAGCAGGGATGCTGAGACACAGATCCCGCCTGGAGCTACTTCTGGTGTGCTGTTAGCTCCCTGGGCTGTAGAGAAGTGGCTGGGGAGGGTTTGCTTTGGGAAGCAGCTCTCAGAAAGGCTGCTTCACATGCTGTCCTCTCTCAGGCTGCCAGTGGCAGGGAGCATGGAGTGAGGGTGCAGGATCAGTGGCAGAACACCAGTTTGTCACCGTGCTGTCTGCAAGCTGGTCGCTTTGGTACCCTGTCTCAGTCTCATTTTGGCACCAGATGTTGCAGAAGAGAAAGACAAGCCCCCAAAAATGGCTTCTGATGAACGAATGAGAATCTGCTGGCCCATAACCAGCCAGGACACATATGATGCCTCAGGTTTGAGCTTCTATATTTTTCAGGTTCTGTGCTGCTTTAGTGTGTGGATCTGGGCTTCATATCAGGGGATGGTGAGCTCTGTGCACAGAGCAGGGAGACAAAACAATTCCTTCTCTAGCTGGGGACCAAGGACAAATGATCCAAATCTCAGGCCCAAGAGCACAAACAGCATGGGCTGGAGAGAGAAAAACAAGCAGGATGGGACTGCATGAGCTGGAGCTGGAATGGGACAATGAACTCCAATATGCAAATGGACCAGAACTTTTAAGTGAGAGACCTCATGACTGGTTGTCTGTTTTTTGTGACCATTTTGGGTTCACCTGGGGTGTAGCTTTGGCTGGGCTCTTGTGCTGCCCAAGGTGGATCCATTGAGGCCTCCTAATAAATCCCTACTTTATTCTTTAACTCTGTCCAGTCTCTGTTCTAGGTCAGCCTGCACAAGGCATCACACAGTCCAGCTCTTGACTGAGCTGCCTGGGCAGGTTTGGGGTGCTGTGGGAGCACCCCAGTGGGCGTTTTCTGGCTGTCCTTTTGTCCTGCAGGAAGGCAGACCTGCACCAGCTGGGTGAGTGGGATGGTGTGGTCAGGAGCCTGAGCCCAGAGCTGGGTCCCTGCTGGCCCTGGGGCAGAAGAGGTCTGAGCTCGGGGGTTTCAGCTCAGTGGTGATGGCTGGAGAGATTCAGAAGGGGGAAATGTACTGGGATGCAGTTTGGGGAGGGTGAGTGGTGAGGGGGCAGTGGGGTTCAAGGGGCAGCTGTCTGCTCCCAGGACACGCCTTTGAAGTGCAGAGGTGACTGTTGTTTTCCCCGGGGTGTGGGTGCTTCAGAAATAAGCCTGAAATAGCAAAGCACTGCAGGCCTCAGAGCACCCCTGAGCACTTTATTCTCCCAGCTCGCAGCCCACCCACGCACATCCACAAGCAACCTTGGAGCAGGCCTGGGGCTCTGCAGAGACACCAGGAACGCTGGAGAGACACCCTCAGAACGACAGGAGCTGTGCTGAAGGGCAAGGAGACTCGGAGGGATGCTCTTCCCATGGTGGGAAAACAAGGACAGACCCAAACCCACAGTCCTGCCGGTCCCACAGCACCTTCCTGACCCCTCGGGCAGCACAGCCCTGCATGCTGCTGGAGCCATTCCTCAGGCAGCTCCTTCCCGTGCCAGCAGGCCCAGGCCTGCATCGGGCAGCAGCACCAGCCCTGCTGCAGGCCCACAGGAGGCCCATGGTGCCGGAGCAGCAGCAGCAGAGCCCCCTCAGAGGATGAGCACGGCCTGCAGCATGTCTGCCAGGGCGTAGGAGCTGTCCCAGGGCCGGCCCGGCTGCCTTAGGGCCCCCTCCAGCGCCCGCGCCCGCACTCCCAACTCGGCGGGGCCGCGCCGGCCCGCTGGGCCCGCCTGGCACAGCAGGATCTCGTTGAGCTCGCCATGGATGCGGCGTGCATAGAGCAGCGGGAAGACGGCCCTGAGGGCGGCCAGCACCGACTCCTTCAGCCGGGGGTCACGGCACACCAGGTTGAGCACGAAGACTCCTGCAGCAGGGCGAGAGGGAGGGAGCTCAGAGCGGCCTGCGCACCCCACTGTCACTGTCATATGTTCTGAAAAATCCCTTTGCCAGGATTTTTCTCCTGAGGAGGTGAGAAGCCTCAGGAAAGAATTGTAAAGAAAAATTATCTGATTGCTTGGAATATGGTCTGGAGGTAATTTACCAACAGGTGCAGATTTGATTGGTTCCATGTGAATTGTTTTTACTTAATGACCAATTCCAGCCAGCTGTGTTGGACTCTCTGGTCAGTCATGGGTTTTTATTATCATTCTTCTCTAGCCTTCTGATGTCTCCCTTCTCTTTCTTTAGTATAGTTTTAGTATATCATTTCATATAATATAATTTCATATCATATCTATCCTATCAAATCAGCCTTCTAGAACTTGGAGCCAGATTCTCATCTCTCACCTTGTCCTGGGGACCCTCACAACACTGCAACAATTGGTGACCACATCCCACCCTGCTCCCTGCCACCCTGGTGACAACTTCTCCCTCACCGGCGTCCCCCCGATGCCCCTGGCCCCGCTCCATGTCCCTGCTGCCACACGGGTGGCCACAAGATCTGTCCTCAGGTATTGCCTACACCTTCTGCTTTCAGAAAACTCTGCTGGCCCCCTGGGATGTCTCAGCCTGTTTCAGGCCACCCACTCCATCCTGCTGTCACAGTGCCCACTGAAACACCCAGATGCAGGACGTGCCAGGAGAAGGGGATGCCATGCAGCAATGCTGGCTGTAGCCAGTATTCTCCAGGATGAGAAACGGTGGCACACCCCCAACTCCACACAGAACCAGCCAGCCTGGCCATGGGGACATGGCCACATCTCCCCTCCTACCTTCTGGCTTGAGAATGGTTTTAACTTTCTGCAGAAAGGGCTTCTCCACAAAGGCTGGGGGCGGGCAGCTCATCCCCACAGTGAGGTCTTTGCTGTCCACATCAAACATGATGGCATCATACTGGGCTGGGGCTGCAGGACAAAGCACAGACAGTTGTTATCCTATGGGAAAGAGGTGAGCTACACACGTGGGAAGGCCAAAAATGGGATGGTCAAGACACCCCTTCTGCCATGTTATGGGTGACTTCTCTGCTGGGGTTTCTCTTTACAAGCCCTTGGTGCTGGGGGAGGCAACAACCTCTACAGAGGTTGGCAAGGACAGGCTGTGAGCTGCAGAGACCTGGTGAGGCTGGAGATTGTGACACATGGCAAGAGATGGGCAGGAAGGGGAAGCAGGTGGTGACAACAGCCCAGGACTCCTCTACCCAGCATGGCACCCACTGGGCTCAACTGGACACCTGAAGAGCCCTGTGAGATGGTACCTTCAGCTGCCAGCTTGGCCACGTAGTCCAGGCCATCGGAGACGTGCACCTGCATGCGGTCACCCTGGGAGAAACCGAACCAGCGCGTGGCCACTTCCAGCATGGAGGGGTCGATCTCCACCACGGCCACGCGGGCCTGCGAGAAGTAATCGTGGACAAAGAGAGGCAGGCTGCCTCCGCCGAGCCCCACCACCAGCACTGCCAGCTCTCCTGCCAACCAAGAGCACCCAGTGAGCCGCCAGGATGCCATAATCCCACTGCTCATCCCACCCACCGTCCCCAAACCGCTTTGGGAGTGGTGCACGGGGCACCTTGGCCAAAAGAGCCTTTCCCCAAGGGGCTGTGGTGTGGGGACACCTGCCCCAGCACAGCCTCCCACTGCTGGCCTCGTCACCTGGGAGGGCGTCGGGGCCCCCCAGCAGGCAGAGCCCCGCAACCATGGCCTTGTGGTGCTCACAGCACAGGTAGCTCTTGTCGATGGCTCCAGGTGGCTCTGTGGGGCTGGGTTTTTTCTTGTCCTTCTTCCTCTTCTTCTGGCCTGAGTAACAGCAGATACCAACCAGTAAGGCAAGGGGGCAGATGGAGGTGCTTTCTGGGAATTAGCCACCCCAGCCCTGTCCTACCCATGGTGTAAAAACACTCCCAGGGCTGCTCTGAGGCATGGCAGGCAGGTCCCAGCAGGACTTCTACCTTCTTCCTGTATTGCTCTCACTTTCTGTCACCCTCAAAAATCAGCCTTGGCCCCTGCCCCATGTACCTGGGAGAGGTGTGGGAGCCAAGAGCCGAGCCTCAGACTGCACCACGTTCCTGTTCTGGAGGAAGATGAGGCGGCGGAAGTAGCAGGAGCCATCTCCCTTCACGTCCTCCACGACGAAGTCCCCGCTCAGGGGGCTGCTGCCATGGTGCCGCACCGCCCGCACCCCGATGTCCCCTCCCACAGACAGGAAGGGCACCTGCAGGGAGGACAGGGGCTGCTGGGCTTGGCTTTCCCACTGTCCTGACTGAGCCAGGATGAAGCAGACACAATAGAGGAGCAGTGGGACGCCACAGGAGAGCTGGGGATCTGCACTAGATTCACTCCCAACACAGGGAGCAAACACGGCGAGATTTTTTGCACGAGCTCAGACGTGTGGAGTTGGGGCAGGAAGGAGAAGACATAAGGAAGAGAAGTTAAAGCCAGGACTCAGACAGGGAGCTGGATACTTTTAGGGTTTCTGGATCTCAGCTTTTCTTGGAATGCTGCGTTTTGGAGGGCAAGGACTTTGTACTGAATCCTACCACACAAGCACCTCAAATCCTGCCTCCAAGACAGACAGACAGGTGGAGGGAAAGCCAAGAGAAGATGCACTTGAGGCCCATCTCCTGCCCACCAAGGCATCCAGCTCACGCCTTGCAGCTTGGTCTCCCTTGGAGAAGAGGGTTTCCCTGCTGGCAGAGCCAGCTTGGCCCTGTTTTGGGAAGCCCAGCCAGGGGGCCGGGCAGCGGAGGCTCACCTGCTGCCGGGCGGGGAGGCCCGGCGGGGCCAGCTCCATCACCTTCCCCGAGAGCTCAGCCTGGATGCCAGCCATGCCCTCGTAGAGCTGCTCCCTGTGCAGCGCCACCGTCAGCAGGCGCCCGAAGCCTGCGCTGGCTGCCAGCTGCCGCCGCCCTTCCTCCGTCCCAAAGAGCCACTCGGTCTCCCTGCCCTGTGGGACTGCAGAAGGGGCTGCCATCAGCCTGGGCTGCTCCTGGCCCTCCAGCCTCCAGGGAGGAGCCACAGGGAATGGCAAGACATTTTAGGGAGGTAGTACTGCTTGGCTAGAGCCGTGCACTGCAACCATCAGGAGAGGATCAACAGGATCTCCCCTGTTTTGGGCAGGCTCGTGCAAGAAGCTGGAAAAGCCACATCTTGTTAGAAGCAGGCGGGGTCCAACAGGCTCCTGACCTGTCTCCAGGCTGTGGGAGCTTTGCAGGCATGCAAGGAGGGAACTGCTGCTGGCAGAGGCTGACACATCTCTGTGAGTGCAGCCCCAGCAGTCTGACCCTGCAAGCCAGGACACCCACAGCAACGCCTTCCCGGCTCCAAGGTGCTGACTTGACTGTTACCAGCATCCAGGCAGGAATCACCACCTTGAAGGCAGGGCAGGCAGTGTCCCTGTGCCCAACAAGCTCCTCTGTGCCAGATCTCTGCTTGCACCACCAGGCAAACACATACCCCACTGCAAAGCCAGGACTAAAACATCAGCCCAGCCCCACACAGGTGGGTTATTTCCTTCTGCAGCCCCAAATTCAACAGGCCCTGAAGGGCTGGCTGTTTTGCAGCTCCTGGCCAGGGCAAGCACCTGACTGCAGCCTGCAAAGGCTGTACTCACTGATGAAGATGGCAAAGTGATTGTCCCGGGAAGGTTTCACCGAGGGGCTGTCCACCACGTGCAGCGTGTAGCGAGGCTTCCCGCTCTCTCTGTCACACAGATCCAAGGAAACCTGTTCCCTGCAGGGGGTTTTGCTGATCTGGCTGCAGAGCAGGGCATAATGCTGCCTGTCCTTCACCGCTGCCACCAGCTGCTCCGCGCTCTCCACGCGCATCGGCCTGTCCTGCTCCTCGGGGCAGATCTCCAGGATCTGGGCTGCTGAGCCAGGCACCTTCCTGAACTTTGTCATCACATACACAAAGACCGGCAGCACAAACTGCTGCTTGTCCCCACTGCTGGCCACCTGGTGGACACGCACCACCCAGCCTTCCTGGGAGAAGTATTCCACAGCTTTCTTCAGCACGTGGGCTTGAGCCAAGGAGACGCAGAGGTAGCGCCCTCCCACCTGCAGCACCCGGCTGATCTCAGCAAACATCTGGTCCACCTTGGCTAAAGTGGCCTCCTCCTCATCGGTCAGGAGGGCATCCAGCGTGCCTTTGTCCAGGACCACTTGGAAGTGGGCATCAGGGAAGTCCATGTGGAGCATGTCCATCAGCAGGTAGCTCATCCTGGGCCGGCTGCTCGCGCTGCGCTCCCGCATCTGGCGCACGGCAGCATCGCTGACATCGATGTTGACGATGTCCTGGCACATGCCCACGTCGTACATCTCCTCGCTCAGCTCCGAGTTTCCACAGCCCACCACGAGAACCTGGGCAGCAGCACAGAGCAGTGAGATGGTGAGAACACCCTGGAAATACCCCCTCCCCCATTTTAGGAGCAAATACCAGACGTGTCTGGGAGCCCTATGTGAAAACCACCCCCTCGGGGCCTGCAAACTCACTCTCCATGGCCCAAGATAACATGTCCACAGGGAACAGTCCCATGAGCAGAGAAGTGATGTGTCTGCTGCAAGTTTTTTGAGAACGACCCCGGAGTTTTAACCCCCAGACCTGCCGGGACCAGGGCCACCCAGGGGTCTCTCCTGTCCTTTTGCTAAGGCACACTGGGGGCTTCACATCATGTGTGTCAGTCCTCGCACATAGAACCAACTAGACTGGAAAAGACCTCTGAGAACGTGGAGTCCAAGCTATGACCAAAAGCACCGTGCCAACCAGACCACAGCACTGAGTGCCACATCCCGTTTTTCCTTAAACATCTCCAGGGACGGCAACTCCACCACCTCCCTCTAGGCAGTCCATTCCAATGTCTAAGCGCCCTTTCTCTGAAGAAATTCATCCTCCGAATGTCTACTCTAAACCTTCCCTGGCGCAGCGCAAGACTATGTTCTTTCATCCTGTCGCTGGTTGCCTGGGAGAAGAAACCGACCCCCAGCTGGCTACAAGCTCTGTTCGGGGAGTTGTAGAGAGCGATAAGGTCAGTCCTGAGCCTCCTCTTCTGCAGGCAAAACCACCTCAGAGCTCACCGCCCAGGAGGAGCGCGGAGGGGACACAGCGCTCGTACCAGCCGGGGCTCACCTTGTCGCGGGGCCGCACATACTTGTGCAGAACGGGGCAGAGCTCCGGGAAGGCCCCGTACCACTCGAAGGGCCGCTGCCCGCGCTGCCGGAAGAAGCGATCCCAGTAGCGAGCGGAGCCGAATTCGGCGGGGCTGCGGGGCAGCAGCTCCATGGCCGGGCCGGGCCGGGCCGTGCCCCGCTCCCGCCGCTCCCGCCCCACGTGGCCGCCGCGCTGACCGCTTCCGGCTGCGCAGCGCGCCCGCCGCTCCCTATTGGCTGTCTCCATCTCGGCCGCTCCCCATTGGCCGACGGCTCCGCCCCGGCCGCTCCCCATTGGCTGCCTCCGCCCAGGCCGTTCCCCACTGGCTCGCGGCTCTGCGCTCCACCGCGCAGCGGCCCCGGCGCGCCCCCGCCCGGTGCCCGTGCCGGCTCCGGTCCGAAGCCGCCCCCGAATTACAGGCGCGCAGCTTTAACAGCGCACATCCCCTGGGCTCTGCTGAAGCAACAAAAAGAGCGGAGAGCGAGGCAGCGGTGGGTTCCAAAGGAGCAGCTTTAATGGCAGCCCGCAGCAGAGGGAGTCTGCGGCGCTGCGTGCGACATGCACCCCCGCCTGCCTGGGCAGGGCTCGGACACGGGGATCTCCAGAGATCCTTCCCGACCCCGGGAATCCTGTGTGGCTGTGCGAGCTCCCTCGGCGCTAGCTGGGAGCGGGGCGAGGCTCTGGCGAGTCGCTCTGAAGAAAGAAGGCTGAGAGCTCGCTCAGAGCCCTGTACCGGTGTGAGATGGAGTTCTTCACTGCCTTGGGCATTTCAGCGTAGCTGCAGGGGACAGAAACAAGTGACAGTAGCAGGGACACTGCAGCACATCCCTGGAGCACCGAGAGCTCCCCGTGTGACTCCATGCTTGGCTGAGGGGGGCATCTGTAGTGACACAACCTCTGATCCGGGGGTTTCCCATCACCCACCGTGTTCTGATCCAGGAGGACATGTCCCTCTGATGCCCCTCCTCACAAGCAAGTTCCCCTGGACACCCTTGACCAAGGTTTGCCTTACACAAAGAACTGTAGGTAAAACACCACTTACGTCTGGTTGTAGCCATTTGGCTGAAAGCAGGGATCCCAGCCAAAATCCCGAGGGCCCCTGGGCTCCACTATCACTCCCTGCCATGAGAAAGCACAGAAAAAACTTTAAAAGAACACAATAAAAGCATAAAAAAAACCCTTAAAGACTGCACTTCTCTTGCAGTTACATCTCAAACACAGAGACACGCAGCCATAGCTCCCACTGCAGCCATCACAAGCCCTGCAGGTGCTGTCCCCTCCCCAGGATGTGACCAAAGTCAGCAGCTCCAAACTCACGCTGCCCTATGGTGACAGTGCTTTGACCTCACCAAGCACCAGAGCTAAGAACTGTTATATAGGGGGAGAATTGAATACAATTCCCTAAGAACTGAATAACTGAATACAGAGGGAGATGGGGCTGAGCAGACTGAGGTAACGTTCAGTGAGCACCACCAAACAAAGGGCTGCACCCCCAGCGCCCACCTCCCTGAGCCTGCTCCCAACA
The DNA here is from genome assembly GCF_027477595.1 of Haemorhous mexicanus. NCBI lineage: Eukaryota > Metazoa > Chordata > Aves > Passeriformes > Fringillidae > Haemorhous > Haemorhous mexicanus. The sequence goes on from NC_082349.1 coordinate 28,407,313, forward strand.
TCCAGCCACCCAGAGGCCACCACAAGTGTCCCCAGCAGGGGCAGTGCTGCTGTGACAGTGGCAGCAGAGCCCTCCTCCCAGCACACAGCACCTACGTGGGTCTGGCCTTTGAAGAGCCTCACGGGCTCCTCAGGGTTGCCGCTGCTGAAGGCGAAGGTGCAGAGCGCGTAGGCAGACTTGTCCTCAAAGCCAGCCAGCAGCTTGTACAGCCCTGGGGGACACAGAAGGGAGCCTGCAGTGCCTGCTGCTCCCTGGGAGCACAGCACAGCCACTCAGGCAGGGATGTGTTCCACATGGCATTCCCAAGCACCACGGGAGGTGACAGAGCTCAGGCACCAGCGTGTTCTTGGCAGGATCCCTGCTGTGACTGAGGCCAGAGCTCAGATCTCATCTCCAGAGCCCTGCTGTGAAGCTGGGAGAGAAGCAACCCAGCATAACTAAAGCCCCTGGTGCTTGAAAGTGATTAGTGCTCATGTTAACGAGACTAGCACAGGATTTGCAGTCACACTCTGAACTGCAGGGTCAAGGCACAGCAGGGGAGGGGAGTGTTAGTGGAGAGGGGCTTGCCCTGAAGCCACAGGGAGCAGGAGATCTTCCAGGTCACACTGAGGACAAACAAGATGCTCCCACGAACCCTGCCACCAGCCTGCAGAGGCAGGAGTTTGGGAATGCAGGGATGGAGCTACTGAGAAAAACAACATCCCGGGAAGGAGGGCACAGAACAGGCTGGAGGAACCTGCTGGATCCCCCAGCATGGGCAGGGAGCCACTTCAGGGGCAAAGGAGTGGGTCACACACAGAGCAGTGACAGGAGGGCAGTACCTTCTGGCTTGAGTTTCTCCAGGAACCATTTTCTGAAAAGGAAGGAAAGAGAGAAGATCAAATTTTGCAATTATCTCTCAGCAATACAGACATCCTTGTGACATGATTGCTTACATTTTCACAGGCCTTTGAATCCCTCTCAGTGAGCTCTAAGATCACTCATTCTGGACTATTTACAAGGAAGGACAGACTTACCTCTTAAGCTGAAGGGGACAAAGTGAAACAGCAATGAGGTATTTAATTTACTGTATCCTAGTTATTGTGTATATAAATACATAATAACTTTGTTATCTTCTGGATTAAAGCTGTCCCTAGGAGAACCTAGGGGGTACTCATGGCAGAGTCCTGCTGAAAGGCTTGGTGCCTTTACTGCTCTTTGGACAGCTTCCCAAGCTGCCAGAGCAGGCACCACAAATTAAAAATCAGAGCCAAGAGCCCAGGTCTGTCTGTCCATCCCTGCTCCATGACTTACCACTGGGCTCAAGGAGCTCAATGCAGCCCCTGGGGTGCAGGATGAAGGGCAGGGCACAGCCATCACCTCCCTGACCCCAGTGCTCCTGGAGTGTGGAGCCCACCCTGCCAGCCCGGGCCCCTAACCCTGGCACGTGAAAGGGAAAACAGCCACTTACATGTAGGGTCCTGGGAGGCCCCCCAGGGCATTGAAGCACAAGCAGGTGTCCTCTACTATAACAGGTCCCTGAACCTACAGTGACAGCCCAAGAGAAGGAGAACATCAGACCTAAAGGAAGGCACTGCCTCCAAACCCATTCCCTGGCTCCATCCCATCCTCATGTTTCCACATGACCTCAAAGGTAACACACACCAGACAGACACAATCAAACCCAAACTCCCCCCAGGCAGGCCAGAGAGGCTGAAGAACAGCAGGGAATGTTTCACATGGAGAAAAACAAGCAGAGCTGAACACTCCCTGCTATCCTGGAGGACAAGGAAAGCCTGTGTTCCAGAGGCACGTCTGCAGGACACCCATCCCAGAGCCAGCTCCGGAATGTACAGCAGACATCATCAAACTCTTTGGGAGCTCCCGTGACCTCCCGCTGCTAGAGCACACAGCATAAACCAGCAGAGCCGAGTGATGGGAGAGCAGCGGGGCCGGTTTGCATCCTTCAGTGTCCCTGCCTTGGGTCCCTCCACGCCCATCCCGCCGGGAAAGGGGAAGGAGCGAGTGACCTGCCGGGCGGCTTCGCGGCACTTCTGCACCGAGATCTCGTCTGGCTCCCCCTGGTACTCGGGCACTGCGGACACGGGGACGGAGCGGTGCTGAGCACACACGGCGGGGCCGGGCCGGGCCGGGCCGGAGCGGTGCTGAGCACACGGCGGGGCCGAGCCGGGCCGGGCCGGAGCGGTGCTAAGCACACGGCGGGGCCGGGCCGAGCCGCCGCACCCCGCCAGGCCCTGCCAGCAACTTACGGTCAATTTTCTTCGCCACCAGCGTGTAGGGAGAAGAGTCCCCGAGGATCTGCGTGACCTGCGCAGGGAGAAGGGAGTGACAGGGGAGAGAGGGACAGAGGCATACCTGCAAGCCCGGCCCGCTCCCGCCGCCCTCACCTCCTCCAGTTTCTTGGCGTTGCCTGTCACGAACACGACGCTACGCCGCGCCGGCGCCGCCATGCTGACCGCCCGCGGGGCTCCTGCGCGCCCGGCCGCCAATCAGCGCCCCCACCGCCGCCGCGCCCCGCAGCGCTCGGCCAATGGGGAACGCGCCCGCCCCGCAGCGTCCAGCCAATGGGGAGAGCGTCCGCCCACGCCAGAGAGGCGGGAACTGCCGGCCCGCAGGGGGCGCGCGGAGGGCGGGGCGGGTCGCTATGGCAACCGGCCCCCTCACGGCCCCGGCAGCGCTTCCAGACCTGGCCTTTGGAGCCCGCGCTGCTTTCCCGAGGTAAAATCAGCTGTAGTCGGGGAATCGGCAAGGGGATTGTGCTCCAAGCTCTGTTGCTGTTCAGTCTCCCACCTCAAGCGCGTCTCTGTGCTTTCTGTCATCGGGTTTCCTGTGTCGGAGCCATAAAGTTCCGTCGTTGTTGGTTTGCTGCTGGTGGTGCCTCTCACAGCCAGCGCTGACCCTTGGGAACGTCTGTGCCCTGGAAACCCCCAGCACTGAGTGACTTGAACCTAAAAGCGATGAACACCCAATTCTAGCAGCTCGGGGCAGTGCACTGATGGTTGCCGTGTGGCAGCTCTACCTGCCCTGCATCTCGGGTAAAGGCGGGAGCAGCTGGCGGCTGCAGCAAAATCTCCAGGCTCGAGTTCTGTCCGTGGGGCTGGTGTGGAGCCCTGCAGGAACAGGTCAGTGCAGGTGGGGAGCAGGCCCTGGGAAGGAGCAGCAGCAGAGTCCCAGCTCCCCAGCGTGTACCTAGGACCCTCCTCACTGCCAGACCTTGCCAGAGCTCCTGCTGTGCAACGGGATACCTCAGGAGGGATTTCCTTCCCCCCTGGGCTGCCCGGCTGCCACAGCCAGGAGGCCTCTCTGCACCCGTGTCCATCCCTGCAGCCCCCCTGCCCCTCAGGCATGGGGACCTGGGGTCACTCCACAGGCTCACACAGCAGTCCTGAGAGGAGGAATGCACTGCTTTCGCCAGAAGATGCCATTCCCTGTACCAAAGAAATCATGTGGAAAACAGCAGCTGATGGTCTTGTCCTCTGCACAATGCAGGAATGGGTAAAACAGATCCAAAGCTTGGGTGAAGGAGTTGTTTTTGTTGTAGAAGCTCCTTCAAAACATCTCCTAAGTGAAAACCAATCCCCAAGCATGCAGACACTGCTGGAAACAACACCCCTTCCCTTTCTGCTCACTGCAGTTCTCTCTGCCACCAGTCCAGGGTGGGACAGCACAGGCTGCAATATAAAACCACAAGGAATATGTGGAGGACTGCTCTGTACCACCCCAAGAGCAGACATTTCTAATGGTCTTTCCAGCCTTGTGGGGGGAAAATAAATCTATAAAACTTGCTTAGCAAATTCTATTCCTGGGATGTTTCTGACCAGGACTCCTGTAGCACCAAGGTCCTGCTGTGGGTGGCAGCAGCAGCAGCAAAGACAAGGCTGGGCTGTGGGAGAAAGGCAGAGGCAGTGGCAGGGCTCTGCAGCAACAGCAGTGAATTACCTCACTTTCCAGCTGGCAGGACACGGTACCAAACAGCTCAGCAAGATCTGCAGCCCCCTGGAGACAGACACAGGCCCTCCTCATCCACCTTCATGATCCCTTGCAGGCAGAAAATAGCCAAAGGCACAGGCAAGATGACTTTTGACCCTTCCAGTGAATGTATGATGTTAAAACCAGCCTGTACTTCAGGAGGAAAAACCCAGCTTGCCTTCCTGATTCCCACCTGAAGAGATCAGCTCTCAGAGAGGGGAAAAGCTGGGCAAGGCAGCTGGGCAAGGCAGCTTCAATCACATCCAACCCTCCAGGCTGCCCTGCTCACTCCTAATCCCCTTCTCTGCACGGGGCAGCACTCAGGTGGAAACTGTGCAAGGTCCTTGGGGCAGGCTCAGAGGAGGAAGCTGGGACATGGCACTGGAAATTCTCTGGGGCACCATTTCCCCTCTCCAGAATCATTTCAAACACATGCTTAGCAGAACAACACTGCTCTCATCAGAAAAGACCAAAAAGAGAACCAGAAGAGCTTGGCTCAGCTAAAGTGCCAAGCTCAGGGCTGGAAAGGAGAAGGCTCCCAAAAATAAAGGGCTGACAGAAATGCCACCAGCACTTCAGGTGACACCAAGGCTGGAAACAGCCAAAACACCACAGTCCCACCCACGGATAGAGGAGCTCAGTCCTGTTCATTCCAGCACAGGAGTCCCTAGAGCTCCCCAGTGCCCATGTCTGGGAATAATCCCCACCCCACTGGATCACAAGGAAGTAAACTTGGCTGCCATTCAGGACCACGACCATCACATCATGGTGAAGGGCTCTGAATATGAACCGGGCTTCTTCTCTATGGTTGGTATCAGGAGAATTGTTCTCCAGCTGTGTCTTTATATAATTGTGCTGCTTGCTGGGTTTTACACACATTTCTTACTTTTGGTTAAGAACACACAGAAACAGGGACTCCCAGCCTCAGAGAGCCCTGACTGTCCTCCAGAACTTTATGAAGACGTGCAAAAACTCCACGTGTACAGTCAAAAATAGGTTTACTGGAATGTCTTTAGTCACAGCTGTAAGCAGCAATACTGAAAACACTGAGCTTGTGCATTCCCATGGCAGGACCAGAAAGTCTTCCGGATTGTAAAACCATTGTAAAACCTAATTTCACTTTTTCTCTTCTTTTTTTTTTTTTTGAACAAGAGAAAAACAACACCCTTGCAGTTGTCCTCCAAAGAATCAGTTCCCTATAATGGTATTATTTCCCTTCAGACATTTATCCCCTCCTTTTCTCTGATTCAAAAGACAGAGTCCCCTCTGCCTTCCACAGCAGGCAGCAGGGAGCTGCTCAAACCATATTATTATTATTATAATTATTATTATTAATATTACAACTCAACCATATATACAGATAGACCTTAGGGGCAAGTAGCCAGCTCCAAACCAGAGACCCAGAATTCCACAAAATGGGTGGTTTGGGATCTGAATCTTGTGTTATAAAAAAAGTCTGACAGCACAACAGGTACTTGACTGGAAAAGGGTTGTTTGGTAGGTCTTCAAACGCTCCCTTAGAGCTGGCTGCTTGCCACCACCTCCTGCTCCCAGGAGAAAAAACAACTTCCAGGCTATATACAGATATCTCACTTAAATTACACAGCAGATTGGTTATCCCAGAGGCAGCTCCACCAAAGCCTCCAGCTGCCCTGTCAGGAACGGTACTTCAGGACTATGGGCACTGCAAAACACAAAGAAAGAAGGTCTCAGCACACACCCACCCCTGCCAGGGGGAGCCCCCCCATTTCTGCAGTGACAAACCCCACCAGCTGTGAGCAGAAGTGTGTTCCCAGCCCCCAGCTACAGCAATCTGCTGTCTGCACACAAGCTAGACAACATATCCTGCTACCTTCGTCTCCCTTCCAGCTTCCCAAAACCAAACCAGATGGGATTTTCCATCAGTCTCTCTCTCAACCCCGCTGTCAGCTTTGCCTTTCCCACTACAGGCTGTGTGTCAGAAGGACAACAAGGGCTTTGCTGAAGGAATGAGAACAGTTACAGAGCTGCCCCTGGACACTTCAGCAGGAGGAAAACCCTCCAGACCCCGTGGCAGAGAAAAGCTGCATGCCATGCTGGACTGCCTGGATCCCTGCAGCATGTCATTCTGCAGCACAGGGATCAATTATTCCTTCCTTCCATGGAAGAAACATGCTCTGGTTATTCTCAGCTGTTTGGTAGAAAAGCAGTGACATCTCTGCTCTGGGGAGGCCAGGAAAGGCAGAGAGCATGGGAAGGGACCAATGGCAAAGCCACAACAGCTACTCAATGGAAATTAAGCAGCACATCAACTTTGGGGAAGAGCATTTGTATACAACATGCTCATTGCAAGGTGCCTGATACATGCAGAGATGTTTCTGGAAGACATTGCTCTAGCCTGAAACTTTTCCATGTACTCCCACCCACCCTGGGATCAGTCAGTGCCAACCCTGGGTCAGTACAAGGTTGGCAGGGCACTGCTGGCTTTCTCTGGTCACAGTCAGCAGGACTTGGTTGCAGCCTGCTCCTCTGTGTGGAAAAGGAGCACAGAATGCTCTGCAGGCACCCCTTATGGTGACTTAAGGCAGACTGGAGCCCATGGGGTGGCTCAGGTGCTGTCCCTCAGGGACAACAGCACCATGGTGTCACTCCCAGCTTGGAGGGCCACCAAGATGTCCATGCCACTACTACTCACCGATGATGACGAGCAGGAGAATGACCACCACCAGGGCTATGATCGCCTTCATCTGCAAGAGGAGCACAAAGGCACCTTACACAGGGAGCCAGGGGCAGCTGCTTCCACCTGAAAGGAGCCCTTTGCTCCCAGCATGCTTTCAGCTGGGAAACAGAGCTGCTCCACCTCCTCCTGGGGCAGGCAGGTCAGCACCCTTCCTTAATTAGCCCCAGCCCTGCCTGTTCCCCTTCCTGCTCACCTTACAGTCTCGCCACCACATCTGTCTCCGGAGATGCTTGGCTCTTTTGCTAAAAGCTGCAGCATTGTCTGATAAACTGTCTGTTAAAGGAAAGAAGAGAGTCAGTTCAGTGGTGCACACACTGTCACAGCACCCACTCACCTCTTCTAACTCCACTAAGTTCTGTGCAGTAAAAGACCCAACCACAGCATGATTCACCAAAGCCACAGCTGGGTCGATGTGATGCCCATCCCCAGAGTACACAAGTCCCACTGTGCTCCCTCTGTACTGGCTGCTCTGAGGACAAAAACATGCTCTGCAAGCCAGTGGCCAGTGCCAGAAGACAGACCAATCTACCTCTGCTTGAAGGACCAACTAGATCCCAGCACCCAGACACCTCCAAACTAATGCCTCTGCACAGAGCAGCAGGTGAAGGTGGAGAGAGTCAGCAGAAAGTCAGATCTGCAGCCCAAGGCTGAGCAACACCACTCCCAGGAGGGACAGAAATGTAAGCCCAGGTGTGACATGAGGTGCTTTCAGAACTGAAGCAGGTTAACCTGGCCCAGCAGCCAGGGAAGCAGGCCAGCAGAGTTTGACATCACACCTGATTTATCCTGCAGGTCGTCCAGCCGCTCGCCCCTTTCGATCACCTTGGTGATGTTCTCCTGCATGACATCGATGACTTCATCCACCTGGTTCTGGACACTGGGGCAGGGCAAAGGCAGTGTGAGAGGCAGAAGTGAGCACCAGCCTGGTGGGATCTGAGAGTTCACCCACAAAAATGAAAGGGCACAACAGTGGAAAGAGGTGGATGGGATGCAAAGAAAGCCAGAGGTGTGGCATGGCATGCGGTGGATCTCTAGCACTCCCAGGAAGGATTGGGAACACAAGGGGCTCAGAAAGAGCACTGGGAAGTCAGCTGAAGTGGGACACCCTCTCTAACACCTTTAACACACAAATGCAGTATGAAAAAGCACTAATTGCTGTTGGTGGACACCTCTGCTACAGAAGAGCTCACAAAGGGGAAAGAAGAAGTATAAAAACCATACCTTATCTTTCTACATTTCATAGACCTCCACATCACACCTCTGCTCAAAAGTTATTGGGGTGAAATTAAATCAGTTCTCTCCTCCAGGAACTGAGTTACTAAATTAAACCCACTCTGCCAGGGGCATCGAGAGGATAGAAAAGAAATGGTTGATATTAACTAAACCAAGTTATAATTCATCCTCTCTTAGGTTATGCAACTCTGTGGGTAGCCTTCAGTGAACAGCAGCCTAAATCACATCCGTAGGGGTATTAAAAATGCATTTATTCACTCCAGAAAAAAAAAAATTACACTGGCAAGAGAGAAAAATTTTCCTGGTGGAAAAGTACTGCTCCATTCTGGTTTGTATTTGGGAGCTAACACACGTTTGTTTTCCTGGAGATAGAAATGAGGATTTTCTTGAGGCCTGGGGGATATTACATTGTTTGAGACATACCGTTCCCAGAAAGGCAATGGCAACAGCAGGATCTTGGAGGCAACAAAATAGAAATAGCTCCAGAGAGAAACAGCATATCCTCCCCCAAGGCCCATGAAACTGGAGCCAACACAGACTCAAGGCCAGTCAATGGGGCACTGCAAACCAGAAACAGGGCTCTGTCCTTGCCACCATGCCCCTATTTAATTGATTAATTAGAGACATAGGTTCACACTGACCTATTTCTCCTACCAGCTATGTGCCTCTCACCAAGCAGACACCTGTGCTGGTGAGAAGCAGCTGCAACCAGCAATAGCGGTCACAATACTTGCTCACATTTACTTACTGTTCCAAATACAGGGGAGAATAGTCATTAAAAAACATTTTCCTCCCCAGAAAGCTCCAGAAAGAGTTCCACATCTCTAAATATGAAGGGGTTTCCCATCTTAGCCTTTCAGATCAAGCTCCTCAGCACCACTGCACTGTGGCTTCCAGAGCTAGAAGAGCCAGGCACCCCTCCGAAATTTCTGAGTCAACAGCTGTGATAAGGCACATGCTGGACTCCAGCAGCACATGTAAAAATTTGCTTTATTTAGGACAGCATAAGAAAGGAAGCTGCCTTCTCTGCTGCATCACAGAGTCTGTGGGAGCAGCATTTCTCTGAACCCCCCCCTACACCACGTGGTAGCAGCTCCTGCCTTCCACACTGCTAGGAGCTCCTTAGATGGAGGGGAAGGGCACAGACAATCCCCAAGGACCTCTCACAGCAGCCCCGTGCCCAGGAGCCTGCTCTGATGCCCTGTTTGCTTTACAAAACCTGAGGCGAGTGGCAGAGCTGTTGGCAAAGCTCGGAAGGTGGCACTGAGGATGTGGACAGGAAACATATGGCAGTGCCCTGTGGGGCCAAGTGTCCACCCCACACAGGACACACAGCCCCAGGGCCCATCCCTGGGCACTAGGTGACAAGCAGGCACGTTCTGCAAGGGGCTTTCCTTACCTTGGCACAAGTCCCAGCGTGGAGCTGCCAGCAATGCAGCTACTGCTTGGGGCGAGAGGAAAAGCACCAACATCTGCTACCCCAGATGAGCCAACTTGGCAAAACCTCCAAGCCTCAAACATCGGCTTTGCACGCAGAAGTCTACATTTGCACTATGTAAATGTTTCTAAAATCATTTTCTGGCTTCAAAATAGAGAGATTTCCTCCCACAACAGATTTGTCACCAAGTTATCCTGGTACAACTAACAAGTGGGAGCACACAAGGTTACAGTGCATCTAGGAACTTGGAGAGCAATGCAGCACCACCTGTGTCCCTGCCAATGCAGGTCAGAGCCCTGAGGGGGCTGCTGCAGTCCTGGGACACCCCAAAGTGCTGGAGGCAAAACAGGCTGGTAACTTTAAGCTGCTGTGGTGGTTAACAGCATTTGGGGGAGACCTATGGAGCACAGACCCTTACTGCCCAAGCTGCTTCTCAGCATCCCACCTCTTCTCACTCGAGCTGCTGGCAAAATGCTAAGGGCCCTTGTTACCTGCCCAAAGCCTGGGCAAGCTGTCAGCTGTCCCCAAGAGAACAAAACATTTCACAGATGAAGAATGGAGGCACAAAGAAATCAAGGCTTATTAACTCCCACATATATTGAGCTATTGACTCCTATGGAACACAAATGCGTTTGGGTAGCACAGTTGGCCATTTGGGGAAGAAAACCAACAAAACAACAAAGCAAAGAACAGGAAGGAAGAGGCCAAGACAAGGAAATTCAGACCTCCACACAGCACCTTAACCAGACCTTAAGCCAGCCCTTTCTTTCTGCTTTCTCCCATGCTTCACTGCTGCCTCTCTAGGAGGGGGCTGAAAAATGCTCAGCCTATGCATTAGCCCAGCAGCTTCAGAACAAATTCAAAAATTCCCACTAGTCTGGCATGCTTGAGGTAGGAAACTCAAGTCACATCAAGAAGAAAATATTTTCTTGTTTTATTTGGCAAGAGGGAATGAGTCCTCTAATACAAAGTGTATTTCCTGTTGAGGAGCTACAGGCTTTTGACACATACACTTCATGTGCTTTACTCCTGCCAGATTTCCAAGAGAAATAAAGTGGAATAAATACCTGCCAGGAAAGGGAGCAAGACAAAAATATGAAATATGTCTCCCACGACCTTCTTTCTTAGTAATTACTGCAAGTCTGATGCTTTTAACAAGGACAGCAAGTGTACACCATCAAAGCAATGAGATTCAGTGGCGCTCAGCTTGCTTTAGACTCCTCTCTTCTTGTGCTCTGCTGTTCCAGAGTGGGAGGAATAAGCCTTTCCATTTTGGCCAGCTTGGCTTAGGTACTGAAAACCTGCCTGGGCTGGTCAGGGTGCTGGGCTAACAACAGTGCTGCATTCTCCAGACACTGTAAACAGCGTGCACACACCATGGGGTGTGCTGCCCGAGGCTGCTGCTTGTCTCCAAGCTGGCTGTTTGCAGCCAGCACGACACTCCAGTTTTCCACCCCAGTGATATTAACAGTGTGTATTTTGGTGCACATTCCACCCAAACACTCCTGGTTGTGGCAGCTACCCAGGGAAGAGGGAACAGCAGGAAGAGCCAAGGCAGATGGAGGGTACAGAGGCAGGAGGCTGTACAGCACTCAGCTCTCTGCAGAGAGCCCTGCTGCTTCCAACAACGGGGTAACAGTGCTGAACCCTGCCACAAAGCCATGGATTGAAGGTGCTGCTCAGTCCCAGCTGGGAGGAAAACAGCAGTCTATGCCTCCCTGAGGCCTTTCAGTCACTGAAAGGATTATATCCAACAATGATACCTGTCAGCATGGCCTTGCTATCACCTTCAGATGAAAGCCTGGACTGTGGTTGGGGTTCACTGCACAACCTGCAATGAACCCTGAGAAGCTGCAGTCAGCTCTTGCCTCAAGAGTTCAAACCATTCCCCAAACCTTCCTCCTGCTCAGGGCCTGCAGCCAGCCAGAGCCGCTGGGGCTGGCAATGCTGATCCCCCAAAGCTGCACCATGGGGGATTCACAGAGACCAAAAGGCTCCTGGGGAACCCCAGCACTGTGCTGAGCCTCAGCAGCAGCATGAACAAGAACCCAATGGCACAGTTCCCTGAAAGCACAAACATCAGCAGTAAAGTGAGTCAAGCAGTGCAGAAAAGGGGCTGATTTTAGCAGAATTTTTGAAAAGATGGTCTGTGATGAGAAGCTCCTTTTCCAAAATAAAGAAATCCAGCTGGAAGATGAACATCCCAGCTTTCCTTGAAAAGACTCTCATGCACACATTCAGCACTTCTTCCAAAGCCTCAAAGCAAAGGCAGAGAAAGGAGGACAGCTCTCCCTTACCTGTTCTTTGTGCCTTGGGGAAAAGGATAAAAGCCCTTTAAAAGCTGTGTTTCAGCTCCAGCCCACCCTGGGCATGGGAGGCCTCAAAGGGACCCCATGTGGCTTCTCAGCTACCAGAGGAGAGTCCACCCCAAGCAAGCAGCCTCCAGACACATCAGGACAAAGCTCAGCTTGAAGGGGACTGACACTTCCTCCTGTCACTGTTGCTGCCTGTCACTCACCTCTTTCCCCTACAAGGTTTGCAGTGTTCCCCACAGCTGAGACAGCCTTGAGGATCTCTGCTGCCAAACTCCACCCTGACCCAATCCATCCCCCTTTCCTGCCAAGGACAACAAGGAAAACTTTACAGTCTTGCCCCTCACGCTGAACATGTTCCACACCTTTGCTCCCATAACCCCATCACTTTTTCCTCTACCCAATCCTCCACCCAGTTTCCTTTTACGCCCATCTGCACACCTCGTTCCTCCAGCCCCACACTGCCATGGCCTCTCCAGCTTTGCCCAGCTATGCCTCAGCTCTCCAAATGCTCAAACTCCTCCTTAAAATGTCTTTTCCTTACAGTTTTTCAGCAGCAACTCAACCCTTCTTTGTTGAAACAAAGAAAACTGAGTCACTATGAGACCAGGCATTGATCCTTACAGCACAAGGGCTGAACTGATCAGAAACTTCACAGTGATCTCCATGACAAGAAGTGATGATTGTATGGTGTAAGTGCTTATTAAACAAAGCAATCAACGCTGATGAGAGCAGAAAATAAATTGTGTTTGGTAATAGATGCTCTAGATGCTCCATAGGTGTAGCCCCTTGACAGCCCAAGGGACATCTTCCATGCCACATCCCCTGGACCCAGGCAACCTCTGGCAATGGGCAAGCCTCGTGTGTGGGCCATTAGCCACATCACACCTATGCACCCACCAGCTCCTGGCTAAATACTCCTTTCACTTTTCTTCCTTTTCACAGGTGCCATGTCTGCCTTGACCTAAGCCACTGCTCCCTTCTGCCAGGCCAAGGGAAGAGAAGAGCTCCGTTTTCTCCCACCAACAGGGAACAGAGCAGACACTGCAGGTGCTTTCCAGCACAGGAGGCTGAAGGGATGGACACTACCCCATCTCTACCTTTCTGGGGAGGTGAGACCCCACTCATAAACCCAGTTCTCAGCCTTGTCATTTCCTCCAGATCATGCCCTAGAAGGGAAGCTCCATCCACACTGGCTTACTCCAAAGAACAGTTCCTCTCTACCAGCAGCATCCTCACACTCTGGGGGGAACAGAGATGCCCTGAAAACTGAGGGTGCAGCCACCTGCCCTCTGCCTCTTGTGCAGCTCAAGTGCCCTTCACCCCTCAAGATAACAAGAACAGCCTAATGCTGATGGTGGCAATGAGTCATCCCAGAGCTGTGCTGGCTCCTTCCTGGCATGGAAAAAATCCCTAACCAAGAGCCACACAGAGGCTGCAAACAATGAACAGCCTGAACAATGCCCAGGCAGCAGTACCCACACAGATCTCTGTCCTGGCTCCACAGACATCAGCAAAGGAACAGGGCAACACAGACCAGAGGTCTGTGAGTAACCCCACGCTTCTGATTAACTACCACCACCACATCCTTCACAGGAAAAACTGGAGCCCTGAACAAGCTTCATCCAGGAAATGACTTGATGGGAGAAGGATCCAGTGTTCACTCCTTCCTTTTTGCCCCACTCCTCCTCCAGCTGTAATGGTTTCCTGTTTTCCAACTGCTTTGATCCCAGTGAGTCACTGCTCATCTCCAGGTGACCTATATCAGGTTTTTATTGGAGAAGAGGATGTCAGAGCACCAGCTGCTGCCCAAAACCCATGGTCCTGGTGTGTTCCTGACCACTTTCTTGAAACATTAAGGAGCATGTTACAGGATGAGGTAAAAAAAGCCTCAAAAATAAACAAATTATGGTAGGAAAGGTTCAAATTCAGGGTTAATGCTGTAGAAAAAGAGCCTCACAAAAGCATGGAACAGGTCACCACCAGAACACAGCAAGGGCTTCAGAAACTCCAGAAAGGTACTGTGATGTTATCTTATCCCCTTGCCTCTGTCAACACACAATTTCTTGACAGGCTGCATCAAAGCTAAGATTTCCTTTAGCTGTGGACACATGGGGTAGGACAGGTCAGTTAGAAGAACAAAGACACAAGGAATGTTCATATGATGAGCTACACAGAAATACTCTGTGTAAGACAGCAGCAGGAGCTCCCAGTGATAGAATAAATTATCTCTGTGACACTAAACAACAACAACTTACTGCCTGATCTTGTCATTCCTGGATCCAAACCTGGTTCCAGAAGGCCCCCTCCTGCAGGCAGAAAAGAGCAATCAGGACAGAAGGTACAATCAAAACATGTTTTTAAACCAGACCCAAAAGATCTGAGGAGAGAATCAATGCCTTGTCCACAGAGAATTGTTTTCATACTCCCATCAGTCCCTCCCATGTCTTAGGATCCATGGGACATCTCACTCTTACAAAAGATCACACCTATTAATTTATGCTCAAAGCCAAGGCTCTGGAAGAACATCCCAAAGGAATCAAAGGTTTTCATTCCCAAGCCCCCAGTCTCAGAGCTGCAGGCAGGCATGACACTGCATACCAACTCACAAGAAAAAGTCTTCTTCTTCATCCGAGTCTTCCTCCAACAGGTTCCTCTGCAAACACAGAAAAATCATTTCATTAATAAGCAACCACCAATTCACACCCACATTTCCACCTCTTAGGATGCAATCAGCATTCTGCGACTGCAGGAAGGCCCTCTCTGCTCAAGGGACAATCCCCAGCCCTGCACCCAAAATCATCAGATCACCCACAGACATCCTGGGCTGTCCCATCCACACGGGAAATCAGATCCATTCCAGATGTGAAGGACGAGATTTCTCCACCATCTGATAGCAGCAGGTGTAAGAGGGATGACCACAAGGGAACACATTGGCTTCCTTGAGCTGGAGGGCAGAGGGGTCTGGCAGCTCCTCTGTTTCACCTCAAAGGGCTCCCTGGGACTCCCCTTTGCTGATCCACTACACTCCATGAGAGGATCCAAAACCTGATTTTTAAGGGGAACCCCACAATCCCACAGAAGCCTGAATGTTCCAGACAAAGCCAGTTCTGCTTAGGGTCAAAAACAATCAGGAGAGGGAGGTGACACACTAAAGCTGTGGGCCCAGGGACCCAGCAGATGGTCCTTGGGATACCAACAGTTGCTGCTTTTCTGGGTGTAGATCTCACCTGCAAGCCTGAAGTTCTGATGGTGCAGCTCACCTACATTTTCATCCTGGCACATTTGCTCAATCAACTCAAGCAAACCTGCAACACCGTGCAATAGTTCCAGCCAGTGCTTCCCTCAAGGGAGGAGCAGCCTGCTCGTGGCAGCACGGGCTCCTGCTCTCGCTGGCAGCTGTCGGGAGCTGCAGCAGCGTTTCCGACCACAGCCTAAAGCGAGCTTTAGCACAGCCTGACCCCAGCAGGTTAAATTCACCTCATCCAAACCAGGCAACTGCTGGGACCTGTACTCAAAGCCTTAAAGTGAGGGAACCGTGATGAGAGGAGAAAAAATCAGCTGTAAAGCACAGGGTGACTTCACTCAGCTCCTTCAGCCAACGTGGGCAGCACAGCCAGGCCACGTCCCTGCCAGGCTCTGCGGAAGGGCAGGAGACTGGAGCACACCGGCATCTCCTGGCCATGGATGCGGCCCGAAGGAGCCTCAACAGGTTCCCAAAACAGCCGTACCGAGGCCGGTGTGACACACACGGAGCGGGGCTGGCTCGGACAGCCCCTCACCGGCTGAACGGCGCTGTCACGGCGCTCCGAGCCGCCGGGCCCCGCTCCGAGCCGCCGGGCCCCGCGGCTGAGGGCTGCGGCGGCACAGAGACCCGGCCAAGGCCCCCTACCGTGGGCACCGCGCTCAGCCCCGCAGGAGAGGCACTCACCCGCTCGCTCTTCACCGAGCCCGTTACCTCGTCGTCGTTCAGGTGCCGCTTGAATTTGGGAGGCATGGCCGGTCTGTGCCGCAGGTCTGTGCCCGGGGAGAGGAGCCTGGAGGGGAGAGCAGGGAGCGCCGGGCAGGCCCAGGACGGGACCCGCCGCCCCCGCGCTCAGCGGGCCGGGCCGAGCCGGGCCGGCGGGAAATGGCCGGTGCCGGAGAGCCCTGTCACATCGACCGCTCCGCCTGCCGCGCCGAGCGCCGAGCTACCGATGGCGGGCGGGCCGGGGCGGAGACACGACCGGGAAACCGGGCGGGACCAGCCTGAGGGAGGCGGGGCCGTTCTGGGGCGGGGCGGGATCGGTCTGAGGCGGGGCCGGCGGGTTCGGTTCAGGCCCCGGCCCCGGGCGGCCCCCGTGGGGTTCGGCCCCGGGCCCGCCCGCCCCGGCGTCACCCCTGGCACACGGCCTCGGCCAGCGGCCCCGGGGAGGCGGCGGGGCAGTGCCGGTGCCCCCGCAGGCATCTGGAAGGTTCCGGCTCGCCCGCCCCCCGCCGCCCTGACCCTCTTGCTCTATAAATGCGGGCGCCGGTGGCCGGCGCGCTTAGAGGGGCGGCGCCGGGATCATGCTGGGGGTCTGGCTGCTCCTTTGGGGTTCCGTGGCCCTGGGCGGCCGGGCGGACACCGCCTTCCTCCGCCGCGCCCATGACAGCTCCGGGCACTGCACCTACTCCTTCACGGTCGCCAGCCCCGTTGAGGCCGCCTGCCCCGAGGCTGCCGGCGGCGTGCCCGAGCTGCGGGCCGAGCTGGCCGCCCTCGCCGCCCGCCTGAGTCGGCTGGAGAGACGAGGAGCGGGGGACTCGGGGCCGCGGGGAGCCGAGCCAGGGGGCGCACGGGACCCCCAGCAAGTGGCCGCGGCCTCCCGCCTGGAGGCTGCGTATGGCGAGCTGCTGCGGGCCAAGTCCCGGCTGGAGGAGGAGAAGGGGCGGCTGGAGCGGGAGAAAGAGGAGCTGGGCAGGCGGCTGGAGAGCAGCGCCCAGGAGATCACCCGGCTGCGGGCCGCCCGCTGCCCCCCCGGCAGAGAGGGGCCCGGCCGGGACACGCTGCGTGCTCCCGCCAAGGGTAAGTGCCGGGGCCGGGACCCCTACGCGTCCCTGCCTCCGGCTCCTGTCCTCTGGCCGGGTCCCTGTGCGGCCCCCGTGCTCTGCACCCACTGCTGCCCCCCGCTCTTGGGGACCCTGGTGGGCTCAGCCTTGCTGGGAGGTCGCAGCCCATTGCCCCATACCTCCTTCCCCAGCCGGCCTCATCCCATCGCCTGCCCCGCAGCAGAGGGGGCATGTAGGGTACCGCGCTAATCTGGGCTGTTAGGCGTTTCCCCCAAAGAGAACGGGCACAGAAGTCCCCCACTGCAGAAGGAGGGGGCACCGGGCTCCTGCCCACGGCATCGGCATGTCGGGGAGCAGCAGCCCGGCACGGAGCCCCCCGAGGGCGGCAGGAGCCGGCAGGCGGTGAGGGGGGCTGGCTCAGCCCCGCTCACGCTATGCCTGACCCCGCTGCAGCGCCGCGCTGGGAGCCGCAGCCCCTGAGCTACCGGGAGCTGCAGTCGGAGAGGAGCGAGGTGCCCGTGTCCCGGCTGTTGGAGGAGACGGCGCTCGGCCGCCCGGGCAAAGAGGACTCAGGTACGGGCACCCGGGCCGGCCCCACGTCCCGCCGCTCACGAGGGGCTGGCAGTGACCGCTCCGTGTCCCGTCCTGTCCCCGAGCAGGCTGCGGCAAGCTGCTGTGGGTGGGAGAGCCCGTGGTGTTCGGCCGGGCGGACTCCATCGCGGGCAAGTACGGCGTGTGGATGAAGGACCCCGAGCCCGTGCCGCCCTTCACCCGGGACAACACCTGGCGTGTGGACACCGTGGGCACCGAGGTGCGCCAGCTCTTCCAGTACGAGGAAGCCGAGCAGCTGGCCCGGGGTTACCCCGCCAAGGTGCACATCCTGCCGCGGCCCCTGGAGAGCACGGGGGCCGTCATCTACCGCGGCGGGCTCTTCTTCCAGCCCCGCCAGTCCCGCTCCGTGGCCCGCTACGACCTGCGGGGAGAGACCATCACGGCCGAGAGAGAGATCCCTGGCGCCGGCTACCACGGGCAGTACCCCTACTCCTGGGGGGGCTACACCGACATCGACCTGGCGGTGGATGAGACGGGGCTCTGGGTCATCTACAGCACTGAGAAGGCCCGGGGAGCCATCGTCCTCTCCAAGCTGGACCCCGAGACGCTGGAGATCCGTCGGACCTGGGAGACCAACATCCGCAAGCGGGGAGTGGCCAATTCCTTCCTCATCTGCGGCACCCTCTACACCGTCAGCAGCTACTCGGCGCCCAACGCCACCATCAACTTTGCCTACGACACCGCCACGGGCACCAGCCGGGCCCTCAGCATCCCCTTCGAGAACCGCTTCCGCTACCTCAGCATGCTGGACTACAACCCTGCCGAGCGGCAGCTCTTCGCTTGGGACAGCTTCAACATGGTCACCTACCCCGTCCGCCTCTCCCGGCCGTGAGCCGAGGCTGGCGGTGCGCCGGCTCAGCCCCCGGGGCCTTGGTGCGTGCCTTGGCACCCCGCTTCCCTCCCCTTTTCCCCGGGAGCGCCACCTCCCACAGCCTCGGGGGGTGCTGGGGGCCACACGCTGCCCAGGCACATCGCATTGTGCTCAAGTGCAGCAGAGAGAGACGAGGCACTGCTCCAGAGCCTGGCAGAGCCAGGGAAATGCCTCTCACCAGCCTCGGTGCGTTTCGGATGGGTCCCAGCAGCACCCAGCCCTGAGCTGCTCCAGCACCTCCCTGAGCACCCAGCCTGGCCACCCCGAATGTGGAGCAGGGAGGGCTCAGGCTTGGGGAGGGCTGGGCAGAGCAGGTGGTAGAAGGGCTGTGCAGGAGGACCCTGCCTTAAAATAAACGTTTTTCCCTAGTTGTGAGCAGCGATCCCCTCTGTGGGGTCAGGGTTTGTTGTTTCCAGGCTCTAGCCCTACAGAGCTCTCACTCAGAGATCCCACAAACTCCACTGGCATTCCACGCTCCCAGTGCCCAAGGGCATCCTGGAGCTCAGCCACCTCCAAAAATCATCGAGTAGGCTCAAAAGCAGCAGAAAATACAGACACGCATTGCACAAGCCTTGTTTTATTGAGGGAAGAAAGCAGCCAAGAGAGCCGGGGTGAGGAGTGCTGGCAGAGCACCCTGCAGCCGGGTGGCCTCTCAGTACCCAGCCCTTCCAGCCATGTGCTTCAGCTTCTCAGGCCATCCCAGGCCAGCAGCTCTCCCCAGGCAGTCCAAAGCATGTTGTTTTATCTGGTTATTGTAGAAGGCTTCTAGGAGGAGGCTTCTTTCCCCCTCTGGCACCTGGGGCAGCAGCAACCACATTCCCCAGGGGCTGCATAGGGTCCTGGCCCAATAAACACTGCCCAGCACCTCTGCTGCCTCACACCTCGTCTTTCCAAGCCTGTTTTCCAAGGAGTGTGGTGGGCTGGTGCCCCTCTTGGTGCACCTGCAGGCTGGAGGTGCTGGTGGCAGGAGCAGTAAAGCCTTGAGTAGGAAAATGCCACATTTTGGAAGGCAGCTTCTGACAGCAACCCTCCAGTTACTGGAGCAGTGGAAAAGGACAGAGAACACAGTGGGACACTTGTGATGATCACCTGCAGCTACAGGGATTTTCAGTGAGATGCTTCACCTCACTGCTGTCCTCCTGACACTAACACTGCTGTCTTAAGTGTAGCAGCACTGTATGTTTGCATATCACAATGAAGCATTTGGTTTATCCACCATCCCCAGGCTTTAATTTGGAAAAATACGAGATGGTTGTAAAAGTGAGACGATAAGTGTAAGGTATGTTTGGTAAGCTGCAGGGGGGCAGCAGGTGGGAACCCCGCACCAAGAGGGAGGAGGCTGAAAGACCCATTCCTGCTGCTGGGCAGGCTCCTGGCAATCTCACCTGAGCAGGGCCAGTGATAGCCCCAGGAGGGTCAGGAACACATCAGCCGTGTCACTGTCACACCCAGAGCTGGGAAGCCCTGGGGCCAGGGCAGGATCTGGCTGAGGGCAGGGGAGAGCCAAGCAGACAGCAGCCAGGGCCAGCAGTGCCCAGCAAACCTGCCACCAAGGGTGGGAGAAAGGCATTTCTGTCCCAAAGCAGGATGGGAGGCGAGGCTGGAGTCCCCCTTCATCCCGCAGCTTCCAGGGCGGGGCGGGGAGGGGGGGAGAGCCAAGGCCCGGGATGAAAGGCAGAGCTTGTGCGGAGCCCCGGGAGCAGCAGCACCTCCTCGCTGAGCCCAGACACCGAGGGCAGACAGCTCCGCCCCTCCCCGCGCCGGGGCCTCTTCAGGCCGGGAAGTCCATCTCTTAATTGACTGAGAAAATAAAGGAGGACAAGCCAATGTACACAGGATTTCCAGAAAGCTGGGCTGGAGCTGAACAGCGCTGAAAACACTGCTTTACTTAACAGGCTTTGGGAAAACAAGCCCTCCCTGCCCACAGCCCAGCAAGAAGCCAGCCTGAGCCCAGGGGGGTTGCTGGATCTGGCCCCAGTCACATTTAACCCCCCTCCGGCTCTTGCCCTGCAGAAAAGTTATGACCTTTTCACAGCCTCAACATTATTAAGGAAAAAAATTGAATTCCCCAAACAAAATTGTTTCCTAATTTCTGTGAGGTTCAGCACAATTATTTCTGATGACCAGAGTCCTATAAAAGAGATTACAAACCAAATCTCACTCAAATGAAAAAAAAAAAAAAAAAGCAAGAGCTACTCCAGTGTAAATAGCCAGGAGCAAAGTTATCTGATTAAATGTCATAAAATATTCAATCAGCCGGGGTCAATGACTGAAAGCTCCACCTGGCCTCAAGGCAGCTGGCGTGGTTTGGGGTTTTGGAGAGGCACACATCAAACCCAGTTATTTGGAGGCACAAAATGCCCAAGCATTTACTTTAATTAAACTTCTGCAGAAATACTCCTTGTTCTGCTCCGAGCACAAAATAGACCCAGGCCTGGTACATTCCCACAGCTGACTGTGGGAAATTCCTCTGACTTCCCAATGGAATTATTCTTTATTACTACAGACTTGAACATGAATCCTTTCAGCAGCACTTCCTTAAAAATAGAACACTCTGGTGAACGAGTTTCCATTTTTGGGGTGTCCTTTTAGGATGAAACAGGCTGAAGACGACCTCAAAGCAGGGAAACATCACCACACCTCAGTTACTTTTATAGCACATTTGTAGATGGAAGCAGTGTCCACCCTCCTTTCCAAGCATTTACTGCAGCTGTGCTCATACAGATCCTTGTGAAAAAGGTGATTTACCCCAAGTGTGACCTACTCAGAGGTTCCTTCTGCCCACGGCTGCATTTGTGGATTCCAGCACCTTTGATTTACTCCACATTGCTGCAGTTTTACCCTGAACAAAACCAACCCGGGCAGGAACGGTCTCCAGCTCCTCTGGTGGCCCTAAGCTGCTGCTTCCCAACCCACCCCAGGGCTGGCAGCGACACCTCTGACCAAAGGTCAACCTGCCCAGCTCCAGGTGGTGCTTGCAGAGCCAGCCCAACACTCCTGGCTGCACCCTCCCTTTCCTCAGAGGTGCAGAGCCAGCCAGCACCTTCTCCCCAGGCAGGAATTAATTCCCAGAGACCGACACCAGAAGTTCCTGGTGTTTGTGGGAAGAAAGTTCCCTCTGGTGGCCAGCTGAGCATGCCCTGCCTGTCCCAAGGCACAGCCCAGGGCAGGGAAGGCTCAGGCCAGGGCTCCCTGAACTCCTGCTGATGCCTTGGGAGCCTCCTGGAACAGAGGCTGGGCAGAGTTAAGGAATAAAGTAGGGGTTTATTAAAGGCCTTCACAGGACCCACCTTGGGCAGTACAAGAGCCCAGCCATGGCTACACCCAAGATGGACCCCCTGGGTCAGTTCTCACACTTTTATAAGTTTTGGTCCATTTCCATCTTGGGGTTAATTGTCCAAACAGTTTTAATTTATAATTAATTATATATATATGAACTTAATAAATAATAATTGCTCCAGGTGATGCCGTCCCATCCTCCCAGTCTGCTCTCCTCAATTTGATGTTGTTTGCACTTCTTGGGCCTGAAGCTGCAATGGTGTCCTTGGTTCTGGGGCTGGAAAAGGATTGTTCTGTGTGACTGAGCTGTGAGGAAAACTTGCCAACACTTTCTATGAAGTTCAGGGTTATAAACTAATGCAGTGCAGAATCTGGGCAATATGAAATCTCAAACTTAAGGCATCACTGTCACTCACTGGCCAATGGGACAAGTGGCACATCCCAGCTCCTGTCTGGAACAACCCCCAGCTCCATCAGCTGGAGATGGAATTCCCAGCAAACACCCTCAGGCTCCTGCTGCGGCAAGTGGTGGCCACATCTTGTGAGCCCTTGGCTGGAGAAGGGCTGGGAAGTCCCAGGATAACAAAGGAGCTTCTGGGAGCATTTTCCTTCAAGAGCCTTTGCCTTCAAGAGCCTTTCCTTTCACTCTCCTCCTGCAGAATCACCAGAGCAGCCAGGGCCTTTATTTAGAGAATACTTTATTAGTTTCTGTAATCAAACCCATGTAAATAAGACCGTACATATTTCATACAGTGCGTTACCCCTGTACAAATGGAAAAAAAATTAAGTTTAACATTTCTAGACCAATATGGCTGTTAATTTCTGTACAATGCCAACTCACACTACAAGTGGGATACTTTTTTCCAAAGTTGACATCACAGCTAGTTTCCAAAAATTCAAATTATATATATATTTATATAAAAAGATAACCAATAGCGATTCACTAGGCATCAATAGCAGCAACAGCCTTTCCAGCTTCTGCAGTCATTTGAACAAAATTATACACATTAGACTTTCAACTCTTCCTTCCAAAAAACGTAAAAAAAAAAAAGAAAAAAAATCCCAGAAAAAACCAGCAAATTCTGCTACTGATGTGGTACCTGGTGCTTTTTATTAGCTTTTTCAATCATTGTCTGGAAAAAAACCTCTAGAATAACATTATTAAAAACAGCTCCAGTATAGCACAGTCACTACTACATATCATAAGCAGGTACAGGATATCTTACATTCACAGAAGTATCATACAGTACTGTCCTACAGCTAGAATACTAGAGGATACAATTAAAAAGGCATTTATTTGACTTGATTCTACTTTCCAGCACACTGTGGGCAAGGAGGTGGTGCGACGCAGCTCTGATATAAAGAATGCACCTTTGAGATAAAACTCTCGTTAATCTGATAAGGTTTCTTTTATTCTCGTGGCACAGGTTAAGTGCTCGTTGCTGTGTTACAGACAGAAACTGGAAACCGTTTAGGGACCACTCGCATCATATCAAGACAGCTGGATAGGGGTGAACGGAACAAATCTGACTATTGATGCAACGAACCTTCAACTCCAGGGGTGAGAGCCACTGAGGGGGCAGCGGGTGGAGAGGACACAGGTGGCCAAGTAGCTTTTTCATATGGTGATCTAAATGCAGTAAATTGTCATCCAAGCAGCAGCAGCCAGCAAAGCACTGCCTTCAGAGGGAAATCCAACACTGCCAGTGTTACTCTGCATTAGGTTAAGCCTCGCGTGGCAAATGCGTGGATCCCTCTGTTTATACAAGATAGAAGCTTCTTAAGTCACTAAAAACTTAACACACATTACTTGGCCCACCACCATCTTCAGATCTGCATGTTCTCATACTCACAGGTTTATAAAAAGATAAATAGCAGCTGAAGATCAGAGCCTGAAGAAAATAAGAAGTCATCATGTCAGCTAGGAAATGCCTCCCCACCGCTGCCGCTTCTCCATGCTGTGGCTTTGGGAAGCGGGCGGGTGTGAGCCAAACGGGGCACACACGTGTGGCACGTGCACGCCCCAAAGCAGCCTTCATGCTGTTAGAGCAGATGGGGCCCCGAGAGGCGGGGCTCAGCTGGCACCACCACAGCAGCTGGCACCACCACTGCTGCTGGCACCTTTGCCCCTTGGGGCTGCTCAGAGCCCGGCAGGGAGAGCAGGCCGCTCTTCATCCTTCGGGCCACCAATTGACACTGCTGACACCTCGCCCACCCTCCCCTCTCCCCCTCCACCGGAACACAGCCTCTAAGATTTTGTTTCCTCGGTTTTGATTGCCTGAGGTTTGATTGGTCCAGTTCTGACAGGTTTCGGAGTGGCAGCAGGTGCAGGGGTGGCCTTTTCCTCGCCTTTGTCCTGGCAGACTCCTGGAGAGTCAGCAATTGCCTCGCTGGGTTTGCTCCCGTTCTCCTCCACTTTGGGGGCTTTCCCTCCTATGGGTTTGTTCTGCTGCTGTTGCTGCTGCTCAGAAAAGAATCTCTGGGTGGACTGAAGGACCTCTGCTCTTTGCTTTGCCTTAAGAGAGGGAGAAAGTAAGTTTACTGAAGAGAGGGCATTGGAACTGGAGTGACTTCACAAGCATTTCCCATATGAAAGGGGAAGGACTGACCACCGTGGCCAGGTCTTCCTAGACAGGCAATGTCCATCCTGCTGCTGCCCTGATGTCACCAGGTCTGGGTGCTTGGCTCCTCACCAGTAGTTAATTATCATGCCTAGGCCTCCCTTGCTTTTCCTAATCTTTCCCCCCAAAAAGGGGATCAGGGACAACAGTTTGAAGTATTACCAACCTCTTCTTATGCCACTGCTATGGCAGAGCTGTACGAGTAGGAGCCCTGCTGACAGCAGCTCGAGCTGCTCGCAGGTCAGACAGGAGCAGAGGCAGCTGTGCCTGCATGACCCCACCTGGGCCCGAGAGCCACTCCAGCTGTCACTGCTGCTGCTGCCCCTGCAGCAGGGCTCTCCCCCCCAGCAGCACAGTCTGAGCACCCCGTTCCCTCCCGTGGCTCTGGGCACAGACTGAGCCTGCACTGGGATGGAAACGAACCTGGGTCAGAGCTGTGTTCTGGGTGAGCTGAAGCCTGATCTGCCTCCCACTCCAAGCAATCCCAGCAGCACAAACTGCCTGCCTGCCTTCCCTCCTCTGAATCCTACAGCAACCCTGACCTGCACCTGTGCAATTCCCTCTATGACATCAGGCACCTCAGAGCAAGCACCTGTCTGTCCTGCCTAGACTGCAGAGACTCCATCAAGAGTTCAATCATTCAGAAGCTGAACAATAAAGCCCAGTGCAGTCAAACATCTTTTTATTTTAAATCACAAAGGAGTATCTTAACACAAGGAACCCCAACTACAATACAGGCACTAAACCTCCCTGAATGCTTTCTGCTTTTTTACAAGAAACAGGGCTGGGACACACACACAACAACAGGGAGACAAAACAGCAAAAGTCTGGAACAAGAGGCCTTGGCTCTCCTACTTTGTGGCTGCTCCAAATAAGTCAAGCAGCAACAGAACAGAAAACAAACCTGTGAACTCTCGTTTGCAGGACTGCAGCAACAGCCTGATTTCACTGGAGCCAGACAGACACCCGAAACCTTTTGCCCAAATTTCAGCCATCCCCTGAGGTTAAGGCTGGATGACTTGATCACCAGTAACCAAGCACAACAGAGCAACTCTCACTGCTCTCAGCAGTGTTTGCAGGAGACTGAAGACACCAGAGCTGTGTCAGTATTTGCTCTGACTGGCTACACTCAGTGCACACTCAGGACAATCTGTTAATCATCACCAGGTAAGCATCTACAGGCTGCATGATCTGGTGGTAGGAAATGGACCAACCAGCTGGAATTGAAAGGTTAAAAAGTCCTCCCCCAGCCAGGCATACCCAGAACAACACTGTCCAGCTCTGACACCTCAGTGCACAGGTTACAGGAATGGCAGCAGGCAAAGGAGCCCCTGAGCACAATCTGTTCAAGCAACTTTTCTGCAGCAGACAGGCTCAGTGGCCAGCAGTGTCCCTACACAGATGTCCCACCCTGCAGTCCTGCCTTGGAAGAAGAGTTTGCCTCGAACTGAAGGGTCCCAAAGTGCTGTAAGAAGTTAGGGTGACTGTCACCACCTGCTACTGAAATGCAACCCCTGTCCTGCAGAGTGCTCTGGGTACTGCATTCTAGCACAGAGAATTCACCACAGGCACTGCAATCCACGGGGAAAGACTCTCCAGAGTCCCCAAGGAGTGAGGCTGGCTGGAACAGGAGGAGCTGGGGGTGAAGGGACAGCTAACAGCCAGGTGTGCAGCCTCACTGCCCATTCCAAGAGAAGCAGGCTCCTGACACCTCACTCTGCCTTGGTCAGCAGTGGCAGCTCCACAGCTGCTGACCATGAGACCGCTGGAGACAGGAACTCCCTATAAATATTTTAGTCTAAAACTTATTAAAAACCACCAGGGCTTAGAGAAGGTCTGTCAAGAGCCTGGCTGCTGCCTTGGGGTCCAGAGGCACTTTCTGAAGCCACACCTTGCAGTCACATGTCTGCCCTGGGAGCTGTCAGACTGAACTGCTGTTCACATACTGACCTTCACGTCTCGTTCAGCCTTCAGCGCAGCCTGGGCCTGAGTGCCTCTGGCTCCAGGTACTGATCCACAGGGACCTCTGGCCACACGTGGTGACTGAGGGTGGCTCATAAGGCCTGTGCTCATCTGAGACGGCATCT
Source organism: Haemorhous mexicanus (assembly GCF_027477595.1). Classification (NCBI taxonomy): domain Eukaryota; kingdom Metazoa; phylum Chordata; class Aves; order Passeriformes; family Fringillidae; genus Haemorhous; species Haemorhous mexicanus. The sequence goes on from NC_082349.1 coordinate 28,433,482, forward strand.
GACTATGCAGAACTACTGGCAGCCTCTGAACAGGCGCTGGGAAGGTGTTAGTAAATGGGGCTCTTACCAATGGAGGGAGCAGGTTAGGCTGAGAGAGGATCTAAGTGGGGGAAAAACGACAAAAAGAGACATTTTTCAATTAGAAAATTGCCAACTCGACTGCACGTTGGCGTTATCTCAAAGGGGAAAAAGCTGCTACTCTGCTATGAAATGAATGTCAAGAGAACAGGCTGGAACTGCAAAAGCAAAACAGCCCTGCAGTGCTGCTGTGCCTGAAAGCAGCACCAACACCTTCAACCCAGCCTGTGAGCAGGGAGAAGACCCTCACAAGGCAGTGGAGCAGTCACTGGTGAAAGGCAGCCCAAGAAGGTGAGGCAGTTTCTGCCAGTGACAATCCAGAAATCAAAGCTCAAATCCTGCAGTCAAACACTCCAAATGCTAAAAGGAAGACAGAAATGCACTGCACTTTTAGAGAGGCTACATTTCCCTAGCAGCCTGGCTCCAGTCACCTGCAAGAGATGCACCACCCTTGTAAGCTGTGCTCCCTGCAATGCCAAAGCAGATCAACCCCTCCGCCATCAGCCCTGCCTTGTATGGACTGTGTGACCTCAGAGATCCTTTCCAGCCTGAACTGCTCCTTCCATACTTCAGAGCTGCAAACCTGCTTTGTCTTTACAGGTGTAAAATATGCACTGGGACCCTTCTCAGACACGAAGCTTCTCCCCTTCCCCAAGCAAATGACCTGTTTCTGCAGGACGAGGTGCATTACAGCTGCCTGGGGAAGCCACAACACCATCTGTTCTACATCATTCACAACTTGTACTAAATTCCTCAGCATGCACAGAACTCAAAATTACACACCACAAAATTAGCACTACTTGTAAGCAAGATCAGAGAGGGAATTTTTTTGCTTTGATCTTGAACTAGGGTTTCTTATGCCATTTCATTTTAAGGATTCCATTCTGTATCTCCCCATGACAGAGCCTGAGGAGACAGAGTCGAGTCAGAGCCACCAGGTGACACAGAGAAACAAATCTGTTTGCAGGAAGTCACCAATCACCTACCTGTGGTGCAAATTGTGCAGGAAAGGGCTGTGTCATTCTCACAGCTGCAGCTGCTGACTGGAACTGCTTCTGGTACACAATGCTGTTCATTTTATTGGACTGATTGTTAGGACTTGTAGAACTAGCCCTAAAAGAAAGAAAAGCAGTTAATTTTAACTGGAGTAATTCAGAGGATGTTTCTGCCCCTAGTTACAACGTAACTAGAAATTCAGCACTGGAGGGGGGAAAGAATCAATCTCTGAATTAAAAAAAAAAGTGTGAAACTTTTTCTATATAGAAGCTCCTATGTGCAGAAAACCTGAGAACTTCAGAATTCAAAGAGAAAGCATAATCAGAAATATTTAGGCTATGATGAGGTTCCAGGGCATGTCTTTATGAGCCCTTTCCCCCAAGTACTCATGACACAAACACTGATGTTAAATTTCTGATGTTAGATGTAGTTTCCATCCCTGCTACCTTATGTTCAGTCCTGTTCCTTTGCAGTCACTCTTTGCTCTAACATGGCAAGTTCAGAGCTTGTCCCAACAGGCAGTGAATGTGCAGCTGCTTCTACTCTGACCTGCTGTCCTGTTTCAAAATGCACCTGAACGCATTTCAAGAATTCACAGACAATGCTCTCCCTGTTTTACCTGGCGAAGAACATGACCCTCCACTACAACTTCCAAGGTGTTGAATCACCAGGAATTACATGAAGCTTGACTGATTATCTGGGGGAAGGGCATCAAACAGCCCTCAAAAAGGAAAGAGTGAACAGAAAAAGAAGAAAGAGTGAACGGCCTTCTTCAGGAAACAGAGCTCGCCTTGCACAGAGTTCTCGTGCAGAGGGTGTGGGTGATGCACTCCTGGCAAAATGAGCAGAGGGGCACCAGTGACAGGGACACCAGCTAAGCTCCACTCACAAGTATTTTGTAAGCTTAAAGGCTTCTGTTTTGTTTATTAATTTCACTTGTGAGCAGCTTACAGACCTGGCAACACTTACTCCTCTAACAGAACTGTCACCACAACTGCTGTCTAAGCCTTTAATTGTTTTTTACTTTGAACACCACAATTCATATAAACTCTTTAGAGTTTTATCCCAAACTACATCTTCCCTGCCACTTCTTGTTTAGCTTCATTTACCCAAAAAAGTATTTTTCACCCTTTATTTCAGAACCATTTCCTTCTGTTTAATACAGCAGATGTGATGACCTACTGGAATGCTGCTCATGAGCTCAGATCAAGCAGTGTCTCCTGTATCAGTGGCCCTTCACCTCATACCTTCCACAAAAGGCTGCTCATGCATGACTAGGTACATTTTCTGGCTCTGGTTTTAAGGAATTTTGAGCTTCAGGCAGATTTACCGGAAGGGACTGGAGGTTGGGGTAGTGCTCCTGCCAGTAACTGGTGGTGTTCCAGGTTTAACATCAATGCCACCTCCAAAGGCCTTCAGGTCCATTTCTGATATCTGAAAAACACAGCAACTGACATGTTAATTCCAGTTTAAAAAATTATATTTGCTAAGCAGCTGTTAGCTTACCTCAATGAAAAGAGGTCACTTAAGTGGAGATGAAAGCCTGACTGCAGAACAGCCTCTTATAATTAGGACAGGCCCAGCACCACAAGCACCTCTGTGTACAATTTTCCTGCCCTATCTGGCACTTGCAGCAATGGTACTGGCTTTCTAACTTGCTCCTCCTGCATAATGACAGGGGGTTTGAGAGTAATTTCATCTATTTGGCCCTAAAAAAAAGAAAAAAGATATGTTTTGGAGTTGAGATCTCCTTATCCAAGACCCCAACTCAGGTACCACATGAAAATATTTAGAAATAAGCCTGAAAAACGTTGAGAAGAAGAATACCACCAAATAGTCCAGGTCTTTAAAAATAAACAAACCCAAAGCACAGCAAAAATGGAGCTGTCACTCACACAAAACAATCTCCAGACTAACTGGAGCAATGACTCTTGAACGCTATTTTGGAGATACACTCAACAGAATAAATTAGACTTGGGAACAGTGTATTTCCACACACAGCCATGAAGCATAACAGCAACAATAAATCACATAAAATGAGAGGCTGTTTCAAGTTGACTTTCTTTAGCAGCAACTTGATGGGAATCTCAGAGCAGGGCAGGAAAGTCATCCAAGGCCAGCATCCCACTGCAGCTCTTCCCTCATTTTTTGCTGAAATGAGGAATCATTTTCCAGTGACAACTGCAGCAACAAACATGCTGCTGCTTGCAAAACGGGCTCCTAACAACTGCCAAGCTGAAAAGAATTGGCCAGATCCCATGAAACTGGAAAACTGCACGGTGCAAAAACCACTGTACACACTCTGGGGGTGAGGAGACGCAAACTTCATCTAGGTGGTCTGAAATTCTGGCTGCCATTACTGTCCAAGATGTGGAATTAACACCCAAGATTTTTCTTACTGCAGCTGTAAATCACTGGGTGGGACTGCGGGGTTATTTTATATTCACAAGCAGCCTAAAATCGAGGCCAGAAGCTGCAGGGATTTCAGGTGCAGAGGTGGATCAGTCCCTGAGGTGGGAGGACCTCGCTGTTCCTGCCAGCCAGCTGAGCTGTGTCCATGTCCAGGGTGTCACCCACTGCTCACCTGGAAGCGGACTGCAACTGCCGAGTGCTGCACACTATCCGAAAATCCCCGGTGCCTGTAAAGCTGGGATTCCATCTAAGACAAGAGACCTTGTGATTGGAAGCCAGCTCCACACATCCCCTCATCAGCAATTACCTTAGCAGCTTCCCATAAAGGAGAGGAGAGAATGCCCCCCATGACACACAAGTTTCTTGCACTGTTTTAGTGTTATTTCCTTCCTAGACGTGGCACTCAGTTTTGCTGAGCTGCAAGACCAGACTTTCCTTTTTCCATTACAGAAAGATCCTGTCTCGCATACAATGCTCCATTCTTAATATGCACCATGCTGTGCTGTTCAGAAAGGCAGATCCCCAGCAGTAACAGCAGAGTTCAATTCTGCCTTTCATGGCTGATACAGAGTCCACTGAAGCCCCTCAAACTCCCCATTTTGCACTGCAAACCCCTGAACCCAAACACCTTGCTCTGGGGTTTGAGTCCAGAAGCAAAGCAACAAACTCAAGCAGGCCCAGAACCTGCCACCAGCCCTGACAGAGTCCTGTTGCTCCCTTGCTGCTCTAACAACATCTCAGAACTGTTTTCCACATGGCTTCTGCATGAAATCCCCTGCTAGTCCATGATGTCACTATCGAACTAGATATTCCTGCAGTGCAAATGGAGCAGCAGAAAGTTAGCTACAAAACCTCAGCTAAATGCACAGACCCAGTTCCTCAGGCATTAACCCTGACTGGCTTTTTTATCTTTTAAAGCTGAGGCAGGATTTTTAAGATGCAAGAAGTCAGCGTGAGTTGCTGTGCTGGTTACATAAACCAAAAACCAGCTGTGCTTCACAATAATTTGTGTCCTGTAGCTGTGGCAGTGTTGTTACCTTCCCAGTTGCAGCAATCATGCTGTGCTGAGTTCCTGCTGGGATCAATCCTCTGAAGGGCTGGGTCACTTGGGCAGGTCTGCTCAGGTTTTGAGCCTGAGCTTGTGGTGGGGTGTGCTGTAGTGGTGGCTGCAGGGACTGGGGCAGGGCTATCAGTGGCTGTGCTGTGGATCCAAAGTTGGGCAGGGAAATCTGTGATCCTGGCAAAGGTACTGTCACCTGGAGAGAGAGCACAAAATCACCAGTAACAGAGACACAAAGGCCATTATGCCACTCTCATTGCAAGCTCTATTTCAGCTTTATCCCAGACAAATGCCTTAATGAGTTCATTTATTTAACCAGAGAACTGCAAGCAAATAAGTGAATTTATTGCTCAGTTTGCCTTTATAATCAGTTCTAATGGCATTTGGGTCTTTGCTTTTCAGAAACAAAGGTGCACGAGTGTCCTGCCTCCAACATCATCCAACATGATTTCACTGTGTGACAGGGAAATTTAATTCAGCTCAGAAAACAAAAGCAGAAGAAAATAATCAGTTTGGGGGTGGGAGGGACAGGGCAAGACTGACTTGTTTACTTCAAATAATTCTAGCCATCAAAGGACACTGGGATAAAAATTAGATTTTACATTCCAGGAGTTCAACAACCAGCAGTTTGAGCTTAAAAAACAATGACAAAAATACACAGCCTGTCCCTTGCCTGCATTTACCACTGCTGTGGGCTGAAAACAGCAGAGAGTGGTAGTGATAAACATGGAAATAAACCAGCAGTGACCTGACTGGCAGGAGTTACTGCATGCCTTGGTCTGACAATCCACTACCTGCAAAATTCTATTCTAAGGGTGACAAGGAGAATGATGAGATTCCCAAATGTGAGAGGCTTACAAGGATTCTGGTCTGAAGGGTGACAGATTAACATCAGAGAGCCAGAACTGAACACACTGAAAGTACCAACTCTTCTAAAAGGTCCTTAAAACTGTGCTAGATTTCAAATGGACAACACCCAATCTTTTACAACTCTTCTAGATTTCTGTCTTGGCAACTTTTCCTGTGCAGGAGGTAGGCTATTATAATAAATCAATCCATCACAAGTTTGGTTTTGGAAGCCATTTCAATTAAAAAACCAACCAGAAGATGGAAACCACTAGACAGTATCCTGCAAATATGTCAGAATGCTTCCACAGGGCAATTTAGCAGTTCTTCCACAAAAGAGTGAAAAAGCCTTCAAATCAGTGGAGTTGTTTTACTGATCTGGCTGTCCTGCATGATCACCTATCTGCTGACTTCTCAGTTATTTTCTGTGAGCACTCCTGGGTTCCAGCTCAGTGAGAAGAGGTATTAACAATTAGGCTGCACTAAGCACCTGGACTTTGCCCCCCTCTCTCTCCCCACCACTCCTGGTATCTGCTTCCATAAAGGCATCACATGCCTCAATCATTTAGCAACAGCACTGTGCCAATTAAGGACCTGCCCATCACTGAAAAATGAACTATTCAAGAGAAGGATGTCAGGGACAAATGATCAACATGAACTGCAGGCCATCCAACCTCTGAGCCATTCAGTTTGTGCAGTGCTGCTGCTGCAGCCCTCCTTCACTATTACCATTCCAATTTTATTTTGGAAGAATTAAAGGCTGTCTCAGCCCTCCCCTCTATTCCCACCCCACAGACACCACCAACCACGACATGCTTTTAGGAACAATACAATGCAGGAATTTACCATGCCATAGTTTACCTGCTGAAGAGCACTGGGAGACTGTGCAGTATTGTAGAAATTGCTCTGGCCAGGCTGCTGAACTTGCCCAGAGTAGAGATTTGAAGCCTGAGTGAGGGTAGCTCTGGCCTAGGAAGAGAAGAGACACCTCCCATCAGGAGCATTCAGAAGAGCAGCGCTGGTGCCAGAGAAACCCCAGTGCTCCAGACTGCAAGGCAAGATGTATTCTATCAACCACCTGTCTGGCAGTTGTGGTGTGTCAAGTGGGCAGTTTGCCTTATCTCTCTCTCAGTGATCACAATCACCCCTCCCTGGGAGGGGATATCTGCTGATAACAGGCTGCTGAATGTCACTGCATGGCTGATAAGAACTACAGCATCTCCATAAGGAGATGTGAGCCCAGAGGGAGGAGCCAAGCATTCCTACCCAGATATAATCTGGAGGTTCTGGAACACCAGCACAGCTTCTCCACTGGATTTCCCAGAGGAACAGCAGCTGCCTCTTCCACTGGATCTTCAGAGGAAGACTGCATCCTATCCTACAGGATCCCTGCTCCAGCAGAACCACACCTGACACTCCAGGAGGGCTGCAGCCACAATTCCAACTGGACTGCTACCAACACCCTGACCCACAGGGTGTCAGGTTGTGATCTGACTCTGTCAGTGTTGTTCTAGTGTACTGCATTGTTAATTTTATCCTTTTACTTTCTTCCCTAGTAAAGAACTGTTATTTCCTGCTCCCATATTTTTTGCCTGAGAGCCCTTAATTTAAAATTCATAGCAATTTGGAGGTGGGGAGGGTTTACATTCTCCATTTCAGGGGAGGCTCCTGCCTTCCCTAGCAGACTCCTGCCTTTCCAAACAGAGACACCCAGCAAAGGAAGCTGACAAATGTGAAGGTTTCACTTGGTGATAAAGCTCTCATTTGCAGCTGGTGGAACAGCCCTTTATCACAATTTAGAGAAATTAAACCTGAAGCTCTAATTAATGACAGAAGCACAAAGAGCCCTGTAATTTGGGAAACAAGCCTCAATTCAGAGATTATGCTAATGTACATTTATTAAACTAAAAGAACATTCTCCTGCAAGTTTTAAGTTTGCTGCTACCCAAGCTGAGCAAGACCTGATGTCCTGTATCAGCCCAGTACAGAAGGGCTGTATGTGGAGCATTTCCTACCTGCAGGATGTGTGTATCAATGAGCTGAGAGCCTCCCAGCCCTGAAGCCTGTCCAAGCTGATGTTCATACAGGATGGGAATAGGCTGAGTGTTGGAGGTCTGCTGGAATGCCAGGCTGGACTGGGCCTTAGCCAGCTCCTGGTGCTGCACTGCTGGGAAGTTGTGTAAGGCTGTGCCAGACAGAACCACTGGTGATGGCTGAGACAAACCACTCTGCATGAAAGCTTGCTGGGATCTGCAAGAGATTCAAGTGGCATTCATAAAAATTCTGACAGAGCTCAACAATGAACCACCAAAAATGAAGAGCACAGCTTATATTCTTTAAACAGAATGCTTAGCTCTATTGAACACCTTTTCACCCGAGAAAAGCAGATTTTTTTCAATTTTCTCTGCATACAATAAAGTAACAGCTGCTACTAAAGGCCACAGGAAAAAACAACGAGGCTTCTTACTAAAATCTTAAATCACAATTAGCTATTTAGATGTTCATGCTGCAATAATTCTTGGATAATTAACTGTAACACAGAAAAGCTGCCAGTTCTTAGTTCCTGAGCTCCAAGGTGGCATGGGAAAGCATCCTGTGAGTAGCTCCACTTAGTCACTAAGGGAACTGCTTTGTTCTCTTCACTCCACAGAACTCCACAGTCCAACTTCTAATACAGTTTAAATCACTGGATGCTGACCATGGTAGCTTCCAAATGAATGTTTTGATTTCAAAAGACCTCACAGCCTTTAATCAGCTATTCAATTCCACTGTCAGCAGCATGGGGAAGCTGCAGTTTGTTTAAAGAAGACCAAAGGCAGTACAGCAAAGCACCAGACAGGTTTAGTCCATCAGAAGTATTTATCTGAACATCCCCACTAGGAACTTGGTGAGTGGCCACCTAGAGATTGAAGGATTGAGAGTTTTTAAATAACTGCTCCTCTCAAAGCCTTTGAGCTCAGAGTGTTTCTGATGTGAAAACATCTTTTACTTCCCCTGCTGCTGGCTATGTGTGAGCACAGCACTGCTCCTGCTCATCTGCTGCTGTGGGGGGTTCGCTTGTGCCCACACCTGGGTGAGCTTTGCTCTGCACCCTCCCCTCACTGCAGAACACTCTTACAGCCCCCTCTGAGCACTGGAAAAACTCTCCCAGACTGGATGCAGAGGACTGGCTTCAATGGAGCCAAAGTTTTTTTCCTCAAGGTTTTTTTTTAGCTTACTTTAAACTTTTGGTTGTAATGTTTTAAACAAGCAACCTGTACATCTCCACGCTTCTCCTCCTCTGCACATTTTCTATGTGGGAGAAGCACTCCCACTGTCAGAACTCCATTAATGCCATGTTTGTGTGTGATCAGATTTATTTAATCTGGACCACATGCCGGCCTGATTGTGTTTCTGCAATTAGCCAACTGTTTGCAACAGCTTTTGTCAGCTGTAGCAGGACAAGCAATATTTGGTCCCACAAAGTCAGCCAAGCACCAAACTCAGGATACAAATGTGGTTAATTAAACCTTCTGTGGCCTCAGCCTTCTACACTGCAACAAGCAGATTTAAGTACAGCCCATGCAAAACCCTCTAAATTAAACTTCCAAAGCAGCTTTCTCAAAGTGGAGCTAACAACACTTGTCAGAATTGCACTGCTGTGAAGCAGCTTTCCTAGGAAGGCCAGGGAAGCTTTGAGAGGCTCACAGTGAAGTCTGTCTGGTTATCAGGGCCACTGCAGAGACACTGGTTTTACTGTTACCTTCTGCAGCAAATAGAAAACATGCTGAAACATACCATGCAGCCCCTCACACATCTGCAGTGAGGTTTTTTTTACTACCTAGGAGTTCAAACTGGAACTTCACAGTGTTTCAAGACCCCAGTGTTGGTTTGATCAAAAAAAACAAACTGCTGAACCAAAGGGACAGACATCTTCTGTTCTCTTAGTATGACAGACTGATGCTCTCAGCTCTTTAGCCTGGGTTCCTAAAGATACAGCTATCATGCAACATTTTTTAACCCAGATTTCACAGCTACACCTGTACAAGGCAGACAATCTGCATACAGAGTTTTCAGACAAAAGGGATTTTGGGGAAGACAGGAAGATGAGGCAGCTATGGAGCACATATCACAAGTCTGCAGGGAACCAAATTCAATAATTCTGACACTAAAACCCCAAAGAAATGTGCATCTGCTACCTACCTGTAGGGTTGTAAGGAGGAATTGAACAACTCTTGGGCTTGTGAAACAGCTGGTGCTGCTCCTAAACTCAGCTGAGCTTGATGCTGTCCTTGCAGAGGTGCATAGATGGGGATGGGGATCTGCTGAACTGAAGCAGGCTACATAGAAAACATGAAAATTAAGTTAGAAAAGCTACAGCTGAATGTGTGTGAGGATTTGTGTAGCACTATGAAAAGTAAAATAAGAACGTGAAATTCCAAGGCTGCATGCAGAGCTAGAATTGCTGCTCTCATGAAAATTACTTTCTAGTTGAATTTTACACTTTTCCTCACAACCAACCAGCAGAAACTGAGTGAAATATTCAGATCTGCATGTAAAACAACTGCTTGAGATTGCATATCATTCTGTATGGCAGAAGTTGAGTAAGCCTGCACTCACATGGCCACAGAAACACCTCCCAGGAATAGAAACTTTCCCATATATTTTTGAGTGGAAGCTTATTCTCTCAACTTCCATGGCAAACAACCAGGCACTGCCTGCATGCACCAGAACAGACAGCAAGAGCAGACATGACCTCATTTTTTGCAGTCTTTAGTGTCACTATCCCCTGCCCCCATCAAATCATTAGTGGAACTCTAAAGGCAATATGCACAGGGAGGGGAACAAAGTGCATGAGGAATCCCTAAAGATTCAATACCTGAGAAAGGCCTGGCTGAAAGCCTTGCTGCTGGGCCAGAGAAGGTGGTGCCAAACGGGCGTGCTGGGTATTGAACAGGTGACTTGTATCCATGTAGAATGCTGGGATTTGAGCTGCAGTACCTCAGGAAGAGCAATACAATTAGTACCTGATTTTAGTACCTGATTCCCAGCACCACCCCTCTAGAAAGGTTTTCATCAAGAATCAGAGATGCAGCTACTGTCAGTCCTTCCCACTGTAACAGCTACCAGAGGGCCTGGGAGAAGGAGCAGCACTGGAGAGCTGGCTGCCTCAAAAGCTTTGGTATCTTTTCCAATTCACCCCCAGAATCTATCAGTCTTGCACAGGCATCATTAACCCCACACAATTTTGGAGGGATGAACAACAGATTCTAGCCAAGAAAGGCATTTGGGTGAAGGAAGGGTAAGAACATGTAACCCTGCCATGTAATTTAACTAGACTGTTAAACAGATGTAGGATTTTCCCTAAAGAAAAAATGCCACAGCTATCAGCTACTGTAGCATTTTAAGAAAGAAATCTAAATCACTCCTGGTCTTAAATAGCAATTTACAATTCTGCAACAGAAAATTGGTAAATTAGGAGACTCAAACTTACTTTCTTCAACAAACTATACAGCACTACCTTTGCACTTCCTGATAAAGCAGCACAGATTTAGAGTAAGACAATTATTGAATCTGAGTACAGAACACTCTTTATCACTCTGTCTTTACTGCAGAGCAAAACCAGAACCATATTAAACTCTCCAGCTTCAAAATTAAAAAAAAAAAAAGCAGATGTGTGGCTTCTCAGCCACAAACACCATTACCTGCTGCAGACTGAGACACATAGACCTGGGGACTTTGCTGCTGCTGGGCAATGAGGGATGGCATGCAGCTCAGCTGGGAGAAGTGGCTGGCAGAAGCCAGGCTGCTTGTCTGCAGCTGCTGGGGTTTCACTTTGCAGATATTAGGAGGGTCTGAGGTGCTTGCAGTCTTCGTACTCAGTGAAGAGGTGGTGTATGTTCCAGCTCCTAGGAGGAGAGAAGCAAGGGATGCAACAATCAAAGACATTTCAGAGCCTCATTATTCAGATGTCAAAGTTTTGGGACAGCTCTGTGAGCACAGCCACAACTGGTAAAGAACTCTTAACCTAATGCAGCTGTTTCCACCAACACAAGAAAAACATGGAGCCAGTTCTGTGGAATGCACTGTGGGAAGGGCTGCAACCCTGATACACCTCCCTTCTCAGGCACAGGAGCACACTGAACTGAAGGGGGCAGCTGGGTCAGTTATTCAACAAAACATTGCAACTCACAGTGGTTGTGCCTCTCATGGAGATACACTTTCATTTTCTAAGGCATGCAGACTTAACCAGATTTAGCATCTTTTGTTTGCTGCCAAGAACCAAGGTGGCAACCAAGCACTGGTTGTGAAAAGCAGCTGGACATTTGCTTTGCCTTTTGCAAATAGGTTTTGATATGAGTTCTTGAAGCTTTAACTTAAAAAGCAAGAGTACCAATAGAAGTAAATCAGAATTATTCTCTGCCCCAAAATCTGTGTGTGGCCTTCATTTGGCTGAACAAAATTAAACCATAGACAAGAGAAGTTTACCTCCTCCTTCAAGTGCATTTAAGTAGCTTAGGCAGAGAGTAGTTTAATATTATTTTCAGGTGACTGAAGTGGAACAGGTGAAGTCAGTTAACAGATTATTTGGTGAGTTGCTGCTCAGATCTGACATTCCATTTCTAGCACAAACCTTTTGTTAGCTTTGCATTAAACAATTCCAGAAGGAATCCAATCCTTCGAGAAACATAAGCAAGGAACAACACAAGGGGACACTACTGTTTTAACAAGAGTTACCTGAGAGGGATGTTGTGGGGGTAACTGAGGCCACAGGAATGGGAGGCATTGATGCACTTGAGAAAGAGCTGTAAGTGCCACTGCTTGGCCCAGTGTTGCTGCTGCTGTTGCCACCAGCAATGGGAGACGCTGCTGAGGTCACTGGTGAACTCTTCTCCCCCATGTTTGGGGAATTCTCCCATGCTTTGCGTGCAGACTCCATCTATTTAAAAGAAAAAAAAGAATTTCCTCATCTATTAGGAAGTTTCAAGCAGTCCCTGTTCCTCTTTAAACAGTTCTTTGTGGTTAAAAGGCAACAGGGGCTTCATGCCAGCCTCTTTTGGAAGTCGCTGTTATCGTGCAACTCTGTTCATGCAAAAAGCAAACAGCCTCAGGTTGGAGCTGCTCATCTGCTCCACCTGCACATGTGCACAGGTCATCATCTTAACAGCCAATGCTCAGAAGAGAATTCACTCACACTAATTTGGCTTGGTTTTGTTTGACATGAAGAGCAAAGACACAGTGAGCAAAAGAAAGGGAAAACCCCCTCTAAGTATTTCCATCAAGTCCTTTACTTCCAAGTTACTTGAGCCATTTAAATGAAGCAGCCCTTTGCTTTCTTGGTCCATCATCTACTTTGAGTGACCACCAAAGATACCTACTGCACACTTCAGTGAACATGACAGCAGTCAAGTTTGGATTTCCAAAGCAACTACTGCTCAAGAAACAACCACAAGCTCACACAACTTGTGTGTGTTGCTTTATGTTAAAGCTAAAAAATGCTTCATGCTCCTCTATTTCTATAATTATGAACTTATGTCTTGCATAGCAAGGGAGATGAAACTTTAAATATTATAGACACAGTTACCTTCCCTCAGAAGTGGAAACAACCATTGTTTTACTGCAGCCAATAAAATTTAATTCTTGCTACGCTAGCTACGCAATGTGAAATCTAAATTGAGACACTTCTGAGGGTCCAATGAACAAGAAATATTAATGTTTATACTACACTCACTAATTTAAAAGCTTAAACATAGTCCATGGACTTCTGCACAACCTTCAGCTGTCTCCAGTGGAAACTCAAGTTTAGCTAGCACAGCTGAAACTGCTCACTGTAAGTTTTTCAAGGCCAGGTGCTGCCTTTAGTGGTGGATATTAAGGGGCAAATATATCCTCCCCACACACCTGCCCTCACTGCTGGCTCCAGAGACCCCCCCTGGCTCAGTCTCTAAAGCCATGCCTGTCACCCTGCCCTGCTTTACATGAGTTAGGCAGAGTCTGGACAGCCAAACATGGCTCAGGTTATTTGTCTAGATGCTTCAGAAATGATAAAAAAGCAGAGCAGTATCAAAAGAAGGGGGTCACAGGTGATCAACACACACCCATGTGGAAAATGAGGTTCTGGACTCCTGAAGAGAATAAAGGGGAAAGAGGGAAACTTAGTTACACATTAAATCCTTGTGGGACAAGTCACCTATTTTCATTTTTGAGATCATCTTCCCCAGCAATCATTCACTGTTTCCCCTCCACAACATTTTCCTCCAAACTGGTTCTGATTCTTACAGACAAGGCAAAGTTCACTCATCACTGATGTGCTGGAAATGATTTTGTTTAGGTGTATTGCACTGGCACTGAGAGAAAGTGAGTTAAGTACCTGTGACTGTCAGGCTAGAGAAGGTGTAGAAGGTTCTATGTTCACTGCTTTTCATCATGTCCTGGAGAAACTATTGACAGCAAAAGCTACACACTGCATTTTGTCACGTCTAGAGTATACCACAGAGTCCTGAAGCTTTCTTTTGGAAAGCCTCTTAGCAACCTCTAACTTTTATAAGCTAGAGAAAAAGATGCAAGAGAGATTGATACTCTAGGAATGCCTAATCAGCACCATCTACAGACCAGATATGGAGGAATAAGAGGCTCTAAATTAAGTGAGATTGGAGACAGTGTTGTAGTTTCACTGCTTAGTTAGGGAGAAAGGAGGGCAACAAGGAGGAGATCGTGGCTGCCTGAGGCTTCTCTTCATCACTGATCCACTGGGGCCTTCACACTGCACAAGAGTCCTGCCCATGTTACCCAAAAACTCCACTGGAGACAAACCCCGACGTGCCCTTCCTTAAATACATCAAAGTCTCAATGGTTAGAAAAAGAAAGCTCAAACGTGTCAGTTTCTTGACCAGATGCCTACAGAGGAATTTTAGATGAAACTTTGGACATGCAGAGGGCCAAGCAGCTCAGTTTGAAATTGCTTTGGACTTTCTTCTGCTCAGCTCCTTACCTATAACAGCCTGTTGAGGGAAGTCCTTAAGAGGATGACTGAATAAAGGTGTCCTTAGCAAAGTTGCTAAGAGGAAACAAGATCTCAACAAGGCTTCCCAGAGGAGCACCTTGTACCTCCCCTGAAGAATGATGCCAAGCAGTGGGAGCAATTGTGGCCAAGTGCCCTACAAGTCTCTTCACAGACAGCTTTCTGTGACAGGGGATGGAGGGAGGAACAGGTGCAAGGATTAATCCTTTATGCAGGCAGAACCTGGATATTATGTTCTTTTAAGAGAATGAAGGAAATGCTTTCCTCTCTCCTGCTCCAGAAGTATCCTTTGAAAGATGCAAGGGCTGTACTGGAAGAGGATGACAAAGAGCAGATCTGTGCCTGCTGGGACAGTGACAGTCTCAGAGCGTGCTTCAGAACAAGCCTGATGCCTTCTGAATTTGTGAAAAGGAGGCAGAGCTCCAGTGGCTGGAATGAAGAAATCAGGGACAAAGCTGCTTCCACATAGCTTTCCATCCAGATTTCAGTCAGAGGGTTCTTCAAGACAGCCTCAAAACATGGATCTCTGACCTATTTTGTAACCACACATCCAAAAATCTATCATCCACTGAGAAATCACTGACACCACAAGAGCAGAAAAAAGAAATGCAGGATGAATGACACAGACACCACAGTTTGCTCTGTAACTGGGCAGTGTCCCACACTTTGAGGGAACTTTCAGGTAACTTTGAGCCCTACCTGTATGACACAGGATTCCATCTCCAGCTGCCAAACAGTCAGAGACTACTTCAGAACAACACTTCCAGACGCCAGAAAGTCATGTTAGGATAACTCATTACCCAAGGATGTACCAGAAACCCAGGTTTTTTAAAACTACTTGTCCCTCCACAGTGCTCTCCCCGTTTCTGAACATCTACTGTTTGAAAGAGGTGTTAGTGTTAACAAAAGGAAAGCAGAGATTCAACAAGAGAACATGAATATTTCTCATCTGCAGAGAACACAAACAAGCAGCTGTCAAACCAAGCCAGTGAGACAAGTCTCACCAGGATTGACAAGCAAGTTCCTCCAAAGCATTAGTTCTGCATCCAATCAAGTTTCATTTCTTCTTTTAAAAACTTAAACTAAAGTCAAACACCACTATTCCTTAATACCAAAAGCAGCAACAACACTTCTACTGGCTCAGTCACAATGACAAAGCAGATCTAGGACACCAAAAGAAGAAAAAAACCCAACAACTTCTAAAAATACAGTGGCAAAGCTAGAGCCCAACTCTGTGTTAGTGAGTTACACAATGCACACAGTCCAAAATCCAACAAAATGGGAAAACAGCACTCAAAATCTTCTCCACACTTGCTCTGCACTGGAAAGCAGGAAACAACAGAACACTTACAACACTACAAAACACATTCTGACCTGCTGATCTAACTGCCTTGCAGAGACACCAACACACCATCTACAAGTCACTACTTGGAACTTCAGCCATCCAACTCAAAACCACATTATCACTGCACCAAAGTCTTAGAACTAAGAAGAAGTCAAGCTTGGCTTATCAAGCAAATCCTTCAAGCCTTTTCACCAAACCAGGCAACTTACTTTAAGCTCAACGCTCAAAAAACCTCAGCCAGATTCTGATGGTTTGCCATGAGCACTGTGGTCCAATGCTAAAACTCTAGGATCTTGGTTTTTCAGGGCAGTGGGAGCAAAGATTGGTTGAGATGCCAAGTGTTAATGCAAAACGGGGTTAGAAATTTATGGTTTAAATGCATCCTTCGACAGAGTCTCTGTTTCAGCCATCCATTTATATGCAAAAGCAGTTCAGCAGAGGAAACAAAGGAAGGCTCTAAAAAAAGGTTCACCAGCAAGTTCTCCAATAACTTTTTTCCCCTGCATGCAAGAAAACGACCCTTAGAGGGATGTGGTACATACCTTGAGGGTGAGGTCGACGGTAGCGGGAGAAACTGGAGTTAGGCTGGAGCTCTGTTGTAAAGTCTCCCTCCTAGGGAGGGGAAGGGTGTGGGGCAGGGGCACCTGAAAGGCAGGCAACACACATCACATTCTAACTAAGTCTACTAGAAAAGCCCCAGAAAGCAAAGCTCAAGCTTTATCAAGTGAGCTACAATTTCTTCAAGGCTTGAGCATTTGGCAGGGAGACTGATAAAATAAGGTGAAAATTTGGTAGGCAAGGAAAGGCCACTCAGCAGGTGCCAAGATGCTCCTCATCTCTCAAAGAGGCTGAAGATTAAGGTTTTAAGGTGTCCAGGTCCTCTGCATAAACAAACACCAATTGTCTGTTTGGGGATTTAATTTCAAGTACCATTTCAGTTTACTGATATGCAAAAATTCTTCCCAAGCCAGGTTTGTCCCTTTTTGTACCAATACAGTACAGGGGGTGTCATGACCTTGAGTTCTGAGATGCAGTTTCTGAAAAGAGGAAGCTTTTATAGACCTGCAAAATCACAGGACCATGAAACAAACTACAACAGATTTGCCATCCAATAATTGAATTCAGTTATTTTCTCTTTCAAAAGATGAAAGATGTGATACTTTGGGAAATAAACCTGACGTAATGCTATTGCTGTCTTTGCCTATGAAAACACCAATGGATTTCCTAGAAGTTTTAAAGGAAATGAATCAAAAATACTGCAGTGTCCAGTCTGTAACTCCTGACTCTTCCTCTCTCTAGCCATAGCTTAGCTAATGGACTTCCACTGGATGAGATAAGGCTAATTCAAAAGACAGATCCTGAAGCTTTGAAGCAGGGGATGGCACAGATCCTTTGTGGCCAGGAACCCCTAATTCCCGTGTTAGAAATTCAACTTTAACATCCACAAGGATTGGACATCCTTAACACAAAAGAATTCGGTCTTCCACACTAACCACCAAAGTCAAAAATCACAACACTACCAGAAAAGCCAGCAGAAGAATAAGAAGTTCAATCAGTACTGCTTCAAAACAGTGCTGCAGTAAGCTGAAAAGCATTTTTAGATGGAATTCACAAGACATCTTCATAAAAACCTGAGATCCTACGATATGATTCTACCTTCCCCCATCAACAAGTGACTCAACCCTGAGCTAATTCTGTTACTCAAACAAGAATCACAAGATCCAAGCTCCCTGATGCCCCAGCACACTCAAGACGAACTTGATTTTGCTACAAGTCACAACCCAGCTGGTTCTCAATCACTGTGCCACACTCACAAGTCAGGACCACTGCACTGGCTTTGAGGGCTGCAAAGGTCTCATCACCATAGCAACTCAACACCTGAAGCCTGTTGTCTGCTCCCACAACCATTCAGCTGCTCCCTCTGCATACAGTTGCTGCGATTTCAGGCTACAGTTCAAAACCCCTTTGTTTGTTAAGAGTTTTTCTTCAAACTCAGCCTACGGAGCTTTGCTCGGGTACCAGGCTCAAGTGCCAACTGCTGCCAAGAACACACTCCCTCATTATGCCTATCTGTGCTTTTTTCAGAATTGTCCCTATAAACATCTCCACTTTCTGTGCTCTTTAGCTCACTGTGATTGTTCAAAAGACAAGAAAACACCTGAAGAATTCCAGAGCAGGTACTAATCAAACCAAATGTCCTTCAGAGTAAGATTACTGGAAAAAGCCCAGCTAGTTCACAGGAAAGGAGCCCTGTGGACTCGTTCACTGAAGGCACTATTTGGTGCTTTAAAAGAGGTGTGAAAATATTTTCTTGTCTTCAAAGTCAAGACGATCACTGCAATGGACTTACGTTCGTCACCAAAGTCTCCTCCATTTTTGTACTGCTAGTAGCCACTGTGTTAGGATGAGAAGAAGGTGTAGTGTAGTCTGTTACAGACTCCTGTGAAGAAAAACAATTCCATTAAAATATCTCCCTTACCTAAATTCCATTTCAATTTCTTGGACAGATGTCAGCCTTTCTAGAGGAGGAGTTCAGCAAGCAACAGAAGATTAGAATTTCACACTGTTCTTTCTTACAAGTCATGTCTAGCAATCCTTGCTGCAGAATTGCTACTGAGGTCAGGAGGGTTCTTAGAAGATTACAGTTTGCCTCATGACCTCACAATGCATATCTGGAGAAAAGTCAAAACACAGTCTGTAAGGCAAGAACATCCAGAGCAAGGTATCTCCTGGGCACTGTAAAACTGGACTGTGGTGGTGTAACCAATTATCATTTGTCACCCAAGGTGCTTCAGCCACCTGCAGGCCCTCTCAGTCAGCTTAAAAAGTACAATACCTTAGCTGAAAGCTTTCTGTAGCTTTAAATAAATACAGAAATTTCTTAGTATGACAAGAAAAGCCCTCCAGATTAAAAAGAATACAAAGGGATGGTTGCCATTTGCAAAACAATTTTCTTTCCTGTAAGTTTTGTCCCTGAAAATCACAAGACTCAGATTCTCTGGATGGTGCAGGCTACCTTCTGATTTCTGCACTGCTTAATGACTTCAAGGAAGAAAAGGACTGAGGTTTCCAGTCTGCTCAGAGGCTTTCCTTGAAGCTTATTTGTCACAGTTAAGTGGCCCTTCAAGTGCTCAGCAAACAAGGTCCTTTCAGTGCTGGCTGTAGGCAGTGACTCCTGAAGCTGTAGATACAAATGGTCTGAGCAAAGTTTAAATGTCTGAAGTTTTACATCCCTGAAGCCCAGGAAAGGCTCCACCATCTTGATAGAACCAAACACCAAAAAAGAACTGAAGGACAAATCAGCAGCAGAACTGTTACTGAGTGTGTGGACTTGCCAACCCATAATGATTTTGAAGACACAAGCCATATAATGCTTGTTTAATTGCATCCAACCAGTAGGATGATAAGCTACTAAAAAAGTGTACACTCAATTTACTCCTCAGGCTGTGGTAATGCCTCTAAAAAAGCAATTAGAGCACTGAGACAGTAACTGACAAATGACCAAGAATTCTCCTTAAAAGGATGAGCTCATTTTGGTAAAAGACCAGAACAAGCTAAACCAAAACAGAGTGAGAGAGGACAATGTGCACACTGATTTGTTTTTATAATTTATTAAGAAAATAGAGAACTCTTTCCTCCATTTATTTACTTTCTTTACTTGTTAAACTGGTGAAATACAAGATATATGGTGCTTCCCACAATCCCAACCACCAAACTGCAAGTTGCACATTTGGACTAGATTCCAACAGGCAAACTCAGTCTGGGTAAAACAAGGCAAGCATGCAAGGCTACTTTAATCACAAAAGCCTTCTAATGAAGTAATTAAATGGCTCCATATTTTTTTAAGGATGCATCACTGCCTAAGAAAGAGGAAGTGCTTTTATTAAATTTCCTTCAAGGTCTAGATGCAATTTTTCAGGGTTTCAGCAGTGAAATTCCTTATGAAAGAAGATGGATCAAGACTACTAACTTTCTTACTTGGCAAACTCACAGCACAAAAGGACTTTTTCACTAGAATTAAACCCAAGCCACTGTATCAGCTCTGGTGCCCTTACAAGTGCATGTGCAATGCTGAAGCACAGGGGTGGTTTACAGGCTGAACATGCAGACAAGACAGAGCTTTAACCACATGAACACGATCCCATAAACTGCAGATTCATCTCCATCCTTCATTTCCTGGTACATTAAAGTCCAGGATTCTGTGTGATGTGGCTTAGCACCATAAGCTTTTGCAATTCAGTTCAAGTGATTCTCCTGTACAACTGTTTGACTGAAGAAACCTATTGATTACTTTATTAATACCTATCTAGAGCAAAAAGATTATGTTTATGCTTTTTTTTGGAGTTCTCCACAAATTGTTTGCACCTGAAGAAAAAGAACAGGCAGACTGCTTGTGACTACCTCCTTGAAAAAGAAGAGATCACAAAACCTCCAGTGACTTGATGAACAAAGTACAAGGCAGACCTCAGAGCTGACCCTGCTGTAAAGGATCAGGGTACTTAATGGCATGAATTAGCTATCTGATTGGTTCCTGATTTACATAAACCACCCAAATTAGAGCTTGAAAGATACTCAATCTTCTGAAAACCAGTCTGTGTGTCCTTTTAGCCATGATCTGTAAGACACAGCTGCTGCTACCTGTACAAATACTTCACTGGCATCCACAACCAGGTATTGAACTTGCTGGGATTTGACAGGTTCAAATGGAAGGCTGAGAAAGGCAAGGGCTAAAATGTTTTACCCAATTCAGAAACTCACACATCAGACTGCCTTCACTACAAAAATACTGCCAAATCCAAGAGAAGCAGCTGCAATGGCTTCTGAGCACCATACTTATGTACTAAACTTAAGCATCTCACTGCAGAAGTTCATTTGTATTTATACAGTTTCTAAGCAGTCTTGTATGATTAAATGCACATGCTCTTATCAATGTGTTTGTTTTGGAATGGATGTGGTATTCTTACAAAGCTTCTGAAGGAGGACAGCTGGCTTTTACAGAGATTTAAATCAAATACAGCACAAGTGTGCATTCCTAGAAGCTGAGCAGGAATCTCTGAGAGGGATGTTTAAGACTATCAAAAGAAAAGACATTTAGGTTTGCCAAAACTTCAACGTTTGACATTGAAACAAGAGGTTAAAGATGTCAACACCTCTTCCCTCATGAACAAGCAATGGAAAGAGTACCAAGACAAGAAAAAGCAATTGCAAGGTACATCAGTACAAGAACTCCAAGGCTGGAGCAGTATTTGAACCCCTTTTAGAAGCCTCTTAAAAAAGAAGGGACATTTACTGCAGGTTTATTTCTGCAAAACCTACATGGAGGTTATCTTAACCAATAAATTTGCAGGTTGTTGGTTTAACTTCCAGAGATTTAACTCTGTTGGTTTAACTTCTACTTCTTTCCTAGAAAAAACAATTTACTATTGCCTCAGGAACTACTCCTAACAAAGGAATTTAAAAGCAAACCTGGTGCTGTTAAGACAGAAGTATTTAGGCCTATTATTAAAGGCTCCTTTAAGCAACCACTCAATAAAGAATTTCATATGCAGCACAAACTGGAAAGCCTCTTTCCACTCTGGTTTTCCTTCCAGAAGACAGAACCTCAGTGCTTTAGTACTGTGCTAGTTCAAAGAACCTTGGCAACCCATGTTAAACTAAACCTAGACTGGCACAAAGTCCAGATTCCCCTTTTGAAAAACTGATACTTCAAAAATACAATTGCAGAGAGGAAATTTTGCTGATTTTAGCAGAGCTACTTGACTACACTGAGTCAGGCTGCAGTAATCAAAGCTGTGTTTCCTGTTCTCTTTGTGGCTTAGAAGAAACCTGTTCTCCTGTCTTGAGCTCTGGCCACAGGAGTTTGTGGGACCTTGGGAAGCACAGGATCCAAACAGGCTCACCAAACAGCCGAGCAAGGTGTTCACTGCTCCACACTTCTTAAGGACACTTTATCAATTTCTGGTATGAACATAAAGCACTCACACCTACCTACAACATGGAAAATGTCAGGAAGGATGAGAAATCCCTGCAATGAATTGCCTTAAGCCTGCAGCTTCCATGTTGGACACAAATATCCTTCCACTTGCTCTGTAGCAACACTTCATTGAGAGAGAATCTTTTATGGCAAAAAGCTGCCTAAGCTGCCCTTTGATTTGGGTTTTTTTTTTTTCCTAGCTGTGGGTGACAAAGATGAATTGGGGGTGAGTCACACTCCATATTCTTCAACTATTAATGTAACTCTCAAAGAGGATCAGTTTTCCAAAATGCCATCAGAAGATTTCTGCTTAAGACCAGGATGGCTGAGACAGCAGGCAACCAACCTGGGTCTATGCTTAGGAAACTGCTTTTCAAACCCACAAGAAGCATTTTTCCTATACCAAAGTAGGTGTCACTATTAAGCAGTAGCCACTCAAACTGCATCACTTCTTTACATTGGAGAGATGACAACCAGAGTACTTGCTGAAGACACAGGCAGAAAGGAGATGCCTCTGGGGATGTTTTTCAGCCCCATCTAAGAGCTGACCTGCAGAACAATGAATCCCTACACCAGATCACCATCTCACTGCTGAGCAGTTATAAAGAAAACAGGGTACTATGATGAGTCCTAAATATTGTGAAGTTCTGCAGGGAATATCTAGACAATATCCAAGTCAAGAGGATACACATGACCATCTAGGGACACAGAACAAGCCTTACCTAAAGCTTTAGCACATTCCTAGTTTAGAGATTTCTTTTTTTCACAGAACAGCACTTAACTCACAGCTTGAGGTCATCCATACACTCATCCAGCAATCATGCACAACTTCACTTCTCTGCTGGAAGTCATCTTGCATACATCACATTGATCTGAGTCTACAGACTCTGCCTACACCAGGCTCCAGTGCCACACTCCACAGCAGGGCTCAGGAATGAGTTTTGCCAGTCAGCAGAACAGATTTCCAAGCTGATCTGTGCTCAGGGACAAGACAGCAGATCTCTGCAGCACTTCTTAATTCAAGCAGTACCAATGTTTCCTATCTGCCACTCAATGGGCTCTGCTGTCCAAGCACCACCAGCAGGCAACCAAGTGTCAACCACCTCACTGGAATCACATTTGACATCCAGGATTTTTCTTACCTTTGTGTTTGTCCCAAACTCTGGAGCAGACACAGATATCATCGTTCCTATCTCGGTGCTCAGCTCGCTCGCTGCTTTGGTCTCCTTGGTAGTGACAGGCTCTGGACTTCTGACAGAGGTGGGAGATGGCTTCTCCTGTCCCTCAGGCTCTCCCTGCTGGGCATCCTTCACCTTCCTGTTCTTTAAAGAACGCTCTTTCCCAATAGGACCAGGTTTATATTCTTTGTTTTCTACCGGGCTCAAGTCTGGAAGCTAAGTTAGTGTTAACTTGTCAGTCATGCCTTCCTCTCTGTGTCCTATCCAACAAAAATACTTTAACATGCTAAAAGTTATTGTTTAAACAGAACAAAGCTTTTCAAGGGGAAGCATTTTCTAGCAGGTAAAGAATTTGAGACTAACTCATAAGTACATGAAATACATTGATTCTGAACATTAGGAATCTAAACCACGTTTTTCAAGCAATGAATTTTTTATGTGAAGTGGCAGAGTTCAAATAAAATACAAAATAATGTCAGTTTGATTGTCCTTACAAGAAAAGCACAAAAAAATACAGAAACTACATGACTTTGTATACTTACAGGTTATTTTAATTTTCAAGCATTCAGGATTTTATGGGACCCTAGGAAACTGTAACAGAATTATCTGAAATTATCCTGATATATGGACGTTGGCAGCATTTTCCCCTGGAAGCCGATCACTAAAGGGATCCAGAAAAAATAAAACACCTACACACAAGTGTTGCCTTATACTGCAGACACCATGGCTGGATCCCTGCTGCAATTCAGCAGTTCCTTTCTGTGCAGCTGAATTACAGCAGAATGAAGGGCCCTAGGGAACCTGAATGCTATGCTGTTTCAACAGCCATGTCCTTTCTGGCTGAGACTCTCAGTCCACTTCACTACTGAGCAGCACTAAAATCCCTTCAAGGCAGTCCTGAAAATCCAATTCCTTAAGCTTTCATAGCAGAAAGACAGAAGCTGCTGGTAATTGTTTTTTTTCAATACAAACCAGGTATTTTGGGAGTGGATGAAGACTCTCTAAAATACCCCAAATAATTTTTTCTTTAATAGTTTATAGAGGCTGAAATTCCTCCAGACACTTTAACATCACTTAAACCTTCATACTTCACCTTGGAAAGGTAAATTGCTTTGTTTCAAGTATGGTCCTCTTACACTGCCCATATTAATTCAATGATTCCAACCTCTACTCTTCACAACAGACAATATCACCATAGGGGTGGTGGGTGTGTAAGAATTGTTTGTTTGTTGAGATTTATTTTTTGTCATCAAGGCAGTTAGATTTACAGCTGCCTCACTCAAAGGAGTGTAAACAATATTACCCCTCCAATGCATTTACTATTTAGTCACATAGGTGTCTTTCAACAAAATCTGCAGAAGTCTTGATAGCTCTAAACAAGCAGAAAAAAGGAACTTTCTACACAGTGTCAAGTAGACTATCTCTATATATATTTAACTTTGGAGTTCAGTATCTGAAAGTGATTTTACTGGGCAGTTTTAGGCATGCTGCAGTGTATCTGAGCCATGGGGTACTGGAATTCACCAGCAGTTTTAATCAGTGCATATTTCTCTGCTGAACAGGTTTTATATTCTGCAGTGAAAGCCATGAACTGCAACACATACACTCAGTGTCTCATACAGCAGAAGCTAAATTCATTCTGTGACTGAACTTACAGATTTCAGCTCTTTTTTTTTGGAGGGGGGGGGGACACCAAACAACCAACCAAAATCTAAACAACCAACACAAAGAAACATCCACTCCTCTAGAAAGACAAAAAGGCTTTAGTTACATCAGGACTGCTGCCAAATCTCAGCCATCAAGAGGGACTGGAATAGCTGATGCTCTAAGTCACCAGACAAGTTTATCTGCTATAACCTTCTCTTTCTGAGAATTAGAAGCTGGTGCTGAGTGCTAGTGATGCACAGATTAGTGTGCACTGGAGGTGGAAAGAGCAGAAAATCTCTGGAAGGCAAGCAACACACTTATTTTTTAGGCTGTTATAAGTTTGATTAACTATTTAGTATTAGTTGCAAAAAATTGAATTATTCAGACATCTGAATTCTCCACTTCATCCATTTGAACTGGAGACCTCCAACTAATGTCCCTAACATTCCTCCCTTTCTTCAAAACACTTCTTTTTCTGCAACTTCATGTACTCATCAGTTGATAACCTGGCTACAAAATTAAGCAGGGCACCATTCATCACTTTAGGGGGCAAGGCAGGAAGAACCACTGCACTTGCAGACACAGCCAGGGCAGCACTGCAATGCTGCTTCCAAACAGCTCTCAAGGCCTGAATGAAGCAAGCTCAAAAAAAAAACCCCAAAAAACCAGAGAACTCAAACTACAAACAAAACCAAAGCACCACATCCACAGTTTCCCAACAAAGCTGTCACAAATCCATACTCCCTTCCCTGGCTCCCAACACAGAACCAATGTGCAGCCTCTGCTGGGCTGAAATGCTGTTTAACTACCTTGCACATCATCTCTGCAGGAACCATCTGGTTGATTGTAACAGAAAATATAAAAAGGGATACAATTTTCATGGGTCTAGTCTAACTCAGTGTATTCTATTCTGCTATTTTGTAACCCTTTTTTGATTGAACTTTGCACTGCAATTATGACCTTTTACCTTTTGTGCTTTGATGGGTCCAGCCCGAGGCTGTTTCTGTCTCTGCTCTTTGGGTTCTGGTAATTTGTCAGTGGACTTCTCAGACAGCACAGGACCAACTTCATTGTCACTGCCACTGGAAGCTGGGGCTCCAAACTGAATGGTTTCTATACCAAGATCAACTCCACCTTCTTGTCCAGGCTTTGTCCCCTGGTTAAAAAAGTAAACATTTAACCCATTCTGAAAAATTTCTGTGTCAGTACTATGACAATGGTTCAGAAAAGACCACAAAACATGCTCAGCTGAAAACCACTAGAAGGGTACTCTTATCTTTTGCAGAGGTACCATTCGTGACTGCAGGAGATTTGCAAGAATAAACAATATCTGAACATACACTTCTTCCTCCTCAAGTCTCTACTGTTAAGGGAGCTCAAGAAAAAAGCAGTGAAGAAATATGTAAACATCGCCAAGATCAAGAGGAACAAGTGCAATTCAGGTTCACAACATCCTCTGGGAAGCTCAAAATTTAATGCTCAAGTCAAGAGAAACAGTAAGAAATAGAAAAGTATTTCCAGATCTCTTGTGCAGTTCAAATGGTCTCCTGCAACAGCTGTCTCAACATTCTTGCTGTTTAAAACAATTAAGACCAAAAAAGTACCAGGAAAGTAAAAACATAGCACTTCAATGCAAAATTTAAGGCTATGCAAATTCCATGGGAATACCTACAGATAATACTGTCATAAAGCACTGACTGATTTTTCCATCTCCAACTTAAGGAACACAAAACCCCTTTAGTTCCTTGGAGAGATCCTGTTTTTGTCTACATTACTGAGCCCTGCACAAAAACCTACACAAACAGGGCAATATTTTTCATTTGGAAATACAATGAATAACAGATCTAACAATGAATATCAACAGAATCTGTGAATAGCTGAGTTATTATCAAGAGAACAGCTTTTCCCTGATGTAATTATAAAACCACCAGTCGATATCCCATGCTTCTGTACTATCTCCTGACTTCATGGAATTCTACACACATTAGCTTAAGTATCTGCACTCTTGGATAAATGGATAATTTGTACCCAACCCCAATGAGATATAATTTGGGTAAGCTTTACACACAGCTTCTCCTCTTCCCCTCATTCTTACCTCTGGAGATGGAGCCGAACCAAAAGATGTCAGAGGCTTGTTCCAGGCACTGACTGAAGGTGGCTGAGGTGGGCTAATGGGTCCCACTAGCAATTAAGAAAAGAAAGAGTTAAAAAACCTCTCAAGTTGCTAGAGGTATTCAAATCAATGTATGGACTGACTGAGAAGTAAATTACAGATGTCTTGAGTAAATAAGCTTTAATTAACCTATTCAGTGGTTAAAAATGTGCTACCTATTCAGTTGCTTTCAAGTGGGACAATTAACGTGTCTGGAACAATGATCAAGTCTGACAAAACAGACTCCTCAAGGGAGTGACAGTTGCTCATTTCTTGTGAGCGAAGAACACAGTAAAATAAAATACTGACTAATACTATACTGCAAACCCCTCTTTTTGGAGGTTACTATGCTGCACGTGGGTATGCTGCCCTCATTCCCTGTATAGAACCCATTTGCAGGTAAAAAGACAACTAGAGAGCCAGCTGGCCCATCAGCTTTCTCTAAACACAGTGCTTGCTTCCTCCACCTCAAATCCAAAACCCAGCACTTACATTTTTTGGAGATGTCATTCAGAACTGCTGTAGGAGGCACTTTGTTGTCCCATAATTCAGCTCCCAGGCCGTTGTGAGGCTGAGTGTTCTGCAGGACTTTGCCTGACACGGTGTAGTCTGTGCTGGCTGTCCCTGCTGCAGCCTGGCTTTGTGCTGGAACAGGAGCCTGGGGCTGGGCTGGAGACTGGGCTGGGCAGGGAGGCTGAGCCTGAGCTTGAGCCTGAGCCTGGGCCTGCTGTGCAGCTGCAGCTGCTGCCTGCTGCTGCTTTTTGGCAAATCTGGGGGGCAGCTTGGAATTCTGACCTCGGCCTTTTTCGCTTGATCCTTTTTTGGTCCAAACCTGTAAGGAGAAGCCAATTTTATTCTTCCAGGTGACAACGTGTACAGACAGCAATTGCAGAGTGCAAAATGCAAAAAGCAAACTGATTAACCCAGCCTTACAGGAAATCTATTTTTTGTGGGGGGTATTTAACCACAGGAACAATGATTTCTCATCCATTTTCTTCTTGGAATCAACTGATATACAAGCAATAGGGCAAATCTTTATCACAGTATGAAAAATGGTGTTTTTCTCAGTTTGCCAATTCCACCTGCCTGACAGTGCCCGATTGAGAAGTACACAATCCCAAGGTGACTACATCAAAATTAATTTTATTTACTAAACAGGAACAACTTTAACATTAAATATAACTAAGTAGTTGTATTTAGAAGGAGAAAATACAGCTTTTTTGGAAGGAAGTTTCTGCACCCCTGGCAATCCCAGTACTGCAAGCAGCATTTTCCCCACTATAAATGCTGGTCTTGTACCTGCACTGTTTGTTCTTCCTTCTTTCTGCGCTCTTCATCTTGCAAGCGTTTTTGCTGCTTCTTAGACACCACTTCTGTGAAACCATCATCATTCAAGTTAGATTGGGAGTCTTCAACTACTGTCACTTCAGGGTGATCATCAATGATCACAACACCTATAGGAAAAGGAAAGGTATAGATGCTGCTGTTTCAACAGCTTCAGGTGCAATGCACCAAGCCAAAATTGGCTTTGGAGTGGAAGTTACTTCCCCACAGACACAGATGGGGGCCCTGATCAATGGCAAGCTTCTGCTTGCCAAGTGCTTTTGCTGCTGAGCTCAAAGGTAAGGAGTTCCTATTTAAGAATTTTAAAACTGGAGCTTCCTGTACCAGATTCTCCAGGAAATTACTACAACACAGTAAAGAATAATGAACAGCCCTCCCAGATATCAAGTCTAAAGCCTAGCAGTGATAACCATTGCCTTTACTTTTGAAAATTAACTAAATTATGAGAATGTGATGGAGAATGGTAGGAATGAAAGGTTATGATTATACAAAATTGTTCTCATCTACATGTAACACATAATTAGGTTTGCCACCTTTTAGAGGCACATACATTATCAGGTATCACAAAGATAGCCATGCTCAAGTGCACAATTATTCTGGTGTTTTAAAAAAAATCCCCCTTTTTAAAAATTTTCAAACATCTAGCTCTATATGCAACAAAACTAGCAGAACTATAAAAAATTATTAGAATATTATCAATACATACTTGCATAATTATTAAGATCAAATTGAGACAAGGCATCCACTTTTTCCTTCGGCTTCTTTGGACCAGCCTTTGGCTCTTCTCTCTTTTTGCCACTTGCATCCTTGGTGGTCTTCTGTCCTGCAGCAGTGACACCTCCATCCTCCTGATGTACAGAGTTGCCATTGGCAGGATCAACACCAGGCACAGGTGCTGCCTGCTCTTCAAATGGCCTGTGTTAGAAAAAAAATTTGAAAATTAAGCCACAGAGAACACTCAGGAGGGAGTCAACAATTTAATTCAGATCCCACTGTAGGCCTGTGTCTCTCAACCTGCTTTTCTGTGCTAGGTGATTGATCTAAAATGCAATGCAGCAATTTATATTCTAACTGCTAAACTGCTCACATAAACATTTCTGCTTGCATCCAAATCTCAAGAAACATAGCTCAACTCAGAAACAGCAATGCAATTTCCTTAAATTAGGCTTTTTCAGTATTGTGCATACAAGAACACTTGTATGCACAATACTCTAACAGAACTCTAAGCTTCAGGTTCCAGGTGTCTGTACATAAACAGAAAAAACAGAAAGCACAGAGCCACGGCTGCACGTATCAGTGTCTTTTCCACCACTCTACGGATCTAAACAAGCTGCTTATGGTTTCAAACCACAAGAAGGCAAAAGAAGACCATCACCCTGTGTGCTTCCTCACAGAGGCTGGGTACTCACCCTCTTTTTCCACTTCTGGGAGGAGGACCACTCCGCCTTTCACTCCGGGGCCCTGAGAAGTTCCTCCCTGGCTTAGCTGGCCCGTTGTTGCCACGTCGGTTCTGACGGTCTATTCCAGGCCGCTGACTAGAGAAGCTTCTCTTGGCTATTTCCCTTTTTGGAGCTCCAGCATTTTCTCCTGCCTTTGCAGCAACCTGTGCTGCTGCATCTGCTGTTTTCTTCTCATCCCTTTCCCGCCTCTCATTGAAGTCGCTGCTTTCTGAGGCTGTTTCCCACTCTTCATTTGCCTGGTCTGAAGAATTCTGGTTGGACAAGTCTGGTGTCTTACTTCCTGACACATCCAGAGCAGGGTTGGAGGGCTCATTAACTGCATTATTAACTGTGGCACTCGTTGTGGAGCTGGTCACCACCTCACTGATCTTGGAAGCAGCCTCTCTCTCTTTTAGGCGCCTGAAGCGTGGTGGCTTGTCCTGCCTTGGAGGCCGGGCAGGCCTCTGTCTTCGTGGCCTCTCTCTATTCGGATCAAACTTTCTCTCAAATTTTGGAGGTCTTTTATCAATTGGTATGGGACCATAATGCTCATTTCTTCTTGGAGGCTCTCCATCTTCTGTTTTAATGATCTCTGTTTGCCTGGGGTTCCACTGATTGTCCCTGTAGGCTGGTCTCCTTATTGTGGATGGACGTGGAGGACGTCCCCCAGGATCCCTGCCACCACGCCTATACATTCCCCCTCTGCCTCGTCTAGAAGGCTCTCCTTTAGGAAGAAATCCTGGTTTGGGCTTGTTCTCATAATCTCTGATGTATGTTTTTTCCAGGGATCTGTTGTCTACTCTGATATTGTTCTCAGGTTTGAACGACAGGGGCTTTGGAGGCTTCTTGCCATCAGCTCTTTCTTCTCTTTTGGGGTGCTTGCCCTTGACGATGCTGTCTTTGTCTGAGAGCAGGGTGTCACTCGCACTCTCGTGCACTTCGCTGTCAGAATCTGTCTCCGAGCCATGCTGGCGCCGCCGCTTCGGGATTACTTCAAAGTCAGAACTCTCACTACGAGTTTCACTCTCTTCTCTTTGCCTAACAGGCCCTGAAGGCACATGCTCTGATCTAGGCTTAGGATCTCTGTAGTGTGGGTACTCTCTGTTATGGCCTCTACTGCCCCGACCACGTCCTCCATAAGAACCCCTGTAGCTACGGCCCCTAGAATAATACTCGCCCCGACCTCTGCCCCTGTATCCCTGATCTGGGAACCAGTCCCTATCCCTGGCCTCCTTCCAGTATGTCCTAGGTGGTAAGCCAGGCTCTCTTTTCACTGGCCTGGTTTCTAGGCGTGGTTTCTCCACCACCTCCTTGCTCACCACCTTCTCAGCCTGTTTGTCATCCTTGCTGGCGGGAGCGGGGGGCTGCGCATGGGGCAGGGGCTGAGCGGCTGGTGGGGCGGCCAGGGGCTGTGGGAGGGCCGGGGGCAGCTGGGCAGTGGCTGGCTGGGCAGCTGGGAGCTGCTGCTGGACTGCAGGAGCAGGAGGCTGCACCACAGCTTTAGCTGCTGCCTCAGGCTGACTGCTCTCCTGGCTTGCTGGTGCTGGGGCAGCATCCTGGGTTATCTTCTTAGCCAGAGGAGCGCTGCTGGAGGTGGATCTCTCGGGCTCAGCCTGAGACGGTGGCACTTGAGGTGATTCCTTTTTGTCACTTTTTTCAGGCTTGCCTGGTTTTTCACTAGCTGTCTTTTCTCCTTCCTTCTCCTTTCTCTGCTCACGCTCTTCTCTCTGTTCACGCTCTTCCTTCATGTCCCTAAGCACAGGTTTCTTAATAGGACCCGATCTTCTCACTGGTCTGTCGCCACCTTCGTCTCGCCTGCCATAGCCTGGCCTAGGACCCCATCTTGTTTCAGACTTAGGTTTGAAAGTTTTCTCAGGTTTTGGTCCTTCTGATGTTCTATTAGTGATCAAAATTTCTTTTTTCGGTTTAATCTCAAGTCTCTCAATTGTCTCCTTTGTCTCAATAGGTCTGTTACTTAATTTAGGGATATTTGCTGCTGTTTCACTCCTCTGATCTTCTGATTTTAGAGAGTGACTTGAACCATGGGAAATGCTTCTCTTCAATGAAGAGTGACTTTCCCCCACAGGCACCAATTCTTCTGGAGAACTACGTGTAACCTTCTCGCTCACTCCTTCAAAATTAACTGCTGTGTTAGGTGCGTCAGTCTGGAGAGGTTGTACATCTTCCAAAGGCCTGCTTGGGAACTTCTGTATCTCTACCTCTCCTGATTCCCTGAAAAATTCTGTCTTTGGATGAGAATCCAATTGGTTGTGTTCTACAGGATAAGCACTGGCAGGGACAGCAACTCGCTCCTGCTCCAAGTGTGCCTCAGACCTAAGCAGAAAGCAATTAAGAGTATTATAATTACTCAAATCAAGTAATTTTCTATTAAGGATCCATGTTTGCTCTAGGAAGTAACAGGAAATAATTTTTAATGGAGCCACCAACTATTATCCAGAGGGCAGCAGAATAAAAAGAACTTCTGAATACTTCTAAGAAGCAGAGGAAAATCCTGACCATTCACCATGGATCAAAGGCCAAAAGGGACTTTTGCTTTTTACCACTTGTACTTAACACACCACTTTTGAAACAAATACACATTGGACAACAGTTCTCTAAAATGGGAAGAACTGAGTGCAAATGGAGGAGAACACTATTCAGCAAAACTGCAAATTCAAAATATTCTGGCAAATACTGTTCATCTAGGCTAAACAAGGACTAAATTGTCTTTCTACATCCTGCTACAAAGCAGGGTCTTCTGTTTTGTACAACAGCACCAAGCACTCTGCATCCCCCAGTCACAGCTCCTCCTTTCAAGTTCTGAGTGAAGCTAAAACCCAGTCAGTCAAAACTGGATTTTACAACCTGTGTGACTTTGAGAGTGGCACAACTCAGGCTTACCTTAAATCATCAGGCTCTTCTAAGACCTTGGGAGGAGAAGTGGACTGCTGAGATTCTGCGTGGGGGTAGGGCTCTGAGCCCCACATCATGCGTGGTTCTGACAGAGGCACACTGTGCTCCCTGGCAGAGCGAGCCATGTGCTCAAACGAATCTGAACCAGCTGCTGAGCCCTCCAGCTGCTCTCTTCTCATCAGTGGCTTGGGAGGCATAATTCCTGTGGCAGAGTGAAGTTCAACAACTGAAACAAATTTAACATTAGCAAAGAAAACAACTCAATACAAACAAAGCCTGTCAGGAGGTACCAAGGAATGCTGCTCTCTCCCCTCCAATCTCCTTCCCTTTGAAACCAAATGTCTATTCCCTGCCAGCGGACCTCAGAATGACTAAATCACACTCAACACCTGTATCTCATGTCCCAACAAAAGGAAAAAGTGTCTGCTTTCACTATAATGGGAAGAACCAGGCCTGTGGACCTGTAAACTCATACATGAAGATTGTGCTGTAACATTTGAATGGCAAAAGGCAAGGAGAGTGTACACACAGGCAGTTTTTTATACTCTATTATTCCAGCTTTTTCCTTTGTACCGTTTCAAAGAAATTCTGTAGTTTTCACTATCTCTGCTATTTCCTCCATTCATTCCTTGCACTCACTGAGGATACCCTTTCCCTTGCTCTGTAGTTGGGCAGGTATCTTCATGACATTACATGAAAGACTTCTATTATTTATGCCCAACAGCTTTCCTAACTGCAAATCAGATGGCCATTCCACAAATTAAAAAGGACTTTTTAGGGTCAAGAGTCTGAAACCACATATTTATTAAGACACTGGAGCTGTTAATATGTAATGTAAAACCAGAAAAGTTTAATGGGATTTTTTAGGAAGCAATGTAGTGCCAAGTGCTAAGAATTAATGAAACACAAATGGTAAATACACTTTTTCTCAGTTTAACCTAACTCTTGCCAGCTTTCTCTCTGTAACAAAGAAAGGCTTATGCTGACACTCTCAATCATCTTAACTGTCACTCACATGCCTGCAGTTTGACAGCTGGGATTTTACTTTATAGTCAAAGGTACACATTCTCATAGGAATACAATTTTAGTCACATATGCCTACAATCTATTTTGTCTCAAACAATAAAATAATGTAGATTTCTTCTTAAAAACCCACCCATTCACTAAACAAAGAGTGGTCAAGGAAAGACTTCTAGCTCAAAATCAAAGAAGTTCAACAGCAAAGCAATGTTTCCAGGTTTACCTGGATGAATAGGAGGCATATCCATGGCAGGTCTTCCCGACATCATCCGTGGGTCCATGTAGGATTGCATCATGAGCCAGCGGGGGTCGAAGCCCATGGAAGCCAAGTGCTGGGGATGGGGCTGCATGGGTTGGTAGAGGGGTCTGTGCTGGGGGGGTGGGACAGGGCCACTGGAAGGCTGGGAGGGAGCAGATTGTGGAAGGACACCTTGCTGCTGTTGCTGCCACTGCTGCTGTTTCATTTGCTCCTGCAGATGAAAAGCCAGTATTACAGGATAGGAGCGTGCTTCTTGTTGATGGGGTGACAAAACTATTTTTTGTCTTCTTAAAAAGGAAAGAAGCTTAGAAGTTTTTCTTTTTGATGGGTGAAAAAGATATCTCATAGGCCTAAAGGACTTTCCCTCAAGCTTAAGGACAGTTAATTGGACAGAAGCCCAAAAGTCTTGCTTAGGCAACTGACTAGAAAAAGAAGTGCACAAAGAAACTAACAGTTTTTGAGAGGTGTTTTACTAAGAGCAAAGATCTCCTACACTTAGCTTAGTTTTTCTCTGTTATTTTGCCTTTTATTAAACTTTTTTGTTTCTAGCACTGTAACAGAAACCATCCTGCTGATTTTTATGCCCCCAAAAGTAGCTGAGCTATCTTAGGTGTGGTATAGACCTCTGAGAGCTTATGAGACCTAGCTTGAGGAGGCTACTATAACATTACAGAATTTTTTGATAAGATGAAAACTTGAGCACAGCTCTAATAATCCTTGGAAACAACTAGTACAATTATCTCCAGGACAGCAAGTATTCTGAAAGTTAACTGTGAACATGCATCAGAATAATGTAGGAGAAAAGGGAGAAAACCAGACTGGACAACTAACAATAGCTACAGCTTAACTGGTGTGCAGCTGAGACACAGAACAACCTATACTTTGTGCATGTCATTAATGCAAAGTGCTCCTTAAACCACAGGACCCAAATTTAACTGTGAGTGTCACACCCTTTTCGGATAAGCTGAAGAAATAATCAATCATCAGACTCCAGGCTCCACAGGCAAGTCCAGGGCAATGCCAGTGTGGGCCAGTTTCAAAGCCTCTCTAGCCCACTTACAGACCTTCCAAGTGACAATAAGTGTTTCTGGCAGAGCAATTCCCGCTAATATGATTTTCTAGAAGCTGGGAAGCAAAAACTCAGGATTTCTGAACTCCTTTGGTCACCCTGTTCTTCAGAATGAGGCAGAATACAGCATGCTTTAAATGAGCCTCCTTTTAATGAACTGGTTTGTTACCTGCTGCCTCTGAAATCTTGGTGGTAATGACTTCTGGAACTGCTTAGAATAGCCTGAGGAAACAGCAGGACGAGGCTGGGATCCTGAGTCTGGCTCATTCTCATGAGTAACCTGTGAAACTTCCTTCTCATTCCGACCACTGTCTTGGCGAGTAAAGACTGCTTGATCTTCTGAAAAAACAACCAACAGAACCCCCGCCTATGTGAGACAACAGTCCATCTTAAAACTGACAATTCTACCAGAATATCAGCTAAAGAATGTTCTAAAATGTCTGCTTTATCTAACTTCACAGTTTCCAACCAAAACCAGTAAGGGCACAAAAAGTCAAGGACAAACCCTCAAAACAGAGCAACTGCTGTTAATACACCTCTGTCTTTTTTAAACTCAGATACGTTGGGAAATCAACCACTGGCATTTGGGTTGCAGTTATTATGTGGTTTAAGAAGTGCTGTATCAATGACACCATACCACATTTGGATCAAGTTTTTTGTCATTAAGTAAGGTTTGGTTTTACAATCAATTTTATCCACTTAAATCTAATATAACCTTACCAAGCACAGTTTAACAGTTTTCTTGTGGCATTCAAGTTTCAGTACAAAAAATGCACCACATTTAAACAGGTGCCCTTTGTGTCTACTTCTCTATGCTTGCTGAAAGAACAGAAGAGCTGAAATAATTTGCACTGCTTTTTAAACAACATGGGTGGCTGACTCTCCTTTAGGAAGGGAAGAAAGAGGAATACAGAAAGAAAAGCAGCCTAAGTCCAGACTAAATCACAGAAGCCATTTTTTCCCCCTAATCTTTTGATGAGCTGGGCAAACAGGCTTAGCTCAAAGGACAGTTATCAGCTGTAATGCGCCAGGAAAATAATTGGTCTAGATGCACTAGGTTAACTAGGTATGCAAATGAGACTTCTAGACAACAGCTATGCTCAGTGACTCAACTTTAAGAAGGACAACTCCTACTTGTGTGCAAGCATACCTTTTTCTTCCTTGTTATTCTTGGTTTCACTTTCTTGTTTTTCTGCTACAGGTGTTGCCACAGGTTCTACAGGCTCAGGAACCTCATGTGCTGGTTTCTCCTCTTCTTTCTCTTTCTCATTCTCCTTCTCTTCTTTCTCCACCTCTTTTTCTTTCTCTTTCTCCACTTCTTGTTCTTTTGCCTTCTCGAGTTTTTCTTTTTCTTCTTTTTCCTTTTCCTTCTCCTTTTCCCTCTCTATCTCCTTTTCCTTCTCCCTCTCTTTTTCTCGCTCCCTCTCCCGCTCCCTCTCCTTTTCCCTCTCCCGCTCCCGTTCTCTCTCCCTCTCCCTTTCTCTCTCCCTCTCCCTCTCTCTTTCTTTCAGAGGGTCCTCCCGGGAGGGTTTTGTCACGCAGCCGAATTTCTCATTTAACCGTTTGAGCTTCTCAGCACAAGCTGCTTTTCGCTGCTCTTCCATTCTCCTCTCTTCCTCCTCTCGCCGCTTACGGGCTCGCTCCACCGCGGCCGATATCTCTGACTGCTGCCTCCTCCTCTGCTTCCAAATTTCATCTTCATCTGGTACTGGTTTAGGGGGAAAGGGTCCCTGCCTTCCCATCTGCCTGTCAGGGGGAGGAGGGTGCTGCAGGAAGAAAATCAGTCAGGTTGAACACATGTTATATAAGCAGCCAACTGAAATGCATTTTAACTATTTGTCAACACATGTGCATCTGCATCTTTAAAAAGCAATACTTGGAAGAAAAAGCCAGCCCCCACCTTCCTGATCTGGCTCAGACTCTCACAACCTGAGCTCAGAAAGGAGAAGTAGAGAATGACTTGGGCTCATGTCTGCTCTCTTCCCCATCACCATCAAGGCAAAGCCACAGCAAAGATAACAAAGCATATTTTAGATTTGGTTACAGGCTGCTCTAAATCTCAGACAGAAGTCCCTCAAGGAGCCAAGGAATTTGAAGGTAGCTTAGGATAACCATCTCCTCATCTGTCTTGGCAGCCCATTACTCCAGCACTGTTCCCCTGCTCCTGTCCTCTCCAGTTCCCAAGTGGGGCTGGATAACTAAAAGCTCCTGAAAATCTTGTGCATTTCATATGGGGGGCAGCTTACAAGATGGGGCAGCTTTACACAATTGCAGCGTGGCTGTGTTGGAGTCCCATTCCTACCAGCCCCAGGCACTACGATCATTTTACTTGTCATAGGAAAGTTTATCATTATGTGAAGCATATTTTTATTTTTTTTAATCTAAACCCCTCCACCACAGACTAAAGAATTTAACTCAAGGAAATAAGGACAATTCTAATCCTTCTTACCGGTGGTAGAATAGATTTTGGAGGAAGAGCAGGGCCACCTCTTTCATGTATTGAAGGCTGTGGTGGACCTCGATCCTGTTGGATCAAACACAGCACCAAGGTTAAGCAAGCTTCTAACCACAGCCAAGCTGAAAAATTTTAAATTTACTCTTTTCTACTGCATTAAGATACGCCATCTAACAAGGCATCTGCATTCAACACAAATCTACACATGAAACAAGGGCAAAAACATTTTCACTTTTATGTACTGAGAGCTGAACAATTCAAGTTTATGTTCCTGCACCATTTTTCCTTAGATTCAATGTAGCATCAAACCTTAAAGAACGGTGTGATCTTTAACGCAGAGATAAAGTGCAAGTAAAACTATTCCCAGACTTCCCACCTTCATTATTACTGGTGTCAAAAGAAAATACTTCTGGGAAAATTTCAAAACCAACAGCAGCTTTTCCTGGCGTGGAGGGAGAGAAATAGGGCTGTAGCAGGCATAAATTGATGTGGATGGAATATTCCTCTACTAGAGGAAACAAAAAATGGCTGAGTTGATGAATTCTACATGGTTTATATAAAATCCTGTAGTGTGAGACGTGAACTCACATTACAGCTAAGCTGCACTGCAGAAAGTGGACCATGATAAAAAAAAAAATCCCTGCACCCATGAAAAATGTGCGGGCTATTTATCCAGTGGAAAACCTGATAAACACCAGAATGGCTTCATCCAGTTCCAAGGATGGACACACAGGAGTATGGAGCCTGTCAGCTCTGAGCCCCAGTGCCTGATGAAGAGCTCTGCCCCCTCAGGGGTGTGGGGCAGGACACACTACATAAAGCCAGGCTATTTTTGTGCTGCAAGCAGAGGCAGCTAAGTTGTCTGAGCAGCACCTGATCAGTTAGCAGAGCTCAGATAATGCTTTCAGCAGCTAATGCCTTCCCTCATGTTCATAGCCTTAATTGACCTGACAGTTTGGAAAGACACCTGAGTCGGAGCTCTCCTGACAAGGCTGTTGCCACAGGAGCTGAAGAGAAGAGCACACAAACCTGATCAAGCTGAGAGCTTTTGCTGTAAGACCCTTTGGCTGCTGCTGTGGAAACCTGGGTGGCAGACTTGGCATTTGTCTGTTCTTCAGTTTCCCTCTGGCCATCAGGACTCTGGGAATCTTTTGATGGTGTTTGTTCATCACTATGTGCAAAGAAATAAGAAAAACAGAATGCATACTCCACTAAGGTATTTGGTGATTTATCTCCTCGCCTCAGCATTTCTTAGGATAATTTCTACTCCACACCCAGCTGACTGGAGTCTGCAGGCAGTTATACAATTGAACACAGTATTAAATTACTGGGAATTATTGCTACTGGAATGAGTACTCGCACTCATTTCATTAATCTTTCCAAAATCTAGTTAAGTGACATTTCCCATCTAATCGGCAACACCAACTCACCCACTTTCCTTCTCTTTCTGACTGCTTCCTTGCTCATCATCATCACTGAAATTCAACTGCTCAGTGTAATCCACTTCACTCTGAGCACCTGATGCATAAACAAATGCTCAATT
Organism: Haemorhous mexicanus; assembly: GCF_027477595.1. Taxonomy (NCBI): domain Eukaryota; kingdom Metazoa; phylum Chordata; class Aves; order Passeriformes; family Fringillidae; genus Haemorhous; species Haemorhous mexicanus. Next base: position 28,472,213 of record NC_082349.1, read on the forward strand.
AACCTTTCAGAAACATTCAGCATACAAATAACAGACCATTAATCTGATGTTCTTACCTGCCCAGCCTTCATCAGCCTCAGCATCCAGATTATCAAATTTATCAAGCTCTTTGAGTTCACTAGCACTGAGAATGGATGGGCGTTCAATAGGTTCTGAGCACCATGAGGGGGGGCCTCTTCCCCTTGGGCCTCTAAAAAATGAGAGAAACACAAGCTACTGTCACTACTTATCCACAAGTGACAGAGAAAAGGAAAAGGTCAACTTGTGTGTTCATTATTTGAAATATACATTGCTGTTGTTTCAAGCACAGTGAACTCTCATCTACATGTGTGACTACCAGAATTCAAATAATTACTCTTCCATGTGCACAGCTATCCTACACTATGGAAAAACACACAGAGAAGTGGAAAATTCATTTTATAGTGCATTAGAGCTCAACTTTAACTGGAAAGCATCAAAGTTGACAACCAGGAGTTGACTACTTGCACTGTAACAATGGAAAAGTCTTTTTATGGGCAAAATACTGCTTTAAGTTTCAAAGATGTTCCTGTAAGTGACTTCTGCTCTTCACAATCAAAATCCCTGTAATATGAGGAACTGCCTCAAGTTTTCCAGTAGAGCTCTCAAACTCCAGACATCCCATGACACTGCTCCACACAAACAAAACTTGGGAGGGCTGACCAGTGTCAGTTCTTATAAAGGGTATAATCACCATCAAGATACTCAGTGCAAATGATTTCTTTTTTTAAATTAAGTCACAGAGTTCATACCCAGACAAAAACCACAACCACTTTTAGGTTTCTTACCTGCTAGGCTCAGAATTAGGAAATCTTGTTGGACCTTGCATGGAGGGAGGATATGCCATTCTGGGGTACTGATTAAACATCTAAAAAGGAATTAAAAACAGGAGCCATTCATTAAAAAGTATTACAGCATTAAGTACACTGAGGCCATCAAAGGACAGAATGGAAATAAAGTGAGACTCTTTACTCAAGTTTGCTTAATATCTCAAGTGGGTGACATCAAGTCCCCAAGGGGAAGTGACTGGAAGTGTCAATCAACCCCTGACAAGTTCAAACTCCATGAGCCACATCCTCTGCTGGGTTTCAGTCCTGCCCTTCCAGCAGAACAGACAAGAATTCCATGGAGGGGACAGAAAGGGGCCTAAGAAAATCCCACTAGCCAAAAACCAATCCCTGCTGCTTAAAAAGGGTTCACGCAACCATCACTCACATAAGGAGGCATCATTGCTCTGTACTGGGATGAGATGGGTGGCTGCTGCTGGCCATTCAGCTTGGGCTGAGGGACCTGGGGCAGCCTCACATCCCTCTTGTCTCCTGCCTTCTGGCCATCATTCTGTTCTCCTGGTGTACTGCTGCCATCTTCTTGTCCCTTAGCTTCTTGATCTGTTGGAGAAGCAGGAGAATTGTTCTTAGTACCCCCATCCCTCCAATTAGTAGCATCTGCATGGACAGAATCAGCACACAAAAAGCCAGAAATAGACTTTAAATTGCAGATTTCCAGCCAGGGATGGTGAGGAACACGTCGTTCCCACGCAGCCCTCCGTGACACAGCAGATGCATGTTCCTATCTGCTACTGCAACAAGCAATGGCCACTTGAGAATCAACAGAAGCTGCTTCCTGATCCTCTTCAGCCCTAGGTCCAGCTGTGCTCCTGAAGGAGCACAATTTATGGGCTAAATTGTTGGGCTAAATATGGGCTAATTGCTCCTGAGCTAAATTTATGGGCTGCTCTAGTTGTCCCATTCTACCTTCCAAAACACAGTGCAGTTTTGGAAGGATACTGATTATAGCACAAGAAGGAAAACAGATTCAGCTGTGCTAAGTGGGCCACTGTTGACTAAGTGTGAAGATGCTGTCAAGGCAAAGATCAAGGTTCCTAAACAGCCAAGGCCTATAAGGAAATTCTCAAGCAGCTCAAAAAGAAAGGCAATGCACAGAATGCATCCAAGGGAAGACAGGTATAGTCTGGTTTGCATCTCTGCCTGATAAGGATGGAATAGAAGTGATAAGGGCTGTACTTCTGGTGTGAATGTCTAGCAAATTGTCCAGGGAAAATCAGGAATTTTAATGATTTAGCATTTGTGCCAGGCACTCCATTCTTTTAGGAGTTTCTGCCTGCAGAGCACGGGTTAAGACAAAAAAACCCCACTAGGGTAAACTTAGCAGCAGTGCTCAGATCAATGGAGACAAAAATTCAGAGACACACACTGTAAATGATGTTTCTTTAGGGACACAAACCCTTTAAGCAGAGTTAAACTCTGCTCCTAAGTATCCATTACAGCTCTTGCACTTATCTTTGCTGGGAAGCACAGCTGCTAAAGGGGGACTGACTACTTGCCAAGTTCAGTTAGCTTTCTGCTGTCAGAGAGGAAAGAAGGGCTTAATATAGCATGTACAGTGCTGACCAAAACTGTAACTGCCTGCAGGAGGCTGGACAGACACATGAAGCTGCTCTCATTGGGTGCTGGACATCTCTCCCTTTTCCTGACATTTTATTCTTTAGATCAAAATCAAGACAAGACATGAACAGGCACATGGCCTTGGTCTGCAGGACCTGACAAACAAATCAAGGAAAACCAAGGCCTGTAACAAGGAAAGGAGTTAGAGATTGCTTTCTGAAGTGCCTATCACTGGCACAGGACACTGCCAGGTGTCCTGTGCAGGACAGGACATCTAGTCCATCAAACCTCATCAAAACCAAACTTTTGAGGGAGAAAGGAACTCTGTTTTCCACTGGTAACAAGACAAGCCCCAAATGCCTTCCCATTAAAGTGATCTGGGGAAGAAATACACATTTCTTTCCTGAGAGATGTAAACCCAGCACTGTTATAGTTGTTTTCACCAGATCTAATCTCCCACTGCTGAAACACATCCAGCTGGTCAAAGCACTGCATCCAGCAGCTGAAGATGCCAATGCCTTCAAAGGCATTGGCAACAACCCACTCTTTTGGCATGCTGTAGACTGGACTTCCTCTTCAGGAATTTTCAGGCTCCACTCTTAGGAGTACTGACAACTTAGGGCCAGCCCTGATCACCATTTGTGCAATTAGTTAATTCTAGGAGAGTTCTTTAAAGAACTCACCTGCTGTGACATAGCAGCTGAAGTAAGAAAATGCCAGTATTGTGCAACTAAAAATGTTCCTCAGAGCACAACTACAGTACTGAGTACATGGGAAAATGGGAAGTGATAGGATTAAACACACTATTTTCCACACACCAGGAACACAGAAAAGGAGAATTAAGCCCCAAGTGTCCACTTCTTCCATGTGCTGATTGAAACAACATATTCATCAATTTCTTTTGTACAGGGCACAAGCAGTAAGTTCCACACAAACCAACTGCACAACAATTTGCAGCTCACACTTACTCTGTGGTCGTAGGTTGGCTCCTGATCCATCTTCAGGTGCATCCTTATCCTTGCCTGACTTTTCCTGATCCCCAGCTGCCGGCAGACTGGGGAATTCTTGCTGGAAATAACTATTGATTGGAATAGGTGGACCTACACAGCAAGATATTCACAGAGTCACAACTTGCTGCAGTCAAAACAGTTCAGAAAGCAACAGAAGCCTGATCGTCCTTCAGAAGTGAACATATAAAGCTTTAAAATTAAAACAATCAAGTGTTAAAGCCACAGTCATTTACTGGCAATATAAAGGGTTCCAAAGTTGTTAAATTTACTGGACCAACTATGACAGCTGTTGAGGCTGAGAAAAATCCAGAAGCACAAAGTGACAACGGAAGAAGACTTAGCCCAGGGAGTACATGAGTTCCTCAGCTCTGTAACACTTTTCCCCACTCCTTCCAGACAAAGATTTCCTTCTTTTCACTTTAAAACTATAGTCCACCCAAGAACGGGCAACTATGTAATTGCAAATTTATTAATAATTGTTGTTCTAATAAGAAATCCCCAGGACTTCAAAATGCCACAGCTTTTACACTATGAAAAAAAATCACAACAACATTCTTTGATTTCTAAAACCCTTGACATCATACTCAATACTGGAATTTAAGACTTCTGTTGTACATAGTATGGAAGCCACATATATAGGATGTTTTCCTTGTTAGAAGGTTCTCTTGGCATCTGCTTTGCATCAGTTTCCTCCCCATACACATAATGTATAGTGACCTATTAGATCAGCAGCATTCCTGTGCCAAATCACCAATAATCTGAGTGTAGATTTCCATTCCAACAGCCTGAATAACAGCCTGTTCCTATACCTGTCTCTGCTACTGACTACAGTAAGGGACATGGTACTAGGCTACATGGATTATGGGAGAGGGCAAACTCACAAACAAGGATCTGAATATATGGTGTCCAACCCCCCCCAATCCTGACTATTGGTTTTTTTTTAACAACTAGAACTACTTCTGTTCTCTCAATCTCTGAAAGAATCATTCACAAAGATAAAATGCAGGGATTCCAGCGGGCTTCCATTTGGTTGGGTTTTTTTAAAGAGTTAAACACAGGATAAATTCCTTACTCTGTGCTGTGTAAAGGCATGTCAGCAAATCCAGTATTTATCTCTGTGTCTACAAATTTGAACTCTTTCAATTTTCATTCCGATTTCACATACTACAGACCACACTAATTTGCTTTTCCTTAAAGGACACTGGACTGTTGTTGTTCCTAAGCAGCTACATGCAGTGACTTACTCAATGGGAAAGAAAACCAGTCCCACTAACCAGATGACCTGCCAGGCAAGGGAGCCCCTCCTGAGATCCTGTGGCATGCAACATTCATGAGTGTTATGAATCTGGATAAATGCTTTCTGCTCAAGCCTACACAGTGAACAACATTTTAATGGCAAAGTAACAGCAGCAGAGATCTCCTTGACTGTGTTTAAGCCACAAACCTGAAAAAGCCAGAGTGGCAACCAGCAAGAAGTTAAAAGACATTTTGGTAGCACGTTATGCCAAATTTTAGCTAAAGCATGAACTGAAAAATACACGCTGCTGTTACATTTCAGAAGTCTTTCCCTTCTCCATGGCCATGAAGAGGATCAGACAAAGGTTTAGCCTTGCCTCACTCAAGTTTTACAAGAGGTTGAGTGAGTGCTGGAACGCTCACAAGGCAGCTGGAGAAACAGCAAGGTCTGAGAGCCAACTGCAGCTCAGGAAAGCAGGAGCACAACAGGTGGATCCTGGGTTTCAAACCCAGGACAGCAAGCAGCTGCTGCCAATTCACATCCAGGGCTGCTTCCTGAAACCCTGAAACTGCAAACCCAGTGCTGCATTAATTGAATGAAACGAGGGTGCCATCTGGGCTTGGCACACGAGCTGCCATGGTAACTATGAAATAATTAGCTAAATGCATTTTGAAGCTACTGAGCCGAATCACTATTTCCTGTGTCATGGAGATGATCTTATCAGCTTCTGCAGGAAGGCTGCTATGCAAATCACTTTGCATCAGTGCTCATTTCTTTTTTTTTTAAATTCCACAGAAATCCTATAAAAGCTTAAAGGAGAAAAGTTTCTATATTTGATAGCAGAACACTGAACATTAAGCAGCAAGAAATGGAGTATCTAGAATTGTCACTTGTAATTCCCAGTGTGAAAGATCATTAGATATGTGATGTTAACTAACTCCATACAATATGTAAGAAATTACCTCCATGCCATTAATATTTTATTATTTTAAAAACTCAATTCTTCACCTGGAAAGCCTCAACTCCATTTTATAGCCACGGAAAGCTCACAAGTCTCAAACTTACAGAATAAAACACGTTGCAGGTTATTTATCATAATGGAGACAGAGCAATTTTAAGTAACCTCTCACTCTACAAGCATTTTAAAAGAAGATTTAGTTCTGAACTTACATCTGTAATGAAAACACTCAAGCTAAGAGTCACACTGATGGAAACAATTTTCCATCCTTTCATCCAATTATGTTAAATAACCCTCGAAACACACCTTTAATGTTTTTCCCAGAAAGAAAACTACTTAAACACTATCACTTTGATACTAAAATAACCAAGGAATTTATAAAATGAAGGGAAAAGTATTGCTGTTTCTACTGTTTAAACAGAAGCAAAATTACACATACTTTGCACAAAATGATTCAAAACTAGGATCAGAATGACCACCAACTGTTTACATCTCTCCTTCCCATGCCAAAATTGTTTGTATTAGAAGGACTGACTGCGATTTGCCCTCCTCACCACAGCCACATCGAAGATTTTATGCTTCCACCATCACTTCCCTGTCAATTCAAAAGAGGTGACTACACCAACCTTGTAAAAGTCAGCCAGACCTGCTGATCAATCCAGTGGCTGGGGATGGGCTCATTTCCCAGCCTGGAATGTTGCTTCCACAACCTTCCCCAGTCCCAACTGGCCTGGCCAAGCCTCAAGGGACTGCTGAGTGTGGGGGTCACTCCCAGCCCAGTGTGCAGTGCAGAATCCCTCCACCCTGAGCAGCACTCACCATCCTGTCCTCCTGGCTTGGTGTTGGCCCAGGATTTGGCAACAGGAGCTGCTTCTGGAGGAGCAGGAACAGCAGGTTTTGGCTGGGTCTGCGGCACGTCTGGCTGTCTGGAATTAGAGGAAAAGCACTTGTGAATACAAGAGGGTGAGCACACAATAAGAGTGTCAGGATGGCTACTGCAAACAAGGGAATACAATAAGGGAGCTGTGCAGCTGAAGAACCAATAACTACTTCTCCTAAGAAAAGGCACTGTCTTACATAAAAGAACTTGTTATAGTAACAGTTAAAACAATGAATAAATTAGCTAATTATTTCAAGATTCCATTTCCCAAAAGAGGGAGGAATGAATGAAAATGGCTGGGCAGAAAATGCAGCCAGGCATGAAATGAATTACAGTTTTTAAAGAAGTGTATTGGACAATCAAAAAATCTACAACCATCAAAGGCAATAATTTGGATTAATATTCTCTTGCCTTGGGAGTTAACAGAGGAAGACCACCATGAACTGAGAAAATGAAGGCAAATACATGTCAGGAATTGACAAATAAAAGGAACTGATAAGGAAAGATAAAGACATCATGAAAAACTCTATGGGTAGAATGAACTGGAGCCCAGAACTTTAAGTCTTAAGAAATGGGCTCAGTCCCACCATCTTAACAATGAAGAGGCACAAGCACTCTTTTTGTCCAGTGTAAAAAACCCAGACACAAGCCCTTTCTAGTCTGCACATTCAGTCATATTGTTCAACCTCCTTCAATAAAGGCTATTTCTGTAACCTGCATATTCAGGTAATTTAAAACTCAAAGCATTAGTGTCTAAAACCAACTAAGACTAACCCTTCAGCTCCTTAGTGGGACCTTTTGATAAAACAGAACCCATGGGGCAAATCCTGTAGTCTACAATCACTTTAGTACACCAGTGAAGAGAGAAGCAGTGTGGTATCATGTCACTTTACTGACAAGAAACAACTGTAAATGCTTCAAGTAGATCCTAAAGTGATCCTAAATTTCTAAGGACTACCATTAGGAAATCTGTTCCATTTGGATTCTGCAGTGATCAACCCAAAGCACTCCACAGGACTCTCAGAACTGACAGAGAAGCAAATACATCAAAAACATCACTACTGGGCAGAAACACACAAGCTTCTCATAGGAATAACAAAATGCAATTTTCATGTTCCATGAGAGTATTACAATCTAGAAAATAACCCCAGTTCTAATTTTTGTCTGTTTTTCACTTGCATTTTCTTCCAGCTGCACATTTTCTAAGCAGGCTTTGGGGAATTTATGACTTACATGGCTGAACTTTGTGACACAAGTGAAACAAGGAAGAGTGCTAAAAAAGCTACTCCTTGCATTTCTCCTGTTTCAAATACAAGCCCATTTAGAATTTTAGCTATCTAAGCACTGCCCTGAGAATATGGATGAGTGAAAGAACTCAGCTGAATTTATCAAATCACTACACAACAGCCTGCACTATCCAGGAAAGAGACTGAAGCAATACCCACACAATGAGTGGCAACTCAAGAAAGCAGTCAAGTAATTAATTTTCATAATTACATTCATGTGAACTCCAATGCAACGATACAAGAGGAAATGCAATAAACTAAAGCAAGCTGTTATCAAGATCTAACCTTTATCTGCAACACTTCTGAGAGGAACAATAAAACACTTCATATGTAAACTGCAGCATTTCAAGTACACTGAAATATCACAAACACAGCAGTACTCAAACAAATGATCTTAAGATCTGAGCAAACACATCAGATGGTCCAATTTTAGGAGAATTTCCTCATGGCCTGGGCAGACACACCTGTTCCTGGGAACAAATCTCCTCACTAGTTTTATCTGGATTCTGAGGCCTTTATCAGAGTAATGCATACGAAAATGCAAACAACTTCCAGTGGCAGATAAGGGACAGTTACTCATTTGTTTGTACACAGAACAACTACTGGTACTACCTAACACATGGCCATGCAAAGGCCTGCTTTAGTCAAACAAGCTACCAGCTCAACACACATTTAACAGGGCAAAGTGTGAGTGACCTTGAAGTTCAGGGAGATGTTAAAATACCAAACAAAACCCAGGGCAGAAAACTGTGACTCTGCAGTTTCAAAAGTTTAAAATAAAAAGCTAAACACAACACTATATTGCTGAAGTCTCTCAGCTTTTTAGAGAGATGCCAAAAATTGGTATTTAAATGTAGGAACATCTACAAAGAAAAATAAAGGGAGAGAAACATGAGGAAGGAAACATTTAAACCTCATCTTTTGCTTTCCCAAGCACTAGGAACATACAAAAACTGTCCCTAAATTCCAGTGTTTTCCAGAGCAATTTGAATGATAAGAATTAACACTTAAACCTTGCTTCTACTTATGCAGTGAGAATCACATCCTATTTTAAACTTACATGGCAAAAAAACAACTGCTTTTAAATACTTTTTAATTAGAAACTGAAGTTTCAGTTTCTATTTAATTTCTTCCTGTGCAGGACCAGGAGTTGGACTCGATGACCCTGATGGGTCTCTCCCAGCTCAGCATATTCTATGATTCTCTGATCCTTTCCTCCTATTTTCTTAAGCTGTACAAGTGTGAAACAAATCTAGCAGATGAAACTGCACTGAGCATGGGAAATTTGTATCATACAAGGTGAACAACAGAGCACCAACATTGCCACAACTTCTGTCTTGTTTATATCACATATTGGAGGAATCTGGAATAACAGTGTGGAGCTTAAGATAAAAAAAGAAATTAAAGTCTTTAGAATTTATGGCATTCTACAAAAAAGAAATTAAAGTGCAAATATTAAGAACCATTAGGAAAATAAAGCAGAGACTTGAACACATGCAAACTAAGAATTTTAGAGTTTCCTCTGCCATACATCAGCACAAGCACAATTAGGCTGACTTTTGCATACTCATGAACATGGAAGCTATTCTCTAATTTTCCTGCTGCGTTCCTTGGGGTTTCAAGAGAATTTTACTTAAGGTGATGACAATGATCTTACAAAAACATGCTGTATTTCCTGTCAGGAGACATCAAACCTTACATGTCCAAGGAAATATTCTTCCCCTCATACGGAATTCATAAGGAGACCATTTTCAACTTAAATGTGAAAATGTGAGGAGGTTTTTTTTTTTGTGCAAGGTTTTTCTTTTAACTATCCCTCTACTAGCAAGATTCTGCCTCACAGAAATTAATTGTGGGGCTATTTCCTCTCTGATAGCTATGATGAGAACACTCCAGTTAAGCAAATTTCTTCCCAGGTCCTGCCAATCCCAACTTTTGGCCAAACCTGAGAGAAATGGCCCTGCAAACAAAGCCAGCGTTCATTTTTTTTTTATTATTTTTAATTCCACAGAAATCTTATAAAAGCTTAAAGGAGAAAAGTTTCTATATTTGACAGCAGAACACTGAACATTAAGCAGCAAGAAATGGGAGTATCTAGAATTGTCACTTCTAATTCTCAGCGCAAAAAAAAGGTGAAAACTCACTTCTCTTCTTCGTGCTGTTCTTGTTTTGAAGCCCATCCCGTGCCATCCTTAGGCACAATGTTCACATTGGGGTCGTTGCCTTTGTTCTCTGCTTTGAGGCTGGGCAGATTAGCTGGGGGAGGCATCCTCCTGGAAATAGCAACTTTTCCAAGACTCTGCAATCCATGGCGTGCAGCAACTGTGTGCCAGAACAGAAAGTGCAAGTTAACAACTCTGTTTAGACAGAGCTACATAAAAATGTTTTGTAAGAAAGTCAGAAAACTTTAAGAGTGTTAAGAATTAAAAATTTAAAATGCTTCAGAATTTATTAGTTAAAAAATGGAATTGAAAACACTTGGTTTTGGAAGACCTGAGTACTTTTTGAGCAGCGAGTCATTATGGTTAGCCAATTCCAGAAATTAAAAAGGATATATGGCCCCACCTTTATACACAACATTCAGTGACAGAAAGCTAAAGAACCCATTTACAACATGATGTTAATGTCAAGCATTATTCTCTTGCTCTCCTGGAGCTTAATGTACATTGATGAGTCCAAGAATACCCCTATCGGTCTGGCCCATTTCTTTACTGCTGCAAATTTCAGCTGGTAGATGCTGGCCTTGCAAAAACATTCCTACAAATTGTATTTACTCCAGACCACAACTAATGCACCCCACAGGACATTCAACCTACCAAGTACCCAACTCAGGGAACAAGCACAAGTTACTGCTCTGTGTAAGCTGTATCACAACCAACAGCTCTGTTTCAATCTTTAAAAACAATACCGTGGCAACCTTCAACAAGCTTGGGTACACTTTTTCTCTTTTACAAATAATTCAGGCAACTTTGTCCAGTTCACAATCTTCAGAACATCATTTCCCCCTGGTTCTCCATTCAACGACTCATGAAAAAGCAGGCTCACAGTCACCTTATTCAAGATATCAGTGTAAGTTTTATCCAGTGTTTGTCAAAAAATCTAAGTCCCTGGGCTGTAAGTGAGCATTGCCTATTCCTGAATTCAACACTTCCAGCATGGCAAATGTTAATGCAGTAAAATGCACAGCTGGGGAATGGCACATCTTTATTTACCCACATTCTACTTCCTACTAGACTGCAAATGCTGCCTCTCTGAACTGACACTCCTATTTACAGCTAAGCAGAAGCTCTAATGAATGCTCCTTCCACAATCCTTCCACTTCACTGCTGCACCAAGCAGTTATGAAAAACCATGCTGTGGTTAAGTGCTCATATACTCTGCACTCTTAATTAGCACTGCACTAATGATGAAACTGAAAGAATGCAGCTCTAAAGAGAGCTTACTCACCTGTGGTTTTCTGAGTTTCCAGTGACTTTCCCTTGTAAGTATTAAACAGACTGAGTGTTGCATACTTTGTTTTTCCATCCTTTGCTTTTGTACTCTGGCCTGACTTTTCCGACATTTCGCTGGAAACTCATCGAGTCTGGTACCTTCCGTTCGCTCCTCAAAATCTGCCTGTGAAGAAAATCCACAGAAAAGTAAAGCAACCTGAACAGGAGCCAAGACTGAAGTCAGAGTTCACAGGGCAGAAGTGGACAGCATATTTAACACCATCAGCACTGTTCCATTTAAGCATTCTGCAGGATGCCAAGGACTGCATTAACTCCAGAAACCTTATCCTTATGTAACATTAGGAATTTTTAAGTATTTCTACCTCTTCAATATGAATGTCACCAAGTCAGGAGAGTCAGCATTTAATTAACATCAAACACTGTTAAAATGGTAAATATCATCCATGATTTCACCAGAAAATGAATAAAAACCCAATCCCAAACCCCATAAACACACAGAATTTCCACCAGCAGCTCCTTCCCCACTGGGGAAGCTCAATGACCTCACCCACTCCCAAAGCCAAGGACTGAGACAATTAACAGTTATTGCAGTACAGTATTTCTGGAATTTGCTTCTTTTTTCTCCAATTAAAACCATCATGAACACAGCAGCCAGAGACACTAAATACACAGAGTAAGAATTTCTGTTTGTCAAAACCAGAACACAGTCTGCTCAGAGGAGGAGAGTGAGAATTCCTTAAACCAAGAGTTACACTATTCTTACTGCAGCAGTAAATTACAGGGCTCTTGGAGCAGGTCATTCCTCTCCTCCCTCCTTCCCCCAGAATAACAGGCCTTGAGAGAAAGAAGCCAGTAATTAACTGTGATACTTCTCTAGAAGTTCTTGGAAGGAACCTGCAGAGTAGCTGCTCATCACCAGGCAAAAACACCAGTGAGCATTCACTCAAACAGAACATTATTATACATCTTGATTTCTCTTCAGTCAAAAATCCTGCCACCCTCTTTACAACAAGAATAATTTTTAATCTATTTCTATATGAATTCCAGAAGAGTTATATATGCTCAAAGACTCGTGTTTCAATCTAAAAGCAGGCAGCAAGAAGCAAGACATCCTGCTCAAACCCTTCAGTGATCAAACTACTACATCAAACCCAGAGCTGCAGATCTTCAAAGGGAACGTGATTCCCATGCAAGGTGCTCATGGATTAAGAGTCTGCAAGGACAAGCAATCTAAAGAACAAAGCACCTACTTGGTCATGACAGACATTTAGCAATGTCAAAAGACCATGGAAATTTAATTTATACAGGTATGATAACATTCCCATCCTCCCCTGCCTTCTACCTCAATTTACAAGCCGTGATTGAAAAGAAATTAAGATTGCAAATAACCTTGGGATGGCTCAGCTTCAGCACAACTTGGGCCAGAAGCTATTCTATTACAATCCACTAGACTGCTGCAAAGGGGACAATCTCCAGCCAATTGAAAATATTCAAGAAAATATTCTCCCCTCAGAAATACAGCAACTCCCAGATTGTTCTTCCAGATTAGTCAGCACTTGGCTATTTTAACAGCAACTGTTACACCAACAGTTATTCTATGTGTCATCCAAAAATACAAAATGCAGGAGAAATGCAGGACGGGAGCAGGGTGAACCCAGCCCACGGAATGAAACAGGGCTGGGAATCACAACTCTGGATGAGCTGATTGCACTTGAAAGAACGTGTGAGCACGGTGATTGTTGTTAAAGGATCACCTGAAAGCTGCTTTGCCACCCTGTGCTCCTGGCAGTTACTGCCCAGCACTTTCTGTGGTGCTCCAGGATGACTGCAGTGGACTCTTAGCATAAATAGGAGAGAGGAAGAGAAGAGTGGAAGGGACAGAGTCTGCCAGGACCTTTCACAGAACTCCTTCTGGTAAACTGAATCTCCTTCCAGAAGAAAAGGCCAATGCAGAGCCTCATGTCTGATGTAGACCCAGCCTGATAAACAAGTCTGCCGGGATTCATGTCTCCAGACAGGCTGAAAGCAGTAGTCTGGCCATGAATAACACTGATGGGCAAAGCTTGACATGTTGGATTGCAAGTAAGTACTGGGGCAGCCTGAAGAGTGAAATGTTGCTTGATAACTCCAAAGATAAGCTTGTCTAAATTCATGGTTCAGACTAGGTGGGTTTTTCCTGTAGAGATATTTGAGTATTGAGCTTTGGCTTTCAGTGGAACCTTGCAGCCTCAGTGTAGTTTCTTTGGATAGATGAGAGACAGTCTAGCAGCCAAGTCTGTGGCTGGTATCTAGATTATGTATTTATGATAAAGAGTCCACCACAATCATCCTGGAGCATCACAGAAGGTCCTGGGCAGTAATTGTCAGGAGCACAGGGTGGCAAAGCAGCTTTCAGGTGAGCCTGTAACTGTATCAAGTCATACACTACAATCACTGTGCTCACACGTTCTTTCAAGGGCAAACAGCTCATCCAGAGTTTTAATTTTTGGCCCAAAACTCTCCCAGCCAAGGAGTTTGTAAACAAGTAGCAGCTTCACAATAGTAAATAATCTAGAAACTGGCAAACAAAACAAACATAGTTAAAAAAGACAACTTGAGTCATTTTTACCCCCAAAATTGTCAACAGCAGTAAAGCCCTAACAGATACAGACAAAGCAAGCAGAAAGCAGTTTGAGGGTGATTTAAGACAATCTTCTGTCATATTCTTCCAAAGCCTGCACCTCTGGTAGAGATCAAACATGGAAAACCTTAATCATAATAACACTCTTTTTTACAGAGCAATACAGATTTCATACTTGGGCAGACCTTCACTGTAACAACTGCTCTTCCTAGAATGTCTGACAGCCTCAAGAACAGGACAGTGAACACATTCCCTGAATACCCCTTTTTATGTTTAATTTAGAAAAATCAGTCTGCTCATTACAACTGAGCTCTAAGCCTTTTATACTACTAAAATTCATACTGTTTGACAAGTTTTTCCCAACTTATACTACATAGAAAAATAAACTGTTTTACAACGATTAAAACTGCACCTTCCTCAGTAATCTGACTTGCACAAAAAATAATTTCACTTAGGCAGGTCAATATATTCAATAATATACAATATGTATATTTAAGTACATTTAGACCTGATACTGGTTGCCAAAGAAGATATTCTTACAAAATTAGACTTCAGACCAGGTACTGAAGGCAGGCATGACAAACCCTCCCTCTGAAGAGCCCATGTGGCCTTGAACAAACATCCTGCCGAGTCACACATTAAACAAGCACTCAGTGCCATCTGACATCAGCTATGGAGAGACAAATGCATGACTGAGCCATGTGAAACTATCCAGCTCCAAGACTTTTCACCCAAACTTCAGCTGTGTGTGCCACATTCCTATACCTAAGCACTGGAATCACTCCCTCTGCATAGAACACCTGAGGTGTTTTAGCACTGGGCACATCAAGCACTTTCCTCCCTAGGTGAGTCCCAATTTACCCAACATTTCCATGTTTTGTTATTAGTGGTCAAATTCCCACAGTGAAGTGCTGCAGTGCACTAGGTTTAATCTGTGTGCTGTAACCAGAGGCAGCTGTGAGAACCCCTGAGAACACACACAAGATGTCAGGAGCACTTCCCAAGCTAAGGAAGCACAGTGACAGCCACCAGAAGGACAGTAACAGCACAGCCATAATGGCACTTGGCAGGGTTCACTGCACCATTAAGAAATTTAAGCAAGTCAGCTGTTCATTCTGAATGGTTACAGTTACTATAATGCACAACTACAGAGAGCACAGTGCTCCCAAAATTCTGGAGCAAACCTGCTCTGCAATGGTATTAAATAAGTTAACTGAACTTCACTGTGGCTTGAAGATTTTAGGGTAAAAATTATTACTCTAATTTCTGTACCAGACTATTTTTTCAGACTCCTGGTTGTCTGTTTTAAATCCTGCCAAGGAGCTCAGAAGCTTGTGTACAGAAAATAGCACACAAAGGAGCTGCCACAAATTCTATATATCCTGGTCTCTGTTAAGGAACATTTACTTGGGATCTCTTAGACATTTAGAGCTGGTACAAGAACAAACTGAATGCAGTGGATTCCAGACTACAAAAACATGTTTTCTATAGTAAAACCCCAGCAAACAAACCCCCACACATATTCCACTAAATTCCTAGCTCTCCTGATCATTTTAGAACTCACCTCTATGACTTGTTTAGAATTTAATGATACAATTTGTTACTCCTGCAAACTTTGGATAATGTTCAATTAGGAACAATTGCAGCCTTGAAAAGGTGTCACCTCTGCTTCAGAAAAAAGTTTTACTTAAACAAGGTAAAAATATTACATATTTTGAGGTCACTTTTGAGGACTGAGCAGCAAAAAGTATAAAACATTTAACAACTTGACTCCTAAATTCTTGTCAGACCAGATGACAAACCATATTTTATACACCGCATTTTTAAACCCCTACCTAGACAAAAAAGGTCTGATTTTTAATGCAACATGTCAAGAGACTTCTTCAGCAGTATTACAGTTAGATTTAATATAGTCCTTCCAGCTTAACCCCCCACCCCACACCTCTTCAGCCTACAAGTTCAATCAGAACAGGTAACCTGGACAGGAGTTCCCAGGATTTAAGTCTTAAAGCATTAAAAATACTGGAAAAATTCTCACAATTCCTATTCAACACAACAAGGATCTCTAGTCCCTGTCACCTCTACTCCAATGGCTGAGTTTTGGCCACATTTGGAGAAAGATGCACTGGAATCACTTAAGGCAAAGAGCACCACTGACCACTCAAACCAGCTGAAGATGTGAACTCGCAGTGCCTCAAATACCCTTCTGTGAAGTGGGAAACATCACAAAAAACACTACATGGAAGTTTATTCATAACCAGGACACATTAGCACCTGTCTCAAAACAGAAACCAATCCAGAAAGAATTTCCATACACTATTTTAAGCCCACTAAAAGTAGTGAAAGGGTAAAAAAACCATCATATACAAATCTGTTATTTGTATCCAGCCATAACTTCACTTTTCTAAGAATAGCTTTGTTTGTGGGACACCGAACAATGTGGTTCTGGTAAATCCTGGAACTAAATAAATAAATAAACTTTTAAACCACATATTCCATTCATTTAGAGGCAGATGTTCCCAAATCAGTGGTAGTAATTAAAAAAAATAATCATTGCACACAAAAATGTGGCATTAAAAATTTCAAAGTTTTCATTTCAACTGTAACTCTGGCATATTTAGATTCTAGAACTGAAGAAATTGCCCACTACTGTAAAATCAAAGCATAATCTCCAGCTAGATATGAATTTTTGAAAAACAACTGTGTGATCTTCAGAAAATAGACCAATTTCAATCAATTACAGACACAGAATGCCAATTTAAAACAAAGAAACAGAGGATACTGGAGTCGAAGTACTTGGAACACAAGAAAGCCTTTTTTGTGCTTTTTGTAACCCAGTCTCAAGGAATCCTGTTATTTTAAAAGGACACTCCAAAATACTGTGCAATTACTGAGTACATGGGGTTTGGATGTGGCTTTGTAGAGTGAAGGTTGCATACACATAAAAAATGGAATTACAATCAAACATTCCTTTGACATGGATATTTATCAACTATCTCTTCCTGATGGCCTTATATTTTCACCTCTGGAAGAAAGATTTTTAGCACAATTTTTATTTACAAAAGCATAACAACAAAACAAATACACCAAAGTTTTGGCCATTTATCCCACTATTAAGAATTCTTAAGAGCTGCAGCACTATCAGCTTAATATGACACAAAAACAAGCCTGGAGAACCTCTGGTAACACTTGTGTAGCAAAGTCTCTGTCAAATCTAAGTATCTAATAAAGTCTTTCCAATCAGCATTTCCCTTTCCTCCAAGAGCCACTTCAAGGTTCATTATGGAACAGATTGCTGCTAAGCAGGATGAAAACTGCAGGAAAACTTTGGGGACTCCAAGCTTTTCCTTCATGTACCTCCATCAAGGCTCTATGACCTACAAGAAGAGAAAATCCTCAAATCTTTGAAGAGTTCTTGGGTAGATCTCACACAGTTCATTCTTGAACAAGACCTACACAAGTTTTATTTCCTTAGAAAGTCTCACTCTTCCATCTCTAGATTTTGGGCTCACTGGTTTCCAGCACAGCTTGAAAGAGGGTACGAAGCACTGATTGCATGGACTCTATAAAATGCATGGAGATTGGCAGCCAAGAAGGACAAGAAAACCCTTAAACTACCAGCTCCTCTGTACCCATCACCTCCCTGGGAGAGCTGTACAATGGGCACAATCTACAGAAGAGTTAAGAGCCACCAAATGGAAAAAAATCAAAATTAGTTTGGCTCTTCAGAACCAAGACATTCCATCCTGAGACAAAGCTGGAGCAAAGCAGGCTTTGCTAGTTCAATCATCCCTCAAATAGCTCCTCTTTAAAGCTTAAGAGAGTCTTTCCAAAGCTGAGTGTGCCAGGTGGAAAACACACCATGACACAAGACAGCCATTTTAGGGCATTATCCCCACAGATGCATCTATAAAAATGGAGTTTGTGGATGCCAGAAATGGGCACCCACAAATATGTCAGCATCAATTCTAACAGACATGCAACAACAGTCTGAATAGAGCCACTAAGCTAAGCAATGAAAAACAACCTAAATTAGCCACCCACAAAAAAAAAAAAACCTCTACTCAGAAACTACTTCAAAGCATATGTTACTTTGAACCAGCAATCTACAGATCAAGCAAATCTGTTGCTTTAGAAAGGCTGCAAGGCAGCTTACTGAACTCATTTTTTGGGAGAAATACTGATCATCTAAACCCTGGCTTTCCAACAGGAAAACCAGCAACAAACCACAACAGCTCAGGGAATTTTTGTTGGGAGCATTTTAAGGCTAACATGGCACTAAACAAACTTTTAGGATGCATGTTGCAGAACAAAAGAAAAAATAATTAAAAACCCCACAGATCCAAGTACAGCAAACCTCAAATTTGTCTCTATCCATAGATTTAAGAATCTACTTAACTGTATGTGCATGAATATTTCAATGCAACCATATTCCTGAGGAACAGCCCTGACAAAAGAAGCTTGATCAGCAGGCTCAATCAGAATCAGCATGACTTAAATGTGTCCACATAACAAGGGATTAAAAAGCCACAGACAGGTTAAACTCACACTGGCAATAAAACTGTCAAAAATGCACTCAATGCTTTCATGTGTCACACAGCTGCTGTCTTACAGCTAAGATAACTTTTGGTATTTCTAGTGCTTAGGAAATCTTCTCCTTTTTAGGTGACCTCAGGTAACTGAGAGGTTCTGGTCCATCCCCTCCCCTCCCAGGCAGAAATGATGCCAGTGCAGCTATTTAAGAACTCTGTGTGGAAATAAAGCAGTTTTCATTTCATTTAGTGGAATTGTTTTGCATGTTTCTATTCAGAGCATCAAATAAAGCTGTTCAGTATCCTCACAAATATTATCTAAATATTACCTACAACAATGCAGTTACCCAGGAATTCAATGCTTTCAATGTTTGTCTCTTTCTTCCATGTTTTACACCAATGGCCCAATTCTGGTCTTCAGCTTTCTACTGAATAAGGGAAGCTAAGGTGTTCATCAAGACACCCCTTATATTGACTTCTGCCTTTTACAAGGAGCTAAGGAAATAAATTAGAGATACACTAAAGAAGAAATACAGCTATTCTTAAAACAAAACACTGAAATTAGGAAGTTCCTCCCTAAAAATTTCATTCAGTTCTCAACTACTGCATGTGCAGAAGATATAATATCCCTGTCTGCTGTAGCTTTATAATTAAATACCGTTATTTCTACTGTAATAACTTTACAATTAAAATAGAAATTGATTTAAAAAATATTGATTTTCAAAGTGGAGTAACAAACAAGGTCAAATTAAGAAACTCCCTTCAGTGAATTTTATGTCTGGTAATTCTTTGCATTTCCAGAGATTAGATAATGAAAAATGGTACAAGTATCACCAGAGAGCTTTAACAAAAGCTCTTCTACTATTCTGGACTGAAAGCCCAACATCTGCCACCTCAAGCAGCAGCACTTTTAAGCAAGTAAGACTCCTACAGAAACCTTACTCTGGTGGTCAAGTACCTTGAAGAAATGAAATACACAATGTCCAGACTCAGTCTTAAGGCTCAAATCCTTAGCCAAAGAAAAAATTGATGGCTGGTTTAAAAGATCTAGATAGAAGAGATTTTAATTTGGTTTCTGAGTTCAGGAAATTTACTTTGGTCATTTTTTTCAAACTTCTTTGCAACATGAGGAATAGCTCTTTAGGCAAGCAGATTGATGGAATTTGTATACAATCAAATACTAGAGAAGGGACTTAGAGGTTGAAGTTGTGAACTGACTGCACAGGCAGCACAAAGTCATGAGCATCAGAAAGCCTGGATGTGCCAAATGCACCCTGGGCTCAGCATTCCCCTCTACTGGAATGGTCCAGACTGATCCTGGCAGAGCACACCAGCCTCAACACTGCAGCACATCTTATTCTGTCTGAGCAGTCACAGGTTTGTAAGGCTGCACTTGTCCCAGAGAGCTTCCCACTGCTGATGGAGGTGATGTGGAATCATGTTTAATGAAACAGCTCTCCACATGTCTGCTTGCAGACTCCAAGTGTAACGACCATCACACTTGTCCAGTTCTTTTCAGAGCAATTCCCAGTTTGGGTTGAGGCACAGCAAGGCAAAAATGCAAAACAAACCTTACTGCTCACTGACACATGAATAAAAAGCTGCCAGAGGCCAAAAAGCCTCCTACCTGTAGGATGAGAACACCACAGTGGAAGATGGTGACCAGGCAGACACAGCACAGCCCTCACTGGTACTGCAGGTGTCCTGTTCATTCTCCCATTTGTTCTACACGAACCAGATCACTGGAGAGAAACTCAATACCACAACCACAGCTCAAGTGCTAATGAGGAGTTAACCACCAGTACCTGTCCTAGAAGTATTCCTTCAATGTCAGCCCTCTTCAAATGATCCCAATTTCTCTGCCAGAAAGGATTTTTCAAGACATTCCAGTAAAGAGACTGCCAGTGAGTGTCCCACCCAGGTCAGAACCAAACTGGACAAAGGCAATGCACCAACCCAACACAGCTACTCTGGCCACGTGCTGACAATAGTCAGACACAAATCACAATATTTAGATGTTTCACTAGATTACCAAACATGATGCAACAAAAAATTCTTTTCTGAAAACCTAACATCCCAGATTTCTCTGCAGGTCACTTTTAGAACAGGCTATTTCATTTCTTCTTACCCTGACAATGTTTTTACAAGAATTTCCAGATTTCTTTGACACCAAGCATCAGGCAAATTTTTTGCAAGACAGATTTTTGATTTTCCAGTTTCATGCAGCTGGTTAAGAAACTTTCATAAATTGTAAATTTTTAATTGAGGCAGGAGTTTTGAAGTTCTGGAAGAAAGCCAGGGCCAGAAAAAAAAACCCAAACAGTTTCTATAGAATTAAAGAGAGCATCATAATGATAAGCATTCTCATTATTTCTGGGAACAGAACAATGCAAGTGCTTTTGCCCAATTAGCTTTTCAGCTTGCAGATGCCAAATGAGACTTATTTTTAAGATTTGCAAAACCATTTATTAAAGAAATTTCCACTATTTAGAAGAATGAGAAAACTTCAAAGCTCACAAAACTGAATTGCTGCCTATTTGAGCACGAGATAAGGGAATAAATTAAGGCAAATTCTTGCAGAAAGAAGCTGTGTACCTGCTATCAAAGTGCAGGATTTAAACAGCATCCTAGGAGGCAGCATTTTCTCTGAATACAGAAGACTACCATGACCTGTCTTACCTGTCAGAAAGATTTTTAAGTGAAAAAATTTCAACTATTCACCAAGCTTCTTCATAGCTAATTCAGATCAGTTTATCCAGACCACAGCAGCTCTCTGTAAAGGCATCTGTTAATGGTTAGGATCACAAACAATCCCATAAAAAATTACAAACACACTCAGCAGACTGTCACAAGCACCACTTTGTTTCTTGCTCAACTGAACCACATCACCCAGCAGGAGCCTGGAAAGGCAAAAACATCAGCAAACTCCTTCTCCCCACACACAAAGTGACATGGGGAGCATCCTCCTTGGTGGCATCCTGAGTAGTGGCTGCTGTGTCAGGCTGAGAAAAGGGGGACAAAAGACAAATCCACAGTGGGGCTACAGCAGCAGCCTCAGAACTCTCCTCTGTGGTGAGCTGGGTCTGCTCCTCTGCAGGTGCTGCCTGGGGGAAGTTACCAGGAACAACAGCTGAGGTGAGCAGGATTCCACTCCTGAAGCTGGTCCCAGTGATAAGCTGGTGCAAAACACTTCCTTCTAGGAAGCTGATGAAAGAAAATCAATAAATACATGAAAAAAGACCAGATTCCCAACAGATGAGAAGAAGCTGCAGCCATTTACAGCCAATGCCCATCTTTCCACTGTTTCATTTCTCCCTTTCACTTTAATACTTACTGCAAAAGCCTCTTTATTACCAACCCTCACTGAGTGGTGGCACATTTTCAACCCTTCCCACTCACCCCATGTAGACTTGGGAAGGGGAAGAGACCAGGACAGATAAGGAGAAAAAAGTTAAACCACTTCTTTGCTGGGAGTAATTCAAGGAATCTCTTTCAAAACTTCCACTTCCTGCTCCTTTACCACAATTTCCAAGACCCAGTGAAATAAATAATGTTTTTTCACAGAGGGAGTGAGACCTTTTTCCAGCATTCTTCCCCAGCAACAACAACACTGAGCAGATTTCTCATCATGCTTTTCTGTATCTTTAAAGTATCCCTGACCTCAACTGCAAATAAGTAAAAATTTTTATACTTAACTTGTTTTTCCAAAGCCCCTATTCTTAAGTTAATCCTTAAATAAGAAATAATTACATCTAAGGGATTTTATTTTGGAAATTTATTATTAGTTTCTTGGAAATAAAGTTCAGGCAAGCTCCTCTGTTCATGAGCTCCTACAGAATATTTTGACAGTGCACAGGAACCACTCTAGGGCTACATCCCTAAGGATTTCCCCTTTTCTTTAGAACACACGTGCCAAAATTATTCCCCTCTTTGCCAGCTTTTCCCCCTCAATTCTTCTGTGTTCATCTTCTCAAGGTATTTTTGTTGTTGAAGGGTCCAACCTGAAGATGAAAGTACTCAACAGTAAGAACCTACAGAAAAAACCAGTTTTAAACTCTTGTACAACCTCGCCACTATATAAAAAAGTTTAAAACAGTTACTCTAATCACTTATGTAATGACTTAAGCTACTTGTCACCACATTCAAAACTTCCCACCTTGCCCAAATTCTTTGCTGCCCGTTACTCCTATCATATTCCTAACCTTACTCATGTACATCAAAAATAAACATAATTTCTTCTCTGTATTAAAGAGATGCTACAGCATATTTTGAAGGTTTTTAAGCTACTCCCACTGTGATAGTGAGAGCCAGGGTTGCCAAATGCTCCAGCTTGTAACACACTGTCAGCACCAGTACAAAAATCTCACTGCAATGCAAATAAAGGTGGTAGAATTTTGTTCCTCGGTCTGGTCCAGCTTGGAGAGAGCTCACAGCCTCTTCTACCTGCTGCCCATTATCCTCTGGACCTCTGGTTACATGCTTTTCCCTGTGACTCACTCATTTCTTGGAACAGACACATCTCCTTGTTCACTGAGGAATGCTCAGCATGGAAGAGAGGCAGCTACCAACACCACACTGACAACAGCTCTGGACAACACCAGTTAATTACAGAAAGGGTCCACCTCAGACCTCTCCTTTAGACTGGGTTTGACCACAAAAAAAGGGGAACAAAGAAGATGAGAAGCTAAATTTGAAAAGCCTTATCAGCATAGGCAGCTTTATGCATCTCTCAGCACTACAGAATCCATTTTCCATGGAAGTTAACTTGCATCTGCCAAATGGCTGCAGAGGAGCTTTAACATCTTCACTTGCTCTTGCTTCTCTGTTTATTCTGCTCAGAAAAAGTCCAACCCACACGTCCCTTGACACTTTGCTTTCAAGATGCAGTAAATAATCCAGGCTCAACACATTATCAAAAAACTTATCAAGGAACTTTTTGTTATCCAAAGCTTTGTGTGTCCCACAAAGCTCTGTCCATGCTGGTGGCTTCATCTGTGACATGAAAAGCAACTCTTCACCAAGGTGACTCCAGCAAAGCAACCACTTAGAAATGCCACAAGCCAAAGCTAAGCTTTTTTTGCTAAAAGACATCTTTCTTATTTGCATTGTCAAGGAAAAATGTTCTTGCTCCTTTTCATTAGAGGACTTCTGCTGTGCACCTACACAAAGCACAGACTGTCCTAAACATGACTAAAAAACAAGCCCTGTAAATCAGTACTTATTTTTTTTCAAAATGAAAGCATCAATTCATTGATATTAAGACTGAGGTCCTTCAGTGGAATATCTGGTGAGTTTGAAACAGAAGTCCTAAAGCAGAATCAGGTCTTTAACTGAGAGGAAATTATTGGGTTCTCAAACAAAAAGCAAATGTTGCTGCACTTCCACCTTAGCTGAAGGTTCAAATCATTTTAAGTACATCTTAAATCATTACTGCTGCAAACATTCATTAAAATTATAACTGTAGATTGAAATTGTAAGTTAAAATTTACAAACAATAAAATCTAGCAACAGTCGCTTACAAATAATGAATTTTAAACGAAGGAGTAGTGGTTTATTTGATTTCATGAGGACAGCCTGAGAAGGGCTGCTTTTCTAAGCACAGAAAGTTTGGTTTGCTAACTTAAGCAAGCAGTGCAACAAAAAAGGGCAGCCTAGTCATTGCCAAACTACAGCCCAACTAGGTAAAATCCCAATAAGGCTGCCATTTCACTTAGGAATCAGCTGTATATTGATTAAACTGGTTTTTAAGAGACCCCTCTTCTCCCAGTTACCCAGGACTGGGTGATGCCTCAGTTCTTCAAGGAGTACTTGTGCATTTGTTGTAGCTGAACATACGGTGCAGCCATTCTGTCTCTGATGCTGGAAGACCCTGGAAATGCAGCCCACATTATTTTCAAATAAACATCAGTTTAAATTTATCACCACCATCCTTCAGACTGAAGACATGTAAGGCTGATTCTGCACTCTAATTTCCCCGTTAATCAAGCCAGTGTCAGATAATTTAAACCATGAACAATGGGAATGTTAAACAGTTTCTCCCTTTAGTATGTGTTTGCAATCTGTAACAGACGAGCTCGTTAGCAGTGACTTAGAATGTTATGTAATGGCTGAGGTATTTGTAATAAAAACAGTCTATTTCTGTTAGCCTGTTCTTCATTGACATAAAAGCTGTCTTCATCTGATTTTTATTAGGACTTCATCTTCCTCTGCTCTTGATGCATTTTTTAAGACTCCTGTGCACTCCATTTTCATTTCACCAATACTCAGTGTTATTTTCTCCACATCCTCACACGAATTTCAGCTTTTATTTTCACACTACTTTCACCCGTAAGCTTCCAGGGGGTTTTGTAAAACCCAAACCCAAAAAAAAACACGAGAGCATGAAGCTGAGCAAAGGAAAAATTTCCTACAGAAGATGAACTGGTTCTACCAGTAAAACACCACCAGCAGTGCTGTCATTACAAGCCCAGCATCCATCCTCAGCTAGTGGGAAGGTGCTGCATTTTTATGTGGTGGAGTTTTTCCCCCTCAAACCCTCCACTACTGCAGGAGCCTCTGAAAAGAAGTGTTCTTCCTTCTCTCACATCCCCAATCCACTACACAAGGATTTACTCCTCTGCAAGAGCACACTGTGCAAGGCTTGAACTCTTCTGCAAGATTTTGATCTCCTCATTTTATCCACACCACCCCTTATATGGTATTTATCCTACCCTCTCTCCACTCTCACATCCCTGCCATTCCTTAGCCTGGAGATCAGCCTGGAACAAAGCAATTCCCAGTCCTGCAGGACACCTGGCTGAAATGGGCCCCACAGAACAGGATCCTGCTCTGACTTCCATTCTTTCTCTTAATTGCCACCCAGCATTCATCCAGACGGCCCCAAACCCACAGGGAGCTCCCTCTGGAATTGCATCATCTCTCCCTTGCTCACTGGGGCCTGTTTCACTGTCCCAGGGACCCAGGACCTATGGAAGGTGCATCCCATAAATCTCTAGCACTGGACCAGGAGCCCAAGTTAAAACTGGAGACTGATGTAACTGTTCTGCTCTACAAAAAACCAGGGCTCCCATTATGGAAAGCCTAAATGAGAGCAAAGATATTATAAATTGCTACTAAACTGCCAAGACACAGAATATTTATATTACCAAGACTCACAGAAGCAGCTGTATGTTGAGTTATACATATTTCATGGCCTATTATCTACAAAAGCCAAGAACTTCATGCAAGCACATCCACCCAGCAAGGCAGAGCTTGAAGTGGCAGACAGAGCCTCAATCCTGGTCTCCAAGCAGTGGCCTAAGAGAGATCCAAGCTCTGACTTCAGTTTAAAGAGTGACCTCTCAAGCCCACATCACCAAACCACCTTTCCATTGAACATTCATCCAGTTCAAACAACTCCCAAAACTTCGAGATTCTTTATTCTCAACAAAATGGTTGCAGAGTTGCACCAAAATTCCACAAAATTAATGCAGAAGCAAAATTCTCTAGAGTATAGAATTAAAAAAAAACCTGCCAGCCACACAGAGCTCCTGGCAGTCAGTATTTAAGGTCAATCCTTTTGTTTCTCATACATGGACAAATGAGATCATGTCCTGTTTCCTGCCCCTTCAAAAGCAGTTTCTTGTCTGAGCAGAGCTCTTTAAGATGAGACACCAAGCAGGCCAGGTGCCTCACTGCACAAGAAATAAAACTATTAAAAATCACAGCCCCATTCCTTCTGTTGGAAATATTGCTGTTTTCCAGTAATGTACCTATTTAACCCAAATAACCAGGGCAACAGGAGAAATGGTTCTTCTTTGAAGATACTGACTTCAAGACGTGCCAGCAAAGAATATAGTTACAGAACACCCACGTGAAACACAAAAAGGAAGAAAACCCACGATGCCCCATTCAGAGCCCAGCACCATGCTCTCTGCATGTCCCCTTCCTCACGAAGAGGGCCCAAACTGGAAATTATCTTTTAACCTGAAAAGTCTTCAATCCCTGCATCCCTGGATTATGCCCACTGCAGACCAACTGCCTGAATTTCAGCCGTGTCATTCCAGCAGGCTCACCCATCCTTTAAGCGCTATCCATGAGCGCACCCCTGGCTCTGACCACCCCAGTCCTACAAACTCTGGCCCGGGAGCACAAACAATGCCTTCCTTCACACAGCCCCGCACCAAACCACCCAAAAACCGCCTTTTACCGTAGGCGAAGAGTCAAAGAACCCCGGATGCGAATTTCAAGTTGGAAAAGCGAGGCGCTTTGCCTCCAGCACCCCCAGGACGAGGCTGCTCTCCCCCCGCGCTCATGCAGAGGAATCACAGCCGCGGAGTGAGCGCGAATGCACGCAGGGCTCGGCGCCTTCCTCCAGGAACCACCAGAGAGAGAAAGGGAGGGAGAGAAGAAGAGAGGAAGAGAAGAAGGAGCAAACCAAGCGCCGTTAAAAAAGGAGAAAAGCGGAGGGCAAAAAAGAGGGCGGGAGAAGGAAGCAGCACCCCCGCAGGAGCGGTCCCGGCACAGCCGCCTCTCCCGCCGGCCCCGGGCGCGGCCCGGGCTGTGCCCGGCGGGGCGCGGCCGGCCCCGAGCGCCAATGCGGGGCGGCCCAGCGAACCCCGGCCCGGCCGCGCAGCGTCGCCGCCCGCCCCGCTCCGCCCGGCGGCGGTGCCGGCCCAGGGCGCCCCTCACCCGCCGGCCGCGGGCCCGCCCGGGCGGAAGCCGCCCCCGCCCGGGGCCATGCGGCGCAGGCCTCCCGCCCGCTCCTGCCGGCGCCGTGCCGCCACGCGAGCCCGCGCTCCGCCGCGGTTGAGCGGAGGAGCTCCGCCGCTTACCGGGCGCGCAGGGCGGCGCTCGGCTGCCCGCGGGTCCCGGTGCCGGCGGGGCCACTGCCTCTCCCGGCGCCGCCGCCTCGGCCGCTTGCACACAGAGGCCAAGATGGCGGGCGGCCAAGCCGGGCGCCAACGACGTGTGACGTCACCGCGCACAGCGTGAGCCGCCGGCCCCGCCCCCGCGCCGTCGATCACGTGACAGCGCCGTGCCGCAGTCGCGCGGGCTCCCGGGGACAGGCGCGCCCCCTGGCGGCGCGGGGCGGAGGGCGGGGCCGCGTGGACCGGCCCCATCCCGGTCCAATCCCGACCCCGTTCCGGTTCTTTCTCCGTCCCTTCCCGCTCCTGTCCCGCTCCTGTCCCTGTCCCGTCGCGGTTCTATCCCGGCTCCATCCTGGTCCTGTCCCAGTTCTATCCCAGTTCTATCCCAGCCCCATCCCGGTTTTATCCCGGTCCTATCCCGGCCCCATCCCGGTCCTGTCCCGGTCCTATCCCCGTTCTGTCCTGGTTCCATCCCGGTTCTATCCTGGTTCCCATCCCGGCCCCTTCCCTGTCCCATTCCATCCCCATCCTTGTTCCCATCCCAGTCCTATCCCTGTTCCCATCCGACCCCATCCCCGCGCCATCCTGGCCCCATCCCAGGAATTCAGGGTTCCCTATAATCCTAAGGCTGCTGGGACAATGTCAGGGATGCCTGCTGGCTTGGATTTGTCGCTGTATGTATAATTCATTGTTATATATCAATATATTAACATATATAACATTTCTCATATACTTTATTTGTTGATATTTCTGTATAGACAATGCATAGATTATACATATACGAGGGCAAGACTCTCTGCCACAGCTCAGGATCCACCTCACACACCCTGATAACAAACCAGTAATAAAACCATCAGCAAAGAGCAGAGCTGTGAAGTTTATTTGTGGCTCCCTCCTTCATGCCCCAAAAGTTATCAGACACAGAAGCAGCTCTCTTCAGACAGTTCATGTTCCACAAAAGGAGGTGTGGGTCTTGCCCAAATTTCAGGGGGCAGGGGGGAGGAAGGCTGGCCTCATACTCAGCAGCTCAGAATGGGTCAGGTGAACTCTTCTGTGTCACCTTTGGTGGAATGTAAGGAGGAACATTGTCACTTTAGAGTGTGACACTGTGCAAAGCACCATGGCTCCATCAGAAGGGTGCATAAGAGAGATTTATTACAGCAACATGCTGCCTTTATGGTTTTTCAAGATATTTACATTTACTTAACAGACACATTCACTGCCCATTGGTCATAAGAAAAAAACCAAAGTTGTCAATAGGTGAGCAAGGAGCCACATCACTCTGTGAGCCAGCCAGAGTCTGTATCTTTTAACTTTCTCTCTTCTATCACGTTGTCATGGGGATAGCCTTGGTGTCTTCCTCAGGAGAGATACGGGGCTTTCCTTTTCTTCAGAAAGCCTTCCCTGGCTCACAAGAACAGCACAAAATGCCTTTCTTACAGAAGATCAGCAGAAGGTGGCTGGACACGTGTCACCCTGATTTTTTAAGATTTTCTAAGCTTTCTGATGTTTACATTCTTGTACTTCTGTAAGTAACTCGTTGTTTTGCATTCTTTTATGGAGGAGGAGAAATTTGATGGGCTGTTGGTTTGTCCAGCGTCTTTGGAGAGGTGGCAGGAGAGGTGGCACTGTCACCCTCCAACCCACTGTCACTTTTAAAAGTCTATCAATGTTGGAGTCAGAAAATAAACTCCCCTTTTGTTCACCTTGAGAGCAGCAGTGTGTGTGCTCGTGTTGTTTCGTGCCCTGCAGTGACAGACACAGACAGCCCCAGGCTCCTGCTGGTTCCAGCTCCAGCCCTCGACAGGACCTGGCACAGCTCTGCCCCGTGCCCACGCCACCTGGCACCGCTTCTTCTCCGGCTTCCTTCTACACCCGGGGCCTCCAGCCTGGCTGGGGGTGTTTGCAGAGCCAAGCTGCAGTGAGAGCTGCTGACAGAGCCAGGAGGAGCACCCAGCCCCATCCCCGGGAGCTGCTGGAGCTGTCCCACAGCCGCCGCGTCCTCAGGGGCCGCAGGGCGCGCTGCCACTGGGTCAGGATGGCAGCTCTGGCTCCGCTCCAGCTGCCCCTGCCCTCCAGCCGGTACTGGTAGGGGGAGCAGGGCCCAAAAAAGATGGCCAGGCCCAGCTGGGGGTCTGTCAGCAGCAGCCTCAGCACGCCGGGCTTGACGCCGGCGCACGCCGCGATTTGGTCCACGTAGCTAATGAAACTCATCTTCAGGTTCTCCCTCTCGGACGGGTTCCTTGGGTGGGACAGGAGAAATAAAAGTCAGGTGGCATCATCCTGCCTCAGCTGCCAGCTCCGTGGGCAGTAAAAGGCTCGGGCTCAGAGATCAGATGAGCCCCAGGCTCTGGGGCAGAGCCCTCTGAGCCCCAAACAAAGCCAAAAACACTGAAGGAGCCTCTCCGGAGCAGGTCCCTGGGGCAGGGGATAAGCAGAAACCTGTTTTGTCTCTGCAGCACAGTTGTGGCTTCAAAATCAGCTCTACCTTAACAGTAGCATCATTGTAGTGCCACAAGTAGCCTGCTATGTCCTTCCCTGAGGTTCAGGGGCGTGGATTTGGCAGACTTCGAGAAGCAGAGATGTAGACTTTCAGAGATAAGAATGCCAAGGGGAAAATCTGAGAAATGCAGAAAGCTTCCCATGCTGGGAGGCACCTCCAGGATTGCTCTGCTTGAAACCTTATCTCCCTCACAGGAGGGAGGAGATGCTGATCTGCTTCAGGAAAATTTGAGACAGCCTCAAGTTTGTTCCCCTTGCGTCTCAGGCTTCCATATTTCTGTCTAAGAGAAATTTCCATATTTCTGTTTAAGAGAAATTTCCGTATTTCTGTTTAACAGCACCATGGTGCAGTCATTGGGGCTCCTGGTCACAACCCCTGTGGCTCTGTTCTGTCCCAGCTTTTCCCCAGTGTCCCCTGAGCCAGCCCTGCCCTGCTGGCAGACCCATCCCCGAGGTCCCCTCCTTGCTCCATCATCATCCATCTCCCATCCCTGTGGACACATCTCCACCTGCTGTAAAATCCCAATGCCAGCAAGGCAGGCTGTCAGCTCACACACACACACAGCAGCCTGGTGGGACACTCACCTGGACCTGCCAAAAAGTGACACCAACTGTCCCCCACCCACACTGCCCGGCTCCAGGGGGGTTCTGGATGGAATCTCGATGGAACCCAGCCCTCCCCACTGCCTGGATTTGGGAGGGAGAAGCCACGAGATGGCACCCTCAGTCTGGAGGAAACCAAACCTTCATCTGGACGTGCTGGGAGCAAGGACATGGCCGGGAGGCCAGGCAGAGGGGGATCTCCAGGGGAGGAGAGAGAAAGAGAGGGAGCAAAGGAGATGGGAAGAGAGGGAAGGGGAGCTGCAGGCCCTGCTCTTGTCATAAAGTGCTCCAGAGAAGCTCATGGTGTCTTGTTCCATAAAGGAGCCACGGGAGCATTTTCCCATCTCACTGTGGGTGGTGAGATAATAGATGCAGAGTTGGGTGGGCTGAGCAGGTCCCTCCCATGCCTTCCATCGAGTCCCCCCTGCTCCGAGCTTGTCCTGGCACACAGAACCCGTCCCATCCCGCCTGCAGGAGCATCACACACCTTTTGACTGCTGGCTTCCTCTTCAAAACCTCAGCCATCATCCTGCTAGGGGGAGGCAGCTTGTTCCAGCCTGAGAACAGAGAAACCAGCGACTGCCCATGCAACCAAAATAAATAAGGGTCTTGGGATTCTGACTCTTGTTACACTATGTGGTCTTGTCTGTTTTGTATGAGGAGGAGATACCACAGATGGAAAGAAAAATGTTTTCCAAATGCCTCAATTTAATTTCAATCTGTACTTTATATGAGCCAATTTGTTAAGTCTAGAAGGGGTCTCATTCACTGTTTTGAAGCTGGGTTAGACCTTCATAGTATCTTTTCACTTTCTGAAAGATTGAAGTTTCATTTAATTATGTCAGAGTTTTTAATTCTAGACAATATTCGTAAGTATTTAATAGCTCCAGCAGCACCTTAAGAGGACATTTTCAGCTCCTTCCCAAGATCCCAGCACCTTTCCTGAGGTGTGGGATGCACCTGGAGGACAGAGGCCACCCACGGAGCTGAAATATGCCCTAAGCTGTGTGGGCAGCAGCTCAGGTTGACCCAAACCTCCCAGCCAGAAGATCTGCCCCATCTCCTACCTGCAAAGACCCCTGTGACCCAGCGAGCCTGCATCTCTGAGCCCACCATGATGGAGCCTGTCAGCTGGATCAAGCCAATGATGGCCAGCGTGGGCTGCTCCAGCTGGGGAGGGAAGATGCACTTGTAGAGGGAACGGTTGTCGTGGATGGTGCCCTGAACAGACTCCTCCAGGAAGGGGAAGGAGAAGTTGTAGCCCGTGGCAAAGAGCACCACGTCAATGTTTCCCTCGGTTGTGCCGTCTTCGAAAACAGCAGAGCTTTCAGTGAATTCCTTCACGTTTGGCTTCAACACCACGGTCCCAGAGAGGAGGCAGAAGGGCAGCTCTTCATTGATAATCAACTTAAATTTGGAGCTTGCAGCAGGGAAAAGAGGGCAGCGGTGTTAGTATCTGGGAGGGACCTAAAATGACTTTTTTTGTGGTCAGAATTCCCCTTCCACTGGTTTGCCATTCCACAAAACTGAGAATTAGGCATTTCATATTATAAAAACCCCCCTGAGCACCCAACAAAACAACCAGAAAAACATACCTTTTGCTGGAGGCCAAGCCATAGTTTGTGTGGTTGAACCATGAATTGAACTTCCGAAACCTGATCCTCCTTGTGAGGGCTGATGGGAGAAGCCAGTCCAGGAGGGAGTTGAAGCGGGTGGTGCCAACCATGTCCAAGGGGAAGCCGTGGTCTGAGACCCGGCTGACGACCCAGGTGTGGCTCCTGGTGCTGAGGAACACCTGGGGGGAAGGCAGGTCTCAGCCTCCCGCCCAGGCATCTCCTTGGTTTTGCCCTGAGTGGCAAATCCCATCTCCTGCACTTGAGCTGACACAGAGTTACCCCAAGGGAAGGAGATGACATCCAGATGAACCAAAGAGGTCGGGTGTCTTTGATAAAGTTCCCACAGCTGCTCATTTGCCAGACCTCAGGCAGCCCAAACTCTCCAGGAGTTGCAAAACTTCTTCAATTGCCCTCTGTGAGAAGTGGAATTTATTAGGAACCTGGGGGTAAAGCTCCCTGAGGTAGCTTGAGCTGATGCCTCAGGTTTGAGCTTTTATATTTTTCAGGTTCTGTGATGCTTTAGTGTGTGGGTCTGGGCTTCATATGAGGGGATGGTGAGCTCTCTGCACAGAGCAGGGAGACAAAACAATTTCTTCTCTAGCTGGGGACCAAGGACAAATGATCCAAATCTCAGCCCAAGAGCACAAACAGCATGGGCTGGAGAGAGAAAAACAGGAAGGATGGGACTGCATGGGCTGGAGCTGGAATGGGACAATTAACTCCAATATGCAAATGGACCAGAACTGATAAAAGTGAGAGACTCTGTGACCTGTTGTCCATTTTGTGACCATTTTGGGTTGTGCTGCTCAAGGTGCATCTATTGATGCCTCTTAATAAATCCCTACTTTATTCTTTAACTCTGTCTAGCCTCTGTTCTAGGTCAGCCCTTACAAGACTTCAGAGCCACTGGCTCTCAGAGGTCTGGAGCACCATGGAGCTGTTCCTTGGCAGAAGCCCTGTCTGGAGCAGCACAGAGCTGTACCTTGGCAGCCACCCTGCTCAGCTCCACGGACAGGTCCCCGCCGGTGTTGCCGATGCCGAGCACCAGGATACGCTTCCCTCGGAAAGCGTGCACGTCTTTGTACTCCCAGCTGTGCAGGTACTGGCCTTTGAAGCGACTTTCAATGCCTAGGCAGAGAGCAGGGAGCATTTCCCACTGCCAGATACATTTACTCACCCCAGCCTCGTGCCCAAATTCCTCTGCAGCTCCCCAACTCTCCCCGCTCCCACCTCCCCTGGCAGCTGAGAAGCCCATGGAAGTCCCCTGCACCTCCCCAGCTCAGTCTTGCTTTGCAAATCCAAAGGAAAAGCCTGGCTGCACCTTTACAAGGTGTTTTTCCCATTCCCTGCAATGCCCCCCCACCATTTCCATCGGATCAGGGTCCTGCTTGCTCCATTGTGGGGGCTTCATGGAGCAGGCAGAGAAAAATCCAGAAATCCATAGGAAAATCCAACCAGGGATTGGGGAAACCAAATCCAACCATGGGTGCTGGGGGAACCCCACTGCTGGGACAGGTCATACCTGGGAAAGAAGCCAAGGGCAAGTAGGGCTGCTGGTAATGGCCGGTGCAAACCATGACAGCGTCGAAGACGTGGGACTCACGGACACCGTGGGTCTCGGTGACCACCTCCCACTGGCCTGAGGCGCTGAAATCCGGGCGCTTCCTCACGCTGAGAACTGTTGTCTGGCACAGAAGCCCGACAGAAGAGCAGTCAGGGATCACACCGTGTTTTGGAGACGTGCCTGTGAAAGGCTGGGGCTGCTGGGAGCGGGCTGGTTCCCTGGGGAGCTGTGTGCCACTTCTGAGGCTGTTTGAGCCCAGCCTGCGTTTCCCCTGGTGATGGCACTGGGGTGTTAAACCAGCCTCAGTTAAAAGGTGGGGCTTAAAGGCTGTGGTCAGCACTCAAAAGGCACGTGGTCCTTGAGGGCTGGCACCTGGCCTTGTCCCATCCCACCTCCACTCTGCAGTTGGCCATGGCCCTTCTCCCTGTGGGTTTGGGGTCCCTGCTTGTTGGACCCCAGGACATCCCTCTGGCTGCCCTATATGATTCGAGACCCTGGCAAGGGGCTCAGAGACCTTGGCACAGAGTCAAAACCACCTGTGCCTTGGATTTTAACCCATGGAAACAATTTTCACCAACAAAGTTCAACTTTGTTTTGGAAACAAAGTTCACCAACTTTGTGTGAAGAGTTACAAGCCACAAGGGTTTGAGTAGAGTGATAGTGAATTTGTCACAGGGTGAAAAAGTAGAATTTTGGGGATTTAGAATGGGGATTCAAGGGGCAAGATGGAGGAATCTGGGCATGTCCTCTCCTTCTTCTTCTTGCCCTCCATCTTCTGCTGTGATGGTGACACTTTTGGATTGGTTTAGAATAGAGACAGACTGTCTAACATAGGTGATAGGTATTGGAAAATTACTGTAAATAAATCACACGTAGTTCTTAGTATGAAAAGCCAACACCACCCCAAGGGCAGGGACTGTGTCACAACCCGACCTGCTGGACAGATCTCAGCAGGGCAGAGAAAGAAAGAGAAAATAAACAACCTTGAGAAGCAGAACCCACGAACCTCACTTCTCCAGTCGTGGGGCTGGGAAAAAAGCTCTTTAACCCCTCGGGAGCCATTCCAGCGACACAAAACCCAAGACCTGCTCACCTGGAAGCGAATGTGCCGCAGGAGGTTGAAGTGCCGGGCGTACATCCTGAGGTATTCCAGGACCAGGCTGTGGGACAGGTAGTTGGGAAAATCCTCAGGGAAGGGGAAGTCGCTGAAGCAGGACATCTCCTTGGAGGTGTTAGTGATGACTGAGCGGTACACAGTGATCCTCCTGGTGTCTGTGGAGTCCTGTGTGAAGCCAGTGATGATGTTTCCAGGTGTGCAGGGGAAGACTTTCTCCCCACCAAGTATATGAATATTTTTCTTCCTCACATTTTGGTACAAGGAATAAGTCAGGACAAGCACCTGGAGACAATCATTACTGCTCCCTCTGTTGGATTAAGCTCTTTTCTGACCCAGAGATGGGGCAACTGAGAGCTGTTTTAAAAACTTTTTTTCAGTTCTATTTTCCGTCTCATGTGATGAGTGAGACAATACAGATGTTAGAATTCACGTCATCACAATCAGAAGCCAATTAATTCTTAATTACAATACACTAGAAGTGTTTCTTGGCCAATCAGTTTTTGCCACACCATGCTGTAAATGCCTTAAAGCCAATCCTCTAAAATTATCCCTCGTGGGTCCTACTACAATGCATCTTTCATAGTTCTATTTCTCCAAAATATCCAGTCTTATTTACAAAATCATCCTTTGAAACTTGTTTCTAGTTCCATTTCTCTCTCAGCAATGTCTGTCCTATCCCATGGCATTTCTAAATCAGCATTTCTTATCTCAAGGTTTGCACACAGGTGCACACTGTGTGAGCCTTCTGCCAGGCTTTGTGAGTTCTCCACAAATCTATTTCCCACATTTCCCCCCTCTCTCTTGAACGGAAAAAACTTCTTTGATAGCTTTGTTTATCGTTTGCAAGCGAGGTACACAAGGCACAATCACTAACACTGTCACTACAACAATCAATGCATATAAACCTATTTTGCAAAGCTCCTTTATCTAAGGTGCAAAACTCCATCCATTTCCCACACCCTCCATTTATTTCCTTCTCCACCTTGGAGTCAGGAGGAGCCCCAGGAGTGGGACAGGCACAGTCCCTGAGGGTGTGGCCACCCTTTCCTCTTTGCTGCAGTCCAAGAGCATCCAAGGGAGGGGATGAGAGGGATAGTGGATTTGTCTTTCCAAACAAGCTGTGGGTCTGCTGGTACATAAAACCAGCGCTAGGAGATAAAAGAAACAATAGGAAGGATTCCACTTGTTGGTGAATGGAAAAAGATATTTGCTTTTACAAATAAACTTTGGGTTTTCTGATAAATTAAATTAGACATTGAAAGATGAAAGAAACAATGGGGAGGGAAAACCCCTGCATTCCATAAGAATTAAAAATTAAAAGGGAGGGTTGTACATTAGAGGGGAATCTTCAGTATCAGCATTCTGGGAAGTCTGAACTTCTCAAGTATCAACCTC
The DNA here is from genome assembly GCF_027477595.1 of Haemorhous mexicanus. Classification (NCBI taxonomy): domain Eukaryota; kingdom Metazoa; phylum Chordata; class Aves; order Passeriformes; family Fringillidae; genus Haemorhous; species Haemorhous mexicanus. Next base: position 28,508,257 of record NC_082349.1, read on the forward strand.
TCAGAAATGGGGAAAGGGAGAAGGGAAATGTGGCTGGGAAATTGGGATAAAAGGGAGGCTGCATCCTCCAAAAATTTGAGAGATCCCAGGGGCCTCTCCCTTTATTGGAATGAAGTCAAAGGACTCCTCTGTCTCCTTTCTGGACATAAACCTCCAGTGTTTGTGGATTAGTTTTCCTGGCAGGGGCAGCCCCGGGGGGCACTGACCGTGTAGCGCCAGATGCCGCCGATGTCCTCGCTGCTCTCGAAGCAGGTGGGCTCCAGCCCCTCGTCCAGGCAGCACTTGACAGAGGCCAAGCCCCCAGCCCCGGCCCCCACCACGGCCACACGCCGGACCATGGTGGCCTGCAGCAGGTGACAGGCTGGTGGGAGAGCAGCTGCAAACACAACAGCCCAGGGGTCAGCAGAAACACCACCTCCTTCTTCCCGTCCCCAGCAAAACTCCTCGCTCTTCTCTGGCTGCAGGTGTCCATGAAGGAAAACTGTCCTGGGAGAAAGCCACAGCCAGCTGCTGGTACAAGTGCCGTGCACAGATGCTGCTCATTACCCTCCCAAATCCACTCTGGGGGTCCAGGAATCTCCCTCCTCCACGGGGTGAAAAAGGAGGCACTTTTAAACCTCGCTGTTCTGCTGCTTCAATTTATTCTCTTTTCCAGCACAAACCAGGGCATGCAAAGAAGTTGCAGCTATCTCCTTCTGCCTGATCATCCTGAGACCTTTGGGAGAAACAACTCCAGCTAAGCTGGCTCGTTTTCCCGCTTTCCTTTTTAACTTCCCATTAAAGAGCAATCTCTTGAAAACAAAAAGGGTTTAAAAAGAGGGAAAAAAGCAAAGCAATGCCTGAGTCAGCAGGAGCAGGGCACAGCCATTCAGCAGTTAGGCAGCTCTGTGAAAGCAAGGCTGGGATTACAGGATATACAAAGGGTAAGGAACCCGGGAAACACTGGGTATAAATGGGTGGAACTCAAAGCTGGGGTGTGTAAACTGAGCTGCACCGAGCTTGACTGGAATGCAAAAAAACTAGGGATTAGTGAACACACATGAACTTTGATTAGATAAGAAATACTGCTACTGCAGGATCTGCAGAAAGAGTAATTTATAACTTTTTCTATCGGTTTTGTGTCAGAAAGTAACTTGACATAAATAGAAACTGGAGGAATCTGAAGAAAGCCAAGGAAAAAAATGAGGGAGGTGCTAAACAACCCCTTTGGCATCCACAAGCCTGGCCTGAGCCACTCCTTGATCTGCAGGAACAGGGCAGGACATGCCCACAGCTGCCTGCCTGGTTTTTGAAGCCATCTTTGGCTTCAGGAAAGGACAGGCAAGCTCAGGGTGCTCAAGTCACCCCACCTTTCCAGCACTACTGCAGATGGTTTTACTCCAGAGGGTCCCTGCAACACCCCTCTCCCCCCACCAGCAGCAAAGCAAAGCCAGCAGTGAATGCCAAAACCCTGGAGAGCTGTCTGCCCACTTTTAAACCCTGCCAAACCCACCCAAGAGAAGTGAGGAGCAAACCTTGCAGGACTGTGCTGTGCCTTCTTCGCTGCTCTGCCCTCTGAATTTCCCTTGAGTTCCTCTGGGTGTGGGCTGGAAGGGAAGGCTGAAGTCCAGGCACAGCCACAGCTCTTGCATCACTGACCTTTACACCTGCATTCCCCCATCCTGTGGGCTTAAATGCACTGGAAGAAAGTTCTCAACCTCCCTGTGGCAGTGCCAGGTGAAAATTCACAGATAATCCCAAAGGGAACACGCTTGCAAGGACTCCCACGCTGCAACTTGTCCCTGCTGCAGCCCAGGCAGCAGCGTGGGGCTGTCCTGATCCTTTTGTGGTGCCTGTGCTGGGCTCGTGTTCCCTTGGCATCCCCAGGAGGTCAGCAGAACACGCTCCCTTGGCCAGCAGGCAGCGTGGATGTGGGACATGGAGACTGTGCCCCCTCATTTGGGGAGTCAGGGCTGAGACCCCTGAAAGCCCCAGCCTTGGGAGCTGCCTGCAGCAATTGGTGGCTCAGACACAGGCTCTCCCCCCAGCTCTTCCCATGCACACAAGGAAAGCACAAGGAGGCATCTACAGCACACTCTTGCCACAGCCACTGAGATTTTATTCATTTAAAGTCTCTCCATGCACAAAACAAAGCCTCAGGGTTGTCCAGTGGTGGGGCACGGAGGGAAGCAAAGCCAGGAGTGCTCAGCCCCACAGGCTCCTGTGTGACAAACCTGGAATCTTTCCAAACAACTGGAAACATGCACCAACTCAACCTCAGCTGGGATTTTGGGGTTGCAGTGTTTAGGTTTGGACACTGACAGCCTGACCTGTGTACACAGCCCAGATAATTCCTGGCCACTCCTGCTCCTGTGACACACCACCACTTCAGCTGGGCTTGTCCTCTCTGCATCCTGTCTTGGGCGATCCAGGCACAATTGTGGCACCAATCCCTGCTCTGCTCCTGGCAGCAGGCAGGGGAGCAGAGGGGCAAAAAACACTTGGGCAAGTGCCATCCCTGGTTAATGAGGCCTGCAAAGCTGGGCTTGGGGTTGAGCTGGAGCAGAGGGAGGTTTGTGCTGCAGGTTACAGATTAAAGTTTGTTTTCATCTACTGAAATGTGGTAGTTTCTTCACTCGGGGTCACCATTTGTGAGGGTGTTCACAGGGGACCCAGGATGAGGGAAGAGATGAGAAAGTTGGCTCCATGTTCAGAAGGCTTGGTTTATTATTTTATGATATATATTATATTAAAACTATACTAAAAGAATAGAAGAAAGGATTTCATCAGAAGGCTGGCTAAGAATAGAAAAGGAATGAATAACAAAGGTTTGTCTGTGACTGAGACAGTCTGGACAGCTGGACTGGGATTGGCCATTAATTAGAAACAACCAGGTGAGACCAATCACAGATCCACCTGGTGCATTCCACAGCACCAGATAATCATTGTTTACATTTGTTCCTGAGGCCTCTCTGCTTCTCAGGAGAAAAGATCCTAAGGAAAGGATTTTTCATAAAACATGTTGGTGACACTGAAATCCTTTTCCCAGTCCTGTGGCACACTGAGGAGCTGTCTGACCTGAGATAAAATCCTTCGGGACAAAAAAACCCCAACCAACCAACCCAAACAAACAATAAACAAACAAACGCGCTCTAAAAGCTATAGGAAACCAAAAACCACAGCAGCCAGGAGCAGAAGGAATCCCACCACAGTCAGGAGAGACAGGAGAGAGCTGGAGGAGCCAGCAGGAACTCGTGTCCTGGTGGGCTTCAGGACGCGGTCCCACTGGGTGAGGATGGCCTGCCGTGCCCCCTGCCAGCACCCAGGACCCCCCAGCCTGTACTGGTAGGGGGAGCAGGGGCCAAAGAAGATGCTGAGAGCCAGCCAAGGGTCTGTGAAGAGCAGCCCCAGCACGCTGGGCTTGGCACCAATGAAGGAGGCCAGTGTGTCCAGGTAGCCCAGCCACTCGGTTTTGAGGACTTCGTCAAAGGTCAGACCAAACCTGAATGATCAGAGAAGAGAAAGAGGCCAGGAGGAAAATTAGTGTCAGCAGGGCTTGGAGGAGCTGGGGTGGAGGTCCTCTGCCTCCTCGGTGTTATTGCATCTGGAATGCAGCTGGGTTCTCCAGGAAAGGACTGGATGTAGGTGCAGTGGGAACCTGTGACACAAATCCTGGCCACCACACAGCTCCTGTAAAGTGATGCTGGCTCGAGTCAATCTTCCTCACTCACGAGTTGCACCTCTTCCTCCCCTTCCCCTTGGCGAATCTTTGTTAAGAGGCTTTGGCAAACCAGTTTTGGGTCTTTTTCAAAGCAAGCAAACAAAAAACCCCTCCAACCCAAATCCCTTTGCTTTTTGCAGAAAAGTCACGTGCAGCATGAGAAAGGTGGCACCCTTTAGTATCCCTCACGTTCATTTCCACCAAATATTGCAAGAATACTCAGTGCCTTGGAGAATTGCTTCCAGTTCACCTTCTCTGCAGAATTCACAGCTTCATGTCCCACCTTCAGAGGTCTGCAAAGGCCCACACCCACTTAGCCTTATATTGCATTCTGTGCAATTCTGTACTTTGCTCTCCTATACTTTTTCTCCTATAGCTATTTAAGTGAACCATGGATTTATCTATCACCCAGATTCCTGGGATTGGCTCATCTCTTCCCCAATCCTTTTGAGCCTTTTGCCTGCCTGTGAAGCACACACCAGTGTGCTCAGACACCTGTTCACAGTGAGTCAGGTCTCCATGCTGTGAGATGAGACAATCTGTGTGTACACCTTGCTGCTTGTGGGTTGGCTTTCCCCCCCCACCCCCAGCTGAATTACTTTGCATTTATTACCATTAATTTCTCTGTCATTTTATCTCTCAGTCCCTGGGGATCCTGGCATTCTTCCCCAACTCCAAAGCGAGCTTTAGCCTTGAGTACCCTGAATTAATTTCTTGCTGTCACCAACAGTCAAAATATCAGTGTTAAATCAAAGGTTGCATTGGCTCTTTGCAAGTGAGTAAAGGGGAAGCTGGATCCAGGAATCCTCCCTTCTCCTCTGCCATGTCTGCAGGGAATAGACACAGAGTGAGAGCCCATGTGTTGCTGCCCCAAAAACTCCAGAGCTTTTTCAATCCACCAAAAAACCTTTGGGGCTCTGGGGAATGACTTACCATTGGATTTGTTTTTTCTTCTTCTCATTTACTTCCTTCTCCATGACAGCCTGGGGAGGCAACTGACACAAGCCTGGAAGAGAGAGGAGAGCGCCCTGCGGAGTTAACACCTGGGGGGGGATCTGTGAACTCACTCAGTGATGCAAAACGTGGGAATCCCTTCCCTGGGAGGGCAGGAAACTCTCATTGCTGGCGGTTTATTTGGAAGTGCTGCAGTCCTGCCCAAAATCAGCTCTCCAGTATTCCAAATTCACCCACACCTCCTCCTGCTCTCACAGATGTGTGCTGTCAGGGCACAGGCAGGTGATGTGGGGGCAGATGAGCTGTGCAAGCCCCAGAGAGGATCATCCCAAAGAAAAACCCCAGAGCTTCTCACCTCTGTGGAGTAGTCCTGACCCAGCCCTCCACGAGGTTATTCTTACTAGTTTTATTAAAAACCCCAAACAAAACACCTGGAGGTTTCTTTCCTCACTCATGTTACTGAAGCTTAGCTGAAGTGAAATAACTTGGGAAGCCTGAGCCTTGGAAATGCTCCCTTGTCCACTATGAACTTCTTAGCTCTGGGATCTCCCTGGCTGGAGGGACAAAACCTGTCCAGTTTTGTCTGAGCTGCATTTTGGGGCACAGGAGGGCTTACATTTGCTCCCCTACCTTTGAAGACACGGCTCACCCAGCGTGCCTGCATCTCTGCCACGGGCATGATGGCTCCAAAGGGCTTAATCACCCCAAGGACAGCCAGGGTGGGCTTCTGCAGCTGGGGTGGGAACACGTATTTGTAGAGGGACGCGTGCTTGTTCTCCACCCTGATGATGGATTCTTCCAGGAAGGGGAAGGAGAGGGTGTAACCCGTGCCGAAGACAACGACATCGATGGGCTCCTCCTCAGGGCAGTTGTGGAACAGGACTGAGCTGTCCTTGAACTCCTTCACGCCCGGCCTGATGGTGATCCTGCCTGTCAGGATGTAGCTCGGGAGCTCGTCGTTCACCAGGGGCTCCCGCACCAGCCAGCTGTGGAGAGCCAGGGCCTCTCAGAGTGGGGCACCACAAACAAGCCTTGCTGCTCCCCTGCTCCTCCTCCCACCAGCTCACACCTCCTGGTGCCATTTCTCTCAGCAAACAGCCCTGCCTCCCACCTCCAAGCAGTGACACGTGTCACTGATGTCACCCTGTCCCACAGCGTGAGTGATTCATGGACATCTCCTGCCACCTTATTCCTTTCACTCAGTTACTCTTCAAACCATCTCTTTCCAGAACTGATCCGTGCTTTAAGCCTTCCTTCTCCTCTTTACCCAGAGACCCCCACAAGGAAAACTCCTCTGGGCCTTCCTGGGCTTTTCCAGCATGCCCAATCTTTCACCACTTAAGGGAGCTGGAGCTTATTTTCTCCTCCCCATCGGAGATCACCCCAGTCTGGGCATTGGTTGATGCTGGTTGCTGAACATCTTCCCCTGCCCACACCACAAGCTCATCAGCATGGGATGGGGACCACCAAGAAGTACCTGTTCTCTGGCTGAAGGCCATAGTTTTCGTGGTTGAACCACTGGTTCACCTTATAATTAATCAACCACCATGAAAGGGGGGCGGGGAGTTTGGTTTTGATCAGGCTCCTGAGGCGAGTGTTTAAAATCATATCCCAGGGGTAGCCGTGCTCAGACACACGGCTGAGCAGCCAGGCTCCTCGAGTGGTGCTGATGGTCACCTGGAAGAGAAGAACCAATGCTTCAGGGGATGAATCTGCTGCTTTTCCTTTATAAAGAAACTCAGAGGGGCATGGCGCAGACAGCCGTGTGACAGAAAAGCAGCAACAGCAGCTTTCATTTCTCCTGGCTGCTGGTGATGGAGGTGAAACAGGAGACAAGAAGAAAACCAGCTTGCTTGCTTTCAAGGTAGGTTTTTGACCAAAAAATTCAGGCTCAGAAAGACTGTTTGTACACCATGTCCCTGTGATGACAGCACACTGAGCTGCTGTCCCCTGTTACTGTCATATTTTATGAAAAATCTGTTTGCCAGGGTTTCTTCTCCTGGGAAGCTTCAGCTTCTCCATGTTTTGCTCCTCTGGAATGTAATGTAGAGAATTGTTTACCCAACATGTGAATTGTTTTTAATTAATGGCCAATCACAGCCAGCTGTGTCATACTCTCTGAGTCTGTCACGAGTTTTTATTATTCATTATTTTCTAGCCTTCTGATGTCTCCTTTCTCTTTTTTTAGTGTAGTTTAAGTATATAATTTTAATATAATATAATATAATATAATATAATATAATATAATATAATATAATATAATATCATAATATAGTATAATAAATCAACCTTCTAAAAACTTGGAGTCAATTCTCATCTTTCACCTCGTCCTGAAACCCACCACAACACCACAACGATTGACAACTACAGTCCCCAGTGTCCCTGTCCCCAGAGCCCTGGGGTGGCAGGGTGGTGGCACCTTTGCAGCGACACGACTGGCCTCCACTGCGATGTCCACTCCTGAGTTGCCCATGCCCACCACGAGGACACGCTTGCCCTGGAACACATCAGGATGCTTGTACTGCCTGCTGTGGAAGCGCTGCCCTCGGAACCTCTCGATGCCTTGGGGGGGGAAAAGAAACAGAGCTCTGAAGCACTCCAGCATCTGTGGATTTTGCTGGGAGAACCAGTGTTAAAAAGCAATCCAGATGGCAAGAGCAAGGAAGTGCAATCTCTGGCCACCAAGGTCTTGGGGAGGTCCAGCCCTCCACCCCATGCACACAGAATGAATTGATGCCTCCTCTCCAAAATGGAGTCTCAGAGACAAAGCTGCTGAAGCACGGGAAAATATTGCTGTTGATGCCAGCAGGTTTGGAAAGCAGAAGCAAGAAAAGAAAGGCAGGATTTTCCCCGAATAACCCCTAAATCTTCCCTCCCCAGCCCCTGAAGCAGGTGACCAAAGGCAGCCCTGTACCATACCGGGAAAACACTGCAGGGGGAGGGATGGCTCTGAGAAACTGCCGCTGCAAACCATAACAGCATCAAAGACATGTGATGTCTGCTTCCCCCCTGCCTCCGTGACCACATCCCACTGGCCTGTGGTGGCAAAGTCGGGGTGCTTACGGATGCTGACAACGGTGCTCTGAAATGTGGGAGTGAAGCAAAGTCACTGTCACTGTCATATTTTCCGGAAAAATCCCTTTGCCCAGGATTTCTTCCCCTGGGAAGCTGAGAAGCCTCAGAGAAAAGAAAACAATATTATCTCATTTGCTTCTCCTGTGTTTTGCTGCTTTGGAATGTGGTTTGGAGATTGTTTATCCAACAGGTGCATTGTTTGATTGGTTTAATGTGAATTGTTTTAACTTAATGACCAATGACAGCGAGGCTGTGTCAGGACTCTGGAAGAGAGAGTCACAAGTTTTCATTATCATTCTTTGTAGCCTTCTGTCTGTATCCTTTCTCTATTCTTCAGTACAGTTTATCATACAATTAATAATGTCATGTCATGTCATGTCATGTAACATATCAGCCTTCTAAGAGCATGGAGTCAGATTCATCAATCCCTCCTCTGATGGGGGACCCCAAAAATGCCACAAGTGACCACGGGCACCCAGGGTGGGTGGGGAGCAGGGCAGGGCACCCATCACTCACCCCAAATCTGATGTGCTCCCGCAGGCCGAAGTGCTCGGTGTAGCGCCGGAGGTAGTCCAGGAGCAGGGCATTGGGCAGGAACACGGGGAAGTGCTCGGGGAAGGGGAAGTCAGAGAAGGCAGACATCTCCTTGGAGGTGTTGCTGATGACTGACGGGTACAGGCTGGGCCGGCCGGCCTCGATGTGCTCCTGCCACAGCACCCCGGGGGCATCAGCCTTGTGCCCAGGCTGGGCACTGTCCTACCCTGCCCTGGCCTCAGGGTGCAGCTCAGCACCCAGCACAGCCCTCCACAGCCACTCCAGCCACCCCACAACCCTGCAGAGCTGAGGGCAGGTGAGGATGGCCTTAGCAGCTGGCCAAACAGAGCTAACAGAAGAAGAAATGCCACGGTCATATTTTGTGAGAAATCCTCTTTGCCCAGGATTTCTTCTCCTGGGAAGTGGAGAAGCCTCAGAGAAAAATGTAAAGAATAATTATCTGATTCGCTTCTCCTGTGTCAGGCTGCTCTGGAATGTGGTCTGGACATTGTTTATCCAACAGGTGCATGTTTGATTGGTTTCATGTCAATTGTTTTTACTTAATGACCAATCACCGTGTCAGACTTTGAGGAGTCAGTCACGAGTTTTTATCACTCATTTTTGTTAAGCCTTCTGTCTGTATCCTTTTTCTTTCTTTAGTATAGTTCTAGTATGAATAGAATAGAATAGAATAGAATAGAATAGAATAGAATAGAATAGAATAGAATAGAATAGAATAATAAATCAGCTTTCTGAGAATATGTTGCCAGATTCCTCATCTCTCACCTCATTCTGGGACACAACAAAGAAATTGATAAAATATGAGTTTATCCATAGCAAGGAAGAAATCAAGGCTGTTAGCATGGAAACCAATAAAACAGACACAAAAGGGATATTTACAGTTAGGGAATCTGTGCCTTAGTGAGCAGTCTATGTGCCTTAATATTAATTTGTTGTAAATAATAATAATTAATAATTCGTTGTACACTTGAACTTACTAATTTGTTGTAAACTCTTTCCCATTAATTATTGACGTTAATTCTTTTAATAGATTAGAATAGAATAGAATATCACAAAATTTGCACATGCTTTGCACCAATAAAACACAATAAGCTATTGCTTTGTCCGATGAATATGACGAGCTGCTTTGATGCAGCTAATGACCTAAGATCACGCTTTGTTAGGGGTGTAAAACCTAAGGACAGCCTGCAATGAAGAGGAAGCCGTTGCTGTCCCTGCACCAGTGTGTGTGTGTGGTGTGTGTCCCCATCTCTGCAGGGACAGGGAGGAGGACAGGTCCCCTGGCTCACCGTGTAGCGCCAGACCCCCCCGATGTCCTGGCTCTGCTCGAAGCAGGTGGGCTCCAGCCCCTCGTCCAGGCAGCACTTGGTGGCTGCCAGCCCGCTGACCCCCGCGCCCACCACGGCCACTCTCATGCCTGCAGGCTCTGCTGGGCTCCCAGGGGCTGGAAAAAACCCCACAGATGATCATCACTCTCAGGGGGCAGCTCCTGGCATGCCCTCTATTGGGAATTTCTCTTTCCCCAAACCCCATTCCATTCCCCAGCATTCTGGGCTCTTCATTTACAAGTTAGATTAAAAACCTTAATTAATAATTTTCTCTTTTCCCACCCTTTATTTAAAAAAAAAAAAAAATCTCTCCACTTTTACAGTGTGCTCCCTGGGCTGCTTTCAAACCCCTGCAGCTTCCCTGGAAAACTGGCTTTGAAGTTGAGCCACAATTCACTGCCAGCTTGTATTTACAAGCTGGGTTTAAAGTATCCTGCCCTATCAGACTAGCAAATATTTGTATTTTATCTTTGGATATCTGCCCCTGTCTCTCTCAGAAGAAAAAAAAAAAATGCACTGGAACTATTCAATTTGTGCCTCTGTGGCAGGGTCCTGTCCCCCACCCCCAGGGAAGATGAGGCTGGCTTTGGTGTGGCCATTGGGGCTGACAGAGGGGCTGCAGGTGTGGCACACCTTGGATTCAGGAGGATTTTGTGTCTCCTGCAGGGCTGGAAAGGCAACAGCCCCTGGGTTGGCATCCAGCCCTACAAAACTCCCGGTGGGGATGATGGATTCTAATCCCTGGCAGTGCCATAAAACAAGGGATGAAGGCCAGGCTCCATGGCTTGGGCTGGACAATTCCAGAGGCAGGACCCCCACCCAGGTGCCCTTGGGGTGCTGCTGCCATCTGTGGTTTAACCCCAGGGCTGGAGGGAGCCCCCTGCTCAGGGGAGTGATTCATGCAGCAGGGCAGGATGTCTTTAGGGGTGGCACCAGTCCCTGGAAGACCTTTCAGCTCCCACCAGACACAGAGGATGGTGTAATAAAAGCCTTCAGTGAAAAAAAATGGGGTTGGACACAGTATTTTATAAAACCCACCAAATTCTCCAGAATTATTTCAACTTTCAGTCATAAAGCAGCACCTAATGAATACTCTGCTTTCCTAGCTTGGAATAAAACCTGGACTTTTTGCTTTGTAAATCCAGAAAGCACCAGCAAGAGCTGCTCACTGTCAGCTCTTCTGGGGAAGGCTCTTTTTTTTTTTTTTTTTACATGGTGGGAACTAGCTAACTTATATCACAAACATCTCCCAGCTACATTTGCTATTTGATTCCCTCCCTTCTTGAGGAGAAGCTACAAATAACACCAAGAAATTCCAATTCTGCCACCCCGTGCCTGCTCCTGCCACACTTTCCACACTTTCCACACCGACCCTGAGAGCAGCCCAACTCAGAAGAGCCCAGGTGTGGCACGGGGAGGGAAGGAAAAGCTCCTCAGCCCTCTGGGCACACTTACCTCCAGCCCCAGCCAGCTGTGTGTCACCTCCTCAGTGGGAAGGGAGGGTCCCTCTCCCTCGCGATTTATAGTGGAGCTGGGCAGGGGCAGGGAGGGCAGGCAGCCACCCCACTGCCAGAGCAGTTGCACAACTGCTGGGGGAGGAGTGGCTGCAGTGTCCTGCTGTCCCTGCACGGCCCAGCTGTGCATCCCTGCAGGGCTGGCAGGGAGGGGAGGGATCCAGCTGTGCCCCACGGCCGTGCCAGGGGCACCCATGGGATGTTGTCACTGCTTGCCAAAAAGGGGCTGAAGCTGCAGGCAAACAGCAGGGCTTTGCACCCAAAGAGGGCAGAGCTGGCTGGGTGGTCACTGCTCATGGGGCACAGAGGGCACACCAACAATGCCAGGGCTGCCCCTGCCACCTGAGAGAGCAGGAGGTAGCCACAAAACCAGAGTACCAAGGTCCCAGGCACACAGGAAGGGCAGCTGTGGGCTGAAATATCAGTGCAGGACACAGAACCCATCCAGGCATCTCCCAGGAGAAAATGATCATGGGAATGCTAAGGGTGGCTTTGGATATTCAGATGTTCAATGTATTCAGGGGTGACTGGTGAGAAAGCATGGCATCCCTGCAAATGAATCCAGCTGGGCATGGAGGATATAGAAGCCAAGGAGAGGCAGTTGATGGAGGAGTGGGTCTTTAGGAAAAGCAGTGTTTAGAAAAAGACAAAGGTGTTTGTGCCGTGGGGGTGATAGCAAAACTCACAGAGGGGGTGCAGGGGACACAGTCAGAGCTGCCAGCCCCATCAAGGGCTCACCTTGTCACTGGCAAAGACACTGCCAGGGCAATGGCCCCAGATTTGGGACCAGCTCTTTTAGCAGCTGAATAACCAAGGAGTCCACAAGTGAGGAGGAGAGAAACCCATCCAAGGGCTACAGAACAGAGGGGGGTAAATAAAGTACCCAACAGAGGTGCCTGCTCTGGCCCTGTATTTTGGTCTGCAGAGGCTGAAGGGACATGTTTACCAAAAACTGGACCCATCCCTGGGTGCACAGGACCTTGCTCCTGCAAAGATGCTCACCAGCACTCAGCAGGAAAGAGTGAGGAATCCACCAAGGCAAATATTCTGTTCTCTACATGCTTCTGCATTTTTTGAGTTCCCCAGCAGGCTTTCAAGTGACTTGCACTTAGAGGGATACCATGGCAGCCCTCCAGGAGTGGTGTTAGTGCTTTTAGGAGGGTACTTCAGGGAAGCTTTCTAAAAGAACAAGTTGGTTTTGGCAAAGAGGAGCTGCTGGTACAGAAATGGGACCAGGTGCCTCTGCTGCAGCTGCTGCTAGTGAGGCTGGCCCTGATTCTGGTGAGGAATCTAGCTCAGAGGTGCAGGGCTGGATGCAGCGAGGGATTCCATGTGAGTTTAGGGTAGGAACACCTCCAAAGCCTCAGGAATCTGCCTTAGGGCTGTGGTGTTCCCCTGCACAAGGAGGCCTGGCCAGGGGCTGGGCCAGGTGTGCAGAACAAAGTGTCAGAGGAGATGGAGCTGAGATAGCAGGGAGGTGATGGCTGTAATTCTGCACACACATGCCCAGGGCACTGCAAAGCCCATGTCAGGAAACACAGAGAGATTCCTGCTCCTTTACTCACCTCTGCTGGCACGGCAGAAGCCCTGGCACAGCTCAGGAGGAGCCAGGAGCAGTGAATATCCAGAGGTGGCTGAGGATGAGAAGCAGGAATGGGATCCTCCTTGTCCCCTTGAGAAGCAAAGCTCCTCAGCACTGTGGCACAAGCCTGGGCTCTGTAAAAGCCTTTTTAATCCTTAAAGCAGAAGGAATGAGAAACTAAATATATCCATTTATTCTGAATCAGATGGGAAACTCATCTTCTCTGCAAAACTCTGGCACCAGCTCGACAATTTCTGTTTAAAACGACACTTCGGGCCAAGGAGGGGCAAACCTCTGCACAAACAAGTCTCAGCACAGCCCCCCTTGCTGTTTTCTAGGTTTGTTTCAGCAGCTTCTGGCATGTGCCATGCTGAAGGGGGGAAAGAAAAAGGAAAACAGAAGTGGAGTTTCTGGTGAAGCCGGTCTCAGAGCAAGGCAGGGCACCCAGGACCTGGTGGGATGTGAGCTCTGTGCTCCTCACTGAAGCACTTCATTGTCCCCTCTCCAGTGCTCTCACTGCCTGCCCACTGTGCAGAGGCTTTAATGGACATTCCTGCCCCCAAGGTGGCTGCTGCCCCCCTGCTCCCTGCAGAGCTGCAGCACGAGGCCATCCACAGAGGGAGTGAAGAAGCTGCTGGTGGAAAAATGTATTTTCTTGGAGCCTGGATTTTGATCTTAAAAAAAATAAAATAAAACAGAAAAGCTTTTCCTCCACTTCCAAGGCCAAAAGGCATTTTCCTGCTCCAAACCAAAGAAAACCCCTCCCCAAGCAGGCTCTTGACCTGTTTACCATTCCCAGCACTCAGAGGATAATTCCAGTGACAAACTCTGGCAGGACACTCCTGTTTCTGCTGAAACTGAGCTGGATGTGTTCAATATCTTGAACTCTTCCTGAAAGCTCTCCAAAGATCCCACTTTTGAGGAGATCCAAGGGATGTGCTGGAGCAAACAAGGGCTGCAGAGGGACTTTGGGAGAGGGGTTTACTCGCTAAGCATGGAGGTTTCTGAAGTGTTTTACTCCAACATTCTTGGCAAAATTTAACCTGATTTAATAAGTCACCATGTTTTCCAGGCATGTAACCTGTGGAATTTCTCAAGAGAAGGCTGCTGCTGTTGTTAAACCCATCGTGTTAATAAATCCTGCAGAGCTGCAGGTTTTAATTCTTGGCTTTGGAGTTTTTCAGATGTACATTTTACAGCTTCCCAGCCCCCATGGACATTTACACCCTCCTGTGGATAAACTCACAGCTTCCCTGGGAGATGCCCCCAAATGCCACACAGCACTTGGAAGGATCTCAGACCCTCCCCAGCTCTTCTGAGCCATTCCTCAGTGCCAGGAGAACTGTGCCTGTCCTTGCCCAGGCAATCAAGCACAGCAAAACAGGACTTTTGGTGGAGGCAGCTCCAAAGCAGAATAATCCCGAGGAGCTGCCTGGGGAGCACAGCCTGAGCAGGAGGTGCCTTCCTACCACCACCAGCTGAAGCCACCCATCAGCCTTTGAGTGCTTTCAAAAATTCCTCTCAGTGCAGACCCTCAAAAATTCCACTCAGCTGACCCTTCCCTTCAGTATTGTCCAAGCTCCCAGGCCAGGCACTTTGGATGCTTCCAATTCCTGCTGCCTGTCCCAGAGTGTCTCCTGAGGCTGGGCACTCCTACCCCAGCCCAGGGACACAGCAGGATCCTAGTCCAGGCAGAGATGTGCCCCTGCAGCCCCCCAGCCTCCCACTCAGGAGCACTTCTGGGCATTTTTTCCCCAAAATGAGGGGTTTTGAGAGGACAAGCCCCCAGCAGAGCGAGGCAGTGCTCTCAGAGCCCTCAGTGGAGCCAGCCCAGGCACTGTGGAGCTGCAGGAGCTCTCAGCAGCTAGCACACCTTCCACCTCCAGCTGCTTCACCAGCCCCCAGATGGAGAGGGACCTCAGGGGTGTCTGAGCCATCTCCTCCAAAGGCAGCTCCAGCTGACCTGGACCACCTTGTGTCCATCACCTGTTTTAAAAACCTCTGATTTTGGAGACTCCCATACAACTCCAAGCTTGCATTATTTTAATTTAATTTAATTTTATATTTTATTTTATTTTATATTTTATTTTAATTTATATTTTATTTTAATTGGGTTATCTCTTCTCCCCACATCCAAGCCAGGCTGACATTTGAGGATAACTGAGAACATTTTGCAGCCTCACCCCTCCCTCAGTTTAAATGAGAACTGATTAATGGGATGGAGGAGCTCTGACTGGCTCCTGCCTTGGGTTGCTAATTAATCTGAGAAGCTGCTGAGCACCCACAGCTGATCCTGGATTCCTGGGACCACTGAAAATTCCTGGATTCACAGAAAATGAGCCCCACTGGCTGCTGTTTCCTGTTTGTAAGCTGCAGGAGCACTTCTATGAAACAAAAAAAGATTTGTCAGGGAACAACAGCCACGAGTGATGCACAGCATGAGAGCAGGCCCTGGCATGGGGGCAGGAGAGGTCATCCCAGGGCAGAGGGAGGGGCATGGAGCTGCAGGGAGAGTTAATCATTTACCTGGATTGACACAGATGTCAAGCAGCTGAAACAGGAAAAGGCCATGGACCTCTTGAGTGGTCATTTCCCTCAAAAGAGAAAAAAACTGCATTTTGGATGTTCTTCTCTCCTCTCTAAGAAGGAGAAACAAAGGAAAGGAGAACTGCAGGTGTGGGAAGGCAGAGAAAGGAAGAAGAGGTGGTCAAATATCCCCAGAGAGAGAGAAAAATAAAATTAAAGGCTTCAGCCTTTCTAATGGCAAGGGGTCTGCTCAGTATCTGCAAACTTTTGGTGGAATTTTTGTCACATGACGGAAGAAAACAAGAAGAGAGGGCTCCCAGCATCCAAAAGAGCACAAACAGTTGGGAAAAGGCATGGAAAGTCTCACCTACAAAATCCTGCCACCCTCCAGGTGTAGAGCTGTGGCTGAGGCTGGAGGAGCTCAGAGAGTGTCACAACAGGACAGTGGGGACCCTGCTGGGGATGGTGCCTTGGAGTGGCCACCTGGAACAGAGGCTAGACCAGATTAAGAGGATAAAAAGAGGAATTTATTGAAGGTGTTCAATAGGCACACCTTGGGCAGCCAGAAGCCTCCCAGAGGCTACAGCCAGGATGGACAATGGTCATGAGTTTTTCATACAGTTATACAGTTTGGTCCATTTACATATGGGGGGTTAATCCTCCAATTACAGCTTCAGGTAATGAAGTCATATTCCCCCAGTTTGCTCTCCCCAACTCACTTTTGTTTATCCTTTTTGGGGCCTGAGGCTGTGAGGGTGTCCTTGAGTTTCAGGCCCAGAGGGATTGTTTTGTCTGACCAAAATGTGAAGATAGTAGCTAACACTCTGTATAGAATTTAGACTTATACACTAAAGCAGCACAGGATTTGAAAAGTACCAAAGCAGAAATCCTCAGGCACCAGGGACAAGCTGCAGTGGCTGCAGGAGCTGCAGGAGGTCAGTGGCCCAGTCTGACCTGGGCCATGCACCACGCACAGCTGGCAGCCCTGTGTGCCCTGGCTGCTGCTCCAGGACACATTACTCCTTCCCAAGGGCAGATGGAGATCTGGGCTGGCCATTCCCAACCTCCCCACTGGGAGCAGCAGCAAAGCAGAGAGGAAAACCCATCCAGCTTTGATCCTGCAGAGGCTGTCTGGGGCAGGAGCTGCAGGGATGCCCAGCACACAGCCCCAGGCTGGGCAGCACCTTGCCCCTGGCTCATGCCTCAGCACCCCCAGATGTTCCCTCAAGCAGCATTCCAGCTGAAACAGCTGGGAACAGAAGGATTCCTCCCTGTACCCCAAAGGAACCAAGCTCAGCACAGTGCCTTGGCCAGAGAGCTGGGGCTGGGCTCCCAACTCAGCAGCCAGGGATGGTCCAAACTGGGAGCACTGGGATGCCCCACTGATGCCCACAGCTCCTGTGGGACCAGGGATCCTCCCCTCAGCCCTTCTGATGTGCAGCTGAATTGTTCCAGCAGCTCTGGAGCCAAAAATGAGGAACAGCCTGGCTGGAGGCTGGGCAGAGCCCCAGGAGCTGCCAGCAGCACCAGCCCAGGCTGCTCAGGGGACAATAAATCTGCAGCTGGAGCAGCACAAAGCTGCACAAGAACACTCCCCTGGCCTTGGCTCTGCTCTGATTGCATCCCCAGCCAGCTCTTGTTTTCCTTGAGCACAGCTGAAGGTCTGTATTTCATCTGCTTTTCCACACCCTTCTCCCCCATTTCTGCTGGTCAGCAAAATCCTTCCAGAAAGGGCTGCAGGGCTGCTCCCAGTAGGGTTGGGGTTGATGGATGGAGCACCCCAGGGGGAAGCTGAAGCCTTGTGACAGGGAGGAAAATGTTTCAGTGTCTCCTCATCCTCCTTAAGGCTTCCATTTGCCCTGGAAGTTGGTTTTTGCCATTCCCTCGTGGGAAAAACTCCAATTACTTGTTTTTAAAATTTTTAAATGGTTAGAAAAATAGGAATAAAATGGTTATTAAAATAGGAATATAATTAGAGGAATAAAAATTTGGACAATTTGGATTAGGACAATTTGAGGCAATAGAAACAAAGATTTACAGACAGCCCAGGTACCTTTTTCTGGGCAAAATAAGCCTGAAAAAGGACCCACGTTAACAGAGGATTAACCCTTAAAAGCAACAGCCTGTTGCATATTCATACACCTCATCCATGATGCATCAATTCCATTCAAACACAGGATTCTCTCTGGGCAGTGTCAGCTTCTTCCTCTGAATCCTGACGGTGTCTTCAGGGCTGAGCAAGGCAGGAAGAATTAGTTTCAGATAATGGAGCAATAAATTCTCTTCCTCTAAAAGATTTGGGTGTCCTGTGGCTGCTATCTGGTGCAAGTACCTCATTCCTCTCTTTTTAAAAAAACTATCTTACATAGCATAGTTTCTATTTTAACCTTATGTTATACCCTAAAACTATATTTAACACACAACTTAAGAGAATTAATACAGCATCATTTTCTAACACAACACATATATTCATTTGAATATTTGCAAAAAGCCAATCATAAAATACACATTTTTCACACCTGGGAGCTGTTCTGACCCTTTCAGTGGAGACAGGAGCTCTGAGGGCATCATTCACAAGGACACATCAAAAAAAAACCTAGTCTGCATCTCATGGAATCCCTGTTGCCCACAGCAGCTGCAGCAGGATAACACATCCCACTGCATCTATCCCAAAGACATCTCTCCTCTTAACCCCCTTCCCCTCCACTGCCCCCCAGCCTTGGAGCTTGGTGTCCTCCAGACCTCCAGTCCATTTCCACTCCTTCTCTGGGCTCTGTCCTCAGGCAGACCCTCTCTCTGCCCTCCCTCATTTTTTTTTTTTTCCCTTTTCCCTGCCTTGGTGTTGTTTTCTCGAGGCAGGAGCAGCAGAAACTGCTGAGAGCATCGGGTGGAACCTCTCAGGAAGCCACAACCACCCTGTCACAGCATGAGCTGCTTGAGAGTACCTGGCTTGCAGGATCCCACTCACAACAATCCTTCCCTTGGGCAATCACCAAGGTGTTCAGCTGGCTCAGGCTCTGCTCCCAGCCTTACAAAACCCAGCTGGGAGGAGCACAGACCTCAAGGACTCATGGCTGAGCTGCCCTTGCTGGAGCACAGCTCTGTCCAGCCATCCATGTGCCATGCAGGGGCTGCTTGCAGTTCTCCTGGGGCCAGAGGGGCTGCAGGCATGGAGAGGCCATGGGATCTGCTCCCAAATACAGGAAATCCTGCCAAGGGTTACTCTCCCCTCAGTAAAACACCTTTGCTCCCCTGGTTGCTTCTCCAACCCATGCCCTGCCAGTGATGCCTTAGGATTTTAGATTGTATATTTTTTAATCTATTTGCAATCCTGCAGTTCTTTAGTGTATAGCTCTAAACTCCATGTACAGTGCTAGCTACTGGCTTCCCATTTTGGTCAGACACAACAATTCCTCTCCAGGCCTGGCAATCAAGGACACCTCACTGCCTCAGGCCCTGAGAAATGTAAAACAAAAATGAATTGGGGGGGAGCAAACTTGGGGTAAATGAGTTCATTACCTGAAGCTGTAATTGGAAGATTAACCCCCAATATGGAAATGGACCAAACTTATAAAAGTGTGAAAACCTGTGACCCATTGTCCATTTTGAGTGTAGCCCCTGAGGGGGCTTTGTGTGCCCTAAATGTCCCTGAAGGCCCTTCAAGAAATATAGCAGCTTTTTATTCCCTTGATTTTGTCTGGCCTCTGTCCTTAGGTAAGCCCAAAAAGGCACGAGCAGGATTTTGTCAGTGACCTCCCCTGGGAAAAGGCTGTTCTCTGTCACCCATGTGCAAGCCTTGCTTGGGGCCTCAGGTCTTGGTGAGGCTGGGATTTCAAGGTTTGACCTGTTTTTCTGCAGGAGGAACAAACACAGCCTCTGCTCAGCAGCAGGACACCAGCAGCTCAAGTTTTAGCACCCAACTGCTCCAGGATGCTTTGCAGGCTTTGTAGATTTAACAATCACAGATTTCCTGGGGATTATCTGTGCTTCCTCTTTTGTCCTTGGGGGAGAGGCACCCAGCAGGAGGGGTCTGGTTGAACCCCCTGGAGCTAACCAGGGACTAACCCCAGAGCAAACCCCTCACCCTCCCCTCCTGCCTCCCAGCCCCTGGGGCACAGACAAGTCGCCATCCATGGCTTGAACCACCACATTTAACTCCAGGATCAAAGGCAAGGATCCCCTCCTTGCTTCAGCAGAGGAGTTTTCCAGGGGTTTGGGACATTCAGAGGGATGAAGGCTGCAAAAGGAGGCAGCCCAGCACCTCCAGGGCTGCACTGCCATGGGGCAGCTCTGGTCCCATCTCCTCCAGTGGGGATGAGACCCAGCGTGGCATTCACATTTTCTGGAAAGATCTCTTTGCCCAGGGTTTTTCTTCTGGGAAGCTGAGAAGCCTCAGAGAAAAGGCAAACAATTCTTATCTCATTTGCTTCTCCTGTGCTGTGCTCATGTGGAATGTGTTTGGAGATTGTTCACCCACAGGTGATTGTTCCATTGCATTCTGCTGGGAGTTGTTTTCACTCTTTGGTCAATCAGGGCCAGGCTGTGTCAGGACTCTGGAGAGAGTCAGGAGTGTTCATTATTATCTTTTTAGCCTTCTGTAAGTATCCTTTCTGTATTCTTTATATTCTTCAATATAATATAGTATCATAAGGTAATAAATTAGCCTGCTGAGAACATGGAGTCAGATTAATCATTCCTTCCTTCATCAGGGCACCCTGCAAATCCAATAATCCAGGGTGCAGGTTGGTGCAAACCCAGAATTCCCAAGCTTTTCCCATGACATGATTACTGAGAGCTGGCAGGATGATGGGCTCTTGCAAGCTGGACACCTTCAATGCTCTCCTGGTGGCACAATGTCCAGCCTGGTCCTCACACTCTGGGGGAAAAGCTGTTCAAAAAGAGCATCACCTTTCTTTCCACTGGGGATTCCTGGCCTGCTGTAAAGGAGAAAAAATAGTTACACCTTAAAAATCCCCTAAAGTTCACCTCGAGCTCCCTCTTGTGACTCCTGTACCCAGGCTCTAATCTGGGTTTGGATAAAGCTTTCCTACTGTCACTGTGGGAATATTTATAGCTCCCAGTCATGGACTGGAATTACTTAACACACAATTAAAGTCAAATGTGTCCAGATGCTCAAACGGGCCTTGGCATCACACACAGGATCCAGCTTGTCCTGCTGCTGTGCCAGGAACCCTGGGAGGAGCTCTGAATCAGCAGGTGGAACAGCACTCCCTTCAAAGCCCAGATCTCATCACCCAGAAGTGCCCCTTGCATTTGGCTTTTCCCATCCACACTCTTCTTCCAGCTGGGTCTGTCCTTCCAGGATGCCAAATCCCTGCTGCCCCAGAGCAGCTTCCCCACCACACACTTTATTTCCCCTGCAGATTACTTGCTCCAGGTTGTATTTGGGTGTTTACCCCATAGGTCTGTGAGCTGATTTATGTATTCTGCATCTACAACCTCCCCTAATCACAGACTCAAAAGCAATGCTGTTGGGATGTTTTTGTGTTGTGTTATTTGCTCTGCTCACCCCAACACCCACAGCCTGTTTATATTTCCCATTCCCAGATGGTCCCAATGAGCAGATGAGGATTGAGGCAAATTTGCACCAAATTCCTGGTGGTACAAACAAAACACTTGGACCAGCAATGGGTGCAACACAGACCCCTTGGCTTTGGGGCTTGCACTTCCACACACCTACAGAATTCTGCCCTTTTATTTTGGTCTCCTACTGAGCAGGAGCTGGCAGCTTTTGGGTGGAGAGGACTTGTGGCTGTCACGCCTCCCCAGTCCCTTCCCTGCCCTGTGAATAGCCCCTTGGAGAGAAATATCTCTGCATGGGAAAGCACTGCTGGGGCTGTTCCTCTGTGGTTTGTTGCCCCAAGAGCTCTGGATGAGCAATTCTCTTGGCTGAGCCCATCCCAAGCCCCACATGAGCAGGACACATTTCTTTCCATGCCAGTGCCCTCTCCCATTGTCTTCTTGCCATTGCTCTGCCTGTTGTGCAAAGCTTGCAGAAATAACCTCAGAACAGTTCCTGGCCTTTTTTTTTTTTTTTTTTTTTTTGCTGTGGGGGTATTGCTAAATCATATTATTCTTGCTGTCATGCTAGGAAAAAAAAATTATCCACTTCAGTAGAACCATTAACCATAATTAGTGCTCAGCTGCACACACGATCTGGAATGAAGGGATCTGATCTTCTGCTACCAGGCAATAAATCTCTCCAAGTGCTCAGGGAGCAGACAGCAAAGTGAGCAATCACTCATTTCTGCTCCTGTAACTACTTTTAAATGCCCTGCCAACAAGCTCACAGGAATATTTCCCCCTCCCTTTTTTGTGCCAGTGGTTTCTATTCACAGCCAGTATCTCCTGCTGATGGATTTCCCTGGATCAGCAGCCTGGGAAACTCAGAGCCAGGCACTTTGGGAGCCTTGACGGATGCAGCCCTAAAATACTTGGGTATCTAAGGTAGAAAATCCCCCCAGCCTCATGGCAGAATGCTCCCGACCCATCCCCTGCCTCCTGGCCAGTTTGGGCTGGGACCCACAGGGCTGCTACAGCATCTTCTGCTCCCTCCCAGCAGATCCTTTACATCTCTGCTGCTCACTGAAATAAAAAAAAAAATAATAAAACCACAAAATTACTCACCCTGCCTTGGGGAGGCACCCTATCCTCAAGAAGCAAGAAAAAACAAAAAGACCCCTAGCAGTAGAAATTCTGTCAAACTGAACCCTTCTACTCAAAATTAAGTGCAGAATTGAATGTTTTGGCTTAAGAAAATTCTCAGGATGGAGACAGATTTCTGAGCCTCGGCTCCAATCATACCCCCAGCACTGAGTGTGGGTTGGGGGGGCCCAGCTGAGTCTCCTTGGGGCAACTGAAGCCCAGCAGTCCCTCAGACCCTCAATGAATGAATTCAGCTCTTCCCTGAGGCTCAGTGGTGTGGCCAGCAGGAGCAGGGATGTCATTCCTGTCCTTGGCACTGCTGAGGGCACACCCTGAGAGCTGTTCCTCAGTTTGGGAAGGACTTTGAGACACTCAGAGGGGACAACGAGGCTGAAGAGGGGCTGGGAACACAAACCCTGAGAGGAACCTCTGAGGGAGCTGGGGGGGCTCAGCCTGGAGAAAAGGAGACTCAGGGGTGCCCCCATCACTCTCTGCAGCTGCTGAAAGGTGCCTGTGCTCTGCTGGGGCTGGGCTCTTCCTCCAGGAACTGACAGAACCAGAGCACACAGCCTCCAGCTGCACCAAGGGAAATACAGGTTGGATAGCAGGGAAAAGTTTTTCACAGAAAGGGTGATAAAGTTCTGGAACGGTCTGGGTGGTGGAGTCCCCATCCCTAGGTGTGTTTAACAAAGCCTGAATGTGGCACTGGGTGCCAGGGTTCAGTAGAGGTGTTGGGGCTGGGCTGGACTCGATGATCTTGGAGGTCTCTTCCAACCCAGTGGTTCTGTGAATTAATCACAGGTTAATGAGCAGCATTTTGGTGACATAACCCAGCTCCTGTCCCCAAGGGCCCAGCTGCAGCCAGGGTGGCACAGGGGGGAGCAGCCCCAGGCTCATTTCAGCAGGGCTGGTTTCTCACCTCTTCCCCCAGCTCCAGGCTCCTGGGCACAGGGATCCAGGGCATGCCCAGCTTTCTGTGCCCACAGCTGTGCTGCTGAGCCAGGCCAGAGCTCTGGGGGTTGGGCTGTGGGGAAACCTCTTAGTTCTGCCCCAAATCCCACCCCATGCACAGCATGGGGAAAGCACATGGAGCAGACACCCAGCATCCCCCTCCTTGCTTCACCTGCAGGCTCCAAGTAGCAGGCACTGTCTGGGTACCAGCTCCTGCAGCAGCCCCCATGAGCCACCTGGGGAGATGTGGTGGCTCCTAATTCACTTTGGTTTGCTCTTCAGCCCCTGCCCCTTGCTCCAAACCCTGCCTGGAGCTGAGGTTTTGGGATGAGCTGACTGTGCTCCAGCATGGAGCTGCTGTCCCTGGGCTCCTGCCAAGATGGGAGGAGTGGTAGGAGACATTGTCCTCCTCCCACACTGGCTGAGCACCTGGACCCATCACCCCACAAACTGTGGGACAGCCCCACGTGCCCCTGGGTGACAGCACCAGCCCAGGCCCACTGTGGCTGGGAAGTCCAGGCTCATCCCCCTGGGGCTGCCTGGAACAGCCCCAGCCCCAAGGTGAGGGGAGAAATCTCAGAGATGTTCCTGGGCTGATTGAAGTTAATTGGCTCAAATGATGCCTCTGAAGGGAAATGTTTTTTATTTTGGGCTCCTGCCAACTTGGGCCCAAGCCTGGTTTTCATAAGGCCAGTAAGTGCAAACAGATAGGGCCCTTCCATTGGAAACAGGCAGGGCAGGATATAATTAAAGAAGCATGCCCTGGCAGGGCAGGGACCCGTTTTCAATTACTGCCGTTGCAAAGGGATGAGGGTGAAACATTTTAAACAAGAACACTGCAAAAATAGATTTTGTTTGTCACTAGCTTCCAAATCATATTTGACTTCAGGGCTGACATTTCCACGTGCCAGCTCTGGTGGGACACTCCCCCCAAGGGCTGGGGACAGGGTGATCCTTAGGGTCACAGCTCCCTCTGTATGGCCCTATTTCCACATGGAAAATACCCTCCTCTTCCCCCCTGCCAATTTTCTCTCTGTGCCAGCCTGGAAGTGCACAGGGCAGCCTCAGAAGTGTGCACCTGTGTAAAACCTTGAGGTGAGAAATGCTGATTTAGAAATGCCATGGGATAGGACAGACATTGCTGAGAGAGAAATGGAAGTAGAAACAAGTTTCAAAGGATGGTTTTGTAAATAAGACTGGATACTTTGGAGAAATAGAACTATGGAAGATGCGTTGTAGTAGGACTCACGAGGGGTAATTTTAGATGATTGGCTTTAAGGCATCTACAGCAAAAGCTGATAGGCCAAGAAACCTTCTAGTGCACTGTAATTAAGAAATAATTGGCTTCTGATTGTGATGGTGTGAATTGTAACACCTGTATTGTCTCATCCTTCTCTTGAGACTGAAAATGGAATAAAAGTTTTTAAAACAGCTCTCAGTTGCCCCATCTCTGGGTCAGAAAAGGGCATAGTCCAACAGCAGCACTTGCTGAGCACTGAGACACCAGTCCCAGCACAGACAATGGGGGGATCAGTTCCTATCCATGGAAAGGTCCCAGAGTCATTCCTGCAGATTGCCCACCCAGTTATCCAGCAGACAGAGGTCAGTGAGGGATCCAGGATTCCTCTGGCACATCCAGAACAGGCCCAGGGACCCTCCCTCTGCCTTCCCAGAGGAAAGGGCTGCTTCCCACAGCACCCGGGGCTGCCAGCAGCCACTGCAGCCCCGCATTTCTCCTCACAGAGAAAAGCAAGGCACAACTCTTCCCAAGAATATTTCTGGGTGTCACATTCTCTGGACCTCAGAGAAAGGGAGAACACAATTCTGATCACTTGCTGTGCCTGTGTTGTGCCAAAGTGGAATGCCACATGGAGATTGTTTACCCAAAGTGAGGATGTTTTGTTTCCTTGGTCTGTCAGGGCCAGGTGTGTGTGTGTGTCAGGACTGAGGGTGACAGCCACGAGATTCAGTGCAGTGTGAGCAGTTGAGTGCTTGCCAGATCCAGTTTTAGATGTATAGAATAATACAGTATAATGAAGTAATTAATTAGCCTTCTAATTAATCCAGGGAGTGAGATGCATGACTCTGCCCCTGCGGGGGCCATCCCAGCGTGGCAATGGGCCACAGCAGAAGCTCTGGCCCGAGCAGGAGCATGAGAAACCATTCCCTGTGCTATTTCCAGCACCCAAGGCCAGAGCTGTCCTTCTGGAAGCACCACAAGGAGGATGTTTCTCATGGCTGCTGGGAAAGGGAGGGGAATAGCACGGGCTGGGGCAGCACTTCAAAGGCAGCAGGGACACCAGAACCAGAGCTTGGCCACTTGCAGGTCAGAGGGCAGAGCTGCTGGCACCAGCTCAGCCCCTGGGATGGGAGAGGAGCATCCACAGCCTGCGGGGATGTCCAACAGAGGCACCCAAGGCTCCTCCCCGGGGGGGTTTGCAGACATGAGCACCCCAGAGCTGCTCTGCTCCTAAAGCAGCTGCTGGGATGGAAGGATGGAAGGGCTGGGCTGCCTGCCACGGCTAGGAACCCAGAGGGGCACCCAAACTGCTCCACATCTCCAGAGCAGCAGGATTCCCACAGCACCCGAGGCTCAGAGGGCTCCACCTGACCCACAGAGCACTGCAAGCAATGCTGGGACTGAGAAAAGTCCTCACCACGCCTCTTACTGTGACATTTTATGGAAAATTCTCTTTGCTAGGATTTTCTTCTCTTGAGAAGCTGGGAAGCTTCAGCTTCTCCATGCTTTACTCTTCTGGAATGTGACTGGGAGAAGTGTTCACTCAGCATGTGAATTGTTTTAGCTCAATGACCAATCCCAGTCCAGCTGTGTCGGGACTCTGGTCTGTCACAGGTTTTTGTGATCACTTGTCCAGCCTCCTGATGGCTCCTTTCTCTTTCTTTAGTATAGTTTTAGAATATGATATGATATATGATATGATATAATATATTTTATATAATATAATGTAATGTAATGTAATATAATATAATGAATATAATGTAATGTAATATAACATAGTATAGCATAGTATAATATAGTATAGCATAATATAATATAGTATAGCATAATATTATAATATAATATAATATAATATAGTATAGCATAATATTATAATATAATATAATATAATATAATATAATATAATATAATATAATATAATATAATATAATATAATATAATATAATATAATATAATATAATATAATATAATATAATATAATATAATATAATACAATACAATACAATATAATATAATATAATATAATATAATATAATATAATATAATATAATATAATATAATATATCATAGTATAATATAACATAGCATAATGTAATAATATAACATAACATATAATGTAATATAATAAATATAATGTAGTGTAACATAATGTAATATAATATAATATAATATAATATAATATAATATAATATAATATAATATAATATAATATAATATAATATAATTAATATAATATAATGTAATATGTAATGTAATGTAATGTAATATAATGTAATATAATGTAATATAATGTAATGTAATATAATAAATATAATGTAGTGTAACATAATGTAATGTAATATAATATAATATAATATATATAATGTAATGTAAAATATAATATAACATGATATAATATAATATAATATAATATAATATAATATAATATATATAATGTAATGTAAAATATAATATAACATGATATAATATAATATAATATAATATAATATAATATAATATAATATAATATAATAATCAGCCTTCTGAGAACTTAGAGTCATTTCTCATCTCTCACCCTGTCCTGAGAACCCTCACCAACACCACAACACACTCTAGACTGGCTCAATCCCCCCCTGGACGTGTGGGAATTTCACACTTTTGGGCTGAAAGCACCTGGGAGGAAAACACAGAGTCCTGGGAAGCAGGGACTGGGAGATGCAGCTTCTGCTGTGAGCTGGAGCCCTGCAAAAGCAATGTCAGCCAGGAGCCAGAGAGCAGGGCCAGGAGGGGACATGGCTGCAAAAACGGGGAGAGAAAATGGATAGCTCCAGCAAAGAGCATGGGCTGGGCATGGGCTCCTTTCCACCAGCAGCATTCCAGCCCCTGCAAAATCCAGGGGAATTCATCAGTAGTGCCATCAGTTCTCCTGTAGGTAACACAGCATCTCCTCAGGGAGAGCCTGGTGGCACTTCAGGGGCTTGAGGTCAGCCCTGTCCTCATAGCAGAACCAGAGAGGGGACACAGCCCAGAGAGAGGGGACACAGCCCAGAGAGAGGGGACACAGCCCAGAGAGGGGACACAGCCCAGGGAGAGGGGACAGAGCCCAGAGAGGGGACACAGCCCAGAGAGAGGGGACAGAGCCCAGAGAGGGGACACAGCCCAGAGAGAGGGGACAGAGCCCAGAGAGGGGCGACACAGCCCAGAGAGAGGGGACACAGCCCAGAGAGAGAGAGGACACAGCCCAGAGAGAGAGGGGACACAGCCCAGAGAGAGAGGGGACACAGCCCAGAGAGAGAGGGGACACAGCCCAGAGAGAGGGGACACAGCCCAGAGAGGGGGGACAGAGCCCAGAGAGAGGGGACACAGCCCAGAGAGAGAGGGGACACAGCCCAGAGAGGGGACACAGCCCAGAGAGAGGGGACACACAGCCCAGAGAGAGGGGACAGAGCCCAGAGAGAGGGGACACAGCCCAGAGAGAGAGGGGACAGAGCCCAGAGAGAGAGGGGACACAGCCCAGAGAGGGGACACAGCCCAGAGAGAGAGGGGACAGAGCCCAGAGAGGGGGGACACAGCCCAGAGAGGGGACACAGCCCAGAGAGAGGGGACAGAGCCCAGAGAGGGGGGACACAGCCCAGAGAGAGGGGACAGAGCCCAGAGAGGGGGGACACAGCCCAGAGAGAGGGGACGCAGCCCAGGGAGGGGACACAGCCCAGGGAGAGAGGGGACACAGCCCAAACAGACGGGACACAGCCCAGAGAGGGGACACAGCCCAGGGAGAGAGGGGACACAGCCCAGAGAGAGGGGACAGAGCCCAGAGAGAGAGGGGACACAGCCCAGAGGGGGGACACAGCCCAGAGAGGGGGGACACAGCCCAGAGAGAGGGGACAGAGCCCAGAGAGAGAGGGGACACAGCCCAGAGAGGGGACACAGTCCAGAGAGGGGGGACACTGCCCAGAGAGAGAGGGGACACAGCCCAGAGAGAGGGGACAGAGCCCAGAGAGGGGGGACACAGCCCAGAGAGAGGGGACAGAGCCCAGAGAGAGAGGGGACACAGCCCAGAGAGGGGACACAGCCCAGAGAGGGGGGACACAGCCCAGAGAGGGGGGACACAGCCCAGAGAGAGGGGACAGAGCCCAGAGAGAGAGGGGACACAGCCCAGAGAGGGGACACAGCCCAAGGAGAGAGGGGACACAGCCCAGAGAGGGGACACAGCCCAGAGAGAGGGGACACAGCCCAGAGAGAGGGGACACAGCCCAGAGAGGGGGGACACAGCCCAGAGAGAGGGGACACAGCCCAGAGAGAGGGGACAGAGCCCAGAGAGAGAGAGAGGGGACACAGCCCAGAGAGGGGACACAGCCCAAACAGGGGGACAGAGCAGAGCCAGAGAGGGAACAGAGCCCAGAGAGGGGACACAGCCCAGACAGGGCACACAGCCCAGCCCAGAGAGGGGACACAGCCCAGAGAGGGGACACAGCCCAGAGAGAGGGGACAGAGCACAGCCCAGCCCAGAGAGGGGACACAGCCCAGCCCTGCCCCACTCACCTTCCCCTGCCCTGCTGGGTGCCCCCCAGGCTCTCAGCCCTTCCTGACCCCAGGTTCCCACCACAGCCACCAGCTGCATGTGACAGTTTTGTGGCTCCCACTTGTGCTGTTCCTTCCAGGCAGCCCCACCCCTGTCCCCATGTCCCCATGTCCCCCCTCAGCCCATTCCCAGCTTCCCTCCAGGAGCAGCTGCTTGACCTCTGTCCTTCCAGCCCTCCCATGCAGCTCCAGACACCCCCAGCCTCTCCCACCCTTCCTGGGTGCCTTGAGCACCCCAGGTCCAGGCACTGAGCCAGGACCCTGCACCAAATCCCAGCCTTTGGAACCCTGGGTGCTGAGAATTTTAGATTTTCTGTGGTTTTAAGCACAGAACACTACATTAGACCTGAGGCCATGAAAAAAGCTTCCAAAATTGGATAATATAGCTAAGATTATAGGTGTGTGGTTTAAATAAAATAGGAGTTTATCCATAGCAAGGAAGAAAGCAAGGCTGTTAGCATGGAAACCAACAAACAGACACCAAAGGGATATTTGCAGTTAGGGGATCTGTGCCTTAATAATTTGTGGTAAACTCTTAGCAATTAATTATTGACGTTAATTGCTTTGTACCAATAAAATACAATGAGCTATTGCTTTGTGCAGTGAATAAAATGAGCTGGTTTGGTGTAACTGATGACTTTTTAAAGTGGCTTTCTTGGCTGGTTCAGCTCCACAGGCCCAGACATTTCCCAGAGCTGATGGGGGATCCATGGCTCAGAAATGCAATCATGTTTGGTAAGCATGTTTGGGGTAGGTTTACATCCTCTCAGCAGTCAGAGGGGGATTTACAGGGGCTGCCAGAGGCAGGGTGACAGGAGGTGCCACCAGGGACACAGAGATCACTGCACCTTCCTGCCCAAGGACAGCCCCTGGGACAGGCTCAGTCCTGGAGTGCTGACACACTGCCCCATTAATAAAACACTGCCCTGCCCGTGTTTCTCATCAATAAAACTGCCCATGAGGGCTGGGGGAGCTGCCTGGTGATGTTTTGGAATGTGCTCCCCTCCTTCCTGCTCTGAGACAGGCAGGGAAGGGCAGGGTGGGAGGCACCACGGCCCAGGAGAGCCCATCCCCAGCTCTGGGAAGGTGCCAAGCACTTGGACTGGGCTGCTTCCTTGCAAAGGGTCCCAGCCAGCACCAGGGAGAGCCTAAAGGAACAGCAGGATGTCTGGAGCAGGGAATGAAACCCAGGAAATAGCAGTGGGGCTGCAGGACACCCAAGAGATGGAGAAGGGAGCACCCAGCCCAAAAGTGTCCCAGACATTTTCACAGCGAGCTGCAAGAGTTTGGGACAAGCTGCATCACAAACAAACAGAAATTCAGGTGGCTTTTCACCTGCTCTGCCAGATCCCCTGTGCCTGGGCTTTCCCAGGGAGTGCTGGTGAGGAACAAATCCCCACGCCCAGCAAGTCCAGGAGATATTTCTCTCTGCTTTCCTTTAAGCTCCAACAGAAAATGTCCTTCCTAAGAGAAACCTCTTTGGGTTGAAATTGCTCCCTCCTGGATCTCAGCCTAGACAGACATCATCAGCATGATCCATGTGATCAAAACAACTTCCTCAAGTGATTGGTATTCCAAGGAGCAGGTGCTGGAGGGAGAAACAAGGCTCCAGAGCAGAGCACTGGGGCTGCTGACCTGAAGGATCAGCACCACCTTTGCTCTCCCTCTCCCACTGAGACTGGATAAAGCAGGGCAGGCTCAATGGGAATCAAATGAGCTTTAGGTGTTTCACTCCTGGCAGTTCCCAGGATGAGTTTGGTCTTTGTTTGTGCAAACAACAGCACAGGTTTTTCTCCAAGGAGCAGCACCATGACCAATTCAGCCTCATCAAGAGGAGACCAGGACATGTCCTGGCTACTCTGTTCAAATCTTTGGCTTGAGTAGTATTTGCTTCCAGATGCTCAGATATCCTTCACTCAGCTGGGAGGGGAAAAAAACTCTGTTTTGTGAGTGGATACATCCATACAACATCAGGATGGACACAGGCATTCCTGAGATGGAGAGAGCTGGAACAGAGCAATGCACACCTCCAATGAATGACCAAACAAAAGTACTGAAAGGGTATCAAAAAGTTAAAATCTCCCTCCCTGCTGCCCAGCTCTCAGATCAGCTGCTCTGAGCAGGCTCTGGCAGCAGCAGGGGCTCCCTGGGATCACAGGGGACACACCCCACTGCTGCCAGCTCCTGCTTTTCATGGGGATTGCCACTGATAACCAAGTGTGCTCCTGTGCCACTCATTCACAGCCAGGCAAGGCCAGCCCTGCTGCCATCCTGGTCAGCACACACCAGGGTTTGCTTTTTTAATGACCCACACCTTGATAATATCCATCCCAGGAAAAAAACAAAGCATCAAATAAGCTGCTAGAACTGATTGGAATAGGACCATTTGAGTGCACAGGAGTTTTGGAGGCGTTTTTCACATGTTCAATATTCTCTTGAAAGATTTTGTATGTCTTTGTTCAGTATTTTTTGGCCAGGAAAATAATTTTTTTCCCTTTTCTTAACAAAGAAAAAAACCATTAACATTCCTTGTCCTTTTTTTTTCCTTGTCTCTCCAGTTCATTGTTGGTGGTTTTGTTTTGTTTTTTTTTAACAAGGAAAGGTGAACAAAAACCTCAGAGAGAAATCAGCTTTATTGTTCAGCATCTCCTCCCTGCTGGTCTCAACAAAGCCAGCACATGCAACAAAATTCACTTCAGGCAAAGGAAGTAGAGCACCCCTCCTGCCACCATTAGCAGCCTACAATATGTTTTTTTTTTTTAAATTTTAAATTTACAATATGTTTTTTTTAAATTTTAAATTTTTTTAAATCATAACTTTGCTGATTTTTTCTGTTCCATTCTTGATAACCACTCCTATTGTAATAAACAGCATCACAGCCCAGGCTCCAAGGCTAATAATTGATGGGGAATGTTTTGTTTCATAACAGCAGCTGCAGCCAGCAGAGCACATGAGAACATTTATTTTTTATTTATTTATTTTGCAGGAACGTTGGAAGATGCTATTTTTAACTGTTCTCCCCCATTTTCCTGGTGCTTGGATACAAGATGCAGCAGTTGGAGCAACCCTGCAACAACGTGGAATGTTTAACCCCATCTGTGCCATGGCAGAGGATGTGCAGGAGCCCCAGACTGGTGGGGTGACCGTGCCCATTGCTGACAAAATTCTTTGCTGTCCATCCATCCACAGCTTCCCAGACCACCACCACCACCATCAGGGTGTGAGATGATGCCCTGTGTGCCCCAAAAATGCATTTTTTGGTGCTGGGGGAAGAGCAGGGTTGGGTTGTGCTGAGCACTGCAGACAGAGGAGGAGATGGGAGCTTGGGCACAGAAAGAGGTGCCAGTCAGGGTGGTCACCAGGTGGGTGGGAGCTGCCCAGGGGTCACCAGTGCATCCCCCCCACCTGCTCCTGGAACAGGGAGCAGACCTCATGCCCACATCTTCCCTCATCCCTCTGGGATGGTAAAGCCCTGCTCAGTTCTGTGGCTTCCACCAAAAAACACCACACCTGGCAAGGCTGGGGAGGCCCCAACAGGAGGCTCCAGGTTGGTCTAAGAGCTCCCAAGACAGGCAGCAGAGACACTGCACAGCCAGCAGCACCCACACAGACAGAAGTGGCACTGGAGTGCAAAGTTGGTTGAAATCAAGTTCCTCAGTGCCCAACAAAAGTAAGTTCTTAAGAGGCATGGGGCTAAGTGGAGTCACCCAGAGTTAGAGTTTGCTTTCAGCAGATATTCCATCTTCAAGCTGTCATTTTCACTCAGGCCATGATTAAAACAACAAACCCTGGAGAAGCCACCCTGCTCATCCCCCCCACCACCAGCAGCTGCTTCTCCTCCACTCAGCCATTCCTCACTGAAAAAATGGAGGTGAAATCAGAGACAGATCATTGCTATTTATTATTCCTAGATGCCAAGTTTGGCCAGCAAGCTGTGCTGAGTAAAGGGAGGTTGGCCACAGCTGCAGACTGAGGGGGGAGAGTTCACCCTGTGGTGTGGGAGAGGCAGCAGTGCTGCACCAGGACCTTCACCTCTGGGCTCTTGTGACAGGCCAGCCATTGCATTGGAAGGATTACTCCCATTCACCTCTGAAAATCTTCTTGGACATCTGCATGGCACCAGTGAAACCCCACCTTGACAAATGGTTTGCAAAAAAAAAAACAAAAAAAGGAGGTATCATGCGTTGCCAAAAGAAGCAGTTAGCACATTCACCATGGTTCCTGTGCTTTGGGGCAGCCCATTCTCCTGGGATTCTGCTCTTCCCACCCTGAGTTTCAGCCTGGAGGGCACTGGGAGGTCATCATGGCCTTAAAAGAGCCACGGGCATGGAGCAGGGACACGGGCTGTCCTTGGATTTGCCAAGCTGTTTAGTCCATGCACACCATTCCTGGGGAGATCCATCCCCTGGGCTGCCCCAGGGCTCACTGGGCAGTCACAGGAGACACCCAGAGCTGGCCCACAGCAGAGGAACCAGCCCAGGTCCTGCCAGGCTCAGGAGCCTTCAACTGAGGGCACAGACATCACTGAAATCCAACAGTTTCCTTGGAGTGCTTTTGTTCCAAAAGCTCAACATGTTCCACTTCAGCAAGGCCTCCAAATCTACAGTGTCAGCTCTTCTGCCATGCCTGTGCATATTTGCATTTTCCTTGCAGTATTTTTAGAGATTTCCACTCCCCAGCCTGATCTGGGACAAAGTCAAATATGTAAATCTTGGAAGCTGCCACAGGAAAAGAAATTCCATTTTTCAAGCAGCTTTAGATACAGCCTTCAGCCACAGCAACAAATCATCTGCCAGCCTGGGGAGCTGTACTAACCTTTCAGATAAGGACTCAAAACGTGGTCCAGGAGGTCTTTGTGCTGCAGCCAGTTTGGGGAGGTGCTGCTGTCCCACCCCTGCAAAGATGGGCTGAACATTCCCACAAGATGCTGGTGGGAGGCAGCAGGGGAGGGGGCACGTGGCAGAGTTCCCTGGCTCCCTGTCCCATCCAGATGAGCTGAGAGCTCAGCTCTCCTCCAAGATACCCCAGTCCCCTGAGGGTGCTGGATCTCCAAGACTCACAGCTCTCTGCTGAGGCAAGGGAGGAGGTGGTGGGGCTGACTGGAAAACGGTTCAGCTCCCAGGTCTGGAGCAGGACCAGCCCCAGCTCAGCCACCCCAACCCCAGTGGCAGCTGAGGAGAGCCCAGCACAGCTGCTCCAGACACCAGTTCTGCTGCCCTGCTGCAGCAGCTGGGCTGTTCTGGGGGTGCCCTCCCACAAACTGGGGGAGTTCCCTCCTTCCAGCATGGGATGGACCTGGTGGAGCTTGTGCAGGCTGACCTAGAACAGAGACCAGATGGAGTTAAAGAATAAAGCAGGGATTTATTGAAAGGATCTCCTCAACAGATCCACCTTGGGCAGCACAAGAGCCCAGCCAGGGCTGCACCCAAGATGGACCAAAATGGTCACAAAAAACAGACAACCAGTCATGGGGTCTCTCACTTTTATAAATTCTGCTCCATTTGCATATTGGAGTTCGTTGTCCAATTGCAGCCCAGGCAGTCCCACCCTGCTTGTTTCTCTCTCTCCAGCCCACGGTGTTTGTGCTCTTGGGCTGAGATTTGGTCCCCAGCTAGAGGAGGAATTGTTTTGTCTCCCTGCTCTGTGCACAGAGCTCACCATCTCCTCATATGAAGCCCAGATCCACACACTAAAGCAGCACAGAATCTGAAAAATATAAAAGCTCAAACCTGAGGCAACATCTGGCACAGCTGGGACAGGCAGAGGCAGGAGGCAAAGGAAAAGAGTGTCTGTCCAGCCTGCTGAGGGACTGCAGCCAGGCAGAGAGCAGCTTTTGGCCAGGACACTGGAAAGAGTAACTCTGAGCTTAAAAAAGTTATTAAAAAAAAGGAATGAGACATCACAAGGTGCTGGTTGCCATTTATCATCCTTCAGGCTGCTGGGAACTCCCCCAGCCCACCTCCCTGCCATGGCACAGAGATGTGCATCCCCACCCAAGCCACTTGAGCTTTGCCTTCACAGCTGGAGACCTCGGGGCCCATCCCAGCAGTGCCCTCAGGACTCCAAGGGGTGCCCTGGGAGGCTGCAGGGCAGGACAAGGCACAGCCATCTCCCAGCCCCACCTTGGAAGGGACCACTCCTTTCAAGGACCTTTCTGTGTCATTTCAGAGCCAACACCTGGCTCGGGATGATGCCCCAGCCTTGCCAGAGCTCTCCCACCCAGGGCACTCTGATCCCTGCAGCCCCAGAGGTGCCCTCCTGCCCCCAGCAGCCATCAGGAAGTTTGGACACAGCACACACTCCTCTCCAGCCCCCAAAAGTCCCTGCTGCCCTGCTTGCCTTCCCTCCCAGAGCAATTTTTTGCAAGACCTCATTTCTGAGCCCCCCTGAGTGCACTCTGCACCTGTGGAACATCTGCTGGTGGGACACACGGCTCCTCCTGGGCTTTCCCCACTCCTTCTGCTCTCCTGATCTTTGCTGCTTCAGGTGATTCCATCCCACCTGATGGACAGGCAGAGACACAGAGGGACCCCCTTGTGCCACAGCTGGTTGGACTGTCAGGATGAGAAGAGGACAAAGTCAGAGGTGTCCCAAGCAGCTGAGGGGCACAAAAACACCTGGTGGGAAAGCTGGGAAAAACAAGGAGGTGAGCCCAGGAGCAGAGCTAACCCCAGAGCCAGGCTGCAGAGACTCAAACCAGCTGCTGGGAGCTGCCCCTGCTCACACTGGAGGGGCAGGAAGGGGAAGGGAGAACCCCAAAGCCCCTGTGGGCAAACCCTCAGTCATGGGGACACTTTGCTGTCACTGAGGGTGAGCAGATGTGGCTTTGCTCTGAAGCAGCACCCAAGTCCTGGAGCACCACAGGGGTGCAGTGCATGTCCAGGAGACACCTGCAGGGTGAGGGGAGGCTGCCACACCCTGCCTGGGCCACAGCTCCTGGGGGTCCTGCTGGAACATCCAAACCAAACCGAGAGCTGGAGCCATCAGGTGAGGAGCCACAGCAGTGCCAGGCCAGGAGAGGGACACCTGCCCAGATGTGGATGAGAGGAGCTGGCTGCAGGTCTGCATGGGCACCCAGGCTTGTTTCAACTCGCTCCAAACCACTCCAGCCTCTAAATCCACTTGGAAGCCATGCTGTTTACAAGCCTGCTTCTTTTGGCAAAAAGAAATAATAAGCAAGAGGGTGATATTATTATTATTATTATTGTTATTATTTCAGCTTCAGAGGAGGGAATAATCAGCTTTTCAAGGAATGCAAGCTTGGCTGAGTGCTGAAGGCCTTGCAGAGATACCCATCTCCCCTTAATCCCAGGGGTCTCTCTGGAGAAGTTTAACTGCCCAGGGAGGCTCAGAAGCCAGACCAGCAGGGAAATAGGATGCCAAGCCAGCCACAGCTTCCTAACAGTTGTCTCAAATCTGAATTCAGCATTTACTGACCAAGAAGGAAAGCTGCAGAAGCCCCTCCAGCATCTCCCCCCAGCACTGGAGCACAGCCCACCAACTCCACCTGGCCCAGCTCCACATCTTCAGGAGACAAAACCAGCACCACTCCCACCCCTGCTTTAACAGCCTTCACTAATTAGCCCTGATGAGCCTCTGAGCTCCTTCTGCCTTACTGGGAGGGAGGGATCTCCCTGCTGAGCCCAGCTCTGCTCACTCCTGCACAAGGATGGGACTCAACCCTTTTTTCCTCTTCATTTGCTGCTCTCCCTCCCTCCCTGCTGGTCAGTCATCCCCAGCACCCACAGGGGGATGTCCACTCCTCCCTCCCTCACCTCCCTTCACTGCTCCCCTTCTGCCCCACGTTCAGCCCCACCTGGTGTCTCACCAGCCTGGAGGGGTGTGGGGAGCTGGGACAAAGCCACAGGTGTGTCTCCATCCCTCCTGAACTCCACCTCTTCCAGGAGAAGGCTTTGTGGGTGTTTCCTGCCTTGCAGCTGCCTGACCCCAAGCCCAGCTCCACGGGCTCCTGTTCCCCCCCTAGAAGGCTCCAGAGAGTTCCCAGCCCCAGCCAACACTGCAGGACACCATGGGGCAGCAACACATGACACAGGTGTGGCAGCTCACAGAAAGGATTGAGGAGTCTCTTCCCCCTTTTATTGAAAATTATCACTTCTATTCTAGTGCAAACACTGTACATTTTACATCACAAAGCAAGAGATAATTTACAGGATGGAAATCCCATGCCATGTCAATCATCCATCCCTGCCATGCACAAAATTCCCACTTTGAGGGAACCAGTCACCTATTTCTCTGCTGAGAGAGGGGGAGCCTGAGAAAACAGTGCTCATACAGAGTAGGCAAGAGGAAAATGCTTGGACACATTTTCTCCTCTGAATGGTACCCAAACTTAATGGTAACTGTGGTAACCATGGCAACTTCCCACAGCTACAACTGGAAATCTGCTGAAACCCTGGAGAGCTCCACTCTTTGAGGAAAAGGCCCTTGATTTGCACATATATTTACAGGGTTTAATAAAATACAGATTAAACACAGACAATTCTGACATTTCACTTTGCCTTGATTGACGAGGAGTCGCTGTCTTTTGGCTGAGGTCATCAGCAATTAACAAACCCCAGAAGCTCTCTGTTCATCCAGCTGGCCTCTGGCTAGTAAATCCATGTAAACAAAGCAATATTGGGGATGTAAAGGTCTTATCTGAACTGACAACAGCCCAGTCAGCTGTGGTGGCACCCCTGACCAAGCAGCCCGGCCCAAGGCAAGACCCAGCTCAAACTGGAGGTGCAGAAGCTCCCACAGCCTCCCTGCAGGAGCAGCCCCGTGCCAGACACTCCAGATAAAATGAAGAGGCTGAACAAGGGCTTGCACTGGCATTTGTGAGCCCCTGGATATGACCATCCCAGCGTGGGGATGGAGATCTCAGCCCACAGCTGGGTCACGGAGCACCAGGAGCTTCACGCTCCCTTGATAACCTCAGAAAGTGGTGTCCCTACACAGACACCACCAAAAGCTGCTCAGGGTGGTTTTTCTACTGCAGAAAAGCTGAGCAAAGCCTGGGGGAAAGCCAGAGGCCAGAGGGATGCTGAAGGAAAGAGCTGAAACTCCAGGGTGAGCTCTCAGGCCAGCAGAGGGGAACCCCCCCAGGCTGCTGGCACTGCTGGGATGGGGATGGGCTCTGGAGGAGGGCAGCAAGGCAAGGGGAGTGGAGAGCACCAGCTCAGGGTACTCAACAGCCAGTTCAGCCTTTGAGTGATGATACTCAGAGGCACTGGGTCCTTTCTGACCAATTCTTCTGTGTGCTTGTGTAAGCACAGGAAGCAGGAGTGAGTTTCTAAGGGCAGCCTGAGATTTCCAACGTGATCACTCGGCTCTAGGAGCTGGACCTGCCCTGTGCAGGATAAAAATATTCTGGTTTACACATGTGAGGTTCTCCAGCCTGCAGGTGGCCAAAAAACGGGATCAAACAGAACATGATGGATTTCTTAAAGCACAGTACTCACCCTGCCTCCCTTTCCCTGGTTCTGCCTGTGACTTTCAGCTTTTTGTCCTGATCAATATTATGGGTTTTTTCCCCTCAAAAATACCCACACAGGGAGGGGAAAAAAGAAAAACCCAGCAGCAATGCATACAAGCACAGGCACAACTTACTCCAGTTTGGATTTGGGGCTTTCTTCCTTGTGCTAGCTCAAATATTTTGGCTGGATTTCCATTCATCGTTTGCCAGTTTAATTTTCACCTACACTTTAAAGAGATTTATTCCTCATTTCCTGCAACATGCTGTTTTAGACTATCAGAGCCCACTGGCAGACATCTACATATGCCCAGTGTGTCTGCAGCAAACACCAGGCTGGAGATCCAAGCCACTCTACCAGAAACATTCCTCATGGCTGAGCTTCATTCTCCTTCCCTGATGGTCCAGCCTGGACCATGAAGAAGCTCTGCTGCCTCCAGTGGGGCTGTTCCATGGCATGGTCCATCTCAGTCTGGACACAAGTGCTCTTTATTTGTCACAAATACTTTGTCACAAGTGCTATTTGTCACAAATCAACCCCTTCCTTCCTCCCCCAAACATGAGAGGCAGGCATCGCCAGCAATGAGAAAGATCCTGATTTCCTCAGGATGTTTTGTATGGAAGAAATGCCTTTTGGGCTGCATCTCCTCCACTCTTCGTGGAGATAAATGAATGAGGTGCTAATTAGGTCTCCAGAGCCCAGAGGGAGGACAGCAGGCAGGGGAAATGGTTAAGGGTATGGACCAAGCCTTACTGAGCAGTGCTGAGGGATCTTTGGTGGGATGCTCCCTGCTGAGACATCACTTGTGCCCAGAGGGATTTCCCTGGGGATATCCCAAAAGCCACAAGAACCAGCCTGGCTGCACAGGAGACCCTTGTCATGTTCTGTGCAGCTGCCCATGGGGAAAATCTGCAAAAAGGAGTGGGGCTCCCTCCAGCACCACTTCTCTGGGGTTCCTCACGGGGGGAACACGAGCTGCCTTTCCCAGAGCTGCCCAAGGCTGCAGGGAAGAGCTCTGCCAAGGCTGAGAGAGGCTGTGGCTGGAATTTCAATGCACAGCTCCACCTGGATGCAGCACCAACATCCTGAACGTTTTCAACGGGTTTTATTTTGTTTAATAAAAAACACCAACCAAGCTTGCATGTATTATCTTATATATATAAATATATACAGTATATATAAAAAAAATGCATCTGGACAATGCCTTTCCCTGTGGCACAAACTGTAAGGCATAGAAAGGAGTGTCCTGACAGTCCTGATCTTGGCACTACAGAGAGATCCCCCTGCTCACACACCCACGGTGGCTTTGCTCTCTTCTTTGGCTTTTTGAGGCAGCATTGCAGGGAATACTCAGCCAAACAATGGAGCTCTGCAGAGCCCAGGGAGGTTTTCCAGGCAGCTCAGACAGCAGGAATCCATCTTGCTGCACTATCAGGCAGACTGAGAGGAACGTGCTGCCTCTGTGGCACAAGGGACTGGAGGGATGAGGGTTGGGTGGATATCATGGGAATTGGTGACCAAACAAATTCTTCTTCTAGGGTGAGCTGGGGCAGCAGGGAGATGAGCAAGCTTTGTATCTCAGCGTGCTGGTGCTGGGACTGGTCTGTGGGCTGAGACTGGCAGAGGTTTCTTTTTGCAGTCCCTCACAAAAATGGAAACCAGCAAGGGTGAGACTGTCCTTTACTGAAGAAGCTCGCAGTATATTGAGCAGAAGCAATAAACCCGACGATAACAAGAAAATAAAAAACGGTGGCATTATCCCAAAAGGAAGGAGGAACCTGATCACTCACAGGTTCTGTTTGCTCCCCGTGTTCAGTTCTGGGTGAGGGATGGCTTTTTTTTCTTCTTTTTTTTTCTTCTTTCTTTTTTTTTTTCTATTTTATTTTTACGGTGGTTTTTTGTTATTGTTCTCTTTTTCTTTTTTTCTTTCAGCACAGACAAGTTGCAAAGCAGGACGGGTGCTCTTGTGTCTTCTCCTTCTGCAAGGCAGCTGTCCCCAGCTGTTAATTGACTGTGGGCACCTGATTCCTCTGTAAACTATATTCCTTTGCCTTCAGTCTCAGGTTGGCAATACTGTTGGCCATGTTCATGCCCTGTGCTGGGCTGGCGTTGGTACACGTGGCAGAGTAGGTGGCCATGGCACTGAGGGATGGAAAGAGAAACATCACGTCAGACATGGCCTCCAAACCACAGCAGAGCCTAAATCCTGTTTTTTTCCATACCTGTGGGATGTCATCCTGGAGTGCTGTCAGCAGGGAGTCACCACTCCCCTTTATTTAGCAAATCTTTCCGCTGCTCTTCACGTACCCAGCCCCAAAGCTGGTTGAAGTCAACGGGAAAAATTCCCACTTCCTATTTTCTAACCCAAAAAAAGGTTTGCAATGAGGTCAGCCTGCCAGTTAGACCATTGTCCTTAAAAGTATTCCCACTGGAAGCAGTGTCTTTTTGATGAGACCAATTGCTGGTTTTACAGCCTGTGAAATCACGTCACTTCTGAAACACATGTTACATTAAAGAAACACTCTGGGAAAAACCCCTTTCAACAATTGTGATGTTTTTCTTGTTTCAGCCTTTTGGAATGAAAATTTCCACATTTTTTTCCCCCCTCAAAACTTCAGCTGATTATAAAGAGCGTGTCCTAAAGGCTGAAGGAAGAAACCCAAAACATAAACCACTTTGTCTCCCTTCAAACTGGACTTTATTCATGAAAAACATCACTTCTGACAGCAGAGGCTGAACAAAGATCTCCAGGTCCTTTCTTATCCTACCAAAAAATCTGCAAAGCTGCTTTCCAGACCGCTAGAGAACTTGTTTAATCCATGTGTCCCATGGGTTTCTGTGAAAAGCAGCTCCCTCTGCCAGCTCCCCAAAACCCAGCAAAGCATTTGACCTGCTGTCCTTCCTTTACATGGCTCCACAGATCACAAGCAGCTGAGAAGCACCACGTGAAGTGGAGGTGCCCACTGAACACAGAGTGCTCAGGAGGAACCCCCAAATGCTCTGCTGGAGGCCAGCTCAGCTCTGGTGCTGACCTTTCCCATCTGCCTGCCCAGGTGGCTCACAGCTGGGAAATGTTCTGCTCCCTCCACACACCAAAACACCAAGATGGGCTGGGGTTTTTTGCCTTTTTGTTTTTTCCTTCCTATATATATTTTTTTTTTAAAGGAAATTTTTTCCAGCACTGATCTCCACAACTGGAAATGCAACAGCAAATCTCCCTGTACAGACAGGGGCACCTGCTGCACAGAGCCAGGCTGGAGCTGTGCCTGCTCACCCTGAGGTGCTGCTGGTATTTCTGACCTCCCAGAAGGTCAGAAACACTCCTGAAATCCTCCAGAAATACTTTCTGACCTTCTGGGAGGTTATCTGCCAGCAGTTTATCTGCCACTCGGTGCTGTGTGAATCCTCAGGCTGCAGGAGACCCAGAGCAGGGAATATCTGCATTTCACCAGCACCCAGCACGTGTGGATGTGCTGTTTCTGGAGCTCTTCTCAACCAGCTGCACCCCCCATTTCCTCTCCATGGCTGGGCTGGTTGCTCTCCTCACCCCCAAGTGCTGCCTGCAGGAGGGTGCAAAGCTCCACAAGGTCTAAAGGTGGTGCCTACTTAGACCCCCATGCCCATCTGCTTCCACAGGGTGCATCTCCCCCATGAGCTGGAAAGAAATCTGGAGACCTTCAAGGGTACCCTACACTAGATAAAATAGGAGTTTTCAGTCAGGGCTGTAAACTGTCCCCATTCAAAACCAGGTTGCTGGCCAAGTCTGGGCTGAAACTCCAGGGTTTCCCTGGCTCCCAGCTCCCCAGAGGTGTAGGGAAGGTGGTTTCACTTCCTGCTGCCAAGGGAAATCCCTGCTAAACCAAAAATCTCTAGAAGTACTTCCTTTCAGCAAATTATTCCAGCAGGAGCAGGGCACAAGAAGGCTGTGTCCAAACACCAGAACAGCTTGAGGCCACAGCTCCAGAGACTCTCCAGGGTCTAACAAGGGTTGAAGTCACCCTGCTGCCCACTCCCTCCACCCCATTCAGGCAGAGAAAAATCTCCTTCCTCCACTCAGCTTTCATGAAACACAGAGGAACATCATGCTTCTGAGGCCTGAAATCCTTCTTTCAAATAAGGTTTTCAGTAGCCTGTGGAGCCAAAGGTTGCTGGAGTGGGAAGTGTGGGCTGCCAGTCTTGTTTTCTTAGGAACCTAGGCTAAAAAATGCCTAAATAAAACATTTCTCAACTTCAAAAAAAAAAAAAAAAAGAATAGTATCTACTTGGCTGTCTGTGTGACAGAGATCTGCAAATAGCTTTGGCTGA
This sequence comes from Haemorhous mexicanus, assembly GCF_027477595.1. Lineage (NCBI taxonomy): Eukaryota > Metazoa > Chordata > Aves > Passeriformes > Fringillidae > Haemorhous > Haemorhous mexicanus. Next base: position 28,550,686 of record NC_082349.1, read on the forward strand.
CCTGTGGCTGAGTGTATTTGGAGAACAAACACAGGGACTGAAAACTTTTCCCAGATCTGAGGGAAGCCAGCCCTGGCCACGCTGCTCTGGGCCCTCCCCAGGAGTGGCTGTTAATCAGGGGCTGCTACAGCACTGCTGGGAAGATGGGCAGGGGGCAGGGGGCCATGCAAACACTCCCCTTGGCTGCAGGGTTTCACTATTTGAATATCTGAATCACCTTACTGCAAAGCCCTTTCAGATCAATGTGATTGCCCAGAGATGATCAGAAGGATCAGAAACGCTGTGCTCTGTGCTCTGGGGAGCACAGAGTGTCTGAGGGTCCTCTGCACCCCACAATATGGAAAGCAGCTGCTCTGCTCCTCTGCCAGTGCAGGGCAGTGGGAGGGTGCCACTGCAGTCTGCTCTGAGGTGTGAGCTGCAAATGCCTTTGCTGAAACCTCTTGGCTGCAGACAAGACAAGGGGAAGGTGTGTCTCTGCATCCTGCACAGGCACAGCCTGGAGCTGAGGGGCTGGAAACCATCCCTAAGGCTGGAAACCATCCCTAGGGCTGTCCCTTCTCCCCTCTTCTCATCAGCACATCCCAGGTGCTCCAAGTGACCTCAGACAGCCCTTCCCAGGGTGCCCTTGGGAGTTACCTCTGCAGGGTGTTCTAGCAGTGATTATGAAGCCCATAAACATCATCTCAAGGAAGGATGATCTCTTTCTGCAAGTGTGAGAGGTGGAAATAAGCCATGAGCATTGAGTAGGGATCTTGTACTGTGAGCAGTGCAGTCCCACTGGGCTGGGGAAGGAGCTCACTTCCCTTCCCTATCTCACCTCCCCAGAATGCCACAGCAAGGAACACTGCACAGGAAGAAAGCCTTAATCCATAAAAGAGGGATTTTGAGAGAGAGCAGCCATCAGAAAGAATCCAAAGGATAATGGCCATTTCTAAGATGAAGCTGGTGGTCACCAAAAGCATCCTTTCCCTTTTCTACAGTGGCTGGGTCTATGACTTGTTCTTCTGCACATACAGGGTGGGTGAGGAGGACCCCACAGACCTGAAGCAACAAGCAGGAAGACCAGACCATGTGTCTGCAGCTCTTGCTCTGCAAACAATGCTTGGAGCAAAAGGAGGGTCAAGGTGACCCAGCAAGAGAGGTCCTGAGCCCGGTGTGGCTCCTGGAAGGCAGTGGGAAGCTGACAGTGACCAGGCCAGATGAACAGGAAGAAATCCAGCCAAAAGCTTCTGGTCCTGACCAACAATGAAGCCACTGTGCTAAAAAACACCCTCCAAGATCATTTTTAACTGCCTGTGAGCCAGCTGGCTCCCCACAAACCAACACATCCTGTGGAGCTTGTGTCCACACCCAGCTCCTGCAGAGCCAGCAATGGCACGGAGAGGACAGGGAGCGCTGTGATGTGCACAGACATCCCAGATCCTCTGAGCCTGGCCTTGCCACATCCATGCCCCTTTCCTGCCATCCCTCGAGCAGCACTGAGCACAGGAGGTGCTGCACTGTGCTCTGGCACCTGGCCCTTCGTGCAGGCTGACCACAGTGCAACACAAACACCTGTGCTCAGGCAATGAAAGAATCTGCTCACCAGCCCGGTGCTGAGAATGCTGCACAGGGATGGAGTGAGATCCCAGCCCGTGCTGGCATCCCCAGCAGTGGGACAGCCACAGAACTCCCTCTTCTGGCCACTGTGTGCTGGCTGAGCCTCCCCAAGTGCTCTGAGCCCCCTCCCCTGGATCTGTGCCCCATGGAAAGGTTTCCTCCTTGCTATAAACTGAGGAAAACCTTCTGTTTCCATGCATTTCTACCTGAGCCTCTCTAGAAATTCCCTGAATTGCAGAGAGAAACTCCCAGAAGCTGCCAGAAAGACACAACAACACTGAGCTGGGACCACACTGCATAACTGGTAATGAGATGGTGTCACATTCACATTTTCTGAAAAATCCTTTGTCCAGGATATCTCTCCTGGGAAGCTGAGAAACCTCAGGGAAAAGGAAAACAATAATTATCTAATTTGCTTCTCCTGTGTTTTGCTCCTTTGGAATGTGTTTGGAGATTGTTTACCCACAGGTGATTGTTTCATTGGATTCTGCTGTGAATCATTTTGACTTTTTGGCCAATCAGGGCCAAGCTGTGTTGGGGCTCTGGAAAGAGTTAAGAGTTTTCATTATTATGTTTTAGCCTTCTGTAAGTATCCTTTCTGTATCCTTTAGTATAGTTTAGTTTAGTATTCTTTACTATAATATAGTATCATAAAATACTAAATTAACCTTCTGAGAACATGGAGTCAGATTCATCATTCCTTCCTACGTCTAGGGGCACCCCAAATACAATAAATAGGGTGGGAACAGGTGAGAAGAACCAGTGGGATGGTCAGACTGCTGTATCCTCCAGCTGTGCATACATCAGAGCTGTCTGAGGGCCACTTTTGGGGTGGTGCAGCGGGGTCGGTCACTCAGTCAGTCAGACAGACAGTCACTCAGACAGTCACTCAGTCAGTCACTCACTCACTCATCCACTCTCACCCACTCACTCTCTCAATTACTCACTCACTCACCCACTCTCACTCACTCAGTTACTCACTCACTGACTCACTCAGTCAGTCACCCTCTCGGTCACTCACTCAGTCACTCACCTACTCTCACTCACTCAATTACTCACTCACTCAATCACTCACTCACTCACTCACTCACTCACTCACTCACCCACCCACCCACCCACCCATCCACTCTCACTCACTCACTCACTCACTCACTCACTCACTCACTCACTCACTCACCCACCCACTCTCACTCACTCAATTACTCACTCACTCACTGACTCACTCACCCACCCACCCACTCTCACTCACTCACTCACTCACTCACTCACTCACTCACTCACTCACTCACTCACTGACTCACTCACCCACCCACCCCCTCTCCCTCACTCACCCCCTCCGTCCCTGCCTCCCTCGGTCCCTCCCTCACCTGTAGGGTGAGGCGGTGCCCCAGGACAGGTAGTCGGTGGCTCTGGGGGCGGGCCGGGGTACGATGGGCTGCTCCACGGCCGCCACGTCCCCGGAGTAGGATTTGAGCAGGGAGGCGTTCTTGCTGGCCAGCATGGCGCGCTCGTTCCGGCGGAACTTGGCTCTCCTGTTCTGGAACCACACCTGCAGGGGGGACAGCACAGGGCCACCGACCATCACACCTGCTCTGCCACTGGCCACATCCCCATGGGATCCCATCCCCATCCCCATTCCCAAAGCTGGCTGCTTCCCAGGCTGTCCCTGGGAACCCTAAGGATGGGAGAACCCTGGTGCCTGCTCTGATCAAGCCCTCAGGTGAGGGGCTGGCTGAGGGACACGGGCGTGTCCCGTGCAGATGGCTGTGGCAATCACATTTTCTGGAAAAATCCCTTTGCCCAGGATTTCTCTCCTGGGAAGCTGAGAAGCCTCAGAGAAAAAGGAAAACAAAATTATCTCATTTGCCTCTCCTGTGCTTTGCTGCTTTGGCATGTGGTTGGAGATCGTTTACCCAACATGTGCTTGTTTCAATGGTTTCATGTGAATTGTTTTGACTTATTGGCCAATTATGGTCAAGCTGTGTCGGGGCTCTGGAAAGAGTCACGAGTCTTTTTTAGTATCTTTTAGCCTTCTGTAAGTATCCTTTCTGTATTCTTTAGTATAGTTTTAGTATAGAATTCTTTAACATAATATAGTATCTTAAAATAATAAGTTAGCTTTCTAAGAACATGGAATCAAATTTATTATTCCTCCCTTCGCCTGGGAACCCCCCAAATACAAGAGATGGCAGCAAGGCCTGGCAGTGCTGTCCAACACACCGTGTTCCACGGTCTGCTTTCACCTGCAGAAGGGGCAGGCCTGCAAGCTAAGAGCTCAGCAGCCTGATCATCCAACATCTTGGCCATATGGACACACCTGAGTGGGCAGGTGGTGAATGGGGGGGCAGGTCAGGCCTGGCAGTCTCCCTCAAGGCATGGTGGAGCCAGGATCGTGGTGACCCTCGTGTCCACACAGACCCCAAGGATTTCTGCTGCCTTGCTGGAGTGGCCCGATGATCCCCCAGGTGAGCTGTGCCCGGGTGTGGGGTTACCTGAACTCTGGCTTCAGTGAGGTTGACTCTGCGTGCAAGGTCTTCCCGTACGAAGGCATCGGGGTAGTGAGTCCTCTCAAAGACCCTCTCTAGTGCCTGCAGCTGGCTGCTGTTGAAGGTAGTCCTGTTTCTCCTCTGCTTTCTTTTCTTCTTCTCTTCTGAGTTCAGCTGATCATCTAGAAGAGACAATTGGGGATGTGAACAGTGAGAAAGCCGCGAGCCCACAGCCACGGGGTGAACGACCTCGATGGTTTCGAGAGGGAAAGGGCTTAGGAAGGGGCTTGCACAGTTTTAACCCCACACATCAACCACACTGGGTTAGTCCCCAGTGAAGAGGAGGTGGAAAGTGCACCAATCTCAAGCATTTCTTTTTCAATTCTACTGTGTAAGACTTGTGCCATATCTCTTAAGCTACCCCAGGTCTCAGCTTCCTTATCTCTAAAAAGCAGCAAAAAAACCCCAAAATGCATCTCCCCATTCCTCACAATCCCAGAAAACTTTTCTGATGGCAAAGGATCACAAAGCCCTGTTCTCTCTGCTTCAATTTCCAAGGACTGCTCTGACTGGGACGTAACACAGCTCCCTGGGGTAAGAGCACACTCTTGGATGCTGCTAGGGAGGAGCAGCTGTGCCCTCTGCAGCATACTCCTAGCCTTGCTGAGCCCAGCAAGGTGTTGAACAACCACCCATAAGAGCATGCATTGTTTTGTACCTGGTTTGCATAAACTCAGAAATTAATCAACACATCTGGATCACGCCAGCATGTATGAGGTGCCACCAAAAAAATCCACGTTACCCTGGGGGGACCTGAGGCAAGAATCATGTCAGCATTAAAGTGTATTGATCCCTGAATCCATAAAAATGCACAAGCTAGGGAATCATATTCTAAGTTCATCCCTGCACACCTTGGCCCAGGTGAGTGTCACCACTGAGAGTGCCAGGGCTTGACCTGCTATGTACAGATGGAGAACACCCCCTCAACAGTCACTCCTTTTGCCATGTACAAGTATGACAGCTCCCCTTATCCCTCTCTTCTCCAGGGGGTATGTGAGGCACAGGGAGAGGCTGACAAGGAAATTAAAGTCTGCAGTTGTTGTCCTCACCACCTGTTTGTGCTGCTTTTCACAGCCCATCTGGTACCAGTTACTGCACCTGAACACCTTTGGAGCAAGGCCCATCCTTTTGAGAACAAAAGGACATTCCTCTTAAATTAAAGCATGGCTTTCAAATTCCTTCAGGTTTACAGTGCCTCCATCCCTAATCCTCCTCCAACAGCCTGATGATCCCCAGAAGGCTCCTCTCCAGCCTGGGGATTCCTGGGTGCAAAAACACACCCTTGGTTTTCCCGTATCCGAGAGCAAGTGTTTGGAGACAGGTTTTTAGCAGGAATGCTGAGTTGTAAAGCTGAGCTGGGAAGGGACTGGCAGAGGCAGGAAGGTGCAAGAACAACAAAGGTATGAATGAACTAAAGCAGCTCAGGTGGTGGGATGGAAGTGCTGCTTGTGCACACCTTTCTCCCTGCTGCGGGGTTTAACGCCGTCACACGCTCCATCCCCTATAAAGGAGAAAAACCCTGCATGTCCCTCTCTTGACTCATCACCAAACCCTTCTCAAAAGGGGTCAGCTATTTCCCCCTGGCTCTGCTGTGCTGCTGTGCACCACACAACACAGCAAACAGGGCCTCAGGGCACAAATGTCCCTCCAAATGCCACGAACACTGCAAGGCCAGCTGCTGGAGAGGCCAAAAACAACATGGCCTCCTTTGGAGTTACCAACTTCATGCTATTTTTTAATCTAAACCCTGCCTATGCAGAGAGCATATGAACAAATCAATAAAGCCTTTGGGACCCCTTCAGAATCCCATCCAGGCCTCTGAAGCATCATTTCTGCCCAGAAGACAACACCCGGCCGCAGGGAACGTGAGTTCGGCCCTGCGTGACAGCTACACATGAGGAAGGGTGAGCACATCCCTCTGGGAAGCAAGAAGAAGGGCCAAAGTCTGGAAAACACTGGAGAACACTGAAGAACACTGAAGAATTCCCCTTGCCAAGCACGTTAGCACAATTTGCCTGGTTTCCTCCTGGCTAAAGCGAGACGCCGGTGATTCACGGCTCACCTCGTAATTACTGCGCCCAAAAATAGCTGGGCTGAGGGACAGAAAGTGTCTGTGCTGGGTGACTCATGGCTGGGTCACTGCTGGCTAAAGCATCCCCAGCCTGGGCTGCCACAGAGCAGGGCTGTCAGTCACTCTCTTTTTCCAGGACAGAGCTGCATGGGGGTGACAATAAAGCACAAGCTGCAACAGGGAGCTCTGGAATTTTGGGAGCTCCCATCGCTGTGCCTCTGGAACAGCACGAGATCCAAATGTCTACAGGAGTGATGTGGGTAGCAGGGAAAAAAAACATAATAACAGGATATTAATGCAGAGCAGCACGGGGTTGGTCAGTCCCTTTGTCTTGCCATGTGCTGCTAAGGAGGAGGGACTGCACACACCTAAACCCAGCCTGCCTGCAAATGTCACCTGGCTCACAGCGCTCCTCAGCTGCCTCCAGCACGTCAGCAGGTGTTTCTTCTTCTCTGCTGTTATTTCTTTATCATGAAACAACCCTGAACACTGGGAAATGGTATTCCTGAAAAAAGGTATTCCTGAAAAATGGTATTCCTAAATGGTGTTGACAGCACAAGTGACTGGGGTCAGCAGAAAGGGAGAAGAGAGGGAAACAGCTCTAAAGCTTTTTAGGTAGGTCAGAAGTCTTTTGTCAATGTTCTTTTAATCAGAAAAGTTTTATTACATGCAGCGTTCTCAAAAGCTGAGCAGCTTGCAAATGTGCCTTGCAGAGAGATCGAAACGTGTGTTCTCCTCTCAGGAACCCAGGGCTGGAAAATCTGGGAATTTCATTGCCAAATCCCAACCTTCCATGCTGGGACTACATTTCCTGTTTCCACATTTGCGTTTTCCTGTGCTATTTCTACATTCCCCCATAACATGTAGGTCCTGCTGTCATACACAAGTGCACCAAAGCATTTTCAAGTGCTCCTAAATGATTCAGCAGGAAACATCCTATTCTTTTTTCCTCTTGCAGGGAGGCAGATCCACACTTGCAGACACTCCAATCTATTCTCACTGCACAGTGTCTGTCCCAGTGCCTGTAACTATCGCTGGGGCACCACCAGGCAGCTCCTCCTGAGATGCCACATTGAAAATAATAAAAAAACCCAAACAACAAAACCCCAAAAACAAACAAAAAACCCCCAAAATTAAATTAAATTAAATTAAATTGAAAAATAAACCAAATCAGAGTTGAAAACTAAATGCCTATGTAAGAGTTTCAAGACTGGTATTTTTTTCATCAATACTTACAACCACAACATATTTTAGATTTCTAGTTTGCAGGAATGCTTGTGCATACTTGCATTCATTCCAGGTCAGAACAAAAACCAATTTCCAGATGGGATTTACATTGTGTGGGCAGTTTGGAAAAGTTTTGACCAGTTCTATTAAGTCCAGAACCAGCAATTATAGTTCATTAATTGGATGCAAACTGAAAGTAAACCACTGGATTTAATTAAGGGAGGGGCAGAGACACTTAACCACAGTATAATGTATGGTAAGGCAGCAAAGATTTGTCACAGGAGTGATAGAAATTGTAAACTAGAGAAAGGATTCCAGGAAGAAAAGAAGGAATCACACTCTAATCACAGTCTTCAAAATAAGAAGCTAACATCTGTACACAGATTTAAGAATAAGACAAATTATTTCACAGTGAAAAAAACCCCCAAACTATAAATTAAAAAGGCAACAACTCAAAACTCTTAAAATATAAAAGAATACTGCAAGCAAGTGAAAGAGAAAGTTTTATTCAGATTGGTGAAGAAAGAAAGGAAAAGGGAGAACAGATGGGAAAGAAACAGGGCTTTTTATTGGGTTTAAACTTAAATTTCATGAAGCTTGAATAGAAGTATTTCTGGGTGTTCCCCCAGCTCTGGGCAGGCTCCTCTCCCCAACATCAGCCATGCAGTTTTTAGCCCATCACACACTCCCAGTCCACTTTCACTGACGCTCTGCTTTGCTTTCGATTCCTGACATCCCTCCAAACACCGCAACACTCTGCGTGCAGGGCAGCTTTGTCAACTGGCATCATAAAAACCCCAAAACCAAAGCCCAGAGCCGAAATGTTTAAGCAAAGCAAACACAAGGTTCCAAGCAGAGCAATGGAGACACACAAAACCCACACAGTGACAGAGCCCTGCCCCACTGATCTGAGACAAGGCTCACTCGATTTCCCACCCCGCTCCTCCCGAGGACTCCTTGTCCAGCAGCAGCATCCATTGTCTTTGTAAGATGTGAGCAGGGGTAGGGGGACATAAATGGATAAGATTTCATGCCCAGGGCTGCCTGAAGTATCTTTCTTTCTAAAATCCCTCAGGAGAGAACAAACTCCAGCTTGCAAGAGAATTATTTCTGAATGGAAGCGAGGTTTAACCTCAGGGCACACAAATGCTGCACAGAGAAGGTGCAGATATCCCACAGCAGCCATCACAAATGTAGGCAATATGGAATGAAGATAACAAATTAAAGTAAATATGTTAAGGTAGGAGATGCCTTTTAAGTCCTGTACTCCAGTACAGCAGCGATACCGAGCTCAGCTGTACGACAGTGATAACAGCAGGTTTTTATTCTGAGTACAGGTCAGAATATAGAGATTTCTGAACTATCATTTTCTTCTCATTACACAACACTAGCTGAGCTTTTTTCCTAACCTCTGCTGTTTGGGGTTATTTTTTCCTGTATTAACTTATTGTTTAAATTATTTCAATTACACAGAAAATCCAAGGATCCAAAGTTCCAGTCTTGCTAAGAGCATCAGGAACACAGGAAAAAAAAAAATGTAACAAAGAAACAGATGCTCTATTTCCTTTAAGAGCCATCTCTTGTGATTATCTTGCAGTCAGGTTCAAGTTTTGCACATAAATAAGAAGTTGTCCTGTGCATGAGCACGAAGCTTCAGAAAGGTGACACCAAATTTTTCACACCAAACCTGAGTTTTCATGTTAAACAGAAAAACATGCATATTTTCAGAATTACCCGTAGGGCTACAGCAGTTCCTCTCCAAAGTGTCTGCAATGTGGGACCTATCAGGGTGATTTTTAGCTGCCTGCACACAAGTAATTACAGATCATTGCAGAGCTGTGAACAGCTGGGATAGCAGGGAGAGCCCTGTATCCTTTGGAATAGGATAATAAATACCTACTTTAATAAATACCTACTTTATTCCTTTAATAAAGGAATAATAAATAATTTAATAAATCTCTACTTTCTTCCTTTAACAATGTCTAGCCTCTGTTCCAGTCAGCCCCCAAGGCATCACCCTATTGAACTTGGCTCAGCCTGCCAGGACCTGCTGAGGTCCTGCACAGCCACAGCCTCACCAATGGGGAGGAGGAAATCCTGGCTGAAAAGGAAACCCTGGCTGTCCTCCCTCAGGACAGTGGCCTGAGCAGAGGGAGCTCTCACCTGCACCGTGGCCAAAGGAGACATTCCCAGGTGGGATCTGAGGCACAGCACAGTCAGGGACTCTTGCCCCCTGGAATGAGGTCTTGGGGCTGTCATTTTTCAGGTGGAGAATCTACAGATGCCTCCAAGCTGCTGAGAAGAGTTTCGAGCACGCAAACAATCTCCACCCAAACTTACCAGGCACTGGGGACTTGAGTGCAGAGGCTTTCCCCGTGTTCTGCTTTGCAGGGATAGGGTCCCATCAAAACCCCAAGCTGCCCTATCCTATCCTAAGTTTGTAAGCCAGAACTCCTTTTCAGGGTGGTTTCAGCTCTGGGGCTCTGTCTCTCATCTGGTGGCAACCTGTAGAGCACATGGGCAGTTTCAGCAGCTAAGATGTGAGCCCTCTCTAACCATTTCAATGTTCCCACTTGCTGGAGCTGACAGAAGAAATTATATTTGGGGGGAAAAAAAAGTAATCATGATCCCATGGAAATCCGGAGAAAGACTTAACATTCAGTGTTAATTATTGGGAGAATAACATTTGTGGGGGCAGAAGTTTACATCCTCCTCCAAAAATTGGTAAAAAGCCATGGAAAGTCCCCCTACATCCCACAGACCAGTCTGAGTTGTGCTGCAACAGTTCTGCTTTTATATTCACTGGAGTTTTCCTTCTGGGCATCCTACAGCTCATAAGACACATGGCTTAGCCCTGCTCTTCTAACAAGCCTTTCTGATGGGTCTTGGGGTCAGAGTGTTCCCATAATACAATAAGCACTGTATGGATCTCATAAGCTCCAAGGCACAGTATGTTATGTGTTTGGAATTCCTTGTATGCTTTTATACTTTGTTTTACATATTGTAATTTTTATATGCATTACCGCATTGATCCTTGGAAAATTAATTTTAAAAAAAACAACCCAAAAAAACAACAGACATAATCAAAAGCAAACACATCCATTTTAAAGCCTGCCAGAGGCAAATCGTGTTCTATGAGGCTGCACTTTGTAACTGACAAAGAGACCAAACCACCAGGCTGTGGCAGAGCTCCAGCAGTGTGGATTCACCAGGGGATCCAAGGGGGCTGAGCTCCTCCATGTCCCCCCCCCAGATCAGCCCCACGGTGCAGAGCTGTGACATAGGAGCAGAAATGCACTCACAGAGCTGTGCTGGCCAAACCCCACCACCACACCCCAGAGTGTCACCCCCCAATGTCCCAGCACAGCCCTGAGCTGCCACGGTGCCAGTGGGACCTCCAGAGCCTCCTGAGAGCCTCTCAGCCTCCACAGCCCCTCCCTCACTCCTGGCTGTGATGCCTTGTGCAGGCTGAGCTAGAACAGAGACTGGACAGAGCTAAAGAATGAAGTAGGGAATTATTAGGAGGCCTCAATGGATCCGCCTTGGGCAGCTCAAGAGCCCAGCCAGGGCTGCACCCAAGATGGACCCAAAATGGTCACAAAAAAAGACAACCAGTCATGAGGTCTCTCACTTTTATAAATTCTGCTCCATTTGCATATTGGAGTTCATTGTCCAATTCCAGCTTTAGCCCAGGCAGTCCCATCCTGCTTGTTTCTCTCTCTCCAGCCCATGCTGTTTGTGCTCTTGGGCTGAGATTTGGATCATTTGTCCTTGGTCCCAGCTAGAGAAGGAATTGTTTTGTCTCCCTGCTCTGTGTACAGAGCTCACCATCCCATAATATGAAGCCCAGACCCACACACTAAAGCAGCACAGAACCTGAAAAATATAAAAGCTCAAACCTGAGGCATCAGTTTCAGATCTGGATCAGTGCTTGAATGTGTGTGACCTCATGGCCTTGCAAGGTCAGGGGTTTGGCTTCCAGCACCTCTTCCCATCAGCTCCTCAGCTCCCCTTCCTGTGCTGTGTGTCCTGATGCTTTATCTTAGGAATGGCACTGATTCAGCACAGATCAAACTTCCCAACCTCCGCCCTGCTCCATCGGTATCTTCTGACTCCCAAAGACGCCTCTCCACGTTCTTGATCCCCTCCCTGTCCCAGTTCACTCCAGAAAAAAAAACCCAATAAAAATTTCTCCTCTTCTGTCCAACACCCTTTCCCCTTCCCTTCTCCACAGACTCCAAAAGCCAAGCTGTGGGACACTGCTCCCTCTCATGCACACATGATTGCTCCAAACCAGCACATCGGCTCTGAGTGTCCTCCAGAGCCACCACTGCTCTTAACTGGACTGTGTAATTAACCCTTTCCATGCAGGAGCATGGAAAGACTGAGGTGTCAGGTATATCCACCTGGATAACCCCACGAGCTGCCTCAAAGACAGTAGCAACAAGCAGCACTGCAATTAGGACAAACAGGCTACTAATCCATTTTCCACACTCAAATCCCCCTGGAGTGAGCTCCATGGGGTTACACATTTTGCAAAAGGCACACGGTATTATTTCCACCCACTCCCCTGCTGGATTTTCCTAGTGTCCCCTTCTCTTTATGTACAGAAGTGACTCCCCAGACCTACAGCTTGCCATGAATGATAAACAGGTGGAAGCCATGAAGTGAAGATCTGGCACCTGAACTCTGGACAACACTGCTTTTAATAAATTTATTCTTGTATTTAGAAAAAGTGGCAAAAAAGTCCTCAGGAACTTCAGCTAGGAAAGCTTTCAACTAAGAAAAATCAGACATTTTTACAACAAGCCGACTAGTGCAAAAATAAAAAGGAGGGTGGGGGAAGAAAAAAGAAAGGGTTTTTGTGAAGACAGAAAAGAGCTGCTTTGGGGGGGATTTTTTTTCCAGTCCACATATCCCTTGCAGATGAGCCACTTGGCATTTCAGCTGGCTCATTTCCAAACGCTGTGGCAGCCACGAGAGTCTGCAAACGCTCCTCAGTAAGCTCCTCTCAGGGGGAAAGACTGACTCAAGCTGAGTGGCTCCATGAGTGCCTCTGCTCGTCCAGGTCCCCACTGTGCTGCTGAGAAGTGCCATTATCCAGCAGCCCTCCCGACTGGATCTGAAAATTCACTTGGATGGGTTTTTTTTTTGGTACGTGGGACCTACACAAGCAGACTGACGATGACCAGTGGGGTGCACATGCCAGCTGGCTGCTCTGGTAGGCAGGAAGACTGCTCCCAATGGATATTTCATCTGTGTATTCCTGGAACATCCAGGACTGCAAAGTGCATGGCACAGAATGGCCGTGCCAGGACCACAGGGCGCCACGAGCCGGGAGCAGGGGAGGCGCGAACGGCAGCGAGAACACGGCAACGAGCTCTCCAAAGGCTGTGCTCCCCTTTCATTAGCATCCAAGAACAAATGGGTTCCAAGGAAATTGGACCATCACCACCCCTTCCCAAGCAAACTAGACTGGAGCCGCTGCAAAGCTTCACTTAGAAATCCATTTTTTTGCTGCTAATGGATTTTATGGGTCCCTCTTGATCGCAACTGGAAAAACGATGGCATCCGAGGTCCAGAAATAACATAACTTGAGCCTGGCTCTCAGCATCCAGCCCACCTGCCTTTTGCAAGGGCTGAGCATCCTGAGCAGGAGCACTCTCCTTGGGTGGGGGATAAAGGATCTTACAGCTGCTGCAGGAGGCAAAGGGATCAGAGCATGTGGGGCCATCTCAGAGCAACTTTCTCCTTCCCAGGTCTATGGTGAAAACCTGCTCTTCTAAGGAGAATGGACAAGGAGGCTGCTGCTGGTGTCTGGGAGATTTTTGTTGGAAACAGGGACATCCAGCAAAACAGGAAGGCAGATGGGACAGAGCATGGGCTCCAGGATGCTCCACACCCCAGCTCTGCAGGACAAAAAGGGAAACCAGGCTCAGACCCCCCTCCATCCTCTGCCTTTTCTGGACAGCAAATGCATTTCACATTAGCTAATAAATTGCTACATCTTATGTTTCCTAGCCTGCTGGAATGATGAATATTTTGGAATGTATTTTGAATGGTTCCTTGCCAGAGTGGAACAATCATCCAGAAATCTGAAATCAGAAAGCTGAGGAATGGAAAGCCCTGTCTTTCCAGAGTTCACCGCAGTTTGAAAAGCACAACTCCCAGCAGAGGAGGCAAAATAATGATTATGAGAGATCCTGTGAATTGAGGCACACAAGGGATATGCTGGAAATGACAATCCTTAATATGGAGCATTAATTTTTGCTTCCAGCTGATGAACATATTATAAGATATCTGTTTATTCCTGCCCTTAATCTGCCTGAAATGTCAGATACTCTAACCTGGAGTTAGACAGGACAATTGGACAATTTAGGGGACCTGTGCAAAAATGTGAGATATCTCAGCCACAAAGCACTGCTTTTGCTCTGGTGCAGGGTTAGCAGACAGCTGCTGCTGCTCTAGCAAAATTTAACACAATTTAAGCCTTTTAAAGGGCTCTAGCTAATGAATCACACCCACTGCCAGACCAGCCAAATCCTCACCTACCCAGGAGTATCAAGACCAGCAAAAGGTTGGATGGCTCATGTGGATCATCAGCCACCAGGCTGAGCCAGCTCAGCACAAACCCCAAGCCTGCATGGAAAGTCTCCATGGATAAAGGAGACCAGAAGTGGTCTGGTCTCACTGGAGCAGCTCCAAGAAATAAGCTTTTCTCTCCCCCATCGAGATGGGCTGTCTAGACACATTGGCAAGGCTGCGCTGCCGAATTTGCAGTGCTGCATCCTTCTCACATCCAGCCTGTCAAATACAGCAAATTCCTGTCCCCCAGCCTGTTAGCATGGGCATTTTTTCAAACTTCCTAGTGTTACTCACGGCCAGAAATGCCATTATGTTTAGTGAGAAGTTTTTAAACAGATTTCTCCTCACATGTAGGACGACATCTTAGATTTTCTTTATCGACCCTCTGGCAAAATAATTATTTTGTTATTTCATTAAATATTTTTTGCTAACAACTAAAGTAAAAATAAAGTAAATCGAGTACAAAGTATTTTTAAGCCAAAAAACACTGATATGTGAATATGATTTGCAATGGAAATGTAGAAAAAAATGTTCTCCAAATAATAAAAAAATACTACTCAGCAAAACCTTTGGGACTTAGGTGATGTTTTTCACTGGAAAAACAATGAGAATGTTTAGAGAGACCTAGCCTCAGGGCCATGTTCAACACTGTATGGAAGTGCAGATTTAAACCCATCCACATCAAAGCCATTCTGAAATAAGCAAATTACCTTCCACCAGATTCAAGACTGCAGGGGTGATTAGTGTGGGTCACACAGATTTCTCCATCCTCAGAGGTCCTCAAAGCAAAAAGCACATGAAAATTCCATATGGGCCTGGAGTAGAGGTGGGCTGTCTCTTTGTTCATAACACATCCAGCAGCCCCATGGTTAGAGGGGTGCAGACAAAATCACCTCCAAATAAATCACAAGTGAGATGCACTGGCATGATGTTCACACTGTTGACCTTCACAGCACAGAAAATAAAACAACAGCAAGTAATGAAACCCACTGTCAGTGTGTAGTATAAAGGTACACACAGCAGCTGTTTCATTTCAGCTGCATACACAAGAGATAGCTGGTGTGCTGGTGAGTCCTGCAGCCCCATTTCCCAGCCACTGCCAGTGCTAGCAGGGCACAGAGCCTCAGATCACCCCACTGCTGCACTGCCTTGCTGACCTACTGACTTGGGATTTAGACAGATTTAGACAGAAGCATCCATGGTGTTGGAACCCTGGATGCTGAGAATTTTGAACTTTCTGTGCTTAAAGGCACAGACCCACAGAAGAACACTGCATTTGACCTGAGGCCATGGAGAAGGCTTCCAAAATTGATTCTTAACGCTGGGATTATGGGTGTGTAGTTGGTTAATATCACAGGGTGGAAAACTTAAAAGTTTGGGGTTTTAGAATATAGAAATAAATATGAAGCAAGATGGAGGTTTTAGGGTGGAGGCAAGTTGTTCTTCTTTACCTTCTTCTTCCTTCTTCTCCATGGGTTTGGGTGGCATTTTGTAATTGGACAGAAAAATCTGCACTGAGGGCTTTGAGTGATCAGTTATTGGGTTAAAAGGGAAAATAATCCAGGTGTCCTTTCTTAATTGGATAGTTTAGCCTTAAAAGACCTTGTAACAAGAGATTGTTGGCCATTTTGTGCCTTGCTAATGAAAGGCTGCAGAACTCATGGTTGTGAGACTCTTTCACTGATAAGAAATAATAAACACCTGAGCCTGAACATGAACCACTGTCTCAAGTGCCTTCAATCCAGACCCAGAGAAACTGATTCCACGGGATGGGCTTTCTCTCTGCTTCACTGCAGCATCCCTCAAGGGGACTTCTGAAACCACCCCATCCCTAGGAAAGAAAGCTCTGCTGCTTCTGGCTGCTCAGAGAAACCTCAAGAGCCTTCAACTTCACTTAGGAAATCTCCACCAAGATCTCTGGTCCCAAGTGCGCAGGTCAGACGTGTCCCTGTCAGAGGAACCCTCCTCCCTCTTCCTCAAGCACCTTTCCACACATCTCCCAGACCAGGGGACCAGGGATGGCCAGCTGAATGCCCTCTCTGGCCAGCCCCATGTCCCCAGGTGCTGGACATGCTGAGCTGGAAGCAAGCTGTGAGTAACCAGAGGCTCCTGGTTGCTCACAGCTTGCCACCACTAGCCCAGACTCCTGTGGGCACATCCTCCAAGTGGCCCCACGGCCCAGTCCACTCACACCAAGTCTTCAGGCTCCCCTGTGGTCACAGAAATTGAATTCAATTCCTGCATGGGAATCCTACAGTGTCCTGATGTGCCAACAACTGTATCTGCATCCTGGACAGAGCCTGGGTTTTCTGGTACAGGTCAGCTGCAAATGTCCTTCCATTCCAGGCACAAGGGACACTCCAGAGTGGTGCTGGGTGCACTGAAACACCCCCCAGTCAGGTCCTGGAAGAAGCAAATTGCTACACAAAGCCCACTACCATGCAGCATGGTGTAACAGAGATCAGAGCACCCAAAGAACCCCAAACCAGCTGGGAGAGAACTAAAGCACGACGGGCTGCTCCTGAAATAGGCCCTCTTTTTCTTTTAAGCACAGCTCATTAAATGTTTGCTGGAAAAACAGAAAAGCATTTTCCACAGAGAGGAGGACATCCAAGAAAAGCCCTTTTGGACATAAATTGGCAAGAGACTCCCAAGCATTTATCTTCAGCATAGAATGTGCTCTGTCAGGAGGGCTGTAACTAACAATACGCTGAAAAACACGCCACAGACTTCCACTGTATTTTACTTGGCACTAAGGGGTTATTCCTCAACACAAAGTATTCACAACTGGCATCAGTTAAACGAGAAATTACAACCTTCAAAAGACCTATTTAGCATCAGCTGCAGAAAGTATGGAATTTGCCACGGGCTTTGATGACAACAGATTATTCCCCATAAAACGCTGCGAAGGCGCTCGGCGACAATGCTCGGCACGAGCTGCCGGTTCGGCGGGGGGATTGGGAATTCAGCACTTCCTGCCCCTTCTCAGGAGGCTGCTGCCTGCTTTGGGACTGCTCATATCCCTCTCCTCAACTCTCCAGTTTGCTGGCAAGCTCAGCCACAGGGCTTGGGACACATCAAGCTGATTTCTGCAAGGACCTTGCTAAGCTGATGGCTGCTAAGCTCTAAGCAGGCTGCAAAGATACCCTGAGCTCATTCACCCCACAGCTCATTAAGTTAAGGAGGAATATGAGGAAAGCATCCCATTCCTCCAGGCTGGATGGTCAGCTGGGATAGACTGAGGTCAACAGCGTGGAGGTTTGGGAGCTCCATCACCTCCTGACTCTGCACAACTCAGCCACAAGCCAGGACAAAAGGCACCGCCCCTTCCCTGTCCCTTGATTATTCCCACCTCCGCAGCAGGAGAAAAGAGCTCTGCCACCAAACTCCTCAGGCCCTCAAGCTTTTTTCTACTCAGGCTCTGGAAAAGGAGAACTCACGAGCTGGGAATCCCTGCTGGTGTTTCTCAGGATGAATGCTGCGTCCATGCAGAGTGCACGCAGGAGAGGGAGCACGCCTGGGGAAGGGAAAGGCCATTGCTGGCTGCCTGCACTGCACCAGGGCTATCTTTAGTTAACCTGGAAAAAGTGACACTCCAGAAAACAGTCCAGAAACAGTCTCCACCCTGGCTCTCAAAGGGGGCTCCAGAGGTCAGCCTGAGCTATGTTTTCCTGACACAAACCTGGAGCCTGCTCAGTGAGCTGTAAAACGTTCCTGTCCCTCTGCTTGGCAGAAGCTGTTCTGTTTCCTTCCCCAGACCTACAGAGACAGGGGTTTATTGGGCAGATACCCTTTGTCTACCTTGTCCTGGAAGGAGATTTAACCATTCACAGGACTTGTGCAGCACCAACAGAGAAGAAAGGGAAAAACGAGTCCTTTCTGCAGGCAGCTGCAGCCCATGGCATGCAGCCTGCCCGCTCCAGCCCCTGTAAAACCCAGCCTGCACCAGTTAACCCCTGCTCCTGCCAGGCCAGCAATCGTCACCTGGCTTCAAATTCAGTGAATCTTACTGGGCTGGGGAAAAGGGAAAGCTTTGCCATGGCTGTGCCACTCAGAGCTGTTCATGCACAGCAGGAGCAGCCAAAGCAGGACCAACCTAAATATTCACGCATCTTAAGCTGGATCCACCCAGAACTGTGCTACTGCCCCCGCTGGAGATCAGCATCGACACAGGCTCCAGACTGGCTGTGCCTTCTCTCACTGCATTCTCTGCTCCTCTTGAACCTTAAAGCTGGCTGAGTCTCATCCTCCCGCCGTACACACACTGACAGACTTGTGCTTTTTTTATCCCAGGTTTTAACACGACCCCAGAATCTGAAGCCTAAAATAAAAATCAAACAGATAATTAAAAGCCATGATCCTTCAAGCAATGCTGGGCTTCGCTCTTGCTGTGCTGGCACAGCATATTCAGGTAGTAAGTGACAATCTTCCCATAAAGGCTCTGGGTATTCTGTCTGGGGAACCAGGCAAAAGCTGGCATCCTGGCACTAATGGCCTGTCATTAGTCAATGGTTTTGTTTTTAAAGCTGAAGTGTGTCAACTAAACCCACCTGCAGAGCCAGATGTTGCTCTAGCCACTCATAGTGAGGTACAGAACTAAAGGCTGAAACACCCAACTTGAGACAATGCACAGGAAAATCACAGCCATTTCCCGGTGCACAAGTCAGATGGCAATTTCTATAGGGCAGAACCTGGAAGACAAACCCTGGAGTCCTCTAGGGAAAAAAAAAGGCTTTTTAAATTTACTCTCCCAAGCCAACATCACCAAGTGAATGTCCTGGAATCCTGCTTTATTTGCCAAGTTCTGACGGGAAGGAGCTCATCAAAGCACGGTCACCCGCTGCCACGGATGCTGCCCCACGCACAGCGAGGCACCCACCGCTCCCAGCTCACACTCTGCTTCCACTCAGCACACAGCTCAAGTGCCCCCGATGAACAGAGACACTTTCCTGAATCAAAACCAACAGGAAGAAAACCCCAAGTCTCCACACAAAGTAAACCCAAGTTGTATTTCAACTGAATCAGGTCTCAGCATTAGAAGCATTACAGGAGTTGGAGATTAAAATCTCCTTTTAAGCTGGAAAACTCATCCCCGATGAAGGATGGATGAGTTACTAAAACAAATGTTACATTTGGTTCTGGCTAACAGGACTCTGCTCAGGGGAGCTAAAGTACTCCCAAAGACTATCATTTATGCACAGCTGACTTCAAGTCCTCTTGCTTGCTGAGCCCAGGCTGTGATACAACCAACAGGTTTCTCCCACAAACCTCTTCTGTTGGTCAGGTGTTTGTTTTTCAGTCGCTCTGGCAGTTTTATAGACTCTACCACTGGGGCACAGAGGTGATAAAACACCAAAACTCTCAGTGCTGGACATGGGTTATACCCTTTCCTGGTTACCTGCCAGCCTATGGCCCAAATCAGGGGACCCATCCTCAGTGCCTGCCTTGGAGCCCTGCTGCTGCACTCCCCCAGAGAGAAGGGTGCCTGTGGCCACCCTAATCACAGATCTGCCCCAGAGCTCCATC
Organism: Haemorhous mexicanus; assembly: GCF_027477595.1. Taxonomy (NCBI): domain Eukaryota; kingdom Metazoa; phylum Chordata; class Aves; order Passeriformes; family Fringillidae; genus Haemorhous; species Haemorhous mexicanus. Next base: position 28,570,240 of record NC_082349.1, read on the forward strand.
AGCACTGACCGAAACAGGCTGCCCCAAAACAACACCAAATCCCTGCGACTGCCCAGACAGCTTTGGGGTATCCTGCCCCAGGGGGCAGCCCTGGTTACTGGGGACCAGCCTGCCTCACTTTCACCTACTCCCCACGCTTCCAGTTTTCACACAGAAAGGGCTTTGACTTCTCTCAAATCATCAGAGGAAATAAGGAAATAGAGGAATTAAGGAAATAAATGTCAAAGGCTTGAAACCCAAACAGTTTCAAAGTTGCTACTGACAGTAACCAAAGGGGTTAGAGGAGGGGAAATGCCTCCTGTTTGCTAGAGCAGAGATGCTGCTCCTGCACCATCTCCTGCTGTGGGTCTTGCCCTTAAACTGCAAAATCAAAAAAGAGGGAAAAGCTCCTAGAAAACCCCACCAAAGATCTGTTCCTCTCTCCTGGCTTCCCATCCTCCCTGCTCCCTGTGCTGGCTGAGCTGTGCCTTGCTCAAAGTCCAGCTTGCCACGCTGGAGCGAAGCGAGCCGAGGACGCGCCTCGGCCCTTTGAAGCAGCCACAACAGAGAGAGAGGACATCCTGTCCTCAGGGACCTGCCACACGGGGCTGGCCTGGCCACCAGCACAGCAAAGCCAGCCTGGAATGTGTGGCAAGCAGGAGACAGGCAGCGATGGGGAAGAAGCCATGGGGCAGAGCTCACAGCAGCCTCCCACAGGAGCTGGGTGTTTTGGACTGTGCCCTCCAATCCCAAATCCCTCGAGGTGCCTTCCAGAAGGGCAGCCCAGCTTTCCCAGCTGGTTTCAGCTGGCTCACCAGAGGAAATGCTTACGATGCAACAGGCTCTTTGCCTCTGATCTCATGGCAGTTTTTGAGGAATTGGCCAATTTCAACCACCTTTTGATCATTTGAACAGAAATAGTGAAGGAAATTCAGCTCCTATTAGTTTTTTGAAAACCTGGTGGCTCAGTAAAAGGAAAGAGTATTATTAATGTCAGCAGCAAAGACCAAGCAGCTGGGTGAGCCCAAGCTTTTACAAGACCCAAGAACCCAGAGTCTCACCCTGCTGCTCTAACAAAGCAAAGGAAAAGCCAGCAGAGCTCAGCCCAGGTTGCTCCACGGGCATCCCTGGAGGTGCACAGCGGCAGGAGCAGCACTGCCACCCATTGCCACCTTCACATAACATCCCCCTCACCTTCCTGGTAAGACCAGGACTGGAAGAGCTGACTGAGCAGACCAAGCTCCAGATTTTGGTGGTTTTAACTATAAATCGTGGGGAAAGCAGAGCTGGAGACGATGGGGAGTGCAGCACCAACTGTACCTGTGTGCCCTGCAGGGAGGGAACGCAGCCCCCGCTCCTGGGCGGACACTGGCCACCCCACCCCGGCCATCCGTGCTCCAGTCCCCGCTGCCACAGACCTTCCTGAGGGCCTGGGCCAGTAGATGGCACCAAAATAACAGAGAAACCCCTCTGCATCTCCCCACACCTCCCGCAGCAGCATCCCTTCCCCAACACACAGGGGCACCGGGCACTGGCACCAACCGATGGCTCTCAACTCTCTATTTTGAAAACCTGTTCAGAGCTGACTTCTTCAAAAGTTCTACCACACAAACTCCGGGAGAAAAAAAAAAAGAGATTTCAAACTGAGATACCCTGATTTTTGGAGGCTTATAAAATCTTTTTTTTTATTCCTACAACTTAGATGCTGCTTTTAAATGAACCACAGAAACAAAGTATTTACCCAAAGCATCTGCTTTGTCCATAATTGCTTTAATTTGGAGAAGGCTTCCTCTATTCAGCTAGAACTAACAGAAGTTCTCTGCCTGCTGCATTTGAACAGGATCTGTATTTCTTGATGTAGAAGCAATTCACTTGAGAAGTGCCAGGCTAACTTCTAGGTAGGAAAGTCCCCTTCTCTTTGGCTCTTGTGACTGTCAACACTGTTAGAGGACAGACCAGTGCTGCCTCCCCAGCTCTCCTCTGCTGTCAGCTAATGACAACATCCCTGACTCCAGCGGGTTCAGCATCATCTCAACCCTCTCAAAACAAGCACCAGGACTGGCCCAGGCCAGGGTGGGCATTTTCCCCAAGAGGTCCCCACCCCTCTATTGCACATCAGATGTGCAAGAATTTTTCTCTTTACAAAGATGCCCCAAAACAGAATTAACAGCCAGTGCACATCCTGGAGCAAAATCCATCCCCATCACAGAGAGTTAAGGATGAGCCTATTCCCATTCCTGCCTTGTGGTACCTCCTGATGATCATCAAGGTGAAAAACCATATTTTCAGAAGGAGCTGGGCAAAGACGATGGTGGTCTCCAGGGATGGTCTCTACAGGACAAACAGGATTCTCCCAGTCCCTGTCTCAGCTGTGACATGTGACAAGATGTATGTGGGCACTACATGGTGGCACCAAACACCCTGCAGCTGCAGCCACGGCTCTGCCTGGGGCAGGTCTCATGTGCTTAGGGAGGCACCAGGATTGACTTAGAGCCCTGAATCCTGCTTGGAGGATCTGGGACAAATTCAGAGACCACCTGACTTTTCACACCCAGACTGAGATTTGAACATGGCTCAGCCCAGCAAAGTCTTTAAAGCAGTTTGATGATTTTGATCTTTCCCCCACATCCCCTTTATTAATCATACTGAAGGAAAGTGTAATTCCTCCAAACCAAACCACTGCCAAACCATTTCTTGGCACATTTTTTCCTCACTGTCCCTTCTAGGAACAGAGCACATTTGGAAACCTCCACAACTCCACACTCCTTGGCCAGCAGCACATCCATGACCACATGTCCACAAACACTGAGCTTTGGGGCTGGAAAAAGACCACACCAGCCAGGTGGAGAAAGGCTCCCATTGCCATGGGCTCAGTGGTGGAGCAGGGAACCAGCCATGAGGGCTTTGTTTCATGAACCTTCCTGGAAGAGCTGCCCCTCTGCAGCTCTTTGGGCATTTCTGGTTTAGCAGCTCTTTCCCTGCTGGTGACAACTGAATGCACAGCAGAGTGTGGACCAGGGGATGGGTGACTGCTCTGATCATCCCAACCCTGCAAACCCTCCTGCTCCCTTGCCTTGGTGCCAGCCCTGCACAGCCACCTCTGACCTCCCCAGGGAGCTCACCCCACCACTTCAGAGATGCTCTGTCCCACGAGGATGCTGAGCACGTTTATCCCTCTTCCCACCACTGATTAGATTTGCAGCTCTCCCTGTTTTCCTCATTTTTCCCGAAGCTGGCGGGCTGCAGCTACAGGAGACACCACTCACTCAGAGCCTCAACCTGGCCAGAAATAGGAGAAATCACACACAACAGCCTGCTGCCTTCAGAGCTGCAGTTAACTCCAAAGAGGTCCTGAAATACAAGAGAAAGTTGGGCTATTCCCATGGCTGATGTTTGCCCTTCACAGCCCTGCAGAGGCTTTCCTATCTCTGTTATTCCTAACAGTGGGATTTTGGAGATTTGGGATTTTGGAGAGGGGACTGTCCCATAAATGTGAGGCAGCTGGCTCACATAAGGGCCTGAGTTAGGATCAGAGATGAGGACATTGCTTTCCTGTTGTGTTTCTCACAATGTTTTGGTTCAAACCTGTAAACAGACTCGTACCAAGTGGATCTGTGCTCTCCATCTGGTCCTGTGTCCTGATTTCCTGGCAGGAACATCCCTGCAGCACATCTCCCATCCCTCAGCCCAAGCTGAGCTCTCCAGTTGCTGTGTGAGACTCAGCCATAGCATTTCACCCAGTTACCCCACTGGTGAGACCAATAATTCATGGCTGACAAAAGCGGCTCTTCCAAAAGGGCTTCCAGACATTCATGGATGCAGCAGCCAGCGCTCTCCTTTGGAGTTATTTCTAGTGATCACACAGCATCTCACAGCTAAAAAATGCATTTCCTACCTCCTCTGAATGCATGTCTGGCTTGTGCTCCCAGCCACTGGCTCTCATTCCACCTTTCTCTGATGGATTAAAGGCAGGGAGGAGAAAGGCTTCTACCTAGAAAGTCACAGAAATGTGGATTTCACTCCATCATCACGAGTGTCTGGAAGAACCCTTGCCACTTTGTGGCCCAAAAGGGACAGTGATCCATCACACAACCTAGAGTGCTCCCACTCAGAGCGGAGATCAGGGAAGCAGAGCAGCGAGCAAAGTCCTTCTGAGGATTCCTGGGGAGCAGCACCATGGGTGTAGCAAGAGAGGCAGGGAGAACAGGGAGCAAGAAAACCAGGATTCAGCACCCATCTCCACACAGAGCTCTTCAACCCCCCCCCAGAACAAGGCACCCCTTCATTTGCTGGCTGTAACCTCCTCCAGACATCAGCTCTCTTCTCAGAGGAACACACAAAATGCACAAAGATCTGTCTTCATCTGTCCAGAGTAATGAAGGGCAGCTTTCTGGGTTGGTTTTCCTGCTACGTTATTATCCTAGTTGTTCTTTTCCATCATTCCATCCAGTGACTGTGACCCTTCCCCATCCACACTCAGCTCCATGGGTGCCCCCTGCCCCACAGGCATCCCAGCTGAACACAGCACAGCACCCTGCCTGGAATGTGGGGGAAATTCAGAGAATCTCAGGATTAAATAACTTCCCACTAAAGTCATGCAGCCACTGAAACTTGGGAGGATCCCTTCCCAAGGCAGGATGAGCTGTATGCTGTTTATTCCTTGTTTGTCTCCATCAGATCCGTGATGAAGTCTCAACAAGGTTTCCTTCCAAGGAAATCTCTTCCAAGGTTTCCTTACCCTCTCTAGACCTGGGACAATTGCCCTACTGCCTCACATCTGCAATGGCAGTTGGTGGGCTTGGAAATCAGTTTTTACTTGAGCCTGAGCACCTCTTCTTTCCTTCTAAACTGGAGCCAGAGCTCTTTTTATCTCTTCTCTGGACTCTTCTGGACTCAGTTTGCACCTTCTTGACACACAGAGCCCACCTGGAGCCCTCCCCAGGGCCGAGCAGCACAGGGAGAGGATGCCCCACAAACAAGGCAAAGCTGTAGGACATGCTGGGGGTGAAAAACATCTGCCTCTCATAAAGATGTGGTGTTCTGCATTGAGCAGGAGAGCTGGTCCAAGGCCAGACAAGCAGATTTACAAAAGGCAATGGATCCACAGCGCTCCAAGGGAGCCTCTGCTCCCAGCTCATCCCAGATCCCGTGCTGCCCTCCTTTCCAGGGAGAAACACTGCACTGTGACATGGGGAAATCTCTGTGATCTCACCAGAGGAGCATGGGCAACCTCTTCCCCCGCAAGGCCAACTTCTCCACTGGGAATCCCTGGTGGAGACAGAGGGATCCACCCTGCCAGGGCTCCCGTGGGGGAGCAGCTCCCCCGCAGCTGGAGGCCTTGGCTGGTGGCAGGGCTTTGAGCAGGAGGCTTTGCACCAAAATAGGTCATTAGTGAGCAGTGTGGGGTTCTGCATTCTTCTCCAGGCCCTGCATTTTCCTAACGGGAATGCCTCAAAAACCCAGTAGGGGGGAAAGAGGAATTTACAGCTCCCTTCCAAAACCCAGTCTTTGTTTGTTTGATCGTTTTTTTAAATGATCGAGTAACTTGTGAATACATTTTCTGATGATTCCCACATCCTCCCAGCTGGAGAACGGCTCATGAACAGACTCCAAGCTCTGTAAATGAGCTTGTTAGTCATAAGTCTTCAAACAGGCTTGATAAACAACTTTCAGCCTGCAGGATATTCATCAACCATTCTGTCTGCCTGGTCTCCTGACACTAATTTATTATTTACAATGAGAGATCCCTCTCCTAAATCACAGGTGATTGTTTCTTTTTACTGATTAGTTGATTTCTTTTTTAAAAAAATTGAGGGGAAACAATGAAAAACAAATCACAAACAAGCATAGTGCTGCAAGCACTTATTCCTGAGCAGTCCTCCTAGTTTCCATGACACGTATCAGAAGTTTTCCAAATGAAACAAACTCTAAGTAACGATCTTTTTTGGCCAAACATTCAAGAGCAGGCTGTAGCCAAGAAAAAGAGTGTGACCATCCCAACCAGCCGCTGGGAATTTCACTGCCTGCCACCAAACACTCCAGGGACCTTCCAGCTGATCAGCACGTGCTGCTCCTTGCATCCCTTGGGCTTGTGGAGAGCCCAGGCACCCCAAGATGTCCAGGAGATTCACATCCATGTGCAGAAATCTAAACCTGAAAGCCATCCCAGCCCATGGGTGGGTGCACACAGCAAACAGCTCTGGCCCCAAGGGCATGGGGTGCACTCAGGAGCATCAGGTGGGGTCCCTGCCGGAGCAAACCCTGCTGAGGTCTTGGAAGGAGATATTCTCAATGTTAACTCCACAAAGACAAGCAGATGGAATAGCAGTTTGCTGGGGATGGCGCAGGAAGAGGAGAATCTTCCCAAACTGCTCTTTAAGCCAAGCTCTTACATAACACACATAACCAGAAAATTCCAAAGCCCCTAATTAGGGCTCAGGGTTGTACCCAGTTATATTGGTAGGAAAACTGGAGGCATGGCAAGGTGATCCTGGTCAAGTTATGGCAGGGAGTATAGAGTAAAACAGACCTCAAGATTCTGTGGCCAACACACAAAGGTGTATTTGAGCAACAAAAGACAGGCTGGGTCATCTGGTCTGATGTCTGGAGGGAGAAAAGCCCTTCTGTTCCAACTGAGAGTTTGGGTGCAACCCTTTTCTGGGTAGGCTGCTCCCTACATCAGCACACACCTGACCCTAAAAACCTGCCCTGCAGTTCTCCCAAGTGGAGCAGCCCTCAGTGCCTGGGGAACACACAGAGCAGGGGCTGCCTGCTGTGTGTGCATCAAACCCACACTGTGCTTCCAACCCCACCTCAGCTCCCCTGGACAAACACGGACAGAGTCCCATCAGCAGTCACAGTAAAGGCAGTAGGATGCAGAGCTTGGCTCTGGGCTGGTCTTGAGAGCTTTTTCCTCTCCCTGAGTGTAAAATCACCAACACATTTCCTCTGACAAGCTCAAGTACTCGGCCCTGGACAGACAGAGCTAGCAGCCCGTGCCTACAGCCAGTGTGCCCTGGGACACATCCTGGTCTCCAGCCTTCCTGGTTCACAGGAACCATGCACCCCGAGCAGGAACTCTGTGCTGGATTCACAAACCCCTGCCCTGTGCCCTCCACCCAGGGTACAGGTGATGCTGCTGGCAGGACGATCAGCACGAAGCGCTACCAGCACTTCGGGCCACAAGGCAGGGAGAGGACTCTAAAGCTTGATGGGAAATCAGCCCAGGCACGGTGGGGACAGGAGCTGCCTGCAGAGCCACCAGCAGGACCAGCCCTTTGCAGCAGCAGCCCCAGAGCATTAACACTCTGTTTTCACTGTTACGGCTCAGGCACTTTTCCCTTTTAAGTCCAATCCATCCCCGCCAAGCCCCGCCGCGGCTGAGCTGACACGGGGAGAAGTGACAGCTCTTTGAAAGCTGCAAGCATCTCTGGTTTGTTGGTTTGTTTTTTTTTTTTTTAAACAAATATGGATCATATTAGTGACACTTCCAAAAAAGAAGATGATTTCCAGAGGCACAGAGCAGGTCTGAGAGCCTTGCTGGCACACGGGCTGCAGCTCAGCCCAGCTTTGCCACCACTCACTCAGCAGAGCAACAAAGCCCAGAGCACACAGAGCACTCCAGGCCCCCGTGAGCTCAAAACCTCAACCTTCACTGCTCCAGCACCTTCACTGAGAGGGCTGGAAGCTGCTTGGATGCTGCCTTCTGCAGCCACCCACCCTTGCTCCATCAGCACCAGGCACCCTGCTTTGATCCCAGTGCCCTGCTGCTCCCTTCAGAGCCTGATTCCATTTTCCTTTCCCAAGCCTACCCACTCAGCAGCTGCTGCTGGCAATTCCCTCTTACCCCAGACTGGCAGGACCAAGGGGAACTTGGATTTTGCTTTGGTCAAGGAGGCCAGAGGAGAAGTTCATCCGCTGGTGGGCTCAGAGCAGGAAGCAGCGTCCCCAAGCTGCTGATGAGTTCCAGCTCTCGGTGCAAAAGCAGTTGTGCTGCCTGAGCAGCTCATCAAGACGTGGAGAGGGTCCCAGCCAGATCCTGAGCGTCTCTTTGGAAGTTTGCCCTGCCCAGCAGTCTTGCTGACTGGCTGGAGCTTCTCCTGTAGGAAAATTTCTCTAGCCAGAATGGGGGAAAATTTGGGTGGAATACGAACTGGATGCTGCAATAGGATGTAGTGATTTGTTAAGAGTGCAGCTGGCTCCCTTTGCCTTTCATCTACCCTTCCCTTCCAGGAACACGAGGCACCAGGATGTCCTGGGCTGCCACCCCAAGGCAAACATTCGCTTCACATGGGCACGTATGAAATCCAGACTGTCTGGGACAGTGCTCTAAACAGTGGTGTAACCTTTTCTCGGCCCCTGGAGGTGAGAGAGGAGCCCAGAACGCTATGTTAGCTGAATTAGATGCTCCCTGGCTTGCTCATCAGGCCTCTCTTCCCTCTTGGCCTTCCCACACTCATCCTTGCAGATGCTTTCCACTGCAGGAGGTGGCCCTCAGCTTCAGCACCACTGCTCCCTTCCCTTCTCAGCCAGAATCCTCCAGACACTCTCACCTGAAAGAAACTTCTCTTTAAGTGATGCCCCCAAAGTGCCAGCAGACAGGCATGGCAGCTCTGCTGAGCTCCCATCATCACCTCACAACATCTTCCAGGGATCAGCTGGGCCCAGCAGGAGCAGGGCAGGAAAAGAAACATTGATTAGGAACACAGCACAGATTTCCAGGGCAAACCTACGTTTACAATGCAAAGGTGAGCAGGGCCGTGAAAAACTTCAAATTATTTCCAGCTAAGGAATGAAATGGATGGATTTTTTTCCCTGTGAGGCCCTGGCACAGGTTGCCCAGAGAAGCTGTGGCTGCTTCTGGATCCTGGAAGTGTCCAAGGATAGACTGGACAAGGCTGGCAGCATCCTGAGATGGTGGAAGGTGTCAGGATTGGAAATGGATGATCTTTAAAGCCCCTCCAACCCAAACCATTCTGGAATTCCACAAAACCAATCATAGCTGAAAAGCCCCAGAGATGATGAGGAGCTCTGGCAGCTGTGCTGGCCCTGGACAATGGGAAAACTGCCCCAACACAGGGTGACAAAGGACAAATCCCTACATTGTAAGGCCAGTGCCACCTACACCTACACCTGTGAGTTTCCACTGAGTCTGTAACACAGAGCCTCCACAGAGATCTCCAGTGGGTGGTAAGAGGTTGGATTTCTGCTACATCTCCCTCTCAGGAGGAGGCACTGCTGCCATCCTTCTCCATGCCCTCCAGACTGCCATTTCACCCCTCCTTGGAGCTGTCTGCTCTCCCACCAGAGCAGCCAGGGAGTTCTGAAGATATTTCCCACATGCAGCAACCAAACAACAGGTTTTTCTTGGGGGAACCAGACTAAAAACCTGCTCCACCACCCAAGCAGAAGCTGAAGCCTTTCTGCCAAGAGGTCAGTTCAAACATCAGAGACATGGACAACAGCTCCTCCAGCCAGACTGTGATGGGTCTCGCTTCAAATCTCCACAATCCGCCCCAAAATCCAAGGCTCCTTTAGGAAAGGCGAGCAGGGTGGGGAAGCAGCAGTGCAGTGATTCATCCTCCCCAGAAACAGAGGCCCAAGGCTGGAATATTGTGACACTTGGTAAATATTCGTGATGTACTTCATTATGCAACAGAGGCCCAGCAGGAACACAGCTCCCTCAGGGCTACTTAATATGGGCTTCAAAAACGATTAAATATATCATAAACAACTCCCAACCAGGAATAAACACCTATAATCCCATCAAGTCATTTTGGTGATGTCAAAAACCATGGGAGTCAACTCGGTTACCGGGGGGAAAAATAAAAATACATCCTTGAAGGAATTACAGCCCTGTAATTCTGTGTCTGCCTTGTCAAAGACCCAACTCTCCCAGCCCCTCCTGCTTTTGCTCTGTCTGGGCTCTTGCTCTTTTCCTTTCAGGCTCCCTCACATCACAGATTTTGACGCATTCTGCACTTCTGCCGAGAGGAAAAAGGATCGAGCTCCCGACTGCAGACAGCAAAACCGCTCCATGCCCGCACAAAAATACTCCACTGGACGAAAAAAGACCTTTTTTGCATGACTCAAGGCTGCTGGTCAGGTCTTCAATGGCACACACATAAGTGGTCCATTGAATCACATGCAATGACTCGTGTGAGTAAGGCCTGCACAAATTAACCCTGAGATAATATTTTCCCATGCAATCACTGCTTTATACATCATCAAAAAGATGGAAAATCGACCGGCTAGCAGTGGAAACTCAGTGCAGATGACAGAAAGCTGATGTTCATTAAAAGCATTCGAGCAGTTTAGACCAAACCTTTCAGTTTTATGAGAGATTTCAAAATCTAATTTTCATGGAAATGTTTTCATTACATTAAGGGGGGAAGGAGGGAAAGTAAAAACCTTTGGCAAAATCTTTTTCAAATTAAAAAGTTGGAAGCTCTGAGTGGATGGATTGAAAACACAAATACCATCAGCAAATTATGAGACCATGAGAACCAGGAAGCAAAACTGATTATGATCAAAAAAAAAAAAGTGAAATTCACAAACAAATAGAAGTTTCTTTTCACCCCTCAAAAGGAAAAGCACTCCCAAACAGAGCCAGCTCCCTCCTCTACAATTCACATGGTTCTTTTTTCTTTGTTAATAACAGTACCTTGACCACTTTCGTTTATTTTCTTGCGCCTTTTCTTTTTTAAGAGTCCAGATATGTGGCAGAGCCACATGTCCATCTTCTGTCTTTGTCCAGAAGCTGCAGAAATTTACACAACAAACACAAAACGCTTTTGCACTTCAAACTGCAGGATTCAGGGATGTAAGAAAACTGACACCGCGACAGTCGCTGCAATAACCACACGTCTGCCAGCCTGAGGCCAAAATTAGACAGATATGCCCAAGGAACATATATGGAAAGGAGTTCATCAAACTTCTAACAACTGCTTGGTGTTAGTTCTCTGTTACTCAACCTTTAGTCAAGCGAGATCTCGTCAAAGCCTCGAGGATACGCGCAGTAAAACCGGCACGCGCAAAGATGCTGCCGACCAAGAACTGCGTTTTTCAGGCAGATAATTTACAACAAGCACCTTAAAAATGGCAATAATCTGATTCTGGCTTTTCCTACATCGGTTTCTGGAAGAGGAGAACTCTGGAGAGTGTTTCTTGAGGAAGATTCGCTGTTGTTGGTGGGCACCGAGGCGCCAGCGGCTTGCCCGGCTCACGCCGCTGTAACCGGGGGACACCAGCAGCAGCTGCTGCCCCAAGACTCTCTGTCCATCAGCAAGACAAGACAGGAAGAAAACTCCTGGGTTTAATCAGTTTTCCCCTCTTCTATCTATTGGTTGCACATCTCCTGTCTACGGACTCTGGGAATAAGGGCTGTGATTTACTAACAAAAGAGATGCTCAACACTCCAAGATAAAGCAGAGGTTTGCAAAGCAGACCCTGCAGATGTCCCAGGTGCTTCTTCTTGCCTTTGTCCTCAGCAACTCAGCAGCCCAAGGAACTGCATTCCACATTTCCAAGCAGTGGCAGAGCTTTTCCACCTCTTTTTATAATTTCTTCTGGTGAAGAATGGGGAGGCACAGAAGCACAGACAATTCAGTACTTAGACACTCTCTTTTACTCCTGCAGCAACCTCACTTGTTCTCAATAAAAAGAGGCAATTAAGGCAAAATGAACAGCCATGTGGGAACAGACTCCAAGTCCTCCAGCTCAGGATGCTGTTTCAGACAGCCAGGAACAGCAGTCAGAGGGTTTAAGCCCAGGCAGCAAGGGAGAGATCCCTGCCCCAGCTCATCCTTCCAGCCTGTGACTGGCGGCTCCCTGAGCCGGACGCTGCCTCCAAACACTGCTGCAGCAAGCAGCCATGCTCAACCCTCCCTGAATCTGCCAGTCCTTTCTTGAAATAACACCTATTTCTCACCTGTACAAAATCCTGGGGTGACAAGCCCCATCATCCAAGAGTGAGAAAGCTGAAAAAGCCTTTCCTCAATCTGCTGCCAGCGCAGAGGGGCTGAAGGCACAGCGATGCCCTGCCTGAGCAGAGGAACTCACTCACCTTGTCCCAGCAGGACTTCTGGGATTTCCTTGAGAAGGAGCAGCAGCACTGAGGAGTCACGATGCTCACTGGGACAGGAAAAAAATCATGGGGGGACTCAGGCAGCCTGTGCCCAGCTTTAATTGTGAATCAGCCTGATAAGAGGGATTAAAGGACAGCAAGACCCCCAAAACACAGAACTTGAGCATGCAATGGACTGGAGCACAGTTTATTCACTCCTTACAAAAGAAATCCCAGCGTAACAATTTTTCTTTTGCTGTTCATGCTTTCTCCACACCATTTTATGAGCCATAAACAGTGCGCCTCAAACAAACCAAGCAAAAAAAAAACCCATGCAGAAGTAAAAAATGCCCATCTGAAAAAAACCCCAAACAATAATTGAGGATTACTCTAGAGCCACAAGCTTTGGGAACCCACAGGCAAGTGACAGGTTTCTGTCACCCTCAAAGGGCACAAAAGCAAGAGGAGATCATTGCCTTTTCTGGGAAGTTTAGGGGATCCCTTCAACTCAGCATTTTCATCCCAGCTTTAGCTGGAGTTAACGAAAGCTGTGCAACCACAGCAAGAGTTGGTTTTATCTTAACAGGTTATTTTGTGACAAATTGGAACTGGGATTGCAAAGCCCTCCCAGCCAAGCAGCAGAGGCAGGGAGGTTTGCCCTGATGTTCATCAGGTTTTAGGGTAAGGTGTTCAGAGCTACGAGTTGAAGTGAACTTGGTCAGGATGACAGCTCTGCAGCACTGCTGCAAACTCAGCTCCTTAACCCACGGACAGCTCTCCCTGCAAATATTACAATCACAGTTACTCCCGGGAATGGTTTTTTTCTTTTTAATAAGAGAAATGTTTTATCCTAAATCTCTCTCAAATAAAACAGTGGTGAAGTATTTCCTTCAATTTCAAACATCCAAACAAAACCTTTTGTAATTTCTGCATCAAACTTCTTAACTTTTGTTTACAAAACCAGCTCCAATAATTTGGTTTTTCACTTCAGTTTGGAACAAAAATCAGTGGCAGACCAGCTGATTGTCCTTCAGGCTGGAAGAACATTTTTAGTATTCTTGAGAAATCCACAATTTCTTCAAACGGCTTTTACCTTTTCTCACTTAAAAACATGGAGAGTAACTGAGCCCTGTGTTAGCTTTTCCACTGAACCAGTTCTCATTTTTCGCTGAGAAAAGCTCCTATCTCTGCTGCACTTCCAGCTCCAGCACAGTCCCTTTCCTGCATGGATTGCTCACACTTCACAGAGCACACACAGCAGGTAGGGAAACTGAGGCACAGAGACTCCCGGGATGTGCTAAATGCATCCATGAGAGAGCCAGAAAGCCCAGATGACAGTTCTGCCCAATAAACCTGGTGGAATTTATTCCTCTCCCTTTCTTTTTTTGTGGTCGTTGCTTACTTTAGAATACTTCTAAAACTTTCTAATTCACCGCAACGGTATTAAAACTTTTACAGCATTCAGAGAATTTCTAAATTATTTGAAGCTGTAGTTTTGTCCCTGCTCAGCAGTGCTGGCTAGAAAACAAGCCCTTGGACTGCTTTTTTGTTTGTTTTTTTTTTTTTAATGCTTTAAGAACAAGGTGAGTATTGGGGAAACGCTGTCCTCCTTTTCCACACTGACCGAGCTCGCAGTTGGCAAGGAGCAACATCAGGAGTAAATCAGGAGTAAATCCAAATAAAATATGATAAACTAAATTAGGTAGAGAGCAGAGGTAAAAAAAAGTTGCCTGCATCCGATATCTTGTGGATTCTCCAGCGGCTCAAGGAGTTGAACCAGGGGCAGCCGCAATCACTGTTTTCCCCACTACAATACACACCTTTAGAGTCAGAAATTGTAGTTTTTCGGGTCCTGGGAAGGGAAATATTTTTAAGTCACGTCCCAGCGGCGGTGGATGCGGCTCTCGGGGGAGCAGAGGAGCCGCTCCGGCAGCCGCGCTCCCTCGCTCCGTTCCGAGCGCGCTCCTGGAGGATGCTCCCCGCCGGGAACGCATCCGGCCGGGCCGAGCCCGGGCATCCCACGGGCGCTTCTGCAAGGAGCGGCTGCTTTTGGGAAGGCTTCCCCCTTCCCCAGCTCGGTTTCCTTCGGAATACCGAGAAAACCACGTCGGATCCACGGAGAAAAGAGGGTCGGAGGCGGCTCCGCCGGGGGAAAAAAAACCCACAGAAAACTAAACCAATAAAAAAAATCGAAAAGCGAATGAAAATTGAAAATGGCATTTTCGTTCGCTTCTCGTTCCGTTTGGTTGTTTTTTCCCCGTTTTTCTCCGGGAAGCGCCCTCGGAAGCGAGCCCGTGTCCGCAGCCGCGGCCAGCCCGGACCCCCACGGAACTCCCGGCGGCCGGGGATGTAATTATTTTAACAGAGAGCGGCTAAAGGGGGGTTACTGACCCTGCACAGCCCCCTCAGCCTTTCTGACAGCGCTGCCCTGGGAAAACAACACGCGGCGCTTGGAAAACGCCGCGCAAGCCGGCGCCCATCCCGCTGCCCACGGCCGCTGGGCCACGGCTACTCGAGCTGCGAGCTCGGACTGTTCAGGATGGGAAGCTCAGAGACCGCTCTGCCCTGTCCGGCCCTGCCCACCCGGATCGGCGAGAAGCGGGGCTCGGGGGAGCGGCAACCCGCGGCTGTACTCGAGAGCCGCGCACGCACCCTCGGGCTGCTGGCGAGCCCCGGCGCTCCCGGCAGGGCACCGGAGGATGGTCCAGACCCCATCCAGATCCCTGAGCAGCCTCCCGGTGTCCCGCTAACCACGGCGCCGTGCCCGCTGAGACGGGCCGGACGGGCGGACGGATGGATGGGATGGACGGATGGATGCTCAACGCCTACCGCGCCTCGCCCCGTCCAGCCAAGCGCCGTTCTCAGCGTACCCCGGCAAGGAATGACGAGGGGGCCGAGCCGGCGGGCCCGATCCTGCCCGCTCCTGCTCCCCGGGATGTTCTCCGGTTCCCCGCAGGGTGCAGGAGCCGCGGCACCGGACCCGACGGGCGCGGCGGCGAAGGGCAGGCCGCCCCTTCGCCGGGACGCGGCTGGGGGAACACAAGGGTTTTCACACTGCGGCGGGTGCCGACTCCGCCGGGGCTCCCTGCACGGCAGGGAAGGGCGGCTCGGGGAGCGGGGGATGCGGGGCTAAGCACCAGCGGAGCCCCCTCGGAGCCGGCACCGCCCGCCGCGGCTGCCCCGGCGAGAGATGGAAGGGGAGGATGCCCCCGCACTTACTGTCCTGCTGCGGGGTGTCGCTACCGCTGGTCAGCCCGGGGGACTCCAACAAGCTCCGGCCGGGCTCGCCGCCGCCCTCCTCCGCCTGGGCGGCCACCATGTCGCCCGCCTCCTCCAGGTCCAGCAGGTGACTCACGGAGAAGTTCTTCTTGGCTTGTAAATTGTCCAGGCCGGCGGGGCCGTCGAGGCGGGCGGGCAGCAGGGCCTGCCTCTCCATGGCGTGGGCATAGCTGGACGCCATGGTGCCGAGCGGGGCTTCTCTGCCCTCGCCCCCCGCGGGCGCCCACCGCCCCCGCGCCCCCCCAGCCGCCGGCGCTTCCAGGGGGGGAGTAGCGAGGAGCAGAGCGGGGCGAGCGGGACGGGACCCGACGGCAGCGGCGGGTAGGGAAGCCCGAAGGGGAGCGGGCAGGGCCGGGCTTAAAACATGCCGGAGGGGAGAGGCGGCGGCCGGCTCGGGGCGCCGGGGCGGCGGCGCGGGGAGCTGCCGCCGGCCGAGAGGCGCAGGGCGGCTGTGGGGCCGCTGGGGCGGGTGCGCCCCGTCCCTCCGCCCCCGCTGCCGCCGGCTCCGCTCCCTCCGCCCCTGCGCTGCCCTCCCCTCCCCTCCGCCCCGCACTTCAAACGGCGGGGGCGGCTCCGGGCACCCGGGGGAGGGCGGCCCGCGGGGCCCCGCCGGGACGTGGCACCGGGCCGGGGGTGGCAGCGCGGGCCCCGCGGCCGAAGGGGGAGCTGGGCAGGCCTCCCTTGTGGGCCGGCGCTGCACCTGGAGGGGAGGGTGGACGCGGCCCTGGGAGTGAGTGAGGAGAGGAACAGCGAAAATGAGAAATGCAGATGAAAAGGTGAGCGAGGGTAATGGAAGAGAAAGTGCGAACAGGAGAGAGGGAAGGAAGAGGAAAAACAGCGAAAGAGGAAGGAAAAGTGCAGCAGAGAATTGAGAGAAACAGAGCAATAGGGGAGCAAAGTGAAAAGAACAGAAGGGAAGGGGAAAAAGAAAAAAAAAACCCCGAGGACACAGTCGGAGCTGCTCAGGCCGGCAAGCACAGAGGTCCCCGCAGGGTCTGGTGGCCCTGGTGGCCCCTGTGGCCGGGGACAGGTGGTGGCCCTCGGGCCGTGCCCGGCACAGCGGGGCTGGCGAGGGACCGGGGCCGCGGGCAGCGCGGGCCGCTGCTCCCGGCGGCTGCGGCCGGGGCTCCGAGCTGCCACAGCCAGCCCAGAATTTCCATCCCCCCTGATCTGGGGAAAGAACATTTGATGCCATCAAAGGGCTCCAGATTGAAAACAGATGTGCTTCCCCGAGCCTCTCCATGCATTTAATTAAGGCACAGGCATGGAGGAGACATTTCCATCATTAGTTTGCTTTCAGGCCTCCCCTCCTCTGGTCCTACTTTACCCTTTGCAGTCTCAAAGACCCAAATGAACAGGGCAGGGCTGCAGAGCTCTGCTGTGCCCAGTTTGGGGGGCTAGACAAAGGTGGAAAGGCCAAAAAAAACCAACTTTGAGGCAAGTTGTGCATGTGCACAGAAGCGTGTGAGCGTACATCCACCCAAAATGCTGTGGGTGCATCTGTGTGTGCAGCACAGAGGGACTTCTGCATCTGAAGGAGGATTTGTGTGATGTCCTCTGGTACATGTCCACGTGTTGGATGGGGAAGGAGTTGTGCCCTCACGTGGGTGTGCAAGGCTGGCTTTTGTATACTGGCATCCTGTACCCTGGCTCTGCAAGTTCAGGCAGGGCAGGGTGGGTGATCACCTGTACATACCCTGATCATGAAATGCCCTTTTCTCTGCCTTTCCCAGATATCTAGTTGCTGCCTCCTTTCTTGCTGAGCTGGGGTTTACCCTCTTTCTCCCTGATCTGCTTCAAATGGATGTTTGCAGCTGGCTGTCCTGAGTGGGTGCTGCAGAGGCCCAGCCATGAACATCCCTTTCCGTGGGCAGTGGAGTCTGCTCTCAGCCTGGGGGGTGTCAGCAGGAGCCACAGAAACCAGCCCAAGAGGTCTCTGTGACAGCAATGCCCTCACTGACATCCCTGCCAAGATCTCCCCATGTCTAAGTGCATCCTTCAGACCATGCTCCCTGCCAGCCCTGGGGTTGGGAATGCAGCCTGAATTTCCCCTGGAAAGAGGAAACAGCCAGCTCCAAAACTGAGGCTTCATCCTGAAGTGAGTCCTGGCTGCTGCCCTCACATGCAGCACCCAGAGGCTGAATTCCAGCACAGGGTGCCTGATTCACATTCTGAACATGACCAGAACCCCTCCTACAGCAAAACTCTGGATTTCTGTCACTGGGTGGAAGGGACAAGCTGAGTCCAAGGGGAACTCTGGCAACTCTGTCTGTCCCAGAAGGAAGGAGACTGGGAGCAGTGCCTGCACAGAGCACTACAGGGCTGCAGTTCATCTCTCAATTATCTCTGCTATGGCCAGACAGGCCCTGTGCCAAGGCACACCTAGGATGTGGAAATGAGTGCAGCAGGAACTGCCTGGGCTCTGACAGCCCGTGCTGCCACCTCAGTTTGTGATGCATCAGACCCAAAGCAGAGGTGATAGCATATCCCAGTTCTCACAATCCTGAGGCTGGGGAGGACTGCCATGCCACAGATGGCCCATGGCAGCAGAGCCAGGTACCCTTTTAAAATCCCACAGGCCACCAAGAAGTGATCAGACATTTGTTTCTTCCTTCACCACTGCTCTGGGGTCAAGCTGAGCAGGTAGCTCCCCTTCCTCCCATCCTCCCATCCCACTTTTCCTCTCCAATGTGCACCTGCCCAGAGGCTGCTCACAGCCCCATTCCTCCCTTTCCCAGCTGTCCAGCCAATGGTTGCCTTCTGCTCACACTCCCAGCAGGGCAGGAGCCTCTGAGCCACTTCTGCCAAGGGAAAAGAAGAAAAAAAGCCCAAAAGTCCTGAAACAACCAGAAGTCTGCCTGGTGAAGCACCACACCTGAAAGGCTCAGCCTCACACCACAGCCAGACCCCAGTTTTGCCTTTCCTTCTCCCAAAAGTGCTTATAATTTTGAAGGACATCAGTGAGACTCACCAGCTGGAGCCTTGTCTCAAAACCTACCTCCCCTCTGCTGTGATCATGTCCAACACTGGGAGAAAGTGAAGCAAAAACCACAAACTCCCCCATTTTTCCTTCCCTAGTTGCATTTCAAGAAGGGGAACCCCAAATATCTGCGTCTCTGCAGATGACCAGCACGTTTTGCTTCTGCTTTCCCTTCTCACAGAAAATCACAAGCACCCTGCAGTGCCAGTGAGAAAGCCCCTAACTGGAGGGTATTTTTGATTCTTGAAGTTTCCCATGAGGTCCTGCACTGGCAGCTCCTGTGGTTCCCAGCTCCAAGGATGTGCTCAACCCTCAGAAACATTCCCTTCACATCTGTCTGAACAGCAGCCTCAGAGCTCCACAGTTTTGGTGCCACTTTTCAGGCTGATGAGCCTCCCAGGGTCTTGGAACCAACAAGAAACAGCCAGAGCAGATGAGCAGCTGTGAAATCCCCAGGGCAGCTCACAGCCCTTGGGGTTGGCATGAGTGGGATGCAGGAGGATACAAAGCAGCAGGAAAGCCAAGCCTTCCTCTGCCCTGCCCTGACCACCACACCATGTGCCTCTACCAGCACAGATTGCCCTCTTCTTTCAGGTGCCCTAAATATCTTTTCTTCCACCTGGGTTTGAATAAAAGAAACCAGGCAGAAGAACCTGTGGTACCCAGGTGTGTCCTCAGCTGGCTGATGGTATCATGGCATTCAGGTGAAGAAGCATTTTGCTCAGTGGGGGAAAGTCCTTTGGGTCTCCCCTACTTCATTTTCAGTGTTTAAATTCTTAGAGCCTTTTTTTGATCTACCAAATGGGTTTCATCCTGGAAATTAAGGACAAAACTAATGCAGGGGGGCAGTGAGGAGCAGGAGCTGACAGCCAGAACAAGCTTGTAGGAAACCTGACCAGAATGCACACACCATCTATTCCTGCTCCTTGCAGGGCACTGAGGTATTTGCAGACATGCTGAATGCCCTCCAGCTTTGCTCTCTTGAGGGCCTGTATGGGGTGCAAGCAGTTTAGATTGGTGATTCAGATGGCAGAGGGCACAAATGATGTCCACTCCTCTCCTAGGCCCAGCAGCTTTGGGGAGGGAGTGTTCCAACAGACATCTTTGCACTCTAAAACATCAGCCAGGGCTCCTTAGGGGAAAGCTGATGAGAGGCAGGGATTCAGAGCATCTCTCTGCCTCTTCTCAGCCTGTATCCAGTGTCCCCCACCCTGCCCAGCCCAGTGAGATCCCCACTGCTGGACTCCTTGATGCTGCAGTGCTGTGGAGCCAAAGCAGAACTCTTTCCCCCTGAAAAGTTTTTCCCCAGCCCTCCCATGGTGCTGGTTCACTTTCATGCCTGGCCTCAAGCTCTTCTGCACTTGCAGCAGCCAGGGCTGGGTGAGATCTGCCTGGAGCTGGGGACAGGGAGCACCTGCAGGGACACTTGTGTGCATCTCACATCCCTTTACAAATTCTGGGGGTCTGTGCTCATATTGGGGTCTGCAGCCAGACCTGTACCCCACAGACTCCTGCTACACACTTGGACCAAGGCTCCCTCTTTTCTTCCCTCCCCACACAGAGGTGTGTTATTACATCTGTGGGGATCAGGTAGTCTACAGTCCTTCCAAGCTGTAAACTCAACATCAGGGTTTCTTTTAATCCCAAACATCTTGATGTCATCTGGAAATGCCATGAGCAGTTTATAATTAGGGCTTAGCATGCAGATTAATACCAGCAGCTCCAGGGTGAACAGACCATCAGAGTCTAATCAAAGCTTAAATGGGGCAGCAATTTAGTACTGAGATTTATTATTCCTCTGCACAATATTTTGAACCAGAGGCTGAGTTCACAGCACACACAATCATTCCTGGAAGTGCTATCACATCTCCAGTCAGAGCAAGGTGCTTTGTTACTGGTTCATGGGGGTGATAAAGACTTGGCTCTGGGAACTTATTTAGGAATATCACAGCACTGACACTGTACAAGATTTAAAACCTGAGGCAGGAGAACACTTGAACACGTGCTCCAGCCCATGTGGATGCTGGGGCAAGACCATGCACTTAGATTTTTTTTTTTGCTGTGCACCAGGTGTAATAAGGGAGGTGTCCCAGGATAGCAGCTGAGGGGATTTTTTGCCATCTCCCCTGGCAGCGTGTGGGGGAAGAAGGATGGAAAGCTTTGTGGGGATGGAGCCACCTCACAGCAACAGAACCTTCAGGGGACCTGGAACTCTGTAGCAGGCTCAGCTGAGGGCTGGGGAGGGAGTTCTCTGCCCAGTGCAGCCAGGGACAACCCCTCCTGAATGGTATTTCTGCCAAGCCCCCTCTGGATGGCTCCTGGGAGTACCCCCAAGTCTCAGAGGTTTGATTTTCATAGTAGGGGCAGCTAGGCTAGCTGTGCAGCACCTGGGCTGGAGTTTTCACCAACAGGGCTCCAACCTGCCTTGCCCAGACCTCCTCTGACCCAGCCTGGGCTGGAGCCTTTCCCTTGCCTTGTCATTTATAAAACACAAGTGGAGGAGAGGGCTGAGAGAGTGGAAATTTGTTTTTCAGTTTGTCTGCACTAGTCCCAGTTTTTAGACTCCAAGGCAGAGCTGCCACAGCTGTCACCCAGCTTTCAGCAGGGATGACAGGCACATTCGCCAGCTGCCAATGGCAAGAACTGCTTTTCTGGTTCCTTTTTCCATCATCTTTCCACCAAGTGGGAGAGGGGCTGGGAGGAATGTCCTGATCCCAGCCTGGCTGGCTGTGGATCTGAATTAGAGTTCAGCTCTTCCCTCCTTTGGCTTTGCTCTTGCCAGGGATGCCATGGGGCTGGCAGCCCTGCCTCAGGCCCCAGGGCTGGTACCACAGGGCTGCAGGGGGCAGATGTCACACACTGTGACCTCTCAAGACAACCCATGACCGTGGGTTCCACCAGGAGAGCACACAAGTACCAGCACAAACAGCTCCTCACCGCAGTTTTGTTGCAGTTGCTGTGAGCTGTGTGAGCACAGGGCACAGTCCTGCAGTGGGTGATGCTGTGTTTATTGCTCCAGCGCCTTGGAGGCTTTAGTGGATTTACCTGCCTGGGAAGAAACCAGGCTGTGGCACTTCCAGGGTTCCTATTCCCCTGTGACAACGACCTGGTGGCACTGAGACAGCCACCAGGACCTGCAGCCACTCCCCCCTGCCCCAGGGCAGCTAAGCAGGGTTGGCCAAGCTAAAAGAGGGCTAAGCTGCTGTTCCCAAGGGCTCAGACTCGAGCTGGCTCCAGAGCTGGCTGTGTAAGGAGCCTGGGTTTGGATAAGCCAGCCGTTTAACCGGGGTTTTATTACCAGGCAGGGGAACAAAAGCACTCAGAGGTCACCCGGGAACTTTAATCAGCACCGAGGGTCATTGGATAGCAGGGTAGGAGGGAGGAGGGCAGGGCCCAGGGCACACAAATAAATAAATAGATGTATTGAGAACACCTCCTTCCTCCAAGTGATCTCTCTCTCTCTCTCCCTTTCTCCCTGTACACACTCTGCTCCTTACAATCAGACCTTCAAATGGCCCTAATTTCCCCAGCAGAAAGTCCAAGATCTCCTGCAAATTGAACTAAGACGTTTATCCACAAGGTTTGGTTGGGTGTTTTATTTTAAATCCCTTGCTGCTGGAGATGAAAGTTCGGTCTGCTGGACTGCTCTTGGGCTGTGTATCAGATATCCCTAACCCCGGAGAGAGAAAATGTCCCACCAGCTTCTCTCCCCTGCAGGAAAGGAAAAAAAAAACCCCACCACCTCCCATAATCAGAGTCTGGGCAGACAAATTGGCACCACTCTTTTCTCCCTCCACCCCCCTTTCTGGAAGAGGACTAACCCTTCAGAGCACAGTCACAACTCACAAATATTTGTGGGTATTATATTGCAAGAGGGGAAAAAAATCCAAAGGAAGGTAACTGTTAAAAGCTTAGCCCCTCTCCCATGGAAAGCAGCTTTATGCACGTCCATAAATCTCCTTTGTAAGTGGCCATTAAAATTGCGTCTTGTTTAATTTTTTTTTTTAATCTCGTTTAAACACTTTTTCTCATCTTGCAAACGAATGATGTCATTGGCAGGCCCAGTAATGAACTGAAAAAAAAAATAAAAATCAACTTTCTAATGTTTTGGGGGCTCACTCTAAACGCAAACCCTTCAAAACCAGTTTGCTAATCCAGCCAAATACTTAAGCACGTGCTTAACAACCGACTTGTGTTTAAGTGCCTTGCTCCCACATCTGTCCACACTCATCTCTGGGCACAAATGATGTGCCTGAAGGGAGGAGAGGGTTTAAACTGTGGCAGGGTGAGAGTGCCTGGCTGCTGAACTGTTGGGCTGCTCCTTGCATGGGCAACACAACAGGACAGAGAGCCAACAGCATCTGCATAGGACAAGATCCTCACTTTGGCTGAAAGGCTCCTTGCTGGCTACTTCTGTTGTTTGGGTTTGGTGAGTGGCTGGAGGTTTTAGTTTGTTTTTTTTTTTTTAATTTTTTATTTTTTAAACTCTTTTTGGAAGCTGTTTTAACAAAGTGGGAGCAAAACCAAATAGCCGGCTGAGCAAACGGGGAAAAATAAATATGAAACTTGCAAATGAATAATTGGTGTGGTTTTAATTAAAAAGTGGTTAACTGTTTCGGGGTGAAGAGCATGGCTTTGGGTTGACACCATGTGAACCCTGGAAGGAGCACGTTAAGCTGTTCACCATACTGTGGGTTAAGAAAATGGGAAATAAATACATCCCAGCCCCTTGGAAAACTAAACCATCTTTAGGGCTCAGCTGTAAACTTTCTTCAGCAATTTATTAGAGTTCCAGAAAACACTTGTTGAGTAGCCTCGGCCTGTAATAAATATCAGTCCTTGTTTGTTTGTTTTTGTAATGGGAACAAAACCACATCTTTTTCTTTCTCAAGTGGATAATTTAATTACATGGCAAGAAACACATTCATTGTCCAAAATACCCAGAGAAGATTGCCACGAAACTCTCAGTTCTGTGGTGAGAGGAGGAGAGCAGAGCCAGCTGATACCAGAACAGGATTCAGGGAAGGTTTCTGTGGTGGCACCTCCACTTTTGCTGGAGCTGGGGTTGTCACTACAAACAGGAGACAGGCTCCTCTGTGCAAGGCACTTCTTACCCTACATGGAGCACCAGAAGGGAAAGGCAGAGGGAACCAAAGGGAATGAGGAGCAGGGCAGGGAAGGGCCCTGTCTGGGCCACACAGAGGGTCTGAGGTGGCAGTGAGGGAGAACTGATCCATCTGTTCTCATGTGCTCCCTCCAGCCTAGCTCTGGTCTGAAAATAGCCTTGTTTTCTTCAAGAGGCTGAAATACTTGAACATTTCTTGCTCTGCAGGTTGTCACCCCTTCCGTGGGGACTTGTCCTGGCCTCAGTGGTAGGAGGCAGAGAGGGATCCCTTGAATGTCTGGAGGTGACCCCCTGTGAGAACAGGGAGTGCTTGGGGGCATCCATCCCCTTCTGTGCTCCCATTTCTGGGAGCCTGCCTTGCAGAAAGAGAAACAGGAGTCAATCCTTCAAGATCAACTCTTGATGGGCTTGGTTCACTCATTCCCTGCAGGCAGCTTTGGTTTAGCCCTAGAAAAGTCTGAAATAGCTGAAGGGAGGCACTATCCAGATAAGCAATTATCCAGTGCTCCTTGCCAGGGATAGCCTGGCAATTATGGTCAGAATCCAGGAATCAGATGGTTGCAGAAAGACAGACCCTCACTCCTCTGAGCTCGTCTTGAGGGGCACAATTAATGTGATTAAAGCCACGTTCAGCTCTGGGATACAAGAGCCAGATGCACCAGGTGACTCCTCTGAAGGTGCTGGTTACCTGATTTGTAGCAAATCAAGTAGAAATCAGCCATTCCTGTCCACACAGCTCTATCGTGCTGTTAAACAGCCAAACCCTCTTCTCTTACATGTCTTTGAGGGAGATGAAATCCATATGGCCCAGAGAGTGAGCACAGGCCAGGGATGGAAGGAAGGACAGAAACACCCTTTCTTCAGGACAGAAGACAATGGAAATGTTTCCACTGATTCCAACAGGTTCTGAGTCAGCGGCTGCAACCAATTTTCCTCCTAAATGGACTTCCATATGTCTAAAAGAGTCTTGCAAGTGCTGGAATTTGTTACAGAACAAACCTGTACTTTATTACTCTGCTCCCTGATTCCCAGTGTTTCTCCCTTTAAACTCCTTGCTCAGCCATTTCTGGGCTTGGGGGTTCACTTCTGACAAATGCATTCATTTCTAAAGCAAACCTTTCCCAGGGGACAGACAGAGTGAAGCCTGCCCCCTCTGCTCCCAGATTTCACTTGGCTTTGCTGGGAACTTGTGCCTTCAGGTTCATCAGAAAATGATGTGGTTCTCTGTGCAGAGGAAAGCATGGTGAGGAAATCAGGCTCATCAGACCTAAAACCTTCTGTATTTTACAGATTTCCTCTGAAACATTTGGGCAAAAGTTGAGCAAAGCTGGTTTTTACCAGAAATTTTCCGTTTGTCACATCTCTTAAAACAGAAGAGGTTTTGCCCTCTTTGCGGCAGGAATCTTTAAAGATTTTTCTGTTTCCTTCTTTCATTAAATCAAAACAAAAATTGGCAAAATGGACTTTTTCCTTTTCATCAAAGGCTGTTTTTTATGGAAAGAGAGTCACTTTCCTGCCCATGGCACCATTTACTACATTTAAAGGGATTTAGGAACTGTTGTACCATTTTCAGTAGTGGTTTGGGGACTGCATGGGACACTTGCATGACTTGCTTCATATCCATGTTTGAGAGCAATCAGTAAAGGTTAAGCAGTTAAATACCTTTTATCTCATTCTGAGGTGTCAATGAAAGACAGGCTTTCTACAATGTCTTGAAAATATGGCTCAAGTTTGATTAAATTCCTTAAACTGAATACACTTTTCAAAGCTACTGCTAATGCTACACTGAAACACCATAAATATTACAGTTTTCAAATTCATCTATTTAAGCAAAAATATTTTCTGTTTCCTTGCAAGAACAAAAACACAGGAAGAAACTTTCAAATCAACTCCCCCAAGGAACATCTCTAAGGCCCCATTTAATTCAGAATTTTAAGAAGTTTCTCAGTTTCCCAAGTTTTTTTTTTAGTTCATGCTGACATTAGTTTAAGGGTGTTGGTTCAAAATGAAATCTCAAAACTTTTCATTAGAAAACAAAGCCAAAACCCTTGGACTTCTTTTTTTTATTCCTTTGCCAAAACAGTTCTTCAAGCTGATGTGAATTCCCAAATATTTTCGGCCACTCTAAAGCACAGCCTTTGGCAAATACATAATTTGCCTACAAAAAGGAGCAATTGTCCCGTTCTAAGAACAAGGATAAAATCCATCCGTGGTTTTAAGTGCTCAGACTGAACAATGATGAAGTATTTGCCCTGATTATAGGAAAAAAAGAAATAAATTTTGCTTATTACTTTACATATATATTTATACATTTCTGAAATTTATATAGACGCACGGCCCTTTCCGCCCAACATGAATATTTTCAACACAGAAAAAGTAAAGAGAAGAGATTTAGTGCTGATTAGAACAAAAGTTGCACTGTACCTTACAGATTTCAGCATGTCTCATTAAAACTGGGCTTGAAATATACATATCCTTTAATAAATAAAGCTTAAGGTACATAAACACTGCAGCGGATATAAATTATTTTAACCAAAGTATGTAGGGAGAAAAAAAAAAAAAAAATTACTGGAACACCACGATCCAGGGCATTTTACAGTAAATTGGACTTCATCAGCGGTTTTGCATTTTTATTTGATTTTGGAGTTCCTCCACTAAAGCTGTAAGTTTTGTAGAGTTTATTTCACACCTTGTAATTTAAAACGTTACACTCCATCGAAATTCCTCTCAAAAAAAGGACCCGAGTAATTAATGTCTTTGGGTTCAACGTTCATTATATCCCACTAGTGTGAAAATTCATAAAAATAAGACATGGGATTAGGAGCTTAACAGCCTCACACATTTGCAGAGCTGCTGCATTGGCAAATATTTCCCTGCCCTTTCGGAGCAGAGCATTCTCCTGGCTGCTCTCATTTGTTTCCCTGGATCATCCAAGTCATTAGAAAGTGCCTGGAAATAAACTTCCATGTCTCACACTTGTATATTTTTTTTTTGTTGGAAGCAGATAAATAAGATGGGTCGAGGCCATTTCTTCTCGTGCTCTTCTCCTTTCTCCATTTGGTGTTTTCTCCATGCCCTGTTTTAACTCCTCATGGAGACAATGGGAATTTTGGCCACGTGGAGCCAGGGGACTCCAGATGCTCTTGGAAAGGAAGCAAGAGCTGGGGTTTGATTGCAGAGAGCTGAATCGTTTCCTTTGTGCAAACCCCTGGGTTCTCCTCCCTGGTTCTAACAGCTCCAGGCTGAATCACAGGCTCCGTTTTGCCCTGGGTAGATCCATAGGTACAGTGGGTGAATTTGTGCAGCAAAGAGTCATTTTGACCAGAGTTTAATTCTGGAGGGACATAAACCACTCATGAAATTGGGTTGAATTTGACAAGCACTCTTTTCCAAAAAACCAAACAAACCCAACAAGCCTAATACAGGAGGCTCTTTTTTAAACTTCAAAACATTTCATTCCAAAGTGTTTTCAAAGCAAAGTGGTTGACTTCATGTAGGTGTTTCTGAAATGAGCCTTTTGGAGGTTTTATTGAAAAACCCGACTTTAGGGGAAAAAAAAAAAAGAAATTCAGCTCTAAAATGGAACATTGTGTTTTGGATCAAACACCATGTCCTAAGTTGACTCAGTATTTCTCGTTTATTTTATATCTATATAAAAATATATAATCCCTCCCCCAATTTTTTTTTTTTTTTTGGGGACTGTTTTGGTTCAAAACAAACAGAATTGCTTCAGTCCCTGCTCCCCTCCCCCAGGTATCTGAATCTGACACAAAGCATCCTTTATCCACCCAGGTCACCATCATTCACCCCAGAACATGCTGGCCAGAAACCCTAAGAGCAGATCAGATCAGGTTGGCTCTTCCTGCAGCAAGGGCTGCACAATTCCCTTCCAAACCAGGAATTCCCATTGTGCTGAAGTTCTTCCACATCCCAGCCTCTCATCATGGCTCCCTCTATGGCTAACAGGGAGAAATTCCAGCCCAGGATCCTCAGGACCAGCCACATTCCAGGGAACCAAGATGTCCAGTTTGGACTCGGAGATACTTTAATCGAGGGGAGGTGAAGTCTGCAACAGATCTGTTCTTGGGCAGAAATATCAGTGGAAATTGCTACTTTCATTGCTGCATGTGGCTGTGCAAAGGAAAATCTTTGTCCAGGATGGATCAGCTATTGCATCCGTCCTGGAAATTAATTTGGAGACCTGCAGCAGCATTTGAGTGCTTAGCTGCTGGCTGATACTTTGGATTAGCATTTCTGCCAAACACTTTTTGGCACAGTTACCAATCCAAGAAAGGGGTTTTCAGAAAGTTTTCTAAAGAAGAAAAAGCATGCCAAGGGAAAGGCCCCTTAGATTTTACTCTGTACATTTTTGAGCAATGCAATTAACTTTTAGCATTCTAACTCAGGTTTGCACATTTTGCCCCACGACAGTTCTTCTAACTGAGTGTAGTTAACACAACACTTTCAAAAAAATGAAAAATTACACCTATTCTTTGAGCTTAAAGAAAGAAGCCCCTATTTTAAGCTTGATCTGGAGGCTCTGCTGAAGCCTCCCATTGCTCTCAATCCCTAGAGATCTGTTCTGCCCTTAGAGCAACCTATCTTTGCAGCAAAAGGGCAAAGGGATTCTAAGGAAACATCAGGGCTCCTCAGATGGGTGAAAACTGGGAGATCTCTCAGCAAAGTTATTCTCTGGTTCAATCAAAAAACCTGTCATCATATGCTGGGGCTGGTGAAGGGGTGATAAAATCATTCAGCTTTGGGGCACGAGCAGCTCTCTCAAATTTAAATCAGATGGAAATGGAGTCAGTTTGTTTGGAGAAGTAGCTCAGCTCTCAGCAAGGATTATGACTCTTAGAATTTTCCTGTAGCTGAAAACAGAGTGTGTTTCAGAGCAGTAAACAACCACCATACTTTTCTTAATAACTTACCTTGCATCATAGCCCTGTCTCCTCGTGAGGACAAAGCACCAGGAACCTGGGGCTGGTTTTGGGGCAGCAGGCAGGGAATCAGAGCCTGGAATCAGAGCCTTGCTTGCTCTGAGGATCTCTCCATGAGCTGACGCACAAGCACGGGGATGAGTCACAGATGGCTCGGGTGCTGTTGGAATCTCAACAGATCTGAGGGAGTTTGGGATGCTTCCCACCACAAATTCTTCACTCCCTGCCTCACTGCAGAGCCTGCTGTGCACGTGCTTTAAGGGGTAACACAGAGAAAGGCCTGTGCCTTGGGAAGAGAAAAACCATTCTCCACAAACACAGTCCAT
Organism: Haemorhous mexicanus; assembly: GCF_027477595.1. Lineage (NCBI taxonomy): Eukaryota > Metazoa > Chordata > Aves > Passeriformes > Fringillidae > Haemorhous > Haemorhous mexicanus. The sequence continues at coordinate 28,598,933 of NC_082349.1, forward strand.
GGGGCAAGGAAAGCCAGGTTCAAGTGTGGCAGTGGAGTTTCCAGTTAGACCTTGGGTTCCACTCAGCTCTCGGGTTTCTGTGGTTGAGATGATCTCCAAGGTGTTGGAAAGTCTCTTTTTCCCAGCCCCAGGACCGAAGAAGTGGAGATTCCTCCGTTCTGCTTCTCAAGGTTGTTTATTTTCTCTTATGTGTTCCATTCTTTCTCTGCCCTGCTGAGATCTGTCCCAGGTCGGGTTGTGGCACAGTCCCTGCCCTTGGGGTGGTGTTGGCTTTTCATACTAAGAACTACGTGTGCTTTATTTACAATAATTTCCAAATACCTCTCACCTATGTTAGACAGTCTGTCTCTATTCTAAACCAATCCAGCAGTGCCACTATCACAGCAGAAGATGGAGGGCAAGAAGAAGAAGGGGAGGACATGCCCAGATTCCTCCATCTTCTTCTTGAACCCCCATTCTAAATCCCCAAAATTCTACTTTTTCACCTGTGACAAATTCACTGTCATTCTACTCAAACCCTTGTGGCTTGTAACTCCTCACACAAAGTTGGTAATTGTTTCCATGGGCTAAAATCAAAGGCACAGGTGTCTTTGACTCTGTGCCAAGGTCTCTGAGCCCCTTGCCAGGGTCTGGAGTCACCCAGGGCAGCCAGAGGGATGTCCTGGGTTCTGACACTCAGCTTCCACTGCTAAGACAGATTCTCCATCACTGCAGGAGGCAGGATATCACCAAAGGGGTATTGGGGACAGACAGAAGTGAGACAGAGACTCCATCCTCCAAAGGCATGAAAAGGCACTTTATTATTAGAACTCCACAGTTCTTATAGAAACAATGGTGGACCTAAGACCTGATTGGCCTTCAGGAATCTTCTCTCACCTATTGGTCAAGAAGGCACCACTCTTTCCTGTAAACATCTTTGACAAACAGGGTGCCTGCCAGGTGCAGAGATTGAGATAATAATTGTTTGAATTCTTTCTCTGAGCTTTTCACAGCTTCTCAGGAAAATCCTGGGATAACTGTGTCTCTGTTCAGAGGATATGTGATTTACCACAGCAGGAACTATCAGACAGTTACCACTCAGGACACACAGGGCTGTGGCTATGAGTTGGAGGATGTGTTGAGATCCTATCCAATTTTGTCATTCCAGAAGAGGAGATCACCCCAGCTACATCTTAATCTTGCTTGGAAGGTACACTCTGAAGAGACACAGGCTACAGGTCAAGTCCGTGCACAGCAGCTGCTGAAGTAGCAGAGTAAGAAATAACAGTAATGCAACCTTTCAGCAGGAGCAGAGTCATGTTTTTCAAGGAAACATCATAACCATAACACATACCAGCACAGCTAGGCAGTACAGAGACAGAAAATTTTGTTTGAGGGTACCCAGGATGTGATTAAAACTGTTGTGATCCCATGCAGCAAAACACTGATGGAGTGTATACCACTCTGCCTAGTCCAGTTTATCCTCTGAATTGTCACAGGGTAGCTGTGCTCCAACAGGATTTATGCCAGATGTGTCTTCCTGCAGTCAGTGTGAAATGTAAAGCCAATAAAAACACTATATACCATGTTCTAGCTAATTCAACACAAAGAGCAGTGTGCACACCCCTGACGGGGAGCAGATCTGTCCTGCCAGGTGATTTTGCAATAAACAGCCTGTGTTACTGAGGTGGAATCCTAGCCCCATCTATTGTCCTGACAAGCCCCACGTCGTGTTCCCTGCCTAAAGAACCCTCCTGTCAGTTCAAGCTCATGTGCAGCATTCAGGGACAGCAATTCTGTTCTGACAGGTTTTTCACCATGAGCCAAATCTGTCAGGGCAGCCTGCAGGGAACTTAGCAGAGATGCAAGAAGGAATATTGATGTTTGCTTTGTTAAGCTTTGGGTTTAACACCAGAGACTCTCCTCGTGCCTCTTGGCCTTGAGATAAAGGGAATGTCTAGAGCTGCCACAGCCCCATCTCCTCAAGGCAGTGCAATTATCAGCTGAAGGCCTGATTAAGCTTGACTAAATTTCCCCAGAAGGAATGCTAAACCTTCCTTACACAGAAACACATCCCAAATGCACAGTCACTGGCACAAAAAATGACTGGCCACTCATTTTGGGGTAATCTGGTCATTTCTACCACAGAAACGATTGTGTCAGCATCTGCAAGCATTTAAAATTCTCAAGCTTTCTTGTTTTTATCTGCCTTCTGGGCTTTTTTGAGGCTTTATGTCAGATGGTGCTGAGTTTCCAAGTTTTTCTCCACAGGGATGAGGCCATTGGGTGATCCACAGAGTGCAGAGCTAGACCCTAACCCTAGCCCTAACCCTAAACCTAACCCTAACCCTAAAACTGGGGAGTTGTGATGGGACCAGATACAGTATGGGAAGGAAGTTGCAGAAGGAAGGGGGAAGACCTGGCTGTGAGGGGTTTAAAATGACCCTGAGAAAATCTATACATTGAAAGTTTGTAATATTGAAGGGGTGAAGAGGAAGGAAAATATTAGACAAGAGGAGGAGGAGGAGAACTTCCTTTCTGTCTGAAGAGACCACCTGAGCAGAGAGTGGAGTGGAGGTGATACCTGGGCAGACACACTGGAGGACAGTGCAGCAGGTTTCCATCTGGGCTCTACCTGATCACCAAAAGCAATCCCACTTTAGGAAAACAAGGAGGCACAAATTTAGCAGAGGAGCCTGGGGAAGTACTGTCAGTATTGTCTTTTAAGGACATGGCCCTGACAGGAAGTTTGGCATCTTTTCTTCCTGACATAGGTGAGAAAAGGAGACAGAAGAAACCCAAAGAAATGTCAGCTGTTCTTCAGGTCCAAAGCAGAAGCAGGAGTCTACGAGGCCAAGCAGGACAGGGAAAGAAAAGCTCAGAGTTGCACTAGCTCTGTACCAGTTGGTGCTGTGAGGGAAGCCAAGTTTCTACCTTGCATGGATTCCCTGTGCTCTGGTGTGCAGCTGAGCCCTGGCCGTCCACAGGGTGGATGTTTTAGTGCCTGGCTCTTTTTAACTGGCACATGTTAAGAGCTTTGAATTAACAGGTGCATAAAAACTGTCAAAAAACACTTAGCTCTCAAGACAGTCTGTCGGTTGTATTAAAAATATGGTTTTATGTAACCACATTCTCTCAACACTTGCTGGGTATTACGGCATGGGAAAGTCACTCGCCCTTTCCAAATGAAAGCAGTGATGTTTAAACTCTCCTGCAGGAAAAAAAAAAAAAAAAAGAAAAAGAAAATGAGAAAGACTACGGTTCCTCTGATCTTGCCAAGGATTTGCTCCTGTTTTAAACACTAAAGGTCGATTTCTTCCAGCAGAACAGGATGGGCTAAAGCTCCAGACTAGGGGCAAGCACCCCAGCAGGTCAAAAGGCCAGTGTCTTGCAGGCTTAGTGAGGTGGAAATGAGGGGTTTTTGACAACTGAATGGGAAGATGTCTCTCCTGCTGACTGAGGAGGTGGTATTTACTGTAAGCATGGCCTGGGTTTTAAAAAAAACACCCGAGTTTAACAGGGGTTTAAGGGGTTTAGAGCTAGGAAAAAAAGCCAAACTATTTGTGCCCATATTTCAGAAGAGGTTTAGAAATAGTTTTAGTTCTCAGTCTTCCCTCAGTCATGAATCCAGAACATCTGGGATCCCTGAAACAAAAGCATCAAGTTTCCAGAGTGGAAAGAGCTCTAAGACACAGGTCCAGAAGAATTTTTAAAACTCTTGAAAGCATTTCTGAAATCCGTTCCCTTTCAAATATGTGGCAAACACATTAAAGTGGGCCTTGAATTAGTTTTACTGCCTCTTGATAAAAGCCATTCTCACCTTTGATGTGTGTGAGGATAGCAGCCATCCCAAATGCCTTCCCCAGGCCTGGCCTCCACCAGGAAGTCTCTTTCTAGCTCTCCCCAGGAATGCCCAGCTGGGATTTGATTTGTCACCTCCCCAGAGGTGACCAGCTCAAACCAGCCACCTCTGGGGTTACAGACACTGTAGGTGAAAGCAATGATTTCTGAGTGTTTAGGGTGTAATGGTGAACATGGATACCCCGAAAGCTTGGGAGAAATGGGAAGAACAGCAGGGATGTGGGTTCTAAATCTGGCTGTGAGTTTAATCCTACTGAGTTTTGGTTCTATGAATTAAAGCATTTCCAGTGCCACTCTGTGCTCACCCATCTCCTGGTGGCTCTGGGGAGCCATGGTTGTTTGCCTGGCCTGGAGGACAGATGGGTCCATGAAGTTTCTTGGCAGCTGCTGGCAGTAGAAAGGGAAACTGTTTGAAAGACAGAAGGAGAAAAGAAAACCAGTGGCTTGGAAGGGTGCAAGCAATGAAAGGCTCCAGTGTGGCAGGAAGCTGGGGCAGAGGAGACTGACTAGTCCTTGAAAAGCAAATGGTGACTCCCTTCTCTGAAAAGCAGATCGAGCTTTGTTAATGTTGAGGCCAGAAGGAGCAGAGAAGGAGCACCAATGAGGGCCCAAGTGCAACTTGCCAGGCCAAGGAAAGTATTTTCCAACAGCTTCTCAAGTTCTGCCAGCAAAAGCATCATCCCTGAGAGACTCACAGGGGGACTGTCACTGACAGTACCAGATACTGTCCAGGAGTGGAGCCTGCCTGCTTGGCAGTGCTGTTTTCCTGCAGAACTGGTTAATGTCAGGGAGACTGATGAACACTCCACAGTAGTTAAGGGATGCAGTGAGATGTCATAGAGAAAAGTCCACTGCTAAATATTTTGATTTGAGGAATGAAGAAAAGAAAACAACTGGCATTTTAGCAGATGGGGAGAAAAGAGATCTGGAAGCAAGGAGAAAATCCTGCAGAGAATGAGGCATGACTTTTTAAAACAGCTGCAGGATGTTCTTCTTGGAGGCTCAGAGAAGCACGTTAGGAAAACCCTGGGATGGACCTGGTTCTCCACGAGCACATCCTCACGCCAAAGAGTTATCATCTTCTTCATGAAGCAAACCACCAAAATGTGGGAGCAGCTGCAGCTCACACAACAGCCAAGCCAGAGACACAACCTCTAGGAGACCATCAGCAACCAGAGTCATCACCTAAACAGCTACAGAACTATTTAGGACGTGATGCCGATTTGGGGTAATGCTCAGAAACCTACTCCAGATGCAAACTGGGAAACTTTGAAGAAAATGATGTCTGAATTGGATTAACCCCTCCTTGGGACAGGGACAGTGTCTGTCTACACTGGAATGGGGAAAGTGACTTAAGCCTGCAAAGGCAGAGCTCTACCCAGCTCATGTGCCCAAGGGGCTCACAGCATGGCTCTGCCAGGAGTTTGTTGCCCAAGCTAACAATCCAAGGGACAGCCACTTTGTGACTCTTAAACACAGCCCACAAACACCTCCAGTGAGGTACCCTTGATGGGCTGAGGGCTCATGACCTCCTAGGACAGTGGCAGTACGAAGGGCTTCCCTCCCACATGGAAAAAGGAAGGGAGCAAAGTAACACAGCTTGCTGAGAAGTGGTTGAAGCAACCATCTGCAGGATACCCAGCTCCTTCCTGTGAAGGAGCCACAACAGCAGGGAGTTGCTGGTACCTGCTGCCTAGGAATGACTCCCAGAGCTCTCCGTCCCTTCACTTCTCCTGGGGATACAGTGGTCCCCGTGGAGGCAGTGGCAAAGAAGGTCAGCTGCCCTTTAGCTACACGGCAGGCAGCTGAAGGGCTCCTGTTTCTGTTGTTGTTGGACTTAGGACTGCAGAGCAGCCACAGCCTCACTCAGTATCCATCACCAGCCAGGCATCATTGCTAAGCTTGTAGTTCATGGAGTGCCTCTGTGCTTTGCTCTACTCCTCCTTTACTGGCTCCATGGAGGAGGAAGCTGTGGAAGTAAAATAACTCAGTGGGGTCTCCTTCAGGACACTTAGGGACTAATGCAGGAGCAACACGAGGTCAGCAATTGTGCATTCAGATCTGCTCCTGCTGTGTCTCCTTGTCTGCAGCTGCTCCATCACAAACCCATCACAGTATTTGAGGGCTTCCAAGGCACAGCAAGTTCAGAGCAATGCCTTCCCAGGCTGAGATTTGGGGCTCAATTTGGTCCTGCATAATCAGGAAACACCAGCAAACCAGAACGAAGACCAATTCCTGCAGATAAAAATGTCAGACAGACATTTGAAGGGTGAGATTCAGCCCTGGCAACATGGACAGGAGAGGATCACATCAGTCATGTTCATGATACATCACCAGCCCTTCCCAACTGCTCGAGTAAAGAAACCTTGTGTGGGAAAGTTAAAAAGGCCCATCACTCAGGGATTTATTTGTGACTTATTTTTCACTTTTATTACCCACAAAGCATTTTTTTGGTGTTGGGTGATTTTGTTTTACTCGGCTCCAGCCCTTGAAAGCTGACTGAGGGAGGGCCATGGCTTCAGCCCGTGCATGGTCTGGGTGAAGTGACTCTGTTCCTTCATTCTGCCACATCCTCCCCAATTCTGAGCAATGTAAGAGACTGAATGGATATTCCCAACACTGCAGCTTTCCCTTGGGATGATTTTTATCCACTTCAATGGCATCACAAATCCTGCAATGGGTTCTTTCATCTCTCAGTGTTTCGTTCTTTGCTGTGAGGAACCTCCAAGCTTTTCTCTTGCTGCCTGCAGAAATGGATCCCAAGGCTCCACCAGAGCACTGGGCTGAACTGGGTACAGAGCAACCTATCCCATCCCAAATTTCCATCAGTCTCCAGAAAACTGCACGTGATAGAGCCAGGGAAAAGGCTCCTGGGAAAGGAGTCATGTGTTCCAGCTCTAGAGCTGCAGCCCCAAATGTGCTTTCCAGTCCCAGATATCACATCCCTGCTGCTGCTGGACTTTCTGCACTCCTGTCACCACCCACCGCTGCCTATTCAATAGGACACCCTTCCCAGCCCCTGAAGGATAGTGTGGCTTGGAGTGCTGAGACTGTTGAATCCCTGCCACTTGTAAGAGGAATTTTACTTTCTTGCCTAAGAGCAATTTCTCCCAGTTCTCCCCTCCTGTACTCGTGTGCCAGGTGTGAAAACCAGTTCAGACATCAAAACCCACTGCTCAGCACTGGCAGCATGGAAAAATAAAATCACTGGCTGATCAGCCAAACATGCAGGTGGGAGTGGTAAGGGCAGAGGCAGGAGAGACAAGGTACTAAACCTGCCCAATGCTCCCAAGTGCCTCGTTAGACTGATTTATGTTTAGCTAATTGAGAAAATGACCCTAACTACACAATCCAGGCCCTAATTCAGAAAGGCCCAGGCTTTTTAGCGTCTCTACCTGAGCCTTAAGATGCATGATTTAAACCCTGTAACTAACAGGCTGCCAAAGGCAGGGATTTGAGGGATCTGATGTCCTATCATGCCAAGGGGGTGAGGCTTGGCTCACTTCTCTTGTTACTTGGTCTTTCCCCACTGACGTCCGAGTTCTCTGCTGGGACATAAATCAGGGAAACCATGAAGGAAACCAGTCTTGTGCCCCATCAAAGCAGCCAACACTGGCTTTAATGGGACCATGCAGACCAGCCTAAATAGGGCACTTAACAAGCATGTGGTTTCTATAATACCAGCCCACGTCCCTGCACCCTCTTTGCACCGCCACTGGCAAAACCCTTTGTCCATTACATGCCACACCTGCTGCTATCCATGGAATTAGGAAAGGGATTGTGATATAACACCATATAAATGCTGAACACAGGATTTCTGGGATGGATCGGGCCTGAAGAAAAATGTTAGCTCTCTCTCAGCAACTGCATGAAGCCTTATACACAGCTATGTGTATAAAGGCATGTGCAGGAGAGGAGCACAGGTACCCAAGACACTGTTACACAGAAGCCCACTCAGGGACCAGGCTCGGCCCAGGACATGCAGGTGCTCCAAGATCCCACATAAGCTGCATCTGGTGAAGTTCCAGGCCTCAGGTGTGGGTGTTTAATCCAAACTTGAACCTTGACAAAGGGAGTTAGGAGCAGTAAGCCTTGAGGTCCCATTATTCTAAGCAGAAAATACAGACTAGACAAGGAAAGAAGGGAGGAAAGAAGGCAGGGAGGAAGGAAGGAAGTGGCGGAAGGAAGGAAGGAAGGAAGGAAGTGGCGGAAGGAAGGAAGGAAGTGGCGGAAGGAAGGGGCGGAAGGAAGTGGCGGAAGGAAGGAAGGAAGGAAGGAAGGAAGGAAGGAAGGAAGGAAGGAAGGAAGGAAGGAAGGAAGGAAGGAAGGAAGGAAGGAAGGAAGGAAGGAAGGAAGGAAGGAAGGAAGGAAGGAAGGAAGGAAGGAAGGAAGGAAGGAAGGAAGGAAGGAAGGAAGGAATTCAACAGTGCTCTGTGCCCCTTTCTTGGGCTCCAGAACTTCCCCAGAGGTTAAACTGCCAAGAGCACCCCTCTCTAGCATGTTCCTAATGCAGCTGATAGGTAACACAGTACCCCCAACCACTAGGCCAGTCTCCACATTTCTCTCTTTACTAGTTTCTCCTCATTCAGTTCAGATGGGATCCAGGCCCAAAGGAAAGACTCCACTGCATCACAGGAGTTATCAGGAAGAAGAATGGCTGATGGAGAACCTGAGTCCCTCCCCAGAAAGCTCCCCTATGCTCAAACCTCTTGAGAGCCCAGCTTCATCTGGCTGGACACACAATCAGATTGGGGGTTGTCCAAGTGTTTTACACCATGCTCTGCACATCCATGGGAAGCCCAGGCTGAGTCATGACCATCTGTGCTCATTTAAACATTTCTTGACAGAGGAGGGAGTGCTAATCCTGACATCCTGGCCAAAATGCAACACGCATAATTATACTGTGCTTTGTAACTTTCTCAGTCGTGTACATTGGTGTTTTCCAGTTCTTCCCATAACGGTATTGTGGCGATCCAATACAGGAATGGCCACGTTGCCAGAGGAGAGTCCCCTGTGCCAAGCCCTGAAGTGTTACTGTCAGACATCACACATCTCCATTTTCCCTCCCATGACTGTTCAACCCCAGCCCACTTCACACTCAAGACATTTACCTCTACCTGTGCAAGAGGTGCTCATGAAAAATCTGCCCACTCATTCCTGGGCTGTGCTGAGCTTTGCACTCTTCTGAAGAGACACAAAAGTGGACAGCACACCGGCCCTTAGTGCACACCTGGGGCAGCAGGACAAACATTCTAACATCAGCTACTACAATGGTAGAAATGGATTTGCTTGAAGAGCCTCAATTCCAACAGTTCTTTTTCCTTCAAGGAGAAACAAGAAAAAAAACCCAAGCCTTTTGTTGCACCAAAATCATCTCCTGGCATTTCTGACCAGCACACATGTTGTTACAATTAAGACTGGACTCCTTGGCTCCGGCACAGGGGGAATTTTAAACCGGCACACTGGCACCCATCAAAACATTTGTGAACTTCCAAAGTGGAACTGACACCATGGTAGTGGTTTATATCACACGTCAGAGAAAGGCTTCACAGCTGAGATCAAACAAATTAACTCTTCAGCTCCCTGTCCAGCAAGAGCAGCCTGATGCTGGGCTGCTATTGTTACTCCATGGGGCTATTTCACGTGGTTTCCAGCCAGTCCACTTCACTTTGCAGGCTCAGAAGTTAAAGAGAACTGGCCACAACTTCAACAACAGACTTGTAAGAGAACAGCAACTGCTGATTTTAACAGCATCTTCCCTCTCAGGCAGAAACAGCACCAGCACTATCGCAATGGTACACAAGAATGTTTCAGCCTTTAAACAGTTTTGTTACATATAAACTTATTCCCTTTTAGGAAACTCGTAACCTTAAGCAGTTGTCAAACAATCTTTGGACTTGGAATTTTTTGGAACACCATTTTCAGAGTTTGAACAATAATCTTACCTGTGGCCACAAGGTGTAGAAATATTCTGACCCCATTTTAGCCTACCAGAGAACCATAAATTATATGCAAAATGTTGTCTGTGTGATTTCTGTAAATACCATCTGCAATTCAACTCTTCTGTCAGAAGCTCTTCTGTGTGTCCCCAACGAGCTGAACACAACTGTAATGAGGAACAGACCTATCCTCTAGGCCTTTGAATCTCTTGAGGAACAACTGGGGACAGCTGCAGAGGCTGGGAACAGGAATGGTACAATTAAATTATTGCTGCATTTACTGGTATCCCATTCTGAAAACCATCAGCAGGTCTCAAGGTGTCCTGCAACAGCAGACACAGCAAAGGAAGTCACGCAGGATTTTCTCACAATACCATCAAATCTTCTGCTTTTAGGTCAGGTTTTCCAGCAAAATAACAGGGAATGCAGTGTACCAGCAACAGAGCAATGCTTCATATGTATTTCTAATACTATTTTGGAGTTAGACTCTAACTGCAATTAGCCCAAATTATGAGTGGCTGCTCTAGGAGACATATTTATCCCACTTTCTCCTGTGTATGGAAGGCACCAAGAGAGATTTTCCACTGTTGCCTTGAGCCAGTTAGTTGAAAAGATTCCTGCCAAGCTGTATCCTGCCATGTCTTTACTTCATGCATTTCCATATTTTGGAACAGCCTTATTTGAGGTTTTATTTTCACCCAGCGGAAAGCTGCCAAAGGACGTATCTGATTCTACCATTTATCATCTCCTGTGGAAAAACAGGCTTGGATCCCTGTATTAGTCTCAGATATCACAACTGAAAGTAAACACACTGTGTACAAGATGCACTGATTTATTAATAGAATGAAATTGAAATGTAGTGACATGTTTTTCCACTGTTCTAGCCATGGAGACAATCACTGTCCCATTTATAGACTCGGTGGCGTCATTCAGCAACTCATTCATAAAATCACACCCATCACGGCCAGGTCAGGTATTCCAGGAACCATTCCCACACTTCCCTGGTACCAAGAGGTTAACTGTGAGTGCAGAGTTTGCAGCTGCAATCAGTCTGTGGGAGATTTTTCCTATGTTCTCTTTTAATTCCTGAGGCTTTCTCCACCTGGAATAGCTTTTTAAAGCCTTTCAACAGCAATAGAGCAAATCAGTTGAACTTCTTTGGAAGACTAACCTGCTCTTCAGGCAGGAAAATGCATTAAATGTTCTACAAAAATAGGCTTATTTCCAATATACTGTGGGAATTATTCATTACAAAATTAATTATTGGCTAATTATTGGCACTTTGAGGCAACTACAACAGAGAAAATCTCTTCAATGGAACAGCTTTAAATGTAACACCCTCTCTTTTGTGTGTTGCTACTTCTACATTCTGCAAGGTCTTAAACTGTAACCCATCCTTTTTGTTAAGCTCTAGCAGCAGTGATTTCATAGCTAATAGTGTTATCAATGTACAGCTCCATGATTCAGCACTGTCTGAAAGGAAGTGATAAATAAGAGGTATTACAACTGACATTACAGTTTGCCTCAATATGCAAATTTCCCTTAAATCAGGAAAATGTAACCTCTAGGAAGGCAATTAATGTAAGCACTTGGGTTTGACAGCAGGAGAAACTGTTGGAAACTAATCCCTTATGGATACAAAGGAAGACAAACATCCTACTGCAGTTGTCAGAATGTGTTCTGAAGCAGACCCAGGTTTCTCCTGTAGGTATCTTTCTCTTGCACACTGCTCAGAACAGGCATCCTTGAGTATCAAAAAGCTGAAAACCTTTGGACAAACCCTACTGTTCACTTCCAAGCGTCCTGTTTCAGGAAGGTACAAAAGCCCATGAAGAGCTGGGCAGCAGAACATGAACGTACACCAGAGTGATGACAGATGATGAACCCCAAATGCGTCTTGTGGAAAGAAAAGAGCCATTAAAATTTGGAAACAATAAAAAGGAAAAGAGAAATGAAGTGCATATTACTGGCACTGCTGAAGCCCAGATACAACATACAGCCACAAGCCTGCACAGAGTACCTCATCCATAACCACTGGCTTATCTGCATCCAGCAGTCATGTGGCAGAACAAGCTGGGGAGCTTCCTGAAGTCACATTTACTGCCTGGGTTTGGCTGTCCACGTTGGAGAGGGATTTGGTCCTGGGGTTTTGAGACTGTTCAGAAACTGCAGGAGAAGCAGCAGCAGCACGGTCAGCCTGCTGGCTCTCCTGCCCCACACCAGTGGGAGCAGGGTTCTCCTGGGCTGTCGCAGCATGGCTCTGAGCCTGGCTGGATTGTCTCCCTGCTTCTGCCTCCTGCTGCTGCAGCATCTGTTCCACCTCGATCTCGAGCTCCAGATTTTCCTCATCTGCCTCCACGTCCAGCTGCTGCATTAACTCCTGCAGCTTCCTGGCCTTGCGGAGCTCGTTCTGCTGGATGATGGTGCACAGGTGCTCTGTCAGGTGCTCCTTGATCTCTGTCTTGTGCTGCAGGTCCAGCTTGGCTGCCACGTACTCGGACTCGGCCTTGTCGTAGCGCTTCCTGCAAAACCAGCAGTAGCATTTCTGGAGGGTTAATTCTCACTGCACCTCACACTCTGACACAGGCACAGGTACTTTAAGACGACCTGGAAAGCAACATGCTCTGCAATGCATTGTGCCAGCTGTTTGTGACAGGCTGCCACATGAGCAAGAGGGAAGAAAATAAGAGTGAATTGATCGAAATTACTCTAGACACTGGGGGCTCTGCTGTTGTGTACTCCAAGAGTTAACTTGCTCAGATTGCATCTCAAACACTCATTTTTACTGCCTGTTTGAAGAGATGCATCACTGGCAGCAGAAAGAACCCATCAGAAATGGCAATGTTTTCACACTTCTAATGAACACCCACTCGGTGAACTGAAACACCACAAGAGCGGTCGGGTGTTTTTCTAACCCAACCACCCCCCCACAGACACAGATGCTCCATGGAGCACGTTGACATTTGGATCATGTGCTTTTCTGGCCACCCATATCCATGTTCAGAAAATCAGGGGCAGCACAGACTGACACAGCACGTGACATCAACACAGATGTAGAATTTTATTGCAAGCATCCATCCCGACACTCACCTCCTGCCAATTTGCACTTCCTGTCATGACAAATACAGCAAAAAGGGAATATCTGAAGTATTTATTGAGTTAACAGACAGAGAATATCTAGCACTTTAATGGCTGGTGTCCACATTAATGATGCATCTTTCACTACATCAGTGAACCTGTGTATTAATTCTAAATAAACGACAGATGCAATTTTGCTCATCCAGGAAGGGAACACTCAAAGGCTTTTGCAGCCTGACTACAGAGCACTCATAAAACTAGTATTAGTAAGGTGGTTGAATAAAGAATCCAGCTCTTGTATAAAACCAGATTCCAGTATCTGCTTAAACAAAGCAACAGAAAGATGGGAGAGGTCCTTTGCTTAGTGAAAGAGAAGTAAATAACACATAGAAAAATCATCCAAAGTATCTTCTTTTATATAATAACCATATGACTTTTACCCAGCTGTAAAGGCTATGTCTGCAGTGGGCAGAAGATGCCCACTTATGTTTCCCCCTCAAGAAAGTCAAGATTTCTCTGGGTCAGATACCTGAAGTGGCAAAACCAATGCTATGCTGGAAACATCTGCACAGCTAAACCTTTGGGCTGAATTCTCACCTATCAGTCACACTGTATTTATAAAAATTCCATTCCACAGCAATTGTCAAATGTTGCTAACTAGGTATGTGCTCAGGACTATTTAATATTGCACTTTTTAACACACTGAAATGCTCTGTGTTTTAGCCCTAAAACAAAAGGCCTAAAATAATAAGAAACTGCTTTAAAAGACTCCACTTAAAAGTAAATTGGCTTTAGCTCATAAGAACTACAACACTGAAAGTATCTACCCCACATTGCCAAATCCCTCCCTCAAGAAAACACTTACTAAATTAATGAAAGTCATTAAGATTTTGGTGAAGTTTACCCATTTGTCCCACTAGCATCTCCTTTTGCTATTGTCTTTAATTAAAAACTGCTTTCCCAATGTCAAGAGCTGCTTGTTCTCTTTAGCCAGCAAGCATTTCAAATAGATACATTATTACAAATAGAAGAAGGGTAAGAAGATTTCAGGAGCATTTAATGTTTTTAGAAACCAGATGAAACCTAAATCCATTTAAATGTTTTTCCTCTTGAGGACATGAAATTCTGGGTTCACATGCAATCAGCTACGCTAACTACAGTTAATCTTAGACATTTCAAATGATAATTACACCAAAAAGATCTTAATTATTTTAGCTACCACTGCTATTTTTTTCAAGACTAATTACCAGCTTTATTGGCCTGTGGTCAGAATGGTATGGCAGAAGTCAGAAGGAGAAATGAGCATTTTACAGATGGAATGGTGAACCAAAAACCGCGAGTGAACATTTCTGCTTTATGAACCGGCTGCACAAACATGCTGCTGTTTATCTACTGATGTTGTGGTTTACCCACAGCTAATGGGGTGCTCCTATTCATTTCTTGCCTTTAAGGAACTCATCACACCCACAGTGATTAAAGGCACATTGTGAAGGGTTAAAAGCTTCCCTCTTCCTTCAATTTTTGGTCCTACTTGCAAAAATGCTTCACCAGGATTATATGTTTTAAGCTTAATTGGTCCCATTGATTCCAGCAGGACCAGAGCTGTCATGAAAAAGCAAATTTCCCTGAACAGGATTTTCATTTCAGGACTTCTTGAGAAAAACCTCTTTCCCCCTGAGACAAAATAAACAACCTTGAAACAATAAAGGAGAGCTTATGGACAACTGCACACTTAAAGCAGGACCTATGTCTTGTGACAGCAATCTCCAGTCAGAAAACCTGCTTCAGTTCCCAGATTCCAAAGGGAAAAATTAGGAAATAAAAAGCATACTTTTACTTCCAGATCTGAAAGCCCCCCAGACTGTGACCGCTTCAGCTACACGTTATTACAGTGACAGGAGTCATTAGTGCTCCAGGGAGAGGAAACAGCATTTTCCCCTCCCCTTAGGCAGGGCTGCTGCCTGTTCCCCCTGGCTGGGTGCACTTACCGAGCATAGGAGTAGTCCAGGCTGGCCTGGTCGATGCGGTTCCGCAGGATGCCGATGTCAGCAGACACCATGTCATCCAGAGCCTGCAGCTCCTTCTGAATCCTCTTCAGCTTCACTGTTTCGGCTTGGGTTCTTTTGGATCTGCAAAAGGAAGATGATTTTTTTGTTGTTGTTGTTTTAATTTCCTTCTCAAGCCTCTCTTCTTGGCATACTGGGCCCCACTTCACTTGCAGAGCAACTGACCTCTGTAGGACCTATTCAGAAGGTTTCTCCTTTATGGTGTAGGGCTTTTGATCTTTTTTAGCATCCACAGGGATCTAAAATCCCTGCTATTAAAGGACTAGGGCAAAATTATGTAATGACTATAATCAAAGTGCCTAAAATGGATTGTGTTTCTTCACTGTGGAAACACACAAGAAGCTGCTGTATCTAAGTAGTTCTCAGTGTAAGGAAACAGGAAATGGCTTGGGGGGAAGTGAGAGGGGGAAGGGATTTTAGTCCTGCAAATATCCCCTTTCAAAGGAGCCCAGTTAGTAGGGGCCAAAATGTCACCTAACCTAAGTTTGATTTCCATTTTGTAAAATTATTCCCAAAAGGTCCAGCCAAATCCCAATGAAGTGAATGGAAAGTTTTACATTAAACACAAAGGATTTCAATCAAGCCTTGTAACCTTTTTCAACTGGGCCATTCATTCCTAAGTCCTGAAAACGAAATGTTACTAAGGGCAACCAAGCTTTGATGGATTTCACTCCCAAGGCAAGCCAAGTGACTTCCCACAAGCTTTTGCACCACGTCACTTTGCCATCATTCATCACCACCAGCAAAATGGTGCTTCTCAGCCACTGCTTTACACCCAAGGCAGGTCCCTGAAAGCAAGACTGGGTGTGCAGGCAGTGCCAGCATCTCTCAATTGACCAGATGATGCAGGTGGAGGGAAACAGACACCCTGTGGTATTGCTGGGAGCCTGAGGAAGGCCCCTGAGTGACAGATGTAACTCCTCAGCTGTCACCTTATGAGTCTTGTCTCCCCTCAGGCTTTGTTTCCAGGAGAAAGAACCAAACCTGGTGGCCACATCCATGTTTGACGCCCTACAGTGACTCAGAATGAAGGTGCTTGTGTTTTATCTCTGCCTGGCAAAGGAAAATGAAATTTTCAGGACTTTAGCACAGTACAGGCTGTGTTCACCGGTGCTACCCAAGGGCTCTGATGGGCAGAACATAACACATGCCTGGGAGAGCACTGCAAGCCTGAAAACTTCACATCACTGTCCCTGAACCAGTGTTATCAGATGTTCCAACATCCTTCCCTACAAACTTTGCCTTTCCTGGAGTCTTAAACTACCTCAGTGCCAGAAAGCTCTTGCCCTGAAGAGCAAAAGCTAACAACTGTGAGAATATGTGCCATTTTATAATTTCTAGTCACCCAGTGGCAAAACAGCACCTTCCTAAAGCTGGTCATCTCCTCTTTTTAGCATTTTCACACACTAATGTGCCAAAAGTCCAAACAGAAATAGCTTCTTATCACAGGTTACAAACCAAATAAGCTCCCCTTACATCCAGCAAAAACAGATCAGGACCAGAACATGGACAAGCATCTGAGCACCCCAACCTTCCAAACATGACCTCACTAACAAATTTAAGGACTTCAGCTAATCTTCCAGTTGTGTAATCATCTGTGCACAGAGCTGCAGCTTGGGAAGTGTGAAAAGCTTAGTCACAACTTCTTAACCAGCACTTGTCATCCAAGGGAAACGTCCATCACAGCTGCTCACAGAGCACAGAGAAGAGGAAAAAGTGAAATTCAATTCAAGATATGAAACTGGTTGCAGATGAAGAGTCAGCCCTTGCCCAGGCTCAGCCCCACCTCTCAGCAATGGCTCTGGCCAGGAGTGCCTTCTTGCGTTTATTCTTCTCTTCTATCAGCCGCTGCTCCTGCTGGAGGATTTCCCATCGGGATTTCTCCTGCCTGCTCGTTGACAAGAACATCAAAATTAACAGAAAGTTCATTTCTCTCCCTGCTGCCCACATTGCAACACAAATATTCACCATCATATATTCTGGAGCAAGCTCTTTAAAAAGTTGAAGGAACAATAAACAGGTTTTGGTTCTCAGGAAAGAAGAATCATCTGCAAGAAGCCATTCAGACCAATAAACCATTTCCAGATGAAATCTGCTGATCGGAACTAAAATCTGCAGAACCAAATATGCTGCATGGAGCACTTTTTCAGATTTTTTCATGTAAAGGATGTGCTTCCCTACCAGGTAGAAGCAGTTTCAAGTTTCTTACTGGCTGCTGTCACAATCTGTTCAGTCTGCCAACACAGCCTCTTTCTGGAAATGTTTTTTCCCATAAAACAGATTCTTTCCCAGGTCTGCTTTACAGTACAGCTCCCAAATAATTAAATGGATACAAATGAAAGGTCAGTATGAGTTCTAATGGAAACAAGCAGCAAGGAAGAACAAGAATTTGCTTTTGCCACCAGTTAAAGACTGATACAGATTCCATTTCCTAGACTACCATCCCAAAGGATGGAAGGCCAGGTGTCAGTGAGAGGGCACAACTTGTGGCAGGATTTAGGAGAAACAAAGAACTGTTTGCTGCTTTCCACCCCACTATGTTCTTCATGCCTTCACCCAAGGAGCCCAAACTTAAAAACACCCGAATAACTCAGCTACTAACAAACACTTCTGCTCTTCTCTTCAGACTTGTCCTCATCAGCTTATTCCTAAAACCTCACATACAGAAATACTTTTAGTAAGATTTAAATTCAAGCATCCAGGCTGAGAAGAATCCAGCAGATTCAGGAGGTGACTGTTGCATCTAAATGCCATTTGCTTTCACCAGTGTGAAAAAATTCTCAGCAAAGCTCCAGCTGTTTTCTCCCCAGACAAGCAGTGCCTGTGTGTTTCCCACCACAAAAATGAGATGAATAGCCAGTCCTACTGGTGAGCTGCACCCACAGGAGCAATCTGAGTTCTCAAAGTGCTGCTGCCCTGGTGCAGGGAGTGCAGGCAGGTGATCCCAGCCCGGAGCTGGGCAGGGGAATCACAGGCAGCACAACTAGCAGCCTCTCAAGGCCCATCTCTGCAAAACAGAACCTCCTGAATCCTTCTGTGTTTGGAATTTCAGAGAAGCCACTGGTGCTTCTCCACACAGATGCTGCCTCATAGAAAACGGAATTATTTGATCTCACAGAGCTTCCTATCAGACACACAAAAGTTGACTTCACAACCAAAGAACGAATCAACAGAGAACAACAAACCCCACCCCTTGATTTTACCGACTTACTAACAATTCCACTTTCTTTCTCTCCACTTGGCTGTTGGCCTTTGCAGGGCGGGGCTGGGCACTGTCCCTGCCATTACAAGACTCTGCCGCTGCCACTCCCTCCTGCTGCTCTCGGCTGTCCCTCTGCCTCTCATCCCCAGGCGCTGGCCCGGGCTGCTGGGGGTCACAAGGTTTGCCTTGTGGAGCAGAAAGCAGCTGCTCTGGAGTGACAGAGGCTGCTCCTCCCTGCAGCCCCAGCCTCTGGCTTTGCTGCTGGAGGGCTTTTTCCCGCTGCAATTGCTTCCGAGTCTTGGGCACAGCCTGGGGGCGAGGCTGCTGCTGCTGCTGCGGCGGCGGCGGCGGCGGTGAGGGCTCGTACAGATCTGTCAGTGCAGAAACGGGGTTAAAAAACAAATCTCAGTATTGTCAAAAAAGCCAGTCACTTGTTTTTAACATTTTCAAAGTTTAATAGTAATAAAATGGTTATAAAAATGGCAATATAATTAGAGTAATACAAATTTGGACAATTAGGATTTAGGGCAATATGAGACAATAAAAACAAAGAGTTACAGACAGGCCGGGTACCTCTTTCCGGGCAAAATAAGCCCGAAAAAGGACCCACGTTAGCAGAGGATTAACCCTTAAAAGCAACAGCCTGTTGCATATTCATACTCCTCATACATGATGCATCAATTCCATTCAAACACAGGATTCTGTCTGGTCATCACCAACTTCTTCCTCATAATCCTAATGGTGTCATCCTGTCTGAGCAAGGTGGGAAGAAGTTCATTTCTTCTGATAATGGAGCCATAAATTCTCTTTCTCTGAAAGGTTTAGGTGTCCTGTGGCTGCTATCTCAGTGCGAGTCCTTTCTTTAGAAAAAAAGTATCCTCCATAGCATAGTTTCTATTTTAACATTTTATTATAACCTAAAACTATATTTAACACACTACTTAAGAGAATTAATACAGCATCACTTTCTAACATAACACATATAATATTCATTTTAATATTTGTGAAAAGCCAATCATAAAATACACATTTTTTCACAATATCAAAGACAGGCTCTGCCAGAGCTGTTCTGGGCAAGCAAAAACCAAAATAAGGAAAACACGAGGCAGGCTGTCAGGGGAAGGCAATGGGGGGGGTAACCTCAGGAAGCTGGGAATGTTTTGTTAGCCTAAGATTCAGGAATTTTCAATGATATTGGTATCCCTAAGTGAGGAAAGGGAGGAGTAAGGGGCCTGGCCTAAAAGAGAAACCATAGGTGCGAGTGAAGTGACTCCTGGGATAACCATGATGAGGCAGATCTAGGGCTAAGGAAGGGTCCCTGCCAGCCTAGCGGGCAAACTGAGGTTGTAAAGTGCAGAACGGGGTAGAACGAGGTGACACGCAGGTAAAGAGGAGCCTGGGAACACGAGGGGGGCGTTGGGCAGAGATCTGGGTGCGGGACAGGGGGCTGGAGAGCCCGGGATTTTGGGGATTTTGTTGGAGAAGCTGCGGGTGGAGAGAGGGGCTGCATGAGGGGAGCAGGGAGAGACGGGGCTGGATGGGAGGCACCGAGGGGCTGCCGGGGACAGGGCAGGTGTTTGATGTGGGGATGGACCGGGAAGGGATAGAGGTGTAGATGGAGGAGCAGAGGGGAGGGAGAGAGGTGTGGGTGGAAGGGCTGAGAGGAAGGACAGAGATGCGGCTGGAGGGGCTGAGGGGAAGCACAGAGGTGTGGCTGGAGGGGCTGAGGGGAAGCACAGAGGTGTGGCTGGAGGGGCTGAGGGGAAGCACAGAGGTGTGGCTGGAGAAGTTGCGGAGATGGGGCGATGGGAGGCAGATGCAGCTGCGAGGGCTAACAGGGTGCCGAGACCCAGGCTCTTCCTCCGCGCCGCTCCGGACCCCACTGTCCCCCAGTCCCCGGGCGCTCCCGGCGCGGTGCGGTCCGTACCTGGGCGCTGCCCCCGCAGCCGCCGCAGCTCCTCCTGCGAGAAGCCGGCCCAGGCCTCGGCCATGGCGCTCCCTCCTCCTCCTCCCGGCGCCGCGCAGGCCCCGCGGCTGCCCCGGCACCGCCGCGCCGCCGCCGCAGGCGAACGCCGCGGACAGCCCGGCCGGGGGCCTCGCGGCGCCGCGGCGACGGGGCGGGGCGGGCAAGATGGCGGCCTGAGGTGGGCGGGGGGGGGGAGGGAGAGATAGAGGGGGGATGGAGGTTGCCCGTGCTGTGGGAAAAGCTGCCGTAATGGGCACGTCCTCGCGGCTCCTGAAAACCTAGTGCTGTAAAGAATCACAGAGTCAATTAGGTTGGAAAATATTTCTGAGCTCATCGAGTCCAGTCTGTGAGAGAGCAGGGCTCAGTGGGTCCCGGCTAATGCGGCTGAAATGGAGAGGGGATGTTGCTCCCGGAAAAAGCGAAAAAACTTCAAGGAACATCACCCGTACCCCCATGCAATTTCGTAATTAAGTAGTTGTAAGCAGTTGAAAGCCTGCTCCAGCGTGTCTACTAAGTTACAGTGAGAGGAATTCACCACCCTCACAGGGAAGAACTTCCTAATATCTAAACTCAGTCTCTCTTCTTTTAGTTTAAAACCGTTCCCTCTTGTCCCATCACAGTCTGCCCATTTAAAAAAGTCACTCTCCTTCTTTTTCTATAAGCACTGGGAGGCCATCGGGGAAAAATATAATTTTGCCCATACTGGTGTTTTTTAAGATCTTGAGAGGAATATCGGATTTGCCTTTCCAAACAAGGTGTGGTAGATAAAACCAGCACTGGGAGATAAACAATGGGAAGGATTCCACTGATTGATGAATGGAAAAAGAAATTAGCTTTTACAAATAAACTCTAGGATTTACAAATAAACTCTAGGGAGCACAAAGGCACCAGCCCACGAGCCCCTGGCTTAGCTGCAGCAGCCCAGGGGCCTGGAGGCTTAAACAACCCATAATGGGCAGTAAAAGGGGGATGTTTCCAGCTCCACATCCCTGCTCAGCTCCAGTCTGGGAGGGATTAGTCCAGCTCCCAAGCACTGCTGCCTCCCTGAGCAAATCCACGGCTCCACGGCCGTGCAGGACTCCGCGATTTCCCAGCAGCTCCCATGACTAACGCGTCCCATCAACACTGCTCTGAGGGGGATGCTCCCTGAGCTGGCTGTAAAATGCTTTTGAGGGGATTTGAGTGCCTTGCCCAGAGCCTGCAAGACTTCTCTGGCAGTCAGAAGCGTAAGACAGAAAATGCCAGGACATGATGGCTGGACCTTAGAAGCCCATCTCTTCTGCCTTCGGACCTCTGCTTATCTCTCTGTAAGACTATAGATCACTTTCCTTTATTTCCAAAACCCCTGTAACCTATATAAAGAGCTGCTTTTGCCCAGCTCAGAAGAGCTGTCACTGTCAGCTGTCACCTTCACAGAAGAATCAATAAAGACGCTCCTGTGGGACCCCACATAGCCTTCTCCTCTCTCTCCCTGTATCTGCCTGCCTAGGCACCTAAGAGCTGAAACCACAATGAGCTGATCATCACTAAAGAGCTGCTATCACTTAAGCTTGCTAAGGTTGCCTGTGGCTAGGGATTGCTTGGGAACTAGGACATGCTGTGCCGAGCAGGTCAGAGCGATCTGGACCCCGTTGCAGCCTGCTGGGGACACCCAGAACCCAGCAAAGGCCGCATTATTGGGGGAACACGAGTGCCACCATTTCTCACCTGCAGCTTAGCCTCGTGTAAGACGGTCTGAAGTTTCCTTCATTTGCCTCACGATCGTCCCAAGGACCCTGAAGGGCCCTGACAGGAGCTCTGGCCTGGCTGAGGTGGATGTTTTTGGATGTTTTGCCAAGTGATTGTTTGCAGGTGTGCTCGCTCTGCCTTTGCAGAACACTGCTTCCAACAGGCTCTGACAAGCGGTGGCTTGTCCTTGCACGCCTGCACCTGCCTCACAGACCAAGGGGTCTCAACACAATGGCCCATGAAGCTTCCCCACCTTTTGGCCAGATGCCTCTCCTTTGGATTGAGAATATATAAACTGTAACTTTTGAGAGGACTTCGGTGAACCCCCACAGACGACAGTGAATCTGTGTGGCTGGACATGAGGATTCCATCTCATTGGTAGCTATATTCCCCTTCCCCTCTTTTTCCTTTCTATCCTTTATTTCCTTTTCTGATCCCTCTATCACATTTGCTGTTGGCCCTCGATAAAGGTGCATTTGTTGTGATTAAACTGACAGTCCCCTGCTGTTTGTTTTTTGCACTTTTGGGATCGGGAAATGGACCACCACGACCTCGCTTGCCCTAGTGGATTGTGACACATTGGTGCCAAGCAGAGATGCTGATCAAGCAGAGGAGAAGGAGAGCACAGTTATTTCATGCAGGAAGTCTTTCCTGGGTAAGCCCAGGGCAGAGGGATGCCCAGCAGCCCTTCACACAGGATTATGGCTTCTCTAGGAAACCTGACTGAGCACAGGAGAACATCTGAATGAGAACCATAACCCAGCCTTGACTGAAATGCTCTCAAACTCCAGGGAGTCCAGACGGCAGAACCAGGTGTCAGCTTGAATTTTACAATGGAACAGTGTTGGCCAGCCCTGCAAGAGTTGGCTTACAGCAAGGTGTAGGCACCTAATTCCCTTTGAGATGACTATATAAGAATCATGAGTCTAAATCTGGTGTCTAAATCACAGCAATGGGCTGTACCAAACCCAGAGATACCGACTGAATGTGCTTCACCAAGTGCAAACACCAGATCTCACCTTGAACCTCAGTTGTTCTTTCTTCTTGCAACTTTTAGCACTACAAACAAAAGCCAAGCACCATATCCACTTTATTGCTGCAGATATTCCAGGCACAAAGCTCCCACGTGTTTTATAGAAAAAGTAAAAAGAGCTTGGAGTTGTTAACTCTGACGCTATGGGCAAGGCAGCAATCCCTGCTAACAGTTTCCATCAGTCTGAGGTTTAATTGCCAGCCATTGGGCCAGCTTGCTCCAGGAACAATTGTGAAGTCATTTCACAGAGCATTTACCAACAGCAGGCTCAGAAAACAGAGGCTGGCCATGTTCTCTGGCTGATTAAAGTCCTGTGAGCGGAACAGGGCACTGAAGGTTTGCCACCTAGGAATGAAGTGTTTTCCAGGCAAAGGCTGCTCCAGTGCAGGCTGGAGGAGGCAAGATGAGGAGAAAATAGAAACCTTTTCCCCAGGTTAGATATCCCCACAAACCTTCCTCTTACATCTGGGGCTGGATTTGAGTCCTGAACCCTTTTGTGCTTCAAGAGCTGCTCTCTCACGAGCAGAGCTGGAGACCTCCGTGACTGCTGCATCCGTTTTCTCTTGGCCTAATTGCCCTGGAGTCTGGTGAGTAGAAGCAGCCAGCACCAACAGATCACAAAAACATCTTTTCTTGTGCAGTTCCCAAATCAATGTGGAAATGTCATCATGGGCTGGCAAATTGGGCTGCCCAGGTCAGAGCTCAGGGTCAGAACTCAGATGACATTTCAACCCAGGACAGGAGCAATTTGTACCAGGCCATAACATCAATTTGCATCGGTTTCATACTGAAAACTTGAGGGGTTTTTAGGAGCCAAATCAGATCTTCTGTCAAAGGGCTCCCTGAGTTAGATGCACATTTAAAAGTTCATTCTTGCACTTCTCTGCATGCTGCCACAGAAACACACAAAGCAACATTTTCCCAGGAAAGGACTGAGCCCTGATGTGAGACAGGGAAAGTTTTGTATAGGGAAGGAGGGTTTCCTTTCTGCTTGCATTTCAGACCCTATCATGAGCTTCCAAGGGTTCTGGCATATAATTCAAGAGACCTAGGGAGAAAAACATCCTGAAAATAACAGAGACAAAGATTCCTAAATCAATTTGGCCCTTCTTCTAACAACAACAACAACAACAAAATCTACCAAACTTTATCCATGTCAATACTACTCCATCCTTTCCCAGATCATAACACAGGCTGGCTTAGGAAGATCCACCATGTCCAGATAAGCTATGGCACCATGTGAGTAAGGAGCAAGTCAGGATTTAATTTGTCCTTCAAAATCACTTTTGAGATCCATGAAAATTTATTTTGTTGATTTTCTGCTGGACCGTCTCAGGCTTCAAAGCCTGAGATGAGCAATTTAATTTCTTAGCAGAAGAGTGAATTAAAAAGTACAGCATTATTTCTTCTCCTCAGTTTCTGTTCCCTTAACTGCCTGGGAAGTGGGATTAAGTCAGCACTGTCATTTCTGGGACCAAGGCAATCTTTTGGTTTGTAAGAATTTCATAGAGGAAAACCAAAATCCACTTATCTGAAGAGCTACTGGGTGAAAAAAAAGTCACATAAAACTCCCTGTTTTTTAAACAAGATAAACCAAAGGTTTTCAACATCTTTTGATTTGTGGGTCTGTACACATTTTCTGGGGAAGAGGCAAACTTCCCAAGGGTACTCTGGGCTGTCAGCAGCCAAACTGGGGGGAGATGGTCCCACAGGGACTCCACAGCACTGCAGGGCTGAACCTGCTCCTCTCTGCATCCCGTGCAGAGCTGGCTGTTTTTGCAGGACACTTCTCATTACGGTGATGTGTTTGCTTTGAAACTGAGCCTCAAAACTTCTCGGCTTTTCAGGCCCCCACCCTGTGTTTTCATGTTTCAACTTTTGAGCTTTTACCTTAAGATAAGTTTGGCTTTCAAAAACTAAAATCTGAACTGGAAGGAAGCTCAGCATGCAATATAAATGTTTGTTTTTTAAAAAAAAATTCCTACTGACGTTTTTTGGTTCTTTCTTTCTTCACTGCATTTAAGATAAATTTTCCATATAGACAA
The DNA here is from genome assembly GCF_027477595.1 of Haemorhous mexicanus. Lineage (NCBI taxonomy): Eukaryota > Metazoa > Chordata > Aves > Passeriformes > Fringillidae > Haemorhous > Haemorhous mexicanus. The sequence goes on from NC_082349.1 coordinate 28,623,830, forward strand.
ACATATTGTGTAATAATTCCTCATCTCAAAATATTTGTGTAAAAGAAAACCTAAACAGGATTAAACCCTGGCTAATTAAAAGTGCCATAAAAAAAGTTGGTAAAATAAAATAAAATAAAATTCATTACTACCAGAAATATCCTGAAGATTATAAACTTAGCATTTTGGCTGGCACAACTGGAGCTGAACAGTAAAACAAGTGGAAATGAACAATTACTGATATATATTTTTATATAGTTTAAGAAATACTGTTGCAGCTAATTCCTTTTAAAAGATACTACAAATCATTAAAAGAATACTTTTTATAACCCCAAGTTTAATATTTCATGACAGTTCTAGAATGCATTTAATTGCATTGCCTAATGTGAAAGTCATAATTCAAATCTTTATACAGAAAAACTAGAAAGCAATTGCTTTTATTCTAACCCTTTGTGTAAAAATTATATTCTAGCTGTCAAAACAGTTGATAAAATTTAAGATTTGAAGAGAAATTTGCTGAAGGTTTGTTATCTTTGGCATAACTTGAGTGATTCGAGCCCCTGCGCTAAACAAATTGATTATTCATCAAACAAACTTCTTGTTGTTACACGCTCCAGAGAATGAACTGTACTTGTTTGGTCTGGATGGGAGAGAAGTGTGGGGGAGAGGATGTGATAATCGTCTTTGAATATATAAAGCACAGCTGTAAAGAGAGAGGGTGATGTGTTTTCAGGGCCTGTGGAGGATAGAGGTGAAGGAGAAAGCAAGACTCAGGCTAGAGAGGAGGAGTCAGGGCGGCAAAACGTGGAGAGAATTGACTGAAGACCACCACAGAATCTCCATTCAGGTATTTTTAAAAAGAAACATTTTCTGGGCAAGGTCAGTGAAGCCCTGGGAGAGCGAGATGCAGGGTTTGGAGATTTCAGGTGTATGATCTCCACGCAGGCTCCACAGGAGATGGGGACCCACAGACTCAGGGTTCAGGCTGCTCCTGCAAGTTTGGACATTGCTTTCTGCATCATTTATGGTCTGAGTGCTGGCCAGCTCCTGACACCTCTGCCAGCCCTGCTCCTGTGACTGTGGTGCTTCCCCCACCATTCCCACCTCTTCCCAGTGCTGTCACAGCCCCATCCCCTCCCATGGGCACTCAGGTGGGCACCAGCAGCGGGATCACTTTGGGTGCCAGTCAGCCGTGCAGCTCCTGAAAAAGTCTGTGAAAAAGACAAGTTTCACCTCTGAGAGAGTGAGTCCATGTGGGAAATTCTTGTGTTTTCAGGGCAAGGCAGAAGGACAGATGGCTGCCAAACCCAAGAGCCAGCAGTGCTTGTAAGATATATTTGCGGTAGGGTATGATATGATGTGAAAATCACTTTATTACCATCACGTGCCAGTTAGCCCTGATGTGACAGCCGAGCCAGTTCACATCTCTCCTTCCCGCTGCACAAGGAGGATGTTGTCCTCTCACCTTTCCCAGCTCTGCAACACAACACATTGAGCTTAGACAACTCCCTTCTGCAAGGGAAATGCTGCTGACCCTCAGGGAGTGGCGGGCGATGCTGCTCCCATCCTGCTGCATTCCCACAAGTGCTGCTGTTTGTGTCTCAGTCAGTGCCTTGGCTCTCCTTCAGCCCATGTGGCTGAAGGGACACCACGTGTTCAGTGCCAAAGGAGGACGTGTGACACCACCTCACCTGTTTGCAAAACAAGCCCTCACTTTTCCTGTATCCTTGCAGCAAGGCACTCTCCGTGAAGCCTTGTCCAGAGCACAGCCACCTCGCTCAGCCTCTCTGGAGGTATCTGCAACACAAATACAAAGAAGAAATGCAAGGCAGAAGAACCAAGGAACCCATTTGGAGACCAGCAAGGTGCAGGCACCTCAGGACATGCACCAGTTTGCTTTCCCCCCCCATCCTGCAAACACTTAAGCTGCAGCAGGCAGATGTGCAGGGTTAGGACCTCTCCATCCCTCAGCTGCCTGGTAGTGCAGCCTGCTCCCTGCAGCCACAAGGAGAAGTGAGGGGAGCCCAGGTCAGCCAGGATATCCTCAACACTGCTCAGAGACAGCCCAGCAAATGGTGTGTGCAGCCCTCCAGTGTCACCCTGAACAAACTCTGCCAGTCAGCTCCAGCTGCAGGCAGGCCTGGAGACCCTGAGTTTAGGGTACAATGCATTATATACCTTTCTTTGCTGAGCATCTTAATACAGTAGCACCAATCTATCCCTTAACTATTGTCCATAGCCTATCATAACTACTGTAATTACCATATTCATGTTACTGTTCTCCAATCACTAACAGTTCGTACATTACAGTTTAAGCTAGAAGTTGTTTTTCAGTTTTCTTGCAGTGGAAAATTCTGAGACCTTTTTGCTGCTTGCAGCATCGGCAGGTTTGTCTGCCTGTGCCATCTTCCTGCTTGGTAAAAACATCTTCTTGTTTGGCGTGGGTTCATCCTTTGCTCTAAGCCATAAAAATCCCTTCTAACTAACATACCCTTTGCCCTTGGTTATCCAGTAAGACTGGCTCAGCAATTCTTTTCTTCTATATCAAAACTTGCTTCCATCTCTATTCCTTTTTCAGATTTTACATTCAAAATCTTTCTGCTAAGCACACATATCTGTGAGACTTGTCAAACTTTCATCCTTCCCAACACTGCCCATGTCTGGAGGGGCTGTGCCCCCCCAGCTCTTGCCTCTACCTGCAGCCTCAGCTATTCTGCAGATAATGCCTGCTACAATTTGGAAGTCTTTAAGAGGAAACGTTGTGTCTTTCCTGCAATAAAGTTCACAAAATGTCGATGCTTTGTCTCTGTAACAAGCACACAAAAAGAAGATATAAAACCCCACGTGTTTATAGATGCTCTCAGTGAGCTGCTCTTTGCCAAGGCTGGATCTGTGAGGAGGTTTTCAAAGGATTGCTGTGCTTGGATCTCACCAAGGATTCAGTGGGTAACTCCTTGCCATGGCACTGGAACGTTTCCCCCATCAGTTGGCTGCTGCCTTTCACAATGTTTGTGTAGAAGCTTTTTTTTCCAGCCCTTTCTGTGGAAGAGAGTGTTTACTTTAGTTTTGAACAATGCCGTGACTGCACACCAGCTGACACCCACAGGCTTACCAGGGCCATGAACTAAGGAGAATTTCCAAGTGTTGGTGTCACTGGCAGGGTTTGAAGCAGAGCTATAAAGCCTGCAGACAAGCAGGCTGCTGGCCAAGGAGGCTTAGCAGCTCTTTGGTGAGGTGTCCCAGATAGCAGGAGAGAGATCTGTACCACACCCTGGCTGCAAACTCTGATATCACAGAGCTCAGCCTGCACTGCATCGAGAGGGGAATAAAGATTGAAACAGGAGCAACCAAAATTAGATCCCTGACTGCTGCAGCAGGAAGGTGAAAACAAGGATGGCTGGTTTCTTCCAGCGGTGGAAGATTCTGGCTTTGGAGCTGAACTAAGAGGAAAGACTTGATGTAATGAGGAAAGCTCGATTCATTTTGGGTCAACCAAAAACATTTTGCTTGATCAGTAACAAAATCTTCTGCTTTGTTTGGAGACTATTCCATCTTTTAGAAAAGTCAATATGAAAAACCACAACCCTTTTCCTTTTAAATTTAGGTCTATTGAAAATGAAAAGAAAAAAGAAAGCATCAAACTAAATAATGTTTAATAAAGCAAACTGCTTCAGCCTGAAAATGCTGAAGTGAAACATTTCAATATTTAAGGAAGTAAAGGCAGACTTCTATTGTTTTGTCTTGTCATTGACTGACTTCAGCCCAGATTTGTGAGTTATCTTGGTTGCCTTCATTTTCACAGGGGACTTAATTTTTTATTTTTCAACTCATTTAATACTCTCTTCTTGTGCAGTTTGAGGTACAAATGGTCAGGTTCAGCAAGAACATGACTGAGCTGACAATTTGCACAAATATCAGGCAAACTTCAGGGTCCCCCCCCCTTTTGCATTTTAGTTTTCCTTTGAAATTGTACCTAAATTTCAAGAAGCTGGGGGGTTCTCAAGACCCCCATAACATGCACAGAAGAGAACTGTCAAAGTCTGTGTGCTCTGCTGGGTAACCTGCACACCGCAAAAATTCAGATGCCATCTTCAGTCCTGCAAAATATTAAGCCAGGCATTTAAGATTTACCCCAGTGATTAAGCATGAGCAGCTTGTAATTGTTTCCAGACCCCTCTCCTAGCAGGAGAAAAGGCTCTGCAATCCCTGTCCACGTGCTCAGTGTAGCAATGCACTCACCAACAGAGAAACTGAAGGTGAGCTGGGGAGGACAAGCAGATATCCTGAGTTCTGAGAACAAGCCAGCCTTAACTTTGAGTCCAGCACAGACTGTCCAGCTCAGAAAAGCAGGATTATTTATTCAGCAGGGCATGTCTGTGTCCTGCCTGGAGCAACACCTGTGCACCAGCAAGCAGAAACCCCTCCTAAGTACATGTGGTCACATTCAGTCTGCAATTTTTCATCTGGTTTGAGAGTGTTAAATGAAGATCAACTGCTGAAATCGGCCTCATTTGGGGGATCTGACTTTACAGAGGAGACCTTTGTCCTCCAGGTTTTATATGAAGCCCCAAAGATTGCAGACTTTCTGTGTAAGCCACAAAACAATCCAGCGAGCATCTGCCTCACATCCCAAACTGTTCCCTCCATGCAAATCTACTGGTGGATTTTTCCCCCAGACTGTTTGGTCATTAAAAGAGATCTTCCCCAACTTGCTCAGGGCTTCAGAAAACCTCAGAAAAAAAACCTCAACAGCCCCAGCCCAAGTTTGAAAGCAAATTCAAGGGTTTGCCCTCACCTTTGAACACAGCAGGGCTCTGCTCCAACAGGTTAGATCTCAGGGGCCACCTTGCTCCCAGGATTTAAACCAGACCACATGTGAAATGGGAACTACCTCTTGATTTTATCTTTTTTTTTTATTTTTAAATAGGGAGAATTTAGGGGCTATGGTTCTTCTTGTTGTTATTCTTACTACTATTTTAATGGCAAATTCAGTGTGTTGCCTTCCCTCCTTAATGAAGGGAACCAGAGAAATTCACCAGAGCTCCATTTCTCCTGCATTCTAGAAATAGTACCTACAAATCCTGTGTAGAAAAATAACCACAATTTTTCCCCACCTTGTCTCTCCCCCCTGAGATGGGGTTTTCATCATCTCAGACCATTTATCTTCTACCACCTCTTTATCTTAACCTTTTCTCAAAGGTTACATTTATTTTCTGAGCTCCACAGCCAGGACAAGGATACAGAGGGTGCAGCTGATGCTGCCTTTTGAGAATCACTGTCACCACTGCAAGAGGCACAAGCCCAGGGGGGAAGGATGTCTCTGGAAAGAGCCCCTGCCCTCAGCCAGCCCAGTTCACCCAGTCTGGCCTCTCCAGAGCAGCTGGGGTTGCTGCCATCAGAGCACGTCCTTGCAGCCAGAGCTGAGTCCTGCCCCTGAACTCCTTTTCTCCCCCTTTCCCAGCCCTGGCTATTGCCTGCACATCTGGTGGCTCCTCTGAACCTCTCTGCAATCATTGCTTCATCTCAGTTCAGCTCCAGGCTGGAATGGAGCTGTTCTCCCTCCCCTGGGACCTTGAGTGCATCCTCCTCTCCGAATCAAATTCGCTGTGCAGCGGATCCTTCCATCCCTTCTTATGCAAAACCCTCCGAGAAGGGTCTTGTTCCAGGATGGAAATCTTGGCACACTCCTCAAGTAGATGATCTCAGATAAGCCCACTGCTGGGGAGAGAGGTTCACCACCCTCCATGGAAACTTTGCAAGCTCTGGTTTTCATCCAGATGAGATTTTTTTTTTAAATTTAAATTTGAACAAAAATGCTTCAATCTTTACAGCGTGAGAGAGGAGTGAAAAAACACATCACTGCCATTATAGTGGAGGGGTAAAAAAGTAGCTCAAGCTGTCTTTGAAGAGCCCTGGTGCTGAAACAAATGGGCTTCTCTTGTGTAAGTTGGATGAGAATGGTTTTTCTGCCAGAAATGGCCTCTGCTTGCTTCAGTGAGTGAGGGGTAGCATTTGCTGTCTCCTGCCCAAGCCCATCTCCCCACAAGTGGGGTGGTTGGCAGCAAACCTGGCACTGAGCCCGTGGAGTTTTGTGGTGGAGCCAGAGAGGTGGGAGCTGGCTGTGCCATCTGAGACCTGCAGTGAGGGCCAGAGCTGAGCTTGCACAGGAGCAGAGAGGGGTGGCAGCAACTTTTAACCACATTTCCACATCAGGGTACAACAGGGAGCTCTTCCATCAAAGCACAACTGTGCACAGCCTCAGGATTGTGTTTTACTCAGCATAAGTAGTTCTCTGTCTTGTGCACAGAGGAAGGTTTTCACTTGTGTGCTCACCCATCTGCTCATGGCCAAAGCCAGGTCGGTTCTGGTTTGCAGAGCTGAGTCCTGGCCAGGCTGTCCCTCAGCTCCTGCTCCTCCAGGTCATCTCTGTCAGCCTGTGGTGCCAGCAGAGCTCCTGGGATGTGCAGTGGCCCCATCTGCACCATGACCCAGGGCTCACAGCTGAATGGCAGCAGCAGGAATTGCCTGCAGGGAAGATGTTGAGAAAGAGATGAGGAAAAACTGCATCTCACCCCAGCCAAAAACACAACTCACTTCCACACGGCCACCAAGCACTGGGACCGTGGCAAAGCCAAGCCTAAAGGGGCCACTCAGCCCCCAGAGCATCTTTAATTATGCTTTTCTAGGTCATCACAAGCCAGCCTGGACAGTGCTGGGAGAAAACAGATTCACAGCAAATTCCCTCAGGTCTCTGCCTGCAAACAGCATCGCCCAGGGGAACACGGCCCCGGCCTTGGGAAGGCAGCAGGAAGGTGAAAACAAGGATGGTGAAAACAAAATCTTCTGCTTTGCTTGGAGACTATTCCATCTTTTAAAAAAGAGGGTTGGGGCTCAGGGCTAGCCCGGCCCCCGAGGCCCGGGGCTACCTGCGGCTCGGCTCGGCTCTGCCAGCCGCCCCCGGAGCCCCGCGGCGTGGAAGGCATTAGCGTTTAAAAAACACTTATTTAAAAAACACTTACAGGAATGGAAGGGTGGGAAGGGGGGAGAAAAACAAATGGTATTTGCGGAGGCCCATTCCTCAGCACACTTTCATGTGTGCCAAAGTTTGTTGGCATGGCTCTGAGTTTGATAGGGAACATCTGGGCTGCTGTTGCTGCCTGTGCATTGGCTGAGGGCAGCGAACAAAAGGGGTTTGTGCAGGAATGTGCGGGGAGGGACAGCTGCGAGAGGCGAAACGCAGCCATGCTCCCTGAAGAAGAAAGCCTAATGCACATCCCATGTTCATGCTTTTTAAAAGGGGATAAAAGCCTTTCCCCACCCCCTTCCCTTCCCTTCCCTTCCCTTCCCTTCCCTTCCCTTCCCTTCCCTTCCCTTCCCTTCCCTTCCCTTCCCTTCCCTTCCCTTCCCTTCCCTTCCCTTCCCTTCCCTTCCCTTCCCTTCCCTTCCCTTCCCTTCCCTTCCCTTCCCTTCCCTTCCCTTCCCTTCCCTTCCCTTCCCTTCCCTTCCCTTCCCTTCCCTTCCCTTCCCTTCCCTTCCCTTCCCTTCCCTTCCCTTCCCTTCCCTTCCCTTCCCTTCCCTTCCCTTCCCTTCCCTTCCCTTCCCTTCCCTTCCCTTCCCTTCCCTTCCCTTCCCTTCCCTTCCCTTCCCTTCCCTTCCCTTCCCTTCCCTTCCCTTCCCTTCCCTTCCCTTCCCTTCCCAGACTATGGGGAGAACAGAGGACATCTAAACCACAGTAACATAACTATACATCACTAAAGCTTTTCTTAATATTCACACAATAGTTATCTTTTAATTGCAAGAGCCAATCATCTCATTATCCATCTATAACAAAGTGCTACCCAAATACCTTCTCTGGAGCAACTCCAAGGAGAGCCAAAGGCCCAGGCAATGGAAATCTTGGTCCAGGTAGCAGATCCAATGTGTGTCCTTGCTAAAGACTGGAGCCAAGGAGGGATGTAGGCTGCTAGGAAGGATTCGGGCCAAATGTACATACCAACAACAAAATAGAAAAATTCTCCATTGATTGGAGGGGAAAAAATCCCTTAAACACTCAAAACCGTTGCTTTGTTGTATTGAGCTGGACAAAAATGGAATGAGGGGAAAGGTGTCAGAAGGTAGAAAATTACACCAGTGCTGGTCCTGTTGAGGGAGAGGTTTACTCCAGAAAGTGAAATTTTCAGAAGATTCATGAATGCTAAAAACACCTTTTGGGTGAATAACACCTTGGGTGTGGGATGGTGGAGAGGAGCTCCAAAAGGAACAATTCAATGTCAGGATGATTCAGTCAGAAGGTTCTGGTGGCTGTGCACAGGCAGCAGTGACCCCTTGGCAAGAGCATGTCTGCTGTGACCTTTAGAGCCAAGGGTTGCACCTGACCTGAAGTTCTCAGCTAGCTCCCAACAGACCACCTTCCTTCAGGTGTGAATCTTCCCCTCCTCGCCATCCTCTGGTGTCACACACAACGGGACTCTGTGTCTGTAGGAAGCAGTCTCTGGCCTTTGGGCTGCTGGCAGTGGCCTCAGTGCTTATTTTCATCTTCTGACCCCACATTTCCAACAGGAGTGGAAGAAACTTGAATCAGCACTGCTCTTGGTGGGTCCAGGTCACTTGGTGCACTCTGAGAGGGTTTGTCACTGCGTGCTTGCCCTGTGGCATCGGGCTGGCTGTGCCTTGGGTCTGTTATAGATGGATAATGAGATGATTGGCAATTAAAAGATAACTATTGTGTGAATATTAAGAAAAGCTTTATGATGTATAGTTATGTTACTATGGTTTAGAGGTCCTCTGTTCTCCCCAGAGTTCTCTTTTCCCCCTGTGTTGTTGTCTAGGACAGGTAGAAGAAGGCTGCACAAGTGTCCCTTACCTGGGGCAGGTGGGAATGGAAAAGCTTGGTGCTTAGGGGGAGCAGCATGGCAACACCTGACCTCCAATGCAGTGACAAGAAAGCAGTTTCCACTGATAAATGGCACAGAAGAGCTGACTGACAGACTTTGGGAGGGGCCAGGGCTGGCTGATGCAACCCCAGGGGTATAAAAGCCTGAGCATCCATCTGGAAGGTGAACTGGCCATGTGGTGTGCACGAGGGGCAGTTCCCAGCACTGCAGCTTTTTCCTCATGTAGTCCTTTGCTGTATTTTTGTCAAGGTTTAATAAACCTCTTTAAAGTTTCAAAGTGAGCAGTTGTTTCTCACAACTTGGTGTACACATCCCTCTTCCTTGACAGGAAAACCCTCTGGGGAAGCCCTCTGGAGTAAAACCTAAAGACAGAGTTCAGGTCAGCAAAGTCCCTTGGGTCTGGCAGTGCAGGTGTTGGAACCCAAGAAATTCCTCTGGCTGCCCTGGAGGACTCAAGACCAAAGGGCTCAGAGACCTTGGCACAGAGCTCAAGACCCCTGTGCCTTTGATCTTGACCCATGGAAAAAACAATTGCCAACCTTTATATGAAGAATTATGACTCAAGAGTGTTTAAGTAGAATAATAGTTAGTTGGTCAGAGGGTGAAAAATAGATTTTTGGGGTTTTTAGAATGGGGGTTCAGGGGGCAAGATGGAGGAATCTGGGCATGTCCAGCCTTTCTCCTTCTTCTTCTTGGCCTCCATCTTCTGGGTGATGGTGGCACTTTTGGATTGGTTTAGAGTAGAAGCTCACCGTCTAACACAGATGATAGGTGTTGGGAAGTAATTGTAAATGTTGTACACCTAGTTTTTAGTATACAAAGATAACACTGCCCTGGGGGTGGCCAGTGTGCCTCAACCCAACCTGCCAGACAGACCTTGGCAGGTAGGAGAAAGAATATCATAGATAAGAAACAATAAAAAACCTTGAGAGCGAGAACAGAAGAATCCTGACTCCTTCTTCGACTGCCGGGCTGGGAAAAGAGACCTGCACTCATCTCAGAGTCACTCTGACCAGCAGAGATCCTGAGCTGCAGGCAGCTTTTTCCAGCTCTAATCTCCTCCCCAGGTCTCAGCTGCGTGCCTACACACCATCGTTTGGAGCTGACTTCACACCAGCTGCCCCAGGCAGCGGGATCAGCCTGGGGGTGCTGCCTCCAGGGCTGGCCATGTTTGCAGATAAGCTTCCCTCAGCGATATTTGCATTTCGATTACATCAGTGTCAAGACAGCTTTTGGCCAGAGCCAAGCCAAGCAAGCAGCCAGGCTGGGCGGGGCGGGGGCAGCGCTCCCCAGGCAGCCCCGGGCAGGGGACAGCCAGCACTGCCACCTCTGTGCCACACACACATCCCCTCTTCTGTGGGCCGGGAGAGGAGCTGCGGGAATCCCAGGCAGCCTTTGGGAACTCCCCACAGCCATCAGCCCGGGATGTGGAGCCCTGCATAAATATACAGAAATGCACAACCGAGTTTAGTGGTCAGGGCTGTGTTTAAGAGAGGAGGGAAAGAATGTCACTGCTGTGTTCAGTGCTCCTCGAGCCACTTCTGAGGACCAGGAGGCCTGGGGGCAGCCAGTCCACTCCTGCTTTGTCACTCATTCCTGTTGCCCTCAGGGACAGGTCTGTGCCTCCATTCATCCTCTCCATCCTCCCCCAGGACACCTTTTCTCTTGGCTCTGCCTGAAAAGCTGCATGTCAATGCACCAAGGGACAAAATGTGGCTTTCCAGCCATACTCCTCCCTGATCCCACTCCTGGCTGTCCTTCCTTGACTGGCCACTAAGAACCACCAGTCCCAAAAAAGCAAATTTCTAAAGCAGAGAAACAATCTAAGCACCTAAATCCCACTTTCCATGTGGTTAAAGGCCCCATCAGGAGGCAGACTTTTAACATCCTAAATGCTTTTGAAGGCTGCAGTAGAAGCTCATCTGCATCTTCAGTGTCCCAAGGGGCTCCTGTGCCTTTGAAGTCCCTGCTGAGGGACCATGATGGTGGGAAAGAGGACAAAATCCTGGAGCCACAATTAAAATCAAGAGTCCAGTGGATCTCACAGTGGTTCAAGCTGCTTCTGCCACTGTGGGTCCATCCCATTTGCCCCATCCCATTCCCTGGGCCAGCTGGGACACTCCCTGTGCAATGGGCCTGGGAAGGGAACAGTGGGAAAATGCCCATTTTCCTTTTTGCAGGCAAGAGTGGTTTGGACAGTTGTTTCAGCTGGGAAAAAAAGCTCAAACCCTTGTCCAAATTGTCCAAATGTTTAGCTTTTGTACTTCCTCCAGTGACACATCCCAGGGCTTTAGTTGAAAAGGTCTTCTCTCTTCAGAATTAAGCTGTTATAGGAAAAAAAAAATCCTATCAAAACAGGAAGCTTGAAATTATCAAAGAAAAATATTTTCATTGACCTTAAAAGATCTTACTCTTTGGTTTTCTAGTTCACAAAATTTTTCAGAACTGACTCCTCGTCCCCATGAGAAATGAGAAATACTGTCAGTACCTCAAAAATGTTGCCAGAAGGGAAGAGTTATTAATTACCAACCTCTATTTTTAACCTGCAGCCAAAAGTCACTTCTAATGGGTGACAAGTGGATTCCCTCGAGGCTCTGCCATTGGCTTCAGCAAGGCTTTAAAATCAAAAATAGGGTTTTTTTCCCTTTTTTTTTCTGGATGGGAAATGCCCCAGGCACTCTGCAAAGCCCAGCCCATCCATCCATCCATTTCCAAAGCAAGCATCAGGTATCACAGGCTTTTGCTATCCATCTCTTTAGAAAAATGGTGTCATTACCTTTCCCCCCTCACCTATATTCCAGTTGAAAAACCTTATATTTTCTCCCCCTTAACTCAAAAAGGGCTACACGGATTTTTTTCCCCTCAGAGTATGAAAAAAAAAAAAAAATCCCACCTGGTTAAGGCCAGGGACACAAAAATTTCAATGTGAAAAGTGAATGTTTTCAGAAGTTATGAACTTATGAAAAGGAGGACTATTGTGGAAACTGTTTTACTGACATAATTATAACACCATGAACAGAGCCTGCTGTAACATATAACACTATCAAGCTCCTGTCAGCATTTAATAGAAGTCTTAATTAACTGCTGGGGAGGAACCTGGCAAAAATTTATTTTCAGGAACACTTTTGGGAGCAGTGTAACTCTGTTTTTTTTTTTTTTATTATTTTTCAAGTCCATCTCAATTGGAGCCTTAGCAGAGTATGGAGGACAGACTAAATACAAGCCACAATTGTGTATCTTGTAGGCATTACTTCATGATAGGATTTTCTTTTCTCTTAAACATATCATCCAGAAACAACAATGTTTGTGTTGGGTCAGAGCCAGATACTTCAGAGCTAGATTTTAACTTTCCCCAGGTTTGGGGTTATCCAGAGCCAGGGGATTGATTCAGCTTTTTGGGGACAGGGGCTCAGGTGAGCCCTGTAGCATTTGCTTTCCTCCCCACCTTCCAGCACCCAGAGATGCTCACACTCAGGATTTGGGGGAAGATCCTGTGTTTCCCTGCATGGCAATGGCTGAGCTCCTGGGCTAGAGACCCAGGCTCAGAGGGGAGGTGTGGGGAGGGTCAAGCACAACTCTTGGGGGATCTCTGTGATAATTTCCTGCCAATGGTTTCACAGGAGAGAGAACAAGCTCAGAACCAGCCCGACCATTGCATGGTTCTTCTCCCTTGCCAGTGTGGGGAAATCTTGCAGAGGAAGGCTCCTCCTGCTGCAGCCTGATCTCAATGTCCATCTCCAGGAACCTCTTCCATCTCCCCAGCACACTGGTGGGGTCTGGCCCCTGCACCTCTCTGGAGTCACCAGGCTGGGCTGAAGAGGTGAGCAGGGTAGCAAGGGAGGGCAAGCCTAACCCTGGGATGGGCAAGCTGCATCAGCAGCAGGTTTTGGGGTGTCTGGGGCACAGAGCCATCCTGGGGGGAGCACATTAGGAGAAAGCTCGAATTAGAGAAGGAGCACAGAGGAGACACTGAGCAGGCGGTGATAAGGGATCTGCCAGGGTTAACCTGGCTCTCCTCACTGCCACACCTGACCTGCCAGATCACATCTCACAAACACTCTGGCAAGCAAAGAGCTTCTCAGCCGATGCCACCACAAACATTCCCTCAGTCTGGCCTGGCAGCCCAAGCTTCTTTTCCTTCCCTTCCTGCCCCCTCCATCCCCCGGCTGGCCCCTGCTCCGGCGGAGCAGCGAGGGGAGCTGGCAGCCCACATCCATTTCCCTGATAGCACCGATAGCCCGACAGCTGCTCTCTGTCCCTTCGGAGATTAGTTTGTTTTCCTAACACAATTACTGCCACGTGGCCCTGCTTTGTGCCGGGATCGGGGCTGGATGCAGATAAAGCAGCGATAAGATCCCAACCATTCCAGCCCCTTCCCAGCCGGCTGTGCTCTCCTCTCTCCTCGGCACCCTGGCTGCCATGTACCCGCTCCCAGCTGGGCCAGCCCAGTCTCGGGGTTTGGGTTGCTGGAATGGCTCCCGAGGTGTTAAAGAGCTTTTTTCCCAGCCCCACGACTGGAGAAGAAGTTGAGATTTGTTGGTTCTGCTTCTCAAGGTTGTTTATTTTCTCTTATCTGTTCCATTCTTTCTCTGCCCTGCTGAGATCTGTCCAGCAGGTCAGGTTGTGGCACAGCCCCTGCCCTTGGGGTGGTGCTAGCTTTTTATACTAACAACTATGTGTACTTTATTTACAATAACTTTCCAATACCTATCACCTATGTTAGACAGTCTGTCTCTATTCTAAACCAATCCAAAAGTGTCACCATCACAGAAGATGGAGGGCAAAAAGAAGGAGAAGGAGAGGACACACCCAGATTTCTCCATCTTGCCTCTTGAATCCCATTCTAAATCCCCAAAATTCTTCTTTTTCACCCTTTTTCACAAATTCACTATCATTCTACTCCACTCTTGTGGCTTGTAACTCTTCACACAAAGTTGGTAATTGTTTCCATGGGCTAAAATCAAAGGCACAGGTGTCTTTGACTCTGTGCCAAGGTCTCTGAGCCCCTTGCCAGGGTCTCGAGTCACCCAGGGCAGCCAGAGGAACGTCCTGGGTCTTGACAGCCCTGGGCAACTTTCTGGCCCTAAACCCCAAGGATTTGGCTCCCAGCTCTTCACACAACACCAAGGAGTTGTTGTGTGATGTGCCTGTGCAGGGTTGGGTGGGTGCAGCCATGAGATGCGACACAAAGCGCTTATCAGTGGTAGCGCCCTGCTTTGGGCAAGCACAGCTGGCCAGCAGCTGGCTCCAAGCTGGAGCCTGCAGCCAGGCCAGCTGGCTCTGCCCAGCCTCTCCTCCTCCTGCCCAGGGTTAGCCCAACTCAGCTCTGCCTGCCCATCCCACTGGTGAATGAGGCAGCTTTAGCCGCGTGCATCCTCGCTCTGAGAGGAGCACTGTCAGAGCCCAGGACATTCCTCTGGCTGCCCTGGAGGACTCCAGACCCTGGCAAGGGGCTCAGAGACCTTGGCACGGAGTCAAAGACACCTGTGCCTTTGATGTTAGCCCATGGAAACAATTATCAACTTTGTGTAAGAGTTACAAGGCACAAGGGTTTGAGTAGAGTGATAGTGAATTTGTTACAGGGTGAAAAAGTAGAATTTTGGGGATTTGGAATGGGGGTTCAAGAGGCAAGATGGAGGAATATGGGCATGTCCTCTCCTTCTTCTTCTTCTTGTCCTCCATCTTCTGCTGGGGTGGTGACACTTTTGGATTGGTTTAGAGCAGAGACAGACTGTCCTAACACAGGTGATAGGTATTGGAAAATTATTGTAAATAAAGTACACGTAGTTCTTCATATAAAAAGCTAACACCACCCCAAGGGCAGGGGCTGTGCCACAACCCAACCTGCTGGACAGATCTCAGCAGGGCAGAGAAAGAATGGAACAGATAAGAGAAAATAAACAACCTTGAGAAGCAGAACCAACAAATCTCAACTTCTTCTTGGGTCCTGGGGCTGGGAAAAAAGACACTTTCTCATACCTTGGAGATCATCTCAACCACAGAAAGCCGAGAGAGCATCCCAGCAGGGCTCACTCCGGTGCCTGCAGCGCCAGCTCAGCTCCAGGGACATCCGTGGAGCCACCACGGGGGCAGCTCTGGCACGGCTGCTCTCCATCACATCCTGCAAAGGATCTGAGTGTCTCCCAGAGCCTCCTGTGGGAATCCTTGTGCAGGGAACAGCTCCTGGAAGCCGGGCCTGGCGTGGTGCACGCCGGGAGAGGACACTCAGGGAGCCTTCAGAGAGACGAGCAGCCTTGCCAGATGTCTCCCATAAAGCTGCAAGTACTTTATTTTAATAATAAGCCTTAATGTATTCATTAAAGGCTCCCAGTGACCTGGGATGAATTTCCCCACTATTGTAAAGGGCTGTGGGAATCTAGAAACCGCTGCATTACAGTTAATAACTTTAATTTTACAAGGCCCAAAATAGACAACTGAAAAAATACACAGACTCACTGTTTCCAATTAAGAAGGGATTTCTTCTAATTCCTCTGCCACCGGCGCTCTTGTTTAGCAAACAACAGCTACAGAAATTCAACCAGAGACGGGGGGAAAAGCAAACTGAGGGAGTTGCCTTTTGCATCCCTGTTACAGGAGCTGAGGAAGGAGCTGGGACCCTTCCTCCTCACTGGGTTATCAGGGCATGCAAGAGCCACAGTGTGGTCAGCAACAACAAACCCAGCCCGGGGCAGCCAGAGACAAAACTTTCACCCCTGCTTCTTCAGCCTCAAGTGCCTTTGATCCAAGGGAGATGATTTCCAATCCATCTTCTCCCTGTTCTCTCCCAGCTAAGATACTTAAAGGGGTTTGGTGGGAGTCCTGGGGTGTGGGAAAACCACCCCAGGGGCTGGGTGAGCATTCTGCTAGTATTTGGGGTTACTGGATTTCTGACTTTAGGGTCAGGAAGGAATATTTACCCCCACCTCAATCAGCCTGGCAGAGATTGCCATGGATTTCTTTTGCCTCTTTCTTTCTCTGTCAAACCAAGGGTACATGGTTACCCAAGGGGGAAAATACACCAAATCTGGGATCCAAAACCAAAACAATCCAGCCTGGGGGTTTTTTTTGTTTGGTGGTTTTTGTTTTTTTTTTAATTTCTGGGAATCCAATGTTTAACAACCCAAATCTTTTAATTTTCCATTCCATTTTTTGGGGGAGGGTTTCAGTTAAAGCTGGAGCTTTTTTTTTGAAAAGAGGCCTGACATTTTTTGTAGAAGCATTCATTTTGTGGCAAGCCCATTTTCTTGGGTGGAAAAAGGAGTTGCAAAGTCCAACATCTCAGTCTGGCTGTGTTGACAACCAACACCTGCCTCCTCATGCACTTCCAGATCCTTCTTCCACTTGACACAGGGACATGCACATCCTCTCCTTAGCATCCCCCCAGCACCAATCCATGCCAATAATCACCTCTCCCCCTTAAGAACAGCTCCATGTTTCACAGCAGCTCCCAAAATCTCCCTCTGCAGACTTAGCCTGACACAGAGAAACATATTGCCTAAAACCCCACAGGTGATCTCAGCTCATGCAGATCCCAAAACTCTCCCCAGGTCACCCAACAAACCCAGCAGGAGGGAGCAGAGGAGTTTTGGGTAGTTCTGAAAGAAGCTGGGAGTTGGACTTGATGATGCTCATGGGAGCCTTCCAACAGAGGGAATTCTGTGTTTCCCTGCAGCAACCCACCCTTGAGACCCTCCCATCACTGCTCTGCCCTTGACCAAGAGCTGCCTATGAGCAGCACTGACTTCACTCTGGAGCAGATTGAGTTTTCCCAGCCAAACTGATGAAAAAGCAAACTGCTTTTCATCTGCCTGGACTCAATTTCCCCATAAATAAGATGGAAATTGGGGAAAGGGGCTGTCAGAGCAGTAGGTCATCCATCAGAGCCACACTGAGAATGCTGATTCAGTCCTGCTCCAGGAAAGAAAATTTATTTAGGAAAGCCAGCAGGCACATCCCTACTCTCTGCTGAAGCCCCTGAGAGCCAGGCAATTAAAGATATCTAAATGTATAAGGGACAGATAAGACTTAAGGGGCAAACCCAGAGCTTCAGAAGGTATTTAGGCAAACTGCTTTCAATGGAAATTAAGAGCTTTTAGAACTCTTTTTAAAGAGTTACTTTTGTGGGCAGGGTCTTGAAGTGCACACTGTGCTTTAGGAAAAAAACCCAACAAAAACATTCCTGGTGGCTTTCCTGAAGAGATTCAGACACACAGGTTGTGATCAGTGCTTGTAAACCTTCATGCTATCCCAGAAAACCCAGCCTCCACTCTAGACATCCCCAAAACTTCTAAAAGTGTGAAAAAGCCAAACTGCTGTGCCTCACCTACAAGCCAAACAGACCCACAAGAAGCACAGACCTTCCCCAACTCTCTGTGCACATATTTCCTACTCCTGCCTTTCTCACATCAATACTCTGACTAAGCTTCTTGAAAAATTTCCATCCAAACAGTTCATAGCAGGTCATTCTTCAGTCAAAAGCAGATTTTTTTTTTTTCTTTAAAAACAAAGCACAGAAAATATTTTTGTGGAAATTTGCCTGACTTGTCTGAAATGTCAAAAAAACCTAGAAAAAATAAGATAGAGGTTTGGTCTCAAGCTGCAAAAATCTTCATTTTAAACAAAAAAAAGAAAAAAAAAAAGAAAAAAAAGGCAATTTACGTGTCTTTTTAGCGAAAATTTAACTTCCAGAGAATAAATTCTCTTGCTTTCATTAAATTGTTCCTGGTGGGATGGGTACACTCAGATTTTCAGAAAAGCCTGCCTCCAGGGATTATTAAGGAAATTAGCTGTTGTGCAAAAGGGGAAGGAACTGGTTAGAGCCTGGCAAAGGAGCAGAGCAAGGATAAATGCTTTGTTCCCAGCCTGATGTTACATTCACAGCCAGGCATCCCACGGGTCTGCTCCAGCATTTGGGGCATTTATCAGTGACCTGGGTGCAAAACAAGGTGGACACAGAGGGCACAAGCCCAGGGGGGCTCAGGATCCCACCACCCCGAGGTGGTCCTGTCTGATGGCACTGGGACACAGCTCCAGCCTTGCCCCTGCCTCCCAGGGGTGGCTTGTGCATCACCCAGTGGAGATGCCCAATCTGGCCCTGCTGTGGCCCCGTGGGGGTGTTTGGCTCCATCACCCCGTCGTGCTGAGAAGCCTTTGGCACAAGATTTTAGGCAGTGAGGAGACATCCCCCCCCTCTCCAGATACAGCCCTGCCATGCCAGCCCATTTGGGGAGTTCAGGCCTCTCACCCAGCATGGGAGCAGGGGATCCACACGCCCTGGAGGCTCCAGGCAGAGCCTCCAGCACCCATCTGGGTTACAAGTGAACATGAACTCTCCCTCCCCATCTGGAGCCCATGTACAGCAAGTGGCAAGATTTATATTGTGCTGAAGCATTCCACAGTTTTGAGCACAGAAATGATTGAACTCCAGATGTTAACAAGATGCAGGACCCTTTTTTTATTATTAAAAACGTGATTTCTTGTTTTGCTCATGACAAAACCCATCAGATTAACTTATTAGGAGCGGAACTGCCATCAGGCTGGTGGAAGCAAGGCTGCCTGAGAGCTCCCTGGAGCTCAGGGCAACTCCAGGCTCCTTTGGAGCAGAGCTGTGTGCAGCCACTCCCTGCACTGGAGCAGGAGCAGGACACAGGTGACCTTGCTCCATACCCACTGGCACTGCAGGGATGCTGGTGTCCCCGTGCCTCAGTTTCCCCATTCCTTAGGGAGAATGTTGGTCAGAGCTGGAAGGGAAGGCCCTGAGCAAACACAGAGCCTGGAGCCTCAGGCAAATCACATCTCCTTGCTGAAGTGGCAGAGCCTTTGCTAACAAGCCCAGGCCAGGAATGGAAACCTGCTCACCACTGAGTCAGGAACAGAAGTGAAGTGACACATAACTCTGACTCTCTCCTGGAGGCTAATACAGAGTTTATTAAAAACCCTTTCCTTTTCATACACTGTTCCTATATAGGTGGTCCTGATTGATCATTTAATCAACACCCCTTCACCACTGGCTAATTAAGAAGACAACCTTTGGTAAATATCTTATGAGAAAACAACTGTCCAAAACAGCTGCAAGATAGTTTTAATTCTTTCTCTCAGCCTTCTCAAAACTCCCCAGAACAATTCCTGGGAAAGTTTATTTGCCTTTCTCCCTCTGACCACGCTGTCAGTATCCACACTCATGCTCCTCTGTCCAGCCTTGGGAAGGGCAAGGGGGATGGAGGATGTGGGGCTGGCACAGGCAGCTCTGACACCCCAGTTCCCCTCAGGAGAGCCCCACAGCACCTTACAGCACAAACTTCACTTCCCATCAGAAAGGAAACAGATTTCCAAGCACCTCTGCAAGTCCTTGGGACCATCCTCCAGCAGTGCCAACATCTGTATCCCAGAGCAGGGGCTGGGGCCTGGCTGGAGCTGTCACATCTTGGCTGCTTTATCACAGGAACTTTATCACAAGCTCATAACACACACGTCTTTGCACCACGAGATCAAACAGGTATGGGATGGCAGCACAGCCTGCTGTCACAGCACGGCCCCCAGCAGCTTGGGCTGCTCCCTGCTGTGAAGACAAAACATGTTGAGGCTGCAGGATGGAGAAGACCCACATATGCTCATCACCCTGATGTTGTGCAGCCAGACCAGCTCAGGAAACTCACCAGCACAAAGGCAGCCTCTCCTGCTAATCCCGTGGAGGCACAGCATCCTTAGGGGTGCACACATTTCCACCTCCCCAAGCACGTGGCAGCTCTAAGGACAGTCACATCTGTTTGCTCAGGGGCACATGAACACTTCTGGGCAGTCCCAGTGTCCTGCTTGGCCAGGCTGAGCTGGGGACAAGCCAGAGCGATGTGGCCTCTCTGCACCCAGCACAAACACCCTCTCCACTCAGCATGAGCCAGAAAAGGTACTGCCCTGTCCCTCTCCCACACATTTCCCTGCTGGGGGACACAGCCACTCTTCTGTCCATGCCCAGGACAGCAGGAGGAGGCTGCCTTCACAGGCCAGCCTTCCCCAGACACCTGCTCTGAGGTCAGGGCCACCCAGGTGTGCTGCAGCCCTCCACCAGCATCTCAGGAGCAAACCCTCCAGCCCACACCAAGAGCCACCTTCCTCCACAGCCCGGGCTCAGGAAAAGCTTCTGCAGGTGACAGCAGTGTTTATTCACCCAAAGGGGTCCCTTAGAGCTGAGAGCTTTGTCACTCTGCCTGACCTGGTTTTGATTCCTTCCTGAGTGCTTTGAAGGGAGCTTCTTCCAAAGGTAAACCTCTCCCTGCTAACTGTGCAACCTGCCTCCATCAACATTTCCTTCACCTCTTCCTCCCAGCCTCCTGTTTAATGCCACATCCCCAGGCAGAGCCCTGGGGGTGCCACACTCCCTCTTGAACTTCCCCTAAATTGACTGGATATGGAATTTTTCATTCCGTGAACAAGAGAATCAGGTGGGAGGAAAAACTGTCATCTTCCACTTCTTTTTTGGAGAAAAATCCCATGAACCTTTAATCCTCCTCCCTTCCCCAGAATCATTCATCATGTGGGAGAAAAAAACCCGAGTGCAAATGCAGTCAGGCAATGCTGTGAGTGAGCACAGGACATGAGCACCACTCTTGGGCAGCAGCAGCAGCTCTGGGAAAGCCCATCTCATTCACCATCTCACCTGAGCACAGCTGCTGGATTGGTCTGCAGTGGACAGGTCCTGCCAGACCCTCATCCCCTGCCTGGCAAGGCTGAGTGGTCCATTGAGCTGGGGCTCTGCAGCATCTGTAGCACCTGAGCTGCCAGCTCTGCTGACACAAATAATTTCTCCCCCTGTTCTCGGCACGGTGTGTTCTGCTCAAACACACTTCAAAGAGGCAGCTCTGCAGCAAAAATGTTTCAAAAAATATAATATTTCCATCTGTTATTCCAATAGCTCATGCTGTGGGACTCTCCTCGTGGACTATTTGACTTTCTTTGCTCCTGTGAGATATAAAAATATTAAACCAGCAAGCCCTGGGGGCTGGCAGGCAATGCCTGACAGGTCCTGCTCCCCTGCAGTTCTGCACCTCAGTGCTTCTTTTCTCCTGGAAGCAAATTATTGGGTAGCAAAGGGGAAAACAGGCAGAGAGCTGCCTGCAGGACTCCCTTAGCTGGGCAGGCAGAGCAGCAGCAGCACAGGCACAGTCAGCTCTGGTTCTAGAGCTCTCATCTTGTGCTCTTGTTTTGTGCAAGGGCGCACAGAGATGTGCCATGGACAGAGGGGACAAAACAAGCTCTGACTTCAATGCACCTTGAGGACACCTGAGGGGTAGCAGGGGCTGGATGTTCCTTCCCTGGGCTGCAGTAAGGACATTTTAAGGACACTGCTGTGCTGGACCTTCCCCACTTTGTGGTTTGTTTGGTCTGAGAGGGTTTCCCAACCACGTGGAGCAGCAAGGACTGCTTCCTTACCCCCTCCCTGCCCTTTTCTGCCTCCCCATGCAGCCCTTCCCCCTCTGGGTGACCAAGGATACTCAAAGCCAGTTGTTCTGGCCACCTGAAGAAGCCAGACCCATGGGGAAGGTGTGCATGAGAGCAGCAAAGCCTTGCCCCCATCACTTGTGGGCAAGGTGCCCTGTTGGATGGTGCTTGTCTCCGTCACCTGCTCCATCCCACAAACAGAAAAACCATGGGGAAAAGCAGCTTTCCCAAGCTTCCCAGCAGAGCAGCCCCACACAGCTGCCACCACAGCAGCTCCCTGGTGAGCAACTTCAGCACAGGAGACTTCCTCAAGATCCATCTTCCCCTTTCAGAGTCACTAAGGGAGAGAATTTTTCAAAAGAGATTCAAGGATTCACAGCAGCAGCATAAAAGACCTGAGTCCCCTCCTCATTTCCCAACTGCTAAGACAGCAAAGGATTCCCAGCCCCTTCAGAGAGCTGGAGAGATGAGAACTTCCACTTGTGAGCCACAGCCAGAACAAAACGAGCCTGTCTTTTCATCTGGCCCATTATTAGTCACAGTTTAGTGCTCCCAGGTGCCCTGTATGAAAGGCACATTCCTGGGTAAGCAGCCACCAGAGACTGCACTGTGCCATCCTGCATGCAAAGAGAGCAGAAAGGATCCTGGGAGCAGCTCCAGCCCCCAGATCTCATCTCCCTCCAAGGCCTCCTGGGCCCAGGAGAAGGTCCTGCCCCATCTCTGCACACACCCCCAAAAGAGAAGCACAGTGTTATTTCCCCAAACTCCACAACCCAAAGTGGAACCCAATCTACCCAGCTGGAAATGCAGCTTTTATTGCATCCTGAGTCATTCAGAGCTTCTTTTTAGAAAACCAAGATTATTCCCCCCACTTCCCCAATTTAACAAGCTCCTCCTGAAACCAAACCTTTCCCTACCCTCCCTCCCCATCAGACCCAATGGAAATCCCATTGAAGCTGCTTCTAGAGTACCAGTACAGAGAAGGTGACACATCTACCCCACTTCCACCCATTTCACATCAAGGGTGATCCCAACCTTAAACAGGCCCATGGTGATGGCAGAAGAGGCCACCACGCTCTGTGTCCCCTCAATGTCCCCTCTGTCCATGGCACATCTCTCTGTGCCCTTGCAGTACAAAGCTGTCTTGAGACAGTGTCTGCAGACTTGGGGAAACCAAAAAGAAAGAAAAACCCCAAAGCACACACTAAAGGTTGAGTTCAGAGTCTGTGAAAGGTGTGTTGGCCATTGGGGGTTTCTTGTTTGTCCAGATAAAGGGGAATGGAGGCCCTGAGCAGGACTGGCAACCTGGAGAGCCCAGTTATTCTTTTTAAATGAAAGCTCAGGTTTTGCAACATATGAAATCCATCATGCCTTTAGCCACATAAATACATCAAGGGGTCTGGATAGTTGAAGTCCCTTTTCTCAGTTCAGTAACAGACAAAAGCATTGCACAGTGGCACATATAGGGAGCCTGAAATTTCAGATGGCTCTCCTTCAATAATTTTGTCAGCATTTGTGTAACAGCCATCACTAGCAGTTAATATAACTCACAGTAAATACCAGATTGATGTTTAACAGTGTTAAGATGCAACCTATAAAACATATGCTTGTGTAATTATACTGATAAGTTTCCAATCAGCAGCAACAACAACAACAAAAAAATCTGTCCACAGATCCTTACAAAGAATTGAAAAAATCCCAGCAGATTTGCAGAGGGGCTTTAGGAGCAGGACACAGTGAGGTTCAGAAGGGAAGAGGGGCACTGGCTGCAGGTCAGGAGCAACAGCACTCTGTCTCCATCCTGCTGGAGCATCCTGTGCCAGCCCTTCCCTCTGCCTGACCTCATGCTAGGCTCTCCAGTCATCTCACCTGCATGGGCAAAGGCAGACACGATGCTGGGATGGGAACATCCCTGATATTCCCTTCATTCTGAAGGCTGACACATAGAGGGATCCAGGTAGATTTCCCATGGGGCTGGGCAGTTTCCCAGGATAAGGATGGAGAAGGCTGTCTTAGACATATTTTACCCAACTTAGTATTTAAATAAAATCACTGGAACACTGGAAATACCCCAGCAGGACCATCTGCACATATTTTCCTCAAGGAATTGTTTTTTAAAACCTACATTTTGTAGAATAAGCATCCCTTAGAAGGGCCAGTTATCTTTCTGGGGTTGCCTCACTTCACTGCCCCCTCACTGCCCTTCATCAGCTGCACCCAGAGAGCAGCAGGTCCTGGACTGTCCCATCCTGGGGCAGTGAGGGTGCTTGGAGAAGAGCAAACACCAAAGGCATCCTGCAGGATCACTGCACAGGTGAGGCACTTCCCAGCACCTTCACTCCTTCCCAAAGAAGCTCTGACCCTCCAGCCATGGCAGACCTGCACAAAGCAGCCAGCAAAGCAATGGCACAGAAAGCAGCACACACATTCCAATATCCAGCTACACACTGGCATCATCTGCAAGCAATTAGAAAATATAAACACTCCCAATGAGACTTGGGTTCCTATACTTAGCAAGACTTTAATGGGCTTTTCTTCAGCCAGAAAAACCCTATTAGAGTGATAAATTAGTAGCCTTTTTTCCTAAACCAGCATGAAACCTTACAATGGAAAAATGACAAAAGGAGAAACATGCCCATTTTTGGCAGCCCTGGCAGGGAAGAGGAGGGGATGAGGAAGCAAGAACCAGCCCAGCAAGCAGAGTGGCTTTTCTTCAGTGTGCCCTCACCTGGGGGATCTCAGCCCGTGCCAACCCTGGGCACAGCAGCCAGCACAAGCCAGTGTGTCCCTGAGCCTGTCACCAGCTCCAGCAGAGCCTTGTGGCTGACACAGCAGAGCTGGGCTCAAGAGCCCCCTGCCCTCCACCAAGGCAGTCTCCCAGCACCCCAGAGCCTTGCTGGCTCCCCCATCTCTGCCAGAACCTCCCAGAGCCTTGCTGGCTCCCCCATCTCTGCCAGCTGCAGCCTGGGCTGTGCTCATCTGAAATAAGCCCTAGGAGCAGCAGCTCACAGAGGGAACTGGGTTGACAACCCCAAAGTCTGTTCTAGGATGAAATGGCCTCACTTTGTCATGAAGCAGAGGGGGAGAGGCTGCAGGTGAGTCCTCCAAGCTGTCACAGCCTGGAGAGATGGGACCAGGAGCCCTTGATGCCTCGGATACCTTAGGTATGAAGTGTTTCTGCTCTGCTTTGGTGTGCAGCTTTTAGCTTTATATTAAGTGTTACTGGGATCTTTTCACAGGGTGGTGAAGACAAACCAATCCTGTTCTAGCTGGAGACTCAAGGACAATCTCCTCAAACTTCAGGCCCAAAGCATAAACACTGTGGAAAGAGGAGGGTGGGCAAGCAAGGAAGGAGGATGAAACTTCATCATTTGAAGCCATTAATTGGACAGTTAACTCCTAGATGCAAATGGATTAAAACTTACAAAAATGTGAGATCTTGTGACCAAGCCCTCTTTTGCCTCCATCTTGGAGCCATCCAGGTGCTGCCAGGGTGTGGCCTTTGAAGGCACTTCAATAAATACCCACTTTATTCCTCTTAACTCCATCCAGCCTCTGTTCCAGCTCCTTTAAGGCATCACCTCCTCACACCTCCTTGCCTGGGCACACTGGTGCCCCTGCCTGGCTTGGCCCCCAGCGTTTGTGTAGGATTGCACATGCATGAGGTCAATGGAAACTAGGAAGGAGCTGCTGTGGTTTGGCTCCCAGAGGCAGCCAGAGAAGTGTGATCTTCCCTTGCCCCAAAACAAGTCAGGGAGATTCATGAGAACAGCCTTTCTTGTGGGTTATTCTGGCAGCAGCAGGGCTGGACAGGACCAGGAGTAAGATGACACAAGGCCGTAAAACATGTCAGAGGAGCAGCCACACGATGAGAGTCTCTATGCTGGGTGCTCCAGCCTGACCACAGCCTGAGTCAGCCATCCCTGACCTGCCTCCAGCACACTCCAGTGCCATCAACCAGCTCCAGGGAAGGCTCAGCATCCCCCACACCCAATGCTCCTTTGGGACCACCTCCTGCTATCAGGTACAGGCACTGACCACCCTACAAAGCCACCTCTGAGCAAGCAGCTGGCCCTGAGCCCACCCAAAGCCACCAAAATCCCATAAACCCCATAGAGACCAGCCTGACACCCCAAAAACCACTCAGCGAGCCAGATCCACCCTTCCCCCTGTCCCATCCTACAAACCTGAGTCCCCTGTGCTCCATGCCAGAGCATTTAATACCTCTGCACACAAATGAGGAGAACAAATGAGTGCCAGGGGAGAGGGAGATGGTTTGCATCACTTCATCAGCATCCCCAATAAAGCAGCTCTGCGGAGGGTAGGACAGCAGAGTTCAGCAGATTTTATCAATAACATCTCGGAGCCCTGCTGCGTGCCTGAGAGAGTTGCCATGGTTATTGTGACAGATTTACTATCATTGTAACTTAATGCACCATAATAAGGATCTGCATAGTTATTATTGTTTTACAATGATAACTGTAATTCGACCGCAGATTTATGACTAAATTTGTAACGTTGCTCCGATGTTCTGGGAAGAATTGGGAGCGGGGTAATTCACATGCTTTCTCAGAATATAGAAAGAAAAAGAGATCTTGGTTGGTGCCCTTTTCTTTCCTTTTAATTGCTTCTTTGAGAACAATTTTTGTGGTCTGGTTACTGTTGGTTTGGGAGAGGGTGCTCTGTCAGAGGCCATGCAGAGAGGTAGCTGAAAAATGGGATTTTTCCACTGCAAAATTTATCCCGGGGAAAAAAAAATAAAATCCCAAAGTCTTTCAACAGAAAGTTGCAAAAAAAATTTCCCAAGTGTTGCCAACTGAGAAGCAGACACAAAGCACAGGCAAGATGAACAAAAATGGTCAGACTTTGTTCAAAAATAATGACTCCAGCAGCACAGGGAGGGCTTTGCACCACCTTAGAGCTGCCCTGGGCAAAGACCATGGAGCAAAGCCAAGCACCTTCTCCCAGCTCTGGGGCTGCAACCCCATAACCTGCCCCAGCCCACCCCAAGCTCCTGGCAGACCCATGGGATCCTCTTGAAACAACTCGGCTCAAATTACTGCCCAAAAACTTAGAACAGTGTTTACTGATGGATTACTGCTCAGACATGGAGTGATTTGAAAAAGCAAAGCTTTAAACAAGGACTTGTTGGCAATTCTCAGGGCACAAGACCCACACCTGCAGCTCCCCAGGATGGGGAACAAGTCCCACCTGGGCTGGACCCATTGAAGCAGCTGGTCCCCAGGGGAAAGCAAAAGAGACTCCAAGCCTGAAATACAAACCACGGTTTCCATCAGGCTCCCTTGCACCCTCCTCCCAAAGCTCTCCCCTGTTTGAGGGCTTAGCTCCTTCTTGGGTTTCATCACAAATGCAATGCTGCCAATTACCCCACAAATTTATAGGGAGCCCTGATGGTTTAACATCCCTTTTTCATTCTGCCCAGGCAGGCCATTGCCCCCAGGAGCTGTGGGATGGTTGACACCCCCTGCATGCCAGAGGCACCCACACTGGGCAAACTACAGCAGAAAAGGGGCATTTTCCCAGCCCCTCCTTGCTGCTCACTGGGGAGGGCTCTCAACGTTTTCTAAGGAAAATAAACCAGTCTGCACCACCCATCTGGCTTCCATGGCAAGTCCCCAGGTGAGCAGCTCCTGCAGACACTCCAGACTCAGCACATCATCCCAGCTCCCCACCATACCTCGGTCTTTCTAAAGACACACGGACACAGCACGCACAGGTCACACCCCTCCAGCTGAGCAAAAGGGGGCTTAGGTCAGCAATCCATGCTCTGGGACTTGGAGCCTTTTGGGTTTCCAACTGGATTGCTTTCCTCAGTGATTTATATCTTTTCCCATTCCTCATCCTGACTGGATCAGGGATGGAGTTTTCTCTATTCCCCCACCCTCACACAAGAGCATCAAGTCCCCCTTCTGAGGGAAAAGCTGCTCTGCCTCCCCAGGGAACACTTCAGAAGTGTTCCTGTCTGCATGGAGAGGCCCAAAGTTTCCCTGGAGCTGTGGGGAAAAGGTGGGAAGACTGGCAGAGGCTGGGTGCTCCCCCCTCCCTCCCTCCCTCCCAGCAGTGATGTGTGTCAGAGCAGGTTACATCACACTCCCCTGCCACCACCACCTCCTGCTTTCGGGCTGATATATGAGAGTAAATATGGGAAAATCTACTCATAAAATTAATGGAGGCTGCATGAACTCACAGATCATAAACTCAGAGGGATTTGCAGCTTGCCTTTTAGGGAGGGGGAGGGGGTGGGCTCAGAAGCAATTTAGCAGAGGGGACTAATTGACAGCAGTTGCCCCAGCACTTCCCACACCCCCCATCCCCATTCTTGGGAGGATTTAGGGGAACACAGCACTAAAGTCTCAAACAGTGCTGGAGCAGGCACCCAGCAGCTCAAGGTCACACCCAGCATGGCTGCAAGGTATGCTCTCACCGAGAGCCTGTGGCCAACCTGTGCTCTCAGTGACAGACCCCCTGCCCAGAGTACAAATCTCAGATGCTGAAGGCCAAAGCATAGGCAGATCCATCCCGTGCTCTGGGGGTTGCTGACAGCACAGCACCTCTCTTGGCTGGGGGGCTGCAGGGTGGGTGATGAAGAGGGCTGGGCCATAGACCCAAGTTCCCCAACACACCCAGCAATGGGTGCCACACAGGGGACAAGGCTGAGGTGCTCCTCTCCAGCCTAGCCTAGGAATTCCCCTGAAACCCTCTTGATACAATCAGAGATGTTTTGAGACCAACTCTCCACCACTGGCTTCCCAACACATCCCTAAAGCCATCCTGCTACCCCAGTGTTGGTGGTCACAGCTCTGCCAGAGCAAACACCATTTCCAGGACCTGCCTTCTGCCTCCATCCCATTCCCAACCCACAGGAGACCTTTGCTGGACCACCTCCACACCCCTCCACAGCATCAGCAAGGCCAGTCCCTGTGTCCAGGCACCTTTGCTCTGTGCTGGGCTGTTCAGTGCCTCTCATGTCTTGGGGAACCACCCAGGCTTTTCATGGCACAGCCAAGAGTGTTATGCAAAGGGCAGTAAATAACCACTGCTGCTCAGAAATCTGCCCCTACATCCCATTCTCTACAGGACATTGGCTTACTCTGCCTGGTTAAGGGCCAGCCCCACGGATCCAGCTGCCCAAGGAAGCTCTTTGCCACACTAAGTCAGCTCAGGGCTATCCAGGCACCAAGACCTCCCTCGGCCACCAGCCCTCAGGGGGAAACCCAGCCATCCCAGCTCCTAAGCAGCCTCTTGGTCTGGCCCTGCTCAGGTTCACTCTCAGTGCCAAATGCAGTTTTTTTGCTGTTTTCTGTCCAAAATCATCGTGGCCCCCGGCTGCTGCCCCAGCCGTGACTCACAGCTCTGCCCCAGCCTCAGGCTTGCCTCCTGCTCTGACTCAGGCAGCCATGAGCACGAGCCCCAGCTCCTTTCAAGTGGTTTGGGGATCCAGCCAAGGCACCAAAGCAAAGGGATTTAGGCACTATGCTCCCTGGAGCATCCAGCCTGGCTGCCAGCCTCAGGCTCGCCTTGGGGGGCTCAGCAGGCTCAGCTCTGAGGCATCATCTGGTGACCAGGTTGTGCCACCACTGCTGGCACCAGGAGCAACCACCAAACAGCAATGGGGTCCAGGTACATCACCCCACACACTTTCTGCCTCCAACACAGCCAGCTGGCCCCTTTGGTGCACCCTCACTTCACATACCTACATCCTCAAGGCACCACTGGGCACCCCCTGCCCTGGGGTGCCCCTTCTGCATTCTCCAGGCTGCTGGAGGGAGCTTACAAATAAAATCATGTCTAAATAAGAGTTCACCTTCCAGAGAGGC
This sequence comes from Haemorhous mexicanus, assembly GCF_027477595.1. Lineage (NCBI taxonomy): Eukaryota > Metazoa > Chordata > Aves > Passeriformes > Fringillidae > Haemorhous > Haemorhous mexicanus. Next base: position 28,652,976 of record NC_082349.1, read on the forward strand.
AAAGCCCACAAAATGACACTGGAAATGAGCCATGTACTGCCCTCCTTAGTGATGCTGGCTGCAACCCTCCTCACTCCATCCTCCCCTTGCTCCTGCTCTTGCTAGAGCTAAAGGAGGGGAGGTGCTCCTCCCTTCCCTTTTATAGCACCCCTCAGGTGGTTCCATCAGCCTCTCCCTGCTGCCTGGCTCAGGGAACAGCCAGCTGCCAACCCCACCTGCTTCACAGGGAGTTGATTTACTCCCAGGTGGAATTGATTCTCAGGTGAAACCTCTGGGACAAGGGCCTGCAGCATTGCTGATGAGCTCCACTCCCAAAATGACATAGGTGAAGAGGAGGAGGACGGTTGGGCTAGCACTGAACCAAAGCTGGGGCTTGAAGAGAGAAAAGCAGAGCTGCCCCCTCCCCAGACAGGATCCACAAAGCTCTGGGACACGTTCCCCAAACCCCCTCCTTCTCTGCTGCAGGTACCAGGGAAAGGGGAGCCTCGCTGCCTGCGGACAGCAGAGAAAACGGCAGGGAGACATCTGTTCCCCATCCAGCAAGCAGTGTCTTCCTGATCTGCCTCTTAAAAATTACAAGGCAATTTGGAGTTTCTATTTTGTACTTTTGATTTGCCCAAACACCTGAAACATGAGCTCTCAATCCAGGATCAAAGGCTGTCTCTGGAGCAACACAGACAGCGATATCCACCGCCGTATTTATGTGTGATTAGGAACGCCTGCATGGCAGAGGGGATTTGGCAAGGCTGGGTGTGCTGCAAAGCCTGAAATTCCATCCCTTGGAGAGGGAGGGAGCTGGGGGTTGATGTCCTGGCACGTCAGGTTTAGTCCTGACCCCTTGGGCAATTCTTTGCAGAGGGAGTGTCTTTTCTGTGTCACTTGTCCCCTGTCACTCCTGTCTGCAGGACTGAGACCCCCCCCAGTGGTGGGTGGGATCTCTCATCCTTACCTTGCTCTGGGATGACTGGGTAGGTGCACACATCCCACATGCAGAGGGATGCTGCAATGTGGACACAGTCCTGGGGCTGTGGGGTGAAAGGCACTGGGAACAAAGCCAGGCCATGTAAGGGGTTAATGGTAATTGACAGTCATTAATGAGCTGGAGGGGAGGGGTCTTCCCAAACTCTTCTGGTCCAGCTTGTTCTACTTTGAAAAATCCCAGACCCTGGACCCCTGTGGGCTGGGATTTTGCATCATCTAAATAAACTGGGAGAGGTTCAGGCCTGTGAACAGATGTGGCCAAGCCTCCTCTCCCATGGAAAGTGTGGCCGAGTTGCTGTAAATAACCAATTTTAATGGCAGAGGATCTGCCCCTTGTCCAGCACCACTGACACGAGGGCAGACTGGATCCCTGGAGAGACCCTGGCTCTGGATCTGTGTCTCACATGGGTTCCTGCTTCCTGCCACCACAAACTGCTTCAGAAGAGCTGGATGGTGTTCCCAGGATAAGGGAGTAGTAGCAGGGCTCACTGTTTGTGGGAAAGCCAGCAGTAAAATCAGAAGGCTGTGAAGAAACCTGCCCTTTCACAGGTAGTGGGTCAGAAAACACCCTCATGGTGCTGAGGTGTAAATCAGTGCCAGTGATGGGTGCATTAGGTGGGTGACACATGCCAGGAACACCACAGAGCCATCTCGCATGGGGATCTGGTCCCTCCTGCCATGGGAGAGAGCAGCAAGTCACTCCATCACCCTTAAACAAGAGCACCAGGGTGGGCAGGAGCACTCGAGGCAGCAAAACCTCCATGAACTCTTTTAACTTTTAAGCAAGCCAAGCTGATGGAGACATGTCCCACCTTCCCATGGGATCATATATCTATTTATAATCAATGAATTTCCATGAAAAAGTCTGAAAGTACATCTGATGCAACCCTGGTGCTCCTTTACTGGAAAAATTGTTGTTTGTTGGGTTTTGGTTGGGTTTTTTTTCCTCACACATTGAGGCACCTTCAGAGAAGTGCTGGGAAAAGCTGCCCAGGAGCTCTCTGCAAATCAGGGCATGCTCCTGCCCTGCCAGTTCACAAGCATTTAGCACTGGGAATGAGCTGGGAAGAAAATTTGCCACAAATATTTTCAGCAAATTATGAAGTCTTAGAAAAAGCAGATTTCAGTTCTACTGAGAAATTATTGTTTTGACAGATGTTTTAAATATTTTTTAAAGAATTTCATTTTTTTTAACTGAAACTGAAGGAGGTCCTGAAACCAAAGACTGGGCCAAGAAAAGAAACCTCAGAAACATTCTGCTTTGAAAATATCTCAGTAAAACATTTCCTTTTTCCCCTCTTCCCCAGTTCAACAGTTTGGGGAATGGAGATGAATTCACAGAATTTCATCTTCTCTGACTCCAACCCTTTTTAAAGCCTGGAAAATATTTTGACAGAGAAATGCCTTTCCTGCCCCACTGAGTCCAAGACCTCTGAAGGCCTAAAAACGAAGGGGTCTTCAACCTCCAGCATCCTGGTGTGGATGAAAACACCAGGAAAACAGAGTGTGGCATTCATGTTTTCTGAAAAATCCCTTCGCCCAGGATTTTTCTCCTGGGAAGCTGAGAAGCCTCAGAGGAAAAGGAAAACCACTCTTATCTCATTGGCTTCTCCTGTGTTTTGGTGCTTTGGAATGTGGTTGGAGATTGTTTACCCACAGGTGATTGTTTCCTTGGGTTTCTGATGTGAGTTGTTTTGACTTATTGGACAATCAGGGCCAAGCTGTGTCAGGACTCTGGAAAGAGTCACGAGTTTTCATTATTATCTTTTTAGCAGTCAGTAAGTATCTTTTCTGTATTCTTTAGTATAGTTTAGTTTAGTATTCTTTATGATAATATAGTATCATAAAATACTAAATTAGCCTTCTGAGAACATGGAGTCAGATCCATCATTCCTTCCTTCATCAGGGCACCCTACAAATACAATAACATAGATTTCTAGATTTCCCACTTCCCACCTGCAGAGCAGCCCCCAGGGCAGTGGGAGCACCCACACCCCCCATCCCTGGCCACAATCCCTGCATGGCCCATCCTGGGCTGTGACCAGCTGCACCCTCCACTCCCAGCTGATCACAGCATGCTGGGGCTTTGGGGAGCCCAATAAAAATAAAATAAATAAAATAAAAATTCTGAGGTGTCAAGGCAAACCTGCCAGCTCCAGAGCACCTCCTGCACCTTCCAGAGCGGCCCACACGCTCCCAAGGGAAGCCTTTCCAGCTGGGAGCAGCACAGTGGGATCCATGGGGAGCTGCTTTCATTCCATAGGTCATAAAAATCCCTTTTGGGATTGCAGTTGCCTTGCTCCCCTCCTGCATCCCGCTGCTTTTTAAAGAGGGTGTGTCCAACTCAGTCAAACCCAGGCAGAAAGCACCGGGAGCTGCTGAACCTTAAAACAACTGTTATTCTTTGGGAGAGTGCTCCTTCCAACACTAACAGTATTCTGAGATGCAGGTAACATGTGACACATTTTCTTTTGCTCTCCAAAGAACAGCACCCTTCCCTTCTTCTATCCTTCCTTACCAAATATCAATCATCAGCAAAGACAAGGCAAATGAACTTTTAATCAATAACAGCTACTGTTTCTTGTACCGGGACTGTTTATGATTTAAAAGGGGGAAAAAAAATTTAAATCGATCCTGATGTGAACGTTTTCCCACTTGGAAAAACAGCCCAATCCCATATCAAAAGGTTGGGGGGTTTATATGTTTTTAAAAGGTTTAAAAGCTAAATCAATTTTAAATTGTTTTTACATATCTTGCCTATAGACAGAACCACATCATATGATGAGGAAGGGTGGTCCGTGGTGTATTAATGTTCCCAGTAAGTGCTTTAGCACCAGTCTGTCTGCTTTACACACATTTAATACTGTTGCCATCTCAAAATCATGACTACCCTAACCACAGTGTGTCTGTCCAGGCGCTGTAGCTGGCAGCCTGTCCCCTTTCCATACACACCAGGTGCTGCAGACATCTCCTGCTCTGTCTGCTCTCAGACTCCACTGTCCTCACCCAGCCACCAGCATCCAGGAGCCACCTGAGACTAAGGGATGGTTTTGGCAAAAAAGCACCAAGAACTGGAGGACACCAGTCCTCCTGGCTGGTTAGGACAATGCTGAATAAATGCCCTAAAAAAACAACAACAACAAAAAAAAAGAAGCAGGAACTCATTCCTGGATCTAGGAGTCCATAAAGGCTCTCAAGGTAGATGGACTTAGATTTGTGTAGCTGGACATTGGTACCTAAAAAAGGCGAGACTGCAACTAAATCTCCTAACTTTATTCTTCAAAAGCTTTCTATTCCCAGGGCCTAAATAGCCAGGAGATTGATAATTCATTTTCATCTTCATGTGCTGCAGCACTGGGAGCAGCTCAAATGGCAATGTGCTGGCTCCAGTCCCGATTTATCTGAATGTGAGACACAAACCCAGATGCATGAAATGGCATCCACCAAGTCTTGTATCAGCCTCAAACTGCGTTCACTTCAGCCCTCTGCAGTGGCAGGTTGCCCCCTTGGCCAGTTTCTCTGTGCATCCATCCACAAAAGCCATGCCTTCTCTGCTGTCTCACCTTCCCCAGCCCAGGCAGTTTTGGGGGTCCTCCTTCTTCTCTTTGAGATATCCCATGGCCACATGCAGCTTGCTGTTTCTGCCCAGTCTCTTCCCATGGCTGATTCTCCCAGGCCCAGATCTGGGACAACAAGAGAGTAGTCTCTTTCTGTCAGGGTGATGGAGCAGTCTAGCCATGGCTGAATCCATGCAGGACAAGCCAGGAGCTGTGGACACAGCTGTGGAGGCAGAAGGCAGAGGGATACTGGGTGTGGATGTGCCTGAAGCAGAGTGCCAAGGTCTGTGATGGCAGAGACCTCCTGAGGATGACTTGTGGGGAGAGGATGCTCCCCAGATGGCTGAGGGGAAGTGGCTCAGACACACACCCCCGAGGGGCTGAGTCACTGGCCAGGGATGTCCCAGCTGGAGAAAGCAGGACGTGGCCAGCCTGGCCTGGGGCACAGTGTCAGCACTGCTCACCATGAGTACATGGCACTGCCCAGACAGAGATCCCAGCAGGGAAAATCATTTGGTCCTCTATGTCCCCATAGTTACAAAACACATTTCCCCCTGGATTTATTAATTAGATCCCCTCTGCCACCACCATGATACAGTTTTTGTCCCCACCCTACCATCTTGACGTGCTGGGGCATGGGGTGTGTAGTTTGCATGGTGGCACAGATGCCCACGGGGCTGTGGCCAAGCCTGAAGTCCTCTCCTGCCCCACCAGTTCTGCAAAGCAGCCTCAGGAAGTCAGGAAGGTCCTTTCCTTAGTTCGTGCCCAAAGGAGAGTCAGGAGGGAAGACAGAAAGGTGAATTCTGATGTTTTCCTTGGTACCATGGGATCAGTGGCTGAACCAGAGCAGGGACTTTGTGTTTCTTCCTTCCCTGCTTCCTCCACAAGGCCTCTGGTCCCTGGGGAACATCTCTCACTCTTCTGTTCTCTGGGCCTCTTTTATCATCACCCCCATGATGAATGCAAGCACATTCCAGTTGCACTCTGAGGTGAGAACCCACCATGCCCCCACTCTCTCCTCCCAGCTGAGAAGAGACATCAAGCAGCTTTTTAGGATCAGGATAGAAGAGAATAGAAGTTTCTCCACTTACAGTTTTGCCAGACTTTAACCGGGCTCCAATTTTCCATGCTGGATTCCTGCCTTGGGCTGTGTTTTGTTTTGTATTTGTCAAAAAAATTCCATGACTCCATTTCCACCAGCCCTTTGAACGAGTTTTAGGGAGGTCTTTTTCTTTCCTTATTTTTTTTCTCTTGCCCATGCTCAGACATTATTACAACCATTTCAGTGGGGAGCAGCAGTGCCTGCAGGCCTGGCAAGAAGTGTCCCCTGAGTGAGGAGACGGGCCTTTCTCCATCCCCGTGACGGCGCCTGCAGTCGGTCGGATCACGAGTCTGGGAAACAGCAGAGCCTGGTTGGTGTTTGGCAGATGGATGAAGCCCAAAATCCGCCTGTGCCGAGCGCTCCCCATCTTCCAACAGGCCTCAATCAACAGTTTCACAACAGCACGTCTGCCAACTGTGTAAACACAGGGCACGGCTCAAACAGAGCCCTCGCCTCTGTGAACAATCGGCGCTGAAAGGGAAGAGCATCTTACTCAAATCTTACTCAAATAAACAAAGGTCCTGCCCAGCTCAAGGGTTTGGATCAAGGTCAAAGGAGGGAGTTCGTGATAGGGGAAGTTATTGAACCTAAAAGCACACGCAAGTTTTTCAGAGATGGATTTTGTCTGCAGGGAAGTACTAATTCAAGTGGACTGGACCCCTCTGTGGCTTTGGGTTGAATCCAGCAGATCCTACATCCAAACATCTGCAATGGGAGAAGAGAGGAGGAGATGGGGAAGTGGGGAAGGCCAAACCAAAAGGCTTTGTTTGGGGCAGATCGATTAACCTGAAACCCAGTTTTGCTTGCTTCACTGGGAAGATGGATGTGTTCTGCTGGCTTGACAGGGCCCTCTCTTCTTCCAGGATTTGGCTCCACCAGTAAAACTAAAAACCCCCATCATTATTTCAGTGGCTGCGGCTGCAGAATGATCCAGGTAATCTTCATGCCTTGCAAAACCTGTGAGGCCCCATGGTACCTTCAAGCAGGTCTGGTGCCGGCAGGTCCCTGAGCATTGGGCAGACCTCAGAAATAACCCCCTGGGATGATGGGGGTCAGACCCCCTGGCACACGGCTCTGAGTGCATTGAGAATCCAGTTTTGGCTGCAGGAACCAAGGCCTGAAATTAGGATTGCCTGGTGATGTGTAACAAAGAGGAAGAAAAAGGCAAAAGGAGCAACAGGACACAAGCCAACCCCAAAAATCCTAGCTTGGGGGTCCAGGAAAACTAAAAGGGAAAAAATGTGCCTGCCTCAAGGGAGGCTGAGGGAGGGCTCTGGAAAAGCCCAGCTTGGTGAGGCCTCTTCTGAGGAGCTTAGCAGTGAATGGAGGAGGACAATGGGGTCAGGAAAACCACAATGCTTGGGGACAGGCTCCTGTGCAGCAGAGACCAGGTCCTAGAAAGGTTGGCATCCTCTGGCAACAGCCCCATCCCTGGGGCTTGGTTTCAGTTGGAAGGGTCCCACATTTGACAGTGCATAGACAGGAATGTTTCTCCACTCTGCTGCTTGCAAGGTGGCCAGAGAGCAGGTAAAACAGCTGCAGCCTTACAGAGCACAGGAACACAGGGTCATATCGTGCCTTTAAGAGCAGATTAAATTTAAGACCTGTCAACCTCAATGGTGTCTAGGTCAGTTTTCTTCCTCTGCATTGACAGGGAACAAATTTGAAGCCCTGAGGTGTCATTTCTGCACATCATGCTTTGAGTTGTTCCCTTCCTTTACCATGGTAGACCTGTTCTTTTCCTGAGGATGATAATTTTTCAGCCAAACATGTGGTAGTTCACATTCCTGAGTTATAGAGCACAGAGCTCACCAAAGGAAAGGGAATTTGGTTTCCTCTCCTGCTGACCCCACAAATGCACCACAGAGCTGGATGGTCGTGGCCACCATCCCCCAGAAATGACATTGCTCTGGGCCAGGCCATGCCTTGAGGGAAGGAGGGCACCCCCAGGGAGATGCTGTGCTGGGTTAGTCACCTTCCTCTGACCCAACTTTCCCCTTGCATTCGCTCCCCAACGAGGGCAGATGTGCCCCAGCCGTGCACACAGTGATATCTCTAAAATGCCCAACTGCCAAAAACCCCAGGCTCACAGCACTGTGTAATCCCCAGGCTGCTTCCCAGCCTGACCTTCTCCATGCCCTGCAGGAGCAGCAATTCCCTTTTTTAAACCAGGGGCCATGCCCTGCGCCCCAAGGCACTGCAAGCCACTCCCTCAGTGAATAAGGAATGAGAGTGAATATCTGCTTGGCAATTACAGGCAGATTGGAAACGTCTAAAGGGGGTCTTCAACACTCAAGGAAAAGAGTCAGAACTCAAAAAACCCCAATAAGTTGGCAACAGCCAAGCTGGAATAACTGGACTCAGGTTCCATGAGGGTTTGTCTCAGCATTTCAGCCCGTGTCTCTGGGTGTGAGCACTGCATTGTAAATAACTGCTGTCGTGGAAACTTGGCTGCAGGGGACAGACTGTCACACACTCTGCAGAGGAGATGATCCTTATCACCACTTGAAAGGCCTGACTGGGAACTGCTGCTCTGGAGCTGTGGGGCAGCCCCAGGAAGGATGCACAGCCCTCACTGTCACACACACACACCTTTGCTCTGACTGATGGATCCTGGAGCTCATGAGCCCAAGAGGTTGCTCCAAGGATCTGGGCTGGCTTGCTGTGATCCCAGCTGGTCAAACCTTCCAGCTGCAGAAGACCCTGCACACAGCTGGGCTCAGACACACACTGCTGAGGGCAGTCCTCCTGGCCAAGGGACCCAAGCTGTGCCTAGATGAGGTTATCCCAGAATGCTTCCCAAATCTCAGATCTAGAGGCATGCTCTGGCTGCATCTCAGCTCCAGACCGGGGATGTACAGCAACCCCAGAGCCTCAGAGAGAGGAGATCCAGATGGAAATGCTGGCATGTTGCAACAGCTCCCTCCCCTGCAGGGGCTGGGGACCATGACACGAGGGCTGGTGAGCACAGAGTGAGCTCAGAGACCTGCCTGCCCAGGAGAGAGCTTCAGCCTTCTCCTGACCAGCCCTCTCATTAATCAGAGCCCTGCAAGGTCTCACAAGAAACACCCCTCCAGACAACATCTCCAGATTTCCCACAGACTCAGTTACAGGGCAGCAAAACCAATCCCAATGGGACTAGTTTCACACAGGGATGATTTTTCTCCCTTTTTTTCCTTGAGATGCCATGCCAAGGTAAGCCAAGAATGTTGCAAAACCCTCCATGGATGATGCCACCTTGTAAATTAAGGTCACTACCCCATCACAGACAGTAAAAAGTCTTTATTTTCTGCTGATTGCTGTTAATTATGCAACATACTGTGAGTCCATATGGACTGTGTTCCACAAAGGTTTTCCTTGTGATCGTTCTTTCTGGATTCACGTCCTGCCAAACATGGCTTGTTTTCATGGCCCATCTTATTTACTGCCAGATTAGTCTGGTGTTAGATTTTCCTCCCAGTCCTCTGGAACTTCCCCAGAGTTTCCAGATTTGTTTTAAAAATCGCCACTAATGGTTGAGAGAGCTCTCAGGCCAATTTGTTTATCCTTTGATGCAAGTTATCTGATCCTGCAGAATGTCTAACTTTAATCACTGCTCTTTAACATTCAGCTTCATCACTGGTAGAATGCAAGCTAATTAATTTTCTCCATAAAGTATGGTTGTGTCATCCCACTTCCCTCCAAAGGGAAAAATAAATGTTGAGCAAATAACTTTGTCTCTTTTACACACAGGATGAGTGTTTTCCCGTTATTGCCAGGGATCTCATTACAGGATTTGGCTTTTCTTGTTACATTTAAATAATCATCATCAACTCCAGTGGCAAAAGGCTTTTCTCTCCTACCTTTAGCTTCCCTTCCCAGGTTCTTGCTGATTTCTACAGCTATCAGATTCTTCCTTTTGGATTAATCATCAACACCAATATGCACTTCACTGCCACATATTTATGCCCATAATGCTCTTTATGTATGTATATATAGATAAATAGCTTCCACCTTCCCTCCTAGCTGGGCTGGTCTCTGCAAAGCAGTGTTCAGGCTTCCAGGATAGCACAGATCTTAGAGCACCTCATCCTCCACTAAATTTTGTTAAAATAATTCCTTCCACTCCTTAATTGTACTCCTAATTATTTTCAGGCCAGGGAAGCTGTTATTTTTCCAGAACCAGGGGCTTCAGCTGGGCACCTCTGTGCTCTTAAAAATCTGGTCCCTCACCACCTATAAATAGCTCTGGTCAGAGCTTTTTTGAGTTTGCACATAGTGTGGTGCTCGCTGGCAGGGAGACAGCCGGGGAATAGGTTGTGGAGTGTCATTATAGGACACGAAAAAACACGGCGCGGGCACGCTGCTCTTTTCAAGGTAAAAAGAGACTTTTTAATTTCTGACTCCAATATTTATAGATTTTTAAAAGTGACAGTGGGTTGGAGGGTGAAAGTGACACCTCTCCAATGACACTGGACAAACCAACAGTCTATCAATTTTTTTCTCTTCTATAAAAGAATGCAAAACAATGAGTTATTTACATAAAGTGTGTGAGAAAGTTCATTACAAGAATGTAAACATCAGAAAGCTTAGAAAATCTTAAAATATCAGGGCGACAGTGGAGTCCCTGCCCATCACAGGACTGGAGAGTTGCATACCTAAAAGGCAGAGGAAGCTGGTTTGGGGTTATTTGTGGGGGATGCATCCCTTCTCTGCTCCCAGGCTCACAAGAGGGGAAAAAGCCACTGGGGACCAAAGACAGCTTTCATCAATTGTGATGTTTTATTTTGTGTTGGCTTTTTTTTCCCCTTAAACATCCTTTGTTTTCTAACAATAAATCATATCCCGAGGCAAAAAGCCTTTAAAGAGACTGGGCATGGAGTCTGCTTCCGTTGCCTGGCTGGCGCGGCAGGCCACCAGCTGACAGCAGCCATCAATCCACAACTCAGCGATCTATCCATCTTCCTCCGGCGCTGCGGGGACGGGGACGGCGCGGGAGGCCCCCGGCTGTGCCAGCCCACTGTCCCCTGCCAGCCCTGGTGGCACCCAGGATGGTTTCCTCTCGGCTTTCTGTGGTTGAGATGATCTCCAAGGTATGAGAAAGAGTCTTTTTTCCCAGCCCCAGGACCCAAGAAGAAGTTGAGATTTGTTGGTTCTGCTTCTCAAGGTTGTTTATTTTCTCTTATCTGTTCCGTTCTTTCTCTGCCCTGCTGAGATCTGTCCAGCAGGTCGGGTTGTGGCACAGCCCCTGCCCTTGGGGTGGTGTTAGCTTTTTATACTAAGAACTACGTGTGCTTTACTTACAATAATTTTCCAATACCTATCACCTATGTTAGACAGTCTGTCTCTATTCTAAACCAATCCAAAAGTGCCACCATCACAGCAGAAGATGGAGGGCAAAAAGAAGGAGAAGAAGGAGAGGACACGCCCAGATTTCTCCATCTTGCCTCTTGAACCCCATTCTAAATCCCCAAAATTCTACTTTTTCACCCTTTTTCACAAATTCACTATCATTCTACTCAACTCTTGTGGCTTGTAACCCTTCACACAAAATTGGTAATTGTTTCCATGGGCTAAAATCAAAGGCACAGGTGTCTTTGACTCTGTGCCAAGGTCTCTGAGCCCCTTGCCAGGGTCTCGAGTCACCCAGGGCAGCCAGAGGAATGTCCTGGGTTCCTGACAGTCCCCAGTGCCAGACCCTGTCCCCCGTGCTGCCCATTCCCCCAGAGCAGTGTCCCCTTCTGCCAGGCCCCATCCTCTGGTGTTCTGCAGCCAGCTGAGCCAAGTCACCCTCCAGGTCTCCTCCTGTGGTCCATCAGAGAGCGGGCACTCCACCTCTTGCCCCTCCAAGAAACCAACAGCTCTAAAGAAGGCAATAGCATCTTTTCCAAGCAGAGGGTACACAAGGAGCTTACTGGGGGGATAAACCTTCCCAGGAGGTTTCATAAATCTCAAGCAGCCATTTGCTTTTTTTGCCATCAGTGGAGGTTTCCACCTCCTGTTGTTTGCTGCAGGCTTCTGGGTTTGCTTTTTAACATTTGTGCTGTCACGACTCAGCAGTTTTTGTTGGCTCCTACGTGTTCTGCTTACCCTCTTAACAGTGTTCCCCAAAGATGTTCTATTAAAACCCTCTTAATGCCTCTACCTTGTTTGTTATCTGGAAAATTAATTGCTATCCCAGCGAGATGGAGGTGGTCCAGCTCATATGATCCTTCAGGAGGTGGGCCCAGTGCTCCATGACCTGCAACACTTCCATTTTACCTCCATTTAACACTTTTTGCCCCTTGGTGGTCTCCTCTGTCTGCTTTTGCTCCCAAGATGCAAGGTGGGGTCTTGCTGCCGACCGTCTGAACTTTCCTCTCCTTCAATTTCCTCCTGAGATCCCTCCAGTTCTTGCTGATCTGAGAAGTATTTTATGAGGCAATTTCGTCCATGCCAAATGTGTCATAACCAATGGATCCCTGCCTGCAGTCATCAGAGCCCTGCTCAGGCTCTCAGTGATGTGTGCTGTGCTGGAGCCAAGGAGAGACCGCACAGGGGCCCGCTGTCTTTCTGTCCCCTCTTCTGCTGGGCAGAACATTTGTATCTGCCTGCCTGCACACATTTGGTCCGTGGCCATCACTTGTGCTCATACCCCCTTTATGTCTTCAGGGATCATGGTCAAAAGGGGCCATCACAGACTTCTCTCTCACCACAGCTCCAGGGTCAAGAGCTGTTGCGTCTCGGCTACTCTTCAGTACCTCATGTCCCTCCACCAGCACAGGCAGAGCTTTGGCCTCTGCCCGCAGGTTTCCATGCAGCAAGGAGAATGTGGTGCTTTCCCCCTGCATCAGGGCCCCTGTCCTGGGAAAATGGCCTCAGAGATGTGTGGCACATTCTCCTGATGTCTCCTCCCCAGCCACAGCAGCCAAAGCCACCAGGACTGCATGTCCTGGCCAGCCAAGTGTGCCCGGGGCAGATGATGCCCCAGACAAGGTTACAGCAGACAACCCCCAGTGACTCCATGATGCTACTGGTGACCAAGATCTGTTCTTGCAATCCTCAAAGCTTTTCCTCCCCTGCATCAGAGCAGGACTGTGCCCCAGGAGAGGCCTGTCCTGCTTGGAGAAGATGGGGCAAAGAGGTCTGACCCATCTCACAGCTCCAGGAGAGGGACACAGCCACCATGAGGTTTCCTCTGGCATTTGCTCTGTGCCAAGGTTGGAAAGGATTCCTATAGTAGATATTTTTGCCCCCAACAAGGGGAGAGAATGATGCATCTGACTCCATCTTATCAGAAGGCTAATTAATTACTTTATTATACTATATTATTCTATATTACATTACACTATATTACGTACATCTAAACTGAATCTGCCAAGCACTTCACTGCACTCATGTCGTGACTGTCACCCAACAGTCCCAACACACACCCATGTTTGGCCCTGATAGGCCAAGGAAACAAAACACCAACACTGTGGGTAAACAATCTCCATATTGCATTCTACTTTGGTACAAACACAGGTACAGCAAGTGATAAGAATTGCGTTTTCTTTCTCTGAGGTTCAGAGAATGTGAAACCCAGAAATATTCTTGGGAAGAACTGTGCCTTGATTTTCCTCTGCGAAGAGGAATGTGGCGACAGATTCCAGGGTCACAAAAGCACCTGATCAGGGAGGGCATTTCAGGACTGGAAGGTAGCACAAGCACAGGAGTAGATAGAGGTTCCTTGAGGAAAAGGAGAAACCTCCAGCCTGCAAACCCTTTTATGGGGCAGGCAGCAAGGCCTGGGGGAAGGCCTTGCCTTTGGTGGGGGAAGGTGCGGCAGGATTTTGACATGGCGTGCCTCAAGCCGATGTCCCAGCCTCTTTTAAAATGTCTTCAAGCGCTTGGGACTGCCTCAGATGAAGTGCAGTGTACCCGTGCAGGGTGTAAATGAGAACCACCCGTGGCACCTCGCAGCTCCCCCGGCTCTCCCGGGCAGGTTCATGAGGCGCTCCCCGCCGGCCGGAGCAGGCCGCGGGCCGGGGCAGCGCCGCCGCGTTTGATATTTTCCACTCTGCGTGTCAAGGGCATTTACAGTCGGCGTCAGGCTGTTCCGTCAGTCTGAGGGAAGCACTTTGAAGTGTTTGTGGTGGAGGCCACATGTGCACTCAAGATGTGCTTCTCTCTCTCTCTCCTCTCTGCTGCCTTTGCATTCCCGGCACCATGTGACAATCGACAACACGGCTTAACCCTTTCGCACCACTGCCGTGTGGAGATGGGGAATGGAGAGGATGGGGAATGGAGAGGATGGGGAATGGAGAGGATGGGGAGTGGAGAGGATGGGGAATGGAGAGGATGGGGAGTGGAGAGGATGGGGAGTGGAGAGGATGGGCCCTGTGGAGATGGGGAATAGAGAGGATGGGGAATGGAGAGGATGGGGAATGGAGAGGATGGGGAGTGGAGAGGATGGGGAGTGGAGAGGATGGGGAGTGGAGAGGATGGGGAATGGAGAAGATGGGGAATGGAGAGGATGGGGAATCCTCATCCCTCCCTGTGTTCTGGTGGCCCAGGAAGCTGCAGTGATCCTGCTTCTTTCCAGGGAATGAAACAGCACAGCTTGGGCAAACATCTGGTGAAGGTGACAGGGTGGAGCTGGGAGACCTTGGAGCTGCTGGTCCAAGAGCAGGATGTGTCGCTGATCCCCACAGATGGCTGCTTTGATGGTGACAGCATCACTGGCCACAAGCAGCTGTGGAGTTGTCCTCCCCCCTTGCCCGTCCTGCAGTGGGTCCCGAGGAAAAGGGTGGAAGGAATCCCAGAGGCTGTGTCACACCAGGGGTGCCCACAGTGACATTACTGCCTGTCCCTCCGGCGTGATGGATGGCACATGACAACATGGGCAGCACTTGGGTGTGTGGCTGCTGCCCAGGGAGCTCTGGGCACAGAGAGAACAATTGCAGCTGCTTCCCCTCCGAGGCATTGGTGCAAGCCTGGCAGTGCTTTGAGGAGCTCTCCACGGGGGCAGCGGTCAGGGGTGAATCTCATTTCTTTGCATAGTAGCCATGTAGTGTTTTGCCATAGCCACAGGCTTTAGGGTATTTTCATGCACTCAGAGTGCCCTGGAGAGGAGCTTGCTATGAAATGAAACACGGGGATCAGTGGGCACAGCTGCCCTTTGAGAGGACAGTTGCACCCACCCAGATGTTTGCCTCTCCTCAGCTCCCTAAAATGAGTTCTGGGACGAAGTGGAGAAATTAAAGACATGTGGTGTCACCAGGTGTTGATTTCCTGGTGCCTGAGAGGCACCTTCTCTGCATCCCTGCAGGCAAGATGAGAGGGGCCTTCTCCAAAGAGCCCCCTGCCACACTTCAGTCCCTGTGGGGGGATTTTCATCTTCTGTCAGGATCCCCTGGGTGGTTATGGAGAGACAGGCTTGGCTTGCATCTTGGGAAATCACATAGGACAGAAAAACCTCACTGCCTGACTCTGCCTGACTCTGCCAGGGGTTGAGCTGCAGCCCCATGGGGTGCTGTTAATCCTGAGCAGATTCTGATCCGTGCAGCCAGGACCCACTGCAGTGATAAAAAGGACAGGGAAGGCAACAGGGCAGGAAAAGGCTGAGCTCAATGCTGTGAGCTCAGGGGACAGAGATGTGAGCTGCAGACAGGCAGCTCCCACCCTTTGCTGCTGTCTCCAGCGCAGCAGTTTTTGGGGGCCAACGTGGAGCTGCCCCCTTCAGTGACCCCTGCATTCCTGGAGCACTCCTGGAGTTGGGAGCAGGCCATGGCAGCACAGATCCAGCACAGGAATGCTGCTCTGGCAGCTCCAGCGTTAATGTGTGGCACAGCAGAAATAATCTTCCTTTTCAATGATTGCATGACAGTGGGTGGAGGCCCTGGGGGAAGGGTGTCATTGTACTGGCCCTTGTTTGGCAGGGAAAAGACATCTTCTGGGCTGCAGCTTCCTAGAAAAGCTGAAGTCAAAGCATTATCCAGAGTAACTGGCCTCTCCTTCTTCCATGAAAGCCCCCTCCCTGCAATTAATCTGAGTCATGGAAACCCCTGCCTTCTGCTCTGATTTCCCAGTCCCAGGCAAAGTGTCTGACTCATCCTGCAACTCTCTGGTCATGGCTCCTCCTTGCTGAGGTGACTGACTCCCTCACCCTGGCAGGGCTGAGCTTTGCAGCCCATTAAACAGCCCGGGGCTTGTGTGTGCTTCCATGTGCTGGGCTTGATGCCCTGTGCAGGCTGACCTAGAACAGAGACTGGACAGAGCTAAAGAATAAAGCAGGGATTTATTAAAAGGATCTCCTCAACAGATCCACCTTGGGCAGCACAAGAGCCCAGCCAGGGCTGCACCCAAGATGGATCAAAATGGTCCCAAAATGGACAACTGGTCACAGGGTCTCTCACTTTTATAAGTTCTGCTCCATTTGCATATTGGAGTTCATTGTCCAATTCCAGCTCCAGCCCGTGAAGTCCCATCCTTCCTGTTTTGCTCTCTTCAAGCTAGCACCAGGAGGAGAGGTGGCAGGAAGTGTCAGTCTGTTCTGATTCATCAGACCACTTGGAAATCCCAAATCCTCTAAATCTGAAAGGTCAGAGTTAGAAAAGTGGCTCCTGGCTGCCCATGGAGCACCACCCCTGCATCCTGATAAAAACAGGACCTGCCCACACAACTGCAGCGACCCAAACATCACACACTCAGCCTAAGGTCATCATCAGCCCTCTGGTGAGAAATGGATGAGGATGGTTACATCAGCAGGGAATAACTGCCCAAAACAGCCTTGCAAACATTACGCAGAGACACCACCTGAGCAGGAGCTTCAGGTTTTTCGGTTTGAGGGATGTTTCTGATTAGGCTTGCTTTCCATTTCTGCTGGAGTAGAAATCAGGTTTTTTTAGAGTTCTAAATTTCTGGGGTAGAAATCAGTTTCTTTAGAGTTTCTTTTTTGCCCCCATTGCCCCAGAGCCCCTCCACTCTGATGACAAATTCACAGCCCCAAGGGCAGGTGGGTTTCCTTTTACCTCTCAAACCCCCAGTGGGGCTGATTTCATAAGACCTGAAGGTGCCCTGGGCCCCAGCTGTCTGCCACCCTCCCAGGGTGTTGAGAGACATCCATCCCCACCAGGCTGCCAAGCCAAGCTCCCATGCCAAGGACATGTGAGCTGTAAATGGGGAATGAGGAATTCTCCTTTCTGTGCCTGCTGCCAGCCCCAAAGGCACACTCAGCTTTGGGCTGACCTGGTCACACACCCCACCTCTGCTCAGGGCAACACTTCACCCCTGGATAAACCCTTTCCTCAGAGGATCACACAGTGGTTTGCTTTGTTAGTCCTCACCACAGCCCTGGGAAGGAATAAGAGGCACTGGGGGATCACCTCATTTGCTATGGGGTGGGGGCACCTTCAGGGGTGAAACTGAGGTGTCTAACAGAGGAGAACAGTGCTGCTCCATGGAACACACCAGCCAGAAATTAAATGGAAGGAATTAAAATCGTGCTGATTGAGGGGAACTTTAGGCAGGAACAGTGTGATTAATCACACTGAAACTTGGCTAAGACAACAGTGAAAGGCACCATGTGATTATTTTCAGGCTCTGTAAGGGCTCCACTAATACTCCAGTGTGGCAGGTAATGCAGCATCCCAGCAGAAGGGGCTGGGATGGCAGGATCAGCACTCAGTTTGGGAGGGAAATGGCTGGGCAGGACTTGTTGGATATGTCCCACAGCTGCCATCAGGCTTGTTCACTGCTTGAGAAGTTCCTGCTCTTTATGAGTGCAGGGACAAGTGGCTCTCAGCCCACAAGCCAGGGCACATTGTCACCTGCTGTTTGTGGCACACCCCCCCCTTGCCCCAAAGTGCTTCTTGCCATCCCCACTGCTGATCCTGTGTTGTTCCAGGCAGACAAGAAAAAGGCATGCCTGGTCTCTATGTGCAGGTTTATTTTCCATTTAATCTCTGCACCCTGGGCACTCCTCAAACCTGATTCCCTTGGAAAGCTCCTCAGCTCAGCCATACCCTCCTGCACGTGCAGCCAATGAAACCAGTGGCAGGCACAGCTGCACAGCTCTGTCCTGGTTGATGTCTCTCAAGGTGGTTTGCAAATAACCCAGAAACTGCTCATCTGAGTGGGATTATCTGAAAACCAAACTCTGCTCAGTTGCAAGCCTGGTCCCAATCCCCAGGCAGCCCAGATGACAATACTTGCCAGGAAGAAAAGGTCAGCAGAGCTCATTTTCTCTCCAGGACTTCAGGAGGAAAGAATTTGCCAATCCTTCCATTCTAACAACTCATTTTGGAGTGGATTGCACAAGACTGAAGGATACTAAGGGGGACTGGGCTCACTGTGTGAACACATCTCAGTTGAGAGATGCTGTCCAAGATGAGGGCAGGACGTGGAAGATGAGATTGTGTTTGAATGAAGCAAGAAATCACAGTCTTGTTTTCTGGGTACTGATAACTTCAGTAATTACCAATGCCAGCTCTGCCAGCCCTGTGCCTCCACCCAGGCCACACAGCACTGTGAGGTGCCTTTTGTATCCTCATTGCAATGAAGGATTTTATCCTGCTAGGGTTTATTATTCTTTTATGGACTGAAGGGCTTCAGCCTAATCTTTCAACAAATAAAAGAAATCTTTCAACATTTCAATGCTGTTGCAATTGGCTCCAAAAATAGCATCCTCAGAGCTACATTTTTTTAAACTTCTCAAATCCAGGGATTAACCTTTTTTCAGAAAAAGCACAATAATCAGAATACCAACTTGTATATATTTTATATATCAAATCAAATAAACAAAAGACTAAAATTTGAAAGCTAGCCTATAGTAGCTTTTATTTTCTCCCATTTTGCTTGTGTGCATGCTTCTGTGGAGCTGGAGGGGAGAGAGAGGGTTTCCTATTGTTTCATGAGCCACTGCTGGATATTTTAGTGACCAACAAAGGCCCATGGATCCGGGTCTGAGAAACACTGCCTTAGAGATAAACAGGCTCTGTTTCTGCCACCCTGTCCTGGCAGTTCCTGTGCCTCTTCAGTTTATACCCCTGGATCCTTCAGTTTATACCCCTGAATTATGTACCTCTCCAGTTTATACCCCTGGATCCTGTGCATTTTCAGTTTGTACCCCTGGATCCTGTGCCTCCTCAGTTTATACCCCTGGGTCCTTCAGTTTATACCCCTGGATCTTGTCCCTTTTCAGTTTATAACCCTGGATCCTGCTTTTCAGTTTATACCCCTGGATCCTTCAGTTTATACCCCTGAATTATGTACCTCTCCAGTTTATACCCCTGGATCCTGTAGATTTTCAGTTTATACCCCTGGATCTTGTGCCTCTTCAGTTTGTACCCCTGGGTCCTTCATTTTACAGCCCTGGATCCTTCAGTTTATACCCCTGGATCTTGTCCCTTTTCAGTTTAAAACCCTGGATCCTGTACCTCTCCAGTTTATACCCCTGGATACTTCAGTTTCTACCCCTGGACCCACGCCCTGCTCCCTGCACTCCCCCCAGCTCAGCTCCATGGCAAAGCACCCTCTCCCCAGGGATGCAGAATAATGCCAGTTTGTCCTGGGCCTTGAGAAAGGCAGTGCATGTCCCCTCAGAGAGGATGAGTGGCCTCCACTGCTCCTCCACTGCTCCTCCATTGCTGCAAATGGCTTTTCCTGCCAGGAAAAGTGGCCTCAGAGCAGCCCTGTCTGTGACCCCCCCCCCCCCCCAGGTCTCTCCAAATTTTTCAAGCAGACACCTTGGCACCTCCTGTTGCCTTGGGACTGTGTTGGTGTTGGCCAGCTGGGAGTGACAGCTTCCATCTTCTTTCTCCTTGTTTCATGAACTGTCAGGTTGGAGGTTTTGATTTTCCCTGGAGCCCAGCCCTGCCAAGGGATTGATTCCCAAATAATTTCCAGGGAAAGCTGTTGTAACCAAGGCAAGGAAATGCACTGGATGCACTCAGGAGATGGTGTTCACATATTGTACTTTCATAAAGGTACAGCAATGGAAACATTCCCTATTTTGATTGTCCCAAAGCCACAGGAAAAAGGGAATTAAGGGAATTGATATGTCTGGGAGAGATGCCAGCTCTGATTTACTCACATTTTTACCCTGATGTGAAATACCTTGGTCAGAGATGGAAAACTTTTATAGAAGACATGAACCAAATCAGGCCCTGCAAGTGCTGGTATCCAGCAAAGAGCTGTCTGAGCTGGCACAGCCTGAGAAACCCTGAAACAAAGGAACTGGGAATCAAATGGACAACAGCAGCTCTGTAAGAAATTTTCTTCTCTTCCTCCAGAGGGTTTGGACATCCCCACATTTGCAGTCTGCCTTCTGACCACAAAGTGCCTAAGGTACCAGAACTCCAGTGAGTTAGGATGTAGGGGTTGGCAGGGCTCCTGGAAAGAGGATGTGCTTTATCATCAAATCCCAGCATGATTTGGGATGCAGAGGCACAGAGTGGTCAGGGCAGAGCGGGGAGCCCAAAACAGGGTTGCCTTTGGAAGCAGTATAAAAGGAAAATATCCTTGCTAACATAACCTGGCCTTCCAGTTTAACCTCCATGTTCCCTCAGAGAGTACAAACATGCCTGCACATATTTTAGGCATAGCAACCCATTTAGGAAGACTCAGATGCAGGGTAAGTCCAATTAAAGCAAAATGGAATGAAAGTCCCAAATTATTTCAATGTGTCAGAGTGAGGAGTTTGCAAATCCACTGGTTATTGCAAAGCTGTTCTGGGAAAAATAATTTCTGTATAGATTCCACCCCACTTTGCTGAATTCCATGGGAGTTTTGCCATCAGCTTCAGTGGGAAAAGGACCAACACATACTGGCAAACTTTAGGCAATGCATTATTCATGTTTCAGGCCAAATGCATTTGCTTTTACCCCCAATCCTGAAATGAATTTTCTGTAGAAATATCTCTGCCCCTCCAGTGGTGCCCACTGAACTCAACACCAACTGCAAGATCTCATCTGACTGTCCAGAAACCCCTAAGAACATAGATCTGCATTCATCTTGCTGAGATTAATATGAGTTCAGTTAAGGGCAGAGTTTGATGAAAATATTTCATAACATATCAAGCTGGAGGGTAGATCAAAGCTCTTTTTTTTTTTAGCTCATTAATAAACCAAAACAGAAATAGCACTGCAGAGGAAGTAGCTTGTTTGTTTGTGATGGCTCCCTGCTTTGGGAAGGTGACTACAGAAACCACACAATTATTACTGCTAAAATAACCAAAACAAAACACAAAAGTGGGAGGATCCTTCCTTGTTAAAATACAAAACCTTAAATTAGGCAGGATATCAGCCATAATTATTTCTCTTGTTAAAATCCCCAAGCACCAAACTGGGATGAAGTGTTCTGCCCACACCACTCACCTCCAACCTCTGTTCAGAGCAATGCAAAGGAGTGAAGGTCCTTTCTTGATTTATGAAGCTTTAGGGATTTTTTTGCATGTATTTATATTTTAACAGGACCCCCACAATTCTGGTAGCATAAACTAGATTTCCAGCACCTCAGAACATGTGCCCAGGGCTCCTCTAAGGTTGTGTTGAGCTCCTTGCTCTCCAAGGCTCTCTAACACAGTCACTAAAGGGCAGATGCTTGTTTTTTTAAACTTGCTAGAAAGCCATTTGCTCCCTTAAAAGTAATTTATGCCATTCAGCTAGAAAGTTTGTTTTCAATATGAAATACTTTTTTAATCACCTCTCTTCTACTTCATCTCATCTGGTTCCTAAGGAAATTGCAAGTCTTCCAGAACTGCAAATTTTGTTTTCCAGCCAGTGTTAGGAAAACTGTTGGTCTTTTCCCACTATCTACTGAGACAGTATTTGCATACAAAATACTGTTCACATCTCAGAAAAATCCTTTTGAAATTATTATTCATTACACTGGAGACCTTCCATGTTTCCACAAGCATCTCTCTTATTTTGTCTCCCCTTCCACATAAGCAAAAAAAAAAAGAAAATCTAATGTTTGCTTCTTCACTAATCCTTACCTCCTTTATGCAGGCAGCTCTTCTTTACCTGAATTCTTGTTATATTAAAAAAACAAACCAAACCTAAACCAACAAGGAGAAAATAAGAAGAATTGTCACCTTTTTTTTGCCAAAACAGCACTTCCCACTCTTGATCCATGGTTGGCTGGTGAGGTTATAAAAGTCTGTAGTTGGTCTGGAGAACCAACTATTTTTAAAAAGTCTCTATTCAAAGCTGAACAATACAAGTGTGAGTGCTCCAAAAGACATAAAGAAGGTTATCAGGGCTCTTTGCCATGGCCTGTGTTAAGGAAGAGGGGGAGAGCCTGGGGCTGCCTGTCTTTGTGTGACACATTCCAGTGAGCTGAGCAAGGAGTGATGGATTCCTGGCCAGGGTGAGCACCTCACACTTCAGGAAAGGCAGGAGAGAGCCAGGATCAGTGAGGACACTCCAGTCTTGGCTTGTTTCACAAACACACAGTGATGGAACCTGCTTGTGCATCCACTGCACATCCTGGGCCAGCTGCTGGTGCTTTTTTCCACCTCTCCCATCTCTTTGCTGCTCACCTCTCTCATTTCAGGGCTCCACCTGGCTACTGTGCCTGCATTTGGGATGGCTCTTCCAGGTGTAAAAGGAGCCTGAATTGCAGGAAGAAACACCACCATGCAGTGGGCTGTGAGAGAGCAGGGCACGAGTGCAGACTGTCAGTGAAGGTGCTGTGCAAGCCTCTGCTTCCAAGCCTTGTGAAGGAGCTCTCCTTGGAAGGAGGACCCAGAGGGGAAGGTGTGGCTGGAGCAATTTCTTTAGGCTGGACAGTGAGGAAAACAGGATTACTCCTGCTCTCCCTCCTACAGATCAGTTTTGAGCCCCCCACTTGTTCTGACACTGTCCCAGGCCAGGAGCAGACAGAACACAGAACCATGCTGAGATCAGGGGGTGAAATGTCCTTTCTGTGTCTCTGCATTGCTCCTGCAGGGCACCTGAACACCAGATTCATGAGCAAAGAATTTACTTTCTCAGTTGGATCATTCTTGATATTAGCACAGAAAGTTACAATAATATAAATTTTAGCTGTCCCTTGTTACCTCCTCATGCACCTTGGAACTCTTCAGGATCTTCTCAGCTGCTGACAAGGAAGTTCTCCCTTGAAAGACAAGAAAACCATGATTTATTACTGTTTTCACCAGGTTGTGGCACACACAGAGTTCTTACTGAGATCATCCCCCTCTACCCCTGTAAAGCAGCAGCAAGAAGCCTGTGTCTTTTCATTTGCTTCATGAGCTACATTTTGGAAATGTTCAGGACTTGTGCAGCTGGGAGATGGCTAAAACAGAGCTGAGAAGGGCCATGGGTCTCTGGGCTTTGCAGCCACACCAGCCATGGAAAGCAGACCTGCCACAGATGCTGGCAGCCATGGGCAAACCTTCTTCCAGAGGAAATGGAGATGTGCTGGGAAGCTCCCAGGAGAGCAAAAGAATGCTTCCAGACAGGCAGGTGGAGCAGCCTGCTGGCTCCATCAACCTGATGGACTTGGCAGCCTCCCCTGCTCCAGCTGGCCAGGATCCTGGAGTCTGCAAAGCTGCAGGCAGAGTTACTGAGAGAAGTTACTGAGTTATTGGGAGAAAACAGATACCTGCATAAGCTTATACACAGCAATACACACACACATACATAAATATAAATATACATATGCACCCAGATACATTTATACACCTCATGGAGTGAGATTTGCAGGATATATGAACCTGCAATAATGTTCATGTTCATATATTCTATGATATATGTCCAATATTGTCTTGGTTTGAAGTTCCCAACCTAAGGCAAATATTCATATATCCTATATTGCAGGATATGTGAACTCCTAGCAGGACAATGCTTTATCCTGTCATGACTAAGCTGGTCTCTGTGTTAGGCATATTAACTGTGTAGGAGAGCTCTGACATCTTCCTGGACAAGATTTAAAGATGCACTTTTATTACCTTTTGTAGAAGAAGCACTGACCCAGCAGCCTCACATTCCCTGGGTACCTCTAAGCCTGAGTCCTCAGAGTTGTCACAGCAGAGGCCAAATCCCTCTTCCAGCTCCAGTCTGGGCACCAGGCTCTCTTGCAAGGCTCTCAACTGCTTCAGCCCAGAACAGAGTTTCTGCTTACGTCAGTGGCTGGCCAAGAGAAAAAGAGAACAATACAGCCTTTATAGATTAACAATATTTCAATTTACTGTAAATTACGCAGCATATAACATGGCCCAGAGGAGTAATTTGTCATTCTTTTATATCCTTGCTTTTTCTCTCATTTCTTTCTCTTCACCTTCCCCTTTTCCCTTCTCCTCCATTCCACCTCTATCTTTTTGCCTCCTTTTCTCTCTCCTTTCTGCACTTCCTCCCTTCCAACAGATCCCACCATTGCTCCAATGGCTCTGCTCCAATCTCTGCCTCTCTGTTATCTGCCAAAATCACTGGCAACAGAACATCTAAGTGGAGGTGCATTCCAGGGTCCTGGAAAGGGATGTGTAAAGCAAAGAGAGCAGGGCTTGAGGGAGCAGAGGACTGGGATATATAAGAAGGGTTACAGGCAGGAAAGACCAGGGATGGATCCATTGATGCAGGCAAAGTAAAGAGCTCACCCCCAGCAGCAGCTGATAGAATCATCTATAGCACTTCTATCCGGAATGGTCAGTCCAACAAAAAATACATTTCATAGCTCATAAGGATAAAAATAAATAAAAGTGTATCAACTTTGGGGTGCTGGGTATTTGATCTTATCTGGAACAAGTGTGTGGGTACATGTGTGCACACATCACTGTTGTTATTTTACTATGGACTAATGTTTTGAAGCTTCCCAATTCCTATAAATCTTCCTTTTCAGACATGTGGTCACTGGTTAAGGGAATATTTACTGGGAAATGCTTTGGGTTTTGCAGACCTGACTTTTCCTGGTTTCATTCTCAGGACTCCTTGGCATAACCAGAGCCTTTGCCACAGACGTCCCAGACACTGTCTTAAAAAAAATTATCCTGACCAAAAATTGATGCTTTGGTCTGTGTGAACTGCTAAACACCATCACAAAGCAACAATTAGTCTGTTAGTTACTTACAACTTTTGCTTCCTCAAACCCTGATGTTTAGGTCACATGGAAAACTGCAGTTATGAACACAAAATCAGCACTCACAGGTTGCTGTGCTTGTTCCAACTCATCCTTGGTTCTCTTCCAAAAGCCAACTCCAAGCTGACACTTGAGGTGTTGCTCTCCTTATCTGGATGCCTGCTCAAGGAAGGAAAAATCCCTTCCCCATAGCAAGTACAGGCCTTCCTCAATTTTGTCCAGAACCTGAACCTTCAACACTCTGGAGCCAAACTCCTCCAGCCCTGCAAGGGCCCAAGTTCCCCCTGGAATGGTCATCTGGGACACCAAGGAGCTGCTTCTCCCAAGCCATTGATGCCTTGTGCAGGCTGACCTTGAACAGAGGCTGGACAGAGTTAAAGAATAAAGCAGGGATTTATTAAAAGGATCTCCTCAACAGATCCACCTTGGGCAGCACAAGAGCCCAGCCAGGGCTGCACCCAAGATGGACCAAAATGGTCCCAAAATGGACAACAGGTCACAGGGTCTCTCACTTTTATAAGTTCTGCTCCATTTGCATATTGGAGTTCATTGTCCAATTCCAGCTTTAGCCCATGCAGTCCCATCCTGCTTGTTTTTCTCTCTTCAGCCCACGTTGTTTGTGCTCTTGGGCCTGAGATTTGGATCATTTGTCCTTGGTGCCCAGCTGGAGCAGGAATTGTTTTGTCTCCCTGCTCTGTGCAGGGAGCTCACCATCCCATAATATGTAGCTCAGACCCACACACTAAAGCATCACAGAACCTGAAAAATATAAAAGCTCAAACCTGAGGCATCACCAGGACCCAGAAGATGCTGTGCAACCTCAACAAACCTCGACTGGCCCAGCTACATTCCTGTCCAGCCATCACAGGGCAGCTCCTGCCTCGTTAAGTTCATGTTCTCCCCAGGTCACCTGAGAAACAAAAACACCTCCAGAAAAGAAAACTCCTTCAAACTCATCCCTCCTGCTCTTGGGATCAATGTCAGCACACATTCCCTTCACTTTCCTGGTCATACAGACCATAGTTCTTTGCCCCTCATGGTGCATGAAGTCATGTTTCCAGGTCCCAGAGGAAAGCACAAACACAATTTCTAGTATTAAAGGTATTCTACAAAGCACAGAAAACCTTTGGGACAGTCAGAAGTGACAGCAACAGACAAGATTAACCCCCCAGTCTGCATTCACCAGGCCCTGAGTGCACTGAAAACTCTGCAGCCTGTCCCTTGGCCTTGGGGTTTGGCTGCCTGTGCTCCAGGCCAGCTCTGCCATGGTGCTGCTGCAAGCTGGGATCACACTGCCATGAAAAATAACATGGAATAACATCGAGCAGCCTTTGCAGGGCTCCTCCCCAATTCCCATGGGAGCTGCCCATAAACTCCATCTCCTGCTCTTGCAGGTTTGCTGTGCTCATAGACCCTTGTTGATACTGCTCATGGATGTGGAGCGTGAGGTGTTCCCTCCTGTCCCTGGAAGCAGTCTGCTCCAGGAGCTGGTGCCCACATCAGTTTCAGTGCACTCACCCTGCCTGCTGAACACCAGGACAGGCAATTCAAGCAGCCCAGCACAAGTGAGTGATGCTCTTGTCCTTCAGGACATCTTCTCAGGGTGGAACTGAGCCCAGGCACAACTGTTCATGACACAAACCATCTTACATCTTTGCCAGGGCAGGAGCAAGCTGAAGATCAGACTGCTGCCTTTTAAAAGACAAAACCGGGGAACTATGTCACAGTTAATTCACAGGAAACTTAATTTCACCTTTATTCTTCCTAAAATCACAGGGCTCTTTGTGCCAGTGTTATATTTTAGCATAATTTTCCTTTCTTTACAGTTTTCTGTTCGGCACAAAGTGATATGGGAGCACAGAAACCCATCACTGGAGACAGTGAAAGCCTTCCTGGATCATCTGTTTCAGAGCAGGTCTCTCTCTATCCCCCAGTTTTCACTTGCTGGAAAGTTACCCAGCCATATGTTTGCAATTAAAGTCTCAGTTCCTCACAGGCTCATGGCAAATAGTCTGCTTCACCTGGGTCACATCTCTAAAGGGAATTCCCCCAGTCTGGATTTGCAGGCTGTATTCGGTGGCAGCCCTGACACAGGTATTAGCCATAATGGAATCCATGTCAATTATGAGTTCATCCATTCGTTTTTCTATCCAGGCCTCCCACTCAAATTTCAGAGATCTCCTTCTAAAATGCAATTTGACCCATTTTGGAAGGGAGAGAGTTCCTTAGTCACTCCATTTGAGACCAATTAGCCTGTTTGATTCGGGATCCTTTATCCCTCAGCGCTCTTAGCCTGTCCGTTCCAATAAATGTTGCAAAAAATCCCAGCGTCTGAAATCCCTGCCTGCTTCATGGACCTTATTTCCTACCCAGTAACTGTACTCCCTTTTACTCCCCTTTCACCAACCTGAGTCAGTCACAGACTCTGGGGTTACTTTGTGCCATCTCCTTGAAATGCCCTTCAGTTTGTGCCTGTAGGGTAAAGAGACAAAAGTGACTTGTAACACTTTCTCCTGCCTGAGGAGCTTAGAGCAATCTCTTTTGAGGAGAACCCACAATGTGAAAAAGCTCTCAGAGTTCACTTTTAATCAACCTCACTGATTTGGTTTGAGATGTTGATCAAATCCTGACTGCTTCCTTTCCAACTGAAACGGATCTGATGGATTGTCCAGTCAGCCCATGAGTTTGGGGAGAACTCCAGCTTTCAAACCAAAGATTAATCACAGATTTGCTGTGATTCTTTGAGCTCAAAGCTTTTGTTTTACGTGTCCTTCCTGGATGTTTCCAGCCCCCTCATGTCCCTGCAGACAAGTCAACGGTGTGGATTCAAGCCTGAAAATGGAAAGGAGGCTGTGAGAAGACATCTTCCTGCTTTAATTCACAATCTTTAGAAGTTCTTCACGTTCCAAACCAGAATAAGCTGAAAGGTTTGTGAAACGGGGGTGCAACCACGGTAAAAAAATAATTTAAACCTGATAGAATGTAAACTTTTGAGGGAGGAACAAGCCTCAGCACAAATTTAACTGTCAGCACAAAGAAGACAGCTTTCCCCATTAGGTGCCCAGATGAATTGTTAGGGCAGAAGGGCTGGAATTGGCTCTTCCCTTCCGGGCCTCTGGGACTGACCCTGGACTTTTGGCAAGGGGGATGTGTTTCAGAACCCAAACCTGGACTTGACTCTGCAGCTGGCCCCTCTCCCCCTGTGCACAGGCAGCCCTGACCCAGCTGAAGGCCCCCGTGGCCTCGTGCTACACAGGGAGTTCAAAACCCAGGTCTGGGTTTTCCAGCCAGGGATCATCTCTGACTGTCCCAGCTTCAGAGCAGCAATTCCCCTTGCTTTATGTCACTTGCCTGTCGGCTTTGGGGGAAGAAAATAATATCATTAAAAAAACCCCAACCAGTAACAATCCAAAAGTCAGCAATGCTGTCCCAGGAACATTCCTCCTTGCACAGCAGGGAAGAAGACAATTAAGCCCAGCAGTACCCACATCCTCAGCCCTTTGGGCTTCACAGCATTTTCTCCCTCTGTCTTCTGCCTTTGTTTTGGGGGTTTTATTTCAATTTTTATCACTTTGGCTCATGCTGCTTGAGAGGCAGGGGACCTCGTTGGTGTCCTTGAAGTGTTTACTCACGACTGGGGCACACCAAGAGGTGCTTTCAAAGCCCCTGCGAGTGCCTGAAACCCCCCAGCAGCGTGTTTGTGGGGCTGGGGGGCTGCAGCTGGCTCTGCATGACTGGGGACAGGTTTGCCTGCCAGTGACAGAGAGGTGAAGCACATCATCATCATCCTCCTCCTTTGTCTGGTGCGTGGCTGTGGGGAAGTCTCAAGTCAGACTCTGCCCCCATTCTGGATGCTCTCCAGGCTCCCTGCAGTGCACAGGAACAGTGTTCCTTGGGTTTCCTGGGCCACCAGCACTGCCTCCTTCAGAGGCCTTCCCTGCACATCCTGAACCCAGGAGCTCTGGCCTCATCCCATGGAAACCAAGCCCCCAGGCCTCTGTGCCTTGCTCCTGCTCTCCAGTGACCCAGGACAGGCAAAGCAGGTTTTGCAAAAATCTTTAGAACTGGTTTTTTATGGTAGGTTGCATGAAACTTTAAGATAGAGCAATACATCAGAGCTCATCACATCCCCATCCTCCTTGTCATCAGCATCCTTGCACAACCTCCTGAACTTGGATCAAGGCCTGGGAACTGTCCAGACTCATCCCCCTGGGCAGGGAATCTGCTCTGCAAGCAGCTTTATCCTGCTTTGTCTGTTTTTAACCTAGGTGATTCTTCACTGAATGCCCTCTGGTTTCCTTCCTAAAGTCTTCTCCCCTGCTTCTCTTCATCGCCATCTACCTTCCTCTTCTTTCTGGTCCTGCATCTCATCAGCTTTTTTCATGATTCTGAATTCCTTTTGTGGTGGAACCTGGTGCGTTTTGTTCATGTTCTGTTCACTAAAGGGCTAAAGATAGAGGGAATAAAACACTTAGACCTAAAACCGCGTGTAACCAAAACCTCATACAATCACAAGTATATTCTTGTTTAATAAATGCTTGCTCAATAAACCATAAGTTCTAGAATTTTAGGCATGACCACTAAATAAGGAGAAGTCGACCAGAGGACGACCGAGGAAGACTAGCAGCCTTCATCAGACAACCACCAGCAGAGGAGGACCCCTTAGCAGCAAGAAGACACATGGGCAGAGTACTTTCTGGACACGTCCCCAACGAGAAGAGATACAGTATAAAAGTTAGACTGGATGGAACAGTGGGTGGGCAGTCCTTGGCAAGCCGAGGCTCCCCTGTCGCCCAGCGCTGATTTTGCTTATGCCTTGCTTGCTGTAATTAATAAATTCCAATTGGACTAAGCTTATTGGAGTTTGCTTCAATTCATAACACTTTGCTCTTCCAGAGTGGATAAGGACATTTATATTGGTGATAAGGTAATGTTTTAGAAATAAACTTCTCACAATCAAACTGAATAAACAGATGTATATGAGTACACATGTTTCAATTAGACAGTGGTTTTTCAAAACATTAAAAAAAAGATCTAACCAAATACATTTCCTATTGGAAAATAAGAAAGTTCAGAACATTTAAAAGCTGTGAAAACAGAACTTTCTTGTGTTTCATTTGGGGAAAGACTGGGTTTTCTTTGCTTTTCTTTTGCCCAGAAAAAAAAAAATATTCAAAACAGGTACTTTTTTTAAATGTTTGCACAAAAAAATAACATATCTTGCTTAAAAAAAATTTCAATGAAAATCATCCAGTGGGTCCTGGAGGTGGGTTCATTCCATGGTCACAATCTTTTGATGGTGGTGAGGTTGGTTACACTTGGTAAGAGACACAGTGATGAACCAACATACATCCTTTGCTGTTCTGTGCTTGTCCCAGCTCTCTCTGCCACAGGCCTCCCCCTGCTCTCCATTCTCTTGGCAGGAGGCAACGTGGTATTTTGTTGCAATAAGGTAGAAAAATCATAAAGAAAGGCTTCATAAAATCAAGCCTGCTCTCCTAAATTCAGTGGCTGGCCTTTGTCAAGCTGGCACTTTGCAGGTTCCCGTGTGAAAGCAATCCTGGTGTGAGCAGTTCATTAACATAACAATCTATTCCTGGATGAAAAACAAGCAGCACCTGTATAAACTGTTTTTACACTGTTAGAAAAATGAAAACTGTCTCTCACAAACAACTTTTCCTGCATGTACACACCAGGGGCTGGAGTGACCAATCAATACAGAGTAACAACTTGTTACTCACCAATAATTGGCAAGAAAGCTCTACTGACCAATTGGAGATTGTAAAACTGTATAAAAATGAGTTGTGGGAATAAAGAATGGCCTTTTTCCACCATGGAGAAAATGGAGCTTGTGTGATTTATTCCCATAGTATTTATTGTTAGTTTCTCACTGACCATGGAGCCTCGTTTCTTGCACAGCCTCCCAGGACAAGCCCAGGTTCTTGTGTGCAGGTGAAATATGGCTCTGCTGGTGCAGGCTGATGGGCTCTCTCCATGGGCAGCTTGCAAGGACACTAAGCCATGGCATTGTGGCACCATCCTGAGCCCAGTGCTCTGCTCCTGCTGCTCCTGCCTCCTCTGGTGCTCTCAGCGCTGCTGTGGAATGAGGAGTGAGCCCCAGAAGAGGAACTTACCTAGAAAAGTGTCACTTGTCCCACCACTGCTAATGGCTACTGACACTTGGGCTCCCACACCTCCAAACAGGTGAGTGGAGCTCTCTCTGTTGTGCAGAAGAGCTCAAGCCCCACCATCAAAGCAAAAGGAAATGGAACACCAATGATATTTGGATCTGAGGCTGGAGCTATCTGAGGTGGATACCAGAGCTTAAATCCATCTGCTCAAACAATATTTGCTTTCTTCCTGCTGCAGTCTTCTGTGCCTCCAAGCCTTGCTGTTGAATGAGGAGGCAGCCATGAAAAGGAAGAGAAGAAAGGAAAAGAGGGAAAAGAACAAGAAATGCAGCATGTTTTTATTGAATTTCTAGGTTTTGTTATGCTTCCAGCTACAGTTGTCTCACTGTGCTGGAAATTTTTCTGTAAGATGGGCAAGGAATATAACCTTGGAAAAAAGAAAACCTGAGAGGTTTGAATAATCACATCCTACCAATGACTAACCCCTCAAACCTGATCATCCAATCAGTGTAGCAGAATGGTTTGGGCAGGAAGGGACCTCAAAGATCATCTCATTCCAATATCCTGACATAGGCAGGGACACCTTATCCACTAGACCAGGTTGCTCCAGGCCTTGTTCATCCTGGCCCTGAACACTTCCAGGGATGGGATAGCTACTGGGCAACTCCTGCCAGTGTCCCACCATCCTTGGGGTGAAGAACTTCCTCCCAACATCTGATATGAATCTACCCCCCTTCACTTTCAACCCATTCCCACTTCTCCCATCACTAATGCCTCTCTAGTTCACAATATCAGGACCTGAAACATTACCCCATCCCACCAGTGAAAAATATTTCCTGTTTGCAGAGCAAGCTTCCATCCCTGAGATAAGAAGCCTGTCTTAACACAAGGGCTGGGAGACATTTGTCAGCAATGTCTCTTTTAAACAGAAATCAGTACCTTGCAGCAAATGCTGCAGCCATCCTGCTGAAAAACAAAATGATTAATGACACTAATGTGTAATAATTAAACAATACTCATAGAAATGGATTGTGGGCTGCTCCTTACTTGGCTAAAGTGTTGCCCAGTTGGATCAATGGGATGTTCTTCAGAGATGCAGCAAGCTACAGGGAGGTCCTGGTCTTTGAACAAGGCTATGACTCGTTTGTAACAACAAAACATCACAAAAGTAATCACACCTCAGCAAGAGCTCCAGTTTTGTGGTCAGAAACACCAAAAATCCAGAGCACTGATGGTCCAATTTCCCCAGCCACCTTGCATCAGCCTGCCTCTGCTCCCACTGTAAAATCAGCCACTGGTGTTAGGAGGGACAGCCAGAGCTTCTGAAGATCCCCTCTCTCAGATTTATTTCAGACTGCTGTAAAATGCTTCTTCAACTCTTACATCAGTCTCAACATCCCTTCTTCAGAAATGGCTTTGTTCTCCATTCAAACTGTGCCTGCCAGCCACTGGAGACATGGAAGCAAAGAGGTCTTTGGCCATGGCTGCTGAGATTTTGGCTCGGAGCAGATCCCTGACTCCACCACGAGCCCCCAGCAGTGCCAGCTAATGCACCGTGCCCGAGTTCCTGCTCTCGCTTGCTGCTGCTGGGGCCAGGATTTCACACACTGAATTTAAGCTACCACTGAGTTCAAAGGCCATTCCTCTCAGTGTCACAGCAAAGCCCTCCTAAAGGAGCCACGAGTGCCACCAAGGAAACTCAGAAATCTCAGCCTGTGCGAAACCAGTGGAGGAATTTTCCCTTAGTAACAAACCCCTTGGCATCTTCTGTTTTGGAAAGTATGAAAATGTTTCCATATATTTTTTCCAAAATGCAGCCCTCAAGAGTCTCGTGATGCTCTAATGCTGAGAAATCCCTCTGCTTGCCCCAGGAAAAGAAAAAAATAAACAAGGATGGCCTGTGGAGCATCTGAAAGATGGCAACATCCTCAAGCATCCCTAAGCCTTGCTATCCCTATTTTGATCCCAGGTTCCCAGGGCTTTGTGCCAGGTTCTTGGGGGTCTGGCATCTCTGGGGGTTTTGTCTGGATTCTAGGGCAATGCTCCTGAGTGTCTGTGGGCTTCCTGTCCCACAGCAGGACCGAGCCCAGCCGGGGGCCCCAAGGCCTGGAGAACACGGCAGGAGCCTGGGCTGGGCTCCCACAGGCTCTGCCTGGGCTCCCCAAAGCAGAACCACTCTGGAGGCTTTCAGCAGTGGCAGAGGATGACTCCCTGACAGCAGGGAAAGATTTCCAAAGATTTCCATTACCCACATCCCAGACAGTCCCAACTTAGAGTCAGCTCAGTGTGCTGGGAGAACTGAACAAGTCCTCTGGGCAGCCCACAAGAGCCTGAGGCTCAGGACCCTCCCTCAGGGTTCTGCTGGCCAGACTGACACCATGCCAAGCATCCTACTGCCTGCCCAGGTCCTGGGGTCAGCTGTTGTTGTTGTGGCTCCCTCCCTCTCTGCAGGGATGCTGCCTCCAGGGAAATGAGTCACACCTGACAGAGGCTGAGGAGCCCTGGAGGTGCCTGGGTGTTGGCTCAGAAGGAAGGAGATGCTGCCAACACCAAATTTTTCTAATGAAAAAGAGCTGACCCCAGAGAGCAGAGAGTGCCCAGCCCATCCAGCCCACAGTGGAGCAGCCTTTTCCCTCCTCAGCTTTCCCCCAGCTCCCCACCAGCCTGTGCTCACACACCAACAGCAGGGCTGGCAGGGGGGTCCCCATCACCAGCAGGGCCAGGCTCCCAGTTTGAGCTCCTCACACGTGGGCCTCCCAAAAACCAGGCTCCCCCAAAAGCCAGGAGAGCATGTGGGCAGCAGCCACCCTGCAGAGGAGGGAGTTTGCTTCCCCAAACCCAGAGAGATCCAAAAACCAAAAGTGACGGGCCAGGAGCCCCTCCAGGCGTCTCAGGTAGGTTCTTAATGCAACACTCAGGCAGAGTTTTTGTTCCAGGTTTTGCTTTGAATCGATTTCTTAAGTACACAGACATGCAAGCCTGAGCCTCCAGCTTCCTGGTTTGTGCAAAAGCTCTTTTGCCTGTAAAGCCCCAAAGTCCATGTCACAGCTCCTCTGCACTGTACATGGGCTCTGCCTGGCAGGAAGAAATGGCACAAAAAATGTTGATAGATCATCTGTGGAAGGCCTGTGCTCCAGCCAAAACAGATAAAAATAAAAGAAATTAAAATAGTTGTGTGTGTGTGTGTGTGTGTGTGTGTGTGTGTGTGTGTGTGTGTGTGTGTTTTATGAAGGGAACATTTATATTTTTAAACTAAGAGTAATTGTATTCTGTATCTGAAATGGCATCTGAAAGTGATTTAGTGGAACAATGTGGTTTCTGATTGGTGCTTGAACTAGTTCCAAAACATTTTTTATAATAAGCATCATAAAGATCCCAATTATCTGATCCTTTTCCCTAACATGGTCAGAGAGGATGTTTCCAAAGAAACGGCTTTTGGGTTGGGTTTTTTTTATTTTTTTCATTTGTGACACTGATCCTGCAAACATTTACACACAGCCTTAATCCTGTGAGTAGTCCCAGAGAAATGAACCAAGGCAGCTCTCAGCAGCAAAGCTAATCACAAAGTAAACTACTAATGTTCAGATTTGCTAATCAAGGCAGTCCTTGGCCTTTCAGGGAAAGGTCTGCTTGTTATTCTGAGAGCTGTTCAGGATGCATTTACGATCCAATAAAGGAGGCCCCAGCATTACCAAAATAATTACTTACTCAAACAAGCCTGTAAAACTCAAGGACTGCCCCAAATAAAAGGAGGCTTCCCCCCGCTTCAGTTTAATAACATAAATCTAGTGAAATGCATCTTGCTGCCATAAAATCAGTTCTACATGCCTTAGGAACCGTTGATTTACTAAGTGGGCAGGGAGGTCAGATCTTGCAAGGGACTCAGAGAGCTGAACAGATGGAGAGAAGTTTTAAATCTGGAACTTTGGTCCACCCACAGAAACGGAGAGCAGTTCATATCTTACCTTGTAACTTCACTCTCCAAAATAAGATGCAGAGAAGCAGTGCTGGAGATCCACTGGAGCCATTTTGGTGACTACTCAGGAAAGGGGACAAATAATGACCTGAAATAATGACTCTGCCTTCTCAGAAACATCTCTTCCACTTTCCCCCTTGCAAAAAAACCCCTCTTCTTTCCTCAACTCCCTGGCTTTGGCTAGGTCCTTCCTGCCACCCACCACAGCAGAGGAGGCACAGGCCATCCTGGATGTCAAGTTTCTGTTCTCCTCTCAAACACCACCTCAGTTCTCCTCTGTTAGAGCAACTTGGAGTTTAATGTACTGCAGAGGACTGTGGGAACCCAGGGCACTGGGAATATTTCTGTGTCTGCTCTGGGGTGCCCTGACCCCCAGGGGAGCACCGACTTTGACCCTCATCCATGGAGAAAGTTTCATAGACTGGAACCCACAAAAATGTGAAATAGATTATAGAGAGCAGTGTGGGTGTGTCACTGGGTGAGAAATTGAGGGTTTGGGATTTTTAGTGTGTTGTGGATGGAAGCAAGATGGAGGGAACAGGGTGTCATCCTGGGTTTCTTCTTCATGCTGCTTCTTCCTCCTTCTCCATGGGTTTGGGTGGCATTTTGTTATTGGGCAGAAAAGTCCCCACTGGGGCTCTTTGGGATCAGTTCTTAGGTTAAAAGGGAAAATAATCCAGGTGCCAGCTCTTAATTGGATGGTTTAGTCTTAAAAACTTTGGAACAAGAGACTGTTGGCCATTTTGTGCCTTCTAATGAAAAGCTGCAGAACTCACAGCAGTGAGACTGTTTTACTGGTAAGAAATAATAAACACCTGAGTCTGAACATGAATTAACTGTCTCAAGTGCCTTCAACCCAGACCCAGAAAAACCAACAGTACTGATTGGTACCCCCACAGAGGACAGCTGGGTGCCACCCTATCTCCACATGTGGTAACTAAGCTGCAGAGGTTCTTGTGTCACCAAAGGCCGTGTGTGACATTGCCCTCAGGGTCGTCTTTCTCCACCTGGTTCTTGTCTGGTCAAAGGAAACTCTCCTCCGTGTAACAAAAAAGAAATATCCAAGCAGAAAGCAAGGGGAGCTGCTAGGCAGTGGTCCTCCTCCAGACTAGCTCTAATCTGGGGAGGTGTGAGGGATGCAGCAGCCTGTTCAGCCTCACACAGCAGAGCAGCAGAGCTCCAGGGGCAGGGTTGCATTTGTTGTCAGGAGGAATAGGAAAGCAGCTTTAAAAAATGCCTGCTGGCTGCTTGTGGGTAAGAGCTGATAGAGACCATAAACCACTCCTCACAAAGCTGTCCCATGCTCTTTGCAGGCTCTCACTGAAGCTGGCTGTGGTTTTGCAGTACTTCAGCCCTGTCCCACAGCCACCTCACCTATAAAGTGCTGTCAGGAGCTGCTCAGCCTGTGCAGGGTAATTAACCTGGATGTTTGGGTGGACCTGGAAGTGTCACCCAGCTGCAGCAGCCACCTCGCAGTCGGGTGCCCGTGGTCTCTTGGATCATGTTCTGATGATGTGTGAACACAGAGGTGGCCAAAAATAAATAGCAGAAGACGCCTCGCTCCCCTGAGCACTGAGGCTCTTGTGCCAAGAAATATTCTCCCTTCTTGCTGCCTCTTTTTGTGGTGGTTTTCCTGAGACTGAAAATGCTCCTCCACTCCAGAAGATGCAAAAAAAAAAAAAAGAAAAAAAAAAAAAAATTCCTGCTGACCTCAGCACAAAGCTTCATCTTTTTGAAGCTTTGTTGCGCCTCTAAGATAATTTATGAGGTGTCAGGATTTTCCGACCACAAATGTCTTGGACGAAAACCGTTTTTACACTACAGATGCCATGAAAAAGAAGCAATTTCAGTCTGTTTTTTCTACAGCACTGTCTGTGTCTACAATGAAACATGGGTTCAGAGCTCCTGGAGATTATTTGTGTAAGAGTTGTCCAGGCCAGAGCTCCACTGAGACTCAGGCTGGGTCTGATTCCCCACCTTTGCCTCATTGCCCTGATCTTCTCTGTTGGGAGGGGAACTCCCATTTCCTGGTGTTGTGCCATGAAAACACAAGCTTGCCAAGCTATTCTCTGTGTGTGTGTTTGTGTGTGTGTATGCACAGAACAAGCCAGAAGCACCAGAAGGAAAAAGATTCATTAGCAAACCACATTTTTCAACATCCACCAGGATCCCCAGATTTCTCATCTGGGCACTTCTCTTCCCCGTGCTGTAGGTTTTTGAGGGGAAAGAGGAAACCAAGAAAAAAAAAACACAGGAGCCCAGCTTAGCTGCCTCTAATCCAGTGTGCACCTCAGGCTCCATGAAAGTGTTCTTGGGACGACAGCAGTATTTCCCTTGGCTGGGATGCCCAGCCTGCTGGCTCCTCTCGAGCTGCAGAGCTGCAGACATTCCTCTGAGCAGTTTGCAACCCTGCCTGCCAGGAAAACCCAATGTCTCCATGGAGAAATCTCAGCGGAGGAGTTTGATACTCAGTCAGGGATGGAAAAGAAGGGAGTTTATGCCTCCCTGAGACTAAACCCTTCCCTAGCAAATTAAAAAAAAAAAAAAAAAAAAAAGAAGCAAGGGGGGAGAAAAAAGAGAAAAGGGATCATATTCCTACAGACATGGGGCCAGACATGCCAGTAGTGTTGGTGTGTGGTGTTTTGCTTTGTGGCAGCAGAGCAAAGTCATGGGGACTGGGGCCAAGTGTCTGTTTAGGTCAGTGGGAGTCTATCAGCTTTGGATCAGGCCTACGTTTGGATCTGGAGCTGAACTTCCAAAAGTCTGGGCACGCTTGCATCTTCTGGTGAGGGGGAGCTTGGTTTGACCTGGTTTTGAGATAGGAACCAGCTGCAAATGTAGGCCTCCAAACATGTTCTAGGAAAGAGGTTATAAAAGAGCTCCTTCTTGCTCAATGCATGAATTCCCCATGGGCCAGATCCTGACATCTCCATTAACACTGAGCAGAACCTCACTGCAAGAGCAGTTACAGACTTGAATGGAGCTATTCAAGGAGTCAGCAAGTACCCAATGTCAGCAAGGGCAGCACCATCTCAGGCTCACAGCTGTTTGCTCCGTGGACATAAATGAGTTTTTTCTCCCCTTAGCACACTCTGCTACAGACAAAGCACGCCAGGTTCCCTTCCTCCTGGCACCTCTCCAGCAAAATGCTGATTGAAGATTTTTCCTTAGTGCTAATGTGATAAGAAGCAAAAAGTACAGGAGCTCAGCTGATAGCTCCAACATCTACACAAACCCTCCTGTGATAATGGGAGGCTGTGATGGGAAGGTCAGAGTTCCTTCCTGAGCATTGCTCTGAACACATTTTGTCTGCTGTTCCTCCTAGCTTTGAACGGGGCACTTAAACCACTGGGCAGCTGAATGAATCCCACGTTCAGACAATCAGGTGTACCTGATCCACACAACTTGGAAGCTGTGCTCCTAACTCATAGTCAGTCTTGTGAAAATCTCACTCACAACACCCAGCACCTGCACATTTCATTCTCTCCCAGCACTGTGACCAGCTCAGAAATCCTTGTTTTCCTTACTGAAAAGGAGGGGAAGAAACCTCACCCTTACAATAGTCAGGTTTCCTCACCATTAGCAGCAGTTAGCATGTTTTTTAACTCATCCTGTATAAAACTCCTTCTTCCCTGCCATTTTGTCTCAGATTTATCCCACACAGTGCTCTCAGGTATTACAAGCAGGTATCCAAGAGTCTGCTGCTTTTCCAGCAGGCACCTCAGGACTTTGTGTGGGCAGCAAATTCTCTGAATGTCTGACCTCCCTCAGAAAACTGATCTGACATTAGAACAAGAGTGTTAGACTGTTGTTTGTCGCCTTCTGGGACACATTAAGAGGACAACCACCTTTCTTTTGGTTTCTACTCCTAATGGACTGATGAGCAGAGAGTTGCCAGTCCATGCAAACATTTGCTAGTCCATAGGATTAGATGGTCTAAAAGGGAACAGTTGGGTTCTGGAAAACTGCTGGCAGTAAAACTGGAATTGTTGCTCATTTATAGGTTGGGAGGGAATGTACTGGAAGGACAGGGAAGTTGGTGGAATAGTTTGCAGGCATTTCACATGCAAGAATGAATTTTACAGGAGCAAAAGGTCTTCAGGGGATGGGTCCTGCTTTAGACTTGAGAGCTGTGCCCACTTCAGGGGATCCAGAGGAATGGGATTCTGGTGTTAAGTCCTGGCCTGATGCTCCCAGAGCCCAAAGGCTTTGCAATGCAAGTTCTGAGTGGGCTGGAGACTGATATGTGTAAGCACAAGGAGTACTGGAGCACTTTGTGGAGAGGGTGGGCAGGTTAAGCTGTTTTGTAAGCTGCAGCTAATGAAAGACCATTGTTGCCCCGGGGAGGAGGGAACTGTATTATTTATGCATTACAATTGCAGCCACTAAGGCATAAACAAAGCAACTTGCACAAAAACAGACAGAGGAGGTTGCTGCAGAGTCAGCAGTTTCAGCTCAGGTTTCCTGTGTCCCAAACTAGGACTTTAATCATCTTCCTTCTCTGTGAGAGAGAAACGAGTATCAGAGAACGCAGTGAGTCTTCACATTTTTCTAGCCCAAGACAGCACTGTGTCCATTGTTGGGACTAGCCCCCTAGGAGGAATTATTTCTATTCAGTTTGTGTGTGTCACAGCCAGATAATGCTCTGGGTGGTATTTCCCTCTCTTCCCCCAATCTTTCTCTTTTATGACCACATGACTTCACCCCCTCGTGTGAGTGACAGTACCCATTAGACTAGACTGATGCAAAACAGCTGTGTGCAGAGAAGGGGAGGAAGGGAGTGGGGAACAGCAATTTAGAAAACAATTAAGAACATCAATTCCAATTCATTTGCTTGGCCAGGATAAGTAATTTCTAAGAGGTAACTTGATCTGTAGCGGATGGAGATTAAAGGCCCACTCCATTATCTCTAGTTTACAGTCTGGAGGAATTTGTTTTAACTGGTTACCAAGGAGGCTGCATGGAAAAAAAAAAAAAAGCTTAAAAATGTCTAAAAAACCCTCCTGATTTCTTTTAAAGAGCTTGCATGGATTTATTAACTCTGTGGAAGTATGGCTGCTCTGCATGGCAAGAGGAATGGTTCAGCTTTTGGGGACAGAATCCCTGCTTGCAAGAGCTTGCAGGTATCAAAACCAGCTATGCCAGCTTTAAACAGCAGTTAAGATTTTGGTGTTGAGATAGACCAGAAGCACGAGACATGGGGCACAGAAGCAGATGTAGCATTCTGCAGAGGAAGCAGAGGATCTGGAGGAGAACACAGTGAGCTGAGCATCACACAGCTGGGCTCTGACACTGCTGCACTCTTTGCTGTGAAAGGTGATTCCCTGCACAGCCTTAACACCAGAAAAAGAGGTCATCAGCTGTGAGAAAAAGGGAGGTGAAATACTTGGACACCTCTCAGAGGTGCTGTGGGACTCCATGAGTAAATCCCCTGATGTCCCTTTGAACTCTGAGGCTGATGTTGCCAAAGCAAGGGCTTGTGACCCAGGAACACAAAGTGCTCTGTGTTCAGTTCTGCATATGGGATGGCACTAAAAAGGGAGTGTGTGATGGGACAGCCACTGATTCTCTGCCATGGAACTCTGGAGCTCTCCCTTTCCACTCTCCTCAGCCCTCAGCACTTTTCCCACAACCCTGTGGCTGGTTTTTTCCCCAACTGCTGTGGACCTTGAACCTTCACTCTTGTTTTGTAAAATACACTGTTGTAAAGAAGCCAAGATGCCCTGCAACTCCAGACCATGAAAATGCATCTCAGACCACTGGAGTTGCCTTTTGGGAAGCCTTGGTGCTGGTGCTGGGTAGTTCTTCCAGGAACCCAGAAGTGACCCAGAAATGTTCCTGCAAGCCCTTGTGCTTGCAGGAACCTTGAGGCCACAACGTGTCTCTGGATCTGATGTGAGGGGTAAGAGCACACGTGGAAAATACCAACCATGAGCAAACTCAAAGCTCAGAGCTGGCCTTGGGTCTGCATTTCTCTGGCTGGAAGCAGACTTCTACCTCTCCTGTATATCTCAGTCTTAGGGACAAATGGCACTGCTGCCATCATGAGAGGGCCAGGCTGCACTCTGTACAGCTGCATCCCTGTGAGCTACCTCAGGCTCTGGGGTGATGTAACCACCTCAGTGCAAATGGGAGCTGAAGAATGTGATGTGACACATTTTCCCAGACCCCCAAATAAACTGAAAAGTAGGCTCCCAGCCCAGAAAGGTTACCCTCCCAAATAAACACGTGCCAGCCTCCCTTCCTCACACACACTTACCTCCTGCCACCCCAGGAAGCTGAGCTCCTCACAGGCTCCATTGCAGACCCAGACTGAGCAGGTTCTTCCAGCCAGTTTGCATCTCCCATGCAGTAATTGCTTTGGAATGGGCATCTGAGAACAAGACACAACTGTATATACAAGAAATGTTCCCTCTGCATAAACTTCTCAGTAGACTTACTTTTGTCTTGTTGCCAGGAAATGTATTTGGAGCCTCTTGCTAACCTCACATTTCTTTGATTAGAGGGGCACGATCAGTTTGTTCCAATAGTTACAGGGGAAAAAAAGGAATGAGAAACTAGAAAGCCTTCTTGAAGCACATCAGCTTTGCAACAGCACATGAGAGCACCCCATTCCACCTTCTGTCCTTCTTGTGACAGCTGTGCTTCCAAGGGTTGGGAGGGAGTGGGGGGAACCCAAAATCGCCTCTCCAGAACAGGGAATGTCGCTGTAGGTGAGCTTAGAACCTGAGATCATTTCTGCAGCACAGTGCAGTAAGCTCCAGGCTGAAAGAGGAGCCACTCCACTGATGCCTCAGGTTTGAGCTTTTATATTTTTCAGATTCTGTTCTGCCTTAGTGTGTGGGTCTGGGCTTCATATTGAGGGATAGCAAGCTCTCTTCACACAGTGGGGACACAAAACAATTCCTGCTCCAGCTGGGCACCAAGGACAAATGATCCAAATCTCAGCCCAAGAGCACAAACAGCGTGGGCTGAAGAGAGAAAAACAAGGATGGGACTTCATGGGCTGAAGCTGTAATTAGACAATTAACTCCAATATGCAAATGGAGCAGAACTTATAAAAGTGAGAGACCCCGTGACCTGTTGTCCATTTTGGGACCATTTTGGTCCCTCTTGGGTGGAGCCCTGGCTGGGCTCTTGTGCTGCCCAGGGTGGATCCATTGAGGAGATCCTTTTAATAAAACCCTGCTTTATTCTTTAACTCTGTCCAGTCTCTGTTCTAGGTCAGCCTGCACAAGGCATCACCACGACCAACAGGAACAAGTGATGGAGGCAATCAGCAAATGGTCAAAACTGGTTGGTTGGGTGTGTCAGGAATATCAGAAAGCAAAAATATAGCCAGCCAAATTGAAGTGTGGCCAGGAAACATGAGTTAACACCTTCCATCTGCCAAACAGAGAACACTGCTAGGTCTGTGTGACAGTGAACAGCCAGGGCCAGGGCCTTGGCCTCACAAACTGCTTAAAAACCTGCATGGTGGGAGATGCCCATTCTGTGCCCAGCTCAGGTCAGAATTATTTTGAAGCATGAGGCAGGCACTTGGCTTCCCTCATCCCAGCTCTGTGTGCACAGCTCCCTGGGTGAGGACT
This sequence comes from Haemorhous mexicanus, assembly GCF_027477595.1. Taxonomy (NCBI): domain Eukaryota; kingdom Metazoa; phylum Chordata; class Aves; order Passeriformes; family Fringillidae; genus Haemorhous; species Haemorhous mexicanus. The sequence continues at coordinate 28,695,329 of NC_082349.1, forward strand.
CACCTCCCTCCTGAGGCTTGTGGAGCAAGCTTTGAGCAGTTTGTGAAGTGCCTGGGTCTCTTCAGAGGCAAGGTGACCAAGGCAGTGCAAAGTGCTCTATTTTTGTCCTGGAGAAGCCATCCTCCTCGGAGTCACACTCATTAAGACAGCAGGAGCTGTAACCCAAACTCCTTGGATGGAAGTGGGGAGATTGCCAAAGGGAGGATTAGCTGGTGGATGTCTTGAGCTGCAGGGGTGTCTCATATGGATTTGTGCAGGATTTTCACCTCAGCTGTCCTGGCTGGAGCTCCTGTCCCACCATACCAAGACACTCTCCTTGCTGCTGTGCCTCTCATTTCTGCTCCTTTGGGAAGGAAACCTGTGTCAAAGAAAACCCAGCCCTAGCCTGTGAAAAACTTACCCCCTAACACCAGGAAGGAGCAGCTTTGTCTGGAGGCAGGATTGAGGGATTCCCACCTTGTCTGCTCAGTGATCTGATGCTCTGGGCCATCATTTTCCCTTCCACACAAGGGATTCCTTTTGCTTCTCTCTGCACTGCACCTTTGAGATCAATGCAAGAAATCACTGTAAGCCACTTTGTGCTTTCAGGCCCAGCCTTAAGTAAAGACATTTAGAAGGCACAGCTCCAAAACATATTCCTAGGCTATGTGATAGACAGGAGGTTTCTCACTATTTTCCAGGTAAAAGGAGTAGCACAGCCCTGTTTTTCACATCTATGACTCTCTCCATCTTGTCTTGATCTTTGTCTTCTGCTGCCAGCTGCCCCAGAGCTCTTTATACCACAGGATTGCAAACCCATCCATGGGTGGGTATTCACTCTTCTGTCACCCAGGGGAGCAGGGCATAAGACTGCTTGTAATATTATTAAGAGGTTCCCTTGTGTTGCTTTTTTAGCAGAAATGCGAGTTGCTTGTTTTCCAGCAGAGGATCAGTTACAAAAACAAAAAGGGTTTTTTGAGAGCAGGGGTTCTGTTTGCCACGTTAATTTCAGGGAAAGTTATTTGGGAGGAGGGAGGAAGTAGTTAAATCCTTGTTTACCATATTGGAACCCCAAATCCCCTTGGTTTACACAAATCAGAGAGAAAATGGCTGTGACTAAGGAGAGCTGGGTTTGTTCCCTGCCCTAACTCATACACATCTCTAAGGCCCCTCTTCCCTCAAGATGAGATTCAGCCCATCTTGCATTTGAAGACCAAGCCACTGATCAGCAGGGAAAGACAGGATATTCCCAATGTCAGATTTGTCCAAGAGCACTGAAAAGCCTTGCAGAGGAGCTGGCCTTGTTAAGCTGTACTGTTGGCAGGTGCTCCCAATGTGTGGGAAGAATGATGTATCTGACTCTGTATCAGAAGGCTAATTAATTACTTTATTATACTATTCTGTATTACACTACATCTAAACTGAAACTGCACAAGCACTTAACTCAAAATCTGGTGACTGTCTCCTGACCAACCATCAGGACACAGCTTGCAGAGATTGGTCAAGAAAACAAAACACTCACACCAGAATCCAATTAACAAATTCCTTCAGGTAAATAATCTTCCAACACATCCCACATGTTCACCGAACAAGAGGAGCAGCAAATGAGATAAGAATTGTTTTGATCATTCTCTTCTCTGCCTCTCTCAGGTTCAGAGAATGTGAATCCCACATTAGGCAGCTGTAATTAACCATTGGACTGAACAGCTTAATTAACACAAGAAGAATGTACTCTGCTTTCTGGGCTTCCCAAACATGCAATGGAGCTAATTAGTCCTTCCCTACCTGACAGTGGGGTGGAAAAAGTCCTAATTATTACAACCTGCTCTAATGCTGAAATGCTAAAGGCCTGGCTGTAAAATGGATCTGTGTGCCTGAGAAGGCAGTGGTGGAAAGTAGTGCCCTGGTTCCTAAATTCTTTCTGTCTGGTACATGTGTTGTGTTGTGAGGTCCCCAGGACGAGGGAAGAGATGAGAGTTTGATTTCATGTTTTCAGAAGGCTGATATATTATGTTATGTTATGTTATGTTATGTTATGTTATGTTATGTTATGTTATGTTATGTTATGTTATGTTATGTTATGTTATGTTATGTTATATGCTATACTAAAACTATACTAAAGAAAGAGAAAGGAGACATCAGAAGCTTAGGAAGGAATGTAATGAAAGCTCCTGACTGACACCTCAGAGTCCAACACAGCTGGCTGGGATTGGTCATTAATTAAAATCAATTCACATGGAACCAATCAAAGATGCACCTGTTGGTAAATTACCTCCAGACCACATTCCTAGCAATCAGGTAATTATTGTTTACATTTCTTTTCTGAGGCTTCTCAGCTTCTCTACCTGGCAGTGAGATGGTTTTGGGTGAGAAAGCTCCCATTGCTCAGGGTCCCTGTGCCCTGGCATGCAGACATTTAGGGCTGAAACACAGGCAGGGAGCACATCAGGAAGCAGAGACAGACACCATCCAACAGGAACCTCCTTGCCCTTGGTGGGCAGTCAGGTTTGCCTCAAATCAAGGCAAATATGGTTCCTTTGGGAACTCTAATGTTTTACTGGATCACTTTGTTTCTCTTGATGAGTGCTGCTTCAGAGTCTCAGTTGCCTGGATCCCAGTGGGGATTTTGTTGATGGGGGTTTATTGACTTCTTGTTACCTTGAAGTTCCTGCAGTGGCAGGAGTAAGAGGTAACTCCTGGAGCCTGTTTATTTTACAGGTTGGATTTTTAAGAGTTTGCCAATGGTACCCCAATTTTAGGAGAAGTCACTTGTTTATTTAGCAGTGCACTCACATACTGATCCATAAATAAAACTAGAGTGTTATTTAATAAGACCCAACAGAAGGTCAGCCCTGGTTCATTGGTAAACTGATCAATCCAGAGTGCAAAAAGCACCTCTCAGGGAAACTCATCCTGTCTATCTGAGGGAGGTACCAGCCAAATATCACTGTGATTTGCACTCCACTGAGTTTTCAGGAGTTTCTGTGCCTATACCTTCTGAAAGAAAAATGCCAAAAGGTCCAAGATGGAGCCATTTCCAAGAACCTTTACTGCACACCTCTAGAGAGACTCTCAGAGTTGTAAGATTTTTACAGCTGGGGCTGCAGATCCAAGTTTGCATCTGTGGGAGAAAGAACAGATTTCAATGCACTGAAGTCTCACAGTGGGGTCCATGGATTTCCACACACTGGAGCTGAAACTCACCCACCTCTCTTGGGCACCAAGGATTCCTTGTCTGGACCTAAGACAGCTCCCATGGCTTCTTCTACTGCTGTGTGTTGGGGATAACCTTGGGGAGGAGCTGACCTCTCCCCAGTGACAATTGTGGGAGGTGTTGACATTGCCTTAACCCCAGATGAGTTTCTCTTAGGTGTCCAAATCAGGTGAGAAGCAGCTGGTGTGCCCTGTGGACATGTGCAGCCGTGGAGAAGGCAGCCAGAAGGTGCTTGGGTCACTTCAGCTGATGCTGTGTCCCACATTACAAAATCCTCACATGACTGAGAGGCTGAAGACACATTAAGCAGCATTAATTCAGAGAGGCTGGGACAGATCTGAGTGGGTTTTATGAGCCAGGCATGTCAGATGTCACCATGGGGATTTGCCATGGGGTCCTGGGATGGGGCCAGGTTGAGCAGATGACATCCAGTGCTGATCCAGCCACGGTTCCCTTGGCAAACAGGGAATTCTTTGGGTGGCTGGGGGTGCAGATCACACAGATGCCTCGTGAAAAGCTGGCAAGCCACACTCACAGCCAGGACCCCAGGTCACCTTGGCCAGCTCAGACTGCATTTATTCTACACGGAGCTGTGTGCATGGGTGAAACTGTAGTTACCATGTGTGTGTGCACACCGAGGGAATAACCCAAACAAAGGGTTAGAACCTAGATCTGGGAATTTTCACTTGATGAGGGAGAGAGAAGCAATCAGGCACAATGTGCAAGTCACTGTGAAGAGGCACAGTTAAATGGAGATGCCTCTAAAAACCTCAGTCCCTGAAGGCACCACAACAGGTTGAAATGCCTGCAAATTCAGCATTTCTTTGGAGAGAGATACAGGGAGGAGAGACTTTTCACCAACTTTGTGCTTTTATTTTTGCTGCAGGCATACACTGGGTTGCTGTTTCAAGGCTTTGAAAGGAACAGAAGCTGCTGATATTCCTGAGCATAATGTTCAGCCTGAGCCCTCTCTTTGGAGAACATTCCAGGTTGGGTTAAGCAGGGTTTGGTACAGCAGCCTGGGGGTGCCCATTTGCCATCATATGGAAAAGACAGGAATAAACCTGCATGTTGGAAATGCAGAGTGTTGTCATTGCTCTCAGACAAACAGAATTACTTCCTCTTAAAATCAAAGATAATCTGTTTTTCTTCAGTGAGATGTGGTGATGTCCACAGAAAACAAATCTTTCTTGGCAAGTGGAGGCAGGATTTTCTTTTGCAAGTTGGGAGAAGCATCAAAGGAAGAGAAGGATGGGATGCAGCACAACTGGTTTTAATCACACAAGAGAGTGAAGATCCTCTGGACAGGCCCACTCTGATATGCCATTGTAAACACCCTGGGGAGCCTGGAAAAAACCAAGGGAATGGCACAAAAGTCCTCAGGGCTCCTGGTGGACTAACTGGCAAAGCTTTTTCCAGCTGGCATTAGGCAGTGCTGAGGTGTCCCTTGAATGCAGTGTGCTGGTTCCATGACTGATTTCCAGAGGGTGTTTGGTTTTTCCAAGCCCCTGCCTTGTTTTTGGCAGCCCCAGCTGGACATCACAATGAAGATGCTGAGCTGGTTGTAACAAGGATGCACCATCACTGCACAGAGGGGAGGCTCTGATTTCAGTCCAGTCCTGCTCTGAGCTGGTCAGAGTGCTCTGGAGGGGTCAGCTGCCTCTTCTTGCCTGTCCACGAGCTCCCATCCTAGAGCTGCCTGAGTGGGTGGGAGAGTCCGGACAAGGAGAGCTTGGGGAAATGCCTCTTGGCAGGGCTGTACCTCTTGAAACCAGTTTCCTCTGGAAATTGCTGACTTGTTTCACTAACTTTAGGGACAGGGAATGTGCTGATTTTATTAGTGTGTTCTGTAGGAAACTGATGTTTCACTTCAACTATTTCAATACCACAGAGTGTATCACCCTGTCACCTCACATGACATGTCAGCTCAGACTAGCTTACATAAACATCCAAACAAGAAAATCAAGCTAAAAATACCTGAGATCATTTCAGTACTTCTGAAACAAAGCATTTCAGCACATCCACTCAGCTGCATGTTTCAAAATGATGGCTCTCTCTTCCAGTTAGGAAGGAAAGGACATTTCCAATGTCTGAATTGCCTTTGGAGCAGGAACAGCTTGAGCTGTGATGGTTGCTGGAGCTGCATGGCTGGGATTGCTGCTCAATTGTTTTTCTACATTTTAGGGGTTGCAGTGGGGTTTGGAGGCCACAGCCAGGGCTTGAGGCTCACATTCATCCAACCAAGGTAATATTTGGCCTTCAGTCACACAGAAGCTGGATTTGATGTGGGGACACCAAGAGACACCAGAACTTGGGTGGTGGCTTGGCAGAAATGGGATTTACTGTGCTGTGGCTAAGCCTTTACTCTGTGTGGTTGCTTGGGAGAGAGACCTGCTGGAAGGACAAGTTGGGAATTTCCCTAATCACCTGTCAGTGCTAATGAGGACTTGAGCTTGAAGGACCCTCAGTGTTCTGTGAGCCTTGTCTCAGACAGGCTCCTGACCTTGGATTAAGTCTCTGGGAACATCAAGATCAGGAGCAAGCCTTAGATGAGCACAAAACAAATGGGATTCAAAGACTTCTTTAAATGATTGGTTTGAATGACAGGGAAGTTGAGGCAGAGCCATTGAATTGACTATCCAGTCCTTGAACACCAAAGAAGAACTGATACACAGGTGATTTCTAAGCAAAATCTCCTGTTTGAAATGTGTGATGATGATGATGATGATGATGATGATTATTGAATACTATTGATAAATTGCAGACAGCCCTGAATTTTAAAGCCAAGAATGGCCCTCACCCAAATTAAGGGACATTTCAGGGTGGCCTGTACTAGATGACTGGGAGTTCTGGAATTAAAACATGCCTCAGAAAGGGAGGAAACCAAAATATTTTTCAGTCTGCAGCCTTCTCATGCATTTAAACTCCTGAAGGACTTGTGTTTCTTTACTATTGAGATTCATTATATCACCAAAAGAGCTTTACTATTTTACTGTGGAAGCAACATAGCCATGAAACATTAATTTCCAGGAATGTGGGAACCATGAAATGTGGGTTTTTCTACTAAATTAAGATTTTACTTTTCTCTCTTCTCACATAGTTAAGGGAACCAATTTTCATTCTGTATTCATGTATATGCATTCTGGAAATTCTAATAGGAAAGATACACAAAACACAGGAAGAACATTTTTACATTGAAAAATGTATTTCACTGGTAACCACACCAGCCATTTATATTCCATTTTTCATCCTGAACAACTTGGTATTCCAAATCCACCCTGGAACCACGTCTCTCATGACCAAACTGCACCAACTCAGCTGATATATTGTGTCCTGTAAGATTTGGCAGCTGTTTAGGTTTGTATAAAGTTCTTTATTCCCCCTTTTTGTACAATGCCATTCTCTCACCACTGCAGTGACAGCACCTCAGACCTGCCTGGCACAAGGATCTCCTGCAGTCCCCAGGTGTTCTACACCATGGCAGATGTCTCTGGCTAGAAGGAAAAAAAATGGTGAAGGGCAAATTAATTTGTAAGCTATGTAAAGGAAGATATGTAAATATTCCCATCTTTTTGTTATAGGGCTGATGCCTCTTTCTTGATAAAAGAAATGTTACTTTCTCAGTTTCCATGCAATACCAGCTGATCAGAATGGAAGAATCAGTCAAAACATTCCAGAAGCATCTGTCTTATGGGAGCCATAGGTTTCCAGGCTATAGGAAACACCAGAATATTCACCAAATCACCAGTGTGGTTTTCCTTAATGCTACAATTAGCCATGGAACATTAACAGAAGAGTTACTGGATAAGAGTTGATGGCAGAAAGCCTCCTGCCATAAACTGGTAATTCTCAACATGTGCAAACACATTGCCAGAGAAGATGAGTTATGCAATTAAAATCAAAACTGGAGATTTGTTATCAAAGGACAGCCATGTGTACTAAAATCCAGCTGAGAGGCTCCCTTATCTTGTTATCTTCAGGCTTCTTTTTTAGTTAATCCAACACAGCTGACAATATTTGACACAGCCAATTGTGCCTGCTGTCATGTGAGGGATGTTTTATAGAGCTCCTTTCCCCTAGCACAGAGAGATTTGTCAGAGTGCAACTCTTTACAAAGTCTGAAAAGCTTTGCCAGGATTGCATTTCAGGGGAGCAAGATGTGATAAAAATTCTGACAGAGTCAGAACATTTCTAATGTTATCATTAATTTCTAAAATTTTGAACGAGGCTTACTAACATTTTAAGGGCAAATTAAAAGTTAAAAGTTCAATTCAAAAGAAGCATTTCATTTTGTCTGGATAAAAAAAGTTTAATCAGCTTGGAAAACTGTGGTTGTGTAGCTTTCCCTCATAACAAATTTCAAAATTCCCCCTGCCTTTAGAACGAAGGAGAATTCCAAATTGTGAATTTGTTTGCAAAATGAACTTCTGTCCTCCTACAGCACTTTCTGTGCCTCTGTGAAGAGGACAAGAAGTTTAATGTATAATTTCTCTGAGCCTTAAGGAGATGGGCTGCATGTCTGTACTTTCAAATGCAGGCTTACACAGCTGCTCTTTGAAAATAAATCATTGCTTTTGGGCTACACTAACACTCTCTGCAATTTAGCACAGTTGTTAATTAATACAAGACTGTATTAGTTCTTCTTACAGCCTTGCTATTAAGGTTCCATGAAATCCCATTAGCTCTGCATATGGTGCCAGGCTTGTTCTGAATGTGGGAAAAAAGAAATGTACTGTGGTATGAATAATAAAGAGAGGCTTTCAAGTGGTTTTCACTGTGAACATTCTGAAAAAAAAATTTTAAAAATCCAGAATGTAATATGTGGGGCAAGCTTTTCACAAAATTTCAATGCAAACATGCAGATATTTTCAGCCAAGTTTTCCTCTGGAGTGTGAAATCCCTTATGTGCCACTATTGTTCTACAGCAGGAACATCAGGAAGAGGAAGTAGCTCCTAAAAATGGAAAATTACCCAGGTTGTTTTATTGTCCAAATTGACAGAAATAAAAAAAAACAAACAAACCAACCCAAAACAAACCAACAAAACCACCCAAACAAACAAACAAAAAACCCCAAACTGACAACAACAACCAAAAAATAACACCCCACCAAAAATTCCCAAAAAACCCCAAAAACTACATAGCTGATGCCAACAAAAAGATAAAAGTTTCCTTATATTCTTGGTTTAAGTATTCTAAAGTACAGGTAGAGAGGACAGCCAAAATTTGGATGACATTTTCCAGAAGTTACTTGAATTTCCTGCTTCAGTGATCTGACAGATCCTTCTTAAATTCCAAGAAGACTGAAGTGCCACAGTAAAAACCAGGCTTGTTAACACCTCATACAGAACACCCCAAAATTATTAACTACTACAGAAACTTCAGACCTAATTGTTTTCTATTGGATGAGTATTGTACAGCATTGACTCCTTAACAGAACAGAGATCTTTGACAAGGAGGTCAGGAAAGCTTTTAAAAATGGAAAGAATGATGGAGCAGGCAGGATTTAGGAGCAGAATGATGGAGCAGGCAGGATTTAGGTGCTGACTGTTCCTGGGAGAAGCTTTGTGGTTCCCTCCTGACCCTTTAGAAGCTGCTGCCCTGGAGCAGTGCATGGGTAGGAGGATTCCAGGAGGTGCTTTTCTCCTTCCCAGTCCCCTGGTTATCCATAGCCCAGTCCCTGCAGTCTGACAGGGCAGTCAGGAGTGGCCAGGGCCCTTCTGCATGGCCAGCATCCAGACAGGGACACACTGCTCAGGGAAGCCCTCCTGCCTCTCCTCCCTGAGGATGGTGAGTCCGCTCATCTCGATGAGGCTGTGCAGGATGTTCAGGTCGCGGATCACGCTGCTGTCCAGGCAGTCCAGGGTGCAGCCCTCCCTGGCCACATTGTCCTTCAGAATGATCACTCCGTTGTCCTTCAAGCCACCCTGGCAGCGGATCAGGAACTCCAGGAGATCTTTGTCTGTCAGGTATCCTAGGGGGTGAAAAGATGGTGTCTTGGGTTAGAAATGGGGCTGTGTTCTATTCCCATCCACCAGTTCCACACTCTTGAACACCGGCAGCAGGACGTGCTTGCTGATCCGACCTATCCCAGAGCCACAGTCCAGGGCACGGCTGGTGCCAGCTTTCCCCACCCCCTGGGGGATACAAGGAAATCATTGGAAATCTGAAAAATACCACCTGGAAAAAAAAATCACAGCAACCCTGTGTCTTGGGTTGAAAGATTTAGCTGGGGTGTGTGTTCTGTCACCATCTGTCAGAGCTGGGGCAGTTCTCTGCTGTTCACTGGGCAGTTCTCTTTATCTCTCCCTCAGCCAGTGCTCCCTCCAGGAGATCTCTTCTGTTCATGGGCCATTAATTATTAATTATCTTCTGTCCATGGCCAGTGAGTGTCCCTGCAGGGCTGATCAAATTCCACCATCCCATGGGGAGATGCTCCACCCAGGGGAGGAGCCAAGCATTCCTACCTGGATCCAATCTGACCTGGGAACAGCACAGCAGCCTTTGCCCACTGCATTCCCAGAGGAGCAGCTTTCTCCTGCCCTGCATTCCCAGAGGGAGAGCAGGCCCATCTCCAGCAGCCCTGGAGCTGCAGAGGAAAACTCCCCCATTGTGCAGGATCCCTGCTCCAGCAGAACCACAGCTGGCACTGCAGGAGGGCTGAGCCCCCCTGGGATGGGACTGTGCCACCACCCTGAGCCCCCCTGGGATGGGACTGTGCCACCACCCTGACACACAGGGGGCAGGGCATGGTCTGACCCTGGCAGTGGGGTTTTGTATTACTGCATTGGTTTTAGGTTTTTTTAAATTTTATTTTCTTCCCTAATAAAGAACTGTTATTCCTACTCCCATATCTTTGCCCGAGAGCCCCTTAATTTCAAAATTATAACAATTCAGAGGGAGGGGGTTTACATTTCCCATTTCAGGGGAGGCTCCTGCCTTCCTTAGCAGACACCTGTCTTTCCAAACCAAGACAGATGGAAAATAAATCACTATTAACCATTCAGACATGTCAGAAGGGTGCCTTGATCCGAGTCTCCATGGCCTGTTTACTGCAGGAAATTATTATTCTAGAGTCCTACCAGATTTAACTAGGAAATCTTGGGCAAACAAACGAGATCAACAAATACAAACTCCAATCAATATTTGGGATCCATAGTGGTAGCAGCAACAGATGTGGACAGAAGCCACTGAGGAGAGTGGAGAAAATAGTGGGTGCTGAAGGGTTCTTTAATCTGGTGGTTTAAGTTATAATAAGAATCAGTGGCAGGAGGCTGGAGCCAAACAAATTCATATAGGGAATAAGTGACAACTGTTTAACAGTGTAAGCAATTACCCATTGGAAACTACCAACAGAAGTGGGGTTTACCACCCCTTGAAATCCTCAAACCAAGTGTGGTTGAATCTTTCAAGATACATTTTAATTGAGCACAAGCTATTGGCTTAGCACGGGGGTAAAGGATCTAATAGAGCAGCTTGGGATATAGAGTAGGTCAGACTAGATAATCCCAGTCCTCTCTGTCTTTTACTGCTAAAAAAATCTCTGTAGCTTTGTGTAGCACTGTATTCCTCCATCAAGGGAGTTCTGGATCAAAGATCCAGCAAAGAATGCAATGCCAATTCCACAATGCCAATTAAACTCATGTTATTCCATACCCCGTGGGATTTTTGCAGATATGTATCTATTATAAAATAGTGCTTTCTTTCCAATATGTTATTGAGATTCTGTTTCTTATCCTTCCTTCCCGAAGATCAGGAGTTCTGTTGAGAACAGTGGTGCAGAGCTCAGGGAAGAGCAAAATGAGAACTCTCACATGTGAAATATCTAACATGAATAAACAAGGACAGGTGATCAGAAATTGAATGAAAAACTTGGTAAAAATAATCACCTGTATTTTCTAGTAAAACTATTTAGTTTTCTTGATGGAAGATTTAAACTTTTATAAATGGAAGCTGTCATTTCAAAACCAAATTTTGACATAGCATGTCAAGTTTCTTTAACCACTCCTAACAAAACAAAAAAAATTAAAAAGAAAAAAGCCCCAAAACCTAAAGCTGGATACCTTTCAAGTTGAAGGAAAATGGTAATTTCTATATGGAATGTAAGCTTACACTTTTACTTTTTATACAAAATGACTGCTAGGGTTCACATGCTTATGCTTGCATAAGACAAATCAAGATTTCATTGGCAAGATTCCTTGAAGCTTCTGAACACCTATTTTGGAAATTATTTTTCTCTTTACTTGGCTTTTAGTGTAGTTTCCTAAGAAAATGAGATCTTCAAGTTGTTGCTCTCTAGCAGACAGTCCTGCCCTCACTCCATCAAATTAATTTGTTGGCATATTTGAGCCAAATTCAAGATGGAGGTAGAAGTTTGATTAATGATTAAGATGATTCCATATTTCCTTGACATTGATGGAGAAAAATGATTCTTGTCTGTGTCTATGCTAAGAATATGATATGCTCCCTTAGTTAGGAGCCACATATCTGACCAGCACAGCCTTAGATAGGTCTAAGCTCATTCCTCCTCCTTTGGACTTGGATTTGCTCAAAAGGTGAGGCAGGAGCTACACTTACTGCAATGACTCCTTATTAAAGAAAAGCAAAAATACAAAGCAAAATTATGCTGCTCTAAAGCAATTTGTTCAGACCTCCTCTTGAATAATTCCTTCTTCTCTCTGAAACTGCACCTTGGCCACTTCAGTTCACAGATTAAGAGAAAACCTTATTTTCACTGCACAGAATTTTTTTTGTAAGGTACATAGCCCTCATTTTCTGGCTGCTCTAAATGCTGCAAGGCATTCACTGGGGTGGCTGCAGGAGAAGAAGCAGATGCTTCTTATAGGAAGGGCTGCAGTGGGACATAGCTAAGGGAACCTATGTCTGATAAACATCAGTGCATGTAATAAGACCTGATCTGATTTACAGGTATTGGTGATTCCACTATGGCTTTTTTCCTGATTGTTTCCTGAAATACCTCAAAGCCTGGATAATCAGCAGCTTCAGAAACCACTGTTCACAAGGGTGGTCAGCCCTGTGTATCTCTCTGCACCTAAGAAAGAGCATTTCTGCTCCAGAAAATCCATATGTGGGGCCCCACCCTCAGCTGCCCCTTTGCATGCAAGCAGCTCTCCAGGAACCGGCACATTTCTCCAATACATGACCTGAAAAAACCAACTTGATTTTTACCCAATGTGCATGTGGGGAACTCTCAGAAGTCTCTCATGATGTTTTAGGAAGTAGCCCCAAAGATCTGAGAACCTCTTTGGAGCAGAGGCTGCCTGCTCTGTGAGATGTCGGGCCAGAGGATCACTCAGAACTAACCTGAAACCCACTGAATCCAGATGACGTCGTATCTTCGTGGGGCTGGTGTGAACTCCTGGAGGCTTTTGCAGTAATACATCTCTACTCTGTCCTCCTTGCCCTGCAGGTAGTTTGGGACCTCAGCCAGGAAATTCTCCATCATATCCACCAGTTCCACACTCTTGAACACCGGCAGCAGGACGTGCTTGCTGATCCGACCTATCCCAGAGCCACAGTCCAGGGCACGGCTGGTGCCAGCTTTCCCCACCCCCTGGGGGATACAAGGAAATCATTGGAAATCTGAAAAATACCACCTGGAAAAAAAAATCACAGCAACCCTGTGTCTTGGGTTGAAAGATTTAGCTGGGGTGTGTGTTCTGTCACCATCTGTCAGAGCTGGGGCAGTTCTCTGCTGTTCACTGGGCAGTTTTCTTTATCTCTCCCTCAGCCAGTGCTCCCTCCAGGAGATCTCTTCTGTTCATGGGCCATTAATTATTAATTATCTTCTGTTCATGGGCCATTAATTATTAATTATCTTCTGTCCATGGCCAGTGAGTGTCCCTGCATGGCTGATCAAATTCCACCATCCCATGGGGAGATGCTCCGCCCAGGGGAGGAGCCAAGCATTCCTACCTGGATCCAATCTGCCCTGGGAACAGCACAGCAGCCTTTGCCCACTGCATTCCCAGAGGAGCAGCTTTCTCCTGCCCTGCATTCCCAGAGGGAGAGCAGGCCCATCTCCAGCAGCCCTGGAGCTGCAGAGGAAAACTCCCCCCTTGTGCAGGATCCCTGCTCCAGCAGAACCACAGCTGGCACTGCAGGAGGGCTGAGCCCCCCTGGGATGGGACTGTGCCACCACCCTGAGCCCTCCTGGGATGGGACTGTGCCACCACCCTGAGCCCCCCTGGGATGGGACTGTGCCACCACCCTGAGCCATCCTGGGATGGGACTGTGCCACCACCCTGAGCCCCCCTGGGATGGGACTGTGCCACCACCCTGAGCCCCCCTGGGATGGGACTGTGCCACCACCCTGAGCCCCCCTGGGATGGGACTGTGCCACCACCCTGAGCCCCCCTGGGATGGGACTGTGCCACCACCCTGAGCCCCCTGGGATGGGACTGTGCCACCACCCTGACACACAGGGGGCAGGGCATGGTCTGACTCTGGCAGTGGGGTTTTTTTGTACCATTGCATTTGTATTCTAATTTTCCTAGTAAAGAACTGTTATTCCTACTCCCATATCTTTGCCTGAGAGCCCCTTAATTTCAAAACTATAATAATTTAGAGGGAGGGGGTTTACATTTCCCATTTCAGGGGAGGCTCCTGCCTTCCTCAGCAGACACCTGGCTTTTCAAACCAAGACACCATGTTACCCACTATCTGTCCAGCCAGACTGGTGTCTTCTCTTCTTATCTTTGCAAGGCTGTTGGGAGAATGATAAGAATCAGCACAGATTTGGGTCCCTCTGTCTGAGCTGAGCTAGGCTCTTACATTCCTGGGCTGCTGTTGCTGGGACTTCTCACTGCATTTACAGCTGTACAGGAAGTTTTTGCTTGGTGTAAGAAGAGACAGAGTCTTTCACAAGTTCTTGGCTTTCTCGGAAGATCCACTACTCCCTGTAAAGTCCTTGCAACTTCAAATGTTCACACCTCACAGGGAACTATGTGGCTAGATAAGCCTCATTCTTTGCCCTGCAAAGGCCAATAAAAAAGGAAGCATACACCAAATACTGCATGCAAGCAGTAGCTTCTGCTGCACAGAACTGCTGAGGTGCCCAAGGGCATTTCTACAGGTACACAGAATCCCTGGGATCAAAGTGCAGTCCTCAAAACAAATTGTGTTTGAACAAGGATCTCAGAGTAGTTGGTAACTTATGGCAACTCGAGAAGTTTGGGCTGGAGCATATACAGGATTTCTCTTTTAGGCTTAGAGACAAGAAGGATGATTGACTAGGTTTTGCTTAACTGTTCCTTTTTTCTTCATAAATGTCATCTTTGGACAGAGATCAGACATGAAAAAATGTGGCACAAAGGCTGTGACTATGAGAAAATAATGAAGCGCTGTAAAAGAGGCTTTATAATGAAAGCTGTATTTCACCCCTAAAGCTTCCATTCTAGCTATAAAACAGCCCTTAAGAGCCTGCTGCTGTTCTGTAAAACAGAAATTCTGAGCCTACACATGCACTGACTGTGGGATAGGAGCTCCCCTGGCCAAAGTTATCTGTTAAGCAAACATATTAAAAGCAAATGTAAACACCTTTTCCCTGTCCTCTGGAACTGAGGGTTGAAGTGAAAGCCATGGGCCAAAGTCCCTGCTGCAACTTCACTGCACTCAAAGGAAACAAGCCCAGGAAGAGTCTTGCTCTTCCTGCTTATTGGGAGACCCCCCCCTTTGTAATGAACCCAGCATAAATCATGTAACTCACACTTTTTTGGCCTGGCTTCAGTGGGTAATTCAGTAGATTATTAAGGTCAAAGGACAGCACTGTCAATGACATGACTATGAATAGCCCAGGCCAGCATCTGATTACACACAGTAATTGTAGAAAGAGCACACAAGGGCTCTCTCCAGTCTCCAGGGCTGCTGCTCCCAATTTGTATGCCCAGGAAGATTAATCTCCTGATGCGTGCACGAGTCCACAGACCTTCAACCCTACTGGGCTCTGGAGACTACCTGTTTGTAGTTAGCCAGAAAATGGGAGCCATTCCTCATCCACAGGCTGCACCAGGAACATATCCCACAGCTCTTTTCTTCCAAATGAAATTTATGAGTGCCCTGTTTAGCTTTAGAGAGCAATTTTGGGGTGTGTATGTGTCCTAAAGGACAGTGATTCTGAGTAATGGCAAGCAAGTAGTCAGAGGAGCAGTCAGTCTCAAACTTTGAAGCCTGTTCTGGCTTACAGTTCCTGGTGCTGCTTCAGGTCTTGGAAGCTCCTGCACGTTGCTTTTACTGAGGACCAGACTAAGAGGTAACAAGGAGTTCAGGAAAGGAGAAGGAACTGTGTCTTGGATCTTTACAAGGTGGATTTCCATATTATTGGCTGTCAGGTACATACAGGTCTACACTGATAGGATTAACTAAAAAACTTTGAGAAAGCTGCTGAGAAAACTGGGATGATTTACCAAAACCACCAACAGAATTCAACAAAAAGCCAGGTAATTCCTTCAACATTTGTGTTTCACAGAATCTACAGTCATAGTAGGGACTCAAAGGAGGGAATTCATCATGCAAAGCAGGGAATTCATCACTCAAGGCAGGGAATTCATCTCCCACAACATGTCACAGCAAGGACCTCTGATGACACATCTCTGTGTGCCATCGAGAAGAAGGAAAGGGAACGGTCATGGGAGATGAAGTTGGATCCCACACTTTGCTGAAAAGGAGTGAGAGCTTCCAGCAGTCAGTTGAGAAGCCCTGTGAAACACCACGGCTCCGTTTGTAATGAAAATGTTGACATAATTCCATGTTCAGCTAATATATTTTCAGTTTGGAAGTGCTTAGGGCTTTGACAGAGTATTAACATTTTCTTTGGAAGGCAAACATTTTCCCAAAAGTCTAATTGAGTTGAAAATCAGACTCCTTATTTAAAAAAATGGTATAAGTGAAAACTCCAAGCCAGAACAGGCTTCAAAATTTGAGACTGACTGCTCCTCTGACTACTTGCTTGCCATTACTCAGAATCACTGTCCTTTAGGACACATATACACCCCAAAATTGTTCTCTAAAGCTAAACAGGGCACTCATAAATTTCATTTGGAAGAAAAGAGCTGTGGGATATGTTCCCAGTGCTACTTCAGGTCTTGGAAGAGCAGAAAGGCAGTGAAGCTGTATACAACAAAAAAAAGGAATCAGAGTTCAAGAAATAGATAAAAAATCCCGGTGGTTTTCCTTCTAAATAAACAAAAAAAGAGCATGTTTTCAACAACATCTCTTCTATCAGCCTGATCAAACTGAAGAAAAATCACTTTTCAAGAAGTTTTCACTCAGCAAGTAACCAATCACTCAGGTGAGTTGGGGGCAAGAGGGGCAGAAAGCGTTGAGGGCAGAGAGGGAGCCATAAAGTCAATATAATCTCCATCTGTAATATTTTACACACCTACAGCTCACAACCAAGGCCGAATTAATGCTTCCTTTGTTTTCTTTATTTTCTTTTTTACTCCCTGCCTCTGGATCAGGCCCTTGGGAACACAGTGGCTGTGTGGACACGGAGGCATTAGCAGGCTGCCATAAATATGCAGGGCTGTAGCTGTGCTGATAACCCTGTACCTGAGACAGCCTGGAGCTTGTCTGCAGAGCCCTGCTGGCTCAAGCCATGTTGCTCTTGGTTTGAGTTCTGCCCACACACACATAAAACCTCTTAACTCCAGCACAGTGGCACTTTCAACCCCGCTCGACTCGCCCGCGGAGCTGGAACGTAAGTGAAGCCCTCAGTCCCTTCCTGTAATTCCTTCCATGTGCCCAGGCAAGATGAATTCTTCTCTCCAAAGAAATCTGTAGCTCAGTTTACAGTGGTGCTAGGGATCATGCTAAGAAATGCCATACCTGAAGGAATGCAACATCAGTCATGGAAGGGAAATGTCACTGTGTGGCATTTCCACGCCAGCCAGACTAACTCAGGAGGGGTAATTCGAGTGGAACTGGGCAAGTGTTTGTTTAGGGAGCACCGGTTTTGCCAGAATGCAGAGTTTTAAATGAATAAAACTCTCTGTGAAACTGGTATTTCAAATCTAGAGAATAGATTTTAGCCAAAAAAACCATGGGAAAGAATGTTGAAAATGTCAAAGTACTTTTTTTTTTTCTTTGTAACTTTCAAGGAAAAAAAGAAACCAAACTTGTCAACTTTCATTTCTAAAGAGCATTTTTTATTTTGGAGCTGACTTGAGCTATTGAAAACAAAGGGGAAAGTTTTTCAGAGGGTAAAACAATAAAAAAATTTTTCAGTTAATCTAAAACAAATTTTCCTATTTTCCAATTTTGTTAAAATTCTCTCAAAAAAAGAGAGAGTATATTAGGGTGAAGCAGATTGGTTTTTTTCTATCTTGATCACCTTATGGGTTAAAAAAAAAATTCATAGTGCCATAAACTCGGTAGGACAGCTCATTAGCTTTATGATCAAGTCACTGCTACAGAAAGCCACTAAATATCTGTATCTGGTTGAGCAAGATTCAAATTTCAGTAGTAAAAAAGAAAAATAAACCATATGTACCATAATTAATTGGCTACATCTCAACAGACAACGGGCTTTAACAAACTAAATCAGAATAAGCAAAAGGTGAAGACTCCTTTCTGATCCTTTTTTATTTTTTTCTTTCTTGTTTGATCTGGGCCATTCAGAGTATCCCTTCTATCCCTGGCTAATTATAGGAGTGGGAATTTTGCTCTGGAGTATTTTGTATCTGTCATCACAGCTGATGCATTGGGTATGATTCCCCTTTGGCATGAGAAACTCTGTCACAGACTGTACTTCTTTCCTTTTCGGGTCTCGGAGAGGATAAAGTGTAATAGTGTGACACAAACCTGCTGCAGGAAACTGCATCTGTGTGATGTCTAGGAAGGGTGAAATCTTCCCCTAAGCACACACTTCTGCACCACTTGAATTCCACAAATGTCCTTAAAACAAGACTTAAGTAAAATATAAGGAATGTGCCTCGGCCGCGTTTCAGTTTTCCTTCTGAAAATGCCCTTTTCAGAAATGTCACGTGCCACTTGAAAAATCCTGCACCAGGATTTCTTCTCCTGGGAAGCTGAGAAGCATCAGAGAAAAAGGAAAACAATATTATCTCATTTGCTTCTCCTGTGTTTTGCTGCTTTGGAATGTGGTTGGAGATTGTTTATCCAACATGTGAATTGTTTTGACTTAATGACAAATCATGGTCCAGCTGTGTCAGGACTCTGGAAGGGGTCGTGGGTTTCTCATTATTATCTTCAAGCCTTCTGTCTGTATCCTTTCTCTACTCTTTAGTATAGTTTTAGTACAGCATTCTTTAATATAATATAATACCATAAAATAATAAATTAGCCTTCTAAGAACATGGAGTCAGATTCATCATTTCCTTCCTGCCATGGGGGACTCCAAAAATACCACAGTCATGCAGAAATGTTACATCAGCTTCAGCTCCTCACTGAACCTCCTTTGTATTTTCTCATTTTGTGTTTGTTGACAGCATGATACAGGGAGGCTCTGAGAAGCCTTTTTTGCCTCAGCATTAATACAAATGATTGTTAATACAGAAAAATGCAGCTGTTCACTTGTGTTTTGCTGGCTCAGAGCCCCAAAAGTCTCCCTCTGTCAGGTACAGCAAACTTTGCCATCACTTGCCCTTCACAACTCTGCATGATTTCTATCTGCTGCCAAGCCACACTCATCTCCCACCCCAATCCATTTAAACTGTGCCTTTTTTTTTTTTTCCCATATACAACATCTAATTAACCTATTGAGCTTTCTTCCCACAGTGGATCATTAAGGCTAAAAAGAGGTCATCTGGCTATCCCAAATTTGTACATTTGAGCAGAAAATTAAAGATCTACGGCAGCATTATATAGAACTAGTAATTTTGTCAGCAGGAGAACATCACGAATTTGTTTGTGGATTCCTTAACCTCTAATACTGTTGTTGAGCTGATTTAGTGGGCTCCTTCCCTGGGAAAAGGGAAGGGCAGTCAGAAAACCGTCAGGCCACACTTCTAAAGGTTTTCAGATTTCTAAAGACAGTTGTAGGACTCAACAGGATTTTCAGAAACCTAAGGACCAAAGTGGTACTGCTCTTAAAATCCAACTTGGCATGTCCTTGCAACTCAGGTCAAAGCAGACCTTTCAAGACTTTACAGTCCTTTAGCAATCTGCCTGAAAGGGTGTTCAGTGACAGTGGAATGTTTAAGGAGAAATATTTTGCCTCATGTGTAGACTCTTCTATATAATGTGTAGGAGAAGGTGGGGTTTGTTGCAGCATTCTCAGAAATATCTATAAATAGGCAAACCAAAAACTGGGCATTTAGTCTCAGCTAGTTTCCTAACTGGACTGCAAGAATTTGCACAGACAAATCTGCCACTGAAGCCAACAAGGATTTAATCATGAAAGGTCCCAGTGCTGCATTCAGAATTAATCAAACCCAGGTAAAAGAACTCCTCATTGCAGCTTGGGAGCATTAGAAAAGGATGTAAAAAGGCAAATAATGACGTAGGACCAGGCAAAATGTGTATTTATTGTATTTGCTGGGAATGCCCCGATGAAGGCACGAATGAGGAATCTGACTCCATGTTCTCAGCAGGCTAATTTATTACTTTATGATACTATATTATATTAAAGAATACTATACTATACTAAAGAATACAGAAAAGATACTAAATGCTAAAAAGATAATAATAAAAACTTGTGACTCTACAGAGTCTCGACACAGCTTGGCCCTGATTAACCAATAAGTCAAAACAACTCACAGCAGAATCCAATGAAACAATCACCTGTGGGTAAACAATCTCCAAACACATTCCACGTGAGCAAAACAGAAGAAAAACAAATGAGATAAGAATTGTTTTCCTTTTCTCTGGGGCTTCTCAGCTTCCAGGAGAAAAATCCTGGGCGAAGGGATTTTTTCAGAGAATGTGAACACCACAAGTATTCATGCTGATGAATAACCTGGCAGAACAGGACTAGACCCAACGACAGTGGTGACTGCAAATCAAACGTGACACATGGTGCCATTTAAATCAGGTGTGCCTGGGCCCCAGGCATGTCATTTTTGACACACCACCACTGTCACATTCACATTCTCTGAAAAATCCCTTCACCCAGGATTTTTCTCCTGGGAAGCTGAGAAGCCGCAGAGAAAAAGGAAAACAATTCTTAACTCATTTGCTTCTCCTGTGTTGTGCTCACATGTGAAATGTGTTTGGAGATTGTTTACCCACAGGTGATTGTTTCATTGGATTTTGCTGTGAGTTGTTTTCACTCTTTGGCCAATTGGAGCCAGGCTGTGTCGGGACTCTGGAAAGAGCCACGAGTTTTCATTATTATTTTTTAGCCTTCTGTAAGTATCCTTTCTGTATTCTTTAGGATTCTTTAATATAATATAGTATCATAAAATACTAAATTACCCTTCTGAGAACACGGAGTCAGATTCATCATCCCTTCCTACGTCTGGGGGCAACCTAAATACAATACACCACTGCTCCTTGTAGAAGATGAGATTAAATGACTCACCCCAACAAACTTCCTGAGGAATTCCCGGGAGGATTCCACGTCGGTGTTGGAGAGCTCGATGTAGTCCCCCATCATTCCCTCCTCCGTGGCGGGCACCTCCCGGTAGAAGTGCTTGGCCCTGGCGTAGAACTGCATCTCCCCGTTGATCACTTGGCTTGTCAGAGCATAAAGTTTCACTGCAAGCAGTGAAAACATCATTATAAATCACCATTTTATTGTTAGTGACAGATATTTCTGCCTTAGCTAATTGCTCCATGTGGTAGTGGAGCAGTGGGCCCAAGGCTTACAAAGTGAATCCTGACCCAAGCCCACAGGAGCCATGAGGGAGCTGACAGCTCTTTGTGAGAACAGAGCTCTGCAGCAGTGAAAAACAATTTGTTTTTCCTGAGAAAGAGCTCCAAGACTGTGATAAACACTAGCCACCTGTATAAACTGTTTTTTATACTGTTAGATAGAGAAATGAGAGCTATCTCTCACAAACAACCCTTCCTACATGAACACACATGGGCTTTGAGTGACCAATAAATACAGGGTAACAACTTGTTACTGACCTATCTAATAGGGGATAGACAGGAGATGTTCTTAAAAAACCCTACAAAAGGGTTTAATAAAATAAACCGGGTTGGAACCTTTCTTTTTGCACCATAAAACGTGTCCTGCATCCTTCTTTATCGAGCACCACAGCGACACTCCAGAGGCACAATGATGAATGTTGGATTTTACCCTTTTCTGACCCACAGACGGGGCAGCTGAGAGGCATTTTAAAAACTTATATTCCATTTTCAATCTCATGAGAAGGGTGAGACCATACAGATGTTATAATTCACGCCATCACAATCAAAAGCCAATTATTTCTTAATTACAATGCATTATAAGTGTTTTTTGGTCTATCAGTTTTTGCCACACCATGCTGTAAATACATTAAAGCCAATCATCTAAAATTACCCCTCGTGGGTCGTACTACAATGCATCTTCCATAGTTCTATTTCTCAAAAATATCCAGTCTTATTTACAAAACCATCCTTTGAAACTTGTTTCTAGTTCCATTTCTCTCTCAGCAATGTCTGTCCTATCCCATGGCATTTCTAAATCAGCATTTCTCACCTCAAGGTTTGCACATAGATGCACACTCTGTGAGCCTTCTGTCAGGCTTTGAGAATTTTCTATAAATCCATTTCCCTGTAAACTTAAGTGGAGCCTTCAAAACACCAAATCCATTTCTAAAGCAACGGTGGAAGGAAAGGCATTGGATTGAATCCTACAGGACCTTGCAGGGATCCAGCCCTCATGAAAATTCACTGCTTTCCAGGTTCAGAAGTTTCAATCATCACACTGTGTTTTCATGTCAGTGAAAAATCACTTCATGTTTGAAGTGGACATGCTTGCCAAGGACATCAAGTGGTCTGATTTTTCCTGGAAAAGCTGTGGGCAGCATTTACTACTGTGCAGGGTCATCATTTCTGCTCTCACTGACCTAACTGCAGTGCAGATTTCCAGATATGCTTTCCAGCTATTGACAGCTGCACAGAGAGTGCCCAAGGAAGAGAGGGGATGAATGAGGCACTTGCTCTGGTTTATTTTTAGTGGTACTGTAGGGTCTGTGGCAGTGCAAGTAAGCTGAACCAAGGAGCAGATGGTAGTCTCAGACCTAAATGAGTACACAGGGGGGACACAATTTAGAAGAGACAGTCCTAAATTTTCATCTGGCACAGGTCAAGGAGCAAGGTAATCAGTGAGTGATATACTGAAAGGTTCCTGTGTGCCAGAGGCTTGGATGTTTCCTTCCATGGCTTGACTACGTTGCTGGTAACATACAGCAATCAATATTTTGAAGCTGTTTTATTAAAACCTGTGAGTTTTGCTGGATAAAGGGCTATTTTGCCCTGTTCTTTACAAACTGAGGTCTATCCTCCACAGCCTGGGTTTTTCTGTACTGGATGTGCATCAGCATATCAAAAGTATGGATTCAAAGCTCAGAAGTTTGGATTGAGGCAGGCTGTAAGTTTTGCTTGCAAATCATCACCTCTGACTGTCTTGTGTGTGCACACAACTGCCCAGGCATTCTCCTGTGTGTGTGACAGACCCTCCACCAAAAACACAGCTCCAAGACAGTGAAAACCAAGCAATGGGGAGGGACAGAGTCCCACTGGGAAGAAGCCTTTGCAAGCACCACCTTGCAGTGTGAGACCAGCTCTGCTGCAGCTTCCCAGCACTCCCAGGGAACTGGAAATGCTCCAGCAGCAAACACCTTCTGAGCTCATGGCAAGAGAGGGAGGGAGAACTTCCTGCCAGCTGCACAGAAGGACCAGGCAGCAGTTCTTTGTCCCTGCATCTTCAAACTTCCATGGGAGCACTGCCAGCTGCTGTGGGAAGGGGCTGAAGAGGCTTGTGCAGGCCAGGGAACAGGAATTATGCCCTCCACACAGAGGAGGAGAGCAAGGCCAGAGGCCCTGAATATAAGCCTGGAATGTGTTTAATTGAGGGCACACAAGCTCAGCGGGGAATGATAAGTGTGTGCCTGCCCATCCTCAGCAGGAGAGTGACATTTTGGAGGCAAATGAGGGGGGGACAAAGGAAGTAGGATAGGGAATAATTACCACCAAGGACCACTCAGAACAGAATAGTGCTATTGGGTTACATATAAGCAGCATGCCCAGCATATCCCTCATCCAACAAAAGCAGCATTACCAGCCCCTCTTGTCATCACCTGCTTAAGTCAACTGCTGAACGGATACTATTAAAGCTTTAATCCATTACACATTTATGTTATGCCTGAGAAATTTATACCACAAGAAGCACTGAGCCCAGCAAGGGTCAAACCTGGGAGTTTTACACACTCCACTGATTATATTCACATACTCAGAAGAAACCATTTAGCTGAAGAAATTAATATGAAGGGGGCAGCAGCCAATCCCCAGAACAACTTGGCCAGGTTGGCTCCCAGAGCCTGGGAAAAAGACTCCATCCGTGGCTGGGATTTTCCCAGTAAGGATTCTCTGTCCTTATCCAGAAGTGGCACCATCTTGTCTGCTCTGTGGCTGCTTTTGCTCTGTATCAGAGGTCAGCCTGTGTGCTGAACAGAACTGGATCCCTGTATGCTGGCTTTGTGAGATCTTCCATATAAGAATCCAGTGATGATTCCAGGGGCTGTTCCATGGACCTGTCAAGGGACAGTGATTTATCCCATTTTGCTAGATTGAAAGGAAAGGCATTTACAGGCTGTCTGCACACCAGGACAGCATGAGCAACAAATATTTAGAGTCCTTCTACTCAAAACACGAGCCTGACCTGCAGCAACACATGGGGACGATATGGTGTTCAGGATATCAGATCTGGAGTGTCTGCTCTCACATTTCTCACTCAGAACCAATATCAGGCTTGCAGAATTCCTGCCAGGACTTGCATGCACACACCAGCTGACTGCAGCTCCTCCTGGGCCATCTGGGGCCCCAGAGCCCTGCCCTACGTGCTAGCATCCGAAACCAGCTCTGGGTGAGCATCCACAGGGGCTTCTCCATGCATTAAACTGTGCAAAGATGTTTTTATGCATGTCTCCCACCCCAGGGCGTGCAAGGACACAGGCCAGTGCAAAGAGGGGCACTGAACCCCAAGTTTTCACCCATGGACCCACAGCCTCACTTGTACAGTGTGAGATCCATAGAGGTGATTTCCACCTCTTGCTCCTTCAGTGCCGCTCCTCCCTCTCAGGAATTTGCAGCACTGCCAACTCTCCCAATGCACAACCCAGTTTTCCAGACACAGCCAATCAACCTCACCTCTGATCTGCCTTGCAGCTGTGCCTGGCATGCAGACTCCAGCAGCACCACAGGGAGGAGGGGGTTTGCCAGCTTACAGGAATCTACCCCAAAAGAGAAGTGCCACATGTCCTTGGTGGCTGTCAGGGTTGCAGCAGTGCCTCTCCCTCATCACAGGGCCTGTCTAGCCAGAGGCATCTCCCTTTCCATGACCCGTGTGGGACTGCCTCATGCATCAGGAAATTAAATACTTGTGAGGCCTGCTATGGGTACACAGGCTGCCTTCAACAAATTCCATAAAGTAGGGCATGAGCAGGATAGAACAATGCAGGCTGCAACTTCCTCAGACATCACAGGGCAGGCAGCTGGCTAACATATGAGGTTCTCAGTGTTAAGGCAGGTAACTTGTAAGATTTAAAGTCAGAAATGTGTTTCCAGTAAAGAAGAAACTTTTTCAAGGCACACTTGTCCCTCAGCTGAATCTGCTGGCAAGTCCACAAGCGAAGATGGTTGAAGCAAACCCACTGCTCAGGCAGGCTGAGGGCACCAAGGGCTCCCTAAAGGTCACTCCAGTCATGAGACATCAATAATTCTCAGTCACTGCAAATGCAGTCTGGATGCAGAGTGGTGATCTACAGCTGAATGCCAGCCAATGTGGACTAGACAGACACTATCCACCTGAGCCTTTTGCCCTGCAAAGTTCAAAACATTACCTCTCATATTTTCTTATGGATCAGTTAAAAATGTTGTTTTCCAGTGCATTTGGTCTAAATCTCTAAAGAAATGGACCACATAAGACCAAGTGCAATCCCAACCTGCAGTATGCTGACTTACAGTTCTTGACTTCAGGGTTTCCTCAACTAAATTTCCCTGGCAGAAGTAAATGTTGCAAGTAATTTTTTTGGAAGTTTTTATTTGTGAACATTATTTTGTGGCTCCAATTGCTTTCTGCAAGATACTGAAATAATTCCAGCTTGGCTGAGTGCTCCCTTTTAAATGCAACATCTGCTTTGTGCATCAGTTGAAAAAGTTATCTGTGTGCACGGTAGAATCCACCTCTCTGCTGTGGTCTGAGTACCATGTAAATTCTGTTTTATAGAGGATGAATATCATGCCCCCCCCCAAAGCAGATTTTACTTTTAGCCACGTGCCTCACACAAAGGAATTTTTGTCTCCAGGGGTGGATCTTCTCAGTTTCCCACTGCAGATCTCAGCCCACTGGCACCCAGTCCCACAGCCCGTGTAAACATGTGCATCATTTCCAGCATCTGAGTAGCTCCAATAATGTCCACTGGGCTTAAGGGCTCTCACACACATTTAAGTACATTGTTGGATCAGGGCCTGAAGTTACTCATGTCTTTTATTTATAAATGTTAGCCTGGTCTGTAAAAGTGACATGTTTCTCTTAACAGGCTGTGATACCAGATATGCTCAGCTCCTAAGTAAACACTCCCAGAAGAGCTCCACCACTGAACCCAGCAATGGAGTGGGGGGAGAATGGAGTTAGCAGAGTTTGGAGGAAGCTTTGGACCTTGCTGACCCTGGGCAGCAGTGCAGGATTCAGTGTGAGGTTTGGTTTCAGTGTTATTACTCGTAAGTCAGGTTAAGCACATGCTCAACTTCCCTGCTAGGTCACAGTGTTGATCTAGTCCTTTGACACTGTTTACACAGAGATTCTGGCTCTAGTCTTGAAGCTTGAGAAGCTCAGCTCATTTCTGCTCAGGTCCACTCTGAACTGAGCTGGAAACTGTCATTATGCAGAGATGTTCAGATGTGCCACATTCTGTTCTCTCCTGCATCACAGAGAGCACTGGATCACGGGATAGTCCAAGTTGAAAGAGACCTAAGGAAGTCTCTGGTCCAAACTGCTGCTCAAAGCAGGGACAGACATGATGCCAGATGAGGTTCAGCAGGGTTTAGACAATTGGGTTTAGAAAGCCTCCAGTGATGGAGAATTGCACAGCTTCCCTGAGCAACTTGTTCCAATGCCTGATTGTTCTCACATAAAAAGATTTTTTTCCTTATAGCCAGTCTGGACAACTTTTGACTCATGGCCACCAGCCCTTGTCTTCATTCTGCACACAACTGTGCAGATCTTAGCTCCATCTTATTCGTGACCTTCCTGTAGGCACTAGCAGGATGATATAGTTGGTCTCTTTTCTGGCTGAATGTGCCCCATTCCCTTTGTCTGTCTTCTCAGGGCATGTGCTCCAGTTCCCTCACCACAGTGAGGGTCTTCCAACTCATTCCATGTCATTTCCTGCACCAGCAGCTCAAGACTCTGCACATAGGGGTCTAAAGACTGCTGCAGAAAAGGGGATCATCACTTCTTCAATCAACTAGCCATGCTTCTGTTAATTCATCCTGGGATTCTGTTGGCTGCCAGGACATTCAGCTGCTGCCTACCAAAACCCCACCAGGAGGAACTCCCTGGGCAGTCTGTGGTGTTGCTGCCCAGGGTTTTTCCTATCCAGGTACATGACTTGGCTTTTTGTTTGGAATTTCAGTGGGTTTGAACGGCACTAGGCTGCTACTGTCTCTTTCCTCCAACCTGTTTAGGTGCCTCTGGATGGCAGTCCTGACTTAGCGCTTGTGGGCAAGTCCTGGCAGTTGGCTGCAGTCTCTGGATGTGAAGATAAAACAGTCCTTCAGGTCCTCCAGATTGCTGATGAAGATGGCAGGGGGGTTGAAACCAGATGAACTTTAAGGTCCCTTCCAGCCCAAATCATTCCATGGTTCTAAACAGGTCCCAGACAGTAGGATTCTACTGAGTTCAAGGTTTGACCACAACTCTCTGAGACAATCACCCAAACATTTTTTACCCACCTGACTGTCCCCCTATCCAGACCTTGCCATCATAGCAGGATGTGGATTTCCCTGGATGTGTACTCACAGCACATGAACCACTCCACCTGTGTGGTGGTACCAGTTGTGGGTGTCTCTGGGTCTGGGTTGAAGGCAATTGAGACAGTAGTTCATGTTCTGACTCAAGTGTTTATTATTTCTTATCAGTAAAACAGTCTCACTACTGTGGGTTCTGCAGCTTTTCATCAGAAGGCACAAAATGGCCAACAATCTCTTGGTACAAGGACTTTTAAGGCTAAACTATCCAATTAAGAACTGACACCTGGATTATTTTCCCTTTTAACCCAACAACTGATCCCAAAGAGCCCCAATGGGGACTTTTCTGCCCAATAACAAAATGCCACCCAAACCCATGGAGAAGGAGGAAGAAGAAGCATGAAGAAGAAACCCAGGACAACACCCTGTGCTCCCCATCTTGCTTCCATCCACAACACACTAAAAATCCCAAACCCTCAATTTCTCACTCAGTGACACACCCACACTGCTCCCTATAATCTATTTCACACTTTTGTGGATTCCAGCCTATCTTGAGGTCTGGGAAATTTTCTACATGAGTGAGGGTCAAAGTCAGTGCTCCCTTGGGAGTCAGGGCACCCCAGAGCAGACAGAGAAATATTCCCAGTGCCCTGGGTTCCCACACACCTGTCCTCATGCCCACTTTACTTCAGGGCAATAACCAGGGAGTCACACACATGCTGCATATTCACCTGAAGGCTGGGTTCACAGTGCATTAGTCAAAGTAATTTGGATA
Source organism: Haemorhous mexicanus (assembly GCF_027477595.1). Lineage (NCBI taxonomy): Eukaryota > Metazoa > Chordata > Aves > Passeriformes > Fringillidae > Haemorhous > Haemorhous mexicanus. The sequence continues at coordinate 28,723,391 of NC_082349.1, forward strand.
GGCTGGAATAGGCTAGTAAGATCATTAGGTAAGTTGGAATGAGTCAGGTCATGAAAAGCCTGGCAGAGGGGACCTTTGGTCTGATAGGAACATCTTCCAAAGCCTGTTGGCCAGGAATGGAAATTCAATAAAATTCAGACAAGAAATAAGTATAGTTTTATGAGTGAAGCAATCAGGCCTGGAAGCAGCTGAGTGGTGCTTGATGGGTTCTCAGCCATTTGAAACACTTAAACCAAGGTATTTCTGTGTTCATAAATAAATTCTGTGTTCTATGACCCAGACAAGTTACAAGCATGATGCCAGAATTTTTACACTCAATTCTAAGTTAGATGCTCATAGTGGTACCTTCTAACCTTAAAATGATGCAGTGGTACTTACACTAACACTGTAGGAAATCCTGCTCAGTTTCTAATAAGTTGTGTTTATTTTCAAAACAAATGAAAGAATAACATTTTCATCGACTTCATGAGATTCCATCAACCTGTAATGGATTTCCCTTCCTTTCCATCTTTCCTTCCTTTCCATTGTTCACAGCTACCTACCACTATGGATAGGAGTATTTATCTTCCATGTTTCATTTTAAATAGCTGCAGATATTGCTGCATTAAAAATACTAAGATAATAAATACATTTTATATATATATATATATATATATATATATATATGTATATATATATATATGTATGTGTATATATATGTGTTTATTAATAAATATAGTATATCTATATTATAATAATAATACTAAATTGCACATTAAAAATACTAAGATAACATGGAAATGTTTTTTCTCTTTACAGGATTAATGAATTCTACCCTCTTGAGCAGAGTTATCACTGGCATCTGTAGAGTACCAGAAATAGGTAAGGTATTCCTTTTGCCTAAATGGATCATTTAATTAGAAAGGAACCCCCAAGAATTCACTTATACAGATTGCACAGGCTCATCCATCCCATCTTAAAATTCCTACAGGTCTGACATTGAGTGTAGGCTGAACAATTCTGCTTAAAACAGAACATGCTAATGTAATACAGACTCAACTCATAACTACTTTTTAGCTTTATTCTCACAGGGAACTTTTGTTTCTTATTCAGAGTCAAATTTGCATAAGAAATGAAGATTTATTTTCTACATCTTAAAAAAAAACAAAACCAAAAAACCCACCAAACCCTCTTGGCATTCTGTACCAGAGGCTGTCATTGAAATTTGTCTATAATCAAATTTTTGGAAGCATTTTCCTCCCAGAGAGCAAACAGTAGGTTAGACAATCTGCTGCAGAGATCTGCGTAACCAAGACTCTTGAAAAAAAATTGAAATCACCACCTTTCAAGCACGTGTCCAAATCAATGCAAACACCAGAGCTAAGGACACCTAGAATGACAACAAAACAGGTATCAGGCACTAGAAAGAACCACCTGCCGGCTCTGCTACTCTTGCATTTGTCCTTCCAAGCTCCAAACAGGTCAAAGCATGTTTTACTCAAATGATGCAAAAATAGGAACGATCAGCCAGAAACCAAACTTCTCCTTCACTCTTGCAAGTCTTTCCCTCGCCCTCCTCTAAAAATCTGTGGAGTATTTAGGTGAAACAACAGACTGCTGGATTAGAGGGAGTTGGGAGACACAGTTCCAAACTCTTTAGTGAGCACTGCAGTCTCTTGAGCTGCGTTTCTCAAAACTACTCCTCCTCCTCACTGCCAGTAACCATCTCCACATCTGACATAATCCACCTTTCCAGAGCACACACAGACACTCCTGCCCACAGCTACTCACCCAGGGGGAGCTTTTCCAGCAGGTAGAGGTAGCACTTGAAGAAGTCGTTCTGGATTGCCTTGTGCAGGACAAAGGACATGCTGTGCCGACAGAGTTCCTCATCCGTCTTGTGCCAGCGCGACTTAAAGGCCAAATGTGCTGCTTTATAGGCCATGATGAAGATTTTTTTGGGGAGAATGGACAGCTGTTGTGGCTGGTGTTCCCTGGAGGACCTGTCCTTCCACGGGGGCAGAGGCAGAGTCATTTAAATTGTGGCAATGTGCTGTCATTCTATATCGGGGTGGGAGGCAGGGGGCGGAGGCGGGTGAGAGGGGAGTGAGAAATGCTGGCTCTTGGCACTGGCTCACAGTTATCCCTGGAGTGTTGCCCTCTGAAACAAGCAGGTGCTGGAAAGTGGGGGGAAAAAAAAAAAAAATCCACCAGGAAATTGCTTTGCCAATGTTGAAGTGTATCCACTCCAAAAAGGAGTGGCTTTAATTCAATTGTACTTTTCCTAATCTATTCAGCTTTCACTCCAAAAGAACTCAGATATTATCCAGAATCTCCCTCTTACATTTTGCAGGGTGATTTTGTTTCTGTGTCTCTCCCTCCCTATTGGTTCTTCAGTGCAGGGCACTCAAGAGGAAGGCCAGAAGACAGAACATGGATGTGAGGATTAGGACTCTACGCAAAATATGAGTCTTAATAAGCTGTGATTCCAGCAAACAAAGGTTTCCCCTTTTCAAGTTGTTTGTTCCAGGATGCTGCACTGTAGAAACACAGTCAGGAAATTGAATGTTCTCAATACAAATGGGCTGCCCTACATCCCCAGCAGCACTGCAACCTCCTCCTGACAAATACCTGACCAAGTTTTTAAGAGCAGCACAAAGGTGACCGAGCCTTCACAAAGCAAAATAAATCTTATTTGGAAAAATATACTTGATTTTCTTTTAAGCAGGATCAGTTCCCTATTCCCATATCAGCTCACAGCTGATATGTGGGAATTTGTCACTTGCCACAGGCTGGGGGCTGGAACAGCCACCTGGGATGGCAGTGGCTGTATCCATAATGCAGATCTCCCTGCTCCGTCCTGTCAGAGAGGTGTGCTGCAGGGTGTTGGAACCCCTGGCTGCTGAGAATTTGAGACTTTCTGTGCTGACAGGCACTGACCCCCAAGAGAACACTGCATTGACCTGAGGCTGTGGAGAAGGCTTCCAAAATTGAGAGACAGAACTAGGATTGTGGGTGTGGAGTTTGAATAGAAGTGTGCAGTATCACAGGGTGGAAAACTTAGAGTGTAAGGGTTTAGAATACAGTAACATATATAAATCAAGATGGAGGTTTTAGGGCAGAGGCTGGTCCTTCTTCCTCACCTTCTTCTTCATGGGTTTGGGTGGTTTTGTGCAATTGGGTTAAAAAGTCCACATTGTGGGACATGGGTGTTTGGTTATTGGGTTAAATGTGAAAATAATTCAGGTGTAATTTCTTAATTGGACAGTTTATCCTTAAAAGGCCTTGTAGAGAGGGAGACGGGGTAGAACTCACAGTTTGTGAGACTGTAACATGGATAAGAACTAATAAACATCTGAGTCCCAACAAGAAATACCATCTACATGCATTTAATCCCAGCCATGGCAAAAAGAAGCAAAGAATCCACATCAGGGGCTGCCACAACAGCTGAAGGTAATCTTGGATTCACTCAGCAAAGTGATATTTTCTCTTACCAGACACCATAAACCCCATAAGAATTGCTGGGCACAGTGGCACCCACACTTGTCTTTCCATGGTACAGTTCTCACCCAGTACAAATGTGTCGGAAATAACAGTTCTGAAAAAAACAGAGTTAGTTTTTCAGGGTGAATGCTGGTTATAACTCTTTTAGATAAAGTTGTGGTGGGTTTGACTCACAGCAGCCCTGCCCTACACAAAAAGAGTGAAGATCTCCAGAAGGCTGCATAAACAGCACTTCAATTATTTTACCTGCATGTGATCAAATCCCTGTTGCAGCCCTGTCATCTCTGAGTTGCTGTGGACACACCCTTGCTCCTCAGATCCTCGTGCAGATAACCAAGTGAATCTCAAGAGCACTGAGCCTTTTAAAGCACTTGCAAAGCACTTCCTACTGCTGTCAAAGCTTGGATCAAACAGATTTGTGCCCAGAGCTGTGTGATAAAGAGTACATAAATAGCAGGGTTGAGTTTGTTGGTTTGTTGTTTTTGGGGTTTTTTTGGTTGTTGGGGGTTTTTTTTGGTTTGGTTTTGGTTTGGTTTTGCTTTTGGTTTTGTTTGTTTGCTGGTTTGTTTAGGGTTTTTGTTTGGTTTTTTCACTAAGTGGATGCTTCATTTTCTATTTGTAAACAACAGCATATTAATATTTTCTGCTAAGAACAACTCAGAAGTGGTTCATGCTGTCTCCTAAATGGATATTCTGAACAGGAGTAGAATCAGTCTGCCCAGAAGCTGTGAACAATTCAAGCACTGTTACACATCCCACATCTGCATTCCCAAGTGTGGGGTTTGAGTGTGGGCATGATGGCACCCACACTATCTGTGGTGTGACTGCTGAAATGGGAGCAAACCCACATCTCAACCTTAGTTTCCTTCCCCAAATTGGCACTTGACTCTTTCTGAAGTTGAAGCCAGCTACCCAGCCCTTTTCTTGGTGGTAGGGAGAATCCAGAGCTCTGGATAAAGTGGAGTAGACCAAACTAAACTAACAGTCTACACATCCCCAATGCCTGACAGTCATTGGCTTGAACAGCTTTTGGTCTAAAATAGGAATGTGCTTGTATTTATGTGGGTAAGCCAACAGTTCCTCTGTGTGCCTTCCTCTTCCTTCCCATGAGATCAGGCAGTCCTGTGACAAGAGGTTTAGCAGAAACTAAAATGAGGGATCAGCTAGAGCAGCTTCTTGTTAAAACACCTGCAGCTCATCTCTGCCTAAGTAGCCCATTTAAAATCATGTATCAGATGGTTTATGATGAGTTGCTGCCATATCCAAGGTGGATCTGCTTGTTGGAGCATCAGGATATTTAAGGAGGAGTTGGACTTGCTTTTATATTAGTAGGTAACCATCTGTCCCTGCAGATTGGAGCTGTACATGTACTGCTGAAACACACCAGGTGCACAGAAAGAGAAATAAAACATGTGCACGAGCTCCACATATCAAATAGATCACAAAGGGTCAATGTTGCTTTTAAATGACTGTGTTCTGCTTACAAAACACCTGGTAGGCAATCCAATTTCCACACAGACAAGCCATCAGGACTGCTGTAAGATTTCCCTTTATCTTGAAAAGGCCTCTAAAGTAATTTTTCTCCCTCATGCTTGGCATATGCTGTCAGGAATAGATGCAGTTAAAGAAAGTCATTTTTGCTTTGTCTTTGACAACAGGTTTTTAAGTGTTCCTGAGAGCCAGGGGATGATGTCCACACAAGAGGCACGGGCAGAGAGCACACGTGCAGCTCTGAGGGCAGAGAAGAACAGCTGCAGGTTGGATGGCAGCTGGTAACCTTTACAACTGCTTGGATTGTTCTGGTGCAGGCTTTGGTGGCTCATTCAGAGCACCGGTGAATTCCAGCAGCCCCTGTCAGGCTGGAAAACAGCAATATGACAGTGGATGAGTGGATGCACAAATTGTCTGACTTGCTGAGGTCCAGAACTCTTAGTCACAATCCTGAATGCCACTCATGGGTCCAATCAGACTAAGCAGTTTTCAAAATTATTACTGTGGAAATAATTGATTGTGGAATTGACAAAAAAAAAAAAAAAAAAAAGTGCTTTGGGTTGATGAGAAACTGAAATACTGCCCTTTTCTCACATACACAAAAATTTCTGTGTCAGGCCAAACAAAACGTTTTCTAATTTTTTATTTGTTTATTTCTAATCAGATTCAGGTAGATTTGGTTTCAGTCTATCATTTACAAGTACAAACAAGAATAATGTCTCCAGCAGACTGGTCAGTCTTGCAAAATCACTCTGTGTCAAGGAAATGCAGAGCAAAGCAAATCCTTGGGCAAAGACCCAGCCTTGGGAGGACAGGACTTCTGATGTCTCAGGAGAAACCCTTGCTTTGAATCACATTTCCAAAGCAGAGTTCACTGCTTGTAGGTCAGGCTGACTCACAGCCTTCAGGGCATATCCTGCACAATTCCCATGTGCTTTCATGGGTGCAGCCACAGCAGCAATCTGTTATCGTTTATACAATTGGAATTTAGCAATCTAGAATTCCATCTAAAGCAACAAAACACGGCATCTGAGCCCTATGGGTAAATATATATTAAAATTAATGTCACTGAAATTGGCCAGAGCTCTATTCCTATGGAGGGAACACACACTTCTTTCCCTCCAATCCTTCTAGCCTGGTGCCAACATTATAAATTACATTATAGAGGGAGTGAGTGAAGCCACTCTTGTGTAGGAGAGGCAGCTTGAAGATGGTGTCCCAAGCACAGTGAGAGTCCCAGCAGGACCCAGATTTGGAGATCCACAAACAGTTTGCTAACACAAACAGCAATGTTTGGGGAGGACTCCTGAGCTTTGGCCAGGAGGATTTTATTTGGTTCTGGTCTAAGGGATGCTCAGTAGTGCTGAGGATGAAGGGAAGGAAGGGCAGGGTTCCTGGTGAAACTGCAGCAGGGGCTGCTCTATTGTTCTTGATAAGAAGCATGACAGCTGTGCCCACAACATCTGGTTCTCATTGAACCCTAGTGAGAGTTCCTTGCTGAGTCTCTTCCACCTCAGATGTGGTGGTTTAATTGATGGAGCCTGAGAAGGTTTTAGGTCCTGCATGGAATGCTGCCTTTCACTGTGATATGTGACACCAGATACAGTAAGGGCTGGGCTGCTCAGAGCCATCATTTAAAAGCATTTCTTTTCAATATTGAATTATGAGTCTATTGCCCTCTGTTGGCTCAAGTGCAGGGTAAAGCTCCTTTTTGAGGTGAAAGCTAACAAAATCCTCCTCCTGGCTGACTGGGGAGGCTTCAGGGGTTTGGAAAGTGCAGGATCAAGTCTGCTGTAGCCTTGTGCATGTGAGTGTGCACAGTTCCTGTGCCCCTGCAGCTCTGTTTTTTTATTAGCACAGCTCTAACCAAGGAGGAAGGGGCTCTGGAAACTGCCTGGCTTGGCCATTGAAGACTGCACACAAGAAGAAAGTTTTTAGAAGTGATCAGAGGGGATTGTGGTTTGGTGAGCAAGGATAAAAAGGACGTTGCACACTCATGGAACAGCACAAAAAGCAATGCAGAAACCCCTCAGGGAGAACTGGGCAAGTGGGAGATAAGTTAGCCTCAATGTCTTTCAACTCTGGCATGCAACTGCCAGAAATGCTTTGGTGAAAAGTCTCTCAAGGATTTATTTTCAATTCCAAAGCAAGAGAAAGATGGCAATGCACACCATCAAAGCTCCTTCTGCACACAACACTGCCAGAAAAAACATGCCTTTCCACTTCCTCTCAGCTGGATCCTTCCTACCTAAGGCATGAGACTGACCCATCTGCTCAGACCACAGAGCTACTGCCCAGTTGTCCTGTGTCTGACAGCAGATTTAGAGAACAGCCTAAATCCATTAGGTGGGAAATGTGCTCTGGCTAGCTCTTAACACAGAGCCAGATCAGGTATTTTCCTGAGCTCTTAGAAGGCCCAGGCAAGAAGCCCCCCCCAGTGTGGGAAATCCAGGGCACACACTGGTGATGTGATGTGGAAGAGGTGATGTCAGACAGGGACAGCCTTTGTGTGGAGGGTGAATATCCTGACAACTCCAAAAGAGCAACTCCACCCTGAGAAAGAAGAGAGTGCCATGGGTAACAACAAAGCTGTAAAAAGAAGTGCTGTGTGCAGACCATGGACTAGAGAGACCATTTAACTTCTCAATCTGCCTCTCTTTTTGCCGAGGCAGAGATGTAAAGATTCAGGCTTTCAGATCTGCAGCTCTGTGGATCCCTCCCTGCTGCTGGCTTGGAGGGCAAACATCAGACTGGCTTTCCCTGATCTGATAGAGAGGCACATTTCACAGCTGTGCTGCTGAACATCATTTCAGTAAGAACTGTTAGAGCTAAAGTGGAAAACAGATTGTTCTGTGAGCCACAAAGCAACATGAGAGCTTCTTTTAGATGTGTGTCTTTCTGCTTCCACCTGAAATAAGCCCCATAGCTCCTCTCACTTGCCATCTGTTGGCAAAGATCCACCCTGGACAAGAAACTGCCTGTGCTGCAGCCAGGCTGGAGCTTGTGGCACTCACATTCTCTGAAAAAATCCCTTGGCCCAGGGTTTTTCTCCTGGGAAGCTGAGAAGCCTCAGAGGAAAGGAAAACAATTCTTATCTCATTTGCCTCTCCTGTGCTGTGCTTATGTGGCATGTGTTTGGAGATTGTTTACCCACAGGTGATTGTTCCATTGCATTCTGCTGGGAGTTGTTTTCACTCTTTGGCCAATTGGGGCCAAGATGTGTCAGGACTCTGGAAAGAGTCTCAAGTTTCATTATTATCTTTTTAGCATTTTAGTAAATATCCTTTCTCTGTTCTTTAGTATAGCATAGTTAAGTATTCTTTAATATAATATAGTATCATAAAATAATAAATTAGCCTTCTGAGAACATGGAGTCAGAGTCATCATTCCTGCCTTTGTTGGGACATTTCCCAGCAAATAGGAGCTGCTGTGGGACAGCTTGGCCAGCAATGCCTCTGTGCTGTCTGTCTGTCTGGAGAGTGTGCACAGAGGGACTGATCCCTCTCTGCTGCCAAAGAGCTGAACTCTGCTTAACTCTTCCCTGAGCACAGTCCCCACCACAGGTCTCTCCCTCATCTGCCCAGCAGCCAGAGCACACAAACCTCTAGAAACTTAATTAACTTGCACATCTTTCAGTGGTGATTGCACTTGGGCCAACATGTCACAAGGGCATTAAGAGGGAGGGAGCAGAAACCTGATGAATGCACATATAGGTAAGGCAAGATAAAACTAGTTTCCTCAGGAAGTCAAAGAAAAATGAGCTGAAAGGAAAAAAAGAAAAGTTGACTGCAGAGAACAAATATGACAAGTGACCTTGAAAGACCTCTGGCACCTTTAGCTCCTGAGAAGGAACAGTCTGGCAGAAGCCTGTGAGTGTGTTTGTGTGAGCACAGCAGGGAGATGAGGGGGGTCACGAGCTGAAAGCAGCATTTTTGGATCAGTAAAAGTATCAGGAGTATAAAATCCCTTGCATTTCAGATACATTTCGGTGTCTGTGACATTGCTGGCTTGATCAGCCCTCATCCTTAACTTGGCTCTGAGCTGTGTGGAGTTTCTCAATACCAGGAACTCACCAGTTAAATTTTGTGCATGCCTTGAAACATTAAATTTACCATTTCTGAAACACTAAGTGATAAATATCAAGGGGAAAGAAAACTAGATTAAACTCAACTCCTGGACAGCATAAACTATAAACACACCTCTTTGTGTGAAATACTGCTCTTACACAGAGGAGTGGCTCAAAAATTTGCAAAAACCACCTCTGTTCACCACTGATGTAGAAATCTACATGATTAAGACTGGAAATTGTTTGCTTTGCATTGATACTTTCTAGATAAACTCTCAGACTAAAACAATTCAAAAGCCAGTGTATGTGTGCTATCCTTTGGAACCAAAAAATGATCAAGATGTGAAAGGTTTGAGATGGTTAAATGTTTCCTCCAGTGGCTGGGGATTAACAGCCTGGGCAAGTAGCAGAAGAGGGAAATTAAAAAAAAAAAAGTAAAATAAAGAAGAAACTCTTAAGTGACCTGACAAGGGAAACTTAAATCTTATTTTTAAGAGGTTAGGTTGTACTAAAGCTTGAAAAATTAAATCCACAGCTGTCTCCAGAGGACTATATCTCACTGAGAAAGCTTCAAGTAAGTTTATCATGTATCCAACACCTAGACATTGGACCTCAGGGACCACTAGGATAATATTTCCTCTGGATTAGCAAGAAAGCTAGCAAGTGACATTTGTATGAGACTAACTTTTAGTTTAAGGGGTTTTCTTATAAAATGATAAATGAAGAATGAGCACACTGGGAAGGAAAATTCTTGCAGTTTGTAAATCCAATACATCCCCACTACTTGTTTAAAAATGTACTGTTATCTCCTAAATTAGTTTTATTTAGTGACATCAGTAATTTGATGGTTTTATGTCTGTCATCCTCCCAGTGAGGATCAATGTATTCTTTATGAGCAATATTTTTAATTTCATAATCCCCTTTATGAGAAATGCTTTTAATTTCAGAGACCACAAGCACTGGCACTGAGACAATACGTATGAAAAAAATTCTAGAGCGAAACTATAGGAAACACAGGATGGATCTGGCACAATTACAGTGCTTTCCTTCTTTTGGGATTCTTCACTACTAGCCAGTAAAGCCCAGGATATGTTGGAATGCTACTAATTAGCTCACCTCACTATGCCTTGCCAGGGGAATCTCATGAAACATATGAGATGCTCAGCTGGGTGAGCTAAGGACAACTTTAACATGCTGCCTCTGAAATCTGAAATCCAGTAGCAAACTGAGTTTTGTACAAAATAAAACTCAGACATCTACACAGATGCCAATGTTGGAGTTTTGTACCACAAAGCACTTTTGTGGTAATGTGTTTTGTGATGTCAAAAATGTATTTCACTCTTTCTGTGTCTATACAAAATACATTGGTATGAGGAAGAGGCCATGGGTCCCCACAGCAAAATGCAAGCAGAGTGTGGATGGGTTACAGTAATGCAGCACTACCCTGTCCTGCCCACAAAGAACATCAGTGACAGTGGTGTTTTCCTGCTCTAAAATCCTCAGTTACAAACCTATGTGCTTCTCTGTGCCTGCACAGATGCACATCTAGGAGGTGGAATCAAGAAAAAGCACACAGACCAAAATTAAATGAGGAAAGTGAAATGAGGGGAATGGCTTAAACAGCTTACAGATGGTAACTAAATTGGCTGAAAGCTGAAGGATTGTTTTTGCAACACACAGCTCAACAGCACTGTAAAACCTCCATTATTGTAACCCAGAAGCTCCTGAGAACCAGTAATTTCCAGAGCTGAACTCCTGGGCTCTCCTATTTTCTTACTCATGGGCCAGCCAGACCAGTCTCTGGTCTTCCTTCCTCCAGCCCCTTCCAGACTCCTGGAAAGCACAGCTGGGAGGGTGAAGGAATATTCTTTGCCACATGTTCCCTTCCACCTCTCTACTGCCACCCCACCCCATCACCATCCTCCTCTGACAGCCTCTTCCAGGTGCTCCAAATGCTCTCCTGCTTTTCCCTCACCAAGCAGGGCGAAGGGGCAAGTGCACTAAATCAGACCCAAGTTCAGCCTCTGCTGGTTCCTTCCACGATGGAAATAAAACAAATTAGCATCAGGACAGAGCCTGGGAAAGGATTTACTCTACACTCACCCACATTCTCTTTCTTAAACTCCTGATATAAAGACTGGTAATAATGGGGAAGCATCAACTCATAAATCCTAAGGTAAGTCATTCCATGTGTTAAGTGCTATCCCAGTAAAATTTTATGCTTTATTTCAGGTCTGAATTCATCTAGCTTGAATGCCTCTCCTTGTGCTTTCATTCTGCTACATTCCTGATGTGCTTTGGCTAAAATTGGGTGGAAACAAATACTGCTAAATAGAAGAGTTTTCCTGGAAATGAAGAACAATGCTGATATTGTCCACGATAGTTAAAAAGCTTAGCAAAAATATTTTGGCTGTAAGGTGTTGTGCAAAATCTTCACTTTTTTAGATGAAATAGCCAGAGTCTGAGATATTTAGAATCAATATTGAAAAGTTGATATTTCCCTCTTGAATCCATTTGAAATGAGTTAAAGCAAATGTCACCAGAGCAACACCACTTCAGCTGAGGTAGTCATTCCTTGCTTTCCCTTTGCCTTTTTTGGACAAAAACTGAAAAAAGGGCAATTATTGTTGTGCAAAGTAGAAACAATTTGATGATCACATGCAGAATCCTTTTCTTTTGAAGGGGAGGAATTCCTGATTTATGATGAAATATAGACTTGTTCAAGTGTAAAAGAGACCCCTCCTTGAAAACACTTTAGCTAGTGCTTAACTTTATTACTGTGGCAAAATTAACCATGTGCTTGAGTGGTTGCAGAGTCAGAACCATAAAATGTCACAGCCTTTATAGCTACGAGTCTGCTTTCTGCCTGCTGCATCTAATAAACATTAAGAGGTGAAATTCTGTCCCCACTGGGGTCAGTGGTAAACTCCCATTGATTTCAGCAAAATCGGGATTTTGCACAAAAAATCCCCCTCATTGTCATCAGGGGTCACAAGATGACACAAACAGAGAGAAGCCATCTGTTCCTTCTGGTGTGGACACTTCTAGATTTAATCTTTTCATGCTGGTTGCCAGAAAAAGAGGAGAAATGGAAAATGCAAATCCTAGTGCAGCACAAACACTGAACATCCATATCCAGAAAATACTGGCAGGTAGGTGTGGCACTGGAATGTGCTTAAGCGGCGGATTTGGCAGTGTTAGGTTTATTCTTGGGCTTGATCTTAAAAGACTGTCCAACCTGCCTGATTCTAAGATTCTGTGATCGTGTACGAGGCGCTGTTTTGCCTTCCTCACAGCAAAATTCCCTCCTAAAGGCCTGGTCTGGAGTCAGGCACATGGAAATCCATGTGGATGGTTACTTTACCACAACCCCAGCTCCAGAAGGAGCTACAAGGCCATCAAAGATCAGTCCCATGGAAGGCAGCAATTCTGATTTCAATAGGCCAAAGGAGAAAACAGCACACTCTGCTCTACAGTGAACTCTCTATGAAGAGATCTGCTTCTTCTCACATCTTCAGATGTTTCTTTTTACACCTGAAACAATGCAAACCTACAGGTAATTTTCTTCCCTGGTTTGAAAGAGTTGAAAATTAATGCATGTACTTAGCTCAGTGTTAATATGTCATGTTATGTTATATATATCATATTATATTAATTATATATAATATAATATAATATAATATAATATAATATAATATAATATAATATAATATAATATAATATAATATAATATAATATAATATAATATAATATAATATAATATAATATAATATAATATAATATAATATAATATAATATAATATTATAGTATATTATATTATATTATATTATATTATATTATATTATATTATATTATATTATATTATATTAATTATACATTATATTAATTATATTATATTATATTTTATTATATTATATTATATCAATATATTTAAAATGTATTTATAATATATACTTTAATATAAATTAAATATATAAATATATATATTGAGATATATTATTTTTATTATTTAAATATATGATATATAATATCTATTTAAATATTTTATATCATATAATTAATATATTTAAAATGTATTTTGAATATATTTAAAATATTTTGTCTTTTAAATTTATTATAAAATACAAACCAAGCTCTTCATGGAGGATCTTGTTCTCTTGTTCTCATTTTTGTGAAGTCTCACATTCAAGATTAAAAAAAGCACCCAGGATTTGCCAGCACAGTCATGTGTTACACTGAAAATGACCTTCTCCTGTGCAGATGTCACTGTCACTGCTGATCAACAAGGCATTCAAGAATCACCTTGATTCTGTGCTCCAAGATTAATTCCATCCAGAGGAGTTAAGCCAGACTTTCCCTTTGCAGATCAGATTTTGCTTTGCCTTGTCTCACTTCCTCTTCCCAGTATAAACCTTTAAGCCCAGGGTTTATTACCTCCATTCCTCAGTCCCTTCCTGTGTGACAGCACATCAGAACAACATCATCTCCATCCCCACTGAGCTGCACAGCCTAATCACCTAACATGTTTCCCTGGAAGTCATCCTTTCAGAGTGCTCCACTTTATTTTAGCTATAAAAGGGTCTTCAGGACTTTTATGCACAGTTCAATGGGCAAATATCCCATATTCATGATTTTTTCCCTACAAACCACTGGATTCTTTTTTTCCTGAGAGCAAGATGCAGTCTTTGATGGATAGATTACAAATTTCAGGGTTGCTTTGGTTTCTCAACTCCACAAGACATTAGTCTATTACATTTCAACAATTTGCTACAGAATAACAGTGTTTGCTATTTTGGTTGAATTTTTTGTTCACTGTGATGTAAAAGAAATCAGTCCCAATGCATTCTCAACAGTCTGTCACATACCAAAGGCTCATTGAAGACAATGGAAACACCTTTTTTGACCTAAACATCACTGCTAGCATCAGTACTTTTCAAGACTAAGAAAACGAACAAGAAGAAATAAAATCAAGTTTACCATGAGGCAATGTGGTGGGTGTTGCTCCAATGTCACTGAGTGTATTCTGTCCATCTGGCTCATAACATGTCTGCAGCTTGACCAAAAAATATAAGTTTGGGAGTTTTTGCATAAAGATGTTGTTAGTTACTCCATCTGTGCTTATTCTACCATAAATATATATACATATACACATACATACATATCCCATATGGGAACACTCCACAGTTCTTTCCTCTTGTTTTTTACCCACCTGCTTCATTCCTCTTTCCCAGCATCTCCTCATGCAACTTTCTCCACCATTCTCTTCCTATTCTGATTTTCTCTGCAGCTCCCAAGCTCTTTCACACCCTCCTTTATATTCCCTCACTACAAAAAAAAAAATCTCTCCTTCAAGCTGAAGGAGAACCATATTTCTTATAACTGTTCCATGAAAAAAGCCAAACTACCCCAAAACCACCCAAACAAAAGAACTAAGTAGAAACACAAAAATCTTGTGCATTCCAGCTTCTGCCTGCAACTTGATCACCCTTCTGCCTCAAATGCCACCCTCTCTTTCCTCCTCCTCATATGTACTTCTACCATGCAGGTGAGGGGATCTCCAGAGTCCCATCCCATAAACCTCATCCCACTGTTAGGACAGGGATGTAAAGAGTTGTGCAAAACAACGTCAGAAGCTCGGGGCAAGGCTGCAGAACAAAACCTCAGGCAGCATGTGCTCCACAGTTTAATTTTAGAAGAATCCACCGTGCAATGTGTGGGGTTTTGGTGTTTATGCCATGTGGTTTTCTAAAGCCAGCATCAACTGGTTGTCACTGCCCAACAGAATTGTCTGATCTTGGCAGGGCTGGTGGCTCAATACCTACAAAGCTGAGATATTTATTTCACTTGGACTTTTTCCAGGTTCTGCAGTCCCTTCAGGTCCTGACAAACAGCCAATTTTAGCCCAAACATCATGGCACACTTAACTGGAATAAATGTTCCTTTACTCGTATTTTTTCAGTTCTCACATTCTTTTGTATCATTCTCATCTTGTAATCTTTGGCCTGTTTTCCATAGGTGTCTAAAACTAGACTCCAATCACAGGCATATGTGACCAGATAAATAAGATAAATTTGTAGTCAAATAAATGAAGACTGTCAGGTACTTAGTGCTCAGTAAATATCAGACTATTTTTATGGCTTCAGAGTTTAATATTTGGCTTATGCTTATCTGGAGAGCTGCTGAAATCACTGGAGAATTATCATTCTGATTAGGTAGCTGTGTTGTTGTGGGTTTTTTTTTAATGACAATATTACTGTGATAAAAATAGAAGAAACCTAGTAACAAGGGTGTTATGTTCTAGCAATGTCACAAGGTACTTTCTTTTTCCATTTTCTGTTAAAACAAAGGCAGGCACTGTTTGTATTCCACAAAATATTTTATTCTGCTCTGTTACAGATTATGAAAGTATAAAAATTCTTAGTCTTTAATGGGATCAGTAGGCATTAAGTATTTATGTTTAATATTTTGCCACAATAAAAACCAAAAGCTTTGTTGTGTATTATTTATTTCTGCATTACCCCTACGACTCTGGGTAGACAGAATTTTCAGTTGCAAAGAGTACTCCAGAAAACTACAGCTCATTAAGGAGCTTTCTGAGACATCTTGGATATGATGCTGTTTGCTTATTCTTTAGAGCAGCTTGGAGACAAGATAAAGGGATAGAAAATTCAGGTGCTGGCTGAAGATGTAACTTTTCCAACATGATTTTGGATTTGCAGTCACTTTGCCTGAGTCTGGAGATACAGCTGTGTCATCCCCATGCTCTCTGTGTGTCAGTGACCCAAAAGGAAGATTATTTTCCAAAACACCAAGGCTGCCTTAAGGCTGGGCTTGGCCAAGAGCTGGTGCTGAGGACCAGCTCAGGTGGCCATAATGAGGCAGGACACCACAAGAGCCCTTCTTCCATCCTTCTCTAAATTCTGCACACAGGGTCTGGAGCATCTTTGGGTGAGGAGAGACTGTGGGAGCTGGGACAGATTAGTATTGAAAAGAAAGGGGATCTCATCAATCCATGTAAATGTCTCCAGGGCAGGTGCCAGGAGGATGGTGCCAGATGGTTTTGGGGCTGTCCAGTGATAGGGTGAGGTTCAACAGCCGTGAATGGAAACACGAGGAGTTCCACCTCACCATGAGGATGTTTTTAGCACTGAGCATGACAGAGGAGGCTGTCCAGGAAGGTTGCAGATTCTCCCTCTCTGGAGGGAGCCCAAGCGCACCTGGGTGCATCCCTGTGTCACCTGCTCAGGTTCACCCCGCCTTGGGCCAGGACAATCTCCAGAGGTCCCTTCCAACCCAGCCGTGCTGTGATTCTGTGAACATTCTGAGATTCTCCCTCACTCCTGCTGCTTGCAGCGTGCTGAAGCACCTCTCACCAAAAACAGCTTGCTGATTAACTGAAAAACCATTTCGCAATTTGGCAGGAGGTGGCAGGGATGCATATCAATTTCAAAATAATAAGCATTAAACCAATACAGAAGACTAAGTAAAGGGTACCAACCCACCTGCCTCCACTGTACTGTCAGGTCACCTTTCACTCTCAGCCAGTGCCTAATAATCTGAATCATACCGACGTCCAGAAACGCAGCGTTTCTCAAGCTTATAAACTTAACTTTTGTGTACATATTTAGGGGGGGAAAAAACCCCAACAACACAGCTTCTTCCTTTCAGGTCCTGATCCCTCGCAAGCGAACGGGAGGGGCCTGTTCCCTGATGGGAGGGGCCGGCAGCCGGCGGGGCAGCGCCTCCCCCGCGCCTGCAGGGGGCGCGAACGGGGAGGGAAAGGCGGGGGGGGGCGGTGAGGGCGGCGCGCGTGCGCGGGGCGGGGCGGGGCTCGCGCTCTCCCTGGTAACGAGCACCGCGCGCGCGGGGCTGCGCCCTGCCCGAGCCGCCGCCGCCCCCCCCCCCATCCCCTCACGGCCCCTCACGGTCCCTCACCGCCGCCATGCAGGGCGAGGACGCCCGGTACCTCAAGAGGTAACCGGGGAGGATGGGCATGATGGGCGGCGGTTCGTGCTGGGGGGATGAACGGGGGTGGGGGGGGTCGGCGGGCGGGGGAAGTCGCGGCGGTTGAGGCGCGGCAGCTTGTGCCGAGGGATGGAGTGTGTCTGGTTGTGGGGTGCGAGACACAGGTGTCGCGGGGTGTTTGCAGGGGGTGGGTGGGGGAATATAGGGGAGCTGAGGGTGTGGTGGGGTGCTATGGGGTGGAGTGTGAGGCTGAGGTTGTAGTGAGTGCTGGCTTGGGGATGGATGGGGGATTATAGTTGGGGAGGTGACAATGGAGAGTGTTTTGGGAGGGGTGATGGCGAGGAAGGTGGAGGTATGGCGACTGAGGTGTGGCTGGTTTGGAAGCTGGCTGGAGTCTTTGTAGTGCTGGGTGAGATGGGTCAGGGGTGTGGGAATGGGAGACAGATTTGTTTAGGCGGTCCCCCCTCAGCCTGCCCCAGTCTGTTGGGAAGAAGGTTTGGATGAGGACTGTGTAGGGTTAAGGATGAGTGAAGGTTACAAAGGCAGGGTAGGCAGAGTGGTGGGGTGGGTGCTAAAGGAGAGAAGGAGGGGTTTGGAGTGTGCTCTGGTCTGGGGATGGCTGTGGTGGCATTTTATGGTGTGCTTGGGATGAGGCACTGAAGTGACAGCAGGTTGAGAGGAGAAAAGGTGATATTAGGAGATGAGTGGAGAGGATCATTGTGTATTAGGTGCAGGTGGCTGCTCTGGGGATCAGGGATGGGATAAGAGACAGTATGGCCGGGTTCAAGGAGCAGCTGGGAGACTGATGCAGAGGAGATGCAAGTATGGCATGGCAGATTGGGCAGGACAAGTGGTGTGAATTTAAGAGGTGACTGTGGGGTATAAAGTGTATGATCGGGGTTTGGTGTTGCAGGTGTGATGAATGAATGGTGCCTTTTATCTGTCTGTTTGTCAGCAAGACCAGTCAGCATAAAGAATAGGGCCTGAGCTGGCAGCTCTTGGATCTCTGTCAGTTGTTTCAGAGCAAAGTGAATCAGTCCCAAAAGATGCCAGGTCATCCAGGCCTCTGTTCAGGTGTCATGTGTGGACAGTGTCACTTCCTCCTATCGTGCTGGTGATTTTTATCCATCCTGTCTTGAATCCTAAAGAGTTCCTGCTCTTGTTTTTTACTTCCTTTCCATTTATTAGTATTTGCAAAATTTCCTGTTTAGGCTGTCTAGGTTTTGGTTTTTCCCTACTTATATGCCACATATTAGGCTCCATATCTGGAATCAGTGCAGGGAAAAAAATAAACCTCTCGATAATCTTTGAACATCAATTCTGTCATAGCAATGCCATGATGGTTAAAAATCAAATGCCACCCTTAATTAAATCAACAGCTGTAACTTTAAAGCAGTGCCTGTTTTTTTTTAGCCTTACCTGTTCAGTTTGTGCCATCTTATGTGATATTGTGGGAATCTTTGGTTTGTAGTCATCCCTGCAACAGGTGTAGGTGTCTCTTTTTTGGGAGCACAAACCCAAAACTACTTGCTGTGCTGTTTAACGTGGCCAGACTGGAGTGCAGGTCTGGTACTCCTCTGCTCCCTGTTTCCCTTTGTCACCCTGCATGGGCACTCCCCCTCCCACCAAGTCTGACTTGCTGGGATTTGTTATTGGATTTTCAGCCACGTGTGGTTTGTGCCACTTTTCATTAGGATAGTTTGCTTTTGCTTTTTCCCTCTAAAGGAATTAGCTAATAAAGGATATTAACATTCCAGCTTTGGTTATGTGAGCTCAGCTTGCAGCTTTTGTCTGTAGAAAAGGCCTTCCTCTTTAAACCTTGAACTGAACTGGGTTCTTGTTGACAAAGCAAGCAGTGAAGTGAAAGGACAGGCTGTTGTGCATGAGAGCTCCCCAGTGCTTTGCTGCTTCTACTCATTATAATATTTGCAGTTTCAGATGTTTTATGATGTGATTTACGTGGTTGTAGTTTTCAGGGAGAGGAGGGGATTTTTTCTTGTAAAAGAAGATTTACCTTGTGATGCTGACAATCTGAATGCAGTGTTTTCCAAATGAAAAACAACTTCAGTGGCTGGGGAATACATTTTAGTGTAGGTAGGATCCTTTCACAAGGTAGGATTTTCAGAGAGGGAGCTTGGCTGTGTATTGATTAGTGACTTCATTAACTCAGAAATAGCTCAGGCAGAGAGGGTGTTTGTCAGTGTGAGAGGGCAGAAAATCTCTGCAGCTCTAAGTTCTTCAGTTTACCCATCTATCCCTCTGAAAGTAAAAATTAAATATGGGAAGTCCTGAATCTGTCCTAAGCTAAGGCTCTCCTGGTTGCTAAGCTCATCAGTGGTTTACTGTTGCCAAAAGGAGGAGGTTCCACTCCTCCTTTTACCTGATGAGAAATAGGAAGTGTTGTTCCTTTTCTATAGAGCACTTTAGTTCTGTTACACAGTGAAAAACTTCCTCTCCAAAACATGGAGAGTTTTCTGTTGGATTGCTGGAATTGACTGTGACAGGGACTGATGAGCTCTCATGTTGAACTCCAAGGGGACTGCCAGGAGCAGGGCAAACATGGGAAGATCTAATCCTTTGGGCAGTGATGAGCTGTTAGTCCAGCTTTATTCTTGTAAAACTTTACCAAACTGTTCTCTACCCATCCTTTCTTTATACCTGTAAATATTACAAAGCTGTCATTAACCAGAGCTTTGACTGTCAGGAGCCTGAGTGTTTGCAGTTGGCATCTTCTGATAGATCTCAATGTAGGAGAAATATATTTGGAGGTGGGGAGTGAGAGCTGGATTCTTTTGAAGTAGATTTGCCATAAGCTTTCTGTCCTGAAACACTGGACCTTGTGAGAACAGACTGTAATGAAACACCTGCTTCAAGGTACTGTTAAAGGGGAACAAGCCCAAGTCTCTTCAAAAAATCTCAAGTCATACAGGGAGTTGTGCTGTGCTTTCATGGAAAATGTTATTCTCCAGCACTAGGGAGAAATCTTTGTTTGCTCTGTGTAGCTTTATGTCCTTGCAAGGCTGGTAGTTGAGCTGAACTCTGCTTCCCACAGCAGACCTTCCTGTGGTTCGTGGGGCTTTTTGGGCAGCTCTATCTCAAGACAAAGGTATTTTTTGCAGCTGTACCTGCAGAAGGAAAAGTGGACACCAGAGTAGCTGGGTAGATGGAGACACATTTCAAACATTTTCTGCTGAGAATGGTTACAGCACAGGCTGCATCTGGATTTGCTGACATTTCCAGCTTTATGAGGTTGAAGTAATTTTTCCTGATCTGATTGACCCAATGTCATGGCCACCTGCTATCTCCTAGATGCTGGTATGACTCCTGGTGAAGCCACTTGTAATTGTCTTATGGACATGATCTGTCTAAACACCTGAGCACCCAACAAAGAACCCACTCCACATCCCAAAAGCTAAACCCACATTTTGGAGGTGGTTTTAATTTGCAGTGTTTAGCAGCCTGGTTTATGGCATGACTGTACATATTCAGTTGGCAGTACCAAGTGGAAAAGGGACAAGTGTCATCTTTACCAATAAATAAAAATGGGTCACTGTATTCTCTGGACGTGGTTCTGCTGCTGCTTGAAAGCAGAAATGAGGTGTGTCTTTATCCATCTGAGCCTTTTCTCGGGAGCCTTGGATCTGCATGGACACAGAATTGCTGGCACAAAGGAGGAGAGAGCAGGACAGGCCCTTTTGGCACTGGCATACACCAGAGTGCTTCCCTGGAGAATACTTCTCCCAAGGATCTGTAGCTGTAGAAAAGCAGGTGGACATGAATTATATCTTTTGATGGCAGCTGTTGGTTTTTGTAATCCCTCAAGCCTGGCAGCAGGCACAATGAGGTGAACAACAGTAGCAAAGAGGTTTGTGTTTCAAGAGAGAATAGTTAAATTGAAGTACAAATTATTTGTAATTCATTCTCAGAGAGCTGTAACTACTAGGAGTTAGCCAAGAGAATGGCAAAAAAATTCTATTTGTAGAGGACTGCACTAAGTAAAGGCCATTAGACAAAGATTTGTCAATACTGACAAGGTAATGGGGAATCTACTGGGAAATTCACCTGCTTGGTGAAATGCATCTTTTTACTCGTTGTGGTGATGTGGAACAGGATTGCTTTGATTTCTTTCCTTATTTCTGTGAGTAAGGCTCCAGTGGCTTGGATATTTGTGTACTACAGGTAGTAGCCAAGAATATGCCACCAGGCTTTGGTACAGCTGTGTGGGGTGGAATGTGATCTGAAAGGAGAGCACTGCTTGGGTTTAGGGTCTGCATAGCAGGTACCTGATTTCTGCTCTGGTGTGATTTCTGAGCTTCTCATTTAATCATTTTTTCCCTTTATAACAGGAAGGTAAAAGGAGGTAACATAGATGTGCATCCATCTGAGAAAGCCCTCATTGTCCATTATGAAGTGGAAGCAACGATTCTGGGAGAGTTGGGAGACCCCATGCTGGGGGAACGCAAGGAATGTCAGAAAATGTAAGGTCATAGCAAGCTCTGATATTTTATTTCAATTTTCATAGATTCAGTAACTCAGAGTACCACCTACCTCTGAGAAATTGTAGTTTATAATCTTTGTGGAACTTAGTGCTGGACTAGCAGAGGGTTTCAAAGCCAGGAAATAACACGTGCCTGGGAAGGTTAACATCTGAAACACACGTTGTAAATTGCTTTTCAGCCATGTCCTTTAAGGTGTTTTGTAAAAAAAAATGATGGCTTCTGTTTTACATGATGGGTAGTTGAGGCAGAGAAAAGTGATTGTTTCCTGTGCAAGTGGTAGTTCATGTTGGAGCAAGAAGTACCATTGAACCTCCTGAGAGCCTTGTGCTCCAGCTGTTGGCTCTCCTGTTGTTTTGATCTGCCCAAACAGTGAATTGACTGCTTTATCTGCATTTCACTTTTGCCTGGTTAATTTCTTTCAAGACCATTAAAATATTCCCTACTGGAAAAGCTGAGAGAACTATCATAACTTCATTTTTCAAGCTGCAAGGTTGGATCTATTCTAGGGGGATTTTATCTCTGTAATGATTTCTTTTTGAAAATTTGAACTGAAGTGGCTGCCTGTGTGAGTGCATGCTAGAAGAATAATTGAGGGGGAAAAAGGAAGGAGAATCCTTAAGTTGTCTCCAGTTTTTGAAGATTTCAGCAGCATACTTCTGTCATCAGATGAATCAACATAATTTGCATCTGCAAGATGGTGGAATTCCTTTTTTTTCCACACTGTTGTTGATTCCCACAGAGATTTCTTCCTACTCATTGCTTGTGGACCTGGCTGCAAATCTGCCAGAGCTGTGGGAGACTTCTGGCACTGCAAAAGAACCTTTCTGTGCAGACAACACCCAGAACTGTCTCTCATTTGGGACTTTTTTGTCTGCAATACTCCTTTGTGGTCCTGTGCACTCTTTATGGGGTATATCCAAATCAGTTACTGTCTTTTGTATCTAAGATGACTGTAAGGGATCTGTTCATACAGCTGCCTTTAATGTTGCTGCCTGTCAGCTCATGAACAGTTACGCTTCACCAAATCTGTTTGACAGTTGCTAGCCATTTGGAGTTCAGAGGCACCACTTTGACATGAAAGGCACAGGCACTGGGTGCATCAGGATCATTTCTGCTTTGAGAAATTCTTGACTGTATAAACATAATCAGAGGACTGAAGATAAAAAATTTCCAAGCTGAAAAAAGACTTCTCTGTGTTGCAGAATTCGGCTGAAGAGTCTTAATGCAAACACAGACATTGGTTCCCTGGCTCGAAAGGTGGTTGAAGAATGCAAGCTCATTCACCCCTCCAAGCTTGGAGAAGTAGAGCAGCTGCTGTACTACCTGCAGAACCGCAGAGATTCCTCAGCAGGAAAAGGTAAAAAATACAGGAACAGAATAGCTTTGGGACTGGGGTGCCTCAGCCTTGGACAAATACTGAGGTGTTCCTAGCTGAGAGCCCGATGTGCCTGATGTACCAGTTCTCTGGGGATGGTCACAGTAGGACACATGTATCTTTTATCACCCTTGGAAACAATTATGATCTTGAAGCAAGGAAATTACCTTTTTAATAACCAAATTTATTATTTGGTTACAATTAATATTGATGCTTCTTACTGGCTGCCTTGTGCATTAGCAGGACTTGAGAGGTACAGATTTGGCTATTGGGTGCAGCCTCATCATACTGAATCTGCACTTACAGTGACATCAGAAGTCTCTAAGAGGATCTTCCTAGAAGGACCTCTGCCATCACCTCTTGCAGGGTGTACAGAGTGTGCCTAGGCTCAGTTTGGGCTGTGTGTAAGGCTGGAGAGTTTCAGAGCCTGACAAGCTTTGGTCCAGTGTAGCTGACAGCCTGGGGTATTTGTTTCATCTTATCTAAAGTTTCTGCCCTCTTGGTGCTCCTGTTTATGTCTTAATAAAGTTTAAGTTCACCTTAAATTTTCTGCTCAGAGGACTGTTGAATATTTAACATTAGATTCTACATTACTTTGTGGTTGTCAAGGTTTCTTGCAACCATGCAATGGTAAGCTTTGTTCTCAAGCTGGATTCCTAGTGAGACAAATATAAAATGAAGATTTATGTTATATATGGGGTTTGGTTGTAAGAGCTTTGCATGTTTACTCACTTTCACTCTGCATTTCTGTGTCTTGGTGTGTCACAGGGCACAAGCAAAATCAAAGCTGCTGATGTCTCACTGTGGGAGTGAGTGTTGTCACTCTGGGCTTGCTCTAAGGTTTATTATCCTCTATCTCCCCACCTGACAGGGCTATCACTGATCATTTGCGCTGAGTTGTCAAAAGACAGCTGAGGATTTGTTTTACTCCCTGGGACTGTTGGGGTTCAGAAGCCTATGTTAGTCTGGCAGGTTAGCTGGACACAAAAGGACTTTGACCTTGATTTTACTGGAGTGTTCATTATGAGAACACTGGATATGTGTTTGATCTGTGTTTGTGTGGAACTTAACTGCACCCATGTCTTTTTATTTGTAGAAAAGAAAGAGAAAACCAGCAAGCCAAAAGATCCACCCCCATTTGAAGGAACAGAGGTAATTATTGGTGTTAAAAGAGAAATGCAAACCCTGTTTACTACTTCAGTAAGCAGTTAAAAAAGCGAGGAGGGGAGAGGAAATGCTGAATTCTTGTGGTTTTTTTGCTTCTTGTTTTTTAAACAAAGAACTTGGTTTGGAAATACTGCACAATGGAAAAAAGTTATCTCCAGAAAGGGTAAAATATTTGACTTGCATACTTACCCCTCAAAGTACAGCACACAGCAGGACAGCCAGTGAGGACTGGAACATCAGACAGGACACAGAGTTGTGTCTGAGCATCCTTTGATTTTTAGGAATTATATCTCCTCAGGTTTCCTGATGTTCATTGGCAGTCATTCTGCACATGTTGGGGTTTTTTAACTTGTATTTTATTTTTGCCTAAGATCTGTACTCAGAAGCTGAGTGCCCTTTGGTGTGACAACTGAATAAAGTTGTGATTGCTGGTGTTGAATTGCCATGTCTCTCAGTGAAGCCCTTGCTTCTGACTGCTTTCAGATTGATGAAGTTGCCAATATCAATGACATGGATGAGTACATTGAGTTGCTGTATGAGGACATTGCTGACAAGGTGCGTGGCTCTGCCCTCATCCTGCAGCTGGCCAGGAATCCTGATAATTTGGAAGAGCTGCTTATAAATGGTAATTTTAAAACCCAATGGTAATTTCTCTTGATGTGCTGTTCATTTGTATCCAGGGAAAAGTAGTTCACCTTTAATTTGAGATTGTCTTTAGTTTGCTACGCTCTATTTCTCTGTGTATACTAAGGTGGCCATCAAAGCTCTGTTGGGTCTCTTTACAAATGGATGCTCCTCAGACTGGTCTTAGGTGAGCCTAATACTGAAATCTTCCTGGCCTCTAGAGGCTTCAGTTACTTTTTCCTGATGCTAGTTATTTTGATGCTAAGTTTACTTCAGCTGGCATTACTGCTGGAGATGGGAATGTATTGTTGTATTCTGTAGATCGGGAAACTTGCCTTGAAAAGGGGATTTGCAAGCTGACACGAGTTAATTTTTTGATTTTCTTTCCTTGCCCTTTTTGTCTCTTTTGCTGAGCCCTTATACCCTCATGTATTGATGACTTCAGTATGTGCCCATCTTGCAGTGTCACCACAGAAGATGGGATGGGAATGGTGAGCCATGAAATAATGGCTTGTCCCTAAGAGTTGTTGAAAATATTTAGTGCTTCATGTTCCAGTTGCTGCTTTTGTGATTGAGGAACATGGTGTAACATGAAGAGAGACTAGCTAGGGGAACGTGACTGGAAAAGTGAAATTAAATAAGACAAGGAGAAACTAAATTATTAAATAATATGAAGTAGACGAAGGGGGAAATATGGATGAGAAATACTGTCTGTCCAGGCAGAATTTAAAGGAAATTTGAAAGTGAAAATGGTAGTGTTTTAGGCAGGGAACACAATGTAGTATTGAGCATAGAGCTGGCAGAGGCCACAAGATCTGAAGGTTAGTGGTAGTTTTCAGATGACTTCAGTGTTTGTTGCACTTTCCTTCCATGTTGCTGCCTCTTAGGATTTGTGACAGAGTGAACACCCAGGGCACTCTCTGGTAATGCCTCCAAACAGAACTCATGAACAGTGCTGCCTGTTAAAGTCAGAGACCTGTGAGTGTTCCACTGGAAAACTGATTGATGTAGAATAAGGTGTATTCAAATTCTGAGGCTCACAAGCTAAAAAGGAGGGACACAAAATGCTGATGCTTCTCTAAATCTTGTTTCACTTCAGAAACTGCCCTGGGTGCATTGGCTAGAGTGCTGAGGGAAGACTGGAAACAAAGCATTGAACTGGCTACCAATATAATTTACATTTTCTTCTGCTTTTCGAGGTGAGTGCAGAGTCCCTGGATTTAGGAACATAAAGAATGTAGCTCTGCTTAGTGGCTTTTCATTTGTTTATTGCTCTGTGCTACAAAACTTCACTGAAACAGGAAAAACAGACAGAAACACACTTGTGCCTCAGTTTTATCACATAACAAAAAATTCTCATGG
Source organism: Haemorhous mexicanus (assembly GCF_027477595.1). Classification (NCBI taxonomy): domain Eukaryota; kingdom Metazoa; phylum Chordata; class Aves; order Passeriformes; family Fringillidae; genus Haemorhous; species Haemorhous mexicanus. The sequence goes on from NC_082349.1 coordinate 28,749,424, forward strand.
TGAGGCAGTTTGTAAGAGAGCTGGGAAGAAGCTAGTAAAGATTGTGACTCATGGCTTTGTGTCAGAAATGAAAGGTGGCTGAGCTGCCACCTCTGATTTCCATCTGCACACCTACAGGGAAGAAACAGTGTTCAAAACTGAAGTGAGCACTGCTCTTATTTAGCTATGCCAGTGTTTCTGCATACCCTTCCTAGAAATAATTCAGGGGGTAAATTGCATTTACCTTGATTTTAAGTCTCTATTCTATTTCTGGTGAGGACAGAGTGCTCTGAAGCACTTGCAGTATGAAAGGCAGGGCTGAGGGGAAAACCTTTTCCTTTATGTATGAAAATTGGAATGTGTTTTGTTTTCATCTGGCACAACAAACTATTCCTTATCTTTCTACAAGTTGAGAAAATACTCAAAATTTCAGGGATTGTTCTTGTTTTGAAATGATTTTCCAAAAGGAAGGTGCTTTAATGGGGCAAACTGTAAATACCTTTTTCAATATTTGATGTGGTGCAGTATTGCTGCCATAGATGTCAAAGTAGATATGGAGTTGTTGGCATTTATTCCTCACAAGTATTATTTCTTCAATGTAGTTTCTCTCAATTTCATGGGATAATCACACACTACAAAATTGGAGCTCTATGTATGAATATCATAGACCATGAACTGAAGAGACATGAGCTTTGGCAGGAAGAACTTGCTAAAAAGAAGAAAGCTGATATCCTTTTGATGTTCTGGCATAGCCTAATGGCTTCTGACTTTTCTTGATGAGTGGTGTTGGGTTACACAAGATGAGTGCACAGCACCTTCTGTAAAAGCAGTAGAATTTACCAGAAAGTGCAAAATATAATTGCAGGTATTAGAAAGACCAAGAATGAAGATTTTGGGATGTGGACGAGGTTAAGCTGAAGCTGTTAAAGCAACACAAGAAAAAAAAAAATGTTATATTTTATCAGCAGTATGTCTTAGACTACCTGTGCTGCTTAGTAGGGTGTAAAATATCCTGGCCTAGAAGGAGAGAGCAGTCATGGCCTGGATTGCAGGTGTAGCAGGCTGGTGCTGAGGGAGGGTCTTGACACTGGGTATTCCATAGATCCCTTGCTTTTCTCTGGTGATTGAGGAACACTTTAGGGGACAATTGTCACCTAGCCTCTATCACTTTTCTCTGAACTCCTTAACTTCTCTAATTCACTTGATGAAGATCCTGAAAATCAAACCCTGAAAAAGGACTACGAGAAAACTTACAAGAAATACAAAGGGCTGGTTGTCAAGCAGGAACAGCTGCTTAGAGGTACCAATTCCAAATAGCAAATTATTTTGTTGTTAGTAAACATGGCTGAGGGATCCTGTGTGATTCTTGTCATAACCATGATGCCTTAAACATCCTGAATGTGTGGATGAGTATGGAAGAGTGTTGCCAAAGAACAGGGAAAGACAAGTACTTAATCAGATTGTTTGACACCATTAATAATTTAAAAGCCATTTGTCAGAAGAGCAAAAGTGATCCACTCTTCTTTGCTCATGATGTTGGTTTAGGAGGAGTTGGGTATTTGAAATTATTTTAAATTTTCCTAATTTAGCTTGTATCTGATTCTTTGAATATTTCATAGAATGAAATCTTCAATGATATATTCAATCTCAGTTTTTGTACTAAATACACTTCATGTTAGATTGAAATTATCTGAGTGGCAAACCTTTCCTTAGAGGGGCTTTTTACTGGTTTGTTGGAATTGAAATAAAGAAAAATACAAACCACACAACATAAAAAGCTTCTAGTTATCATAAATCTAATTTTTTTTCAGAGCCACAATTAGAATTAATCTTAATGCTTTTTAAAGAGGTAAAAAAAAAAAAGGCATTCACTGGCAATTTCCTTCAAAATGTATTGAAAAGGGAGCAAAATGCTTCTGAAAGTCTTGTCTTCAGCACTTCAAGTGTAAATAGAGACTTGCTTAGCTGTGTTGGGTATGATCTGTTGATGTGATTTGTGTTGACCTTTGTCAGTTGCAATTTACCTGCTCCTAAACCTCGCTGAGGATACTCGCATTGAGCTGAAGATGAGGAACAAGAACATTGTGCACATGTTGGTGAAAGCACTGGACCGGGATAATTTTGAGCTGCTTATCCTCGTTGTAACCTTCCTGAAGAAACTCAGCATTTTCATGGAGAACAAAAATGATATGGTGAGGCTTGTAGCACTCTACTGAATGCTAGAAAGGTTGGAGTTCTGAAAACTTTGTGGTTAGATGGAAGAGGGAAACATCTCTGTTTTCACACTGAGTATCTCTAGCACTGATTATCTTATTTTGTTACAAGTAAAATGAGTGCAAGAAAAGCACAACATCCAGTCATAACCTTCTGCAAAGTTTTGAGGAAATCCCAAACAGAGAATCTAATGCAAAATATGATCCACAAAATTCCAGATTTGGAATTCAGCACCTGAGAGTCTTGTTATACCCCCACTTGTGGTGATGCCCATTACTCTGCCCCCAGACTATATATACCCTTGGGACCACATATTATTGTTTCTGCCATGTATTGACTTGGGAAGAGATATATTTATTCTTCTGGAGTTTGCTGGACTAGTTTACTTATTTCAGTGTCAGTTTGGTTCCTTCCTGCTGCCAGTAGCTCCTAAGAGTTGGAGGCAGTTATTCTTCATTAGCTTTTCTTTTTTTTTTTTTTTTTGTGAAGTCTTACACTTCTCAAATCGTAGCATAATTTGTTTTGTGACTTCAAACTCTACCCAAGAACCTCCTTTACTGATATTTTAATACATGCTTGACTTCACCTTTGTGCCTCTATTACAATTTATTAGATGAAAATGATACATTTTCTTTATCCAAGAGGTAATCTGAGATCAATGATGTACAGAGATTGTGAGATGAAAAGGTCTGTGTAAAAGCAGTAGTGAATTAACTGGACCTTTGCATGCATGTGCACTGAAGACTGCAGACAAGAAGCATCTCCCTTTTTTATGTATGGGACTTGGTTAGGAAAATAAGAATTAGCTCTCCAACACACTGATTTGCTGTCACACTTTCCCCATTCCTTCTGATTTACTGGAAAGATAAACAAAATTGTTGAATCAGTTTTATTTCAGAGTCTTCTAACAGTTTTGAAAATGTTGGTGTGCTTCAGGTCAGCTGTCTGAGCATTCCTTACTGATAATAAAGATGATGCTTTTTTCTCCATGGTGTTATTAAGGAAAGCTACCAGTGAAGGAGAAGGTGTTCTGATATCTGAATTGGGCAGTAATACAAAACTGTCAAAGGCAAAATGAACCAAGATTAGTTGTGAAGCACCTGATTCTGAGTACAACTGAATAATCCATGTGTATTTATAGCACATTCTTTCCTTGGCTGTTCCAGGGCCATATGAAATTCAAAGCAGTGAGGTAGGAGTTCTTGCTATCTGATTGTTTCTGATCAAAGCTGTCCAGGCAGTTGTTTGATTATTGCACTGTGCTGTGTGGGGAGAGCTGTAGTTTCTTTTCTTAGTATTCATTCTATTTATAACCAGACTAGTAATGTACGTGGAGAAGTCTGAAGAATGCCAAGTAATTTTATGTGCCTCCTTCTGGCCAAAGAAGGATCTGGGAAACAAAAAAAAAAAATGAATGCATTTAAAAGATTGTGTCAAATAAAAGCTCAGAAATGTTGCTTAAAACATGATAAAAACTTTCTGAAGTCTTGCCAGTTCAGATGTGTTTTCTGGCTGGTGAAGTGAACATGATCTCAGGAACCGATACCGCTTCTCAGTTTCTGGATTCCACTTTTTAATTTGAAAGTGATACATGTTTCAAGATGACTTTCATGCTTTTATTAACTTGACATGTAGGATAGCATGCCTCTTCTGAGAGCACATGCACACTTCTGGCTAGGGGTTCATTTGAAATTCATAATGAAAGGTCTCAAATTCTTTTTGGATGCCAATTTTCTGTCTTTTTTGGTTGGGTCTATCTTTGACTCCACTGGCAGTTGCTGCAGGATTGCATGTGTTAAAGTTTAAATGAGTTTGCTCACCCCAGTCTAGTTTTGCAGGTGATGTCTTTACCACATTCCTGCAGTATTCCAACTGTGAGGAGTGTTTCCAAGACATATGAATTTGTTGGTTCAAAGCTTTTTTTAATCAATGTTTCCCAGTAAGCTTATCTAGAAGACTTCAACCACAAAGGCATAAGTGAAACTACTTCAGATGAAACTGCATTAACAGTCACTGTTATGGCTACAAATTGAATATTGAAGCTAAAGTTTGGATGGATTATGGTTTTGGTTTTTTTTTCTCTTGCAATACAGGTTGAAATGGATATTGTTGAAAAACTTGTGAAAATGGTACCATGTGAACATGAAGACCTGCTGAATATCACTCTTCGACTCTTGCTGAACCTCTCCTTTGACACAGGCCTGAGAAGTAAAATGGTCCATGTTGGTTTGCTTCCCAAACTCACTGCACTCCTGGGTATGTCTTCTTTTGGTCTAACACAGACATTTCAGTGAAGCTCTTTGCATCATGGTATGATGTACCTGAGACTTGCTGTGTCACCTTTTTTTTTTGCCACTTCCTCACCACTCCCAGCTTCTTGGCATTCACATCATCTTCTCGCACACAGTTTTCCAGTAGATTTACTTCTAGGATCTCTTGAACTGTAGAATGAATCTTCCAGTCTTTAAAAATTACTTCAGGTACTTTTACTACTTTCAGGTAGCTACCTGAAAACCATGTGAGCTGACACATGAGTGATGTTTGTAATTCTGGGGGAGCACCTAGGAAAAATAGCCAGCAACCTTCACAGGGCCTAGCTGATGTAGGTACAAACTTAATATATAAATATTTATTTCTTTTTAGTGAAGCTTGGTATACCTGCTTGCTCTTGTAACTTGTCCAGACAGATCAGAAACCTCCCAATTTTGTTAGTTTTCAATCTAGGCAGTACTGATTTCTAGACCTTCAGCTTGGCAATCTTGTGTTAAGATCATGTAAGTACATCAGTTACAAGTGAAACTTTTTGTTGTCTTGAGGGGAGAGCCATGGAAACAATAAGAAGTTTGGAAAAAGCAGAGGATTGTTCTATTTGATCACTGTTGTATGCTGGAGTTCTGAGGAGGGACTTCTATTGCTTTTTGTGTGTTCTTTGGCTGATACCACCTGCAGGCTGCTCTGGTTGATACACTAAAGGTGTAGCAGCTTTTGACTCTAAGGATCTTGTCTGTGTGAATCCCTGATGCAAGACATTGCTAAAGTCTTCTGAAATCTGTTGGCTTTGGGATGTGCTTTGGGATACTGACTGGAGGAAGGGCAATACAGTGGTCAATCTCAGCTTTCTCCTCTAGCTGTGAAGTCTCCTAGGGTTGTTTGTCTCCTCAATTCTACTTCAACCTCCACACAGCCTTATTGCTGTTTAGTGACCACCATGAAAACTTTGAGTGCTTTGGAAGCCTTAATCCTGTTGGTGATTATTATATAACAGCTCCCTGGTACAGCCTGAAATGCCTCTCATCCTTTTAACCTTTCTGTCCCTCAGCCATGTTTGCCCTGGTCTGAGCTAGCTGGCATTTGAAAGCCCTCTTCTTTATCTTTTTATCCTCAATACAATGTTATTTGGTAGTAAAATGAACTGAGAAATGGAAGCTGATGGGGAAATCTTTCCTCTTGTTTGAGAGAGGATCTGCTTAGTTAGTTTGGTTCAGCTTGGGTTGTAAGCTTTTTGGAGCAGGAACTTGTCCCTTTTGTTCATACAGCAGATAATGCTGTGGTCTGAGGGGGGCTTCTGGGGATTTGTCACCCCAGGCAATGGCATGACTCAAATCACTGAAGTCCCTGCTCCCAGAAGTTCTCCATTTAATATTAATTAGAGTCAGACTGAACTCACCAGTTAAATATCTGCTTTCTAGTGTCTGTCTGTAACATGGAGAGGGGAATTGCTTTTCAAATGCCATTCTCTTAGAGTTGTAACCAGGCCTGTGTGAAGGCTGTTTAGCTCAGAAGAACTGGTTGCTAAAATTGGAGTCTGTTCCTCAAGTGACTGTTAGGGTAATTACTGCAAGTCCTGCTGGTACTTCCAGAATATTCAGTGTGTTTCTTTTCTCATCTAGGATGTATTCAACCATTCTTTCCCTTTTTTTATTTTATTTTAATTTTTCATAGATACGTATACTGTTTGTTCTTGCTTCTCCTTTTAGAATTGGTTGATACTTCCTTTTGATGTGCTAAAAATTCTATTACTTGCTTTCTTAAGCCATCACTAGGGCTTGTGAGACTTTTCTTTGTGTGGTGATTCAATTCTCAAATGCATCACTTGCCATATCCTGTCTGAGAGAAGTCTGCAATCTGAATAATAAAACAGCCATGTGCCAGATGCCCCATTTATACAGGTTATTTGGGTATTAAACACACATTATTCAAGTCAGTACCCTTCAGTTTGCATTTGCAGGTCATCTCCAAGTGCTAACACAGCACAACAGCTGTTGACAAGTCCTTGTACAACTCTTAATGCCAAGAGATCAAGTATGCTGACTCAGCCTCCTGAAATTTAGCATTTATGCATGCTGGGCCTCTGAGTCTTTAGCACTGGGTTTGAGATGGGTACAAATTAAGTGTAATAGGTGTTTAAGGGGAGAGTTGAGATTGCAAAGAGTTAAAGGATTTGTTAGGCAGCGGTTTAGAGCTGAGCATGGAGGTGAATGCAGTCTGCAGTTCTGGAAGATGCACTACTTTCCCAAGGGTCACTTAATTGCTTGGGAGCAGGAAGGCTCTAAATGGAGGTAGAGGCTGAAGCAGTGAGGATGAACTGGCTCCAACTGAGCTCTCAGGAGAGGAATAAGTATGCCATGGATGTAATGGAGAAGGAACATCTTTATTTCCATCACACTCCAGAGTGTTGAGGCTGCTGTTGAAAGCATGGGCATGAGAAGCTCTGCTTAAATCTTGGTTTCCATTTTAATTAGCTTTTTCTTTTTAATAGTGCCAGTGCCTGCTTCCCCATGTAGCTGTGCCAGTCAGCACCACTCACTTCTCTTCACAAGTCTCAAGTATTGTATATGACAAAGCTCCTCTTGCTCCCTGCAGGCACCCAAATTAATCAACCACAGCTGATCTTCGTTAGGCTGTGACTCTCACAGAGCTGTGTGCAGCTGAGGGGAGTTTGGCCTCAGACTTGAGATCTGAAGCTGGAGCAGAGCTGTGGAGGCCTGTAAGATAGAGTCTGCTGTACTCAGCTTTTTCCATACATAGGGTGGTTAGGAGCTATGAAAAGAGATTTTGTTCCTTTGTGTGACTTCCATCCTTTAAGAAGACCTTTTAAATGTTGAATCACCAGGGCTCTGCAGAGAATGTTTTTTGTAGTGTGGCTTTGTTTTAATACTTAGAAATTATGTTTAGAGTGATCTTTCCTTTCTGTGCCAATATATGTGAAGTGTGACTTTAGTTGCCTAAGGTGAGAATTCATGTGAATTCACCAAGTGGTTTAAACTAGATGTTTGCCTGAAACGTGGAAAACACAGGTTCAGTGTCCTCCAGTCATCCCCTTGGAAAGAGAGACCAAAGCAGCCTGCTACACACTACTCCACGGAGGTTTGCTTCACACTTAGAGTGCTCTCATTGTGCTTTGCATGGCAGAATTCAAGGGAAGTGGAGCACAGGAGTGACTTGCTCCAATTATGGTAGAGTTTGGGAAGGGGGAAACATAGAGCTGAGCTTCAAAACAGGATACAAATCTGTTTTCTTGATTCCTGGAAATGTACTTCCGTTATTGGACATAAGGGAAATGTTACCCTTTTTCATAATTCTTCCCCTGGATGTGTGATTGGCTTCTAAAGTAAATGCCCTGGCAGGAAACAGAAGAAAATATTCAAGGAAAAATAAAGCCCCCTTACTTTTTGTTTGGACCAAATCCACTTTGTTTTTCAGTGAAGTGGCCAAATTGAATACAAAATTTTTAGTGCAGCTCTCTTAAATATAGGCACAGCTTTTGATGCATAGTCTTCTAATAAGGATGCTATTTTGTGCTGACTCTGAGTTGTTTCTTAGCCTTTGTGAAGTGAGACAAATAGTCCCCATTTGCCATGAGAACAGCAGGCAGTTTGTACAGCAGAGCCAGCTGAGTGCTGCTGTGGGGGTTAAGGCAGCCTGAAAAGCTCACGATGGAGCCCTGTTGAGAAGCAGCTCCTGGCAGCATCCCTGTGTGGTGGGCAGTGCTGGCATTTCTGGTTCCTCCCATCAGTGAGATGTCCCTCTCCAAGGATGCAAATTACAGGGAATGCTGCAAAAGCTGTTGCAGTGGGAAGGAACTGTGTTGCTGCTCAAAGAGTAAAAGGAGTAGGTCTGACTCTGTGCAGGGAACAAGTATCTTTTTGATGATGTGTGTGTTCATCTTCCAGAGCTGCTGGATGGTTCTTAGGTGTACTCAGTACATATTGTCTTGAAATGCCATTTTGTTTTCATTCACTCCCCAGTGAAAGCTGTGCTGAAAGAATGAAACCCCATTATGCTTGGAAGTCCGACTTAAATATCTCTTCTGCTGCTTGCAATTACTATCTGCTTTTAAAAATTGAAGATTGTACACAGATACTGGTGAGCTGAAAAGTGGGTGGATCACAAAACAGGATTGGTTGCAAATCAGGCCCAAAGGGAATATGGAGTGCAGAAGGTTGTGCATACAGCTGTGAAAGTGCCACACAGTGCAAAGGTAGTCAATCTCAAAAAGATTTCAGGTGGTGAGGAACATGCTGGGTTATGTTTTCCAGCACAGATTACAGTGGCTGAAAGCACTTTGGCTTTGTGGATTTGTGTTTCAGCCAAGCAGATGAGTGTTTGTTACACAGCACTCTGAAATACAGTGTGGGCAGCCCCAGGTAGCAACAGTATGGTTTTGCCAGTCACAGATTGTGCCCAGCCTCTCTGCCTTGTTAATGTGAGCATCCTGGCATGATGTTCTTAATTTCTTCAATATAAGCATAAAGAGAAAGCAGTAGCCACCTAATTTTAGATAAAAATTCATGGGCTGTGGAAACTCCCAAGTAAGTCAGGCTTCTCTGTCTTGTTCATTTAAGCTGGAGAAGCCAGAGCAGAGAGTAGCACTGACAGTCACATTTAGTCCTCAGTGAAGAGCCTGTCCTCACTGGATTCATTGATAGAGTCTTTTCTGGGAACTGCTGAAATTCCGCTGATATTTTTCCATTCTTTACAAGTTGGGTTTAATGAGCAATCAAAGAATTGCCAACCAGTTGTATGTTGGGCTTCTTAACAATCAAGGCTTGATATGGTATGCAGCCAAGCTGGATTATAAGGTGACAGCTGTTTAAAAAGCCAAGTAGTACTTTGCTCTCTAATTAACGGAGTGCTGTGGGTTTTTAATGCTCTATTCCTTTTATGAAAGTTTCTTTTAAGAAGGCTTAAAGTAGATGTGCTCTCTTTATGAGTTCACTTGGCCTTTTTGTAATGAACTTATTATGGAGCTTCACACATCTGTTGAAAAATGGAGCTTCTTATAGGCTACTGCAGTGTTTTTTCTGACTTTAATAGGCCTCGTTTATCCTATAAAGAAACATACATTTTCTTACCTGATCAAGTGAGCAAACAATGAGGGTCAGATGTGGCAAAGAGCCTAACAAAAAGCACATGTCCAGCCATCAGGGTGAGGTAAAGTCATATCGGGATTGCTTGAAGTTATTAATGGCAGTAAAATTTATGCTTCCTCCTGTTTTCCCAATTAAATTGAGAAACCTTTTTTTCCTAAGGTGGCTCTGCAGCAGCTGGTTCCAATACTACTTGTGTGAATATTGCCTGGGGTGTCTCCATTCCTTTATAGTGAAGGCTGGCTGAAGCACATTAAGTAACAGTTCAACTACAGGGACCAGTCTGTTGGAAAGCAGCAATTATTAAGGGATTTATTTTAATGGTAGTTTTTTTATCATTTGTGGTGAGTATGGCCAGGGCTTAAAAAATAAAAAAGAAAAACCTTCAACAACAAACAAAAAGAACTCCAACACAAAAACCCCACAAACCAAAAACATCTCTTAACATTAATTTTCAAAATCCTTATTAGAAGTGCAGATAGACCTAAGCATGTCTGAGTGATATAAGGAGTGGGGGGTGCATAATGTGTCTTAGAACTCAGCACTTAAATTTAGATACTTTGAATGTGGATATAGACAGCAAACTCTAAAGAAGAAATGACTTCTCATTTTGAGAAATACAGAACTGAGTGTAGAGACTCATCACTATCAGGTGAGTGAAAGCTCCTTGCTGTGGTGTGCTGGTCACGAGTGCATGTGTGAATTCACCTGTGTTACTGGCTTTTTTAGTAAAGAGGTTAACTTTAGTGGAACATAAGAAACTAACTTCATGTTTGTTGACTGAAAATAAAAATGCTCATGGCTGCAGCAATCTAAAGATGAGGGAGCTGAGTTGTTGGAAATTCATTGAACTCATGAATGGAAAGGATCCCCTTAGCCAATATTTCTGTTGTGGAGCTTACAAGATGTGACTGATTAATTCAATGCTTTTAATGATTTCTTAGCTTATTGCAAGAGCAAATTAACATTTAACAGTAAAAAGTAAATCTACTGAGCTCTTGACATCTGAAAGCTTTACAGAGCTTAACTTGGATGCCTGAAGCATGACAGAACTCAACTAGTTCTGGTTTCTGGGATAAATCTCCATAAAGAAGGGGTGGGGCACTTCTGCTTATCTTCCTGATCTGTGGTAACATCATCATGAAGAGGGCCAGGGTGGAAGTGAGGAGCACCTTTCCCAGAGTTGTTGTGAAACCTGCAGGCAGAGGGGCACCCTCAAAGCACCATGTGGAACAATTTTGCTGCTGGAGAAGTCCTAGAGCTCCTGAGGATTTTACAGGTTCAGATGTAAGGGAGAAGGTTACACTCTGCTTTCCTTCAAGACATGTGGAAACATCTTAACTCACAAGTTTGTTCCTTACTTAAAAGTTTCTCAAATGCTTGTTGCAGTCCAAGAAACCAACTGTAGATTCCCCATATCTGCAGTTGCTGAGGTGAGAAATGCTTTGTCAGTTGATAATATTCTCTTCAAACCCTTTTAAATGGGTGCTTGAAGAGTATGGAATTGAATTCTTGCTATCTGGAAGACTCAAAAGCTCAACCAATATTTAACTCCACTTTTTGGGCTTAGTAGATTTGAACCTCAGCTTTGTACTTAAGCATCTTCAAGACGGGTAAAACCAGTTTCCATTTCAGAGTGGTGAATCATCCCTTTCTCAAGGCAAGAGAACCCATCCTGCATTGGGTTTATTCCTCCTCCAAGCAGGAGCATGTTGGAATCTAGCTGCAGCATCCATTCAGAGGAGCACAGAAAACCTTCACCTATTTCCTTTTCCTCTGAATGCCATACTAGATTAGAAGAGTGTGTTTAGATCCAAAAAGTCTCAATATTTTCTAGTAATTTTAATCAGAGCAGTTGATGTACTTTGATGAAATCATAGTGCAGATATGGCAAAATTTATGCATGTCCTGTACATTTCTATTTAATCTACATAGCATGGTGGAGACTTCTAGAAAAAGATCTTTGCTTAGAATTTTTTCCACTTACTTTGCAAGTGTGTGTTTGAATCAGACTGAGAACCTGTTCTGATTTCTGGTTTTTGGTAATAACAACAGTCCTTAACTCTTTTTTTCTGTCTCTTGCTTTCTTTCTTGGTCATAGCCTAACCCAAAACATAATACTCCTGTGGAGGAGAGAGAAGCAGCTTTACCTTCTTGTTTCAGGGATAATCCTATTGCCTCTTGCTTTCTCTCTAATCTGAATTTTTAGTTGATTTCTTTCTGCTTTGTGAGGTATTATGAGGGATATTGCAACTAATCAGCTTCTAGTTTCTGTGTGAAGTCATGAGTTCAAGTATGATTGGTTATAGCCCATCTTAAGGACAAAAAATGGGGTATGTTTTGCTTCAGAAAAGGACACACTTAATTACAGCAGTGTGTTAATTACCAGTCTTTCTGAGTGTAGCCCTACACTGAGGTACTTATTGAATGTTTTTCAGTCTGTCTTACGTGGAGTTTCAGGCAAAGAAATGGAGTGTGAGGTTCCATACACGCAGCTTCTTTTTTTTCTTGTGCTGCAATATTAAATAACTCAAATTAGTCAGTTTTTAGTCCTTTATGAAACTAAAGTTCTTTCTTTGTTTCCTAGGGAAAAACATTGTAACCAGGTTTCAGATGTGGCTTGTACTGAGTTCTTTGAGTGAAGGGAAAAAAAAACCCCAAAAAATGAAACCCCAAACCCAACCATAGCCACATTGAGATTTTTAAATTAGACTTATGGTATGAAGCCAGTTTTAAATAACATAAAGAGGGCACAGGAGGGGTTATTAGTATGTAATTACTATCATAATGTTTTATTTACAATGTCTAGTCTCCTTGAGTCTGAGCAGATTTGAAAATTCTTTCAGTTTCTCTTGATAAAATAAACTGATATAGCCAATATGATTTATATTTACATATGTAAATCAAACCAATATGTGTCTAGAGCACACATGGACTAACTCAGTCCAACTGTTTCAGAGCTGGTTGTGAGGAATGATATGGGATAGAGCTAAGTGGAGATACCTTTCTATCAGTTTTTTTTCCTAAAATCACTGCTAATTATGATACATTTGAATAACCTTTTGATTAATCTGTTTTCTGACATTAGGGTGAGACAGACATAGATCTGATACTCAGTCTGTGGCATTCCTAATAATCTAGATTTCTTCCTTGCCTAATTCTGCAGCAGATCATGTTAGGGTGTTAGAGTTTGAAAGTGAAATAAAGATTCACTCTGCTGTTTTAACAGGTATTTATCTTCATTTGTGTTCTGGTTTTGATTTAGTGTAGTTCATGTTTTGCACATGGGTGGGATGGGGCATATTTCATATCTAATGTGGAGACACTGATTATTCCATTAGAAATGATGGCTGCTTTATTTATTGATAGTGTTATATTTGAATAATTTAGTCCATAATTTATATTCTCCTCTTTACTTTAGCATTTGAAAGCTGAATGCTTCTACTGAGACTGGCATTTCAATTTTACAGCTTTAGGGTTTCTCTTTTTGTCATGGAGCTAATGGAAGATTTTTTATTTTAAGCTCACAAAGTCAACCAAAATGTAGGACTTGATCTTGTGATCAAGAAATCTTTTTTTTTTTTCTTTAGCCTCTGCTACTAATACTATTTAGATCTTTAACCATAGTAAGAACTAAACATGGAATTCAGGCATTGGTCCCCAGAACTGGCACATGGCTTCTTATTAATGTTCAAAGGCTAAAAATCTGAAGCCATTTTGAACTCAGAACCCATCATGTATTTATTTCCCTCTCTAATTTGCAGAAAACTAGTTGTGAAAACAGCCCCAGGGACCTGATATTTTTCCATCCCATCTGCTCCAGCTGAACTACAGCTGCAAAAAAAAAAAAAATCTTAAGTATTGTTTCTATAAACTGTTGAGTGTATTTTATAACACAATAATTCCCACAAAATCAGTAACTGCAGTTAATGACTGGTTTGTTAAGGCATTAACTGCACTCAGCTGGGAATGACCAATTTCTCAGGAATGGCTGTATAAGAACTAAGGCTAATTCAGTTACACTTTCAAATAATTGTTTGGTTAATTAATGGTAGATTCTTGTGGAAATCCTATCAAAGTGCTTGTGACCCCCACATTTAATATCCAATGAGTTCATTATGATTCATGTTTTATTATAAATACCAGAAGAATCCATAATGACTAGGCCATTATTTTCCAGGGCTGCCCTTACTGCTTTAGGCCATTTGGCTATTCCACCTTCAGTCATAAAAAGCTTGATGCTCAAAACTTACCAGCATTTGTAGGCCACAATTTTCTGGCACCCCACCAAAACTTTGGTGATTTTTATGAACACATTTGGCAGAGATCTGTTTTTTGGGGTTTTTTTCCTCTCACTTTTTCTAGTTAGGGCAATAATTGATCCTTACTCTACCCAGTCATAAGGAAGTCTTCCTTGCAATGTCTTTTTTTTTCCAAGTGTGGCCTTCGGCAGTGGTCAAAAATAGCAGAAAAGGTATCACTTGGTGCTTTGGAAAGCTGCTTTCCTGCCAGCTGCTGGGCAGGGTTTGACATTTTTACAGCCAAGTCTTTATGTAATGCTTGAGTCAGGGTTAATTAATTAGCATTCAGATGAGTTGAAAATAATTAGAAAAAGGAAGCTTGGTACTGGCTTATTCAAGTAATAGTCAGCAGCTGCCAGTTGATATTTTCGGAAGTGAAGTACCAATGTAAAAGGATGAGAATTGGCTTGGTAGGTATTTCATAGTCTGTCATTCTTCCCTTCTGTGTAACCATCAGCCTGCAGGTGATGTTTGAGCTTAAAATGCTTCAGCTGCTGTGTCTGTCCTCTTCCTATCTTCAACCATCTCCTTCTGCCTGGTCTCCAGTCAGCTTTCCTGCAGGCTGTGTGCTTCCCGAGTGAGCATGAGATGAACAGTTGTGTAAAATCATGTGCTTAGGAACAACCACCTCCTCTTGATTTTCCTGCAGTGTTTTACTCTCTATATCAGGAATTGTCTCTGTTTTGTGTGGGAGCTTACAAAATCACAAGGTTCTGCTTCTCCCTCTAAAGTGTATCCATAGGGAAAGTAGAACAGTGAAACTTGCAGACATCTGCCTGAAATCTCTTCCTTTCTGGAAAATTAAAATAAAATTAAACTTAAAACACATACTTAAAAATGGGTTAGTGGCAGACTGTTTACTTTCAGCTTTTGTTCTGTAGTTTACTTTTATCCACAAGTTAGTAGAATTCATTTGTTTCACTCAGAATGGCAAAGTACTTCCTTGCTGAGGCTGTGCAATGATTGTTTGTGACTTAAATGCTTTAAACCCTTCTCTGTTCCCCCTACTGACAATAGGACAGGGCAGTTCAGGGAAAATTGGTCAGGTAACTGCACAGCAAAGAGGAATTGAAATTCAGTTCTTCTCTTGGAAACTATAACTGTCTTTGCTTTTGTGTGTCATGAAATCTACTTTATGGAATGCACTTCTGGATTTGAGTGCTGATCATTAGAAAGCAACTCTTCAGGAGTTTGTTCAAATAAAATAAGCTTATTTGGATTGCACATATTCTTCACACCTTAGGTTGAGTATCTGAGTATTTTTGATTACTTTTGGTAGTTTTGAAATTGAGGTTGTGCTGTCATTTAAAACTGACACCCGAGGTGGTGTTCAGGCATCAGAAAGGTTATTGTGACCAGCTAGACCTTTGAAAAAAAAAGGGGTTAGAAAATCATGCAGGGTTTCCTCTAAGAAAGAAAACTGAAGGTCTTTACTGTTGTATCAGCCTTTTATGATTGAAAATAAGCCACTACCAGGAAGCTGCTGAGCTTATCAAATGTAAAACTGTACCTTCACTGATGCTTTATGTTAGCACAAATGAAACTCACCAAAATGAGGAAGAAAAAACCCACTGAGGACAGAGGTTAAACAGTAACATTTAGCATCATTCTTGTTAATGGTCTGGCAGTTCCTATGGGCTGAAGGTCTGGTCTAACTTCATTCCAGTTTTTCTTGTTGGTGTTTTGGGGAACTTTTCTCTTTTATACTGGCTTGCCTTCACACACAGTTTCCTGCATTATCCAGCTAAGTGTAATTGTAAATGGAGTCTTGTGTTTAAGTCCTAAATACAGGCATGGAGTGTTAAGAGCAGTATAAACAGATTTTTTTTTTCTTTAGACCCTTGAAATTTGGATGAATAATTTCTTCTGTAAACTTCTAAATTTGTATAGAATAAACCTTTACCTGCATGTGTGGGAAGTTTTTTTTGTGAAATTATTGTTTTCCCAATGCTTCTGCAGGTGAATAGGTAGGTAAGGTGACCAGTCACAGGAGAAGCACTAAAGAGATCATGCACTTCATTTTGTTTGCTGGTACCTTCTGTGCTTTTATTGTTGTAATTATCAGAGTAGCTTTCACATTTGGGCATTATCCTTCCTCCCACATTAAATGTATGGAAAACTGTGATACCAGTTATGTTTTTTCAAGCAGGTAAGACTCTAAAAAGATTTGAAAGTTCAGCTCTGATTTTAGGTTTAACGTGGTTAAGAATACTTCACTCACTTGTATGGCAGCTGCATGTGGGCTTTCATGGGTTTGTTTGGATAATTCAGTTTTGAAAAAGGCTCATTCTCAGGATAAAGGCATCGTATCCTTGCTGCTCAAAGGAAATTGCAGCTCCCAGTGATGTATGCAGAAGGAAAATTTCTCTGTGTTGGTTGCTGTTTGAGGTCTTTGTGCTTTGCCAAATTATTACACAGATATTTTCTGACTTAGCTTAAATAGAAGTGGGAGGTAGGGTATTGCTGATGAGTTGTGTAAGAACTGTGAATGAATCTTGAGTTGGTGACCTTATTGCATCCTGATTTAACTAATGTACACATGGAGATGCAGGGCTTATCCCATATGTAGCCAAAATCCTGCTCGTGCAGGGCTAGAGGAGAACTTGGGAATGCTCAATGGGTTTCAGCAGTGAGTCAGAAGCAAATTTTCTTTGTTGTTCTTAAACATTTGTATGTTTGTGTAAGATTATTTTATAGAACCTTTCAGTTAAATACTTCACACCCCACTCACATTAAGTGCTCCAGATTTCCTTGGGAGTCTTTCTCTTTGGTAAATATCACCATGAAAATGCACCAATGCAGTTTTTTTGATGTGTATGGAACACAAAAGGCACCAATGGGATAATATTGTTATTTAGGAGAGTAAAACAACCAGTATGTGATTTGCTTGAAAGGCAGTGGATTCCTTCTACAACACCTCTTAGTGGTAGTTCTTATTTTTTGCTCTGCCTCTGGTGCATTCTTCATTAATTTAAATAGGAATATCCACTGCTAAATCTTAATTTTCTAGTTGGAAACTGTTTAAGCCTTTCTCTGGATGGCCAGTCATTATTAAGTATTCCTTTCACAAAATATACACCTTGCAAAGTGGGGTTAAGGAAGTGTTTTGAGGTGCTGGGAAGAGGAAGGAATATTTACCATTGCCCTGGTTCCCTCTTTGCACTAATGTGTGGGTCATTTGGCTAGGCCAGGCCAGGACCCTGTCATTAATGTGTCATTTCTGATTTAAATTTTCCCTCTGTTAGCTAGGATTGTTCTGCTTTTCATTTGACTATTTAACAACAGCTAAAAATTCTCAGAATAATATTTTTTTTTTCTTCTTCTAGGAAACGAAAATAACAAAAAAGTAGCGATTTGCATTCTGTATCACATCAGCATGGACGATTGCTTTAAATCGATGTTTGCATACACAGACTGTATCCCTCAGGTAGGTGTTGAGCTGATCAAATCCATCTTCCCTCGTGCTCTGAGTGCCTCCCTCGCTCATGGCAGGGCTCGCACTGACACCCGCAGGTGACAAAGGGAACAGCCACGGTGCTGCTTGGCACCGAGGCACCTCTTCCTCCTCAGACAGGGACTGTTCTTTGGGTTTTCACGGTCCCCAGCACAAGCAGAGGTGACCGATCTCTGTCACTGCTGCTGACACTTGAGCTGCACCAATGAACTGCTGAAATTACAGGTGACCCGGAGGATTCCTACAGAAGATTGGGAATGCTTGAGAGAGATTAAAGCTTGTGCAGAACAGCTCCCTAGGGAATGTAGTGGAAAGTATTTCCTTTACAGTTTTAGAAGGCATTCTTGCCTGATCCCACTGGGTATCAAAATTTCAGTGTCTCCAGTATTGCAGGATATGAACTGGAAACCAGCCAAGGAGGGTTACATTCCTACATGACAATTCCTTTTCCAACTGCAGGCATGTACAGCAAGGGAGACTTGATGACTGTGGAAGGCTCTTCACTGATCTTTCAGGCTGCATTTTCTTTCTTAACTCATTGACTCAAGCAGACACAGTATCATGGGGTTTGGGATTTTGTGGGTATGTTTGGTTTTTTGTGTGCATGTGTTTTGTTGTTTCTTGTTGGTTTGGGTTTTTTTGCTTTTCCCAAGTACCAAGTCCTCTCTTACTGACCTTTTTCTCAGCCCTGGTGAGGCTGGAGTTGATAGCTTTTGATATAGTTGGTAGCTTTTGATACAGTTGGTAGCTTTTGATATAGTTGATAGCTTTTTCAGAATTGCACCATGGTGTCTTTTCCTGCCAAATAGGTTTTTAACATCAAATGCTTCCAGAATGGAAGGTTGTCATGGAGAGTTATCAGAATGTTTCTGGTCATTACCTTATGGCAAAATCGGTGAAGTTTTTCCATGTACAAGATGGTTTTGGATAATACAGAGGGGAGAACTGGTGGGAATAACTAATAACTAAGTGTTATTGTAAACATCCTGCTGTCTTTTCTGCCACAAGAAGCAATTAGTTTTTAAGGCATTCGTGTGATATAAGGGACCTGCTTTGTTCTGGCAGTTACCAAACTCAAACTCCTGCGCTGGTGTCTTAGGACTTGCTTGTGATGTGCTTTCAGGGAATCTTGTTGTGACTCCTGGACATCCAGTCCTTACAGAGCTGTGTCCAAAGACTGGTGGAGCAGCAAACAATTCTGCTGCCTTCACTGGGCTTTAGTGAAGTAAACAACAAAGTTGGAAAGTATAACGATGGCTGTTGTGGCAATTGATGCTTCACAGGTCACATCTGCACGCTATTCAAAAAGAAGCAGAGCAACCAGTGCTTAAATTTTACTAATGAATGTTCAAAATTAGCATGGTTATCAAGGAAGATAGGTAGCAGAAAGCATTAGGAAGTGGATAAGGCATCAGGAAAAGAAAGTGACTGTTTTAAATGGACTCACTGCTATCTAATCTACCAGAGAAACCCACAATCTCTTTTCAGTGTTATACATTTCAGTGTTATCTCTTTTCAGAATGCTATGCACCCTCGTGTGGGTTTGTCTCTTTTTGAGGAATGGTGTTCATAACAAATACTAATTAATGTTTAGCAGCAGTAGAAAGTGCTTGGAGAAAGCAGCCCCTGTGTGATTCTGGCTGCCTGAAGGGCTTGCCCAGGGCTCGCGCGTGCTGTCCTAGCAAACATCCTTGTGGATTGCAGGAGTTAGTGGGTGCTACTCTAGTAACAGTTAAAAGTGGGTATTAACAGTTCATTCTTGTTTAGACCTCAGCAATGCGTGTTTTGTTTAAATAGGTGCAAATGCCATCCAGATGCTTATAAAAGCCTTTATTGGTAATAACCTGGCCAATCAAAGGGCATGGTTAGGCAGTGATGTCATGGTGATATTTAATATTTTACTGCAGAGCGGTGTACAAGGTTCTCCAAAGCTGCCCACATGTTTTCCACCACGCTTGTCCTGTTTGGACCCTCTTTGATCTCTAAGCTTCTTTTCAGCTTAATGCTGGTAAACGTCCTCTCTTGACAGCCCCCTTTGCTCCTGTCCGCCATTATCTGCTGAAGTTCAGAAACCAGAGCATCACTTCAAACAGCAGAGTTGGGAGTAGCCGCTCATGAGAGATTCCTGAGGCATGCAGTTCTGGCATAATCATTCAAAGATGTTGGAGCTGGGCTTGGGGAGGGGGTTGGACAGAGGTGTATGTGAACACAGAGCTGTGGGGGTTGGCCTCTGGTCACTGGTAAATAAGTGAAGGCAGGTGCCAGAGAGTCTAGACACAGTGATTTCAGTGCTGGTCTGTGGTATCTGATACTCAATATGGGACTTGTCTGATTGAACACTACTGCCTCTTCATTGCACATGCTGCAGTCTTTTTACTGCCTTCCTGTTAAATCAGTAAAAGATGACAATGGACATAGTAAAAGCAGAACAAATTTAATTTTAATATTTCCTATTTGGCAGCAATTACTCTTCCTTTTGAAGTGGCACAAGAAGCAATCAAATTAAATGAAGACATAATGGGAAACATGGAACTTGTATGAAACTATTATTTTAAAATTTGAACGGCTTTAATTGAAACTGGATATATTTTTTCTTTTATAGAGAAGTAGTTCAGTAATTAACAGTGTAATCCCATCTTGTTAAACATTTAATTTCCACAGATTTTTGTATTGTGTAAGTAATGAGAATGTTTCCCTTCAAATTATTTGAAGGGTTTTAAAAATCTTTTTTTAAAGGTTTTGTAACTGAAGAGTTGCAGGGGGTGATTTTTGAATGCTCGTGTTCTACTTGTTAAATGGCAATTTTCTTCTCTGTTAATTCCCTCTTATGTGACTGTCAGGCTTAAGGATTTAATAAACCAGGGATTTTATAAGTTCTTAAAACAACCTAGAGAAATCTGATTCTACCTTTTTAAGAAAAGAAGGAAGAAATCAATGATAGCTTTTAAAAGAGTACATGAAATTCTCAGGAATAAATAGCTGTAATGTAGTTTTTATTTTTGGGGTTTTTAGTTCTGTTTGGAATGAGAGCCTGATATCTGATAATTGGTAAACATGTAGAGTGGCTGGAGTAAAATAATTTGTAGGGAATTCCTGCAATCCTATTGTTTCTTTTTATTTTCTCCTCTTTGAATGGATTCTTCACCTACTTTCTCTAGCTTTTAATGCATTACAAACATGTCTTTCCACCAGGGGGCAAGCACACAAATATTTAATGATTAGTTAATCATGAAATTTTATGATCATTTGTTGCTTTCTTGTCCTCCCATCCCTTTCTGAGCGGCAGTTTTTGTACCTTATGTCCTGCTTATCTTTAGGCTCAGTTGTTTCTTCTTCCAGTAATCTCAGTCTTGTCATCACACTGGTTTGCATTCCAATCTAACCATGCCTTGTGAACTGAGTGGGTTTTAGAAGCAAACAGGGTGATGTCCCCCAGCCCTGAAGTTGTGCAGGGCTTGTCTGCCAGGATTGAAACCAGAGGGGAAAGAAATGGGTTTATTTCAGTCATGTTCATCTATTCCAAATGCCATTTCAATACCTGTTCCTGTTGAGCCAAATGAGCCAGGATAGCCAGCCTGTGATGTAATGGACAGTACAGGGCCAGGTGTGTAAAATGATGGCAATCCATGGCTTAGGAGCCTTGGGAATCACCTGGGAATTCATTGACATTTGCTGAACAGTTTGAGCAGGATTATAGGTGATTGTCTACTTACATTAATGTTACCAGAAGAATGGGATTACTGCTGAGGAGTCTGTGGGATGTGGCAGGCTTCAGCTCTAGCTGGAAGCTGCAAAGAGAAAGAACAGTTCTGCAGAGACAGCTAAAATTACCTATCAATGGAGTAACTCACTGCAAAATACTAGTAGAATTATTTTCATTTAAGTACCTGTTTAGAGTCATAATGTTATTAAGCTAATAGGTATTAATCTGACTTTCTGTGAAGTTAAGTTGAGGGGTTGTTTTTTTCCTATATTAAATTCACCTAAGCTTTCAAAACAAATTTATTCATTCACAAATACTAAAAACCAATCAAACAAAAATTTCAGTGGTAGCAATAAAATGTAACTAAGCCAAGTTAATTTAAGGTGATGAGTGATTGCCATTTTTGGCACTTTAAGGATTGCTATCCCTAAATAATGGAACTCTACATGTCATGCCCCTGACCTTTGTAACTTTCACTGTTCTTGTAGAAATGCTGAATACTAATTTTTAAAGAAGGCACTGTAGTTGATACAATAACACTGCTTTTCTAATATTTTTAAAAGATTAATGACCCAAGTGTGCTTGTGTTTCTTGGCAGTTAATGAAGATGCTTTTTGAATGTCCTGATGAGAGAGTTGACCTGGAACTTATTTCTTTCTGTATTAACCTTGCTGCCAACAAAAGAAATGTGCAGCTTATCTGTGAAGGTAACTGGACTGAGGTTTTGCTGGGGAGTTTGGAGATGACAACACTTTGTATATTTTCCTTTATTATACTTACATATGTAAATTATGTATATTTGAGTTATTTATAAATGTATATATGTGTTTTTAAAAAATAAAATGCATCTGTTTGGGTAATGATTGCAGGCAAATGGCCACATCCTCCTCACAATTTGCTCTTGGTGGCAGGAATGACACTTGAGGGAGATGCCCACACCTCTTGTACATGCACACAGTTCTGAAAAACAGGCTGATGGCATTGCTGTGAAAAACTATGGCTGTATGGAGACATCAGGATTTTATTCTGTCTGATGCCTGAAATCCATCTTTGGCTGATTGGTGTTTCACCTGCCAGTATCAAATGAGTAGCAGAGATGTCTTTCAGTTGGATCTTTCCATTATTTTTTTAATATAATTGAGCTTCTTTTGGGTTCTAGTATTTTGATTCATGGTCTAGATAGCTCTGAATTTCTTGCAGTAACACCGGATTGCTTTTAAAGTTTCATTATTTTCATACTAGCAGTTTTAAATGAAACAATATTACTCAGTAGCTCCAACTTTCACTTGTGCACAACATTTTCCCAAAAACTGCTGCAGTCAATTACTGACCTTCAAAGGGGACAGTTGCAATCAGGAGATTCTGTGGCCTGAAATTCCACTCTAAAATTCTGTGCATGGCTCTGTAGAAGGGGGAGCAGCAAGATCCAATTTTATATTAAAGGTGAAACTCAAGCTAGCAGCACCTTTTAGGTAGGCAAGAGTAAACATAATGGTAACACTGGCATTTGTTCTATGTGGTCAAGTATTTCAGATCTGTTCCCATGCATTGATCTTTGGTAAATAAACTTTGAAAACCCTAACAACATATTTATTCCATGGAATGGGGAGAGAAGTCTCTGTGCCTGGACCTACTGCTGTGCACTTTTTCATTCTAAACTTTTACAGTTTAAAGCATTTGTGTGCATGTTGATTTTTGATCAGCCAGTACTTGCCTCTTTTTTTCCCTAAGTATTTCTTTCTTTTCAGGAAATGGTTTAAAAATGCTCATGAAGCGAGCTTTGAAGTTTAAGGATCCATTGTTAATGAAGATGATCAGAAACATTTCACAACATGATGGGCCAACTAAAAGCCAGTTTATTGTAAGTATTAGGTCTTACCTGATGTGATCTCTGTCTTTTATCCTTCTGGAAAAGTCTGGCTCTGGAGAGCTGATGTGGTTTGTTTTGTAGGGTGTCCAGTTTAAGTTTTCGTGTTTGTCCTGGAGTGATTTATGTTTTGTTTTATAAGGCTATCTCAGCTGGTAAATCAAAGTTTGGATCCCTCACTAAGGGGAGAACAGGTCTTAAGCCTTATCCAGTAAGTTTCAAAACAAACACACAAACCCAAGCAAACAAACAAAAATGCCCCAGCTGCTGGGGTGAACATCATAACAATTAAGTGATCCTAAATTTCTGCTTTTGGACCTAGAGAGAAAAATCTGGTGCTTTTTTTTCCTCCACTGTGCTAAGTGTGTTTTATTTGTGGGTATTTTAAATATTTAAATATGGATCCTGTAAAGCTGCCCTTTCAAAAGAAATGAGGAAAGCGCAACATTCTAATCATGGAGATTTTAAACATACTCTTAAATTGTGGATTGAATATCAAATTGTCTTAAAGCAGTATAAAATAAGTAGAAGCCATTATTCCCCTGTTCATGTCCTCAGAAAATCTTTGAGTTATTTATTAAAGTCTTTAGGTAAAGAACTCCATTACTGCCACAGCATGGTTTTCTCTCTTGTCTTTTCCTTTTTTTCTAAGAGCTTTTTGAAACTCTGTATTGTAGTAACTCCCTTTGGAATGTTGAAACCATCCACATTCCTTGAAAGTGAAAGGATGTAGAGAAAGAGTGCTGAAATGTTTTCTTGGATTATTTATCAACTGGAATTGGAACTGCCTTATTAGTCCTTATTTCAGGAGCAAAGTCTCTTTAGTTTTCTTTTGAGAACTAGCTTTAGTTTGGCTGTGATGTGAGTTCTTCAGAAAGCCAGATTATTCATTTGTAATGCTTGTTGCTGTATTTCCTTCAGGAATATGTTGGTGATTTAGCAGCTCAAATATCAAATTTGGAAGATGAAGAATTTGTGATTGAATGCCTGGGAACACTTGCAAATTTGACCTTACCAGAGCTGGACTGGGAACTTGTGCTGAAGGAATACAAACTGGTTCCATATCTCAAGGATAAGTTAAAACCAGGTCTGTACAGAGTTGGGTTGGGCTTCCAAAGCAGAGTCTCACTAAGATTATTCAGAGTGCTCAGAGTAGAGTCCGTTTACTTTTATAATTTGTGGCTGTTTAGGAAAACATAGCACTGAAGAATAGAATCATGTCTGCAGATAAATACACAACTGCCAGTAGAC